>NW_026915725.1:1334505-2669011 GCF_034315485.1 Pezoporus occidentalis
ATTTTACAGGTATTCCAATGATTTCTTAGGCTCACTTTTACCTGCTTTTTGGCTTACTGCCTTTCTCACTACCTTTGAGTCAATCTCATACCGGATATATAAAGAAAAGATTTTCTATTGTCTGCAATATATAAGAGGAGAAGACGACAAGTAGTCCTTACTTGCCAAGGGGCCTAAGGCATGTAAATGAAGTTACATTAACTTCAAGACTTACACACTGCTGTTAGTCACAAAAACCTTGCCTAATCTTGCATGCATCTGCACCACCCTCCACCCAGCACTACCACTCCACACAAACAAACAGATCTAACTCATGCCAGTGCTGAACTATGGAACATCTAACTCCCTTCTGAGCCCTTGTTAGCTGTTGGCATGTAAGAGCAAGACGTGCTGGCAAGGCCAGACCAGGGAACTGGGCAACCTCACTCAAGCCATGGAGAAGCAATTTTAAATCCCTGTAAAGACCTGTATCTGTAATAGCATGCCAACTGTGAGGCAGCTGAACGATCTGAAGATGGCCTGTTCTCACCCAACACTAGCAGAACAGACTGTGAATGCAGTCCAAGTGGAATGCTTGACTGCATTCAACGGGACAGTCCGTACCTTACAAGTTCAGGTCAGACCCCTAAAATCAGACAAATCTGAGTTACAAATTCAGGGTTCCCTGACTATTCAGTAGAAGACTGAAGAATTCACTTGAGTAAAATTGGGACCTCTTCTGGTTCATGCTCCTTGACATTGCAAGCATTCCCACTATTCCTTTTGTGATCTTAAATCCTCCAGATTGAAACTTTCTAGTGGAAGTGATGTTTTTATTTACTATTGCCCGCTGCTTTCTTTACTATCTAATGTCTTGTCATGCAAGTGGGGTGCAGCTCCATAGAAATCAGTAGAGTAGTTCTAAAATACAGTCCACATGGGACCGGAATCAGGCTTTTTTCTGTTAGCTTTTTTATGGCTTAATCTTTTCAAGCCCAAATCAAATATTCTCAGGTCATTCTCATAGAATACCTATCATCTCTAGCAGTATAAAAACAGTTGCATGCTACCAACCCTTTGAGAAGATGAAAAATTCACCATCAAATATGTCCTTGCTCACATCTTTAATAAAATATTTTTAAACACTTTCATTGTTATTATTAGTAACAACCATTTGTAATGTGATTCCTACTCATTGATCAGGACCCTGCTGTGCACAGCTCAGCTATGCCAAACATCTCTGTACCAAAGACTTCATAATTAAAATATGAGATGAGAAACCGCACGTCAATACAGAGGAAGCACAAGGAAAGAATAAAAGATTTATCTTCTACAATTATGTAAGTGGTGGTTTAGGAAAGGAGAAGAGAGCTTGCAAGAAGTATTGAGAAATAACTGTATGCAAGCGAAGAACAAGCACCGAATGTACAATCTGTGGTTTTACAGGTGTTTTCTGTAACATGTAATCATGACAATGAGAGGAAAGTCAACACTATATCAAAGTACAAGATGTCACTTGTCTTGTTTTCATTTCTCTACTGTTAGCTGCTCAACTTTGGATTAATTTTCCTGCTGCTATATTTGACTTTAGCAGTGTTTTAATTCTCAGGGCAAAGCTCTCCATTTTGTTTTCTCACTAATATCCTTTCGTTTTTCTCCGCATATTGCTTTTACTAATTAAACAATATACAACAAGGTTTTAGAATCCCATCTTATTTAAAAGATTAACACCAAAGAATAATGAAAATTGTCGATGACTGAAATAATTTAATATAAATTTGAGAAATGATACACTATAAGAGAACTGTATAAACATGTTATTTTCTTCCACTTGCAACTTCTTGTGTGATGAAAAAATGTCTTATTTCATTATTTTCTATGGGGTTTTTGTCCATATAATCTTGGAATTACTTACTTTTTGGGTTTTTTGCTTTGAAATCCACCCACCCATTTCCAGTGAGAGTTTTGATTAAATTGATGTATTTCTCTCTTTACTTTTTTTCTTTTTCCCAAGAAAGTGCAGAACTGACTGAACTATACCATACTGCTACAGGAAATCTACTTTGGACTCATATTTCAAGGCCAGATCAGTACACAGATGCTATACATTGGCTATGTACAGGATAATTTTTAATAGTTTCCTCAAAACTTGTATATATTTGCAGATCTGTATTTAGTCCCACAAAGGCAGGGGATCTAGAAATCTAATAGTCTGTATAAAACTGTTTGCTGGAAATACTATTGCTTTTTCTATGTGGGCCTAATATACAGACTTGCATGCAATCAGGTTTGTATCACACCCGAAAAAGCTATTTGTTTGCTTTAGTGAACATCTTCTATTCCACCTCCAGTACCACTGTTATTTGAAGAACTGCTAAGAAGAAATACAGCATATATTATACACTAGTACTTGTTGATGTGCTTGGATAATTTTATATTGCAACTAATATTTTACGTTGTAAACATGTCTCTGCTTTCATTTGCATTACTCTTCCCAGCTCCTCTCTATAAGTGAAAAGCTAATTTCTTATTTGCATCAGGTAAGAATTGCTTTTGGGGTAAAAGTATTGATTTAAATCCCACTTATCCCAGAGTTTAGAAATGAGAAGTTTAAATGTACTACACAGTAATGAAACCTTTCCACTATCATTATTACAAATCTGTAAGATTTTTCCCGTGCAAAGTTTTCACTAGTTATCATAGCATTTTGCATGTAAACTGAGAACTGCTTAACAAAATCTAGCAGTCGGTATTAAAAGCTATAAAGTTATCATTCCCAGCATCTTCTCAGTTCTCAGAATATAGAACAACTGACTAAGGGCAGTCTGATCTCTGATGGATGAAGTCTCGCTTCTTAAGGATCTCTTCCAAAGCCATCAACTTTTTTCTTTCTCCACTGCAATGCATTGAATTTCTCATCCCTCCTAATCATTAATCATTAATCATCTTCCATGGTGTGACACTTTAAGTAGATGGTTAGGAAATACTAATGCATTCACATACATAAAAGAAGAGGGACTGAGAAGAAAAACTGAGTGCTGAAAAAAGCATGTTTCAACTCCTGTATTATTCACATTGAACAGGCTTTTAGATGGAGATTCTGTCTTTCCCTTTTCCTCTCTGTTGATGTACAGCACTCTGAAAAAATGTCATGGAAGTTGATAGGTAAGATATCCTGTTTTATCACTCAGCTGTACATTTTAAAACAGTCTGTGTCTTACCTTTAATATCTTAGCCTCATATTCCAAGGCATAGTGAGTTATCATACTGCTTGTGTCACTCTGACTGCACTAGCTTACAATTGCATTCAATTTCATATCAGAAACAGCTTGGTAATATCAGATTATCTAAGTCAAGTCTTCCTTAGGCATGAACTGCTCCTGCTTTCATTGTGCTTCAGCTTCTTCTTGATGCAGATAGCAATAACCCTGAACTAAAGAAGCAGGCAACAACTGAGTCAAACAAGTTCAGCAAGGTTTAACAACAAGGTTCAGGCTTTTCACTTGACTACAGTTGTTGCTCTGTGCATCTCAGGTATGAAAGCATGAATAAACAGCGAGAAAGCACATTTGGTGTAGAAAAAATATGAACATACCTTTCGTTTTTACTGAAAGACAACTGGGTAAGTGAAAACAAATGATGGAAATCTATCTCCTATCAACATGTAGTCTCTCAGGTGCTAAACTAACTAGTGAAAGTAAATCATTGATGTCAGGACTATGCTATACTGAGAATATGTCAAATGTTGAATACAACTCTTAATATTTTCCTTTCTGTCACAGGCTCATCTATAGTAGCAAAAACTCTTGTTACACTTTAATAAAAAATGTGGTGTATCGTTTTTCATCATTTTTCCTGTAAAAGTTCTATCACTTTTATATACCTAAGAGAGCTTTCTTCATGTGTTGATTTTTTCACAAACTTAAGTCACTGTCGTAAAATCTGAACATATTCTAAACCACTGTGCACAATGACCCAGTTCACCTGTTCAGTGGTCAATGTGATTATCAACGAATGTTCACTTAAGAAAAACATTTCTATCCTTTCCAGGTTATATGTCACTGAGATGCAACAAGAATTATATAAAATACAGTACATAATCATTCAGTAAGACTTTTTCCCTGTTTTGTTACTCTAATTCAGCAGAAATAATGGAGCCAAGTAAAGACTTTCACTGATCAGATTTTTTTTCTACCAGGGGCTGTTCAGTAATTCCTTGGCTTGCCTATGGCACTGCTGTGGTCTTCCACTCAAGTGCTAGCCAATCCTCTAATGGTTTAGCTTTAGAGAGTAGGACAAAGAGGATTAATTATTATAGCATGGTTCCAGGCATTAGTGAAGAGTATTAGCATGGAGCACTATTTTCCTCCATATGAATGTACCCATATTTCACCTGTTGGTAATTTTTGTGTGTCAATGCTTTCTATGATTAGAAAAGAGTCCCCCACAACTTCTACTTTTCAAATATAGCAGATTTTTAACTTGTGCACGTTATTACTCACACTATATCAAATGAAGTTTAAAAGTCCTGGTTAAATACAGTGCGCTGTTTCTCAGGATTGTGGTCTGGTTTTCTAATACTACTTTGAAAAGAAGATGTTAATTTAGGGTCTTCATCTATAAATTCTTATATATGCAAGGAAGTGTATTCATGTGAGTTACTTTAGTAGAATTGAGTAAAGACCACAAGATCTTGCCCTGCTCCCCTCAGCAGAAAGATTAATTTCATTGAATGAAAGGCTGACAAAACTGTACCACATACATCCCTGCGAGCCAGCAGTGCAAGACAGTCATTTAAAATAAAAAGGTCAGTGAAAACTAGATGTGGCAGTCAGTTCAGGTCACTGACTGTTGTCCTTTTTTCTCCAGCTCTAAGGCCCAGCATGCACACATACACTTGGCTATTCAATGAACCTAGATGCTGATGAATGTGTCCTTCAAACTCAGTTCTCAAAAAATCTTTTGGAGTAGCAAAAATAACACTGCTCTCCTACAGACCTCTACTGCACCTTTGCATCCAGGGATGGAGGAAATCAGGTTTTGTCTCAGTATCACAAGCAGTATCACAAGTATTAGTGTGGGAGTCCAAGAAATGAAAGAATAGTAACATCAGTACCCGTACCTTCACTGACCTATCTACAGCCTGTCATTTAGAAACCTTACTATATGTTCCAACAATATCACATATTTCATCATGGTTTAAAAACTACAACCATGTAACTTTATTTTGTGCCTGCACACTGCCCAGGTTTTTAAGACCCATCTGGATGAAGCCTTTAGTAACTTTGTCTTATGGCTAGTTTTATAATTGACCCTCCTTTGCACTGGAGGCCTCCTGAGGTCCCTTCCAGCTTGAGGCATCCTGTGAATACAGCACACAAACATACACAAACACACAGGACAATCTCCTCACCAAATTCTACCTTTATAAGTTCTTAGAATTTATTATGTCATAACTCTACTGAATTTCCAATAACCCAAACATTTGTCATACACACAGAGATATTGCTTTGAATGCAAACCCGAAACTATTAGTTTACTAGCTGCATGCTAACTTCAAAAAGTATCTTTGTCTGACAATGACACTGACTGAGAGAGACAAATTATTGCATAGTATGACAAGGGGCAATGGCTTTAATCTAATAGAGGGTAGATTTAGACTAGATATTAGGAAGTTCTTCACTATGCAGGTGCTAACACTGGCACATGTTGCCCAGAGAAGCTGTGGTTGCCCCATCCCTGGCAGTGTTCAAGGCCAGTCTGGATGAGGCTTTGAGCAACCTGCTCTAGTAGAAGGTGTCTCTGTCCATGGCCAAAAGGTTGGAACTAGATGACTGTTAAAGGTCCCTTCCAACCCAAATCATTCTATGATTCTATAACCTTCTGCCCAGTTCCCTCAATTCTTTTCCCAAGCAAGATATAAAATCCTGGCAACACAATTATTTATAATCTGCCTTATCCATTGGCTAACCCAAATAAAACAGAAAAACCCTTTTCTAGAGTACTAGGGAAATCTGTAGTGATTATTTCAGAGCAGACAGTTACACTGTGTCCTTGGACTTCAGTACCATGAACAGTACACTGAAGACATGCAGGTTCTTCAGCGACTGTGAAACAAAAACAATAAAATGACCAGTGCTTATTGTAAAAGCTTTAAAACCTATTTTATGAATAAAGAAGATGTAGTTACATACTGAAAAAGAATCAAGCTAAAACTTCTGGGGTATCAGAGCAGGCTTGCAGCACTAAATATTCTGGAAAAAAACAAATTTTTTCAATTGGCCTCAGTGAACATCAACATGTAAGAAATAATCAGTGGCTGAGCTCTTGCAATTCATCTTTTATAGGCACACTTGAGGGACAAATGCATAAAAGTATTATGCACTATTCCATTTTCACATTCATTAATGCCAAACCCAGAGGTTTTCAGTGACCTTCTTGCTTTGTTCAGGGCTGTGACTAATGGAGCTACCACAGCCTAATCCTCCCAATACTCAAGGCTCACTTCTTCCATGCTAATGTATGTACATTATGTACGCATGTAATGTATGATTATTTGAGAGCAAGAAGCCTACACCCACACCTAAGCCCCACTGCTCCCTACTTTCTATTCCTTCTCATATCACAGAAGGGGTAGGTAAGTCATTCTAGCTTGAGTATGAAAACGGGAGTAGCACAGTCCCAGAAACAGATCCTAACACCTATTACATGCAACAAGATGTCTGAGAACAGGGTTTATTCCGGGCTTTCCTACTGAACTGCCTTATGAGCATTAGGAAGTCAATGCACTGCCACTCAGAAGCTCCATTTCTCCGAAGTTATAGCTAGATAGCCACACTATAATTAGAGGTTTGGAAAAAGGGATAACAGTGAAGACAAGGAATTTGGATTCTTAAGCCAAAAAAAAAGAGAAGACTGAAGGGAAAAATCCCAATAGTCTTTAAAAATATACTCTGCTGCCTCTTAAACTAGTTCATCTTATGGTCTAACCTCACTGTTACAAAGATTCTCCTCCCACTTTGCTAATATAACTTTCACTTGCTGGAATTTAAACCCAGTACTTCTTATCTGCTATGTCAAGAACATGGAGAAATTATTCCCTTCCTCTTTGTTTCATGGTACTCACTAACTTTTATAACTGGCTGTGGAAAATATATAATACCACTGCATGAATTTTGGAGTGCATTTTGGAGTTTCAGTTAAAGTTGACTAGCACTGTGGAAAATTTTTAATATATCAGTTGCCTAGGGTGGAACTCATCACCAAACACCCCAGGCTTTCTTTATAGTCAATTAAGCCTTGGACATGATCCAAGTCTAAAACAAGTCATAAAAGACCCAGTTTCTTTTCAGTAGCTACTTGGTGAGCATACAACTGTTTCAGCTATGGATACCTATATAAGAAACACAGACTCACAGAAAAATTGCATTTGAAAGGATGCTCCAGATGTCATCTAGTCCAGCTACCTGCTCAAAGCAGATCAGGTCACTCAGAGCTGCGCCCAGCCAATTCCTGTTACCTCCAAGGATGAATACTCCACAAACTTGGAGAACCTGCTCCAGCATTTTACCACTCTCACAGTAAAAAAAACTGTTTTCTGGTATCTAAGCAGAATTTCCTATTTTCCTACTTGTTACCATTAAAGACATCTAAAATCCGCTGAGATTGGACTCCCAATGCAATTAACAGGCTACTCTTTCATAATATTGTGCTTGTGCTCACTTTATTCAATGGTCTTTGCCGCATGCAAAGAGTTTTCAAATCTGTGTTGTTGCAAGATGTATTTCAAACATTAGTAAGACAGGGAGTTAGGACAGGCTAGGAAAAAAAGGTTAGAAAAAAAACCTCAACAATAGTGAGTATTTCTGGAAAAGGAAAGTAATGAGAATCCTCCGATCACATGCCAAGTATAGAAGTTAAGAGGCTCCTCCGTAGACAGTCAGCTTTTGGCTCTCTGTTCAAAATCTAAGAACAAAGAAATATAAGCAAAATCAATTAGAAAGCCCACTGTTAATTTGGATGAAGTCCACTGATAATTGGAAAGACTAAATAAAGGGAAATCAGAGATGTTACTATGAGAACTAAAAAAAATGTACGAAATGAGTGCCTCAGAAATGACAGCTTCCCAGCAACTCCTGGGTAAAATCTATGCATTTATAATAGACAAAGCTCATCTGCCTGCTTATAATTCAGGAAAGATCCATGTGTTGTTATCAGTACAGCAAAATCTGAATAATAAGTTTTGGTGGAGACCATCATTTGCACTTCCCATTTGGTTACAAGGGCATTGTAACAGATGTTTTTCTCACCAAAAGCAGCTGGCTGGTGATATTATTTTTCAATTAATGATACTACACTATGAATAGATTACTGCATGTAGATATGAAAACAATGACGATTAGTGAAAGAAATTAAGCAATTAACAAAGTAGGTTTTGGTTTCTGTTTAATTGGAGGGTAAGGAAAGTCAAAGATGCAATAAAGCCCTTCTGGACGCACTGAAATTTGTATGCTGAAGGCTCTCAAAACAAACCAAGACAGACTGGATAAATGGCTCTAGAAAAAGCAAGAATTAGGGAAATGCAGAGAGAGAGTAAAGACGCAAAAGACAGCAGTGTTGAGAAAATGTATGGGGATTTTGCTTTTTAAATAAGAATGTAATTTTGCACTAAATCCTTAAAAGAACAGAGATTTGAGTTATTTAGAACTGAAATGCTGTCATTTTATCTCTTTACATTGTACATGCAATTACATGTAAATTACATGTAATTATATTACAGCTGTGTAATTCTGCACTTAGTTGAGTGTTAAAGTAAAGCTTTTTGGTTTTTACCCTTTTGAAGAGAAGACACAAAGAGAAAAACAGCCTTATGTTAAAGAACACTTTACTGTAGTGATGCTCGTACTGTAGTGATGCTCATACTGTAGTAATGCTCGTCTGGATCAAACTGCTGAACACCATTCTGTATTTTAACTTGCATTTCATGCTAGGTGTGGAAAACATAACCTAATGCAGGTTCATAAAAGGTGAGATCTGTATCAATTAGTCTTCAGTCTCTAAGTACTCCTCTATGGGAAAATGAAAACTAAATCAAATAGCTGAAATAACTGTACCTCTGTGCAAGTGTATCAGCAGAGATGCCATCTTTAACTACATCACTGAGTTACAGAATACTGCCAGCTCTTCTCAGAAACAAAAATATCAAATAACAGAAAGAAGTAACAAAAAGAATAAACAATGGATATGACCCAGGAAAAAGATGACCTGTTCTCCATGTATGTGTCTTAATAATCAACATGATAATTGATAATCTGTGCTATGCACCTTGCTATGAAAACCTGAGTGTGAATGTCAGCTGGTACAAATGAGACTCTCCATTTAGAGATCAGGTTTTCTTTCGTTCTTTCTCATGCCATCTTGCTCTGCATTGTGTTCCTTTTCCAGACAATGAGGAGGCAAGCACATTTAGATACTGCCCATGTACAGCAAAATGTCAAGAGTTCACATTCCAAGGACTCACACCTTGCAGAAACACAGGCTCCTCTCTCTTAAAGATTATGTAATAGACCTCTCTGGCTATGCTTTGCATCCTTCACACATTTATTGTTCCACTCCCCTGCCCTGGATCAGAGTTGATGAAATCTTCCTTGCAGTGCATTGAGGAAAGAGATGTTGAAATCCTGATATTTTGTATCAGTCCCAATCTTCTCCATTTTTTTACAAAACCATACTCTTGCAGTTGGTGAAATCAGGATTAATTTCTCTGTCTGAACAATTAAGATGAATTCCCAGTACCACACTCTCTACATCTCTCCCCTAACACCTTGAAAACAGAAACAACTTTTTTTCTGTGTTTCAGCCTGATCAGGAGTCACAGGCTGATCAGTTACTACCTATGTAATAAAGAAAGAGAGCCCCAGCAAAGAGTGTGGAAGCATAAAACTGCTGTAAGAGAGCAGTCAGGTTGTACACTTGCATGTTAGCGTCTAACAGAACGTGTTCTCAGTGGACAGTTTTATATTGTATGAGAATGAAAAGTGCAGAGAAGGATAAGCTCTAGTCAGAAATCCATATGCCAACTTGGAGACACACTAATCAGGAATTTTCAGCAAAAGATGCTCCCTCAGAATACACTAAATTGTCAGTACAAAAAAAGCAGGGGAATGTTTAAACATCAGTGAAAAGCTGAGGGGATGCTTTGGTTATCAAACCCCTCCCTCCCAGCCCCATTTCCTTTCCTCTCTTCTCCCTCTGCATTTAAATGTTGTGTGGAGGGCCATCTCTTGTCACCTGAAGCCTGAAGATAAGACAGCTACCAAAGGATGTCCTTTGTGAGACAGAGGACCAAGACAAAACCCAGGAAAGAAACTGAGGAATCACTGACAGGGGAGCAGACTGCAGACACAGCAAGAGCTATGATGAGGCTTCTGGCATCCTTCAGAATTGAGGAAGCCACTACAATGTCCCAGAGTTCGCTGGGAAAGCCACTACAAGGCCTCAGGGTTTTCTGGGAAAGCACAGAGGAGACAGCCATGAACAGGAAACCCCTCACGTTAACACTTTAAGTTGTGACTTTCTATAAATGTTTCATAGCGTTTCCACAAAGGCCGAGAAAGCAGTGTGCGGGCTTTCTGTTCTGCTCATTGGAAAAGAGTATGAAAGAAGCAATTGTGGAATAATATGGAAAACCCCAAAACTTTTCTTCCTGCCATCTGCAAAGTGAAAGATGAAAAACCACATAAAACTATCCTAGAAGTGCACACACTTTTTCTTCAGAACCTGAAAGGCACACACGATAAAAAAACACCCTGCATAAAAATTCCATTGGGGATTGTGTTTATTATGGTATTCTTCACACCTTGTTCTACCACAGTTTATCTGCTACTTGCTCTGCAACTGCTAAGGAGTTCTGTTTTCCAGCTAATTTCTCACTAACTAAATGATGGTCTGTGCAAGCACAGAGGATTCTGACTACTGAAGAAAACAGAATAGGAAAATAATCCAAAACTCCATTTTTGTTTTCTGTCTCCTGATCTGCATGCTATCAACTTCATTCAATGTACACTTTGGTGTCTTCCTTTATCTAGTCAATATATCGGTTTTATGTGGCAACTAACAAACTCATGTTTTCTGGGATTTTTGAAAAGAGAAAAGAATGATATTTCTATGACTTTTGTGATATATTCCTCACATGACTGTGAAATAATTTTTCTCCTACTTATAGCATAGGGATAACATCATTTTCCCAAATACGTGGTATTGCAGATCTCACATAGCTTCAGAAACACCAAAATCTATGCCAATAATACTCTGAAGTAATTACACTTTATACTACATTTCAGGGAAATACTTGGTATAATCAGTGTCTTCCTTTTACACACCTTACGTATTCTTCCCACAAGACAGTGTAGAGAGGTATCATCTTTCAAAGCAAAAACTCAGCTGAACCCGGAACACCTAAAAACTTCTAGGCAAAAAACACTGGAAAGTTCCTTAAACTAAAAATGGAGAATTATTATAAATATAGGAAAATGTTCCAGCGTTCTTAAGAATACTCACTGAACACAGCCCATTTTACAGTCAGATTAAACTAATCGTTACATAAATAGTTTTGACATTTATACGTTCACCAAGGTGATTCAATGTATTAAGATGTCAGCAAGGATGTAATTTTTCAAAAAAGCTATAGTTTGACTTACCGGGAAGTACAGAAGAAGTGATCCAAAAAGAATGGTTTCCAGCAGCACCAGCCCTGAAGCCCTGATACTCTAGAAGACAAAGAACAATGCAAAACATTAGAAAATTCTCTATGTCACATTTACATGCTGGGTTCTTTGCAGAAGGCACCTTCACTCCTGTCAGCATAACTCTTCCACAGTAATGCTTACTAAAGCACGGTATTTAGCTGTCTGTCATACTGGCATGCTCCATGTTCTTTAATTCACAGGCCCATTACAATGGTTGTGTTTTACAAAATCCAATTTACAAAATCATTCTTCCCTATGTTAGATACTATTCAACACACATTACCTGGATACCTTCTGAAACTGCTAAAATTGCTCTCAAGTGTGAAGAATTATGGATCGTGGGAATTACAGATATGAATTTGACTTCAGAATTTGTTCTGTACTATTTAAATACAAGGTTCCAAAGAACTCCTTTGAACATTTTGACTTATTTAATATTAATGACTAGGCTTCTACAAGAGATATGAATAATCTACAATTTTAATGAATACAGAGTGTGCTCTTAGATTGAAAGCACCCTTTATTCTTCCTGAGATTTTGTACAAAGATGTTGATTCAGACATTAACTTGTCAGGCTTGTAAAATACCATGCCATTTCCTCACTGATTCTAATTCAGTCTCTCCATCATTGTTTTCTTACATTTTAAAATTTCAAAAAGTCAATTCTTTTTCCTAATGCAATATATATTCCAATAAGTTTGATGATTTATGTATAGTGCAACTGCACCTTAAAGACAAAACATCAACACTGCTTCCCATTTCTTTAACCATCTCGTTCCCCTGAGATACTGTTTCATACACTGCTCTGGAAGAACACAGTTCTTTCCTGACTGAAAGCACTGCAGGCAGACAGGACAGCAGAAGCAGCTTTGCCAAGAATCTCTTAAAAAATCCCCTCCTTTTGCCTCACAAATTCCTCTTGTGTGCTGGAATTAATGCTTTGTGGTAATCTCTCTAACAGTTTTAGATGGGAGTAGTTTATCTTTCAGAACTAAGGCAAGCACTAGAAATATATATTGTCTATCAGAATGGATTTGCAGACAAACTTTTGGTGCCTTGGGATCCAGTTTCTGCTTGCTGGTAGAAATTGCTAGATAAAATGCAGTGTTTCAGTGAATCTAGAATCTTACTCCGGTTTCCTATGTCATCACTATTTTGTTTTAACTTGTCACTTTTAAAACATCTAAAGTACTGAACATAGGTTGAAAGACATGAAGAAAATTCTTAGGAAGCCTTTTTAGTATGAGACAGTTATGGAGCTACCTAATTTCCAGTGATGGTGAAATTTGCAGCAATGTTTGTCCAAAGCATGTGTATCAGCAGAGACGTTACCAATATCCTACGCAAGTGTTCACCTCAAAAATTATCATGAGAAGTTACTTCCAATGGGAATTCACATCAAAGCTCCTGCTTTAAGGAAAACACTAAAATAACAGCTCCAGGACCATCTTAGTGCTACTGATGCTGTATTAGTCACAATTCAAGCCTGGAGTGAGGATTACGAATGGTTTTCCACTCATTTTAAGATTATAATGGCACCTTTTCTGTTCAACCACTGCAAGATGTTCCCACAAAAACCTTGGGACCACATCTCGTTTCCTTATTTTTGGGCCAGAATTGTTCATGTATTCGAGAATCATTATTATGGCTCCTCTTTTCTAGACCTTTCCAATTCTTTCACTCTTCCTTGTGGATCTTAACCCTAGACTTTCACATTAAGAGTTTCATATTAAGGATAGCAAAACTGTTCTGCCTCCTCTCTCTAAAACTGAACCCTGAAACGAAGATATACATATTTTTAGCAAAATTTCTATGGAAATTGTATCATTCCATGAAATGTTCCTTACCGAATACTGACCAACGAGTGCAGGTTATGTTTACAATGAGTTCCTACAATGCAAGACATTGGTTTCAAGAACCCAAATTTAAATGGTTTGGGTTTTCTTTTTTTTCTATTATGATGTTGGGTAAAGCATAAACATAATCTCAGCGAAAAGCTGGGAAACTGATAACTGAAATGCCAGTGTCAGATTCTTAGGCTCAAGTGACCGCATTGTTCAATGACATACCAAATTCAACTGAGTCATTACTTTATATAATTTGTTTCTGTCACTTGGATAGACAGGCAGCCTCACCCACTAGTCTGCTAACTAAAAGATGGTCCAGCACTTCTGTACTATATTTCCCCATGCAATAGCCCTGCCTCATTTCATACGTAGAAGGATGCTCCAGAGACACTCACAAAGCATTTATATCAACAGACAAAAAAATGACCAAAATGCATTTATTCTGTATTTGTGAGACAGTCATTTGTTATAAGCATCCCTAAACAATAAACAAAACCCAAAGGGATGATACTATCTTCCATAGCTGCTGTAATAAAAATGTTAATGTACCCATATTTCTGTATTCAGATGCACTCAACTTTTTCAAGTGGCACTTTAAAATCAATACATATAGACAACTGCTCAAAACTGCTTTCTGCAGACACCTCTGACCTAGTTAAAAGCAAAAAGACAGAAGTAAATGTTTAGATGCCAGTTATGAAGTCATTAAATGGAATACTTCCAGGTTACCTTAATTAAGGAGTGACTAGACTCCCAATTATTTTACAGCTTAAATGTTTGAAGTTATGGATCATGGACACTGCTTGGACATGCATAATAGGAAGTGCAAATATTTTTATGAATTATAAATGCAGCATGAGTTGTTTCATGCTTCTAATGAATACATAAATTTAGCCTGAGCAAGATGTAAATTTTGTGTGCAGCACATGAAGAAAAAATCTCGGAAAGCTTAGAAAAAGTTAAAATCTGCCTCTGATAGCACAGATTTCACACTGTGTGATGTCAAATTCCCAGCACTATAGGACCGTGTCCACAAGACTCCTTTAGTGGCCTCAACTCTGCCATAACGAGGACCTCCACACATTTTGAGACGGTTTTTCTTCACAGCATCTTTGTAAGACAATGGCACATTACACCATACACAATACTGGCAGAAGTCATTGAACTCACATCTCCCACAATTGATCAATACCCTAACCACTGAACAATCTTTTTTTTTCTTCTTATTTTGTACAATGCATCTGGAAATGCCAGACTAGCCAAGAAAGTAGCTGAAATGGACATCATAAGGAGAAGATGGAAATGATCTAAAAAAGGTGGTCTTCAATCAGTTTCTGTGTGAACACACTTTTCTAAGCAAGTCCTTCACATCCTGATCAGTCATAGAATCATAGAACAGTTAGGTTTGGAAAGGACCTTAAGATCATCTAGTTCCAACCCCCCTGCCATGGGCAGGGACACCTCACACTAAACCATGTCACCCAAGGCTCTGTCCAACCTGGCCTTGAACACCACCAGGGCTGGAGCATTCACAACTTCCCTGGGCAACCCATGCCAGTGCCTCACCACCCTTACAGTGAAGCACTTCCGTCTTATATCCAATCTAAGTCTTTTATATCAAGCTTTTTTCTGGGCGGTGTAATCATAAAATAACCTGCAGAGGCAAAGAAATTTGGTGTTTCCAGCTCTTCTTCCAAAACAATTACTTAACCTATGATTTTCTTTTTACCTGTGATCCGGTATAAACCAATCTCTACGAATTCTGCCTATGCACTTCAGTTTCCTGCCATAAAAGAAGTGTGGCTTAGAGAGCAACACTAGAAAGCAAAATGAGCTTGGATCCATTTTTCTGACCGTGTCTTTGGTATCTGGAGAATGGGACTTTTAACCCAACATTTACAAATATCACAGCTGCTCTTAAAAGGAATTTCAGCAAATGGAGTAGACATTCTGGCAGAGATGAATGCCATCCACGGCAACGAAGAAAAGCACAAAATTTCAAATAAGAAATAGCACAACCAAAGGACTACTTTTGTGTAAGTGTAGAGAAAAAAATAAGAAGGAAAAAAAAATGGATGGAAACAGAAGTATCATAATTCTCCTAAACTTCATTTTTTGAAACTCTTAACTTTTAACTTTCTCTGCTGCAAAGGTATTTTAATATCAAAAAAAGTAACATGGAATCTTTCGGTTTAGAGAAAATACATATGCCAACTGAAAAAATATATGAGACTTTTTTTCTTCCAACAACCCCCATGATAGCCCAAGAGGTATGGTCCAGGAAGTAAAGTTTTCATCCAGCACTGAAGCTTTAATAACAGGGAAGAGCTAAAGAGGAGAAAAACAAAACTAAAGCAGGATGGTTTTTAACTAATTTATTAAAGATACTCTATATCAGGTTGACAGCATTGCCAGCAGTCTCTGAGCACCAATTTTTCCACCAAAAGCTGAATCCTCCATTGTACAAACTTTGCAAATACAGGCCTCTAAGGCTTTGCTGTGGGCATCACCGCGAATGTTTGATTTTATGGGAAAGTGCAACATATTCAGCAGTGGATATGCCCAGGGGAAAAGCCTTCGCTCTTTTAAGAAAACAAATGTAAGAATGGGAACAAATGATAACCTAAAGCCTCCACCAACTGGTGTCCTCCTATACTGTCTGCATGGTTAAAATACTCCACTAGAATTCACAGAAATCAAGGTATTTTAGGAAATAGCCCTGAAATGCCGTGCAGTGGGGTTTTCTTCCACTTACATGTAACATTTGCTCAATTCCTTTTTCTCTTCCTTAACAGCTGCTTGGGGGTTTTTGCATCTGCCTTGCTTGCTGGCATTTATTTTGGTTTTTGCTAATTTATTTCTGGCTGTTCATCTTGTGTACAGTTTGTTTATTGCCACTTCATCTGTGTGTTCATTTCCTTTTGGGGATTTTATTTCTATGTTTACTTATTTGTGTCAGTAAAACTGTCCTTTCTGGTTTTCCTTGTCTCACTTCATGGTTATATATTGCTGACGCTAAAGTGATACTGCAATTTATTTTGCTTCAAGTTTCATACTAACTTTCATACGTAGCTTAGCTACCTCTACCATGTATTTTCCACATTCTCTAGGTTTGTTTGCTTTGTAATTAACTGAGATCTTGGTTAAAACAACATTATGATGTTGATGATGATGTCCAAGGAGGAAAAGTAAGTATTGGAACTAGGCATTAGTTTCAATCCACCCCTCATCCAGAAACACTGGAATCAAACCAAAAAGAAGAAATTTAAACAGTACGGTATGTATTATATTAAAGATCAAGGCCAGCTACGTACTGGTCTCTACCACTTTCTGAAAGAAGATGAAGTAACACCACACAAAGGAGTAAAATGGTAACTCCTGAGAAATGCAAAACATCAATTAGCTGACTTAAAGCAACACTACTTGTTAAAATGGATTAAAATGATGCCAAGGAGGGTCACCAGAAAAAAAAATATTAGAAGTTTCTTGCTCTAATCGACTTTATCCAGAGGAAGTAGATAAGGAAAGTTCCAAGTCTTGATATACTCCACAATAGCCTAATAAAGGGAATACGAACATTACAAACAACTAGTCATGAGCTGAAAGAAGACTGAGATGCCTTTTTCTTTTCACAGTCCCAGTTATCGAGCATGCTTTGTATCTAACAAATAAACACTCTAATATCCACAATGTGCATAATAAAATCTAACTAGTGTCTCCTGCCCCTTAACTTCTTCTTTGCCATCCTATTGAAGCTTAGCTCCGTCAAGCTTTACCAGTACATTTTATGCTCTAGTCCCCACGAGTAGTCATTCACTGGACCCTCTCTGTTTTTTCCACACTCTTTTTGAACCATGGAGCTCAAATATGGACCCAGTATTTCAGAAGCAGCCACACTAGAACTAAGTAGAGAGGAGTAACAGCTTTCCTCTGTCTGCTGGTCATCCTCCTGTTGCCCAGTATATGGTTTCCTGGATTGTGGCAGAGCTCAGTGTTGACTCATATTAAGCCTGGTTTCACTGAAACTTCTGCAGCCAGGCAACTCAGGACATTTGATTAACAGAAAGATCAGGATAAAATAAAGACTTGGACATACAACATATGAACAGCCTTTGTTAAGATGATAGTATCAAGGCAAGGGGTTTTTCACTAAGCTTTCTCATCCATCTCATTCCAAGGCTGCGTTTCAGCCAGGTTTTTTTATCTATTTGACTATGAGTTCCAGTTTTAGATCTGAGGGAGCACAAAACTGGAATTTCATACTCTATTTGAGGCATTACCTTCAGATACTCCATAAAGAAACTGACCAAAACAAGAGGGCAGCTCCTGGAGAAAAGCAGAAATGGTGACTACAAGAGCTGAGGAGCAAGCACACGTATTCTAACTCTTAGATGTCACTGGAGAAGAACAGGTGAAGACAGATCATGCTCATGTCACAACACTTCAAAAGCAAGATTTCAGTGTTGCTGCACTGTTTGGTTTAGTACTGAGACTTTCTCTATGCTACAAAGGAGCTATTCATCAGCTCCATGCACACGATGGACATACATTGTAGACTGCCTATGAAACTAATGAGTGGGTGGGGAGTTCCTAGGTAGGGCAGGCCAAATATCCCCTACCTTACCTTCTGTTTCCCCTTACCAATTGCCTTGGCAGGGCAATTGACTTGACTAGGCCTGCAAAAAAAAATACTGTTTGCAAAGGGCTGCAAATTTCTGCAAATGACTTGGGATTTGCTCAGTCTTCAGTCTATTCCTATGCACTGTTTTTATAAAGTCCATTCAACTTTTCGCCTGGTCTTGCCCCATATAACTTTTCCCAACTACACATACATTGTTACCTTTTTCAGTGAAGTAGCTGCATGGAAAAACTATAGTGCTAATTTCCAGAAATTTTATTTCACTCTAAGAAATAGTATATAGAGATCCTTCCTTCTGTCCCTGAGCTTGAGCAACAGTGAGCAAGATGTTGGCTACTTGGTTAAGAGACAAAAGCTGGACCTGCCAGTTCCCGGGTTTACTGCTGACATTTAGAGAAGAAAAGAGTGGAACTGCATTTCACTGTTCACACCTGGATGAGAATTGGCACAAAAACAACTGGAAGGAGTCCTCTGAATGGTGCTGTCACAATTTTTTTCTTATTTTCTCGATAATAAATTCAAGCCCTTATTAGGACTCCTATCCAGGAAATGGGAAAATTCAAATGCCATCACAAGGCTGTGCTTTCATTTTATTGTTGTTGGTTGACATACGAAATTCAAGCAACTAATTTCCTCGCTAACTGCAGGAAACACTCTTGACTTCAAGTGAGAAAGGGCTGTACCTCATTTGAAAATTTCTCTGTAAAATAATCAAGATGAAATTCTCTGTCCTGTTCAACCTCTTACCACACTGACAAAAACTTCTAATGATAATTGTTCTATTAGAATAATAGCCTCCTAATAGAATATGGATTGCAAATACAGTAAATTTCATAGCAAAGGCCAATTTTCCAAAGACAGACCTACAGTTATGTGCTGCCACTTACGCCATACTGGCAAACTGACAGAAATTTCTGGCATTTGTAGGTTTTGTGCAGTATTCCTAAACCAAATAAATATAATCCTCTTGGGTTTTCCTCATTTCTCTTTAAAGAATACTAACACAAAGGTCTTTTTTTTATTACTAGTTATAGCAGAATTCAAATAAAATATAATTATTAATTTTACTTTATACTTGAAAAAAAATCAGGAAAAGCAAAGGTCAAGCAGCCATCAATCAGAAATCAATTTCATTCAAAGTGCACAAGATGTCAGGGAACCAAGAAACCCCCAAACACTTAATTTTTCCACTCATGTGGCTCTTGATCCTTTCTATTATACAAGTAATGAAATATCATTATGATACATCATGATGAAGATAAAGTGTTACGCATTTTGAAACATGGGTCCTGCTGCATATAAGTTGCACTACACCACCTACAAGACAGATATTTGAAAAAAGACAGTATTTTTTTATGAACAGCCCTCACAATGAAAATTTTTAATATCCCAGGGACATCTTTTCTTGTAAGGGCAGGAATTTGTTCCCTGGGGACATACTGCTTAGATCAAGACACCTGGTTCTCACCAAACAGTAGTGACAAAGGAAAATCCATAATGAGGCAAATAATGCCTGAGTTCAGTTTCTGTCCGTTCACATCCTTATGGGCTAATTTAAAAGCTGAACACATAAAATGATTATCATCAAAATTCTGGATCTTTTACAGTTCCTGTTTCACTAGGTTATGTATTCAATTAATGCAGAAATTAAATGAAAGGAAGATGCAAAAGCATTATGGTCTTCAAGAACAAAATGCACTTTAGTATTGATAGCTGTTTAATCAGCAAGAGACCAAAAGGAATATACAGAAAATGTGATGGAATATGAAACCAAATTTCCTAAGCAGGAGATAGGGCTCAGTTAGCATGTTCCTCGATTTAGTTTACAAATAGCTTCAGAATACCTGAAGTTCAGCTTTCTTATTCAACATGGTGTCACCTGCCACAGAAGGCAATACCATGGCTCACTAAAACAGTCTCTACAAATTGTAGCTCAACCGTGTAGAAAAAAATAATTTATGGTAAATTATGAAAAGGGAAAAAAAAAACAAAAAACACAAAGAAAAACCCTAAAATAACAACCTGACTGCAAAGCTCAAGATTTGTAGTATCTCAGAAAAAAACAAGCTGAGAATGATGTAAGAAGAGAAGGGTTAGAATAAATCTGATAAAGATAAAATCTCATTATTCACATGACTGAGAAGGCAAATGAACTATAGATGAAGAGCATTATACTAATTTCAAACAAAAGCTCTTAATTCTGAAGATTTTAAATCCAATTCCATTTTAATTTATTCACTTTTACTTTACAGGAGCCAAAAGGCTAAACTAATAGCTTATGATTGGATCTGAGAAATGCTGATCCCCAAAATGTTGAGATTTTTTGGCTCATCAGAATTTATTACTGTAAGTAATAAGTTTGGAGCACAGATTGCATGTTTCACTGAAAATAAAAGCACATTTGCCTTTGAAGGAAATATTGCTAGGTATAACTTAATTATCCTTCCAACCACTGTATTGCTGAAAGCCCCAGCCTCAGGTCAGCCTCAAGTTATCATGGGTCCTGCAGAAAAAGGCTGTAAAATAGACTGTCCTTCCTCCACAAAGATAAGGGACAACATAGGGATAAGGAAAAATGGGAACAAAAATGGAAAGATGAGGCAATATCATTTCTTATAACAAGCAATCAGTAGGCCCAGCCTACCAGCATCCCACCTGTAGTCACATCTTTGTTAGCGCTTGGATCTGAAGACATGATACAGAGAGCAGGGGATGCTCTCAGAAAGCCGCTACCAAGCATAAGGGAAGGATGAAGGGACCAAGGGGTGGTTTTGAAAAATGTAACAAGACGATGATGATGGAGGCTGGTGTTGACACCTATGCATTAAAGAAATGGCATCAGGAGGGAGAGAAAAGTTCATGTGGGAGTTCAAAAACTAAAATGTATAGCTCATATACAATGTCAACAGGGAGGTGCAATAGGGACAACACAAAGTGGCAGGACAGCAAATTGCATCATTGAGGATAGAGGCAGGCCATGATTGCAAGGCCAGCTGAAAGGACACTGCACTAACCAAGACACAAGATAACAAGTTGAAACAATAATTTTAGGTCTGCGAACCAGCAGAAAACATGTATTGAATGGGAACTCAGGAGTTCAGTAAGGCTTAGGCGTTGATGGAGGCTAAGTGAGCTCCAGAGCTCAAAATGATGTTAGATAACAAGCAGGTTGCCACAGTAACTAAGAAAGCAGTAGCTGGAATGTCTTAAAGGGAAGCAGGAGAAGATCAAGGCTTCTTTTCAGCTATATTGATATTGATGAGAAGATGTCAGAGAAAAATGTCAAGATTTTATTCCAGACAGTGGGAGGCATGGCTGGGACAGGGAAGGCAGAAAGCAATCTGACTGTGTTCACAGCACAAAGTCCTAAAGAGAAGCTGACAGCATAAGGCAGCTGCTTGTGAGCCATAAACCTACAACTTTCGGCCAAAGAAATGAAGAAAAGAATGAAGAACAGGCATATGTTTTAGTGTGAAGGATCTGTGCTCAGCTTCCACCACACGATATGGCAAAAAAACCCACCACATAAAAAGCAGTACATACAGTTTCTCTGAGGATGCTACCATTAAAGTTTTACAGTAAAAAAAAAGTAAAAAATTAAAGGCTTTTCCTAGAGTAAGGTTTCCAAAACAGTTTTATTTCTGCTATTTTAAAGTTCTCATGATACGCTTTTTCTGATATTGTTTTCCCAATTTCTTAATTAAAGCTATTCCTTCCTTCTCTTTGAGTGAAACTTAAACAAAAAAAAACCCAACATTTTCTCATATTCAAATGTACTTCTTAGTTATACCAGTTTTCAGTGTCAAAATGTTGTCCAGACACTGGCACACTGGAATGTAAATCCCAGCTGTATCAAACCCCTCATTTCAATCTCCAAACCTTGGCCCTGTCTACTGGCCAAGTGTTTTTCCCAGAGACAAAGAGCTCATCAAGCAAATGATTGTCAGTATGAAATTCTGCAGGCCTTCCTGGTTGAAAAGCCCCTCCACAACAAATTTGACTCACACCTCAAAAAGTTCTTCTTAGACCCTTAAAACAAAAAGAGCAGCTTACTTCAGACAGATGTCTGCTCTTGGAGATGGAAGCATGCCAAAGACCTGGAAGCCACCTGGGACTTTGCTATTGTTATTGACTGTACAAGGAAAGTTCACAGCAGCATACAACTCCAAGACAAATAGCAGGATAAATAAATAATGCTGCTGTTATTCTGCTGACGTGACAGGAAGTCCCATCCCAGCCAATCTGCAAACACCCATTCACAAACCCCAAATGCAACTGTCTTGAAGTTACTGCATCAAAGAATCAGCGGGGAAAGCTTTTTATTATGCAAGGTCTACTCAGCTTCCCTACAAGGGCCATGAACACAAGACTCAGCAAGAATTAAAGTCAGGCAGTAACATACAATCAAAAACCTTACCAGTTTGATCAGTTTACTTTTTAGCTCTGAAACAGCTTTGGAAAAATTAGTCTATGTTGTAAAAGTTGTTCTCATCAGAAAACATATGCTGAAATTCAAGGATTCAATTACCTTTACATAATTCATTTTAAAAGCGAAATTATAGTGTAATACAATTAAACTCACATATGCCTTTAAAGGCTACAACAGCCTTGTCTCTGGTGACAGCTATCTTCCAGGCCAGCACCCTACACTGAAAATGCACTACTATCAGCTCCATTAACTTAAACTTTGGGGCTCTATGTTGCAAAGTTTTGTGGACTATTGGTGGAACAGAAGTTGGCAATGATTCATAGACTGCAAGGTCTTAAACAGCAGGACATTAAGGTTATGAAAGTAAAGACCAAGAATCGCTCTCAATACCAAAGCGCAGCAAACATGTCATAGTCCACGGCTGATTCACATCATTTCAAAGGCAGTGCACTCATCGATAAACTGAGTACTGGTGAAAAGTCATTCTTAAGACCTAACTTGTCTATTAAGGGTCAACTCTGTCTAGACAACACTGTATATAGCCTTTTTGTGCTCACTACTGACCTGCTCTTCTCATTATCTCTTCTTCATAAGACTGAACTGAAATAAACCAATACATTTTATATTTAGATCTTTATTTTCTTCATAATTCAGTTTTATCTTGGGCCTAAAGCATCTATAGTGGCACCATGTTTATTCTTCTATTCATAACTACTTCATTCCTCTAAGCCATGTATTAGAATGCAAATTTATACAGATGTGAAGCCTTTGGGTTTATGCAGTGAGTGCCACAACACCCTGCAAACACAGGGCAACACCTCCATTGCAGCCATGCCTACCAATGCCAGCTGTCTTTGGGAACTCCAGCAGCCATTACATCATCCCTGATTCTCAACTGCTGCTGCAGGCTAACAGCTCCTGCACTTCTTATCTTTTCAGTATGGTACTCTGCAATTATTTATGTGGGAGTTAAAAACATACAGCATCCCTAAAGGCATATCTTAGCTACGCAGAAAAATGGAAAAGGACATTTTATGAGTCTTGTTTTATGAATAAAGGAAATGTGAATTCCACTAAAAACAACAGTTTTGAAAACCACATCACCAATGTTTTTAAAGCTGAAAAGCTCAAGACTACAATAAGCTTGCCTGACAAATCACAAGAAACTAGGTTCTCACCCTAGGATATGATGAAGGAAGGGTTTATAAAGCACTGCACAGAATGTGTATGTGCTGAGTGAACTGTCAGGTATGCCCACCAGCACAGCATGTAAAGGCAGCTGCTCCATCTGCGCAAGATCTCTTCCCTCTATCAAGTTTCCACTTCAGCTGAAATGTCAGAAATTGGCATCTAGGGAGAAAAAAGCAGAATGTGCACCAAAGATGAAAAGCATCCAGACAGAAGCACATCAAGATGCCACTGCAGAGTTAAATAAACCCAACAGGATTGGCTGATTTACATTAGCAAAAAAATGTAGTTTGCAAAGCCAGCATGCTTTAATATTTAAACATGTATCACACATCAATAGTCTGTGATTATCTCACTCTGAATGACTGCATCTACCATGACTGCAGTAAGAGAGAAAAGACATTCTTGATTTATTAGTATTAGAAAGGGGAATTACAGCATTAATTTGCATGTTGCCTTTCCATGTATGCACAGTTTTGTGCAGTATTTAAAATCACATTGTTTAGCGACTATATTCACAGTTTTCTAATCAGATTTAGCAGAACACTTAAAAGTATCTACACGAAATGGAAAAACAGGAAAGTGATGGCACAGAACATCTAGCTACCCTGAACTCTAAACACTAGAAATCTTTATTCAACAGAGTGTAAAAACATGTAAAACCAGTCAGTTGCTGTTATTTGCCACAGTTCCCTCAAGAGAAGTAAAATAATTTATTCTTGTTGATGAGCCATGTGGTCTTCTTAACTGTTTGTTCCTTGATCACTGTTCCAGATACAGATTTTTATCCTCTCATTAAAGTACTTATATTTCTGTATTTCCGACAATTCGTGAGTGTTCATAAATGGGGGTAAAAAAAAAGACTTAAGGTCATTTAGTTATAAATTTCAAATATCTGGGATTGGAAATAGTCTTGAATGAGGCAAAGCTCTTCATTTCAGTGGTCTATATTGCATCCCTTCATCACTGAAAATATCATATGATATCACTGTTCCCAACTGCTGTTTTGAAGACTCTCCTCTAAGGATCTTTTCCATTATTTTTCAGAGGTGAAAACACCCTTTGCCAAATGTGCTCGTTGCTGTCAATTTTACCTTGATGCACTGGATCTACATCCACAGGCACGTCAGGAAGATGAAAAGACCAGATTCCCCCCAGTGTTTTCTCCAACACGCCAATGGTTTCCCTAACCCACTCAGACCCTGGCAGCATCACAGCGCATGACAAAGATGATGGCAAAGTAGCTTGGCTTTAGTGCAACTACTCTGAAGCCTTTAGTGTTGACCTGAATTTAGAACTCACAGCAAAGACCCTTCTGAATAGATCTAGTGTGAGTCAAGATTGGCATCACATTTTCATCTCTTCTTCATCACTGAAGTAGCAATTAGCCTCTTCCACACTATGGCTGAATTCAGCTTCCAGAGAAGCTTCTCCTTGCCACTAATGGTTCTTAGCATTTCTTAAGGGCATTTAGAGTTCCTCACAGCAGTTGTGTTCTACCTGATAGCTCCATGTTTGAATTGGTATGCTACTACACAAATGTCTGTTATTTTCAGCTCTTCTTTCCAATTCATTTGAAAAGGCAGCCTGATAACAGATGAGCTCTTCAGGTTTTTTGCAGGCAATGTCCTTCCACAGTCCAGGACTTTCATAAGAAAGTGTCTCTCAGGGATAGATGTTGTGGCCGGTCTTGTTCAACATCTTTGTCGCTGACATGGACAGTGGGATTGAGTGCGCCCTCAGCAAGTTTGCCGATGACACCAAGCTGTGTGGTTTGGTTGATGTGCTGGAGGGAAGGAATGCCATCCAGAGGGACCTTGACACGCTTGTGAGGTGGGCTGATGCCAACCTCATGAAGTTTAACCATGCCAAGTGCAAGGTCCTGCACCTGGGTCAGAGCAATCCCAGGCACAGCTACAGGTTGGGCAGAGAAGAGATTCAGAGCAGCCCTGCGGAGAAGGACTTGGAGGTTTTGGTTGATGAGAAAATGAACATGAGCCGGCTTCAGTGTGCACTCGCAGCCCAGAAAGCCAACTGTATCCTGGGCTGCATCAAAAGGAGCGTGACCAGCAGGTCGAAGGAGGTGATCCTGCCCCTCCTCTCTGCTCTTGTGAGACCTCACCTGGAGTGTTGTGCGCAGTTCTGGGGTCCTCAACATAAGGAGGACATGGAACTGTTGGAACAAGTCCAGAGGAGGGCCACAAGGATGATCAGGGGACTGGAGCACCTCCTGTATGGGGACAGGCTGAGGAAGCTGGGGCTGTTCAGCCTGGAGAAGAGAAGGCTGCATGGAGACCTCATAGCAGCCTTCCAGTATCTGAAAGGAGCCTATAAGGATGCTGGGAAGGGACTCTTCATTAGGGACTGTACTGACAAGGGGTAATGGGTTAAAACTTAAACAGGGGAAGTTTAGATTGGATATAAGGAGGAAGTTCTTTACTGTAAGGGTGGTGAGGCACTGTTATGGATTACCCAGAGAATTGGTGAATGCTCCATCTCTGGCAGTGTTCAAGGCCAGGTTGAACAGAGCCTTGGGTGATATGGTTTAGTGTGAGGTGTCCCTGCCCATGGCAGGGGGGTTGGAACTAGATGATCTTAATGTCCTTTCCAACCGTAACTATTCTGTTGTTCTAAGAATGTGTTTACAATGCAGCTGGTTTCCTTTCTAAGGTTCTGGTAGATCTTTAGCCCTTGTAATCCTATGCTAATTTTGAAATAATTAAAAAAAAAATATCTGTTTTTTTATTTATATTTATTTAAACGCTCTGTTTCTTGCTGGTACCGTACAGCTTTGCTACCGCAAAGTTTGCACTGCATGTAATCAGTGGTCCAACTTGTCACTCTCTGTTTGAGCTCTCCATTGGTTCATATAACACTACTCACATAGATGAGTTCTATTTTATTGATATTTTTCTTACAAAATCACTATTCATCTTCTTACTTTTAAGAATATTTGTTACAGCATCAGTCATTTCTGTCCTTGCGAGTTCAGCCACCTTTTTTACCTTAGCCTCATACTTTTTGGACACTTTTTTAGTAGTAAATGTTTGCATTTCCCAATCAATAATAATGCCACAGCACGCAAGGATGTTTGCTAATGTTTACCTTGAGCTGATTTGGTTTTTAGCTGTTCAGCTTGGAGAATATTTTGCACCTCTGTATACAGCCTTGAAGACGTGGCTGGAGGACTAAAAGTTCTTCTGCAGTATCCTCTTATAGTCTGTCAAGGCTTTTGAAAACTTAAGTAAGAGAAGCCTATTCCTTTATACACTCCTCTACAACTGTTAGAACACAGACTTAGTCCATTCAAAGTGCTGAGTGCCTCAGTTAAGCCTGTTCCTTGCTTTGCAACGGTGTCCCTTTACCTGCCCTGCACTGCAGAAGCCTCAACGTCTCCCCAGCTGCAGTATTTAGCAAGACCACCCTGTTGGGGCAGTCTCATAAAACTCCATGTTTCCACTATTCAGGAAAAAACCTCTTTTTCCCAGGTTTCATTGCACAGCTCCCCAGTGTCATCAAACTGGTGCTGCCAGGTGGTGTCAGCTTTCTGATGGGATTTCGTCCATTTCCATCTCCCAGTTTTTCAGCCTCTTGCAGTTTGTGTCAATGCCAGGCTCAGGGTTTCCAGTTTTCACTACTGCTTGGCATGAGTGCTGCCTAGAGTAGTTAAAAGATTTCTCTGAAGTGATCTGCACATCTGCTTTCCCTTCTGTATTACCAGTGAATATCTTTTGCTTTTTCTTTATTTGGCACATTTCCTCAATTTACTCTCCTGATGAAATGCTTTGTCTTTTCCCATTACAGCAGTAGCATCTGCTTTATCTGTTACATTTTTCATCTTTTTCTGTCTTTCCCTACAATGCTTTTCACTAGTGGTTTAGCTTCTGCTACTCCTTCTGTTCATTCTTCCTTTTTTTTTATTCTTATCATTTTAGAATTCTCCCTTCTCTCGGCAAAAGGCCACATTTTCTGCCTGTGATTTTCTCCAGTTATGACACTTGCAGTTTAATAACACTGCTGCTGAGCTAATCCTGGGCTGCTGAGTCACTTTCACCTGTGTTTGACAAAGCTTCAAATGAAATCCTCGGCATCGATCTGAGCTTTTCTCACAGGATCTTTCTGCAGTTCTATTTTGCGCTGTTTGCCAAGGCTGACTACTGCTTGAAGTCACTAGTTGGCAGTTTCATTTACAGATTAGCAATGCCAAGACTCTGTTCATTGGTACCAGTGGTACTTTGGAGTAACTGTGTCTTGTCCAATGAGTTGAATTTTGCTTTGTCGCTTATCAAACATGCAAGTTTGCATGAGTAACTACAATGCTGTCCAGAAGAGGAATGAAATCTAAACTCTACCGTCCTACTTCAGGTCACACCCTGTGCTGTATTATTAAAGAAGGAGGATACCAGAGTGTGATTCTTTCTCGTCTGTCCTCCCAGGTTCCAACAATAAAAGTTAAGGACTTCCTGCACCAGATGTTTCACCAAAACCCTGTGTTTCAACAGCCAATAATGGAAATATCTTTCTAAACTCTATTTGAATTGATTTATACTTTGGGATCCATGTTATTTTTGGCCTATGAGTGACATATAGCAACTTCAAGTTCTGTAAAACACCTATTTGATATTTTTTAACCACTTGAGAGATGCTTTGAACACCCTCTAGTGATATCTTAAGAGGAACCATGATATTTGTTCACATGTCAACATGTCTCTGTTTTACATGGTTTTATACCGTATTTCCTCAGTCATCTCTTGGTTACCTACAAGAAGTGTAGCTTGGCCCCTTGAGATCATAATTTTTAAAAGCATTTGGTGTCAAACCTTAGCAGAAGTACTCTCATATCCACATGCTCATAACCCACCTTCACAGAGCCATAAATATATTTGTAGGGTGTCACATTCTCACAAAAGCCCACTTCCCACACTCATCCATGGAACAAGTAGTTCTACTTTTTATTACCATTCCTATGAATTTGCAAGTTGTGTAAGTTGGACCTACTGATCTTTAGTACTTGTCACCATCAAGGGAAGTCTTTGTAAACACAGATGTCACATTTCCTATCTTCCATTCTTCCTCTACTGCTATTAATGTAAGCAGTAGCTCACTCCACAGCAAATACTTCAGTAGTTTTGCAGAGCTCTTTCAGAAGCCTGAAGAGGACTCTTTAGAGGAACCTTCAGAAGTGCTGAAAGAAAAGACCTGAAACTTCAGAGACTTCTAAATGTTCCTCTAAAGAGAACGCTTGCTTTTAGAAGCCAGCCATCTGGCTTGATGTAGGCTTTGCCTATTTATTAGCATTCATTTTGTCAAAATCTTTCACTCATTGAACCACTTTGGTAGCAACTGTTGAAAACATCTCTGTTCCTATTTCTATGTTCTTTGGAAGAGGACCACTAGATCTTTTTTAAGTACTGTTTGGTCATAATATGTGTAACCACTGTGCAACAAATATCTGAAGTATTTCTCCTCTAAAATACTTCAGATGTGCATCTGCTCTTACTGATCTGTTGAATTTTTTGCAACAAAGGTTGTCACTTCCATCATGATCTAAAGGGTCCTTATCATTCTCTGAATTATACTCACAATATCACAGTCAAAATGCCAGGGGTGTTTCTTCCCAAGGTGCTTTCTGTTTGCAGATCGTAACCTCTCAGGACCTTAGTTAACATTTACCAGAAGCCTCTAGAAACTACAAGCACTAAGTAGTGTTTTGCACAGTCACTTTTCTACAGTGGTAGTCTGATCCCATTTGCCTTCTCATTTTACTGAGCCCATTTTACTGATCAATAAATGTACCAAAATGCCACATATCTACTCGTCATTCTTTCCAGCACTGTGGCCTTATACATTATTCTTAACCCACATCCTTTGCTCTTCTAATAGGCTGAAGATAGTTCCTTGATACGGTAGCAGTACGCAGCTCTTTCTGTTAGAAAGCTGCACCAAAAATTACTTTTTGCAACTATTTGAATATTATAGTGCCATATGTAAGACAGAATCCCAAAAATGTTCTTCTCTGACAACCACCCAGCGCAATGGAAATGAGGAGTTTAACAGAGTAACTTTAATCACAGACAGATATACTAACCTAATTAAAATTTGTTTCACTACCAGCTGGAAATTCTCAAAATGAAGATACTTTGAATATATTTCAGTATCTGCTCTTTCATTAGTCTTCCCCCTTGGCGGAGAGTACACAACCAGTTACTTCACTCCAAATTTGTGTCATTATCCAATGTAACTAGAAGTTTTCTCATGCAAATACTCATTGTTCTCAGTGTGTTTGCCCTCCATACAGCTTCTCATTTAATGGTAATCACACAAGATCTTTTTCTCTTTAAAATCATGCTGTACCAACAAGATAAAGAACATAAAAGGAATCCAAGAAAAAAACTCAGCTGAACGACATGAAAAGCAATGGAACATCTATTTATCAGTTTCTATTCCTTGAAAACATTGATCATGCAGGAAAGGACTGTTCATCACCAATTTTTATTTTTTTTTTTTTGTCTCATTTTTCCTCCCCTTTTCCTTGTGGGATATACGGTTAAAGCAAAGCGAACACTCTTCTAAGGTAGCAAAATTATAAATGAATCCATCTCTGTTCAACTGAATGAAATGCAATGTCTCAAAGGCATCACATTCTTTTCTGGAAAAAAAAAGGGTTTGTTTTATGTCCAGCTCTCATTCAGATGTTATAATGTAAGTAATCTAGAAGAAAATAAGCTCAATCTTTTTCATAAAGACTGAAAAGTTCTTTAGAAACAAGGCAAGGTGTGTATGTGCCTCTCTGGTATTGACTTATGGCTTGGCTTCGCGAACGAAGATTCGGGAAAGGCTTTACCCACACTTATGACAAGTGCAATGATGACTAAAAGGGCAACATAGGACAGGCAAATCCGGTTGGAAAAAAAAACTGCTTGGTCATTCAGGATGTTGCCAAATAAGACTGTCATCTCCTGGGTCAATCTTGAGCGACCAATGTCCTGAACAGCCTGCATGCGGGGTTGGGTCTGTGGCTTCCAGTGCACCTTATCACCTGCCATTTCATCCCTCGCCTGTCGCTACAGGGCTCTGCAAGTGCGAGTAAACCCTTTGGGCCTGCGCAGTGGGGTATTACTTAGGTATTAAATATTCAGATCCCATCTGCTTCTTTTCTCATGGCCTACTTTGGAGAAATGGCTAATCATCACAAAAGTAAAAATGCATCTTTCATTACTAGCAGGCTTTGTGAAAGACAAGATTTCTGTAGTATGTTTAATAAAGATGTATCTTTTTCTTACTCTAGTGGATACGTGTATCAGAAGACACAAGTGTGCAAGTGCAAGAGTGTACGCAATTTTACTCATCTGAGATCTCTAACTATGTATCAGAAAGCACAGAAATTTCTTACAAAACGATCAATATTTCAGTGTGAAATAATAATCAAGCCAAACTTGCAATACCTGCATATCAAGTGATCTAAGTGATTTACTCTGTTTCACTTTGCAGGTCTAGAAGGTAAAGTTTTGCAAGAAATGCTTCTTTCAGGATCATGTCTATGACATTAAAATCGAGTTACATTACTATGTGGACTAAAACCTCATAAAACTGGAATGAAGTTCTCCTAAGTTAATGTTAAGCAAATGAACAGATGCCTACAACAGATCTTTCACAATGAAAACTTTATAAATACAATTAAGTCTGTCATTTGAATCATTCTATGCAATATCATTAAATACAAAGACTGTCAGAAACAGAAGAGAATAAAACAAACACTCTTACTGCTCATTCTGTGATTTCCTGCCAGGATATTAAAGTCTTTCAAAATGAACCACGCATTTGTAACACAGACACTGTAGGAGTAGGACTGCAGGACCAAGCATACCAAAAACCCAAAAGGAAATGCTTATCTAGCTATGGAAAGTGAAAGAAGCTATCAGTTTCAACAGCATAGCATACTACTGTGTGCACATCTACATCTCCCAAATACAGGTAGCAAATATGTACCAGCTTCTACTTCTTTTTTTTCTTTTCTTTTTTTTTCCTAATTTGGAAATTTCCGAGAATATTCTGCATTTACTGAGGCAACAGTGAGATTCTATGGCATCTTACATGTTAGAAGGTTCCAAGTGAGGTAAAAGCAAAAAGTTCATTAAGTTAGTATATAAAACATAACCACAGCCTGCAAGAGCAATTTATAAACACTCCTTAGTATATTCACACTTTAGATAAAAAAAAATCTTTGACCATGGAATCGAGATTAAACTCTCTAGGAACCAGAATTATTTGGAAAGATTTCTCTTTGATACAATTATCTTCCAGCTAGTCTCTCGAATTCATTGAAACTAAACATCATTCCCAGCAGCAGTAAACCAGACTTTCAAGATCCCGAGGTTATAAATACCCACGTGCCTCCTTAGATACCCATGTAATTGGCCTGATTTTCCAAAACTACTTTGAACACAGTAGTTTCCTTGATTTTTGCTGATCATCCATAAATGTAAGCAGATTTCAGTGGGAGACATATATTGCTCAGATTCCCAACATACCCCGCAAAAAAAAAAAAAACAAAAAACACATTAACAATTTAGGTACCTCCATGCCTAATGCAAAGCATTTCTGTTTGTAAATCACACCCTGTCCTTCAGTTGAGCTCCTCACTTGAGAAACTGACTGCCTCAGTCAGTTATAACATGAGAAGCTATAACATAAATGAGTCCGTACCACACCATGAGTCGAATATCAAAGTAAAACATGTCTGCTTACCTTTGCCTTGCGAAAATGGTAGACTACCAGCATGCTTATGAAGTCCAGCAGCATACAGAGCGTTTGGAATGAGATGATAGCCAGCCGTAAATACTTGTCCTCCTGTGCATAGCAGGGAGTATCATCTGTACAGTAAGAACACCCTTCCCTGCAGGGCAGGCAGGTATAGACTTCCTCTGACAATTCACCACCGGAAAAGCGATTTTCTGCATCCTTTCCTGAAAGATTCAGGAGAGTAAAGGGGAGACACCTTTAGTTGTACGGGATGGGCAGTTCAGCTATACAGGAGAAGAAGTCCTGTGCTGACTCTCTCTCCCTCCCTGTTGGCCTCTCTGAGTTACAAAATGGCTTGCCTCGACTGCTTTTCTTGTTCACTCTCCTTTTGTCACATTCAGAAAACAGACCGATTTAGACATAAGGGAAAGTGATCTTATTAATTGCCAAACACTTTCCTACTGAATTTAAAGTGGACTAAATCTGCATGGGAATCCTTCAAAGGCGAAAAAATTACATCAAAGACTTGGGAATAAGGAAAGGACTTTACACAGGCACAGGAAGAGCAGACCCATTAACTACTTAACGTTCACAGTACAAGCTCTGATCCTATTTCAGATTGTTCCTCAATTTCATAAATACGCTATCTAGTGAATTAATTGTCTTCAAATTAGATAAAACCCTTCTTAATTAACATTTGTTCATTGTTCTGTTGCATGACTGCACTACTCTGTCTCCAAAGCAAAACCAGTGTGCTTACACTAAGCATAATTCTCCATTATTCATACAGCACACCAGGAAATCTGGAAAACCTATTGGCAAGTTAGTATTTCATCTACAAAAATCAATGATTCTTGGGCTGACATCTTGTCCATCAAAGTGCACACAGCAACAGAGCACAGAGGGGGATTCCTGTTTTTTCTGATCCACAAATACTTGCCCATAACCCCTGTGTAAGACTGCTTACCCTACAGGCAACAAATTGAATAAAAAGGTAAAAGAAAAAGGGGACAAAAAAAAACAACCCAAAAACTATTGTTAAATAAGAAGGAAAACTGAATTTGCTGAGGATGTTTCATGTAAGCAAGACAGCCTTAGGAACTTCCAGAAGCAAGAGAACGTGGCTGAAGCCAAATCAATGGTGTGTTAAAATGTGCGATGACACCCCTATTTTTCACAAGACTTCACCAGTCTAGCTCCACAAAGAGATCTTCTGTCAAAACTGCTTGCAGGATTCATATCTAGAATTCCTGTACTGGTATCAGTTTGAACCTCCAAACACATACTACAGCCGTTCTAAGCATGTCATCTTTTCTTTTATTCTTTTTACAGAATGCAGCTGGGTGACAGGGTTAAGTTTCCTTGAACCACTGTCTTTTCTCCCATTACTTAAGCCATTTCTAGTCTCACAATAGCTGTCTTACTGTTCACTTTTTGAAACCACCTGTAGAGCTTGGCAGATCGAGCTGCATCTGAATGAACTGAAGAGGTTTTTTATTACTAGCTGTATCAAAACTCATGTTTATGTTAGCTCTCATTAACGTATGCTCAAATCAGAGTGACCCCAGATCATGTAATTACACATCATGTAATTACACACCAGATCATGTAATTAAATATCAGCACATGAAAAAACTTTAATGAGACCAATTTCACTTTATGTTAGCTATTCAGAGGCTAAATGTCTAATCTAAGGTAGCTATATAGGCTCCTCCTTCTATACTAAATGGAGAAAATAAAGGTTATTTGCCTGAAGAGTTACTTTTCCCATCTAAAGACAATTTCTGCCTTTCTAAAGCAGCAGAAGTACCCTCCAGGGGAGCCCTGCTCTTGGTGTTGACTGCAGTTGAAACCCAGGGGACTAATACATGCCAAGCATACACATTTTAGACAGCTGATATAAAATAAATCTCATCCTCATCCCTAATGATCAAGGCTGTTATGATCTCTACCCACATTATTTTTGTGTGCTCTGTAGCATTTGGTATGACAAAAAATTCAAGATTTTTTTTTTATATAGTAGTTAAATCCCAACTCCATCATAACTCACTGCAGTGCAGAATCCTTACTCTACCAAAAGATTCAAACAACCAAGAGAAAAAGCACTATCACAAAGCTGCCTTCTGCGAGACTCCACAGTATGAAAAGGGAAACAAATACTCATCAGATAACCTGTTGAACAAACCATGCTATTTATGCTACATATATACAGGACACGATATATATGTCTCTCTCATATATATATGAGATACTGAGTTATCTTGGGCAGTCTATATGCAAACCAGATCAAATAAATAAAAAACAGGCCAACCCATGACATAGGTCAAAAGATTTAGTATCTGGAACTTGGGGCTGTGAACAAATAGAGAATTTTAAAGCTTTCCTAATATCAAAAGTTACTCACCTTTCCTCTATAATCCCCATCACATTTTACATAAGAAAGCAGAGGTCAAGAGTAACTAATACAGGAAGGAACTTGGAAGTTTCATTTGCAGATCTGTAGTATGGGGGCATGATTTTATATGTACCATATCATATAATCCCACACGATTTACCAGTACAAAACTCCTGAATCTGTATCTAGGATCATCACAGGGGTGCACATTAAGTGTGGAACAATATTAAAGGTATTTCTGTAGTGGAACAGGAAAAGCTAGGGTTCACACAAGGCAGGAAATAATACACGCAGTCATGGACCAAGCTTGGTGAAAGCTACTCATCCCCAGGTATTTATACAAACTGCTCCTGCAGCAGAGAACTGATGACATGAACCTTTGGCTAAAGGATCATGTGAAGAAGCTGGGGATGGTATTCACATGAAAGCAGGAGGCAGAGAAGGATGCCTTGTTACACCTACAAGCAACAGCTTTACACCTGTGACTGTAGCATGAGCTCTATTACTGTAACTGCAACAATTTCGGCACAAAATCTGTGCAGCGATTACACTTCGGTCATATGATGAAAATAACAGACATCAGCTTTGGGCATGCAGGTTATGTATCTTCCCTGCTGAGTATCAACAGAGTTCTGTTTCCCTTACTATAAGCAACTCAGTCTAAGTACCACACAATGTGTGTCCTGGGCAAGTGTGGGCTGTATGTCGTTCATATCATAGAGCCAGTCAGACTCTCAGGCCTGACCCATTTCCAGTACCTCATCAGCAATTATTAAAATTTGAATGCTCCTTTGAATTCTCCTTTGCAAATGAAGTAAAATGAAAACGTGTTCAAGGCCAGGTTGGACGGGGCTTTGAGCAACCTGGTCTAGTGGAAGGTGTCCCTGCCTATGGCAGGGGGGGTGGAACCACATGATCCTTAAGGTCCCTACCAACCCCGACCATTCAATGATGATTCTATGAAAACAATTAAAGCCTACACAAAGCCAGAGGCTAGGACATTCTTGTTTGCTCTGGCCAAAGAGAAAACTACTGGAAAATTTCCCCAGTACTTGTGCTTGAGCACAGGTGCCAGAAATCTCTGTTTCTCCATAGCAAGAGTTCTTTTCATGCTTTTAAATTTATTTACAAATCAAATATTCTTCAAGTGAGTATGTTTTACAGGATCCCCAAGAGCATCATGAATGGCAAACCAAAGGGCTAGAACTCCTTAAGTGATTATATAATCTGAGAGTTGCAAACCACTGGGATTTTACTGTATAACCCTGATGAGGACAAAAAGGAGCCCTGCATTATTAATATTAGCTCTGTTTTATTTTTTCTATTTTTAAAAATAAAACTCATGCAAAAGCACTTACTCTGAAAGCTGTTCACTGAGAAGATGTTGGGATCATAGAATCCAGCTTTGCAAATACACTTGTAGGCTCCAAGCACAAATCCAAGGCCTTTAATTGGCATGCACTGTGAGAAAGGGAAGAAGGAAAATCATGTAGATGATTATACAACTGTATACTCAGATGTACATTCAAGCATAAACACATTACAAGATACTGTGAGGAGACTTCTAAGTAAAAATAGGCAGCCCTTCCAGTCTGACAGTATTTTCTTAGTAACTTTTCCCCCAGTCATATACCACTCCAGGTTTTTTTCTTGTTGTTCATCACGACGAAGAGCTGTAATCAAGTCTGTCCCACTGATAAAACTACCAAGTGCCAAATTTGACTCTTGTACTTCGGCTGTAGGTGGGACAGCTGTGTAGATGAGACGGCTGTGCTTTTTCCTGAGGAGTTTCCAGCACTTTTCCCCAGCACATTAGGTAGGTTTCAGATGGCTGGAGCTCACACTACCTGAGGAAGAACACAGACACCTGCAGCCAAGTCACCAACCTTCTGCAAGCAGCATGTGCTGGTACTGGTGCCCCCACCACAACAGCAACCATAGAGGAGTGGAGGCTGACCCAGTCAAAACAAAGCCAACAGCTGGTTAAAGAAAAGTGCTGCAGACCTAAATCCAGCCTACATGAACGACAGCAAACCTACACCAACAGAAGCCTCATGTTTCTGAGCTCTCTTGTCCCTTTTTGAGGAAGTGATGTGAAACAAGTTTTATTTTAACTTCACTTTTGCTTAATTTTGACATCAGGACAACCACAGCAAATTTATTACAGTGACAGAACATCTACTCTCAGACCACTTCGGTACAACAAATAGACCCTGCCTAATACAGAGGAAAGAAACAGTTCATCAACATAAAGGTAGAAACACTGGTAAGATGGTTTTGCCCCAGTACAGCTTATTTCACTTTATCAGATCAAAGTAGTTTACTGTACTAGTTGCCTTTCCCTTCCATATAGGTGTACCTATATCAACTTGCCTCCATGAACAGGAACAAGACGCTAGCAGTTCCTCAGTGAGCAAGTGAATGATTTAACTAAAACACCCTCTGTTCTCTCACTTCCTTACATTTCACTTGTCTGTGACCGTGACTTTAGAATACACTTGAATCTCTTAATGCCTGTGACGGGGAAGAATATGCAGAGGACATGCCTTGTTAAAAAAACACTTCATTACAAAAATCAAAACCACACCAAGACAGGACAAGTCTGCAATGACACTCAAGAAAAACTGAATTTTCTTATCTCAAATTTCAGCTTTCTGCCGTAATTCTGCCTGATGTTAGGAAAGCCACTCTGCTTTTCTTTGCGTCAGTTCCCCAAATGGCATTGTCTTTTCTTTCACCCTTTGCCAATCTGATGCCCATGCACGCACTGCGGGTCTGTAGGTGCTATTGGAAAACAACTAATAAGCAGGAAACTGGAATGCAAGAACAGTGAAAATTCATTCAGCCCTTGTATAAACATGAAAGCAAGAAAAAATGGAAAGAGAAGGCACAAATCATTTTCCTTCACACTTCATCTTCACCCTACAGAAATGTGACTATTGACAGGCTGGAGTACAGGAGAAATCAAAGTGGGATGAGTGTGTGTGAGAGTCCAATAACAGCAAAACTTCCTTAACCAAGCACAAAAATGAAGTTAAAGTAATAAAAAGAATTTTTCTAGGGAAAAATCTGTTCTGGCTTTCTGACATCTTGCTTTGTAACGAGAAGGTACATGCTGTTAGAGAGACTGCATTTTCTTTTTGAAGGCAAGGAAGAAAAGAAGTAGCTTCTACTGTATTCTGAGAACACAGCAGCAGCCTTAATACCAAATCCATAATCCACTTCCACTGAACAAATTCTTCATATAAAATGTATCACAGACGCATGAATCTGTTCTGCCTTAGAATGAATGCCATATTGATGATCCCTTCAAACACATCCAATATCACACCAAAAAAAATGCAGTCTATAAAAATCTGTAACTTTTATTGCTGCTGACCAGTCTGGAACTTTAAATTCAGCAGAATACTACAAAACATTGTCTTTCCTTGGTCTAGAAAATTATCATTGTTTCCAGTCTTTGGCAGCTGTAACGCACACCTTAAAAAAACATTGGTCAAATTCTGTTTCTTGCAGTCTATATAATCCCATGCAAAGGTGTACTAGGGATCAGAAGGTCAGTCTGCTATAAGGAGAGACGAAAAGAAGGAGAGAAAGCAGCCTAGATCCCACTAGATGCAGTTTCAAACTCTGGAATTCCATGTGGCGTAACATTACATGGAAACAGAACAACTTACAGCCTTACTTTTTTTAACAAATTGCAGCAGCTATGCAAGGAACTGCACTAAATATCATGCGGCCAAAAATGCAGAAAACACTTTTCCTGGAAAGAAAAAAATCCCCTTGTTTTTTTGCCAGTGATTTAACGGTTACTTATTATATTAACCAATGGTGGAAATATTATGGTGAAAAAAGTAGTAAGTAAACTAAGAGTTTGCTGGTACAGAAGGAGTTTAGCAAACCAAGCCCAGATTTGTTTAATCAAGGTTCTTTTGTCAGATATAGAGGCTTTTCCTGGCTGTCTGTATGCGACTTCACATAATGCATAGCAGGCACATCCAACCAACTTTTCTCCTTGTCCTGGCAAGAAGCACCCTGGTTTCCAGCGACCCCATGGCAGATCCCAAGACAACCTTGCAAAGGTGTACTAGCTCAGCCATGGCAGCCTACAGCATCAGTTGGGGGCTTCAGACTGTCAGGACCACAGAGACTGAGCAACTCACAACAGACCATGCAGACACAGCCAGTAAAATATTAATCTGCTGTTAAGTTACTTAAGATTTGACCCATAAAGAACTTAGCGCTAAAAAAAGCACATGTGTGAAAAAGATCTGCCTCCACATAAGCAAAAAAAGGAAGCATACAACTGACCTGATTTCAGATTTTGTTATAAATGTGAAAGCAAAGCTCTGGGAATAAAACCAGCATCTTCCTGCGTACATTTTTTCTTCATCAGCAGTCATCAGCCTTTTTAAAATCATGCCTTATTTAATTCATAAGAGCAGCTACCATAGGTTAGATTAAAAGCCTCATTTACTCTTGTATCACATCTCTTATATGCCCAGCAGTCAGCGTCAAGGCAAAAAGTGAAAGATGCAGGGTGGCATCTTTCCCCCCATATACCCTTCAGGACATCATTCTCCTAAATGGAATTTGTATTGCTTTACCTTCCAGCCATTAGTACTTATGAATGGCTTGGTTACATTAAGATCAGCTTTATCATAATCTGTGCTAAAAAGAGAATAATAGGTGGCTGTACCATTCATACAACACACTTATTTCATCTGTCTATTCCCTGGTATTATATTTTCAGCTTTAGAGTATAACATAACAACTCCCAGGCCTAACAGAGTATACTTCAAAAAAAGTCAGCTCAAAAAGAAGATATTCAGTGATTACTTATCTTGAAATTATTTATAAATATATAGCTCCTGAAGCAACACAGACAAAACATCTAAAATTTAAAAATAGTAAAAATAAAAATAGTTGTATTGGTTTAATTTTATGCTGCTTGTTGTAAAGGACAAAGTTAGAAAAATCTAATGCGATAAAGAATAACTCCGTTGGAAAGAAAATAAAAATCCTTCACATAACCTGTGCAATTGCTTTGGAAGTCTGAGACAAATCTTCAACATTTAGACAGGCAAAGCTCTTCATCAGATCTGATAGCCAGAAACTAAGAGACAAAGTATTCAGCACATACAAAAGCAGGTGTCAGATCCACATCAGAAAACAGAAGAGAATGGGCAAAAGAAACTAGCAGTTTAAGAGAAAGTGTGGGGCATCACATCCTATATGTAATTTAGAAAAGGAGATAAAACACTAACACTAAATAAATCCATTGCGTGGCATTCTGGAACAGAGAGGTTAAACCAGAAATTTTAGATTTTATTTTTTTTTTAAGTCAAAAAATAAGCCAGGCTTGACTTGAGTATTTCAATTTTTTCAAAGAGCACCTCTGAAAACCTGTATTTCCACATACAGCAATAAGGACATCTCCCTTTTCTAATGCAAACTCCTTGTTCCAAGGATGGAATACAAGCAAAGTCATGACAGATAAAGCTTTATAGAAATAATGCAAATAAGCCCATATTCTTTGCTCTTGTCAGGAGTAGCATATAGGGATTTTCTAGAAAATGCTACATATGTAATAGTCATTTTGTGCCTGGCATATGATAGCAGTTGGAGCAGACTGGTGTCCTGAGACCTTCTTTCTGATCATATTTACCATGTGGTCAAGCACGCTCACTCATAAAAATAAATGAAAGAAGATAAAAGAGCAAATTCTCTCTGCCAAAGTCAGTGACAGCTCTGTCACTGAAAAGGCTTTACCCACTGCATTGTCGCATTTCATTTACCCTTCAAGAGCAGTTTTGTGTTGCTGTGTGTTTGCAGCCTCAGAAGTGAACAGCGAGCACTTCTGTGCATCCGAGAGCCTTGTGCATCGCCCGGGAGCCCTGTACTTGCTTCCAGCCAGCTCAGGAGGCAGCCAGCCTCCCAGCAACACTAGTCATAAGCTTTTTCTTTTCACATACAAACTTTTGTTTCAAAAGGACAGGACAGTGGTTGCTACTCCATAATTTACACTGCATGGTTGCATGATAGGCCCTATAGCTTTCGTTGTCCCTTCTGAGTGCACTAGTGGAGTTAATTATTTTTTAAATTCAAGTTTAAAAATGTGTTTTCCAACAACAAGGGATTTCCACTGACACTGAGTTGGTTAAGCCCTGAATCAGGCAAATCACGGCGACAGTTGATCTGATTCAGCTTAGAGCAGAGGTAGCCGTCAGGACAATATTTGCCTTGATAGTTTGAGGCTTTGCTAAAAATTCCCCACTGTTTTTTAATGTGACTTTTCACTATTTCAGTTTTGTTAAGCCATGGGACAAGAGTCAATACCAATGGTAAGGAGCCTCAGCCCATTTACACAAATAATTATAAATTACATGTGACTACTGACAAACCACAAACAGAAAAATCACCAGTTGGAGCAGAAGGCATTCACTAAGCATAAGAGACGGCAGCGTCTTTAACTTCTAATTGACATCTTCTGCGATGTGAATCAGTTTGGTGACCAGACTCTATGTTTGGGGACATACAGGATTCCCTTCTGGGTCTCATTTCCTATGATGCCAGCGTTATCAGCCCACTGGTGGACAAACATGACAAAAATGCAAGTGCTTGTGAAAAAAATAAATAATGGTGGAAATGGAGCATTTTGCAAAGAAACAGAAGAGAGATCAGAAATATGCACAAATCACGGCACTTGTGTAGAAGACAGTGAAAGGGGGAAAAGTTTAATTTGGCAGTGTCTGAAAGCAAGTTGCCTGGGGGCCACAGAGGGGCTAAACAGAAAACTCATTATCAACACACCTGGAAAACCCAGGGTCAGCTTATGAACTGTGCTTCCCACAGTCAGGATCCTTTACAGAATGGTGAAAGCACAACAATTACAGCAGTTTTCAGAGGATGGGTAGCTCGGACATTTCAAGGTTCTCAGCAGTGACAGTGTTGCAGACAGATTTTTCACTATTGCTGGAAATACCTGTGCAGGCTACAGTCAGGCTCCTTTAAAAAAATAAATCTTTTAAAAAGTCTCTTCACATGACAGACTGGAACTGTCACTGGTAACCTGAATATCTTTTTAGAACACATTGAACTTTGTTTCCAACTAACATACTAAACAACTAAATTATGATCTCTCCTAGAAAACTGAGCAGCAATTACAGGGGAACCTGTTAACAGACACCAAAGGGACTGAGAATTGTATAGCTATTAAATAATGTAGCACGATTAATTTAAAGGCACATTCTCAGGGCCACATTTCCTCAGCTTTGAGGATAAAGTAAGACTTTTTTCCACTACTAGCACAGGTTAAACTGCATTTAGAGCAAATTCTAATTCAATTCCTTAGCATCTTACATACATTAGAGGGAATTATCTCAATACTGAATCTCTACCCCTTTTTTCCTATCACCAGGATATTTTGAGCTTTAAACACAGGCAATGCTGGAAATACCAAACATTATCTGCAGAATACCTTCCGGATGCTGTTAAGGACTATGCCAAAATACACAGAGGTCCTTTACCTCTGGATATCTGGTTCTGTCAACTATTTCTGCATTCATCTGTACTTGGCAGCAAATGTTGCAGAAGTTTTCACAGTTGGCCTGCCTCTGCCAGTAAATGCAATTATCTGCACTGTGACAATACAAATGACTTTCATTCTGAAATTCATTTTGCACATTTATAAACTTTATTAAAAATATTTATTCCTAACACTAAGAACACCCATTCACATTTTCTTCTAAAGGATGATAAGAAATTCTAGAATAGCCACTCCAAGACAGTAACTCATCAAGAGAATTGTGGACTTTAAGCAAAGAAAACTCATTTAGAACAGGAAAGAGAGTGCATGGGAATTGCCCAGATCATCTCACAGAAGTGCACAGCCAAACATCTTGTAAACTGCACCATTCCTTTAAAACAGTCTGACTGTTAAGAGTACTGCCAGCATGGATAGCCTGATGGCCCTGCTAGTTGGAAAGGGAAAAAAATCCTACAGTTAATCCAAAAGGTAACAAATAGCTACTATAATAAATGGATAATAGAGATGCATAATTCAAAAAGGGGAATTGCTGTAATTTCTGTTGCATTTCCCAGCAACCATTGATGTAATTATTTCTTGACCCTTACACATTATTTTTAGGCTGATTCCATACACTAGGAAGACATATGCGATCACACTGGAATGGTGTGTTAACAGTTTCTGTCTGTTTTCCCAACCCAGTATAACTTTTCAGACCTACTGGCTGGTTCCAGACAGTGCAATCAGGGTGAGAAACTTGCTAAGTTCCTACAAGCTTCATGAAAATAACATCCTGGTAGATAAGAGGAACCTTATCAATGTCCCTGATAAGGGAAAGACTATAACAGAGAATCATAGAATAGTTAGGGTTGGAAAGGACCTTATCAAGTTCCAACCCCCCTGCCATGGGCAGGGACACCTCACACTAAATCATGTCACTCCAGGCTCTGTCCAACCTGGCCATGAACACCGCCAGGAACGGAGCATTCACAACTTCCTTGGGCAACCCATTCCAGTGCCTCACCACCCTTACAGTAAAGAACTTCCTCCTTATATCTAACCTGAACTCCCCCTGTTTAAGTTTTAACCCGTTACCCCTTGCCCTATCACTACAGTCCCTAATGAAGAGTCCCTCCCCAGCATCCTTATAGGCTCCCTTCAGATACTGGAAGGCTGCTATGAGGTCTCCATGCAGCCTTCTCTTCTCCAGGCTGAACAGTCCCAACTTTCTCAGCCTATCTTCAAATGGGAGGTGCTCCAGTCCCCTTGATCACCCCTGTGGCCCTCCTCTGGACTTGCTTCAACAGCTCCATGTCCTTCTTATGTTGATGTTATCACAACGACATACCTTTTACTGGACACTAGAGAATGCTCTCTGAATATCAGTCATAAGAAAAGCTTTAGCACTGGTGCCTTCTTAGATGTTAGCTAACAGCATAAGAAAATGTATTAGGAAAACAAGCTACAATAATCTGATGTTCCTGTTCCTTGGCATTTAGTCCATCTTCAGGACAAGCTGGCCCATTTTTCCAGAGGTTTTTATTACTCAGGACTGCCAGGAGTCTTGATTTGAGTTCAACTATGCGAAGTTCGGTAAATGATGTTCCTAGTCACAAAATCACTTCTTATTGAAGTTCTACTGGAGTATTTTATGTGAAATATTATTGAGAAAACAGCTGCATAAGGGATACAAATTTTATTATCTTTGCTCAATTTTGCAGTATTCTCTCCTTTTATATTAGTGCAAAATTATACAGCAATTGAAGGAAAATACCCACCTCACTGGTACTTGAGTGAAGACACAGCATCTTTTATCACAAAACTGAATCTGACAGGATCAATTAAATGAGCTTTTCTCTTTACTTGGAGGTCATTGGTAAAACACAACTCCCAGCTAGGCTCTGTCCATCAGGAGCACACATTTTGAAAGCATATTTCTTTCATTCAAGAAGGCAGTCAGGTCCTGTAGCAGGGTGACTGCTCCATCCATGACTTGATCAATACCCTTATATTAATTTTGCTTTATTCTGGACTGTAGTCTCTACAGTTTCAAAGTGTGTCAGCTCACCAACAAAGTTAATCTTGCTTACAAGACAGTATCAGAGTGTGAGTTCTTCTGCTTGTCACACATGCCTCCATGTTTCAGCCACAAGTCCCCCATCCCCTGGGTTGGTTGGGATGTCCCCTAGAACCAAAGTTGAGAGCACAATTTGCTAGCTCATGCAGCCTCTTCTTTAGCACTAGGCAAACACAAGGATTTTAAAAAATGCATTTGGGCAAGACATATAGGTATATTTTGGGGTAACGAATCAGAAACAAGAGGTTGTAACTAAAACTAATATGAAACAGCAATACACTGTCTAGTTGCTTACTGCTTCACCCAGGACACCATGGGTACACCATGAAATCCTGTTTTTTTGGCACTGAACACTATTTTTTTTCTTTCAACTGTTACCAGTTTTGAGAAAAAAATGCTCTAATTTTGAGTAGTAACTGTCTTATAGGTAAATCCTCACTTCGAGGTCTAAGGCTAGCCAGAGGACTGGTAATCCAGCTCCCCATATGGAGCCACTATATTCTAGGCACATACATCAAAAAATCTTTCCTCTGTTCTGCTTCCCTTATCTCAAATCTGGACTTCTTATCTAAAGCCACTGTACCCATAGCAACTCGTATCTCACTCCTCCATTGCCTTCTGGAGCTGGAGGGGTTGGCCATAAATATAAATACCATGGAAGGCTCTCTCTAAATGACCACTTTTGACATTTAATGATGCTTCTCTCTGCAAGTCATTATTTTTCCCTCAGGTATGCACTTAATCCAACAAGGCTATTCCTGTGCCCTGATGATTAAAAGCCACTTTTTCCATTCCTGCTCAACTGCCATTTTCTACCCAAGCTGAACTCCTCCTGTATACAAACTACAGCCACTCTCTGTTTAACATGACAAAACCCACCCATTAAAAAGGTATTCTTCTGAAGCTGGTGGTGTGTCCTGGGTTCAGCAGTAGCAGTCATTTTTCTCCTTCTTGGTAGCTGGTGCAGTGCAGTGGTTTGACTTTCAGCTCAGGAACAGAGCTGATAACAAGGATGTTTTGGTTTGGCCAAGGACTTTGTGAGCCTCATGCTCTGCCAGGGAGGAGGGGAAGCCAGGGGGAAGCAGAGACAGGACACCTGACCCAAACTGACCAAAGAGGTATTCCATACCACAGCACGTCATGCCCAGGATGTCACTGGGAGTTAGCCGGAAGGGCTGGGAGTCTGCAGGGGTTGGAGGAGGTATCGGTCGGAGCTTGGCTGGGCCTGGGGGGGCGAGTTATCGGTCGGCTGGTGGTGAGGTGTTGTATTCTCTTCCCTTGTTATTTCCTTTATCATTATTATCACTGGTGGTAGCAGTAGTGATTTGTGCTATACCTTAGTTACTAAACTGTTCTTATCTCAACCCGTGGGAGTTGCATTCTTTTTTCGATTCTCCTCTCCGTCCCTCCGAGAGCAGGGGGAGGGCAAGAAAGAGGGGGAAGTGAGCGAACGAATTACCTGACTGGGTTTAAACCACGACATGGTGTAACACCAGCTTTGATACAGACCTGTAAGAAGCATTCTTATTTTAATAGACTGAGCATAAACTATTGTGTCTACACATGTACATGAAATATTTCTTTGCCCTCTCCAACACAACTCCCTGTCTTATAGAACCCTCTTGTATCTAAAGAAACTTGAGGCAGGTGTCTAACTGGAGCACAATGCTCATAGCTTAATGAGTCCCAGGGCTCTGTTGGGGCTTTGAGTCAGTGAAATGCCATAACATCTCCAGAGAAGGCAGGACTCAAAAGCATTCCAAGGTGGCTTAAAAGCTTGGTAGTAGCCCTCCTCCACTGCGAGATGCTAAGCAGGACAGCTTTATTCTTCTATAAATTCTTTGTCGGTGACATGGACAGTGGGATTGAGTGCACCCCCAGCAAGTTTACTAATGACACCAAGCTTTCAAAGACACAACTCAGAATGGTTACGGGTAGAAAGGATATTTGATTTATTTCTAAATAAAGTGATTTGATTTGATTTGATTTAGTTTAGCTGAGTTAATTTTAGTCTGGTTTAGTTTAGACCCTTCAGTTTAGCTGGAAAAACCCTCCCTTGCAGCCTGAGAAAGGAAAGCCAGGGCAGGAGCAGTGCCATGGTGGTGCGAGAGCAGTGCAAGAAAGAACCCAGCCAGAAAGGGCCAGGGAAGAGCTGACGAGGGCTGGTGCTCAGTACTCCAGAGGACAGCAGCGAGTCCCGGGGCCACGCTGGGGCCACCCTGGGAGTCCAGAAGGCTGCCTCCCCCCGGATGCGGGGCACGAGGGCCACCTGCGTGGAGCACGAGCAGCTGCCTTTGGGACACCATGACCCAAAGGAGCCCCGTGAAGGGGCTGTGCTCGGCTGCAGAGGAAGGCAAAAAACCCCAGGGACGCTTGCTAGTCCAGCCTGGGGGGAAAAAAGCACTTCCCTCCCCCAGCTGCAGGACACGAGGGGCCGCCTTCGCGGAGCATGAGCACCGGGTGATAACGCAGCCAGAATGGACCGAGGAGCCCTGACAAGGGGTCATGCTCAGTGCTCAGAGGAAGGCAAAAAACCCCCGGGGACCGGTGCCAATCTGCCCCAGGGGAAAATTCCTTCCTGACCCCAGTGCTGGCGGTCGGCTACTCCCTGAGCACGTGAGCAAGACCTGCTCCCGCTCCACACGCTGGTTACGCCTCTAAGGGGACAAGGGGACACTGGCACTGCTTTTTCTGCTTCCACCTGAAGTCATCCCAGGGGCTTCCAACAACAACAAAATGCCATTGGCCTGATGAATCCTTGGAGCACGAATCCTTCCTGTTCTTGGCAGTGGGGGAGGGCACAGAGCCGCCTGTGCATCCTTTTTCTTCTGGCTACTTCCACTCTCCCCCCAGGAGGTGAGGACGGCGAGCTCCCTGACAACCAAAGCAGGATCCCTCGATGATGCTTTGAGCGTGGCCCCTCCAGAAGCTGGAACCGCAGCACAGAACCTCCTGCAGCTTCACAGCTTCAAGTGTTCTCTCCTTCAGTCCCCCCCTCACCTAATTCCCTGGTGCTCAGCAGATGAGGATGGCAAGCTCCCCAGTGACTGAAGCAGGATTTCCATCCATCCATAGATCCGATGAGCTTTGAGTGTGGCCCCTCCAGGAGCTGGAACCACAGCACAGAACCTCCTGCAGCTTCGCCGCTTCAAGTGTTCCCTCGCTCGGTCCCCCCCTCACCTAATTCCCTGGTGCCCAGCAGATGAGGACAGCGAGCTCCCCAACGACTGAGGCAGGATTTCCATCCATGCATCCATCCATAGATCCGATGAGCTATGAGCGTGGCCCCTCCAGGAGCTGGAACCGCAGCACAGAACCTCCTGCAGCTTTGTGCAGCTTCAAGGGTTCCCTCCCTTAGTCCCCCCCTCACCTAATTCCCTGGTGCCCAGCAGATGAGGATGACAAGCTCCCCAGTGACTGAGGCAGGATTTCCATCCATCCATCCAACCATCTGATGAGCTTTGAGCGTGGCCCCTCCAGGAGCTGGAACCACAGCACAGAACCTCCTGCAGCTTCACAGCTTCAAGTGTTCCCTCCCTTAGTCTCCCCCTCACCTAATACCCTGGTGCCCAGCAGATGAGGACGGCGAGCTCCCCAACGACTGAGGCAGGATTTCCATCCATCCATCCATCCATAGATCCGATGAGCTATGAGCGTGGCCCCTCCAGGAGCTGGAACCACAGCACAGAACCTCCTGCAGCTTCGTGCAGCTTCAAGGGTTGCCCCCATCAACCCCCTTCCCCCTGCCAGGAATTCCCCCGGTGCCCCAAGGACTGCCTCTCGGATGCCCTCCGCCTGCCAGCTCTGTCCTGGTGGCAGCGCCGGGCACTCTGGCAGTGGGGCAGGGGAGGGCGCTGGACTCATACTGCCCCGGAGCATTGTGATGCTGCGTGGCCGGGTGCCGGCACTATGACACGGGGGTGACGGGGCCCCTGCAGCCCTGCCCACCGCAGCCCTGCTGCTGCTGCTGCCCCTTCACCCAGCATCCCTTGGAGAAAGGCCTTTGTCCTGCTGGCCCTGAGGCAGTGCCTGTGCCCAGGAGGCCCAGGGGATGTCCCTGCCCATGGTGGCCACACACTGGGCATCGCCATGGGGTGTCACAGTATCACAGTATGCTAGAGATTGGAAGGGACCTCAAAAGATCATCTAGTCCAATCCCCCTGCCGGAGCAGGAACACCTAGATAACGTTACACAGGAATGTGTCCAGGCGGGTTTTGAATGTCTCCAGGGAAGGAGACTCCACAACCTCCCTGGGCAGCCTGTTCCAGTGTTCCGTCACCCTCACTGAGAAGAAGTTTCTTCTCAAGTTCAAATGGAACCTCTTGTGTCCCTCTAAATAAATCTGTATGTTCATACTGTATCCGTAAAGGCTTTTATACCACGTGCAGTCACTGGAGTGTGGCGATCCCCAAGGTGAAAGGAAAGGGGTTTGGGTTCCATCTGCATGAACTTGGCAGAAACGTAGAGAGCATGCAGCATTTCCTCACCATTCCTTATCAATGCACCAATTGGCATTTGCTACTACCCTGCCTATGGTGAGGTCTTCTTGGAAAGGAGAATTCAAGAAATCTCTTCCACATTTGTTACACAGGGTAACGTTTGTAGCAGAGGGTGTTTAGATATTTGCTTGTGTTTGTTAACATTCATGTGTCTCATCTGGCGGTTTACCTCTTGTACTACTATTTGAACGCAAAACCTCACTGACTGCTGCCTAATTCCACGCTCTCAAAAGCTCAACAAAGGTTTTTGATCCCAGTTTGGTTTAAACTGTCTGGGCTGAGCAGGTTTTCCCTGCAACACTCATGAAACACAAGTAAGTGACTCAGGTCTGGAGAATAGTATTAAAACCCTCAGTGAAGTATCATGTAAGAAGAACATGGAGCTAGGAGAGGATCTGCTTCGAGACCATCTTAAGAACCTGAACGTGCACAAGTCCATGGGACCTGATGAAATCCATCCATGGGTCCTGAAAAAGCTGGTGAATGAATTTGCTAAGCCACCATCCATCATATTTGAAAAATCATGGCAGTCAGGTGAAGTTCCCAAGGACTAGAAAAAGGGAAAATATAACCCCCATTTTCAAGAAGGGGAAAATGGATGACCCAGGGAACTACAGAGCAGTCAGTCTCTGTGCCTGGCAAAATCTTGGAGCAGATTCTCCTGGAAGGCATGCTAAGGCACATGGAAAACAACAAGGTGCTTGGTGACAGCCAAAACATGGCTACACTAAGGGGAAATCCTGCCTGACCAATTTGGTGGCCTTCTAAGATGGGGCTAGGGAACTGATGGACAGGGGTAGAGCAGCTGATGTCATCTACCTGGACTTGTGTAAAGCGTTCGACACTGTCCCGCATGACATCCTTGTCTCTAAATTGGAGAGACATCAGTTTGATGGATGGACCACTAGGTGGATAAAGAACTGGCTGGATGGCCGCACACAAAGAGTTCTGGTCAACGGCTCAATGTCCGGCTGGACACCAGTAACGAGTGGTGTCCCTCAGGGATTGGTGTTGGGACCGGTCTCGTTCGACATCTTTGTCGCTGACATGGACAGTGGGATTGAGTGCGCCCTCAGCAAGTTTGCCAATGACACCAAGCTGTGTGGTTCGGTTGATACCCTGGAGGGAAGGAATGCCATCCAGAGGGACCTTGACACACTTGTGAGGTGGGCTGATGCCAATCTTATGAAGTTTAACCATGCCAAGTGCAAGGTCCTACACCTGGGTCGGAGCAATCCCAGGTACAGCTACAGGTTGGGCAGAGAAGAGATTCAGAGCAGCCCTGCAGAGAAGGACTTGGAGGTTTTGGTTGATGAGAAAATGAACATGAGCCGGCTTCAGTGTGCGCTCACAGCCCAGAAAGCCACCCATATCCTGGGCTGCATCAGAGGAGCGTGACCAGCAGGTCGAAGGAGGTGATCCTGCTCCTCTACTCTGCTCTCGTGAGACCTCACTTGGAGTGTTGTGTGCAGTTCTGGCGTCCTCAACATAAGGAGGACATGGAACTGTTGGAACAAGTCCAGAGGAGGGCCACGAGGATGATCAGGGGACTGGAGCACCTCCCGTATGAAGACAGGCTGAGGAAGTTGGGGCGGTTGAGCCTGGAGAAGAGAAGGCTGCATGGAGACCTCATAGCAGCCTTCCAGTATCTGAAGGGGGCCTCTAAGGATGCTGGGGAGGGACTCTTCACTAGGGACTGTAGTGATAGGACAGGGGGTAATGGGTTTTAACTGAAACAGGGGACATTCAGGTTAGACATAAAGAAGTTCTTTACTGTAAGGGTGGTGAAGCACTGGAACAGGTTACTCCGGGAAGTTGTGAATGCTCCATCCCTGGCAGTGCTCAAGGCCAGGTTGGACGGAGTCTCGGGCAACATGGTCTAGAGTGAGCCGTCCTTGCCAATGGCAGGGTGTTTGGCACTAGATGTTCTTAAGGTTTTTTCCAACCCAAACCATTCTGTGATTCTGACCCTATTCTATAAAACCGCTATAGAAATAGCACGAAAGCCTTGCCAGACTTAATGTGACACACACATGCACACATGAAAGCCCATCCTCGCTCCACCCATCATTGTCTCACTTTTTAACTCTCACTTGGAAATCAGTTGAAGAGGTTGCAACACAGTTATCACTTCTATCAAGTGGCAAAATCACTGAGATCAGTGTGTCTAAAGCCAGAACACATGAAGGCAGAATCAGGTTGCATATTACATGCATAGATTTTATTTGTTAATATGTAGATATTATAAAGGTGACAAAAGGAAACAACTTTCAGGTTAAGAGAGAAAATGTTTGGCTAGTAAAGTAACTTCATCAACCTGCAGTTAATGGCATCAGTCTTTTCTTTGTATTTAGAAATAAATCTTACCTATCTTCCTTCTGTCAGCTCCACAAGAACAACAATATTATACACAGGCTTCTAAAATTAACTTACTGTTACATTTTATGTTACTGCTCTCCTGTCTCTGTCCTTTCTACTGCAAAACACAACATGTCACTAAGGACATGAGACTTGTGACCCACCTCCCCAGAGGTCTCAAACCTCACCCTCAGGAATGGCACAGACTGCCTCACTCCAACAGGCTCTTATGCCAACATTTATGAGGCAAGTGGCAAATCAGGCACCAGCCCGTTCAGTAATCAAAAAGCCTTCCCTGTTCAAATACACTGACCAGTACTTTTCCAAGTCTAACAGCACAAATAAGACACAGATTGGGACTTACAAATTTCTCTTCCGAGACTTCTAAAATTCTGTGTTGACCACTGACTTCATTTAAACAAACAAAAAAAAAAACCTCCCAAAGGTAAATTGTATTAACATGTTTCTGTATGGTAAGTGAATTACAAACAGCCAAGTTTGAAAACAAGTTTCTATCAAGCTTTCTTGAGCATGAGGCAAAGTCTCCCAAGTACTGCCATTGCTTCATAGATTCCAGGAAGTTTCTGGATCCTATATACAAAAGTTATAATTCTATAATACATTGAATACAAACCTATAATATGATAACTATAACCAAAAATTAAAAACTTAGTTATCATATTATAGGATTGCATTCACTGTATTATAGAATTATAAAGCTTCATGAATTGACCACGGTAGAAGCTTATGGTGAAATCCTGCTCTTGCTCACCTCAGCCTTCCAGAGTCAGCTGCAGAAAATGTAATGAAAACTCTAAATCCCAGAAACAGTGTTTTGAAAGCTCAAAAAAGACAGAAACATCAAGTGAAAAACCAAAGCACTCTATTATCAGCATGAGAGCCCTACCGACCTTCAGAGCCACAGGCTTCCAGCTTCTTGATAAGGTTCAATATACTCAGGTATAGGTTCACAGGCACCTGCATAGTCACTCCAGGACATGTACTTCAGCAGATTGTTAGTGGGACTTACCTACTAGGCATCCTTACCTATCTCTCACCAGGAATATGGTTTCATTTACTTATCTACAGGCTTCTTTTTTGTTTGTGTTGCAAATGATTTATCTTTTTCTTACCTATGGACTTTGGACTTCTCCAGGTGTGGGACTTTTTTTTGAGCCCACTTGCAAATCCTCAAGGCATCTGAAGACTGGGCATTTCATATGGCATTGTACCATGAGAAGTATTTTGGTGAACGAGTATAAATACCGAGACATTTACCCAATATCACACCCATAAGGAAATGTGGGTGGGGGAGAGGGGGGAGAGGGAGGAGAAGGGAGGATCTTTCAAATAAAAAGCAGTAACTTGCTCACTGTAATGTAAATAATTATTAAAGTATTGTGGCATAGAGAAGGTTACCTGACAAGCTAAACTGTACTTGGATTTTTCTATAATGCTTTGCCCTCTTTATTAGCTCATTTGAGACTGGTATGAGGCTCATAATTACCCCAACCTGTAAAAAAAATTAATATTGTCAGTGATGCTGGTACTGGCAGAGCAAGTTACAGACCCTGAAGTTAATTATATTCAAAGTAAAGTAAATTTGGGAAATGTACTGGGATGCACTCAGCATTTGGCTACTTTTCAAATTACAATCTACTGTAAATGCACAATTTCATTTCCCCAATGAACTTTTATAAGCTTGTGTTAGAACAATTAGCAGTTTTGTGAAGGAAAAGTTCCCTGCTTCAGGACCAAATGTAAAGAAGTGAGGGTGAAATGAAACACCTCCACCGACAGAACACATCCTTCCCCCAGAAGCTAGGTATTGCCAGGTGCCCTTTCATCTACCTCCAGCTCGCAGGTGAAAGAGGGGAAGGATGGGCAATTATGTACTGCAGCCATCATGCTTTCTCTCATAGTTTCCACAGCTTCAAGACAGAAACATTACTTTCAACAACACTCTTTAGCGCCTCACAAGATTTTACACCGGCATTCACAGAAACTATTAGTAGCCTGAAAACTGTCTCACTCCCTTAGAGATATGTTACAGGCTCCTCAGCCACATCTCATCACTAACTCCTCTTATAAGACTGAAATAAATACATGGTGGAGGGGAAGGGAAGACATTGCATTCTGCACTCATCTCTTAGTAATAAAAGTGAATACTACTGTTAATTTGAAATAATAATTACATAAATTTACACAAATACCAACCATATAAACTTAATATTAAAAAATACATAATTCATACTTAGCCACCAAAGAAACATGCCTGCATGGAAACCTGCACTGAAAATACCCAACATAATTACTAGAGTGGATTTTTATGATCACCATCAGTTAGCCATAGCTAAAGCAACAGAGAGCACCCTCACGGATTACTTCTTATGCTCAGGTCAGAATCTGGATTAAAGGCTGGTTTGGCAGTAAGAAATTTCTGACTGTAAGAGTGTAATATAGAACAGTATCAAGCAAAATCCCAAGAAAATGCAGAGAGAATTGAATGTAAACATAAATGTTGCAGGGGGAGATGGGCTAGATGATGGGAACAAGCCTGCAGCCAGAAGGCAGCCCGCTGAAGGAGCAGAGAGGTGCTGCAGCCCAGCCATATATTGGGGTTGTCTCCTTGCCTTTCCTCACCTCGTTGAACATAACTGATATGTGCCCTCAAAAAAACCACATCAGTTGAACCAGTATTTTCTATGAAAACCTCTTTCATCAGAAAACTGCAGCTCTTATTTTAAACTCCTCTTATTTTAGTTTTTCTCACTTCAAAATTAACGGGGGGGGGGGGGAGAATTTACGACGTCTTATTATCACAAGGACCCAATCCACCATCATCCTCCCCTTACTTCTTCCCCCACCTTGTAATCATTAAATCTTCCAAACAAAGCCATTTATCCTCACTGGCAATTGTGCTGCTGAATCTCAAACTACAGCTGAGGAAACACATTTGAAAGACAAACCAGCTTCTAGTGGCATAATGTCAAAAGCAGCTGAAAATACACAGTGGTTCATCAAAAAGAACAATTCTTCAGGAAATGATTAGTGGTTATTTTCAGAATCACAATAACATGCTTCTATGATTCTATGCTCAGAGCTGTGCAGAACAAAAGACATATATGGTCTCTGTCACATTAGGTTTATTGTAACAGACACTTGAAAGACAAAATGAGAAGGATCCAATTCTGTTCTCATTTGCTGTCATATTAAATAAAACAGAATTCCAGTGACTCCAATGCTTCCAGTCACCTTACTGAAATTACTAACTAATGATGCCAGAACCAAAGCCACTCCATTTCATTCTGCTTTTATACTTTAATTTATACTCAATTCCTTTAATATAAATTCATTTGTTGAGACTAATAAGAAGTTACAAAACCTAAAGAACAAAGACCACCATCGCCTCAGGTGCCACCCTAAATGCCAGCTTCCAGCAGATTCCAGAAGGACACCAGGTAGGGCAGCTTTGCTGCTATTGTCAATTAGCAAATAACACTCATTAAGCTACATGACCTCCCAGGCCCTCAAAAAATTCCAGCTTTAACAGTGAATACTTTCCTAAAACTGTTTAATCCCCAAATCCTGTTTTTCAATCCACAGTTTCAGCAAGCCCCTCTCCTGCCTGTAAAGTAAACTTGCCTTGAGATGCCAATCAATTGCTAAGTTTTACCACTGAAACAGCTGGATTTCAGTGTTAGCAGGTGGAAAAAATCCCTGAGCTATTCTTGAAGTCAATAAAGTGGACTGTGGGATCTTTGAAGGATGAAGAGAGTTATGTGTGATTGTTAACAGCACTTCAATTACTTTTCTTGAACACCCTACTCACCATAATCAACGCCAGAAAGATTATTGACACAGCCTAAACTTTACTGGTAAGACTAACAAAGATAGGCTCTTTCCAAGAAAAAAAAGAAAGATCCTTTGGAATATCTATTTGTAGCATCACTTGAGATTATGGAAAAAGCTAGCTCAGAACATAACACTGTGTCATGGCCTGATGCACATCTTAATAAGACAACAGAAATAGCTATTAAGTTGCAAAAAGCCTGTCTCAAAAAAGCAGTTCTACTGGCAGAACTTCTGACAGTCCAGAGGCACCTTTTCACTCTCAGTAGATCAGCCAATTTTTATGCAGCAGCAACTCATAGCTGAGCTATGAGAATTTCAGTTTCAATAATCACCTACATCTCTCCATAGACAGCAAACTCTCCCTTTATCATGTATACCCATCATACTTTTCATGTCCTAAATTATCCTTCATGCAAACTGCCCACTAGATTGGAAAGGCCATGTGCCATAACACACATGTTGGGTTTCTCTACCTGCCCAACTTGAAATGGCGTCAGTTACAGTTCTCTCTTCTCTGCCCTGCTTCACATATTATCTTATTTCACTTTTCTTTCTGGTCTAAGACACACTTCTTAATTTATAGCAAAATTGGGGAAAAGTTGCTAAATGTTTTTAGGCCATTATCCTGGCATTCACACTCACTACACACATCTCCTTAACTGAACATTTCAGCAGGTTCTTTGAAATTAAGATCATGCAGATTTCAATCAGGACATTTATTACAAAATTTCATCCTTCAAAATAACAAAATTGCATTAAACTTATTGTCCAAATAAATTACCTCTTTCACAAGAGGTAACAGGCACTCCACAAATGAAGATACTAACTTCTGATACATTTTCTCCCCATTTGCTCTCAGAGAATTAGGCATCATAGATGCATATGTCTTACGGCTACAACAGAAATTCCTTCTTTGCATGGGAGATTATGCCATCTTCTCTATACTGTTTTGATGCTTACTCTGAAACAACTGCTTGGATTTTCATGGTTGCCTTGCTGGAACAAGAAACTACCAAAGTGAGCAAGACAATCAAAACATAGTCCTAAAATAAGGTGCATAACAAAGTTGTTATTCTGTTATCTTTGGAGACGTCTAGCGCTCCTCAGCTTTTGGAAGAATCATTTATATAAATATTTAAGCCCTCAAAGCCAACACATTTACCAATCATTTAGACATAATCATCCTGTCACTTACATACAGCTCAACAAACATGTCATTGGGGAAACCCTACAGTGTAATTAACACTGGGTTGAATGACAGTCGAAGAAAAAAACATTATAAGCATTTTCATTCAAACCTGAAAGGCAATACCTAGCACGTCAACACTCGCTTCACCACGAAGATTGATTTTTCCCCATTATTATTCTTAATTGTACGCATGTAGCTTTCAATTTAATTTCACTGAGTGTTTTAACCATGGCTTGGCTTTAAGGTTTCCTGTGTAGCAGTGCAGTCTACATTTTTATTCTCAGGAACGGAAGAGATCAAGCCACATTGCCTGATGGCACTATTGTCAAGAGATCCAACAGTCAGAGAGAACAGAAAAGAGAAAAACTGACTGCAATTTTTAGGAACCTTCAATTTTGTAGGTAAAATTTTGAAACGAAACAGTGCCAGCTCCACTTCATTAACCGTATTTTCCCAAATATATACTGTCCAGTCTTCTGAAGGAACTGTGGCCTCAAAAGGTCTTTTTTTGCTGCCAGTATTATATTTCACAGTGAAACAACTTGCAGTCATGTTTACCTACGTTATATTTCCTCTACACTGACTGCAGAGATGTAAGCGGAGCTGTCAATGTATCATTTTTAAATACACACACAACTGTTCTCTAAGCAGCACAACAGCCCAGCGCTCCAAGATGCAGCAAAGTCTCACCAGCGCATCTGAATTCTGCATAAAGTACTATTAGTGTCTGATTAAATATTAATTACAAGAATGTAGTTGTACAGCATTTAACTGGGGAAAGGTTATTAGCAAATTGCATTTTTTCTGCCAAAAAACACCTAGCATAGCACAATTTCCTCCTTTCTGCCCTACTTAATATAGATCATAAGGAGGCAGTAAGTGGCCTGAAAGCATCAATCCCACCAAGTGGCAAAGGCTGTGGTCCACTGTCCTCCTCAGTTTTAACCAGATCAAATCCTGGCTAGAACACATGCCTGGGAGACACAAATACTATTTTTGTTTCAACAGAAGCAAGAGGAGAATGCTCAGTTTCAAAGAGAAGCCAAGTCTGTAAGGAGGAAGCCAATCCCACAGCTACTCCTGACCTCCCCTATCCTCCTCCTCCCCTGCTGCCTGATGCACTCACACTCCAGCTCCTAGCCATGCAGGGGGAACCTACTGACCACACATGGACCACAGCCATCCTTCTCCACGAGGGAAGGACCATCTCAGCTACCCACACTTACTATTTGCAGATAAGACCAAGAACGCTTCCCATGCTCCCTGCCTTGCCCAGCTGATGATGAGGGGGGGTGAGCACCAGCTGTGTCAGTAGCTACACAGCAATGACACCGCTTCTTCCCCTAACAAACTTATGTTGTGTGGTGGGTGTATCACAAAGACTCAAGTTCTACCAACAGGAGAGCAGAACTAGTACCTCCAACAAAAAGCTGGGGTTGTTCCTTTTTGCTAATTTGCAGTGATGAGACATGGGCTGAAGAAAAGCTCCAGCACTTCTATGGGGAGGGCTGAGCAAATACTTAACTATTATTAGCAAAATAAGAATAGTTTGGGTAATATTTAAACTGTTTATATCCAAACCAGTAAAAAATATTGGCGAGGAGAGGGAGAGCTTAAATTCTGTATAATTAAAACACTGGTTCAACAATGGCTGCAGGAATGGTAGCCTTCCAACTGGCTACTGACAAACCAGGACTACCCATACCTACCATAGTGCTGTGGGCATCACAGGTCCAGATGTCCCTCGTGCTTAAGGACCCAAGTTTGCATCTTGCATCCCTAGAGATTGTTGTAACACTCAGAATTTTTCCGAGTTTCTCTGAGGCTCCTCTAAGCATTTTATTTCAAGTCTCTGAATATGCCTTAGAAAAGGTATCTCACCTCTCAGATGCACCCTTTAGCTACCAGGCTACTGATCCATTCACACCTCCTCAGCACTTCTATGCCTCATGGCAGCACTTAAATAAAGTGATTTATTAAGTGACACTAGTGGGGTAGAGCTGAAGTGTAAAATTCACTTCCCATTTCCTCACACCAAAATAACACCCTTACTTTTTTTTCCTCACACACTTTCCTCCTGTTCAAGGTGCCCTCTAGGCTTTCACATGTTTGAACTGAGCACTGGAATATTTTATAGCACTCAGGAGAGCAGCGGATGGCGGAGACACACGGTCCGTGTCCAAGGGACTCACAGCCTAAAGAAGCAGGCAAGGGTGATGCAGCAGGATGGAACTGCTTGGTGTCACAATTTCTGGGACACCATCTGGGCATCTCTGGGAGATGCCCTTCCTGGGCTTTCCCATTTAGTGCTGGGTCCTCTCCTGTCTGCCTCCCTTGCCTTTTGGGAGACATCTTTACAGTCCAGAGCTGCACCTGTAGGAATTACTGTGCTCATCTTTTCTTTGTCTTCTTTCCCTGTTTTTAATTTCCTTCAGAGTCTTTTTCTGCTTCTGGTTTTTCCCACATTTTCCATTTCTTTGTTAGATCAGTTTGATATGACTGAAATCAAACCTATTAGCACTTTTGATTAATGAATGAAGGTCAAACTCAATCACAACGTTCTTCCCCGTAAGACAGGACACATGAAACGCTTAGGAATTAAAAGTCACCAAGCAGAGGTTTATATGAGCTAACTATTTTTTCAGAGAAACTTACGCAATCAAAAAAAGGACATGAATTCAGAAGCACCTTTAGCTTGGCTGGAGCAGCTCGGCATCCTCAGTCAGGATGAACCAGCTTCCTACAACCCTGTGCCACTTCTGTCACCTTCCCAAGGCACTTCCTCTCAAGCGATCCGTATACCACATTTTCAGTGTTTTTTGTGTAGTCAGAGAGGTTGCTATTGGAAAGCTGGTAACTTCCAAGAAATGTGGCATGCAACCTGATAGAGCACCATCACATTAAAAGCTCCCAAGGGCTCTGTAGAAGTGTCTGCCCCGCCTGGGGCCCATAAGAAACAGTGCTGCAAATAGCACCATGTGCGGAAGTACGAAACTATGCTTGGGGACAGAATTTGAGAACATTTTTTCATTCCAGTCATTTTTTGCCTGCAGCTTCCTTAAACATGTGTGGAATTGCTCCACATGACCCATCTTCCTCAGTTTCTACACTAAAGTTTTAGAGTTACAGAACAAGCTGAGTCAGAGATGTTTTGCTTTAGTAGTTGCCTCTGCATTACATACGTTATGTTGAATGCTGAGGGAGAATGAAGAAAACAGATTTCTTCTTAAGTGTTATCAGCATAGGATTAGCCTACTAGGAGATGAATGCCAAGGAGCGTCTCACTAGGCAGCCTGGATTCAGGAACTCTGGAGCTGCAAACACCCTGGGAGAGCACAGGCTTTTATTTGCAGATACACTTGATCCTAGCTTACACTTGTAATTATTTGTCACTGCTCATCTCCATAGAAATTAAAGGATTTACATATTTTTCAATAACTGATTTAAAATAATATGTAAGGGTTTGATGAGTTTTCAAACATATCATACAAAGATAATTAAAAGAGCTCAGTCTGCATTACCTAAAAAGCAGCCAACAAAGAGAAGCAAACAAACCACTATTCTTTCCCCTTCTTTTACTAATGCTTTTTTGTGTTCTGCACACCTCAATATTTGGCTATATACTTTTAAAATTGAACATTACAACTAGGATTACCGTGCCATTTCTCAGGAGTCTCAGTTAAGATTTTTAATATGCTTTTCCTTCTGTTTATCTCCTTTGCTATGTTTTTCAACTAATACTGGAGCATTTGAAAACAAAAGTGACCCAGAAAGCCCAGGAATTAATTCCAGAAGCAGTGATTGCAACAAAAACTTGGTATAACAGATTTTAAATAGGCTTGTGCTCTAATGCCCCTGCCTTCCACAGTCAACAGCCATAAATCCTAACTCATTCTTTGAAATTAGAAGCAGGTTGCTGATGCAGACAGCTCCAGTTTCACCTGGGAGGTAATGAGGTGAAGTCATTGCATGGGAGAGAAGAAAAATACAGCCAGATGACTATGCACCATTTAACTCAACAGCTCCTCAGTGGGAAGCACCATCAGCAGGGGTGCAGCTGACAAGTAAAATGCTGCTTTGTGTAACACTTTACTACCCATTTGTGTACTATCGGTATAGCAAATAGTCAAAAGGCCACAGAGGAACAGAGCCCCATCAAAGCAGTCCGCAATCTGCTGAACCCAGGGCATACCCTGAATGGTTAGTAGGCAAGAATTCAGCAAGCTTGTGGGTTAGTACAAGGCTTTGTCCTTTGAATTTTGTTAGAAATTAAGTTCTCTCAAAAATGCCTTCTCAGATAGTGCAGTGCTTGACAGTACTGACAGGATGCAAAGTCTTTGCTTTTAGACCTCAGACTATATAAAGGGTGGGTGACAAAAGGATTTAACATCTCTCTTGCCTCTCTAGATGCCTTTGTTACCACCTAAATAAAAATTCTACAGGCAGTACAATGAAGGAAGTCTGGCTTCTTAACAGATGTACCTCATGTGAGGTTTACTGTGAAGGTCGTGAGGCACTGGGAACAGGCTGCCCAAGGAAGCTGTGAATGCTCCATCCCTGGCGGTGTCCAAGGCCAGGTTGACAGAGCCTTGGGTGACATGGTTTAGTGTGATGTGCCCCTGCCCATGGCAGGAGGGTTGGAATTAGGTGACCTTAAAGTCCTTTCCAACCCAAACCATTATGTGATTCTACCTTTCACTGGGAGCTCTCACGTAGCCGGGACACTTACAACATGCTCTGCACTTGTGCAGCTTCTCCTGTCTGAAGCAGATGAAACCACTCCACACCTTTCACTTCATGGAGAGCTTTCACTCTTCTCCACTCCCTTCTCTTCGCAAAGCGCGTAAGACCATAACGTATTTGTGACATCCATCCCACTGTCATATTGGCAAATTGGCTCAACATTTTCGCTGTGAGACGGCCTGCCAGTCACACAACACAGTCGCGAATGTATCTTTTCCATGGGAAATGAGGCTATAAATGCAATAGAAATATATCCAACACAGCTTCCTCCAACTCCCATCACTCACAAACCCTAGATTCTGTGCTCATTACCCATCAAGCTGCAAGACTGCTCCCAGCTACCCCGGATGACTGACCTCCAAAACACTTTGAAGCAGACTCCCTGTTTAGCACCACTGGGGTATTGCAGTGTGCCCACAAATCTACCAGCATCTGAAATTTTATCTCAGGGCAGGTCTGAACACCATTAGAGAGCATTCAATTTCAGCACTTTTCTGCTGTTAGGCTTTGCACATCTCTGCAATCACAACTTCAAGGGCATGACGTGGATAGAGAGGTGACTGCAGTTACCTGAAACAGAGGAGTGACCAATATATTTGATGCTTTACCAATTTAACGTAGTAATCATCAGAAGGATACCCATTCTTTTTCTTAGGATCATTTATCTCCACCATAGCTTTCATGTCTCTACAAGCACTGCCACAGCTGCAGGTAGGTTAATCTCACTATAGCTATGCTGATCTAAGCATTTCTTGTGTCCAGTTCCACTATTTGAGTCAAGTGCAACAGATAAACATTATGACATTAACATGCTAACAGCCTCTGTAACTATCCAGCAGCAGAAAGAAGGGCTCCTACTGAGGGTATCTTCAGAGGAAAGGGAACAACCCAACACCACATGCTTTCTGAGCAAGGGGACTATACCAGCCAACCAGCGACCCCATGCAGCTGACCATCAGCTGCTCTATTTGATAGCACTCTGAGGCACTCATGCCCACCACTGCTGCCATGACTTCTCCTTCCAAGTATGGCTCCTGCCCTGTTCAAAGCAGCAACTAAGCAAGGACAATGATATAATAAATACTAATTGATTATTAATCAATAATTACTTTGATTATCATCTGCAGAAAACAGCTTCCTGAGCAAAATAAACAAGAGTGTAAGGGCTTCCTCATGGACTTTTCCCAACCAGGGAGTCACTTGTCTGCATCCTAAAAGGATCTGCCCCAAAATCCAAAGGTCCAAAGATGATACAAAAGCTGCATATGCAACTTGGTATGCATCATTGACCTACACCCAGCCAGAAAACACAGTAGCAGTTGAACCATCCCTTGCCACATTTGTAGCATTGATAGCAAGATGAGCAGCCTCAATGGCACCATTTCAATTCACTGGAAATGTCCTCCCATCTGGGGGGCTGCTGCACCTTGTTCAGACAAGCATTGTTAATCAGATGGCCCTCAATCTTAAAGAAGGCTGCAGCTGCAACTTTACAGACAGAATATGAGGATGGACCACAGAGAACTGCTTATGAAAAACAAAATGTACTTTCTAATCTTGTTTTTCCCAATGGATTCAATTCAGAACATTCTGATTTGCTATGTTTCAAAGCAAGCGCACAGTAAGAAACCTATATTCTTTCCCCACATAACAGGAACATGTCTTTGCTGTCCCCTAAGCAATGCAACAGTGGTGTGAAAAGATTTCTAGGAGAAATAGGAGTCAGAGCCTAGAACACAGGCAACAGCTGTTTTCTTTTTCCTCTTAGTAAATCCCCAGAATTTTAATAATTATTACATGCCTTCACTAAGAAAGAGTTTCAGTGTCAGAACAGAAACTCATAAACAGCAAGAAAATGCAGGAAATGAAGTGTCAATTCACTAAGGTAATTTTTTCATTAAAAAAATAAAATCAAGTTCAAGGTTGAATAAACCACTATTGGGTTTTGCCATTATCGTTACTGACAAATAAAAATGTCCTTGATTTGTGTGCTGCTACTCTTTCCAGTGAAGATATGGGTACACATTTGCATTTGTGCTTAGCCTTCTGTCTGAATTTGCTTTCTGGTGCAGTGGGAGATTCTAATAACAGTCTAATAAGATTTGTAATTACCAAATACATATTTACACTTTCAGCCAAATTAAGGATGAGGTTTTCTGTCTGGGAATTACATGATTTCTTATTTCATGTCTCAGTGCCTGTGGACTGAAAGCACACCATGCTGATACTTCTCTCAAAGTGGCTTTCCTTAAAAGGTTTAAATTTTATATACCTTCTTCATTTCAAGTCATTCGGTTCAAAAACACACTTGTCTAGAAACTAATGAAGTGTTTACATTAGGATCATTGTATTGTTTTCATAAATAAAAAATCATGCTTTCCTTAACCAGCTAGCAATATAAATATCTGTCATTCCAAATATGCATTACCTTTATTATTCATAAGAATGGTATTAAACCATTAAATACACATTTTGACATCTTTTCATTGTGTTTTTCACTAGTACTCTAGAATGATTGAAAGTTTCAGTGAATCTTCTCTAATCCAAACTCCCATATATATTCAGCCAAGCAGTTTCCCAACAGAAATAATGGTGCGAACAATGAAAACCGAGTGGCAAATGCCTAATAGCTAGACATTTACAATATAAGTAAGCGTACGGAACATATGCGACAAACATGTTCCAAGAAAACCAGAAGAAGTGGTTTGAATTTGCAATATTAAGTTGTGGAGAAAAGCTAAGGCAAACCAAGAATTAGCCACCAAAATGTTGTGTGAATGTCTCTGCAAAAAAAAAACATACCTAAGAAGTCAATTTTTAAAACCAATCTGTTTTTCAGTTTTCTCAGTTCTAACTAATATACACAAAATAAAAGAAAGAATCAAAAATACCAAAGTTGTGCAATAAAGAATTTAAATCAAATACAGTCAAGATTAGTGGAAAAATTCCTCTTACAGTGTTTAAATCAAGCTTTACATAAATGTCAACATGAAGACACTAAACAGATTTCTGAAGAAATATAGTCCATAGCATTCTAACTGCATTTTCTTTTTGCTTTAGTAGCTAACTCAGTTGCACAGGATCTTTGCTGTCTGTAACTTAACCATAACTCGTTTCATCACTCCCTTTGCTGTTTGTAAGTTAATAGTTCCCCATTTCATCACTCCTTTACATCACAAGGCAAAGGTTACTCAAGCAGTAGTAGCTTCCTTCTTTTATTTTTCATTTTTCTTTTCTTCCTGTGATTAATTGCATATTCATATATTAAAACAAATCTTCCCTAGCTCATATGGGAATGATTTCAATCTGCCCCAGGATCATTTCTCTACTCTGCTCTTGTGAGACCTCACCTGGAGTACTGTGTGCAGTTCTGGCGTCCTCAACATAAGGAGGACATGGAACTGTTGGAACAAGTCCAGAGGAGGGCCACGAGGATGATCAGGGGACTGGAGCACCTCCCGTATGAAGACAGGCTGAGAAAGTTTGGGCTGTTCAGCCTGGAGAAGAGAAGGCTGCAACCTCATAGCAGCCTTCCAGTATCTGAAGGGAGACTATAAGGATGCTGGGGAGGGACTCTTCATTAGGGACTGTAGTGACAAGGAGTAATGGGTTAAAACTTAAACAGGGGAAGTTTAGATTGGATATAAGGAGGAAGTTCTTTACTGTAAGGGTGGTGAGGCACTGGAATGGATTACCCAGAGAAGTGGTGAATGCTCCATCTCTGGCAGTGTTCAAGGCCAGGTTGAACAGAGCCTTGGGTGACATGGTTTAGTGTGAGGTGTCCCTGCCCATGGCAGGGGGTTGGAACTAGATGATCTTAATGTCCTTTCCAACCCTAACAATTCTATGATTTTATGATTCTATTACTGACTATTCATTCCCATTAGCAGCTGTTATCCCATCCTGCTATTCAACATAAAAATGAACTCCTGCATTATCCAATCATTGCATCATAGGACATGAGTCTGTCTCAAATGTGATATATACTTTATATGTTGTATCTCAAAAGGACTACAGCATAAACTGTGACCTGTCTGCTCCAAGTTCTGACCAGCTCTGCTGAAGCTTCTGACTGATGGGAAGAAACAACAGTTCAGAATGTGTTTTCAGCAACAGTCCTACACTGCACCATGGCTCCCAGGAGCCCACTTTCTCAGTCACAGCTCCTTCCTACGGGAGACATCAGTCACAAAGGTTGCTCCCAGTAAAGCTTTGGAGAGCAAACTGCAGCCTTGCTCCCCTCTTGCAGTTCCCTTGGCTTTCTGACTTTCCAACACCATGCCTGACCAATTGACACCATGCCAGCGGGTAGGGCCATTCCTGATCACCACTCCATAACACCACTGGTGATGTTCCAGCCATAATGAACCACATGTACCTCTCTGTTGCAGGCTCCCTGGGCTGTCCTTTCATTGCCATGTCATTAGCTGCATTTCTGAGTGCCCTACACTGGTTTCTTTCTCTATCATTTCCTCAAGCCACGTACCATAAATATTACACATCTACCTGTCTCTGAATTGATGTGACTGATTGTTCCATTTTACAAATCCTGCTCTGTCCTGGTGCCATTTCAGCTAAACCACCTGGGCTTCTTTTCATTTTTTTTGAACATAGCAATAGACTTCCTGGGATGACTTGTCTGCCGTTGTCTTCCACCTCCATCACATGGTCCTGAAATTCATGTTTCTGTGGCCCTTACAGCACTGCTCTATCTGACACCAGAAGCAAGGAGAGGAACCTAGGATGGCCCGCCTAGCAAACACCAAGACAAAGACAAGAATCACAGGATAAAATATATCTGTATAATCCCAGGCTGTCACCCCTTCTTCATTCAAGACACAGGCTAGACCTGAACTTGGGACAAATCCCAGTACTTACTGACAATGCCTGCTGTCTGAGTAACCCTTGCTTCATTTGTTGGGGTAGTCGAGTAGTGCGTTAGAGGACTTGTCAGATGATTTTGGGATTCAGATAAGAATGTACTTCCATGAAGAACCTGTTTCTATTCCTGCCCAGACTGTAAAGGGTATATGTAGTCAATCTGGCAGAACTGAGCTCACCCTGCCTCTTCTACAAGTCAACATGAGGTCACCCTGCCAGTGAGCTGATCCAAGGCCATGTACCTCCACAGCACAACACCCAGGCTTATATGCCCTGTGCAAGAAGTCAGATATTTGGCTGCATGTAAGGTGCCTGGAATCAACAGTCAAGTGTTTACCAAGAATGCTGTCTTCTTTCTTACAGGTCGGTTTGGTTGGACCCCATCACACTTTCATTGCTGCTACAAAAAAGGTATGCTGCTCAAGGCAGTTATCCTGAGTTCTCCTGACAGCTCTCCTATCAAGATAGGAAGCAAAAAAGAGTTTTCTGAGAAGCAGACATCTGCTGAAGCCTGGGCATAGCGAACTTCAGTTAAAACAAAATCAAGAGAAGCAAAGCAGCAGAGATCAGAAGAAAGAAACAGGCACCCAGCAGATGACATTGCACTCACATGTTTTTGCTGCTGCAGAGGGAAGCCAGCTGAAGCAGTCTGATAACCACACACCGTATGATCAGCAACTTCTGTGGCTAGACAGATGGGAGCAGGAAGCAAAAAAAAAAATGGCACAGAAACAACACCCAGGAGTAAATAATGAAAAATAATTCCAGTGAGAGCTGCCTTAACAGCGCCTCTAAAATTTGTGTGTACAGAGTGCCCCAAAGGCCACTGCACAAGGAATCTGAAATAAATAGCAGCATCAGAGTGCTCAGCAACCTGCAGCTATTTACAGGTTAGAAGCACCCTACACACTAAGCACCAGAGTAACAGACTCACTGGGTGCTTGTTCACCCTTCCAGCTGCACAGCAAGAGGCACCAGCAGCAGGAGCAAGCTCTGCTGGCTTCACTGCACACCCCGCACACATCAGTTACATCTTGCCGGGAGGTCAACTCTGCCCCTGGCTGCCACCTCTGCCAATGGATAACAACTGCTGCAGTTCTTCCTATATATTTGCATGCAATAATATGACTCCACGTATTTCTACATGGCCTAGCAAACACAAGGTGTGTTGCTGACTTAGTTTTACTTGCATAATGCTAAATCTAAACTAGTATTCCCAATGGTGTTTTATAGCTGAATTAACCTGTAAATATTCTAGGAGACAAAACACTAAAAGGATGTAGACTGTGCTGTTCTATTTTTAAAGAGGCAACTGTTTTCATTTTAGCAAACACTTCTCTTCATTTTCATTAAAAGGAAAAGCTGTTTTCACAAGGTTTGATAGAAACTGAGTAAAGGATGCTACATGCCTTGTGAATCCCATGTAATTCCCAGCTTTCACAAGTCTTCAGAGTTACCATAAAAATAGGAAACACCCAGCCGGCATTTCCTATAATTTAGCCCCAAAAAATCAGAAACTAGTGTTGGGGGTTAATACGCTCAGAATGACTCCAACAGTAACCTTAGAATAAAGCTCTGAACAGGGTTTGATGATCAGATGGCATGCACCAAAGTGTCAAGAAATAAGTGTACTCGAACACTGTGAGACATTGTTTTCCTCCCCCTTCCTATGATCTCTGACCCTGCTCTGCAGTGATCATATGCCACAGCTTTTCTTTTATCTAAAAAAAATCCCCAGTAAAGTCACAATAGGTGAAGTGATAATACTGTAGACATAGCCTACTTCTCCTTTTGTATGGCAGTTCTCTGAAACACTCATAAAATATGCATGTTTTAAGCTTCTTCATGGCACAGACTATTGTGCTAGTTAGCTTGATGAAAACAGTGCAGCAGCAAATTTAAAGGGACACTGCCAGTTGGTTTGAGGCCTTAATTGTTTCAAAAGACTCAAACTGGACTAAAAATGGACTCTAATTCAGCATCTGCATTTGGAGGTGTTGGGTACTAAACAAACCTAATAAATACAAAAATGCATGTTGCAGCAAATATCTTTAAGAATAATTTGAATTCTTTCAAGTTATATTCCATAAAATTGTGAAGCCCCTTCCAAAACATGACTCTCAAAATAAGAAGAAAGAAGAAAGAACTGTTTGCACCACAAACCTCTGCAACAAAGATCTTTGCCTATTCCACTGACTTGCTATCTTCTGAAAAAAAGTAAAGATAATACTGCAGGGAAGTTCAAACATCTTGGTTAAGTCTGAAAACTTTTCAAGCCTTGGTGACAAAACCTTCAGAGAAGCTAACCCCAGCCTTCAGCTCTGAGTATCCTTTACCTCAGACCACTCTGGAACATACCCAGAAATGGTAGATGGACTTCAGTCTTAATGCTTCTTCCATTACTAGCCTTTTTGACCTACCCATCCATTCCCTGCAGAACAAGTGCAGAACTTGGGTCATGAAGGCCCAAAGCCTGTTGACAGTTTTCCTTAGCAAGAGCTAACCAGGCTTGTAAACTTTCTGAACAGATGCTGACAGCCAAGGAAGGCACTGAATCTAAGTACTCCTGACGTTGCTGCTCCCCCCCATACCTGGCACACAGCCTGGCAGGCACGCAAGTACTGACAAAGCAGGCTCCCTGCAGAAGGCAGCTGCTGCAGTTGCCTGGTTGAGAATCTGCCCTTCTCCCCCATTTTTGTAACAGTTTTTAGGCTAGAGCAGTTGCATAGGACATGGAAAGACATAGGTTTAGGTCCATCTTGTCAGCACCACATTCAGACATTTTTTAAATCCCAACAAAGAGCATTAACTGCCACACTGGACTTTGTGAGTGTGAAAGGAGATGAAGGGCAGGAAGAGATGAGGAGCACTCCTTAGCCGTGTAGCTGAAGCATTATCAAACAGAATTAAAGATTCATCATACAAGACAAAGAAATTACATGGACAGCAGGAAGAATGCAAGTCTCCTCCCTAACTAGGGAGGTCCCTATTTGGCTACAGACCAGCACTTTCCTGAACCCTTTTCTCCTGTGTGATTCGTCTTGAATGCTTGGTTACACAGTAGTATCATGTATACGAGAGGTTAGTGTCCCAGCTAAGAACATCATCAGCCTGGTGGCATACTAATCCTCTGATCTGAGTGGTTTTGTGTTCACTCAGAAAGAAGAATATTGGAATTTGGTCTCCTTCATCCTGGGTGAGAGTTTTAATTACTGAGCCACTGCAGAACGAGGATACCAGTAACAGCTCTTCCTCCAGCTGTGTTTTAAAATTAAAAGAGTGAGGCATTGTGAGTTCTATGGGAAAAAAAATAAGAAAGGCTGACCATAACAAATAGGGAGGCTCAGCAGCATCTAAAGAAACATGCCCTCACTGGCTTGCCAGAAGTCATACAATAGGTCAGCAGCAGAGCAGGGAACTAGATCTAACCTGTCCCCAACCCAGTGCCTCTTCTGCCGTATCTTCTGAGCTCCTAGCATTGAAGTAAAGCTCAGCGACTCAAGATTGCCCAGCTTAACATGAGTTTGCCTCACAGAGTGCTGAAGCCCTTCAGCACATTTCCTCTTGGACAAAGAAGACATACACACACTATTCCTCTCCTGCTGGTTTTATGTCTTGGTGGCATTCCCCTACTTTGAAGAAAAGGTACAAAGATGCAGAAAGACAACCTGCCCAGCCTCTGGGGAGCCTTCTCAGAGTGCATGGCTACAGTGAAATGATCAAAGTGAAACAGTTTGTGCTGCTATCACTCTTCTCTGGGTCCTTTGACGAAAAGAAGTAACAGCTCACAGAAAAAAATTATTGGGTATTTACTCTTGCAGTTTACACAGCACATGATCACTATCCAGCTTCTTTGGCTTTTGCTACAGCTGGTGACACGCTTTCTCCAGCTATTGGAGGGAAGAAAAGCTTATTTTCAGACATCAGCTATTTCAGGCTCTTAAGGGCTATTCACTTTCCTTCTCACAGTTAACTGGCAAATAATCTCTCTAAAGCACTGTCTTACAAATTGCTGCTCATGGAGCTTGGCAGTCAAAGGAATAATATCTGATAATGTCAAAGGAATAATCTATAATTTATCACCATCACCTTCTTTCATCTTCCCCTTCCTGCAAAAGGATAAATCAAACTAACCATTACCTACTTAAAGATTTTCCCTCTCTTTTGGTACCCCTCTCTAATGTCTACTTAAAACTGTGGCTCAGAACATTCTTCGGTGTATGGCAGATAACACACTGATAGACAGTAGGACAGTCTTAAATGCCAGAAAATTTGGAATGACTCATCTTCATGAAAGCAAGCTATGTGAGTCACTGCCATGATGACTCAGAAGCCAGAGGAGAAGGCACCTTTCTGAAAGGAAGAACTGAAATTGTACTACTTTTCCAAATATGTAACTTGGAGAGGAGCTTCCCATAGGGGTAAACCTGGGGGTCAAGGAGTGAGTGGGAATTACATCACCAAAAAGTAAGGGTCAACATGTATATTAGTAGCACAAAAGAAAACCACCGACATCGTGACTCACCATATTTTCATTATCAGACCTCCTATTTAATAAATGGCATCTGTCTTTTCTCGTTATGGCAAATTGTGTTAGGCTTTTTGTTGAAGTGCTTGATTGCCTGACTTCATTGACCATTCAATAAATGACTTCATGAGTGACCACAGGAAAAATAAAACTCAGAAGACCTACAGTTCACTAAAGGTGTCAGCAGAAGTGGATAAATACGACACATTGAATAACAAATTGCAGTGTTTCCAGATGTAAACTTGATACGACATTTATCCATCATGCTTCACTTGATGGCAGCAGCAGTTTCAGATTGGATCATCTAAAACAAATAGTATGACCTTTTAAGTCTACTTGTCATAATTTATATATAAGCCATAAATTATAACTCTGCTTATTAGAAATCGTGCAAAGATCAAGCACCCAAATGTGATGGCAGAAGTCATGCAAACTTCCCTGAGAAAATGTGGTCATCTAGGGACCACATGTGCTCCAGGCTATGTGAATCACAAGGCAAAACAGTCTTTGTAGACCTTACAAGGCTTTTCTTTCAGGGTCTTACACAGAGCTACAAGAGAGTAAATCCATTAAATAGAAAAATTCAGCTACTACAGAGACAGGTAAGCTAGAAAACTCCATCTGATTATCTGGTCTGAGCCATCAAATTTCAGCTAATCTAGCCACCTGGTGCTGAAGCAGGTACCCCAAAATGGTCTCTCATAACCTGGACCTCACTGCCAGCTTGGTGCCAAAGCTGAGGGCACACTGAACAGCATCGCACAGTTCATCATCCATTTTGTTGCCTGATTAATGCACTTCCCTACCTCAGGCTTTCTATCTGTCTTTTTTGTCTGCCTTGTATGTCCTTAAACTCTTTAGGTAGTCTCTTCTGTGATCTCACCTTCCACATTTTCAGTTTCCTTTTCTAAACTCTGTGAAGACAGTTTTGTTTGGTTTTTTTTTTCCAATGATGCCAACAGGATCTGCACTACTGTTGACTAAAATGTCCTTTGAATGCTTCCAGTGTTAAAATCACTTTATTTTTCAAGTTTCACCCCTTGCTGCCAGACTGGCTGTAGAAATCTCATTTTTCTTTCTTCAAGTTGACCATCCTACCCCTGCAGCTGTTCTGGCCACATCCTTTTACACTCTCGCATGGACTAGACTGATCAAGGGCAGTCTCTAAATACCTTCTCTTCAACCTGCTTCACATTCCCTTGAATTGATTTTGATATTTAATTTTAGTTGGGAAGACCAGAAACACGCAAATGAACCCCAGAGGTCCCTTTCAATCTGAGCTGCTCCCTGGGTCTACTGGGTTCATAGCCACTGTGCCTTAAAAGAAAAGCAGCAGTTTCTTCCCAACCAGAACCTAGCTATTTGTCTGAGAAGGCATCACCATTTGAAGACACAGTTTACAGTGCATACCTACCACCTAAGCAGTCACACAAAGAGATGCTTTAAAAGGCTGTGAGTGTTCAGATACTTCATAAGGAGAAGTAGCACATGAGCATGCAAAACAAACAGGTTTTGCAGATGTTCCTGAAGAATTTACCTCTTATTAGTTATTTTGAGTATTTAACCAGCCAGCCAGCATGGCTGGCTCTAGCTGATGAGGATATTGCTGCCCTGGGTGTTTATTCTGCCATAGTCACAGCTGAATTACTCAGTTCTCACTCTGTCCTTACCATCAGCAGCTGGTAAAGGTGGGTTTGCATTAAAGAGCAGGATAGAAAACTGATGTCCATAATCCCTTGTCAGCACCTTGTCACAGAGATGCGGGCCTCCGACAGCAGGGATAGGTAGAGGGCTGGGGCAGCAGTGTTGCAATCTACCACATGTAGGTTTGCCAGCAAGCATCTATTACAGTGTGGAATTTCTCTGGACTTCAATTCAGATAACTGTTTGTTTTCTTATAGGAGACTATGGATGCAGGCAGACCAATGCTTTCCTCCCATGTTTCTATTATTACCTCAAAGGTATGTATAGATCTTGCCAACAGTCCCCCAGCAGCCAGCTCTTGTACATGTTCTGATTTCAGGATGCCTCAGCTCGATTTGCCTGAAAAGGCCTAGTTACCAAACGCACCAAGTGCCAGCTCTCTCCAGAAGCAGGTTGTGTATATTTGAGTAAGTAGACTGATATTGCTAGCACAGTAGAGAGTGACTTTTTACAAGGGCGTCTAGTGACAGGACAAGGGGAAATGGCTTTAAGCTGACAGAGGAGAGATTTAGATTAGATATAACGAAAAAATTCTTCCCTGTGCAGGTTTTGAGGCACTGGCAGAGGCTGCCCAGAGAAGCTGTGGCTGCTCCATCCCTGGTTGTGTTCAAGACCAGGCTGGACAGGGCTTTGAGCAACCTGGTCTAGTGGAAAGAGTCCTTCCCTATGGCAGGGGGTTTGGAACTAGATGATCTTTAAGGTCCCTTCCGCCCCTAATCATAACATGATTCCATGATCCACATTGAGGAGGCTGAGCTCCCTCGTCCCTCTGCACAGCCAGAACACTTGATCTGTCTCCCAGACTCTTCATCAGGCTAGATACATGGCAGGCATGAATCAGCAAAATTCTCACTGGCTAACAGAAATTTTAATACCATCTTCTGACAGGTTTTCTACCTCAGTTGTCATAGACATATTGCCCTTCACTTTTCTATAGCTTTCAGTCACCTCTTAAAAACAAACTTAAGGGCGCAGCACAGAGCGAGTAAAGGCAACTTAGAAAAAAAAGCGTGAAACAGAAGTGAAACCAAGCCAAAATGACTTGCTAATCTCTGTGTATATATGTGATTATATGGTATTGCTACTTTTGGTGAGGCACACTAATAGAGTCAGTGGTTTTGGGGCTGCCTTCAGAAAGAGAAGTAAATAAATTCCTCTGACACAATTGTGTTTGTGTTTATAAAAGTGTGATTTCCCTGAGCACAGAAGTAATCAAACAGCAGGAGGCAGTGGGTGTGCTGGTGCCATAGGACACAGTGCATCTTAGAGAGATACCATCTTCAACCAGGCTGGCCCAAATGGCAGCACACAGCTCCCATTTGGACCAGTACATACATTCAGGTTTGCAGGTTAACTCCTTAACACTTTCAACATCATCTTTCTTTGGTCCCTGGCTCCCTGGCTGTAGCACTAAAAGTGAAGGAAAACGTGATGGGAGCAAGCTGAAGCAAATTGCAGTGGCAGTGTTCTCAGCCCGTGTGCAAGCCCTATGGAGCTGCTCAGAGAGGGTTTGAGTAGTGGCACAGTCAGAGGGCTGCCACCCCCAGTGCTCTTTGCAGGGCAAGCAGCGGTGCACTCAGGACTGAAGCTTAGGATGCTCCAAGAAAGCACTAAAGTTTCCTGAGCCAGAGTGACTATTCCCTAAACTGGGTGATGTTGTATTTAAGCATTTCCCAGTGCCACTGCATGTCTTGCTGCTTTTATTTTTCCTACCCATCCAGAATAAATCATATGAGACTTCAGGAGCTATTGCAAGGTAAGACTGGATGCGGGAACAATGTACTCACTGTACCTTAGAAAACATATTTATACCTTAGTCAAATACATGCATATCCTTAAGGAATACCGATAAAGGGAACTTCAGTGGCTCTAGGAGCTAAAATCTGGATTAGCCTCAGGCTTGTCCACACTCTTGGCTCAGCCTGTGAGCCCCCCTGTCTCCCAGTGCCCAAGCACTTTTGTTCTTTCCATAGCTGCTGTCATTCCCTCTGGAAAAAATCACTCAGAGGTGCTGAATGTACAGCGAGGACATTTATTATGCCCTGCACCACACCCCACCTTTACAAGCTGCTTCTGCAAGCAATTGATAAGATCCTAAATTACATCAACAACAGAAATTAGCATTGCTGCACAGCAGTGTTAATGCCTCTATTAATTCACGACCTCCATGAAACCAAGGCCAAAATTCACAGTCATCACTTACAGGAGATTTCAGGCACAGCCCAAATCAGACAATCAGCAAACTGTATGGCTAATGATAAGATATTGATACTATTTGACATTGAAATTACTTCAGAACTCCACCCCACAAAGGCTATATATTTTAATTATGAAGTTATTTATAGCCTTGATAAGAGGATAAAACTAAGTCCCTTCTGCCTATCCCTAGTTGCTGAGCACAAGGATGTTACAGATCCTTCCTTGCATTCAGTGATCAGGATAACCCATCTTCTCCAAAATAACACTGCTCTCAAAACTCAGTTCACAAGTGTTGACTTTTTTGGTATATATTTATTTATATTCAAACATGATGACATTAGTGACAACTGCCTACACCTTAAGGTACTAGAGCAGCATAACGTTAAATTGTTACTAAAGTAAACTGTTCTGTTTTCATTGGTTAAGAACACAGCTCAGGATACAGCAGTTAATACAACAGCTGTATACATACCATAATTATAAACATCTGTTCCGATTTAAAGAAAATAAAAAGTAATACTTTTCATAAAATGCTGTTTACTACAAAAATAAACATGCAAAAGTAGATTATATTGTGCTTTTTCTTGTGTTTGCAGATAGCTGAAAAATAATGTGGAGTTATAAAGAAGCAACATACATGAATTTACCTCTCGTCATCTTAGACATAGGGCTGCAGTGCAACTGGAAGGACCCATGGAAACCAGCAGTACTTCAAATTCAGAATTATCTCCCCAAAACCACTTGCACAGTTTATCAATTCTGACAGCATTTTGCTGCACTTAAAATGGTCCCACCATTTTTAGTGGCTGGAATTACAGCATGATATTAATCTTTAATCTGTTTTTTTTCAGAAAGGGGGTAAAAGGGGACAGGACATGAGGAAAAACAAAACTCCTCCAAACTACTTTCCATTGCAAAGCATTCTTGAGTTCAGTGTCCAGAAACTGTAAGTGCTTATTTCAGTTACCAAACAGGCAGGTAAGAATTAGGGAGAAAACACAAATTACAAGCCCAGCTGAAGGAGAACAATCCTGCTAGAGCCAGAAGTCAGAGGTGTGCCTTTCAAAATCCAGCCTTGCTAAGCCTTCCTGAATTAGTAAAAAGATAAGTTAGATATCTTCCTATCTTTCCCTTTTCCACAATTCCCAGCTCAAAATATGGGTTGGTTGTGCAATCTTAAATTCCCACTTGCTCTGCGAGAACTAACGCCTTCCTCCCTATCCAAGATTTTTTACAAATAGATCTTCAAGAAATACCCTACACAACAAGCAGAAGTTCCAGAACATTTGGACGGGACTGCTCAAATAAACATTAAGGACATCTGTTCTGAAAACTAAACCGATCTTTGTGGGTTTGTATGAGTAATATGCTAAAAACAGATCATAAGTGGCCAAATTCTGTTCTCAATCAAACTTAACTTAATGATTTGAACACTACCACCCTAATTATCTCAGCTGATATGCACTACTTCTGCCCATTGGCAGATGCTGCAGTGTTCACTATAATTCAGGATGAGGTGCTTTTCACAGCACCTCATCCTGAAATTCTCTCCTTTTATTGTCATCGAGATTCTCTCCTTTCATTGTCTCTCCACTGACAGTTTTATCCTTCCTAGTCTTCAATCTACTATAATTTAGTCATTTCATTTCACTTTGCACTTTTCTTCAAGTTGAGAATTACAGTTTGAAAAAAAAGTGCAAGAGGAGAAAGGCAGAAAGCTAGAAAGGCTAGCATTAGCATACATTTAATCCACTCAAATCACACCTCCGTTCAGTCCAACAGCAGACTATGAGCTAGTAACAGCCATGAGTAACACAGTGGGATAGATTACCAAAGGAACTAAGGAATTTCTCATTGATTAGACTCTTTAATTTCACACTGTAGTTTGTCTCAAAGAAATGCCTGAGATCAGCTACAATTTATCAGACTTGACAGCTTTTACTTACACCCTAGAAAGATGAATTTCCTCCACAGCAGGAATTACTGAGTGACATTTTGTGCTTTGATTTATGCAGGTGATCAGACCAGTTATTGGTATCTTCTCCATATGGCCTTGAAATTGGTGAATCACAGCTGAGCCTATGATACCTGATTTTGAGTCGCCTAGACTTTCCAAATAAGTCTTTTACTTTATAGGCTAGTCTTTGCCTCAAACAATTGTAAGGTGGCACAATTTCTCAAGTAACCAGGTTCTGGCTGATTCCAATTCTTAGTATTCTTGGATAGGAACATGTTTCTTAGCGTCGGTTTAATCCAAGTTCAAAATTAGGAAACTTCATGTATGCACAAACCATAGCCTGGAGGAAAGCAATAATCAGTTTTAAGTTGTAGACAGGAAAGAAAACACAACCCACCAATATTTTATTTCAATACCATCAATACACCAATTCTGATCACTGCTAGCTTTCAGTTATTGTGAGATAGAGGAATACAAAGTGATTTTGTAATCTTCACTGTATTCTTTTTTTCTTTGAAGAATTAAAAGGAAAAAAACCTACTTTAGTGCAAGACTCAGTGAATTCAAATTTCCACAGCTCCCCAAAGAAAATCATTCAAGGCCAGGAAAGTTAATATCTCACAGGCCATCATCAGCAGAACAACTCCTGCACTAATGGAACACAGCAATTCTCAATTATCAAATGGTAGAAAGCATTCTATGCAATTCCTGGCAAAGGGCACAATATCAGACATATTAAATCACATAATTTCATTTTATAACGTTTTTACTTTCCTTCCCCCTCATTTCAATTTGGATGTGATAGTAGCAACCAATAACTCAAGAGCAGCCAGAAATAGAAATCAGATCCTTGTACTATCCAAGAATAGCTTAAAAAAAGGAAAACCATTTCAAAGGGTATGAAGCATTAACCTTCTCCTTTAACTTTTTTTTTTTAAGTATTATATACTGGAGCCTTAAGTCATATGGGAAATGGGAGGAGGCAACGTTAGAAGTAGGTATCAAAAGATTACATCCCACAATTCACAGTAAATAATTACTTTGGCAAAGACAAAAATAATACAAGGTTACATAAGAATTTCAAACATTATTTGTACCCTGTAATCTCTTCCAATAGCAGTACCATAAAGCACCCTGCAACTGGCTGCAATGTATTCCCCTGTCTCATTGCTTTTACACTGCAGTAATCAGTGCAACAGCAACAAAAAAAAAAAATGTAATTATGGATGAATTTGATGAGGGGACATCCACAGGGACCAAAATCAGCCCTCCAGTGAATATCACACTCCAGTGGCAGCAAAAGGGGATAAATATGAGGCCCTGCTTGGGCCTGATGTAGAAGAAATTGAAGTCAGTGGAGTTAAATAAAATTTTCCTACTTTGTCTCACCCTAAGGGATTCTCAAAATTGACAAAAAATAGATTAGAAATTTTTTTAAATTTCATAGAAATGATACAGCAGTTGTAGCAAACTCCCAGTGATAACCTCTACAACACATCTGAAGTCTCTGGTGTTTTTTAAATAAATTTTAAAAGGATGATTTTTCACTTTATGCCTCGACTTTACAGTCTTATTTTGTTCCAGAAGTAATCTAGAATGATATTCTGACTTTTGTAGAGCTACTGTGAGAAACCATGTTCAAGTCTCCTTTCAAAAACAATGCAAACCCAGCATCACAGGAGAACCCAGAGGATCTCTCCATAGCAGGGAAAGGATTTATCACCACTTTTACATTGCTGCAAGGACCAAAGGTCTTCTCTCTTCACCGTTTTCATCAAAAGAAACCACTTAAAATGACTGTGGGATGTGGCCAGCTGAGAATATGTATACCAAGCACTGAGATTTTTAGCTGTGTTATTATGACAGCACAGCAAGGTCTCAGACACCTTGATATTACATGCATTAAAATAACATATAATACACCTGCCAACAGGCAAATTGCTTTACATTGAAAAATGTCTATGCTAACTGCACAAACCTGTAGAGGAGTTAAGCACTAATAACAGTGATCCCAGCAGCATGGACAGCACTGAGTAAGCAGGTGGAACTAACAAAGCTAAGAATAGGACACTTTAAATTGATACATTTATGGGTTTAACTGAAAATAACTATATCTGGAATCATGGTACATATTACTTGCATACCATAATAATTTGAAACAGCTAGAAACTTGCATATTTTAGGTGCACACAAAGGACTGAAAGAGCAAACTTGGCACCTTCTTTCCCTGTGCACAATGAAATGCACGTAGTGTATGAAAACCATTGTTAACAAAAAATAAAGCAACAAATGCATTATATGATATACTGGGATGTTTATTGGGTAAAGGGGGAGCTATAAATCCAGTAAGATAGTTAAACTGAACCAGTGTGGGCTACTTGAGGTGCTGTGAGCGGTAATTCTGCTATTAAATCATGCTCATCGCTTAACAGGGCTGAAACTGTAAAGGCTTGAAGAGTAGAAGCTTACACCTTGCCATGAAAAGCTGTACTGTGCTGAGCTACTGCTCAGCTCCAGAAAGATGCTGCATGTAGCGAGTGCTGCAGACAAGTGAGTAAGCCCCCTTGCTGGCAAAAGTTACCAGCCCAGGACAGCCAGCTCAACAAATATGCAAAGAGTAAACAAGAAACGCCATCCCGCTTGTTCACCCTGAAAAAAACAGGGCTGCATGAAAGATCCTGTATCACCTGCTGCACAACCCCAGACTGAGCATTCAGGAGGGCCAGGCATGTATTAGGAGCCACTCCTTGCTTGAGGGACACGACAAGTTGTCTGTAGCAGAACTCAAGAAGCTATCCACAACCAAAAGATAATCATATGGAAAGATGACTTTATACTAGGAGCTGTAGCACAGATATCCAATTTTAGCACAGGTCTTTATAATTATTCAGCTTCTAGAAGATCACTGCACAGCTGTGTGTGTCCTGTCCAAAATGATGCTTGTAAAAGGATCTCTTGGAAAAAAAAAATAAATCCACAGGTTTATGACTCAGTAATGTACGGTGATAGGCAGAGAGCAAGGGGAGACTTCAGGAAGCTAAGTCAGAGAGAAATCACTACTGGTTTTAACCCTTCCCATTCTCCACTAAGGTGGAAAGCTGCCACTACATGGTGCCAGCAACCACCCCAGCACTTTCTGTTCCATACAGCTAGAGATATTAGCTGGCTTTCCTGTTATGAGCATCCTTTGAAAAAAGCCATCAGGAGCACAGGACAGGACATTATATCAGACCAAAGCTGCAAAGGCACCTAGCATCCTATCCGGTACCTTTCGCTAATAGCAAATGTCCCATAGGGACTGCAATAATAAACAGCAATACTTCTCCACAACACTCTCCCAACTTCCAGCTCAGGAATAAGAAGTAGTACACCACTGGATTTCATAATCCCCATTTGATTTTGCTTCCATGTGTACAGGCATTCTTTGAACATGTGAACTGTTAGCTTCCACAATGTTCTCTGTCAAGGAAATTCAGTGCTGAACTATTCAGCACACAAAGGAATCCTTGCTTCTTTTTGTCACCTGCTTCATCTATTTGGTATCTTTCTTCCCAATATCACTGTTATTGAAAGAGAAAGTATCTCTGGCACCTAAGCCACCACTTGTGGGGAAAAAATAAAAAGAAAATCAGACAGATCTTGGCGTCCTTGTACACAGTAATAAACCAGTGCTGGAAGAGAAGGTTGGTACAGGATGGCATTCTCCAAGCAATGTGAGAAACCAGAGCCACCTTCTCCAGGACAGAGTTGTATCCCAAAGGGCTACAGAGAAAAGACCATTAAAGCTGGAGGTTGTATCTGTAGTCAGTAGCAGAGATTGCAGAGCTCTACCCCGAGCTCTTGTGAGGAAGTCAACTCATTGCCACAAGTATCATAGCCAGTGAGGAACCAGAATTGTTTCTGGGTCTGCCAGCCTGTTTGGGAGGGATGGGAGACAACACTGAATACACTAACAGACTAATCAATAAAATTACTCACATCCAAAGGAGTTACGTGCATGTTCCAGTGTGTATTTATATGCAGCCATTTAAGAAGATTTCTATGCAAATGTTGAAATACTTCTGACTGAAACAGGAATGTGCAACATATTTTCCGCAAAAAGCTCCTTATAACTGCGTTTCTCATCTGAACATGGCAGACAATTAAACATATGAGGGTAAATAAGCATAGACCTCAGAAAGTTATCTAATATAAAGCTATTCCCAAGGAAGGGAGCTAAAAGTAATGAGGAAATAATCACCCTACAACAAGAAGCAAAATTGCAGAGGTTTCATCAGCACAGGCTTCCAATAGTCATATAATGTCATAGAATCCTGGGAGACAGACAGCAGACCTTGCTTAAAAGTAACCCTTGCTATGAATTCATGATAAGCAAAGCTGATCTGTACCAGAGAGCCTACAAAAGGCACAGTCTTGTCTGATGGCACTGGTAACAGATAAGACACTTCAGGCTCAGAGGCAGATGGCAGCCATCACATGCCTTCTGGCTCCCATACCAACACGAGGTACAGTCTGGCTGCACTTCTTAACACACTCATACACTAAATCCCCAGTAGACATCTAGTCTATACTGTACAGAACTATTTTTAAGAACCTCTGAATTTAAGAGATATTCACCTCCCTTAAACAGAAAGCTCCACCTTGATTCTGCTACATATGTTCTAAGTTTCAATGATTTTGCATTTTTCCGGTTCATTATTTGGGAAAAGTAGTAAGTGGCCTTTTCTGTTCACCATTCTTTGAACAACTGTTTCTCCAAAATAAAATGCAAATCCTCAACAGCTATGTTATGTATACATACATACACACACATCCTTTTCACATCCACTATTGATTTAATGAAAAATCAGGCTATTTTCACCAACACAAACAAGAACATGGACATATTTGCTAAGAAATCCAAGATGTCTCCTTTTCTCCTTGCACACCATCTCACTTGACTATTAATTTATTGTGCACATTACACTATGTGCTTCATCAAAATGAAATTCAATTTAATGCTTAAATAAGAAATAAAAATAACCAGACATTTATAACTACAACAACTTGAGGGTTTTCATTATGATTTTTTTCCCCATTTGATTTAGTTCCAATTACTGTTTACTGTTTTAGTAGCTGATTGAATTTGGGAATGATGCTTGCTGACAAATTGTACATTCTGCTTTTCAAACATTATCCAGTGGGTTCTGCTGGTGTTTACCATACCAGACGTGCGTGTTCCAAATTGTGCTTTCATTGACTTCTTTTTAAACTAGAAAGATCATTATCTGAAAAACTTACCCAAAAACAGTGCTAAAGTACTAGCCTTGATATTCTAAGTCCTTTCAAACATTAAAGACAAACAAGGGCTGGGGGGCGGAAAGGCCCTTCCAATTCAAACCATTTAATAACTCTATGATTCCATTCCATATACTCAGTGCAGTTACTGTGCAGTGGACTAGAGTGCAAGGGTCAAAGTGGAATCCAATGCCAACCAGCCACCACCAGCACCTGATGCTACCCACTACTCCGGACAATGCTTTCAAGGAGGCAAGAGGAGGAGGCTACAACTATGATTATAGCTCTCATGCATGACCATGGTCTGCTACTTGAATAAGGATGCTAAGATGTGCCCTAAAATCAGAAACACTTAATAGCTCACATGATATTTTCAAGATTAAAGTGGACTATGGCACAGGTACTTTAAGAGAAAAACAACTGCCATAGAGATAGGCATTGCCTCTCTACACTGCAGTCATTATTCTTACAGCAGAATGCAGTGCACTGACATATAACCCAAATAACACCACAATCAAGGAAACTGCTGCCAATTGCAGCCAAACCTCTACAGTTCCTGGCCTCTATAAACACAGCCAACACCTCATGGAAGCCAAGTGGTCAGCACAGGTTCCTGATGTCTTCTTAGGCAAGAGAAAAACTACCTTTTCCCCTGCGAAATGTGCTATAGTAAGCAGGGGCAGGGAGCTAAGACACTTCACCCCAGTCAAGTCAGCATTTAACCCTCATCAGCCTTGTGGGATTTTGTGTGCATTGGCTCTAATGGAGAAATCAGACATTGATCTTAAATATTAAGTTAGTGGTTTTGTAGTTTTCAAGATACCAGCGTTATCAATTCTAGGAAGACTCCTGCAGAAGATCAGAAACAAAACTTCACAATATTAAAGTGCTTTCAATTGTTCTACAGAATTACCTTTATTCTGTTATGTTAGTGACAGCCTAAGTAGATCATAATTTTGCTTAAGTTTTGAAATATGCCTATCAAAATCCATTACTACAGCAGCAGCCTTTCCTACTCAAAGCCATTAGCCAGCAGGAAATAACAAAACTGTTCAGACACAAGCAAGAAAAAAAAAGAGCAAAAATTAGAAATGTGCTAAGACAAGAACAGGCTAAAAATATCAGTGAGCAAGTATCCAGATATAACTGAAATACAGTTATAGAAAACACATCCAGCTCCCAAGAAATGCTGATGCTTGCTGTACATGGGCAACAGTCACTAACTTGAAGCAAAATTTTACACTATGTAAGAACAGAGTAAACTCTCACAACTTGGTTGAAGAAGCTAAGAATACTTCTGAAGATCACAGATCTACTTTCTCTGTGCTAATAGAATAAGATCTGCTTCTCTCAGGCCATCAGTCACATGAACGTGAAAACCTGTCCTATCTGTGCAGACTGAAAAGGATACACCATTTTTCATGAAGTCTTCACTTAAAAGATTTTACAGGATTTATTTTGACCCACCAAGTCTGCGCTTTGGTAATAGTTAACTATATCACAGAGATGGCAGCATTTTGCTTTTCTGTTTGACAACAGTAGCTCAGGGCTGAAGCAGATCAGCATCTTCAGGGTAACAGAGATCCAGGTACTTTATTTGGAGCATACTGGGCCAAGACACCTAGAAAGTCACTGTAAAAGATGTAGTCCTAACCCCTCTATGAATCATTCCCACTGCTGACCACTTACTATGATCTCCGCACTCCAAAAGACTGACTGAGGAGCAACACAAGCACTGCATAGCAGTGCATATGGGTGTATCTCACAACAAATCAGTGGGTTGCAATAAAGGCTACAAAGCAGACAAAGGACCAAGACAGCTCAGCCTTGCTGTGATGCTGCATCTCTTTAATTGGTCATTCATTTGGATGGACTTTACCAATTTGTAGGCCTTCAGAAGTTAAGTGCTGCCAATTTTAAAAGGTCACAGAACATGTGATAATCACTTTTATCAAAAAAGATTTATAATGAACAGTAATATTTTAGAGAAAATTCAATTAATAACCACAGGAATTTGCAATAGGAATACAAAGTCATTTCTTTTGTTTCAAAAACATATGCTTTTTTTCTGTTTGAGATTTTTGTACTTTTTTTCCCTATATTCTGTATGACTACGTAGCTCATAAGACCTCTTCTCTGACAGGTTCCACAACCCTACAAAGTCATCAGTTTTCACAGTCAAGGCTCAGAAACAGCTCCATTCCTACAGCTGCAGCTAGGGGGTGAGGGGAGTTTGTAGAAAGAAGATCTCATCCTGAGAAAACACCAGGACAAAAACATCCTGATTATTTCCATGAGGATGGCAGTACCAGGACATTCTGTTTTCAGAACTGTCCCAGCCAGACAGGGACGTCTAGACATATTATGTAGCTACTACAAACCAGAAGCTTCATCTATACCCCAGCACCACCCTCCTGCTGACAACCTACTGCTGAAACTACAAAGGAAAAGGGTGTATGTCCAACAGGCACCACTGCTCTTCTGCTACAGAAACATCTGCAAAAAAAGTCTCATTTACATGAGCAGAACAAAATTTCACCCAAAGTAATTATGCAAAATACTTCAGTTCTGGATATCTAAACACACTAACTTCTAGTTGCAAGAAATCAAGGGCAAACAGTCTAGGTAGGGTTAATGGAGTCTTCTGACACTTAAAACTAAAACCAGGCTTGGGCAAGTAACTCCAATAATATGTCAAAGATACCCAATTTCAATTGATAGACTCAGTCATAGAATCATAGAATAGTTAGGGTTGGAAAGGACCTTAAAATCATCTAGTTCCACCCCCCCTGCCATGGGCAGGGACACCTTACGTGAAATCATATCACCCAAGGCCTCGTCCAACCTGGCACGAACACTGCCAGGGATGGAGCATTCACAACCTCCCTGGGCAACCCATTCCAGTGCCTCACCACCCTAACAGGAAAGAATTTCCTCCTTATATCCAACCTAAGCTTCCCCTGTTTAAGTTTTAACCCGTTACCCCTTGTCCTGTCACTACAGTCTCTAATGAAGAGTCCCTCCTCAGCATCCTTAGAGGCCCCCTTCAGATACTGGAAGGCTGCTATGAGGTCGCAGCCTTCTCTTCTCCAGGCTGAACAGCCCCAACTTCCTCAGCCTGTCTTCATATGGGAGGTGCTCCAGTCCCCTGATCATCCTCGTGGCCCTTCTCTGGACTTGTTCCAACAGTTCCATGTCCTTTTTATGTTGAGGACACCAGAACTGCACACAATACTCAAGTGAGGTCTCATGAGAGCAGAGTAGAGGGGCAGGATCACCTCCTTCAACCTGCTGGTCACGCTCCTTTTGATGCAGCCCAGGATATGGGTGGCTTTCTGGGCTGTGAGCGCACACTGAAGCGGGCTCATGTTCATTTTCTCATCAACCAACAGCCCCAAGTCCTTCTCTGCAGGGCTGCTCTGAATCTCTTCTCTGCCCAGCCTGTAGCTGTGCCTGGGATTGCTCCAACCCAGGTGTAGGACCTTGCACTTGGCATGGTTAAACTTCATAAGGTTGGCATCAGCCCACCTCACAAGTGTGTCAAGGTCCCTCTGGATGGCATTCCTTCCCTCCACCATATTAACCGAACCACACAGCTTGGTGTCATCGGCAAACTTGCTGAGGGCGCACTCAATCCCACTGTCCGTGTCAGCGACAAAGATGTCAAGCAAGACCGGTCCCAACACCGATCCCTGAGGGACACCACTCGTTACTGGTCTCCAGCCGGACATTGAGCCACTGACTACAACTCTTTGTGTGCAGCCATCCAGCCAGTTCTTTATCCACCGAGTGGTCCATCCATCAAATTGATGTCTCTCCAATTTAGAGACAAGGATGTCATGTGGGACAGTGTCAAACGCTTTACACAAGTCCAGGTAGATGATATCAACTGCTCTACCCCTGCCCATCAGTTCCCTAGCCCCAACATAGAAGGCCACCAAATTGGTCAGGCAGGATTTCCCCTTAGTGAAGCCATGCTGGCTGTCACCAAGCACCTTGCTGTTCTTCATGTGCCTTAGCATGCCTTCCAGGAGAATCTGCTCCAAGATTTTGCCAGGCACAGAGGTGAGACTGACTGGTCTGTAATTCCCCGGGTCAGCCATTTTCCCCTTCTTGAAAATGGGGATTATATTTCCCTTTTTCCAGTCGTCGGGAACTTCACCTGACTGCCATGATTTCTCAAATACGATGGCCAGCAGCTTCGCAACTTCATTTGCCAGCTCCTTCAGGACCCGCGGATGGATCTCATCAGGACCCATGGACTTCTGCACGTTCATATTTTTAAGATGGTCTCAAACCGGATCCTCTCCTACAGTGGGCTCAAGGTCTTCATTCTCACGGTCACTGCATCTGCCTTCCAAGACTTGGGTGGTGCGGTCAGAGCCTTTGCCAGTGAAGACCGAGGCAGAGAAGTCATTCAGAACCTCAGCCTTCTCCAAATCCCATGTAGCCAGTTCTCCCGAGAGCTTCCTGAGGGGGCCTACATTCTCCCTAGTCTTTTTTATTTGCTATGTACCTGTAGAACCCCTTTCTGTTATCTTTAATACCTCTAGCTAAGTTTAATTCTAACTGAGCCTTAACTTTCCTAACCTGGTCCCTAGCTTCCCGGACAACATCCCTGTACTCTTCCCAGGTCGCCTGTCCTTGCTTCCACTTATTATAAGCCTCTTTTTTCATTTGAATTTTCCTCAGCAGCTCCTTATCCATCCAAGGAGGTCTCCTGGCCCTCCTGCTGCACTTCCTTCTGTTGGGATGCAACACTCCTGAGCTTGTAGCAGGTGATCCTTGAGTCACCTTCACTTAGTATCAAATGCATAAGTAGCTACTATAAAGAAAGTAGACCAGAGAGATTTTGATTCTTTTCATCTTGCAGGAAACTCCTACTGATGTCCTATGAAATAGAGAGCCAAACTTGGAAAACTATGGTTTAAAAGGAAGGCATAATCAAGAACAAATGCTACTAAAATTACATCGGAAAATAGAAATGTCACAGCCAGTTATGAAGGTTCAAAGAACATGAAATTTAACATAGCTGTGCTTGAAACTGTGTAACTAAAGGAGCAAGATGCTAAGGTAGATGATGACAGTGTTAGGGAAAACAGTTACACAGAACACGACTGAAGCTCAGATCTTCATAAAAGAGTCTGATAACCACTGAACTTGAAATCAGGGAAAGGAAACTTATGGACTTCTGAAGGATTAGAAGTTAGTAACTAGTAATTAAAATCCATCACCAATTACTACTGACTGCTAAGACAGCAGAGTTGAACCTGGCATATATAATCAGGAGTGAATGCTGCAAGAGTAAGCAGACAATACTAATATAATATGGCATTCATGAGGCCATAATAAAGACAGTAGCCTGTCATAAAGAAAAGACAGTCTTTACATTCAAATTTCAGAAAAGATATGGAAATTAAATAAATGTCAGGAACAGCTATAGGAATAAGTCAAAGCTCGGAAATACACACAGTGATAATCTAATTCATTAAAAATAATAATAACTTTGTTTCATAAATAGTTCTCTGCCAGACAGACTTCTAGTACCAGTTGCCTCTTTATACAGCAAAATGACCTGGCTCATTCCAATTATTAAAAACTGAAGTTACATAACCTCAAAATAGATTACATGACATCAAGCACTAGCACAGTGACTCCAAGTAACACACCAAAGATTACAGCATCCAGTTCAAACTGAAGTAAGGATGTTTGGAAAGTTTCAAGAAAAACTGATACTTAAGCATGCTATATTGTTAAATATTGTCTCCAAAGGATGTTCATTAATACTATTTGGTATTATGCCATCTACTCTTTCCAGTGGCATGTTTTAAATGCTGCAAGATGTAACAGACGTATTAGCAATAGGCCAACCAAAAAAATAATTATCGTTGGTTCCAGTAACCCACCCACTTAGGGAGGCATCCTAGGTAAATACTGAAGCATCACAGGCCTGCAAGTGCAGTTCACTTCAAATTTCAAATTCTTTTTCTTATCAGTTACATATATAAAAACACTGAAATGTGAAATACATGCATACAAATTTTCAAGATGCCCTGGGTTCAGCAGTAGCAGTCATTTTTCTCCTTCTTAGTAGCTGCTGCAGTGCTGTGGTTTTGACTTTTGGCCTGGGAACAGCACTGATAACACCAATGTTTTTAGTTGCTGCTCAGTAATGTTTACTCTGACCAAGGACTTTGTGAGTCTCATGCTCTGCCAAGGAGGAGGGGAAGCCGGGAGGAAGCAGAGACAGGACACCTGACCCAAACTCTCCAAAGAGGTATTCCATACCACAGCATGTCATGCCCAGGATGTAACTGGGAGTTACCCAGAAGGGCTGGTTATCAACGGGTGGTATTGTATTCTCTTCCCTTGTTATTTCCCTTATCATTATTATTATTGGTGGTAGCAGTAGTGGTTTTGTGTTATATCTTAGTTGCTGGGCTGTTCTTATCTCAGCCTGTGGGAGTTACATTCTTTTGATTCTCCTCCCCATCCCTCTGGGAGCCAGGGGTGGGGGGCACAGAGGAAGGGGGGGGGGGGGGAAATGATCAAGAGGGCTGCATGGCTGACTTATGGCCTAGGCTTAAACCACAAAACAAGCAGAAAGAAAATGAGTAAAAATATCAATATGTACAAAATTCTTGAAAATCACTTCCTATTTCACTAAAAGCTATTTTCAGTTCATGGTTTGAGTAAAGATACCATCCAATTTGTTTTGTTTATTTCCCAAAAAAAAAAGTTTGAGCCACTCAGAAGCAAAGGTAAACATTCCATTCCAGTCACCTAAAAGACTGAAAGAGAATATAATATTTGAATATAATACCAGGAAAAATATGAAATAGTGAAGTCAGGAGATGACACCATCTCTGAATGCAGCAATGGTGAAGCACATTCTGGGATGTGTGCCCATTCCTGGCATGTATGTTTTGTGAAGGACCAGTGGTACACTGGAGTAAATTCAGAAAGAGATCCATAAAAATAAACTGAACACCAGAAAATGGGCCTTACTGGAAGACATCTTCATGATAAAAAGAAAGACTGAGTGGTTCAAATTGAAATACATTTTCACAAAGAAGGGAGATTTTGTTTTGAGTACCAACCAAGTATCTATAGTGGAAGAAGTTAACAGTAAAGGAGATTTTTAGATACAAGGTCTGATGAGGTTGATATTTACATGTTATCTATGAATCTGCATATGACATTTATGATAAAAAACAAACCAAAGTTAGAAAAACACAAATATGGAATAAAAGATAAAATTTATCATGCCACCAAGCAGACTATTGAAATACAAAAAAAAAAAAAAAGAGGGGATCTCCCTCTCCAAGTCATTTCCTTGTGGCCTGCTGATTTCATGGAGGAATTTGTAGGTAACTTGGTAACCTGTGCTGCACAAGGGCTTGGTTTTTTTGATTTCTTCCCTCAGGAAATTACTGCAGAGAATTGTTTCACAAATGATGTAACAAAGAAATTCTGGAATACTCTCTGAGTAATAATGTAAGACAAGAAGGTTTCTAGTCTAGATTTTTAACTCTGTCAGTTAGGGCTACAGCTGGTGCCTTTGATTTTTGATTGCTTGACCTTGAAATAATCACAGTCTTGGCATTCTGTAAAGGTAGAAGACTGGAAGAGCAGCTGCAGTTTATTACAATGATAATACAGTGAAAACAACCACAAAGACTTTCCTGAAAGCAAGAGAAAAACTATCAGAAATAAAAGTGACATCAGACTGATGGAATATGGTTATTCCTTCTGCAAAAAATGGATGACAGAATCCCTTAGCTTTTTCTGAGTTAAAAAACATGACTTTACTTTGAACGCGCATGGTAGGTCTGGGTAGCTGGGACGAGGGTGGCAGCAAGAATCATTTCTCCTAAGAAATAAAAAGATTAGGATTATTCAGCATTGCTATTGATTAAAAATATATTTTAGATGCCAAAAAGACATGCACAAAACTATGTATTTTTCTTGCTCTTATGAAGCCTTTATGAAAAATGTGTCTCCACCCAATGGCAAACCAACTGATCTTAATTAAAACAAGCTGTGGATGCAGAGTGTGATGGCTCTGATCTGTGTTAACCACCCAGTAAACATTTCTCTTTCCCTTCTAAGCAAGGAATCCCTCGCAATCACCTAGTATCAGACCCTGCAAAAATGACTGTCCAGACTGAAATGTTTCTTTATTACAAGGTTCCTGCAGGCTGACTGAAGGTGGAAAGACAAAAGAAAAAATGCCTGAAAATACCCTTTAATAATTTCTGATTAAATAAAAATGGATGTTTTAAAATCACTTTATAGTGATTGACAAAAAAATGAGGATTCCCAAATTCTGTGACTCTTACATTAAATAGCACTTTTTTCTAATATCACTATACCCAGTAGAGCTGTCTATGAACTGAGGTGTAACTGAAGTAGAGCAATAACCATCTTTTTCAGAGAATGCAATAGGAATGGTCCCGTATTGCATTAAATTTATATTCATCATGCCTCTAACAACAGAGATGTGATACAATTTCCACATCATTTCTTCTTTCTATTGACATAAAAAGATTTCCCTATTTCTACTAAACACTGGTAGGGACCTGTACAGTGGTCCACATCAACACAAAAATTCCAGTATTTCTTTCTGGTCTATTAAAACTAATAATCAGTTCTACTGCTGTGTCAGTGCTGACAAGTTAAAAAATGCAAACTCTACTCAGTAGGGAAATTATAGTTTTTGCAAGAGAACTGAGACTAAAGAGATTCTCAGTAGATAAAAAAAAAAAAAAAAAAAGAGATCCACAGGGCTCAACCCATCTGTTTGATTTCCCCAACCTTTGTTGCTTCCCCTCCCCACCATGAAACAAACCCCAAACACATGCGGTTTCCTTTGCCTGGGGAGCCTCACCAAGCTCACTAGGTGATGCATAAGCACTCTTACCATTCTTTGTATGCCTTTCTCAGTCTCCAAATAAAAATGGTTTGCTTTGTGTCTGTCAGACCAGAGAGGATTCTAGTGTTCAATTACTTGGACAAATTCTGACACAACCTTTTGACTACCAGACAAGATTGTGCCATCCATTGTGGCATTTTTCTCAGCTTTTTTTCTCCTTATATAGTTCATACTTTTTTCACATTACTTATGAAGTATGGTGCCCTTTAAGTATTTATGCAACACTTGGGAAATTGTATTTTCAGCATGAAGAGGAAACTACTCAGCTACCTGTACTTAACCAAGCAACATACACACATGTTGGCATAATGTGCCCCAAACTGCATTACCTATCTTTCTTCACTACTGCTGCCTGGGATAGGTAGATGGAAGTTGTCTTACGGACCAACTTTTGTTACTTTTATCCTTATTTAAAACTGAAAATACCTTTGCCAGAAAAGAGTGACACAAGATGGACCTTATCAAACAATCTTTTTCACTATTACAAGCTTCCTCCCAGAAGTGTGTGAAAATAATCACTATAAAGATGGGTAGTCCATACATCAAAAGAGAGTGGTCTTGTACCCTTTTCTGACTGAAGACAAGTTTTACAATGCCCCATTTCTTCAATCATCTCTAAGTCAGACTTCCTATCAGGAATGTAGTTCAGCTTGTGCTGAGAATTAAGGTTGTATTTCAGTACCATTGAGGTTTAAGTCCTATCTTGTTCCTGATGTTTTCCTGCCCCAAAACCTTGAACCAGTACACAAGCAGATTCAAGATCAGTCTTTGAGAGCGAAAGACTTCAGATAGCCAACCTAACTGTTGGCTCCTTCATTGCTGGTTCTCTTCTGTTTGCAGCCTTATTCAGAAATGAGGCTCTCAGGCCTTCCTTCCTAGCATTGTTTTGTTGATTTGTTGTTTTTTTTTTTTTTAACAGGGTCATGAAAGTCTAACCACCCTATAGCCACTAAAGATAACACAGGTGTTATCCTTAAACTCCTGAGAAGCGCAATTCTTCAATTTTCCCAGTACATTCTTAGGGAAAAAAAAAAAAAACAAAAACAAACCACAAAACTTTAGCATGCTCAGAATGTAACAGTCACAAAAGAACAGAACTTTCAAAGTCTCCAAGAACTGAGTTCTGCTTCCAAAACTGGCTTGTGTATTTACCGTCATGCCTTCTGACCTACTTTTCTTATTTTCCAATGGGAACACACAACCTAAAAGCCCTCGAATTTAGTTATAGTAATGGTTCATAAATAAAAATTCCATTTTGGTACAGTCAACCATACAGGGTAAGCCCTGCAAGTCCTTTCACAGTCTACAAGTGCGTACTACTTTGCTTTCCTTTCATTACTGGCATTGCTACCTACTGATTAATTGACAACTCTTGTACACAAAGTGCATACAAATACTTGAAAAAAGGTCAAAGCAACATTAAAGCTGAAACATTAAAACACTGCACTGTTAACTGTTTAGATACATTATTTGCATTTAACACTCAGACACAATACTGAATTGCTCAAGCTATTTGCAAGTTTGGTCCTGCTATAGATCTAGATAGGAAGAAATATAGCACTTTTTTATCCAGGATTTCCCTCCTCCCCTAACTTTACCAGCAATACACACACAGACCTTCAGAGAAAGGTGCTCATCAAGTACCTAAAGACCAACTTACTTAGTTTCAAATGGATAAAAAATTGAATTCTTAGTTCTGAATTCAATCATTGGTATCTAACTGATACACGAATATGATCGAACTTGAACCTGATTTTGTTTTATATAAAGAAGCAAAAGCAAAGAGCATGTTAATTTTGAGATTTCAAGTTGAGGTTTTTACGAGTGAAAAGTTAAAGTGAAAACATCTGTAAAAAATAGTAAATACAGAAATTAGACAGTAGCCACAAACGTAAAACACAAAAGCAGAGAAGGAATAATTAAAAAACCTCAAAGTCATATTCTGTGACTCTTGGGGAACTAACTACCTTTCACATGACAGTTGCTAGAGCAATGCCTCAGGTTGAAATTGCTAAGGAACGCAAGGTTCGGTGATGATTTGACAGCTTAACTCGGAAGCAGTTCCTTGGAGTCTATGCAATCATATTCAAGTAAACCCCGTGTAAGCAGGAGGAAAAAGGAACCCTTTACTAACCTGTCAGTATTACTCTTCAATAACCTTCAAGTATTCTATATCTTCCTGACAGGGCTAGAATGAGACATAAACCAAACAGAAAGATACACACAATATTTCAGTTGGGCTCTTTCTTAAAATACCCAGTTCTCGAATCGGTTTTTCTCATCTCATCCAGACACGCAATTATAAAAGCAAACTCAGTTACTGTAGCAGTAAAACAGCTCTCAAGAGTGATGTCCACTGCTGGAGTTTCTCATTCTAAAACTAGGTCCAGCCTTTTATGTTGGGTAAACTGGACTGGACACCATGACCCTGATCTGGCTTCTTTCAAGCCAGCACCAGCAACAACACTGTTAAATTTAAAAAAAATAAGATCTAATAAAAATGCAGGTACAAGTGGGTCTTAGCTTCTTCATTAAATGGAAGGAAATAGATCATATACAAAATGCATGAACTGGGAGCAAGAGAGATAAATAATGTATCCGCTACTTGTTTGCATAATGGAGTCATTTGATCTGCTTTGACTTTTCAGGCAGAGCAAAAAAGTAATGGCTTTCCCACTTTCTTCCAAGAAAGTCCTGAGCAAGTCATGTCCTCCTAAAGGCCACAAGAATGCTGATAAACTTCCAGCTGCTGTGGGGACACCTGTAAAATAGCACAGCAGATTTTGCCACTTGCACTGGGAAAATACCAACTGGTGGACATCTGCCTCATTTCATGAGAGAAGCTGAAGTACTCAAGCCATCCATTTGTGCTCAGGTGGCAGGAGGACTGCATGGGGAAGTAAAAAACAAAGGCATTTCAGAAAGGTCCTTTTAAATGGAATTAGGGTCCTTTTCCCCACAAACCAACCATACTCTTGTGAACATACATATACAATAGTTTCTCCGCAAATTAGCGTTTTAGAAAGCTCTGAAAACTTCAATAATGCTTTCAAAGGCCTTTAATCAATGCTTTTGAATTCAAAGGCCATATGGTAACACCCAGTCATTTGTAGGGCAAAGCCCTGCAATGGGAAGTTCAGTCCTCAACTGAAGTCAGCTGCAGCACTGTTCAATGAGGAGCAAAGCTGAACATTTCTAAGACCCACACCAGACCAGCTTCTGTTGATGTTACATGTAGTAGCTGTACTTGCGCAGGTACACGCTGCATTGCCAACTCCTATGGTCTTACGGCAACTTTTACACAATTGCAAGCTTCAGGTCTTGGAGTTCCTGCAGTGATCTCTCCAAACACCTTTTCGCTCCAGTATTCAAACCAATAGTATTTGGCCAAAATCAAGTACCGAAGTAAAAAAGGTTTTCAGAGTTTTCCAGTTCAAGGAATTGGAAGACAAAGTATCTTGGCCTCTGAGTGATAAAGCCAGTTTTATGCACTAAGAATTTAGTTGCATTCTTTTAGACTTGCACAGTTAATTCTTTGCTCCTAGCATCTTCTGGCATGAACCCTGAGATTCATAAATGACTCAGCAGTGTGAACTTTTACAGCCAAACATCAGTGAGAGCACAGTAAAACAACAGAACTCTTCAAACATAGCAGAACTTTTTGTCCTCATTTCATCCCAAAATTTAACAGTTGCCAAATTTCTGGGGTCATTCAAATTGTGTTTAAAGTCAGTACCAGACCCTTCAGAAGGTTTGGTCCTGCAGCTGAAGAGGACTGCCTGGCCTGCCCAAATTGTTACTGTGGCTCTCATGTAGGAATTTAGGGTGCAGGCAGATATTGGTGTACTTGAAAACCCTGAGACCACCTAACTATACAGGTGCTCATTAACATCTTTATGGGGATACTTCTTGCTCTGCTCTTTCTAAAAATTTCTTAGGAAGCCATGTCTCCTGTAATGGGAAAATTATACTCCTACTGGGTAAAATTATGTCTTATTACAGAACAGCTTTGCCATTACTTTCATTCTGGATAACCTAAAATTAACATTAAACCCTGGGATTTTCCAATTAAAAAACTGTCTGATAGAAGTCTATATACAAGAGATATCTAAACTTAAGAGTCTAGAATGTAAGTTAGTTCTAACTTGCACTGTAATAGCTTCCTACATAGCACTCTACTGAATAAAACTGGCTCACTTTCCTTAATGAAAACAATTAAATTATAGGACTGCATTTTTCTCAGTGTTTACAATTTTAAATTTAATAAAATAGCTTTTCCCCCCATCTGATTTGTTTAGTTAATATCCTCACTATGCTCTGTCGAATAATTACATCCTCAAGTAAGAGGCTCCTGTTATCTTTCATTACATGCTGGCTTTTTTTTAGCTAAGATGCCTGCTGATCTCTCATCCTCATAGCTTCTCATACTTGAAAGCACCTTTTATTTTATCAATAGAATATTGTTGTAATTTTTAAGTTCTAGGCTGAAAAAAAAAAACAAACAAACAATAGGAAAGGATCTTCTCATTGTGACCTAGAAGATGCTGAGTTGTATTTTACAAAGCAATAGCACACAGCAAGGTACACTGGCAATGCATCAATACCACTTGGCTCCTCTGTCAGAATTCACTTATGTATGCTGACAAACTAGGCATTAATGCTTTAATCACTCCAAATGTGACTGTATACAGCCAAATAGAGCCCCACTTTTAAATTACTGTCCTTATAAAATAACTAACTTAATGGCATCATTTTCATGGACAGAGCTGACAAAGTACTTACCTTTAGTCACTATAAATATTTTCAGTGCAAGCCATAAGAGCAAGCAATTTGTTTCCAAGTTTCCTATCCAGCATGAAGAAATAGATCATCCAAAATTGCCCACCCAGGTCTAGACCCATCCCAGTACTGTTAATTACTGCCCTAAACACTTGCTTTGTTATTGCTAACCAAATTCATTACAAAACGTAAAATACCTGGAAAGGAAAACAGAAAAACCACGGGCCTTTCCCACGAAGTGGCATGTTTTCTCTGTCATCCTATCCTTTTTCCTTGGTTTGAATACAGCCTATTTGATTGCAAACTTTCCAACCTTGATTTACATTTGCTTGTGGAACATTTACTTTCAGGGTAATAAACATGTCTGTATACCTTACATCTGTGATGTAGAACCCATCACACATTTTCCTGGTACAAGCGGGCGTTTTTGGGGAAGAGTTCTTAGCACTGGTCTCCATAAAAAGGAGAGCAACTCTGGCACAAGGCATCATGTTACAGAACACATCCTCATTGTCATCTCTCCTGAACAGGTTATGTGAGGGGCCCTTCCTGTGAAGATTAGATAGTGCCTCAACATTCAGGACCATCAGATCTGAAATGTCTGTTAATGGCATTTTGACAGAGACAAGAGAAAGCAATTCTTTGTGAGAAAGGGGAACAGATAAAAACAACACTGTTTTGAAGGAGTGCTGAAAAAGTACTCATTTTGGAATCTACATTGTAAATATTTTTATATGCTTTGACAACTCATCATTCCAATAGGTAATCTTTACCTTTCAGTCAGAGCACAGTATCTCGGGTCAACTCTCACAAAATCAGTGTTAGCAGTGGTTTACTTTATACAGGTAGGGAGAAAAAGAGAAAAAGACAAAGTTTATTAAGCCTGAAGCCTGCCGTTCTGAACCAGGACTTTTTCCTTACAATGCCTGCCCACAGTGCTTTGAGGTGAATGTGCAAACTGTGCAAGCTGCTTTAAAATAGTTGTGCTCTTTCTTTAAAAACCTGTTTTCTTCTGCATAAAGACTGTCACTATGAGGCTCCACACTTCATGTATCTATCCTGAACAAGATTCACTTAGTTCATACCTGTAGCTTTTCCTCTCCAAAGCCAAACTGGCAGTCTCAGGCAAGCATCCAAAATCTAGTAGTTATTTTCTTTCTTATAGTCTATTTTCAGGGAGAGAGAAATGTGACCAGTCCAGTGGTGCTCCCCACAAGGCTCTCAGGTTGCTATAGCATACCAGTGCATTGCTTCATTTCTCTCAACAAGACACAATGGGGAAAATACGTAAGACTAATTCTGTAACTGAAATGTAGCAGGATATTTAAGAAGGCACAAAGAAAATAGTTAGAGGCTGACTGGACATCTTTCCTTAATTTTCATTACAGAAACAAGCTGAATTTGAATTAGGCTTTTAACTGTCTAACAAGTTACTAAGTCTGAGGAAGATTCATGAAGGAAAAAAGGTTTCTTCTGTTATTCTATTTTTGTTCAGCTGTGCCAAGAGTTTTCATACATATGAGCAGAACTGGTTCAAAATAGAAATGGTGGCTGATTTGGCAAGTCAAATGCTGCCATTTCTGCATTTTCACCACTCATGCTTTCCCAGTACCCACCTGAAGCCACACATCCTGCACCAGCCTTTGCTCTACACTCTAGTAACCAGGAGTTTTAAGCAACCACATTAGCTCCTGTTGTCTTGAAATTCATGACTAGCAGTAACATTTTAAAACTTTACAGAAGTTCTGGGTGGTTTTCCCACACACAGTGTGCTGTTACTGGCAAAAACTTCACAAATATGAGTGGCTGAAGCAAAACAGAAAACAGTTCTAAAGGAAAAGGCTCTCAAAATGGGTTAGACTAAAAATTGTACAGGATTGTTGCTAAATTATCTGGGTTTGAAAGACTCTCCACCAATTTGGTTTAGAAAAAGACATCAAAGGCAGTGAGGCATTTACTGTGTTTCAAAAAACATTCATTAACTGAAAGAATAACAGGACCAAAGGTACATATGATGAAATGATCCAGAGCTCCTATGATTTTATTGACTGTATTTTAAGTCAAAGAGGAGTATTAGACCACAGCGCTCCAAACAAAACACCTCTGCCTGGATCCCAGCAGCTACTAAAGACTGAATAGCTACTAAAGGTCTTCCAGAAATATATATGGTCTGTATTTGAAAACCAGAGAGAGATGTTGGACCATTTGGATTTTCATAATTAACAGTGCAAGTATCACCACTCTACAAAGCATTTGCATTCATTGTCATCAGGGCAATATAACATATACAAATGCCTAATTATACCATCAGCCACCCAGCCTCCTCAATGGCCCTTTATCAGACAGCAGAAGGAATTTCATACAGATAAAGAGGAAGGCCCATGTCCAAGGGAGAGTGCAGCAGTCTTCTTCCCTGCCTGCATAAGCATTTGCACACTTGTACAGTACTCAAGTGTCCGCTGGTTTCAAAAACCACTTCAATCCAATACATTCCACCATATTTGCTAGAAGCACTACATGAGCTGGTAAAAAAAAAACCACAAAAATAATAGGAAGAGAGTAATAGATCAGAAATACAGCTAGAAAGGAAAGCTGAAACTCCAAAGCATTTCACTGAAGAGTCACTTTATAGAGGAGAAAAACCAAAAAGCAGATTTATGGCACAAGCTGGCGCACACAAATAGCTTCATTTACATTTGCATACTTCCCCATACCAAGAATACAATATAAAACTAAGGCTAGGCTAAGCTTTATTTCTTTAAAGTAAGATGCAGAATCAAGAGCACAAATTTATACAGTTTCTGGAATTGCTGGTTTTGGGGTTTGATTTTTATTGGTCCACCTCCTCCCCCAAAAAAAAGCATAACGTGGATTTGGCAGGCGGGGAGAAGGTAAGAGGGAAAGAGTCTGACTGTCCCAATTATGACACTGTATCAAAAGGCAAAAATAATTATGGGTAAAATCCAAGACAGCCAAATAGCCCCAGGGTCCCACTGCACCAGGCACTAAACAGAGTGAGATTTCACCTCCACTCAAAGACATCTCCAGTGAAAGAAAACATTAAAAACACATCACTACAGTGGTGGCTGTTAATACAAAGCTGCTTCTTGAGAGGTAAAATATGACCACTGGGAAGTCTGCAGTCATTCCAAAAAATGAAGGGAAATGCCACTAGTAAGGTAAGTGGTTACTTCATTTCAGGAAATAAAAGGGTTCTTTCAAAAAGAGGAAGCAGAAACTGAAGACATTTTTTTTAACCTGCACAGAGGTGCTCCAGAAATCAGAATGAATGCCTGACAGAAACCAGTCTGACCTCAACAATTTGGACCATGTCCACAGAGCTATACTTAAAGTGAGTATGTTGCTTGTACTGATGGTTAAATTAAACAAGATCAATAGTACCTGAGAAGGTGATGAAGGGAGAATGATCCAATGAATGGTGTGCTGATTAGCCTTTGTTACAAGAGGGAAGAACATATCCCATTTGCTTTCATTCTCCATCCAAGATCTAAAATGCCTCATTACAGAGAATACTCCAAAAAGCTGGTCATAGAACAAAGCACAACAGGGGCTCTGAGGGCCAGCACAACAGGTCAGCAGCTCCACACATCTTTGCAGAGATCACAGATTACTGCTTCTGTTCTTCCGGATCAAACAAGGATTGAAATCACATTAGTGAGAACTGTCTGCATGGTCCAGACTGAAACACCAGTTCTTAATGGAAAGCTATTGCTATGAAACCACACAGCTATGGAACATCTGAATGGATAACTATAAACATACTGACATTTGCATCTCAAAATTATTCATTACTTAATCAAGGCAAGAAATAATATGGGGGGAGGGGAAATACCCAAGGACTGTTCTTTGTAACTGTGTTTATATCTTTGGAGATAACAAACGGAATGGAATAAGAGCACAGAGTCAAATGTTCTGTGTTTGCAATTGACAACCGAGACCCTACTTCACTGTAAATAAAAGTTAATGTTAACAGTGTTATGTAACTCTAAGTAAACTCTTACTAAGGTAAGTATTTAGCTGTTGTACAGAACTTTTCCTTTTCAAGCCCTCCTCCTTCTTCCATGGCTCTTCTCCTGACAGGACACTGAAGCTTGTAGCTGTAGCTTAAACGTAGTAGCCTTTTGCAACCATAGCATCTCCCTGACATACATGGTGCTTCACACTTGTAACAAAATATCCTCTTATAATGTATTATTTTGTTAAGCCATAATAGAAAGCAGCTAGAATAATCCATTGATGCATAATTAAAATCAACTCTCAATCACCTATGGAAATGAAACATAACTGAGATAAGCACTAAATCTATAAAACAATTCTTTAAGTGTCTTAATGAGTAATACTTCATTAAAATTGCTTTTTAGGATTATGCAGAGTATGCAGCAGTAAAGCAATCCCCTTGAAAGCAATAATTATTATGGAGTCCTATCTTGCAAGAAAACTCAACTTTAAAATTAAACTTCATTCCATTATCAAGAAAAAGTTTTTCACAAAACTACTCCAAGAAGAGTCATATCGGGATGATTGGAGCACTTCAGACATTTATTTCAAACGAGCATCCTATTAGTTATCCATATAAAAATTCTGTATAATTGAAATACCAGGAAATGCCTCCTTCAGCTATTGTAATGCAGTATTCACTTTGAAGGGCGCTGGAACAATATGAATTCAGGAGTTTAAGCTCTTCAGGGCAAATGTTTGCCCTCACCTGCTTAAAACCAATTTCTGCCATGTCTTGTACATATTGGAATATAAAGATATTTTATTGTGCCTTGTAAAAGTTTACAAGTTCTGGAGTGCTGCTTTATTTGACTCCCTTTCTTGGATGACAGACAAGCTGTTCTGGCTGAGCTAAAAAAACACAGGGGTATAAGATATGATTAGCGATGGAACTGGGCAAATGATATCAAAAGTTTCTAAACTGCTCAAGAGGGAAAGGGGACATTTTTGGTGTGCCTGTGACTGGTAGAGAGGCTTCTAGAATCGCTCAAATGTTATCACCAAGCCATTTTCCATTATCATAAGACTTTGTCAAAATGTCTTTATCTCATTTTCCCCCCATAAGAAAGCATTAAAATTAATGCACATTTTAAGTATATGTTTTTTTAGTATTTAGAATGATATCATTTCATAGGGCAGCTCTCCAAAATACACACTTACATACTTCCAAATGAACTTTTTAATGTTAGCTCAGGAATATGCGCTGCTGGTGTTGGTTTCACTCCATTTCAGGATGAAAACAAGAACTGAAATGTCAATTTCAAACAAGCCAATAACAGCTTACTGAATAGCCTTAGCAAATCTCTAAGACAGTATCCTATACATTGCAGACCAATTTCCCCTACTTAGAAAACTCACATTTGATAATGCAGGGTATGTTCCCCAAATAAATCCCACTAACACATCTATATTACAGATCTTTACCCCTTTCAAAGCTTTAATCATTAGATACTTAGATAAATAAAGAGATACATACATTTCAACCCTAGCGTAGCAGAGAAAGCCTGATCCTGCTGCAAGAAAAATAGTGCAGTATTACAAATACAAAATTGTTTTTTCTCTACAGTAATATCTACTTTTCCTCATCATCTCTTGCAAATAAAGGAGAAATCAGATAGTAAATATTTATCTTAAGATGTTGAGAAGTATTTTTTCTTCAGTACTTAACTCACTGAAAAAAAGAGTAAAACCTTGAAGGAGCAGAGTAAGAAAGAAAAGCAGTAATACAGTGAAGCTCAATAATGGCTTATAAACTATCCAAAACATAAAGAAAAGAAATAAAGATTAAAAAACAAATGTTCTGCGTTCCCATCTTACTACTGGTGCTTAATATATTCATGACCTAAAACAGCACAGGATGACAAAGCAATGAAGAAACACATTAGATATCAAGTACAATAGGAAAGACTATAGCAAAGAGAAATGCCTAGGAAACCAGCCCCTGCTCCTTGAATGGATGACCCAAGAGTCACCAGTTTATAGTACTGGCAAATGCAAACTAGATGAATAAAATTAATTGCAGGGATTTGAACAAAAGCATTGGTAAACCAAAAGCAATTTTTTTTTCATTGGCAAAAAAAAAAAAACATTCACCGCCTACCAGAAGTCACCAACAAAAATAATGGTATTTGAATGTCTAGTGCTATAAAACTGTGCTCCAAAAATAAAACTAAATGAGCATGTTTCCATTAAGGCTATTACCATGACTCAGTACATAGCTTTGAGTATGAAGATTCAGCAGCTATTCTCTCTAGTTTTTCAGCTCGGGATTTTTAATATGTTTTCAATCTAATTTTAATTTGCTAGAGAAAGAGAGGAACGAACTTTCTTCTCAAGGCTGATTTAAACTTGTCTCTTGTGCAGGTATCACGAAGTACAAAAAAAAAGGCAACATTTGCTACATTTAATAAAAGCTTTTTTAAAATAAAGGCAAACCATTTTTTCCCAAGTGGTTTACTGTTTCTCAAGTCCATGTTTTTCCAACAAAAATTGTTAACTGCAGAATACGTGCATGAGCAGAATTTTCATATTTTATCAGCCAAAAAACCCCTCTGCAGTATGTTGCTTGAGTAAGCAAATAGCTAAATATGCAAGTCAGGAATGGAGTCTGCACAGATCATAGGATGCTGGTGTCCTTTGCAATGACAGCAAGTGCAGCAACAGTGCGTTCAGCTAAAAGGAGATTAGGCGCCTTCATTTTTTACCAGAAAGCTATCACAAATCAATATCATTGAAAATTAAGAAAAATATAATAAACAACACTGTGAAGCTGGCTGGAAATAGGTTTCAAAAATATATCAGGCTGCTTAACTCTTATCTGAAGCATAAGGTGGGTGCATGCTGTAATGCACCCTGAAAACTCATTCTGAAGATGATCCAGCCTGGGCCTGGCTAGAGCACATCAGGACTCCTTTTCAGGTCAAATGTTCAGCGCATCATTCTGCAGAAACCAAACTGTGGAGAGGATAATTTACATGCCTGGAGATACTACCTCAATTTGAGCCAGGTTTAGAGATGATAATTTTACCTCTGTATCGCAGCTGTAATATGGGGGTAACAGTCTTTATATTACTGCACAATATATGGGACTACTTGCATATCTTCTAAGATATCAATTCTTTAGCGTGAGGTGTCCCTGCCCATGACAGGGGGGTTGGAACTAGATGATCTTAAGGTCCTTTCCAACCCTAACTATTCTATGATTCTATAGGATGGACCAGAAGCTTTGACACTGAAATGTAGTATATTTACCCAATTGTGCTTAATGCTACTAGGGACATTCTTCAGACATGGCACAGTCCTCCAAATGTAGCGATGACAAATTAAAGTCCACACCAAAGCTGCACTCTATTTATGCCTAGGTCTGATACAGCGACTGCCACTTCACTCTGAGAAAGGTAACTCACAGCCATGTCCAGCCTGGCTACAGTGCCCAGGCTCCTTGCTGCAAGGTTTTCTGTGGCTTCCAACAGACCCTGATATTCCTTTTCTTGCCCCAGCCTGCCAGTTTCTCAGTCTCTCCCCATGGAAGAGCTTTTTCCCTATGCCCATTCCCCTCTCTGTGACTTCCCCTTTGCTCCCATCAGGTATATTTTGTCCATGTCCCCGTCCGTCCGTGTGTCCCCCCGTTGTCCCCTGTCCCCCCCGTGTCCCTCCCCCCCCCCCCCCCAGCTAACTCAACTTCTTGGGCCTCACCTCTTTCCTTCCCAAACACAATGGGGAGAACCACCAGTTCAGCTAATAGGTGATGCCTAACAGGATGCTCTGTCCAGCAGAGAAATATCTGAAAGATCTGAAAGCTGGTTACTGATGCAATGCTGTCATCGCCTGTCAACTGCAAGAGAAACCAAATACCTTCTTGCTATTTTCATTCTCGTCAAACAGCATCATTCAGCCAATCATCTACTGTTTCTCATTTCTTAACTCTGTGGGAAGGAAAACAGTAGCAAATAGAACTGACCTGGATTAATTGAAATGCTCAAGTTAACACTGCTAACTAGGATGAAAGGAATTGTTGGAAATATTTTCTTTGAGGAAAATACTGATAACCAAAATTAGCTCCTGCAAAACTGAGGCATTTAAAATCTTTGTCTAAAAAGGCAAAGATGCTGTAGCTAAGCAACCTCACTCTTCCCTAAACTGAAAGTTGGTTTTCATAGCACCTTGTTTATCACTGAAAGCTCTGACAAACCACCACCCTGTTTTATGTAATTTTATGTAATGTCTGGGGGAGTGCCAGATTAGATCTGGTATACTGTCAAAGGGACTTTTCCCATGAACGCAGATGATGGCAAGGTTATTTTTAAAATGGCATTCAAAATGTTCTTTTGTCTACTGCATGTTCTTCAAATACACTGAGTTGTGCAAGCAGCCATCAGAGAATAGATATGCCTTTCTACTTTTGGAGTCAAGAATCACGGGCTACATTTTCTTTATCTGTGTACTGAAATAAGATGCTCCCCTTTCTGGTTCAGATTGCTACTTCAGCACAGGATTTGATATAGCATATAGTATTTGTATTCTGCCACTAAAGATCTTGTTCTCTTCTAAGAGAAAATGTATTCTGATGTATGCTCTCTACCTTGGTTTGGGTACTTCTCTTGCCCTACCTTGGATATAATCTGTAACTCTAAGGATGATGATTATTTCCAAGGTAGAAGTTAACTGTATTGTGTAGATCCTGTTCACTCAGTTTAAATCAAACAGCTTTCTTTTAACTTTTTTCTCATTCTGACTGCATTTTTCCTAATGGATAGGACAGAAAAATAAATGCAAGTAATAAGCAAAACTAATGATACTGGATATGACCCACTGGGTTATGACTTGGGATGCTTATCTCTCCTCATGCTTCCCCTCCCAGAGTATGAGTATTAGCAGCCTTTTCACAGTTTGACAAGGGTATTGGAAAGCATCTGTCCAGCCTCTGCCTTCCCCTTTTTTGGTAGTCTGTCTGTAACACTACATACAGTACAATAAAATATGATGGTCCCAAATGTTTTGCTAAACAGAAAAAGAACAGATTTTGGCTGTACTGCTCATCTGTTTTCTTTTCTCAATTGGTTTTGTGTTTGTGCAGAGTACACACACACAGAGTAGGCCTATGCATCTTCCTACACAGATATACACACACTATATACAGAGAGCAATGAAGCTTTTCTGTTTACTCTGCCTCTCTAATTCCCTCTAGATATTTTTGCATACTGTCATTTGTGGAATACTGTTGAAAAGCAAAGGGATGTCAGCTAAACCTGCCTCGCATTGCAAGCTATTGGCAGCCTTACTGAGGATGGGGGAACAGTGTGGAGTCCGCTGCCATTTTTCACAGACTGATGCTGCTGGTTGGAAGCATTTGATTCAGTGGGCTTCAGACTCTCCTCAGCCTTGATTTTATGTTGGTGTCTCAACAAGGACTCCAAAGTTGTTACTAAAAGTGCAAGCAGGTGCTGCCACCATGTATGAGGAAGTAATCTATTTAAAAAAAAAAAAATGTATATTAGAAGGTTTTAAAGAGGGCAAAAACCACACATTTTCTTACAGCATAACCAGCCTTGCCTGTACAATGAAATTAATTTGGATTTGTTATAGGGTAACTATATTTTTTTCAATGTTTGTTAATTTCAAAGTTATCTGCATCATTTTGTTCTCTACCCAATTCATTTTGGTTATCTCTAACTCTGCAGATATTACCCACCTCATCTATTATAGTCCACATCTTTTGCTCATGTATCTTTTCAGGGAAACTGTTGACTATTTGGGTGTCAAATTAGAGAGGGCAAGAAGGAGAATGCAATTCTGTGCTTCACAGGTCAAGAAAAGACAACCTGGCCTCTTTTTGGCTAATATAATTAAAGGGGGTGGGGGGGGGGGTGGGGGGGTGGGAATCAGAACTGAAAGACTTCAGCCACTGCTACAGTATGACTTTCCTGTGTAAAGTCTCACCTAACTTCCTGCCCAAACAGACTGGGCAGTTTCTATTCATCCTGAGTTTGAAGGAGGGCACTCTAGATCTCCCAGTTCATTTAGGCTGCTGTGAAATCAGGGATATATGGTCCTGTGCACAAAACAGAACAAATCTGGAAAAAAAAATATGACTGTATTAGGAATTTAGGTCATTAACTTAAAATGGGGAATCTAAAGTTCCCACTGCTTGCACCTAAATCTAAGGACACACAAAATCTAAGGAAAGAAAGACTATGTCTAAGTATTCTGTGCCTGACCCTAATATTCTTTAATTCCCCAATCACACACTATTTTTCTTTCAAGCAAGGACTAGCACTACAACTATTCCATCTCATAATCAGGTTACTCTTGATGACGATCCAAAACTAAATCTCCATGGCACAGTTAGCATCATCTCCTAATGATTCTGTGCCTCAGCACATGTACTTTCAACAACCACCTCTTTATTTCCTAACAGAAGTTGGGTCCCACCCATTCCTTCCTTTTTTCTGTCTAGCACACTTAGACCACTGGTTTATCACATGTTTACATCCACTGTGACATACCTCCATCTCCCTCCTTTCAACTGATTTTTATTTAGAAGATAAACACTTCAAGACAGCACAGAAAGTAGGAAGATGTCTTGCCATGTGCCTAGTAGATTTTAGCCATTATAAAATTAACTGAAATGTAAGACAAAGCAAGGAAGCATTTTAGTAACCCATAAGTTGTTTTTCCTCCCTCTTGTCCATTCTCTAAGTCACTCCTTTCTCCTTCATCTGTCATTTGCTATATTTTCATAGTGTTAGGGAAGAAGGGAGTTGACTATTTAAAATATGGAGCTTTATGCCTTAGATTTAATGACACTGGCTGCCCAGCCATGTAGTATGGGCTATGCAGTATACAGACTCAGCACCAAATCAGAAGTTCCCTATAGCAAAAGGCTTACAAGTCACTGGAAAGGCTATGCTGCACTAGTCATCTAAAAAACTAAAGAGAGAAAGGAGGATCTAACTTCAGCAGAACTGGAAATCCAGAGATCTCCATTCTCTTCCTTAACCTGCTGGAAAGAGACTTTGCAATCTGGAACAGAGCATTCCAGCATCAGCAGGTATTTCTGTATCTGCCTCTAAGAAGATAAAAGAGAGAATGGGGAATATCATTTCATTAGCATTTACGAGGCAAACTATGTGGAAAGCATTGTCATACAACTACATAATTTACCCTTATTCTACAGGGTAAATTCCAATGAAGCCACATGTGAAAAGCAGCATATGGGTCCTGCTTGTAAAGAAGTCCCTATCAGTCTGAGCTCTCTTAAAGTGGTGACCATAAGGCAAAAAGAAAGCTTCTCTACAGATTGTTCCCAGCAAATCCCCATCCATACAGTCACTGTAATTAAGCAAGGAGTCTCATCCTCTTCAAGTGCAATAAAGAAAGACACTCCCTGCTTGCAACTTCCATTAGGAGGAGATTTGTATTACCTATATATCCTCTTAGCCATGAAAGCATTGGTGATTTAACACTCTAATAAAGTGCCATGGAGAAGGAAGAACAGCTGGTAGGTTTTTGCTCTACATACAAGTTGAAAAGCCAGTCATAAAGTGACATTCATTTCCTTACCTATGTTAACACCTTAAGGTGTAAACATGAGGCAGCTGCATACACAGTATCACTCATTAAAGAACTTCTGCCCTAGGACGCATTTTAATTCCTTTTTGCATGCCAAGAATTCTTAAGGACTACAGCATCACAGTAAGCTTATTTAAACAAATACAGGCAACTGGCCAGTATGAAAAATAAAACCTCCTTTGTAATATCAGCAAACATCGTGCTTCCTATTGCTTCACGAAACAGCATTGCTTGAGCAGAGCCAGCTTTACAACACCACACCCCAGAATCCCAACATGAAAAATTGATCTGTAATTTGAATTCAGAAGTTTAAAAAAAAAACAACAACAAAACATGCCACCACATTTTCAGAAATATTTAAAATTAATCTTGGATAAAGACTACTCAATTCCTCATTTCAAGTTTATTGTAAGGAGAATAAAAAAAAATACCAAAGAGGAGGTTTACAAAATTTTCAAGTTCTTCTTGAGCAAAAATGCAAGTAGGTGAATGCATCAAAACCAACTCTTTTTCCTAAATTTAGATTTGTCTTTGATAAATTGGCACAGGAGTGCATGAGGTACCTTCTCTCACAGAAAATAAATGGGTGTCTTCGAAAAAGACATCATATGCCAGAATAAAAATAAAAACCATTGAATGCATTTTGGTTTAAAGTTACATTGAACAAATACAACTAGCCAGGCTGAATGATCTATGATATGCCGACAGAAGGAGCCAGACACAGACCTTCAAAAGAAAGGGGAAGCAGGAAGGAGCTGAACAGAAACATTTAGTCAGCTCAGTCAAAATGTCGGCATTCCTATTAAGAACTAAATACAGTATCCAAATCTGCCTGTTATTCTGTATCTTTCTACCAAAAGCCCATGTATTTCTGAACAACTATTATTAGCATTTGAGATACTTTTACTGTATTTCACAAGGCAGTCCAGTCAAAAGTGACACTGACATTAAAAGCCTATTTTGATTTTGACTGCAAAATAACTGTTTGACTTGCAAGCAGAACTTCCATCAATCATTCCACTGGTAATATTCTTTTTTCCTCATACCTGTGATTTCTGCACAATAACTTCGCTTCTGTTTTATCAGGAATATGAATGCCAATACTCCTGAAATGCAGGCACTCCTGAAACTCATGCATACCATAATGCATTGCACAGAAAGATCTTTTCAGTCTGCAAACCACAGTTAAAGTCCATAAAACAGATAGCATTTATACTACAGAAAATTATTCATACTGGAGAGACTTGTTCTTGAAGTGTAGCTCAGTCCCTTAGGGACAGACATACCTCAGAATTGTTGAGATGACACCTGTGCGTCCCCGAGAACCACCCCTCACTCGAACACTGGTCAATGTCCACCTTCTGCAGATTGATGTCCACTTTGACAACACCTCTGAAAACACAGAAAAACAGCCTTGAACACAGCAGCTACAGAAACAGGTTTAAATTTTATGATGCTGTAACCTGAAAAGTGGAACTACCCTTTTCTTCAAAATACAGAATTTCATATAATGGTTTGGGTTGGAAGGGACATTAAAGATCATATAGTTCCAACCCCCCTGACATTGGCAGGGAAACCTTCCACTAGACCAGGTTGCTCAAAGCCCCATCCAACCTGGCCTTGAACACTGCCAGGGATGGGCAGCCACAACTTCTCTGGGCAACCTGTGCCAGCATCTCACCACCCTCACAGTAAAGAGCTTCTTCATAATATCTTAACCGAAATCTCCCCTCTTTCAGTTTAAAGCCATTCCCACTTATTCGATCCCTACATGCCCTTGTAAAAAAAAGACCCTCTCCAGCTTTCTTGCAGGGCCCCTTTAGGTCCTGGAAGGCTGCTCTAGGGTCTCCCCTGAGACCTGGTATAACTCCCATCAGAAGGTCAGCACAAGCCAAGAGTAGGCCATTGAGGTCTGTGAAATTCCCCAAAGAAAAAATGTTTCCTAACACACAAGCCCTAAAGGACTGTCTGAACTGTGTTAGCTCTATGCCAAGAACATTCAAGTTTTCATCGTTTCCCTCAAATCTGTTTGAATGAAAAGCTAACAATCTGATTTCAAAGCCAACACTATATAAAAACATCTCAGAAATCACAAGAAAAAAAAGCTGTAAGACTGCAGCTGTATATTTTTAAAAAGCCTTCAAAATTTTCATTATTCTAAAATAACCTCCACAATTACTTTGTATGTAGAATATTCATAGCATCATTTTGTGAGAACACACATTTTGACTGCTTCACTGCTGTCTAGCTTAGCAGAAACATCACTATGCAGCTCCTGGTAGTTAGATCAACACATGGAGTCACTCATAATGAATGCTCTTTACCAATTTCTTAAGTCTAGGTTACCATTCCTTTTAAGCCAACCATTTCAGCCACTCCAGACAAAAGTTTCTATTCCCAGTCTAAACTTCCACAACTACAAACACCCTTTCACACTGTGGACTACCAAAGGCATGACCCAACCTCTATCTCAAGAATACATCATTCGCCTCAAACCATATTTTGTCTTTTAATTAAAGCTCAGTGTATACAGAACAATAATAGTAATGGAACTACAGAGCCATATATCTGAGAGAGACCACTTGTGAACAAAACCAGAACAGGAACAGGAGTGAGCTTGATCAAAACCGAGGACACTATTGCTCCCTCATGCCTGGCCCCAGTACAACCAAGCGCAAAGTGTCCGTAACAACTATATTTAGGCATTCTTTTTCAGACATGCTGTACAGTCATTGGAAAAAAAAAACAAACACACAAGCACATCATTTAAGTGATCTGAAGAAGAATGCATTAGGAAGTTATGTAGGATTACCAGTAGGAAGTTACACAGTATAGGTGCACTTCATGCCAGTCCATCTCCTGCCTAGAATCTAAGTAATCTTATGCTGGGCATACTTAGAAACTATGTGAAATATTTAAGTGCTGGCTCTAGCAAGTTCAGTTTGAAATAGCACACATCATGCTTCTTAGAATATTCAGAAATATTTTTAGTTTACAGCTCTGTGCCTTTCCACTCTTGTTTTGAACAAGAGCTTCTCCAGGGAGTGCCAAAATCACACTTCCCCCCCCCAGTGAAATGTTTTTTGGTTTTTGGTTGTTTTGGTTTTGTTTGGGTTTTTTTTGATGTTTTCTGGGTTTGTTGGGTTTTTGTGGGTTTTTTTGGGGGGGAGGCTGTTGTTTTTTTGGGGGGGGGGTCTTTTGGGGGGAAGGGAGTGTTTGTTTTTTCCCCCCCTTGATGGTTCCAGGTGACCAATGACTTCAGGAGAAAAATCTGCCATAATATACAAGCTTATCTTAATCTGATAACTGGCTATCTGTCTCAGATGCGCTTAGAAACAGAAGCGACTAATTCCTCATCTGGTCACATGCAGACCCCACCAGATAGGGTTTCTAATTTTCTGGACCTTTCTGAGCATAAATATTACTGTGGGGGCTGAGACAAGACCTGTGCTGCAAGTGCATCATAGAATGCTTAGGGTCAGAAGAGAATAATCTCACTGTGGCTGCTTAAAAGCACAAAGCAGGTAGTGGGACCAGGACCAACAGTACTCCTTGCTCTCCTAGTTCATGTTATACACAAAGCAACTTGCCAAGGCGGTCCAAAGCATTAGCACCATTCTGACTGCACTAAAGAAATCAGTTTATACAGGAGGAAAAAGTGATGATTCATCCTGATTAGGACTGCAACAGACTTTCAAGCACCTTAAGGAAATGGGTCTTTATTTTCTTTACAAAGAAAGCTTTTCCCTTGTGTACATTTTAACTGGTAGGACAGGAAACTCCATTTTCCCTCTACAAATATTTCTGCCAAGAGAGGTACAGACTGCAAATCAAGGGTAAACTAATCACTGCTAGCAGAGGAAAAACACCTTAAGACTTTGGTGTGGGGTATCAACAGCAGGCCCTGCAGAAGCACAGTGTTAGTACAAAGGGATATAAAAATTTCCAAAAGAAAACTTACCTAGAGGTCACTTGTAAGAGAGACAACAGATACAAGCCAGAGGAATTACGGACGGTACACACACTGAGCAAGCATTAAGGTATGGTCTTGTACCAGACATGCTGCGGTCTGAGGAATTAGTGGCACGTTCTAGTGGGCAAAAGGCAGAAAGCAGAATAGCATCCTAATGCCCAGAGCCACATACTGGAAAGAAAGGAAAGGTACTTCCAGATTTTTCACATTAGAACTGATTAAATAGCTTGCATCCTTTGAAAACTCTTTGATATGATTATTTTGTTCAAAACATATGTGGAAATCAGATTTATATAGCAGCTGTCACCTCTTGTGATCACCTTGTCCACCCAACCACCTGCCCAAAGCAGGCTCAGTTCAGTTGGGTTTTTTAGTACCTCCAACAATGGAGGCTTCACCACCTCTGGGAAACTTGATCTAGTGTCTGACCACCCTCAGAGCGTCAAAATAAGTTTTCTGATGTCTAAATGCAATTTCTTGTATTTCTTTCTGTACTTTCACCAACTGCCCCTGAAAAGAGACTAGCTCTGTCTACTTTACACTTTTCCCTCAGGTATTTACACACATGTGTAAGAACTCCCTGGAGCCTTATCTTCTCCAGGCTGAACAGTCCCAGCTCACTCGGCCTTCTTGCCTGTCAGCTGCTCCAGTCTTTAACCATCTTTGTCAACTTGCAGTAGGCTAGCTCCAGTACATCCATGTCTCTGGGACTGAGGGGCCCAGAAGTGGACAAGCATCCACCACACCTCCACACCCCCCCTATCAGGCTGGACAAAGAGGAAGGATCACTTCCCTCAACCCATCAGCAATGCTCTTCCTCTCACAGCCCAAGAGACCATCAGTCTTCTTTGATGCAAACACACACTGGTGATTCATGCTAAATTGGTGCCCACCAGGACCACAAAACAAAAATGTTAAACATAACCAGCTCCAGTATCAACCCCTGGGTTGCACCAATAGTAACTGGCCTCCAGCTGGACTCTAGTCATCTATACACAAAAGGCTACTCGGTTAGTTAAACACTATTTCCCCTTCAGAAACCACTGATAAACTCCCAATCATATCCTTCATGTGTTTCAAAGTGGTTTTCAGGAAGGTTTGTTCCATTGCCTTCCTAGGGACTGAAGTGAAGCTGATCAGCCTTGAAGTTCTTGGAAGACATGAAGTACCTTGGCCTTTTCTACATCCTCTGTCAAAGTCCACTGCACCACTCAGCAGCAGACCCACATTCTCCCTAGTTCCCTTGCTGCCCTTCATATCCCTCACCAGATTCAGCCCCATATGGGCTTTGGTTTCCCTAACCACACCCTGACATAGAATCACAGAAACAGAATCATTTAGGTTGGAAAACACCCTTAAGATCATAGAATCCAAGCATTAACCCAGCACTGCCAAGTCCATCATTAAACCATGTCCCTAAACACCACATCTACACCCCTTCTAAATACCTCCAGTGATGGTGACACCACCACTTCCCTCAGCACCCTGTTGCCATATTCAACAACCCTTTTGGTGAAGAAATTTCTCTTAGTATCTGACCTAAACCTCCACTGGTGAAACTTGATGCCATTTCCTATCATCCTATTGCTTATAACTCAGGTGAAGAGACCAACACCCACCTCACTACAACCTCATTTCAGATAGTTGTAGATAGTAATAAAGTCTCCCGCCAGCCTCATCTTCTCCAGGCTGAGTTCCCTCAGCCATTCCTCATCAGACTTGTGCTCTAGACACTTCAGCAGCTTCATTGCCCTTCTCTGGACCCGCTCCAATACCTCAACACCTTCCTTGTAGTGAGGAGCCAAAAACTGAACACAGTATTCAAGGTGCTGCCCCGCCAGTGCTAAGTTCAATTCCCTAGTTCTGCTGGGCACACTACTTCCAATATAAGATGCTCGTGTTCACAGTCATAGTCATGCTCAGACCATGTCTCCTTATTCTTCCTGGATGACCTGACCCCGCTTCCATTTCTTATGCACTTTCATTTTATGCTTGAGTTTTGTCAGGAGTTCCCTGTTAAGCCATGCAGGAGGCCTGAAAAGCATCTAATTTAAAAACACTTTTACACTACTTCCTCCAGAAACAGTACAAAATTATTTCATTTACAACTAAGTGCATTCTACTTTTGCTTCTCTTGTGTTAAGATCTTTCTTACATGAATGTTTGCCTTCCACAAAACCCAGTCTTTATGAGCTCAAGACACAGATTTCTACTTACACTCTCCTGTCTGCACCTCTTCGGTAGCACGACCTCAACTTCTGATATGATTAAAGTTACCCTGTTTTTAACTTTCCTCAGAGCTTTATGAATTTATGGGGTGAAAAACCTACAGGAAAGAAATGCCATATAATCCTGCAGAAGGCATATGAAAACAATCTCTCCTGGCAGTTACAATCTACCATAGGCTTTCCATTTTTCAACCCAATGGTGTGTATTATTTTGTTTTCACTAGACCTCTGCAATTTATGTTCATGCTTCATGGCAATGTCACAGTTCTGCCAAGGTAGTAACAGGGTCTGCAACTACTTGTTGACATAATGCTTTCAAAAGAAAAGTTTCTTTAAGCATACATGTGGCATTTAGAGAACTGCATTCATTTGGGATGCTTTGCCATTTTAAAACACCACCTCAAACTTGTACCACACCGCTATTACACACAGAGTACACCAGCATGCTGATATATTTCTGAAATTCATCTGTGATTAATACAGTAGCTGGCACAGCCTGTTTGGCCACCCACATTTTCAGTTATTTTTTGATTCAGCACTCAGAAAACAGAACATATGGAAGAACACATCCTCCTAGAATATAGATGGACCAACTACCTGCAAGTGTTGCATTTACTGAATTAACTGGGAGTAATTGCAGCTCTGCTATCTTGAGAGAAGAGATCAAGACAAATATCAATGGCTTAAGAGTAGATTCAGCTTGTCTGCATAATACATTAATCCACACTGACAATGCTGTCTGGCTGAACCCAAGTCACGGTGATATGTTAATAACAATATTACTGGTAATTGTGTACCATCTTGCAAGTAAGTATATTGTTATAAGGAGATTAACATTTGTCCTCTGCCACAATTTTACAGTCCTTACACAAAAAGAAAAAAAAACCCAGATGCTTAAGGAGTGCACATTCAAGTCTAACATAGAGTTGGAAGAATTAACTGAATTCTACATAATAGACAATGATTCATGATGGCATCAAGGATTTTCTGTCAGGTCCAAGGTTTGATTTAAGAGGCTTTCACGTCTGTCTTAATTTCCAGTACCACTGTTTGTTGTCATGCTGTTTGCCTTGAAATCTGTGCCAGAAATTGATTTAAGCTTATTTTCCCAACCTACTAGCTATCTTGATAGTTTCAGTACTTATAATATTTCATTGTAACAATGTGTGGTAAAACCTGTATCTACAGAAGAATTTTTTTGCCTATACTGTTACATCATAAAAAAGCAGAAGGAGAATATTCTCTTTCCTCCCAGCCAGCTTAAGCCAGAACTGCACAGAATAGTAGCCTGCTGTCAAAAGTCAAAAACACAGCACTGCACCAGCAACTAAGAAGGAGAAAAACTGACTGCTACTGCTGAACCCAGGACACCTGCCAGCACTTACATGGTGATAAACAGTATCTTTGTCCTCTAGATGTTCAGAAGCTTTTTGGCACAGAGGTCATCACAGCTTAACTAAACAGGCACTCGAAGTTTGTCTTCTAAGTTTGTACACTTATGTTTGTGTTCGTAAGCACTGCACACAGCCATAATTAGGGTATAAGCCATGGCTGAAATTGACACCATCAACCAAATCTAAATGTCTGCCTAGATTCATGCTGCCATGATCACCCAGACCTCCATGCTGTCCTTCATAAGTCCTCCTTACCACAAAACAAGGAGATAAAAACCTAAATACTCTACAGCCATCCCAAATCTGCAAATGCCCACACTTCTAGGTAAACACACGCTGTAATTAGTATAGCAAATGTTTCCAGAGCAAGTATTTTTTTCTGACCGTTCTCATTTTGGAGGCTGATACTTTCAAGAATATTAATTTTCAAACAGTGCATACTACCTGACACCTGAGGCTCCTTTAGTGTATCATCAACTGAGCATCCCAGAATAAACCTGGTGTCAAATGCGCAAGTGACTTTCAGCCTCAAGTCTCACTGGCACAATCGGAAGCTTCTGCAGGTTTCTGCACCACTTAGGCATTTTTGAAACTATTACCTCTGCATATCCAGCCAGATTCACAAAAGGCCACTGGGACATTACATACAATGTGATTTTGACCTGGTCATGCAGTTACCACTAATTTCTTACTAATAGGACAGAGACAGACTTACCTAATTTCTCAGCGATAGCATGACTGCTGCTTTTAAGCACACATTTTCACAGGAGAACCAGCTTTCATTAAAAATAAATTTAACTGAAATGTAAGGTATATCTGTGTGGGCACATGAATTAGGATTCACCTGCAAAAACAAAAAGTCCCTCTAGGCCATTTGGAATAGTACTACAAAGACAGAATACTTAAAGACGTACCCTCTGCCTGAAGAATTATTTCAGATTGAAACCTGCCTTCAGATTTATGGCATGCAGTGCTGCCTCTCTGGGGATTTCCCTGCAGTTTAGTCAGAGAGCTTCCTAGGTAGAGCTTCCTGGCTTCCCCTGCTTTGAGGGACGATTTCTTTTTTTGCTTGACGATATTCAAGTTGCTGCTATCGTCTTAACTCTGCCACAAAGCATCACCTTATATAGGAATGCAAGGTGTCAGTGATGGTGGGGTACCACTTGCTCTAAATTTGCCCTATAAAAACAAAAAGTCTTGCAGCTAAATTCAAGCTATTTAGTAAGAAACGAGCATGGCTTTGTAATGCTGCCATTACTATCCACAGAGTCAAGGAGACAGGTAAAAGAAAGGGACCTCAAGGAACAGCATAGAAAGTGATCTAATAAAAGAGGCTGGGAATAGGAAAAGCTTTTGAATCAGAAGGATCCTACATGGGAGAGATGGCCTCAGCCTAACTATCTAATCTTCTAACAATGAAGACTTAGAGGTAACAAGTTAATTTTAAAAATGAAAAGTGGAAACCAACATTAAAAAACAAAAAAAAATAATAAAGGAAAATGGCGCATCATAAACCTGGGCAAGGAACATACAAATCTACAAGAATGTAAGACAAAACCAAGACATTTTTAGAAGCAGCGTGTTAAAAGCTTAGGCTCTACTACTAAAAGGCTTTTCAATACCTCAGAAGAAGAAAGCCGGAAGTAGAACCTATAAGGCCAACAGACAACCAGGATATAAAAACTGCTTGCAGTAGAGACAGTCTTTTGCAGAAAAGAAATTATTTTCATCACTGCACACTTCAGAGCCAGGAAGGCTCCAACCTTTGCACAGCCTTAGAGTGTATCAATGTAACAAATGTCAGCTTTCACATGCAAGGACGTTAACAAGCTGGGCACCACAACTACCCCTTCTTTGTTCAGTGCATTCACAGATGACCACAAGTGGGTGACCAGTGACTTCATATAATTCTAAATCTGACACAGATAAGATGAACACTTTCCAAAGTATTTTTTTTTAATCACAAGAATCTTCATTAGATTAATGAAGTAAATTTAAAACCAGGAAGCCACTTTTTTTTTTCCAAACACTTATTTATATTATGGAAGCCAATGCCAAACCACATTGCAGAAGACAAAAAGGCTTAAAAGTGAATTAGGATCATAAAGGTCAATTAAAGCCATACTTACCATCAAGACTCAAGTCTGAAAAACTTCCTTTTTTATTGCTTATTTTTCATAAATGGGACAGATCCAAGATAAGAGAACTTGGCACTTCTGCTGCTCTTATGTTTTTCCCTAAGTACCTGGCAGAAGCTGCTTTTGGAGAGAAGGCTAGGTAAGTGCTTCATCTGGCTTAACACAGCAATACTTTTGTTCTTACCTTCAGGAACTTTTAATACTCTAACTCAGCCCACCTTCATGAATAGACAGAACAGGTGACAGTCCTGGAGCAGAATCTCAGATAGTAAGGATTGTCACGTGTCCATTCCTGTCAAAAAGACTTTCATAACCTGCTGCCCTGGAAGCCTTCCCCAAAGGGGGTGATGGCAGAGAACAGGAGTGAAAACAGCAGTTTGATCCAAAAAAAGTAGTTCCTTCTATGGCATCTTACCATGTACTACATAACTGTGGACATAAATGTAGTATGTGTTTCAATCTTCCAGTCATATTTAACTTCTTCTTTCAAAGACAAACTTCTGTTTCTCCAGTACTGAAGATAGCTGAACCATGTTTCTAAAAAAAAAATCCCTATTTAGTGTTCCTTTTGTTACACTGCCATCCAGTTTCCTATCTATCCATACAAAAAAGGCAGAAACATAATAGGTTGCTACAGAATACCTGAAACATGTTGGACATTTCTATATGCAGACAGTAAATATAGGAAGAGGTTTCTTCTCACCTCTTTCCAGGAATATAAAACCAAGACTTTCAGAAGTTCTAGGAAATAAGTTACTTTTATTTTTAAAACCTGTTCAAAATCCACCTACACCTTCAATCATTTTGTATAGGCCATGGCATGTTATAGAGATAAATGCCTCACCATTTAAAAATGTTTTTAGGATTATAAAACTAATGCATCATGTCACAAAAAAAAATAGAGCCTGTTTAAACAGTTAAAAACAATTTTCTTTCTGAGTTCAGTACTGAGACTAAAGGGAGATGGGGTGGGTGGGAAGACTAAAAAAAGAGGGCTAGAGGAAGAAATTAAGCCGTACTTGAAAGAAAAAAAAACAAAATGATTTTTACAAACTTTATGTCCATATTTGTAGTTCTTTCACCAAACAATTTAACAGCTATGAAATATTTAGCAGAAGATGAAATAATGTGTATTCCCTAAGAAATTACTTGTCACATATACTTCTACCTCCACAGTTTAATTTGCCTTCAATAATGTTTCCTTAACTAAGAGCCCCATTCACAACTAAGAGCCCCATTATGGCCTAATGCTGGAGTGGTCAGAGTCATTGTTAATGGTTCAGTGGAAATCACCACATTAGACTGCCTTTAGGGAAGAAACAGCTAAATTTAACTGTGCAATGAAGATTAAACTTTGCACTCCAAAACATTTCTCTAATAATTGAGAGAAGCAGCAAATGTCAGGAAGACAAAAAATATTAAGAGGTAACACTTGGTTCAGCCGTGCTTCAGAATGAAGTTATCAGCAAATGCTCCAGAACACATCATAGTTCAAAATGAAAATAATTTTTAAAAACCTTACCTTGTTTATAGCACACCTTTCTGCCAAAACAGCCATTATTCCATTGTGTTCTCACAAAAATCCTTTAAAGATATTGCAAATATTGCCTTGGATTTGGTGAAAAAAACTACCTGCCCTTGATGGAACATGGTGGAAGGGGAAAAAAAAAGTCCCTAAAAAATCCTAAAGGTATTCTGACCTCCTAGATGAAAAACAGCACAAGAACAATGACCAGTTCCCAAAATGTTGACATATTACAACACAACATTAAGGAAAATGAGAACAGCACACAAGAGAACACTTTGAACTACAAAAGCAGCAATTCATTCATCAGAGTTTTGGGATAATTGATGTCACTGCACAAGGCTGAAACACTGCACACAAACCTGACTAACCACATTCAAGAAATGCTGGAACAAGACTTGAGAAGAGGGACCATGGCAACAGAGAACTTGTAATGGGAGACTAAAGAAAGCTGGTTTGTATAGTCTAGTAAACAAAGATGGAAAAGGGACTATTGCCTATAAATAGGTCAGGGCAACAAACATCAGTGCAGAGTGCTATTTCAGGCAGAAGGCAGCTCTGGAATAGAAATAAATGGATGAAGACTAACTTTAGATCTGAAATCAGAAGCAGCTATGCAACCATTAGGCCCAGCAGTGGACTAGAGAGTCAAGAGGGAAACCCACCTACTTTAAGATGGATATGGGTCAGATGATGACACTAAGAGGGTTTGTGACAGCAGGAGATTGACTCATCCACGCAGGAGGATCTTTTTTAAGAAAACTTGCATGTTCCTATTAGCTGACTACTTGCACATCTTTCTTCCAAACCAAGTGATCCTCCCCACTGGCCTTCTAGCAATGAAGGCCTCACTTCCTCTCCAGGGGACAAGCAAGTACTTTTAGAGAAGGAAATGTGCTCACAACATGCAGCTTCTCACACCCTTCTGCTTCCACAATAGGACTGCAAAGAGACCCCCTAAATCATCCTGGGCCATGAAATATAGTTCAGTCTCGTAATGGGAAGTAGGAGAGGAGGGTCTCCAAAGATCAGTGACAAACTTATGGTGCTTTACCCTCTACAGCAGTAGAGTTGTAGAGTGATTAGGCATACTAGATAGTGAATTCCAGCTGCAAACTGCATCAAGCTTAGACTTTTTAAGAAAGCAGATAGGAATGGTTAACATCAAGTGATGACTCCTAGTCTCTGTGGATCCTCATTTCCAAATGAAAGCCTGAACTGTATTTTGCAAGCAGGTGGTGATGTTCTCTGCCTGCACTTTGAGTGATTCAAAGTCCCATGAATACAAACACCAAAACATTAGCAAGCACTGCTAAGCAGCTGTGGACAGTCAACATGCTGGCTTAGCATCGAACTGGGCTCATGTGGTCCCTTTCACTTGGACAGCTTCTGTTATGTTTGTCAGCACAATCAACTTGTCTTTAGTTTCTCCACTTCATCTCAGTATTAGCCTACAGTGCTAGCCCTGGCAAAGCAAGCATATTCTCTTACCTTTCTTGGCCTTCACTTTGGACTGTTTGGCTCTCATCTCTTGAAAAGGAAAGTGGGAGAGGGTGGGAGGTGAAATTTAAGACGGATAGCAAGCTGTTTGCAAGGAAACCCCCCAGCTGTGACATAAGCAGTATAACCCTTCACAACATGAAAAACAAAGCTTTTTTTTCCCCCTGCCCTTTCAGAATGTCATTGACAATGGCACTATAGGAGTAGCATGTATTGAACACACCAGCAGAAATCATCAGTATTGCCTTCATTAACTCTTTCCATTGCTATACCACATGACATACCAATGAAACAGAAGAGGTGCCAAGAAGCAGAAGCAAGTTTTTCCTGAAAGAATTATTTTCCACTGAGATAATGTGTTCCTAAAGGTCTCTTAACCTAATGTACCATGTCATAAACCTAATGTTAGCAAAGAAGAAGGTACATAAACTGTCAGAAGAAAATTCAAGGCACATGCACTAAGTTACCACCAATGATCTCCATGCCATACTATTAGATGTAAAGAGCATGTAAACTGATCCATTAACATGCTCCTAACAGATGGTTCAGAGATACTTTGCTGGGAGAACCAATGTAGCTTTCTCAAAAGATGGAGGTTAATACATTCCGCTTTTTACCATATGAGCCTTAAACAGGACTTTAAAGTTAAACCACTGTGTCACAGTGAGGGGAAATAAAGCTTATTTCTAGAGGCATCTTATAGTAGTAATGCTAACGTTCCAATAGCTCCATTAGATTTTGCATTTTTGTGTTACATGCTTATGCTTTAAACCATTTTTTCTCTTAAGAACTCATGCTGAAGCTGTGTGTCTACCATGTATAGGAAATATTGTGCAAATACTCAAACATCCCACAAGTCTTGTGAGTACTTTGTTTATAGGATTTCCTATGTATTTGCAATAAGCTTTTATTAGAAGACCACATACCTCAAACCAGGAACAGAGGAACTATCATTTAGCCATGCCAGAATACATGCATACGTGTGTATATATATGTACTTCTTCCACCAGCTTCCTTATACAGTTACCAAAAGCACACTGACCCATTTTCTTAGAAATGCTTACCAGGTCATCTCTGGTTCTGATGCAACAAAACTTTGTTAGTTTTGTCCTAACTATTGCTGCCCTACAACAACACACTTTGACCTTGTAGCAGTATGCCCCATCACAAGATCTCCTAAATTAGAAGAGGTTCTCCAAGCTTACGTGTGCTTAATGGATGCCCTTTGAAGTATCACAGTTACAACAGGTTATTCTATTTTTTCAACTGAAATGACTCTCAAACAGTAAACAGAGGCTGAGAAGATGAGGAAGTGAAGGCAGTGCTTTGTACTGCGCCCAGGAGGACCTCTACTGGTTGCCTTGGTTGGCTAGAGCTACTCCAAAATGGACCTAGTGCATTCTCACACCAGAGCTACCGCAGCAAAAACCAACACCACTGCGATGCTTCCTGGCAACACAGGATCTTGGCACAGAGCTGAGATCGACCCTTTAGACTCTTCTGCTTAAAAGATATGGGTTTGTTTTTTTTCTCTTCACTGAAGTCAAGACAGAAGTTTCTTCGATTTAAATTGATATCAAGATCTAAATTCTCAGACAGCTGGTTAGTAGCTGCCACCCTACCCCAGCCTGGTAGTTCTTCAAGTTATGTGAACCTCTGTCCCCAACAAGAGAATATCAGCCTACCCTAGTTTTCATCTGCATCATGAAGCTATAGAATAGAACACTACATTTCTATGATCTATGAGAAGTGCCATGAACTTTTCTGGACCACCTGCAAGGTCCAGAAGATCCCTGCTACAGAGCTATTCTTGAGTTTTGGCCTAGAGAGGAATTCGGCAACAAGCAGCCTGCAGATGAGCTCATTGTACCTTAACCCTGCCAGCCCTGTAAGTGTGAGAGTTTCAGAGCAAAAGGTGATTCCATAGAGAAATAAGCAGCCACTCTTTAGCCAAGAGATGTTTGGGGGTCGTTTTTTTTTCCAAAAGAAACATTCATACCTGTTGGATACCACCAGATTTCAGAGTAAGCCAAGACAACCAGTGTTCACAAACATTACTGGCTCACCACCTAGGTATGGCAAAATCTCTTCAGCATCTGCTGCATTCTTGGCTACTTTTACCTACTACTGATTTGCAGCATAACACAAGTTCTGTGCTCTTCTCACCCCTGACAAATGTCAGCTGCTTCTGGGCAGTGGGTATTCCACAATGGATAAGGTCATTCATGAGCACCACCACAGAAGTGCTAGTAGGAAAATTTGGCATCTCATACAGCACAGGTTGTTCTCATTCTTTGGACAAATACCCCTTTGCTAGAAAGGCCCAAGAATGGTCCTTTTCATACCCCCCTCTCTGCTAGTCACAGCCCTGAGGTAAAGTCCTGGGGTAACAGGAATAAAAAAGTAAGCAATTCTTTACATATGCCAAGTATCTGCTCCACAGCTATGTAAACCAGGGGCGTCCCTAAAGCAAGCTTTCCAACTGCCAGTTCAGGCTGTAGCCACATGCACTATGACAGAACTGCAGTCACAAATACTTATTCACCTACAAACATATTGACCACTGACCAGGCTTGAGCACCCCACAGTGGATATGCTCTGGAGGCCAGAAACCAGTTTACCAGCATAACAACGTTGATTCCCAGCTAGTTAAAAATCACAGCTGGGGTCAAACTATGCTTAATTACACAGTGTAGCAAGAAATTGACACCTCGGTAAACATCTCCCTCTTGCAGTCAGAAATAACTGTAACTGGCAACTGCTTTTCTCCTCTCCCCACCTGAAGCACACCAGGAGCACAGCCCACATGTACACCTGTTCCAGTGCATGTAAAGCAAACACTGTCTTACAGACGGAGAGAAAAGTGATTCTTCTAGTGAACAACTGCTCTCTAAGGCACACTAAGGTAGTGCTCAACTGGAAGGCCTGAGGTTGCTCTGCGGTGTGACTGAGCAGCCAGTCTGGCAAGCATTGGTCAGGTCACTCCAGAGACACAGCATGCCCTTCCCTAGGAAGAGAGCATAGCCAAAACCCCATTCTACCCCCTTCTCGGTAAAAAGCAAACAGATGAAGATTCCTCCTACCTGAACTCAGGAAGGAGGTTCGGCCGAAGCCCATAGAAAGCCGCTGAGAGAGTCACCAGCCAGCCGGGTTTGTAATTCCCATTCTCACACTCCAGGTAAGGCGAGGACCACCTGATGTGGTTCTTATCGGCAGTGAAGCTCTCCCATCTCTTCCAGCTGTTCTCTAAAGTTCTGGGCCCCGTGTTCAAGACCTTCCTATGCAGATGTGGCCTCCACTTGCGCTTCAGGCTGTGGAACCACTCCGTTTCCACAGAGGCGTTGGCCAGGCGGTGAGCCGAGGAGGATAAGTCCTGCAAGAGGACTTGGCTCTCGTGCCTGCTGGCCTGAAGGAAAACCTGGGGTGTGGAGGAGAAAGGCTCCGTGCTGAAAGTGATAGCTGCCCTGGAGATGTTGGGGTCCCCCTCCAGGAGGCTCCTGATCAAGGCGCGGTACCACTCCAGGTCCTCCTGCAAGTTCTGCTCCCGCGACTTATTGCTCTGGAGGATCGTGTTGAGAAAGTTGGTGGCGTGGGTGAGGGTGTCCAGGGCCCCGTGCAGGGACGGGTGCGAGGTGAAGCGCGACTTGCCGGCCAGGCTGGCCAGCTCATACCGCCCGGAGCAGTTGGCACGCCCCAGCTCCCGGGAGTCACCCGTGTAGAGGAACGAGGCCACGTCCTGGGGTACCTCCTCAGCGAGCCGCTGCGCCAAGATGGTGCTCGCCGTAGAGCGGCTCCGCGGGGCCGGCGGAGGCTCCCGGCTCTTGATGTGGTTGTAAAGAGGCTGTCCCCCTCTAAGCGCCCAATCCTGGCTGCGCACCGCCTGCCCTTCGCCGGCGGCGGCCCCGAGCCCCCGCTGGGCGAGGAGCAAGAGGAGAAGGAGCCGAAGCAAAGCCATGTCCCCCGGCGCTCCTGCAGGCGCGGCGAAGTGGCTGAAGACGGGCTTCGCGCAGGCGGCCGCGGCGCAGGGGGCACGAACGCGCAAGGGCAGCCGAGCGGCAGCGGGGCGAAGATCGGCCCCGGGCCCGCGAGTCACCTGTGGCAGCGCCGCCCGCGCCTTCCCCAGCGCGGGTCGCCGCGCAGCCCCGCCGCCGGCGCGGAGCGGCTCCCAGCCCCTCCAGCGACGGCAGCGGCCGCAGCGAGCCCGTCTGCGCCTCCTCCTGCCGCGGCCACCGCGCTCACTGAGCTGCTGCCCAGCGCAGCGCGCAGGGGCGGCGGCGCCCGCGCCCGGCGCAGCGCAGGGTCCCCCCGCGGCGCCCCGCCGCCGCCCGCGCTCCACCACTCCGCATCCTTCAAGAGCTGCTGCCGAAGAGGGGTGACCGGGACTGCTACTTGCTGCGGGATCAGCGGGCGGGGCTGCTGCCGGGGAGCCTGCGGGCGAATGCCCGCCTCCGCCAGCGCTCGGCTCCCCGAGCAAGGACTCCCACCTAGGTGAGACTGCTCACCCTGCAGCTCCGCCGCGGGCAGCTGGGCTCCTCTTCCCCGCCTGCCCTTATAGGTGTACGCCGGGCAGCTGCCGCCCTGTGTGGCCGCCTCGGCTGTCAGTCAGCCGGCAGCCATTCACGGGCAGGAGGATGGCGCCGTGTGGCGCTGAGGTGGGGGCGGTACTGCCGCCGCGGAGAGACGTCGGGGCACCTCTCTTCACCTGCCGCCGGCTCAGCGCGGGGCAGGGCGGGGTGGGGGGTAGCCTTCCTCCGCAGCGGCAGCCGCTCCGCTTTCCCCCCGGCCGAGACCCGCATACGAGGAGCCTGCCCGGAGCGGGTGCCACAGCGCCGGCTCTGCCGGGGCCGGGGCTCTGCGAGGGGCTTGCCCGGGGAGTGTGGCAGCGACACCTGCTGGCCGGGCGAGGGTCGCGCCGCTGCGCCTCCACGCCGGGGGCGGTAAGGGCCGTGCGGTGACCCCTGGGGCTGTAAGAATTCCCCTGCCGTGGGGCACAGGAGGAGCCCGGCGCTCCGGGGTAGCGCGGGTGCAGCCAGAGCCTCGCAGTGTGGGGTGGTGTTTGTCCTCCCCTATGAGGGAGGCGCGCTCGCTTCAGACAGTGCTGAGGTGGGTGGGAGGGTTGGTGTAAGTCTGAGCTTCGGTTTCCCTCGGGAGGCGTGGGTCGATCGGGGTGCACCGGGAGAGAGGAGGAAGGCGTTTGGCAGAGGGTGTGGCGCTCGGGTGGGAACGGGGAGCTTTGTCTTTTCCCGGCCCATGACCCAGATGCCCCCATCGTGTGCAGGTGCTGCCACGATCCCCAGGCTTCTTGCATGGTCTGTCCCGCGTCACCTCACACATAACCAAGAATGGCCTATACACAGCGTACATCCCACCATAATGGGAACTGAGTCACGTCCCCCTCCCTTCAACCACAGTGGCTGGCTGATTGTATTTCTGTAACCAAAACCTTTCCTCCTTTTTCCCTTTCCTCCTTTTTTAACTCCAAGATGGTAATTCCTACTGCTGTCTTCAAAACTAAGCAAGCCCTTAATCCAGTGGCTTTCAATGCTGACCTGCAGAGCACCTGCGTGGAGTTAAAACAGCACTGGTTGATCACCTAGGTTTGCCACTTGCTCTGCTGAAACCACCCTTGGAAAAGCACAGATGCATTCAAGAGGTTGTTGGGATTTTCCAGATAAGCTGTGAGTCATAGTGCCATCATGATCAGTAATATGGATCTAGTTTGCAGAGCATCTAAACAGATGTTTAACTTTGTGCATCATCATTGGCAGAAGTATTCACCTGCTTGATATCTTACTGTTGGTGAGGGGTTTGTGGCAAGAGGCAGGTAGACAAGGCTGAATTTTTAGAGGAGGAGGCCCGCAGCAAAATCTTCTAATTACAATTAATTCAATTCTGGCTTAATATAAAACTCAATTTTGAAATTCAAAAGTGCAGATGAAAAGAGTTGTTAAAAGAGGATCCTCTTTTTTTTCTTTCTCCCACACACACATGTGCATGCACATCCTATAAGGAGCAGATTTCAGTCATGCAAAATATATGATCTAATTTTAAACCACTGACAAGATGTGCTCCTTAAAGCATACTCTTATTTTAGAATTATTTGAAACTATACTTAAAGGAATGGTCATCCTAATACAGCTAACTATAAATCACATTTGCAATCCATAAATCCTAGTGATGTGAATGCACTTTATCTTTACATAGGGTGACCTTTAATAATTATAGTATCACATGTGGATAAGAGAGAAAGTTATAAATGCGTCTTTTTTTCTTGTTACATGCAGATGATGAGCATATTCACTGCTTAAGAATAATTTACTTGTTCTGAACTTTCTCTCAAGTGACTAGCCTGTGAGATTATTTAGAAAGCACATATACTTAGCAACTCAGAAGCTGATATTTATGGTTTAGCACAGCACAGGGAGTCTGTGTTTCCAAGTCCGCACTGAACAAATACCTAAAGATGCATTATTTGCTGTGGATAAGCGAGAACCAGGGCTTTTGACAGGAGCAGCTGTCAGGACTGAGCTAAACTAACATGGGATCAGTTACATGGGGAGATATCAATGGAAACATAAACAAACAAGCATTTTTTTTTAACGGTGTGCCTGTGCTGATTCTCTTTACTGACTGTCACAGGGTGCTCTAAAGGAAAGGTCAGTTCCCTGATGATAATTCGCTTCCCCTAATGTAGCCTTACTATTAATATCCATCTAAACTGCACTCAGCCTGCTAAATGGCCACATTCACACATTGCTAGGACAATCAAAAATCCTTTAATGTACCTGCATAGGAAGCTCCTTCTATTTTTTGACCTCAGAAAATCATATCATAGAATGGTTTGAGTTGGAAGGGATCTTAAAGACCATCTAGTTCCAAACCCCCTGTCATGGGTAAGGACACCTTCCACTAGACCAAGGTTGCTCAAGGCCCTGTCCAACCTGGCCTTGATCACTGACAGGGATGGGGCAGCCACAGCTTCTCTGGGCAATCTATCTGAAGAGGTAAAAGGCTCTTCTTCCTGTTACCTGTTTCCTCTGTGCTTGTGCTCTCTGTACTACCGAGTCAGAGAGGGAGGAGGAGAGGTTAACTAGAGGACGTTCTTATTAAGGGTGCCAGGTTTATTGCTCAGTCTCATACAGCTGCATCGCAGAGGGTTCAGTGAGCCTTTCTTTATCGTCTCAGGCTCCCTCCTGCAATCAGTTCAGATCTGCTCTCTATCAGCTGTTGTGTACAGCCAGGACCAAAGTAAGGTACAAACAGATTTTAAGCCATTGCAGATGTGCATCTCCTTATGGCTTTGTAAAAACTGTGCTGTGGGACACAAAGCCCACCATTCAGTGCTCAGATCCAGGGCACTGGGAACATGGAAAGATAGTACCCTCTTACATTAAGGAAATCTACCAGGCATTTTATTTACCGGAGTTTACTAAGGATTGGAAGAAACGTAGGAACCTTTGATCATTGTATTTTTTTGTTAATACTGAAATGCAGTGATGATGCTGGTGTGTCATTTATAGTCAGTTGACCATGTCAGGAACCTGTTCAGCTGTGACCAGTAAAATGTGAAAATGGACTTGGGAGTCCCTGAGACACACAATTGCTGTGACTGAATAATGTTTTCTTTGTTTCTGCCTCAGTTCTTCCAGAGCTGCTGCTTCAAGCCATCCACCAGCAAGGAATCGAGGCATCTGGCCACTGTCCTGCGTACTTCTGAGTTTTTACAACTATCACAATTGCTGCATGCAAAGTACCTGTGATTCATTGTATTACCTATCAGGCTAGAAGTCTGCATTTAGATGTGGCCTGAGCTAAATCTGGGGTCTAATTACAGTGTAGAAAAACTAGCGGTGCAAAATGTTACAATTTTTTAACAGCTAGAGTAAGTGTAACCTACTTTCTCCAAATACTGTCTATACAAAAAGATCTTGGTTTATCTGAACTATTTGCAATACTAGAAGCATCAGGATTACTGCACTCTTAAAATCAATTGGAATGAAGGAAAGACTGTTGTAGCTGTGAAATGTATTTAATTTATTAAATATTTATTATTATTTGTCCTAAAGTATTTATTAATATTTGTCCTAAACTAATTAGGTGATACAAAGAGTATACTCACTAAGAGTAAGTGCTAAAATTCTGAGAATGATGTATTTTATTTCTCTCACAAAACAGAAACAGAATGTTTATCAAAATCATTGCTAATGGTATTTAAAAACAGACGAAAAAGAAAGTGATTTTAAAATAAAAGTACTCTTACTTTTAGCTTGATTACCTAAAGAAATAATGTTCTTGCAATCATATTTTTGTCTGTCTGATGAGTCCCTTCTGTCTGCCAATAGCTTCTGATCTCATTAGTTAATTTCAGCTAAGTCTGACAGCATTACAAAGGCCTCAAAGTTTCTATAAGCTTCTACAAATCTTGTGAAACTCACATGTGGATCAAAGAAAGCAATGCACGTTAGGATTTGTGCTGCAGAGTGACTTCAACAGTTACACGGCCTTTTTGTTCTTTCTTCTGGCTGCTCATATTGGCCAACAGCATAAATATACCCCCCAAAAAACAGCTGGAACACATGGACAGCCTCCCCGCTCAATAGACAGGGAACACCTAACAGGGCTGGTGGGGGAGAGCTCAAAAAGACAAGGAGGAGCTGGAGGTACTGTTGATGGTGGGCACAGTGCCATGAGGCTTTAATATATGATGCAAAGAACACATGGGGGCTGGGAGATATGCTGGATTTATTGCAGGAGACGATGACAGAGATAGTGAGCATGAATCCGTTGTAAACCAGGCTTCATTAGTTCTCTTTTTTTTTTCCTCTCACAAATGAGGTAAAACCACCACCTAAACATTAAAATAAGTAAATAAATAAATAAATAAATATGAAATAGCCAAAATGCAGAGTACAAAAGTTCTTTCTTAGAAGCTGATGGAAGAAGATGGAAGAGCTTACATGTAAATCAACTTGTAGTGAGAAATTGAAACCCACTGGATATTTTCTTGGAAACAGTGGGACAGAAGGAACCTCACATTGGTTACCCTGTCAGCACTCCTGCACTGCAGAAGCATTACATGCAACACAGCCGTCTCTGGCAGGAGTTTATCTACCTTCTCTCAGAGAACTTCCAGGCAGGTGGACTTCACAGCCACCCTAGCTACCTTGTTCCAGGTTTCATCCCCTTAGCACCAAGTGTAGGGTGAGGGGGGTCTCTAACATGCTCAGTCTTCTTTATTTTTCTTTGTTTCTTTGCTTTCTTCTCAGAGTACAATCAACGTAAGCCAGTATCTGTCTGCCAAAGACCACTTTGACTTACTCATTTTTTCTTTTTTCTGGGCTAAATTAAGTGAATTTCTATGCTTTCTAAAACTGTTGTGGGCCTTCTGTTCTCTTCTGGACTGTCCATTTTGTTAGCCTGTTTCTCTTCCTGTCCCAGGCAAGGACATAGCAAGCCTGCTATGAATCTTCTGCAGGCTATGTAAAATTCTCTGTTAATACACCCCACATTGAGGATTGCCTGCTTTTTCACCTTCCCCACTGTACCGGCAACTACTCAAGTCTGTAACGCTATGTAATCTTTATAACCTTTCAAAACATATTGCTTCCTAGTTATCCATTTTCTTTTTTTTTTTATTTGAGTATTTGAGCTCTGCTGCTGGGTAGTAATTTGCACCTGTATTTGCTGAATTTTACCTTACTGATTTTTCAAGATTATCTTTAATTCCTGTTCTGTTCTTCAAAATGCTTGTAACCATCTCTTTGTTTGTTGTAGTCATTTGCTTATTTTATGACCTTACCAAATTTGTTCATTGTGGCTGAGATCAGAACCCTTCAGGAACCTGCCTGAAATGTCCTCCTGGTTTGACAAGTGTACAACTGGTACTTACTTTTTGAGAATGACTTCAGAGGCAATTGCTTACCCACTCACGAGCTGCCTACACAGTATTTCCATAGCTTCCTGGTGAGAACCTCATGCTAAGTATGTAATGATTGTTGCTGATGTAGACATATAGCACATCCATTGCTTCATCACTATCCATGAGGTCAGTTATGAGTCAAATAAGAAAATTCGGTTTGTGTCATATGGAGTTTTCTTGACAATCCCATGTTGGCTGATTTTCATCAATTTATTATTTTCTACATGATTGCTACAATGTAGTTTAATAGTTCTTTTCTGAATCTTCTGGTGATATTTATTTCATGGGCTCCTTTATAATCTCTCTGATCTCTTTCTCTGAAAATATGGAGTATGATTTTTTCCAACTTTAGAATCTTCCTCCGAAACACTTGGAATGGCAAGTGGTAGTTTATGTTTGGAAGAATCACGTCTTATCTCCAACAGAAAATGTTATTCTAGATTAGGAGAAAATTGTCTGTTAGACAACATATTGATGGCTTTGACTCCTAATTGTTTATGGAGAACTTGCATCTGATATGCAGATGTATCTAATATGCAGATGCAGGCTCTGCATTTTAAATAAACACTATTCAAAAGCTTTATAAGCTTATCCACAGTTGGGAAAAGATATGGGGATGCTGAAGTAAAGGTTGCAAACACAGTTCAGTCTGCTTGTACTTTACAGACATGATTTGAATGTTGGGAAGCATTGCACACGTAGGCTGAGAGCTGTTAATGCCTTGGGACTGTGGCAAGGACACACAGCATAATACCCTTATGCCAGGGAAAGCAAAACTGCAACTAAGAGCACATACCAAAAGAAGTCAGACCCCTAAGACAGTTTCCATTAATTTCTTTATTTTAAATTAAAGCAAAGGTAAACCATAAACGTCTGTGGCTATAAAGGCAGAGGGCAATAAAAGGAATAAATAACACAGAGTGAATCCAGCTTCCCCATAATTTCCAGTATAAATGGTGTGCCAAATAAGAACATTAAGTGGGCAACACCCCTAATAACGGTAGAATAAGACTCAGTGCTGTATCCAAAAGGAGATAGTAGTGTTTCAAGCCGTACATTACGAAGCCTAAAAGGCAGCCTAAATCCTCAGACTCTGTAGCAGAATGAATAGCTGAGCTCGGCCTCTCAACCATCTCTAGGAGAGCAGTAACAAGCATGGAGGAGCAGGACTACTCACTCCCCTGTTAATATGTTCTGGCTGCAGCAAGAGCAGCATTTGACTGCAGCCTCTCACTCAGATGGTAAAAATACTTCTTGTGCTTAGCCACTGAAATAATGTATTTAGATACAGATTAATAGATGTCTACCTCAGCCAGAGGTTGTGATATTGGTCACCTTCAAATTAATAGCCAGTGCCTAGAACATTTCAGTGGCAAGTAAGAGATGAAGGACCTTCCTAGCAAGAGCTTCACAATCACAGCTTTGAGAAGACAGCCCAACAGCAGACTGCCACCTTCTCAGGGCCAGAACGGAGTGAGCAAGAAATTAGTACCAGATAAATGCACAAAGACAAGATAAAGGAGGAATCATCTGAAGAGTAAAGTTTTAAAAAAAAAAAAAAGCATCAAGAAAATGAAATCTCAACTAGCACATGCTATACTGAGTAGCTAAGTTTCCTATGAGTACCTTGCCTTCAGTAATGAACCCGTTGATTACAATGAGCATCCTAATCAATACTGTGCTTTTGAACAGCTTAATATAATTCCTTCAGAACTATCAGGGAATTGCTGGATAAGAGCACAGACAAGGTGGGTTTCTTTGTTCTTTTATGACAAGAATAACATTCATAGTATTTCCAACAATATCTCAACAAAACTTTTATCAAGCAATAAATCATGAATGCACACTATACTGCCAAAGTCTTATCATCCTATCCTAATCCAGTCTGTACAGCAGTAAAATGCTGTCTGTTGTCTTCTTCCCTGGTTTCTCTCTGCTTGGAATTTAGGATATTGTCAACTTTTTGGAACTTTCAAAGGTGTGACCAAAATACAACCGCATGGTGACTACTTTGGATTTAACTGTATGTCTGGACCCTTGGAATCCAGATTCTTCCTCACAATTATTCTACCAATGCCTTTTTTTTCCCCCAACTACATTCCAAAACTAAAATCATCTTGCCTTTGCTTCCAGTTACATAAAATAAATTGTCATCTGATGTAGATTAGCATATCTTTCCTGAAGCAAATGAAATTACATGAGTTTATATAGATAAGTATTTGCCCACTCGCCTTATATACAGAAGGCAAAATCCAGAATTCCTATTAAAATGTTTCAAAAACCTACATCCTGTTACATTTTGTTCTAAGGATCTGCAGATGTCAGCTAATGAAAATAAACTTCAAAGGGTGGAATTGTTTGAATCAATTGGAAGCTAAATCACAATCTCAAAATAAGTTCTGTTTGTAAATCGTTGTTTTATACTGTGTGGTTGAGTGAGTGTAGCCTTTTAACAGCTCTGCTCTTTGATGCAGAGCTGTCCACTTGAAATGAGAAGAGCAGAAGCTACTGACTGTGGACCTTGAGGTCTGAGGCAGCCCTTCCTCATGCTTCCATGCTGATAAAGTATTCAAACAAAGCACTCAGTTAAGATGATGCTTTTTATTTTTCTTCTTGGAAAAAACAAGATTCCTTCAAGAACACCAGATTACCCTTCTTCTGCTCCTGTCCTTCTGCCCCATGCCACATTCACAGTGAAGCCAAAGACGAGATGTGGTATCTCCTCTGACTCCTATCAACAGTGAATGAGAAGGGAATACTAATGATATCAGAGAGGGAAGGAGAAAGAGGAGCAAGGGAAATTTCAGTTTCTGACTCTTTTTTAATAACTTGTAAGAAGAGAGGCTCTGCTTGACTATATGTCAGCCAGATTACACTCTGGAGGAGAAAGGTGATGTGCTGGAGGCAGCGCAGTGAGGAGCGAGGGGAATAAAAATACAGCCTCTTGTCATATGTACAGGCTCCAAAACATCCATCTTTTTATTTATGTAAACAGTTTTAATGGACAACAGGGCACACGGCTGGAGAACCATAGGGCAAAGTCTTCAACAGTCGTCCAAAATCTATAAAGCAAGGACAGCAGACAAGCAAGATTACACAGCCATTTCCCACTGTAGCATTGGGGTGGGAATTCTGTAGGCTTGATCTAGACTTAGAAATCCTCTGGCACTGCAGAGGGAGGCCTGACATGAAGAAATAAGGCACACAATGGATAGGAATGGGCTGGCAAATAGACTTTCAGGTCTCCACTGAGATTGTCATCACTAGTGTCCTTTATTTGTGACTGTGACATTCATACATCCTCATGTGACCACTTGGACTTGTAATGAGTAATGATGCACAGAACTACATCCTTCATACAGATGGTAAAGAGGTCTTTTGGGGCTAACAGCTTTTGGTCTTTGAACTCTGAAAAACATCCTACAGATAAAGAAATTTCTTCAGCTAATCCAGCATTCCCCTAGAATCCTCTTCAAAATGAACAAACAAAAGCAGAAAGAGAATTTCTGTACATTTCTGTAAAAGTGGAGATGCTCAAACCTATGGTTCAACTGAGCAAGGATGACACTCAGTGTTTTTCACCAACTGATTCTACAAATTGGTGGCTTCCATAAAGGTTGGAAGCTAATGCAAATGACATAGAAGGAGGATTCAACCATTACTGTCAAGAAGGAAGCTAATTTCAGAGGAACATTTCAACTTACCTTCTCTAGAAAGAGTGATGATTTCCTGTGAGAAAAGAAAAAAAAAAGGACTACTCAGAAATAGAAGAGGATAACTGGTTTTCAACACATAACCTCATTCTGTAGCTCCTCTCCCTAAGTCATATTACAGTCAGTGGTTCAGTTTTTACATTATCTCAATCCAATAAACATTCAATAAGTGTTCGCAGCAGCAGTACAATACCGAACTTGATGGTGTGTCTTTTTTGCCAACGTATGCTAAAATACCAACTCTGACAAAATCTGTGGGACTGATGTCCCTTGAAAACATTTAATGAAAGAGAGTGGAAGATACGGATAACGTAGCTCTTGACACTGTAAGTCCTAAGCCCTTCACTCTATCCGCCCTTGGTGCATGTTACATAGATTGAAACAGGAGCTGGATAATACTGCAAAGGCAGCTCAAGTACATCCATCCCATGCTGCTGGGCAGGATTTGTGGAAAGTGGGCACCCTTCACATATAACTATGCTGAGGACAATTCAGGTCAATGTATTTTTCTTACTTACTTGCAAGAGAAGGTCTTCCAGTTTTACCCTGTGTAACCTTCAGCTTTGCTCTGAGCATCAATCATTTACAGCTAATATTTTCAGCAAGTGTAAGCAGCCTATGCAGCACTGAGCCTTTTGAATCATGGTGTTTTAGTTAAAATCATTCTGGAAAGTGAGACTTGGACTCTTCAGACTTGGGCAATTCACAACATTCTACTTTTTTCCTCCACAGATCTCTAAGAGTTACATTAAAAGATATGTAAAGCATCTGTTCTCTTCCACAAACAGGAGAGGCATCTTCTGTTTGATAAGCCAGAGCTTATCACCCATCTTATCTCAGACCTGCTATTTATACTGCCCTTCTGCAAATGTGTTATGCCTGCCCTGCACACTGTTCTAAGGCATTTACCACAGAACCAACAGATTTCCACATCCAAAATGAGCACAGCCCAGATCAAATTTATACAGAGGCTGGAACTCAGTCCTCATTTTGGATGGCTGCACGTGGGAGTGCATGCACGTATGTGTATTTGTGTGGGAGTATCAGCATTCATTTCATAAACTCTGTTCCTGCTGCAGAAATGACTTGTATCGTGGTTTATTTTAATACCAAATTGCAAGGTTAGTTCATTTGCAAGATGGCAATTTAACACACTGAAAGAAGGAGGGAGAACAGATTTCTCCTAAGATCTGCAGTGTCTGTGATGCTCCGCAACAAAGAGAGCAGAACAAAATTCTGGTGACCATTTTGATGAAAAAGTGAATGTGCTCAGTGAGCCAACAAGGAGCAGTCAGGGAAATCAACTGTGAGACTTGGTAATTTTTAACTCTTCCAGCCATTCCATCTGACTTTCTGTAATCTTATTTAAGGCAGAAATATTGTACTTTAGGGGCTTTAATGCTTTTTTTTTAATTAAATATGCTCAATTAGTTTGTGAAGAAATGTTTCCCTATAAAAATCATCTGCGATACTCGATGAGTTCCTTCTTTCCCTAAAGCTAAAATCAGCTTCAATAGCTTCACTCTTAACTTTAGAAAAACATTCTATAACTTGGGCACTTTAATCTCCACAAAAGCCTTATTGAAACAATCACAACAAATGAAGATTGAAGAATAAAAGCAAGCTGGCTTTAGGGCTTCATTACACTAAAAATGGGAAGAGAAAGGAAGTACGCCTTCAGAGCCTACACAGTACTGTAGCATATGCTACACAGAAATGAAGACCTCGGTGGCCTGCAGCTGGCTCGGGTCCCACTGTTGCTGTGATCTAAGGCAGTGTGAGTCTCCCTGATTTCTGCCCATATGAAAACTTTTCACTTGTTATTTTTATGTGCCTACTGGGTAAAATTCACATCCTCTGCTCAAAGCCCGTCACACCTGCACGCTCTCAGCGTCCCAGTGTCAAGGTTACGTTTCAGCCTCCCACAGGCTCAGACAGGAGGGACCCATCCTTTAGGACCATATCTCCCAGCAACCCTACCCTGACTCATGCACTTGTGTATTCTCGGCTGGGGTTCCCCAAGCTCTGCCTGACACCGAGGCACTGCTAGAGGAGGAGGCAACACTATACACTGTAACACAGACATTGGCTTAGGGTCTGGGAGCAGTGCTGCAGGTGGATCTTCTGCTGCCTTTCTCTTTGCAATGAATAACAATGTACTAGTGGAATGCCACAAGCACAGGGTACCTTCATTAAACTATCAAAAGCTACAAAAATAATCCAACACTGAAAAAAAACAAAATCCCTTTTCTTCCCTTATTTTCATATTCTGTTTCACAGCTCTGATCTTGCGATACTCATTAAGTTCTCTGCTTTTGCCTCTTTCATTGCACTCTTAATGTGTTCATCTATGTGCGCACACACATCCATACACCCTCATGCTTTGAGCCCTATGAGACTGACTTAACCATGTTCCTTTTCTACTCCGACCCCTTTATCCCACCTACATTTTTAACCCTGAGAGACTCCCTTGCTCAGCTGAGGCAATATCACAGCAAGCATTTGCAAAGATGAAACGAGCATGGTGCAGCTGGCTCACACAGCTGGGAAGCAGCAGGGGACAAGACTGTTGGAAGAGCTCTCTCAGCATTCCCATTATTCCCAGAATTAGTGCCTGCTGGCTATAACAAAGGCTGCAATGTGAGAGCTAAGGGTTAAGTCAGCTGAGGTCCAGGGCACATCCTCTGACTGAAGTTTGCAGTGCTTTTAGTTTCTCCTTCACCCTGTGAGCTCCCCAGAGGTTTGTAGCTGTTGGCCAGCTCTGCTGTGCTTTCTACCTGTTCTGCTCACTGCGCTGCAGATATTCACCTGTCACTTTGCGGTAGGCCATCAGACTTGATAAATTCCTATAGCAAGCAGAAGATAAGCTCCATGTTTAGCTAAGTGGAATTATACCAAGTCTATTTTAATTTCCGCTACCCAAGGAATATGCATTATGCATATGTTTTACATTTATGCCAATTGACTCAATTCTGCATCTTCCTGTTAGCTGAAATGATTACCTTTGGTTTTTTGCAGTGGTGTGATGATGCTGTATTTGCCTGAACAGGGATTTTAACTCATGACAGCACTCAGTAGCTTCATGTATTCTGCTTCAACGCACCTTATTTTGAATGGGGATGTAGAAATTGACATGGTCTTATCAGTAACAATGGTAGAGCACCCTCCATGGTCCTTCCATCTTTCCCATCTCTTGGAGTTTTGGCCTCTGTGGGGACCACCTGTGACAGGGGAAGCAAGGGCACGGTCCTGAGCAGCAGCATCCAGCCTGCAGAGGTAGATGGCCTTGCCACTACCATTTCTGTTTGGAAACACCACTTCCGTGGAAGTGTTTGGGCATTAATGTCAACCTGGGGCCATTCCCAAGAGGCTTTATGGCCACTCTGTTCAGGGGTCTAAAAGCATTTAGCCCTACAGGTGCAAACTGCAGTGGGCCAGTCAGCTTCTGAGTGGTCCCTGAGCTTTCAGAGTAGGCAAACACAGCCTACAACTCTTGTGTGAGTTTGCTCTCATCTTTCCTATTTTCTCCCCATAGATTCAGCCATTTCAAACTAAGCTGCACCTCTCTAAACAGGCACATTCTGTCTCTCCATCTCTGCATTCTCATTTTCTGCCAGCACTCGGATGTTGCCACTTTGCTCCCTTTCCAGCATTCAGTTTTGCCGGTCCATGAGCTCTTTGTCCACCATCTTCCATTTGTTGTCATCTGAAGACTCTTTCCTTCAAATCTTCTGTAAATTCCTGGTTATCTCCACTTTTGCTATCTCACTTCTTCTCTTTTTGTCCGTTGATTATGGTGGCAGTACCTTGGCAATAGCACTTTTTGCTGGGAAGCAAAGACATATAATAGTAGAGGCTTTAAATCTCATAGTTCTTCCTTTTCTCTCTCAGTTCTTTTCTCTTGGTTATCTTCTCCATTGACTTGCTTTCCATGTCATTTGATATTCATTTCCCACACCTTTTTAGAATTCACCAGCACTCTGCTATTCCCTCTGCTTTGCAAGCTTCTTTTTTCATTTCTTCTCTTTTTTCCCTTTTTCCTTTTTATAGGTGAAGGCCACTCTTGATCTTTGCAGGAACTAAACATCTCTGTGCAGCACCTGACACCTTTCATGCCCCAGCTTCTCATTTTACATTTGGTCTGCATTGCATAGCCTAGTCTTCAGCTGGGTTTCCTGATGCGTTTCATAGCTTTCCCCACATCATTTTAAATCTTTTCTGTACTGCTTCTCCCTTCCTTTTTATGTCAGAGGCAGAAGGGCCCTGATAGTTAGTTCTGTTTCATAGGAAATTCACTTTTAACAGCAGAGAATATCAGACTGCAAAGCACTGTTAAAACTCGCTCGCATCTCTCTAGGTCCTGGTGAGTTACAGTGTTGGAAAAAAGATTTATGCCCCAAGATTTCTTATTCATCCTTGGAGTTGAATCAACTTTGTCTAGCCAATCAATTTTGTCTAGCCCAGAGGTTTTGACACTCAGTTGATCTCATTTTCCATGTCTGTACCTCTGTGTCAGCTTTAAAAATCACTGTTTCACCAAAAACCTTGTCCTGCTGTTCTCAGTCACTCACATTTGCCATTAAATGTATACTTCATGTTCTAGGATAAAATAGTTTCTTAGAATTTCAAATTTGTAGAGCTCCCACAGCCTTCCCAAGCAACACGACCCCTGTCCCACCAGCCTTGCTTATCTTTGTTGCAATGTCAGCCGATTTTTCTTGTGCCACCACAGTGGATGTGGTGAACTATTCACTCCTTCCTCACTGCAGGTACCATTTACATTTTGCACATATCTGCTTTCAGCCTTCCCTTCTTTGGATTGAGCTACCACAGAGATTTCAATCCTTTTTCCTTGGGTCATGTTTTCTAGAGCTCTGAGCATTCCTGTATTCTCTCCTCAGGTCCCTCGGGATCTCTCTCCCTGCCAGGTTACTCATACTAACACACTAACCCTGCTTTACCAACAAGAAGCATTTGCCTCTCTCTTAGTCTCCTCATTCCCCATTAAAGTTAATACTTACATTCTTCTGTATTGGAGAGGAAGTCTCAGTTCTCAGGTCTGTGGTTTATACATGATCTAAATCCAAGTGTGAATGCTTGTTAATGTATGTAGAAGCATTTGAAATAATTGTGATATCGTGTAGAACAACCTTGCTTCACTCTTCTGTCATCCTTATCCCATAGGGTACATTGCTTTTTCCTAATAATACTTCTCTTAATTCCCTTAGTAGTGACTTTGGGCTGAGGGTACCCTTGGTTTCACTGTCAATTACTGTAGTCTGCAAGATTTTACATTGAAGCAGCTCATTTCGTTTTCACTAGCAGCTTTCTTTCTCCCTAAAACAGCAGGAGTTAAATACAGGATTTGTGTTATCCATCAGTATTTAATTCCTAGAATTTCCTGAAGGCATATAAAGGGCCAAACACACAAAGTTCAATGCTGTATTTCTATCTGAAATAACCAAAGGATATAAATCCACCTACAACCAGTGACCTTTCAGGATTTGCAGCATTAGATGACATTGGAAAAACTTTGACAGATGAAAAATATAAGCATTGGGGAAAAGTAATATCTGGGATCCCAGGTGAAATGTCTGGAAGAAAAGATTTTATACCAGTTATTTTACCCCTTGATTTATTCACAACTTTTGCATCTATCCTCAGGCCAAAGTGCTCAAACTCTCCATAAAAATTTCACATTTGGCCAGATTTTTCCTCTAATGAGATGCTGGCTGCCTGTGGTAGTTTTTTTCTGAGAGACCTAAGTTTTTCCTCTGACAAAGGTTGCAGCTAATGTTAAGCCTGTAATTTCCTTACAGCATCTTTGCTGCTCCTGAGAATACCGTAGGAAATGAGCACACCCAAAAGGGCAATGCAGTAAAATGAATGAATTCAAGACCAGGTTGGACGAGGCCTTTGGTGTTATGGTTTAGCGTGAGGTGTCCCTGCCCATGGCAGGGGGGTTGGAACTTGATGATCTTAAGGTCCTTTCCAACCCTAACTATTCTAGGATTCTATGATTCAATAAGAATCTGCTCTGAGTGATAGGTAAGACCTGTCAGAGGTGGGTGCCCATTCACAGACATGCACAGACACACACAGAGTGTATTAAGGTCACAACAAACTTTTGCACTGATGTTTATTTCCTTTTTATGAGGAAACATTTCCTGTTTAGGAGTCCTTTCTACCTTTTAAAACTAGGTTAGACATTAATATGAAAGACCTACAAATGCTGAAATACCATTTCTTATGATAGATAAATCCAAGACAATAAGCAACACCATTTCTTTTACCCAAGATTCCTTCATCTCTAGATTTGCTTCGAGTTTTGCTCTCAAGTCACGCAAACTCAAGGAAGCATTTCTAAAATTTGTCTGGTTCCCTTCTTTCAGTAGTTGGAATAATTTATTAATTAAATAATACTGCTATATATAATAAATAAATATACATAATAATTAATCTATATAATAATTAAATAATACTGCTTGTGGATGTTGTCTACTGAGATTTTAGTAAAGCTTTTGGCACTGTTTCCTACAGCATTTTCCTGGAGAAACTGGCTGTTTATGGCTTGGGTGGGCATACACTTCACTGGGTAAAAACTGTCTAGATGGTCAGACCCAAAGAGTGGTGGTGAATGGAATTAAATCCAGTTTCTTATGGCTCGGTGCTGAGGCCAGTTCTGGTTAATACCTTTATCAATGATCTGAATGACAGGATTGAGAGCAGCTTCACTTGGCTCGGGTGCAGATGACACCGAGTTGGGTGGGACTGTTGATCTGCTGGAGGATAAGAAGGCTCTGCAGAGGGATCTGGATAGGCTGGGTTGATGGGCTGTGGCCAATTGTATGAGGTTCAACAAGGCTCAGGGCTGGGTCCTTCATCTGGGCCACAACAACCCCATGCAATGCTACAGGCTTAAAGAGTGGCTGGAAAGGTGCCCAGAGGAAAAGGACCTGGGGGTGTTGGTCAACAGCTGGCTGAACATGAGCCAACTTTCGCCCAGGTGGCCAAGAAGGCCAAGAGCATCCTGGCCTGTATCAGAAATAGCGTAGCCAGCAGGGCTAGGGCAATGATCATTCCTCTGTACTCAGCACTGGTGAGGCTGCATCTCAGATACCGTGTTCAGTTCAGGGCACCTCACTATAACAAAGACATTGAGGTGCTGGAGTGGGTCCAGAGAAATCTCTGCTATATTTCTCACCACATGACAACATATATCAGCTCAAGCTCTGCCAGTAGGCAGCACAACTCAGATAATTTACCTAATCCAACCACAAGTCTTGCCTAGAATGCTATCCCCTCCAAATCACACTAATTCCTTAAATACTCCTATGCCATATATAGCTTACAGACTTTTGCAGGCTTCTGTGCCTCTGAATGAAAACAGGAATAATCCATACAATAATTCTTACCTGTTGATGTTCCATGAGAGAGTCTTCATCTGTAAAAGCTTGTGCACTTCAGAGTTCTTCATTGGGCTTTAGAGATGAGATGATTGAGCGTGTGTAAAGTAGGGTAGATTTTATTCTCCATAAACAATGTTTTCATTTCTTCTTGTGGAAGCAGGCTTAAAAAGAAAAGAAAACCCAACCAAATGAAAAAACCCACCCAAAGCAAAAAGAGCTTCTCTTTACTACATAAATCCCAGGATCTGCCACAGGAATCTGTGGCTATAATAAAAGCAGCCATCATGCCTGAGATCCTCTAGGCTGATTAAAGAAACATTACATAAAGCTGTGTTCAGGGACTAACAGCAGCTGAATAATTCTACGTTAAACAATACGCTGGGACCTGCAGTGGCAAAAGGCAATCCTCTGACATGTCAGAGTGTTGAATTTGCCTTTAATCCTTAAAGGTAAGATAGAAATTTAGTTTTCACTTTGTTCCTACTTTAGAGTTCTCAACCTGAATAGCTATGAAAAGCTTTTCCTAGGAGGCTTGACAGCAGGAATAGCCATTAAACTCTTACATGGCGCAGTCTTATGAGTGGAACCAGCTATCATCTTTGGGGTGGGCTAAGGAAGGCTCCTGACTCAGATGCAGTACCTCTGTGTGTGAGCAAGTATGCGGGGCACCCACAGCAGCACCCAGAAGGCTGCCCACCCTGGCCTGGTCTCTCCCCTCCCAGCCAGGAGCCGTAGGAACCTGCAGCCCGGGGGATGTATAATATAGAAACAACATTAGGGGGAGCTCCATTACCTAGTCCAGTTTCTAAAGAGGGAGCGTTTGTGTGAGTGACAAAGCAGCGCCTTCAGTTCCCGGGAAATCACTGCTTTCCTGTTCAGGCTCAGGCTGCTGTGCACGGATAACGAGTGCTGGTGAGTAATAAGAGCAGGCTGATTAAAGGCATTTGCTTATTGGAAAAACTGGCGGGCAGCTAATGCCACCCTTCAAGTGGCCAATTGCCAACGGTGGTTTTATGATTTCTGACAGAAAGTCAGAAATGCCACAGAGTTACTTTTAACTATAGATAGTCTTTACATCCACAGACTGATTAGCCAGTGAGATCAATAATTAGCCATGGGAACTTCATGCTCCCAGGTTGTGGTGCCTCTACAGTTAAATGTTTGGGCAGTTTCCCTGCAATTTTTAGGGCTCATGACCCAGGCAGTTTACCACAGTAATTATCCCAGAACATTCGTTCTGTAATGCTGCAATGTGCATAATTTAATTCATAAGCGCTCGAGAAGAAATGGAGAAAAAGTAAAGTTAAAGTTCTGATTCAAAGGGGATGGAATAAATCTGAGTTAGAGAGAATAGATGTGGGCAGATCACAGCAAAGCAGTCATGGGGAAGGGCAAAGGACGGGTACTCTAGGACAGTGGAGTAGAGCAGCCGAGACTGGAAGAGACAGCAAAGTCTATGTAATACTGCCAGAGAGATTATTATTGTCTTTATTTCTTCTAGTGCTGGGACACAAAGATCAACTCTAGGCCAGGAAAAATAAAATGCTTTTTACTAAATGGTCTCTTACCCATCTTAAAGTGCTTCCTACCCTTACAAGTCCTCTGAAAGCTGTGGTAGTGGCCACACAGCAGTCCACAGTTATGCCTTGAAGCACATTTTTAAGCACCTAAGACAAAAGGAGGAGGCTTTGTTTTCAGGTTCTGTGTGCACCATCTGCTGAGAGGAGACACACAGACTTTGAGAAGGCTGCCAGCTGGCTGGCCATTCCTCTCGTTTCAAATAAACATTCAACATGTTTTCAGTAAATTCTGAATGATGGAAGTCTGCTTTTTCCTCTCTGCACTTCTCACTGGAGAGGGTGACAGCTTTTTTTCCCCCCCTTGGCTATTTTTGTATTTCCTTCAAGATGAACTTTCACTTCAGATTGTTATCTCATAAAAATAGCACACACATAGTAATGCTCATTATTAGGGTAATATATTAACTTTGAAACAGTTACTGGCTTTCTAAAGCAGGCTAAAGAATAAGATCACTTAAAGATCCTTTACTGAGCCAATACCTGAACTGTTCCAAGAATGTTCCAATAAATGAAGTTATTTTAAAGAAAGATCTTTCTTCCAAAAGTGTTTCATTTAGAAAAAGTGAGGAATGCAGGCAGCTCTGTCATGAAACACAAACGTTGAACTACTATCATTGCATAGTGATCCAAGATATCAAGTGAATGTCATGCCTATGTACAGGACACTGATAAGTACCATGACTCAATCACTGTATTTAGCAAAGACCCTGCAGCCAGCACTAGTGTCTTTAGGAGTTAAGACCTCAGTTTTATGTCTCCAAGGATGCTCATCATCCATACACGTCCAGATGTTCATGCTTGAAGTGAGCAGGATGGAGCAGTAGCATGGGAGAAGACACTTCTGTAATCTAAAAGCGACACACACCTGGGCCGCACTGTCACCCTCAGTAGGACTGCAATGCTGTAACACCGCTTTCAACTTTTATCTCAACATATTCTAAATAAAATCATAAGGAGTATAAAGGTTGTTGGAGTACCTGACTCTCCCCACCTCTCCTTTTTAATGCCTGTGAGAATATGCAAGGTGTTATTATTAGAGGAAATTCCAGAGCATCAGCTATTGTCTGATAACTGCTCATCTGAATCCTCTTCCTTGCAGGACATGTGAGGTCATTTTCCCCTCTTTCATTCACAGATAAGCAGTCCCAGACCCCTTGATCTGGAGATTTACAAACAGACAAATACCAGGTAGCCCAAACCCTATCTCCCATTTTGTCTGCTCTCCTACGAACGGGTGCCTATGACCATACCAGCACCATTATTCACACAGACATTAACACCCAGTTTCTGTTTCTTAATCTGTCCTGGCACTTTCTTCCATCTGCTGCTTTGCATCTTGCATAAGAGAACATAATATTTGTTCTAATGTTTTTATTTTATGAGCCATGCACTATATAAAAGGTTTCATTGTACGACCTCGAGTGTAAGTACCAGGTTTATGTCACAGGATTCAGAGTATTTTGGGTGGCAAGGCAGGTGGATAGACAGACATAGAGAACACTGTGTACTTTGAGAAACCTGGGTAAAAATACTCTACAGCCTGATCCTTCAAACAAACATTCAGGCCGACAACTTTTCTTGGGCATATTCTCTTATCACCTCGATAAGCTCCTGTAAAATTATTCACATGCATAAGCATTTACATAAGCTTTCCGGGGGTCATTTCACATCACCCAGTATTTTAAGCTCATCTTTTTCTTTGGTGAAACATATTGTTCACACACAAGAAGCTAAATCAAAAGCACAGTGGTATTTTACTGGTTTAAAATCTTTTGGCTCAAACCATAGGACAACTTCCTTCCCAGGAGGATGTGTCATTTAAAACAAGTTCTGACATAGCCTTTCACCCTCCACCCACCCCAAAAATGTAAGACATTTCATATTTGGCTCATTCCCTTCTGGGACAGAGAAATAATGTAAGTGAGAGTACATAGGAGATTTGTGTTCATTAATTTACTGGCAATACTGATAGCCTGTCCAATGAAGTAGGAAGGAAGTATAGTTCATTTTAATGGCGATTCCTGTTGTAAGAAATGTCTCACATGCTGAAATGTTCCATGTGGCCATGAAAATGCATCCTTGTGCTACTAAAAACAGACTAGGAAATTGTTACATACAGAAACATAAACAAAAATTCCCAAAATAGTCTAAAAGAATGAAGAAAACAATGAAGTTAAGGAAATTCCGAATGAAGGTGGTAACTACATTAGGCAGTGGCATAACAAATACAGCGCACATAAATAAACCGAGACATAATAAAAGGTAAATTTACTGAAGTGCATTCCACACAACTCATATCCTGCTGCATTATTTCCTGTCATTAATTACCCCATCTACATCTAAATAGTATCAATCACCCAACTGGAAGCACAAGTTAATGAACAAAATTTCATACTCAGGGGTCAAGTTCCTTTTCCTTCATTTGTCTTCATTAGCAGCACCTCTCAAGGTTTTCCCAAAATAGAAGGCAGTGCATTAGTCAAAGAGATTTTAAAAGTCACACTCAAGCATGCTCAGAAATAAAATAACAGGATTAGCCTCAGAGCTCTTTGAGTGAAATGGAGGTTGTTATTGTTATTAAAGAAGATTACCAAAACTACGTGTGTTGCCTTCCTAATAGTTTTCACCACCTGTACTCTTGACTGGGTGTCACATTTGCCTGGCACCTTGGCACTGAAGGATATATAAATGCTTTACAAATTACTGCCTGATCTGTAAACCATAACGACTTTCCTTCTCTGGTTAATCCAGTACATTGCAGTCAGTGAGTTTCCCTTCATAGAATCATAGAATAGTTAGGGTTGGAAAGGACCTTAAGATCATCTAGTTCCAACCCCCCTGCCATGGGCAGGGACACCTCACACTAAACCATATCACCCAAGGCCTCGTCCAACCTGGTCTTGAGCACTGCCAGGGATGGAGCATTCACAACCTCCCTGGGCAACCCATTCCAGTGCCTCACCACCCTAACAGGAAAGAATTTCCTTCGTAACACACTATCCTTCCTTGCTGTCCAGTTAAACTGGCCTTGTCACTTTTCTTCTCAAGGACAAAGCAGGAAAATCAGCCACCACTGGTACACCATAGCATCTGCACAGAAATAAGGAGACCAACACAGCCATGGGATGGCCACACAGAGATCCTGCTTCTCCACACCCCCTCTTGGGGACTTCCAGTCTGTGCAGAGTCAAACAGGAAATTGGGAAGTTCCTGCATTCATTCTACCACGATACCAGGAAGTACCTGCATACATTCTACCATTCATTCTTCATCTTATGTCCTCTCTGCTTATAAGGTTCCAGAGAAAAGGAGGAGGCAGCATCTCAGGGAACCCTTCTTCACCAGTCAGCTTGAAACCTCTGCCCTTGATATATAAATATAACATAACCTTATAGTCCTAGGAAATATTTTGGTCACCACAGATACACACCAACATGAGGTGAAAATGTGGCAGTTATTGAGCAGCTCCAGCAGTCTGCACTCACATAGTGAGGTGAAGCATCAGCATCATTGTGAGCCCCTGTGGACCAGGGCAAAGGAGGTACTACGGGAGGTCAGTGGCAGGACATGGTTCTTCTGTAGCACTGTGCAGAGCGAGGCGATCCCCATTCAAGGAACAGGAATGATTGAAAAGTTCAAGGTGCCCAGTCCTACTTCCAGCCTGACATGGCTCTGAAGAGAGAAGAAAGGCTTGGTTTGGTCTTTTTTCATTTATAAAAAGCCTCAGTTACGTGTCTGAGTTGGTACAGAATCATAGAATCATAGAATAGTTAGGGTTGGAAAGGACCTTGAGATCACCAAGTTTAACCCCCCTGCCATGGGCAGGAACACCTCCCACGAGACAGGTGGGAGGTCATATTTAATAGATGAATCATACTTAATAGATGAAATAGAAAAAAATATTTACTTAATTTCATCATCATTTTTCTGGAGAAAGCTCAAGAGAGTTTCCATGCCAGACTCTAGATAGAAAATTCGTTCTGCAGGAAAACAGATACCGAGCTGTAAATCTGGGCCCTGGAAGATTAGCCCAGGTCCTCATAGAGCAGTCTGGGTCTTCTTTTGAAGAAATCTTCCAGATGCAGTTTGAACAATTGGCTCATCTCTGCTATTTCTAGATCCATACACAGTTCCTGCGAAAGGAAAAAGAACAGTCCAGCCAAAGTTGTGGCGCTACAAAAAAGCCAGATTAGTGACACTGACAGCTGCTAATAAGACAGCTATTATTGCTATTGATTTTCTTCTACAGAAGTCTGTAGCCAAGCCTGATAAAAGGGATATAAGACTGATTTTTGTACCAACTGTCCATCTTGGTCAGTCATTTCTGCTGGCAGATTGATAGTGAGTGGAATCATGGTTGGTTTTGGAAATCTGTCTATCAGCAATTTATAAATTCGCAGTCAAAAATTCTGTTACAAACTCATAGCATGCGATAGCAACCACACATTAAATTGCAAACTTCAGTTCGTGAGGCTGATCTGACTTTCTTTCCACTTTTTCCCAGGAGCAGATGCCACCACTGATGACAAAAGATAAATGCCAAGATTTGCTGAAGCTTTTGTGCCTCCCACTCAAACAGAAACCTTCCTCAGCAGAGAAGGTGACCAGGTGAAGAAAAGCTTGGGTCTACCCAACAGATCCATTGCTGTGAAGACTTTAAGCATCCGGTGATGTTGATTAAGGGTTAGATGATAGGTGTAAGTGATACCCCAAAGCCCTAAAACTGTGAAGCCTTATGATTGTACCTGTACAAATGAAGTAGTGGTGTACTTGAGTGTGTTACAAGTCAGCCATTAGACATTATGCCTGTCTGTGATCCATCAGAGAGCTCAGAAAAGCTGAGGCAAGAAAACTGTGGTACTGCTTTGAGAGTGACCAGAAAATGGCCCAGAGTGGCATTACAAGACATGCAGCATGAACTGCACACACAGATGTATACATTTATTGAATAATCTTAATTATTAAATATATCTCCATATTCAATATTATTGTGAGTTTTGGTGTAGCAAATAGTGTAAAATAACATAGAAGTTGTTTAAAAAAAAGAGAAGAACGTGACTGAATGTTACCACAAGCCTCAGCCTGACTTCAATCATTCTAATTTAGGTTAATAGGAAATAAAGTAACAGGAAAGCATTAAAGGCAAAGAGTGAAAGATAAGCCTTGACATCCTATCCGCTGGATTTACAGAAAGAAGCTGGACTGCAAAGAGCAAGGAGCTATATCTTCCAGCCTTGAAAAGACAATTTCATATTAGAGATAAGCTATTATAGGAAGAACTCAACCCATATCTGAGCTCATGTTCAAGGAAAGATTCATATCTGCAAATGTCTTGGGAGCTTCCTTAGTGCTCAGGCAAGTTTAGGTAAGATTTCTCTCCTGCCAGAGAAACTGGCTGCCTTATCAGTGAGTGATCTTTAAGTCAAGGATCATGGCTTTCATCTGTAATTCCCACTCCTGTATCTGTTATCACAAATTTAGTACTGTTTATAGTTACTGTTTATTTAGTCCTGTTATAGGAACTCTTATGCTGTAGCAATATTGCATTGTCCTTTTTTTACTCTTTTTATCATGTGTTCAAAACGAAAAGCAAAACTCTTTTGCCATCCACAACAGTGAGCATATTATTTCTGTGGAGTGCATTCCTTGGACTTTCTTCCTTTCAGCTCATGTTTACAGATCAACAGCTGCTAATGACAGGATCCCGCTTAGCGCATGCTTAGTATGTGGGTAATGTAATTAAGCCATTAGAAAAATGCACCATGGCAATAGGAAAACTAACAAAAGAATGTATGCTATGATGCATATGGATGCAACTGAACTGTATAAAGGACGATCACTGGCTGCACCTCTGCACCTCCTGGCTGATCAGCTCTCTGGTCATATCAGGTGAAGAAATCTGCATAACAAATCCAGTGTCAGGCTGAAGTGAAGATGGCAAAGGGAGGAAGAGGTGTCCCAGGAAGAGGTGTCCCAGAAACAGGTATCTTTAAACCGGCTGCAGCACAGCTCCCTGTGCCCATGGGGGAGCAGTGCTAATGGTGACCAGTGCTCTTTGTCACCACCAGCTGATAGGAGTCAGCCCTGGAAGGGACATTCACCACTCAAGAGGATGAAAGAAGGCTCCTTCACTTCCCAGCTGGTACCTGGCAGCCAGGTAGGCGTTTCCATTGGCGCTATGAAGACAAGCTAAACCACCCAAAAGCTGGAGCTCTGGGAAGAGACATGCCATGAAATATGTGAGGTGGAGGGCTTGTTTCCTGCAAACCTGCAGCCAGACCAAGCAGACACCAGGATGGTGCAAGGAAGGCAAATGTCATGAAACACAGCCATCAGGTCAGCATCTGCACAGGGCACTTAAACAGGACCACTTGATGGTGCGCAAACCTCTGGAGTATAGAGGCATTGCTCCAGCATGCCCTGGAAGCATTGCAAAAATCCCTGAACCTATGGAGATCTGAGCAAACATTTCCATCAGCTCAGTGCTGCTACCAGCTTGCACCTTGGTGGCTTGATCCCATTTATGTTGTGCTCCATTTGAAAGGGAGCCAATAAGCCTCTTGGTGGAATTTATTAGCTTGAATGAAACCTGACATCTCTGTTGGGGGGACAGGGAGCAGCTATTGAAGTGCCTATATAAAGGTGCACACGCTTAAATGCTTCTTGTCCCATAACTTCTTTGACCTGTCTGCAGTTGCATGGCACTGCATGGTCACAGCTCACCAGCTGCCACATCTGACCAGCTGCCCTGCCAAGATGCCTGCCCCATCTCTCTGTATCAGTGCCCACAAGTTCATTGAATTTTGAACAGTTGGACAAACACAGACAGCCATGGTCCTTGTAGCCGTGGCCCTTGTCATTGTGGGAGAAAGCTTTAGCATATGAATTGGGTGAATCCACAGCCTGTGAAACAAACAAAAATGAGCACAAACATATTACTTAGAAAATTTTGCAATTTTAAGTCAATCTGTTCCCTGGGGATCATTGCCAGTGTATAAATACAGCTAAATGAAGTTTACCTATCCTGAAGGAGTAAGTTCTTTACTGTGAGGGTGGTGAGGCACTGGAACAGGTTGCGCAAAGAAGTGGTAAATGCCCCATCGAGACCAGGTTGGACAGAGCCTTGGGCGACACGGTCTAGGGTGAGGTGTCCCTGCCCATGGCAGGAGGGTTGGAACTAGATGATCTTAATGTCCTTTCCAACCTGAACCATTCTAGAAACCAGTTTGGTTAGGTTACGTGAAGGGTGCTATACATGGTAGAGCCATGACAGATAAGTCTTCTCTCCTTCTTCTGGAGTCTGCCTACATATGAGGCCAAATATCCAGCTTCCAGGCCCATCGCGCAGCTGGGTGTCCCATCAGCTGCTGACAGTCCTGTTTCCTTCACTTGAAGTGAGGCTAGTTTCTGGCGATGTTGGAGCTGATTGAAACTCTTCACAAGACCAGCTGATGAACCAAGACAACAGAAACATTGATCAGCAGGAAACAGCACATCATGAATATTCAGGAGTAGAATTTCTTTAATAAATGACACCCCCTCTTTCATGATGGCTGGAAGTGTCTCATTTGTGACTACTGAGGGAGTAGCTTTCCCCCAGCCTCCTTGCACAGCAGAGCACTATCGTGCTCAGGAAATATGCTGAAAGTACTCAAAGAGGGTGACAGAGATCTGTCATGCACTAATTAAGTCTCCCAAGAGAAGGCAATAACCTAACCTTGACTGATAGAAGAAAGAAACCTTTTACAGTGAGAACAATCATTCACTGTACAACCTTCCCAAGGATGTGCTGGAGTCCCCATCACTGAAGATTTCCAAATGAGCCAGTCCCAGGGTGCTAGATAATAGGCTCTCTTTCCCACAGAAGGTTGGACCAGATGGTCTTTTGAGGTACCTTCCAACCTGGGCTGCTCTATGATTCTGTAATAGCAGTGAATATGAACTCCTGAAAATACAAAGCAGGTGATCGCACTTTGTGGGTCTCTGTTTCTCTGTTGACTTTGACCAAAAGTACCTCTCGAACCCACTGCAGCCTGGCAAAGCAGGCACAGGAAATGTTGGAATCCCCTCAATCACAGCATCTCTTTCCCAGGCAGCAGCAGCCAGGACTCTGCAGGAGCTGACAGTCCTGCAGCATGCCAGCACCCAGCCCCATGCAGAACAGCTCCAGCAGCAGAGACAGGGGTGACATCTCCAGGGCTGAAGACCTTTTCTCTCCCCTTATTGTGAGGGGTAGATACAGGTAGTTTGGCATATCCCTGTGCACAGGAAGTCTGATTGGATTCATTACATCAGCATTTGCATACATTAGCATCTCCACTGACACAGAGCAGCTATTATTATGTAACTGTCCCCGTTAGGAAGGGGCCGTCAGTCGGACACCTACAGCGCTGGCAGGAGGCAGTTTGTTGGCGGAGAGACTGCTGCAGCCTGCTCTGCATGACATGTGTTTGACAAACAGCACCAGATCTGCCAGGAGACTTCGCGATCTGTCACTGAGATGACACATGTCTGCTCTACCACTGAAAGGGAAATCTCTCTATATTGGTATGTGTGTGAATTAAAGAGGCATTGTTTCAGCAGCTTCTTAACCCAGATAAATTATGAGCAAGGTGAATACAGATTTTCCATTAGACTTTTTTGTCCTGTTTTATAAATCATAACAGAAGATTTGACATCTTTCATATATGACTTTAACCAGAAGCACATGCTGAAGGAAAATTTCTTATCAGTTATTCACAGCTTTTTGTAGTATATGGAAAATGGTAAGCTCTGTAAGCATAATTAATAAGTAGTGGGCGTTTTCTGAATTAGAAGAGTTTTCATAGAATTATAGAATCATTTAGGTTGGAAAAGACCTTTAAGATCATAGAATCCAACCACTGACCCAGCACTTCCAAGCCCAGCACTAAGCCATGTCACTAAGCACCAAATCTACATGTCTTTCAAATACCTCCAGGGATGGTGACTCCACCACTTCCCTGAGCAGCCTGTTCCAATGATGGATAACTCTTGGTGAAGAAGTTTTTCCTAATAACTAATCCAAACCTTCCCTGGCACAACTTGAGGCCGTTACCTCATGCTATTGCTTGTTACTTGAGAGAAGAGACCAACCCCCAGCTCACTCCATCTTCCTTTCAGGTAGTTGTAGAGAGTGATAAGATCTCCCCTGAGCCCCCTTTTCTCCAGGCTGAACAACCCCAGTTCCCTCAGCTGCTCCTCAAAAAACTGGTGCTCCAGGCCCTTCATCAGCTTTGTTGCTCTTCTTCAGACACACTTCAGCACCTCAGTGTATTCCTTGTAACGAGGGGCTTGATGGGATTGGAGTAAATACTCTGATTTCTAAAAGGTTTTGTCTGTTTTCTGTCACTGAAAACAAGCACACCGTATGACACTCTTAGAAACACAATGTTAATCTCAGCTCCTGACAATGACATCATCCGTTCTGTGGGTCCATATGAGGTCAATTCTGCTGATGGAAGAACAGAACATTTCTGAAACAGAAATTGTAATTACTTTTTGATACAGAATCTGCCTCGAACGTTTTGCAAACAAGACAGATACTACATTTAAAATGATTTTTATTTGTACAATACTATGTACTTGGTATGCAAATGCATGTCTCATGAAAATTAAAAAAAACGAAACAAGAACCTTATCAGCCTGGGAGGTGCACTCATTTATCACACAAATGTCCTCACAAACAGGACTGAAGATCACAGATAAGAAGCAAAACCTGAGCCATTAATGGTTGTATGGATAGTGCAGCTAATGCAAACAGCAGAGCAGCTCTTCAACCTGCAGAAGCCAGGGCTTTGCAGTTACATCTTCCTGATGCACTGGAGGACTTTGCTGATGATTAGAGTGCTGTGGACCTAAGAGAGACTGATCTGTGACAGCCACATACACTGGGTGCTGCTGATGGGTCCTTCCAAGAAGCTGGGGGTAATTCTATTTGTGACAATGTCTGTGATAAGTGCAAAGCAGCCCCTATTCTCAGCCTCATTACAGATAAAACTTGTGATGGGGAAATAATGGGAAAGGTGGTGAGATACTGTCAAACACCTGTCAAGGCAAAAGCCAAATGTCATTTCCTATGCAATGCTGCTGTGTCAAACAGGAGCTGTAACAGAGTGCTTTATGCAGAGGAGGACGGAGATGGACAGTCTGGAAGCAACTCAATTACTTTGGAGGGGCAGGTCACTGCCGGTTTTTCTGGAGGAGAAGTATTCAGCTAATTGATAGGAAATGCCAATGAAGGAACCTACAAACCACAGACCAAACTCAAAGCTTTGTTTGATTGAGGAGATCTACCAGTTACACTGAAATACAAGATGACACTATACTTTTTGCTAAGAGAGGTTTGAAGCAAGGCTGGTTTATTCTTTCTGAAGATACATGAGGATTAAAGAGGGAAGACATGATGATGCTGTCACATTCCCATTTCGGGTACCTCTTCTGACAAGACTGTTTTGGTACAGCCCTCACCATTTCCCAACAGTGGATTGCACATCTGATAACATATAACGTGTTTAGTCTGTTCTGTGGACACTTCCTCCTCACCACAGAAAAGGAGCCACAACACAGTCAAATTTGGAAAGAATGTGAGAAACTGTATTAAAACCTGAGAGGAAGTGCTTCAGAGAGAAAAATGCAGCTACCAAAGTGAATTCAACCATGATGTTCTCCAAAATGTGCTCTGGGTTCCGTCATGCCCACAAACAGGAGAACTACACTTTTGCAGAGCAAAAATACCTCCTGCCAGACATTTGGAGTGTGCTGCAAAGCTTTCTCAGATGCAGAGCCAGATCATCCATCAGGAGAAACACTGAGCTCCATCTATTTGCAAAAAAAAAAAAAAAAAGAAAATCAGCATCAGGCATCATTAGAAAAATACAATGGGGGGGGGGGGGGGGAGGAATTAATCACAACTTGATAAAAATATATAGCTTTTAGAAACAGAGCCATGCTTTGGAAAGCAAACAGCTAACACTTTAGAAACAAGCTGTTCTGCCCTTTGCTCTCCTTGAGGGAAGGTAGATGGCAGCTCTCTGCTGCACAGCATCCCCACAGCCCCCTCTCCAGAGGACACAGTGCTGCAGAGATAAAGAAGCTGTTAGAGCAGCAGTCGCTTCCCTCCCAGATAAGGATGACTAATAACTCACTCAGCGGGGCCCTCTATTTTGGAAGTGCCATTCTTAAAGGCTTACAATTAGTCAAGTCTGACTGAGGAAAACAACATTTCCTGGGGAGTGGTAACCAGCTGAGAAAGCTGGTGGCCCCAGATGAATCAATTAATCCTCATCAGCCAGTCCCCAGAGCAGTAGATTGGTGGAGGTCACCCGAGCTCTGCATGAAAGCCCACTGCTACCGAAGCATGAGCCACTGTGCGGTGGTACCCTGGGCACTTTTAGAGGGTGAGCCCCCATCCATCTTTCCACCAGCGTAAAATCCTGTCATGACTTACCTGCCTGCAAGAGAGACCCTCGAGTTTGCTGAGCCCTAATGTGACATTGTCTTGATGGGTGTCCCAACTACATTTTTACTCAGAGCTGAACCTGCCATTCATGGGTATTGACCAGAGGAACGCTGGCTGTCAGCAGCCCAGGCCCATGTGGTCTTGGCAGAAAGGAGGGCAAAAGCATCTTCATGCCAGGGCCTGCTGTCTGGATCCTGGTTCTAAAGAGAGGTAGCATCTCAGCTGCTATCACTAATGGTTCATGAAATCTGTGCTGGCACATCAACATAGCCACACTTTTTAACCCCTTCCTGACTTCAGTTGCTGTTCCCCAGTGCTGCTGCTAAGGCACATGATTGAGGAGGCACGAGCTCCTGGAGAAATCTCAGCAGCAAAGGCTGGGGTTGGTGATGCCTGTCAGGAGCAAAGCAGTGCTTTTCCTGTTGCTGCAGAGAGCTCTTGCTGTCAGCCAATTCCTCAGGGAAGCAATGCCAAAATTTAAAGGCACAAAAGCAAAGAGGATTTGTGTCTGATAAAGAAGGCAGGATGGCACGGCTGCAGCCATGCTACTGAGGGGTCTTGGCTCTCCCACTGCACTGATCCAGGCACAGTGACTGCCGAACAAGAAGAGACAGGAGCAAGCACCCCATTCCCTGTGTGTCAGTAAAGGGAAACAACTGAAGTCTGCAGGATTAAACCCTGCAGAGTTCAGTCAGCACCCACTGCTTACACGGAGGATTTTGGGCTGCAGATAGAGGTGGTGTAGATGTTTACATGCAGCATTTTAAATTTGTTCCTGTGACTCACCATGATACAAGTATTTTCCTCACTGAATGCAGGCATATAAAGATTACCTGTGGAACTGTAGACACACTTAACTACTGCCATGTTGTAAATATCAATAATTAAGTAGTAACCATTCTGAAGATCACAGGAGACAACAGCCTGAACTTATGATGCTGTGAGAAAAGAAGATTTTCCTATAATAGCTCTGAGAATGTCTTAAAAATACATCTTCTGAGACTGCGTGTTTTCCGTGATCTATGTAGCAACTCTTTAGCTTTCAAGTGAGAGCAGTATAAAGGATTAAACCAAATGTAACTAAAAAAAATTAAGAGGAAAACACTCATGAAATGGCACTTTCATTTTACAAGTAGTACACGCTCTCTCCTGCTTTACCCACATTTCCCACCCACAAAAAATGATTTGCCAGCTCTATGAATATAGTACAGGAGTTGTGCAGCAGTGCCTGCCTGCCCTTTGCATCGTTGGGAAAACCAAATGCTGCCTTCTACCTTTCAGATACTGATGTGCAGGTACTGCAGAAAACCAGCCTGGCTTTCCAGCATACAGGTTATGTTTAAGAGGACTGGGATGAAAAAATGTCAATTGTATGCCAAGCAAATAGTCTGTGGTGTTTATTAAAAAGATAATAGGCCACCCCACAATCGATAGCTACAGTTATGGCTCTAATACTGCTTGTTTTACAGGATAGAGGAGGATTGGAAAATGGTCCTGAAACACAAAACCAGGCAGGCAACCTTTTCAAGGCAGATTAGGTAGCTACATTACGATCAGTATGAAATGAGTTGGTAATACCACCCCACTTCTGGAGGCAGTAGATACTCCCATTAGAAAAGTCATCATCAAAGCTATCGTCTTTCTTACTGGAGGCAGGCAATTCAGCTCTGAGCCTCCATCCGTTCCCAGAAATGGTTGGGCAAGGATGCAGATGCTCAGGCTGCACTCCTGGTGCTGCTCAGCAGGCAGGCACAGGTATTTGTCTGCCTGGAGTCTCAGGGCAGCAATTCTACCTAGGCAGCAGCTCTTACAAGTGGAAGAGCTGTACCAGTTCATGCTAGCCTGGCACTGCAAACCATTACAGCCATGTTGGTAAAACTCCCTCAGACATAGTTATATTCAGGATCAAGGTCACTTTTTTTAACTTTAGCACTGTGGACTAGGAATCAGTTTATTCTAGAGGTGGGGTTTCCCCATGGGGATTTATACCTGTTCATCCATATTGGCTTACATGTACTAGAACAAATACATGGTAAATGGTAACTGGTAAATATCCCTAAGTTGCTTGGAAGTATAAAATAGACAAAAAAGGCCTGGGGAAAGGGGGAGAAAGGGAAGAAAGTAGAAGGAGAGGAGGCAAAGGGCTGGGCTGTTTAACTGCTCTCTAAAGTAGGAAACCTTGGAGCTACATCCTTAAAGTGAGGTTTGCAGGGGGTGCAGACATCCCTTTCACATGCACTTTATCAATTCCAGGAAAGCTGATGAGACTCTCTTTCTGAGAAAGCAGGTGGCTCTGCTCCATCCAGCTCTTTGCAATCACCTAATGAGATCATTTCATCCAGGAAGGCTGAACTGAAGAGCCCACGCTGCACAGCAGCGCCGAACAGCAGAGCAATTGGAGAGTGAAGGGCGTTCAAGGTTTCAGAACCACATCCTCCCACATCTCAACATGATCGAATCAGTGATGAGGTGGCGTCTGCAACAGCCCTTGTCAGCGGTGAAGACAGAGTGACCGGTCCATCAGCCAGCAACCAGCAGAGAGCATCCCGGTCCTAGGGAGAAAGTAATGAAGCTTCATTTCCACTGCCGTCTGCTTTGTGACAGATAAAAACTAGATTTTGCTGCTGTGTTTGTCAGGTGATAAATTCAGGCTAGTTTAAGGCAGAAAATCTGGAAAATGCTTATGAATGTTGTCAGCTGTGAGTGCACTGCAAGGGCCCTGGCAATGCCCTTCCCATGTAACAGGAGTGACCTGAGCAATTGCTATGCTGTAGAAGTTTGAAAGCCAAGCAGAGACCTCACATTTAATTATCATAAAGTTCAGGTAATATACAGCCAATGTCATCATCCCTGTAGCATCAGATCTGTTCTTCCAGCCACTGATCTTTTTATGCCCTTAAAGAAACAACCCGTCCATCTCGTCAGTCTGGCAGGATTTCTCCAGTACACCTCCCTGGCTAAGGGGGAGCCAGCTGGAGTTCAAACCCTTTTCCTGGTTCATCACGTCCTCCTGGGAAAGGGAAGAGTGCCACTGGTAAAAAACAAGCTCAAAGTTCAGGTGCTGGATTTACAGCCATTCCTTGGGGTCAGTCTTTGGCTGGGCAGGAGAGCGGGAAATGTCTTCATGCTGTTATTCCTTAGCAGATGACTTATGCCATAAGCAGTCATCTTTGACATAGCCCTCTTTTCTATTCTCAGCTCTACAGCAGGACTTCAGGGTTTGAGAGCTGATTTCTCTCTTCAGCTACTGCTTTTCCTGGCTGCCCATCAGTGATCATGGAGGAGCTCAAGGTGGGAAATGTATTCCTGAGATGCCACTGAGCATCTTCAAAGCATGAGATCTTGGGTTCGATAGAAACAGTTTAATACAGTAGCTGTTTCCCACTGAGCTACAAAGCACGAAGATAAAACAAATGCCAACTGTCTAAGTCAGAGTTTGGGTTGCTGTGCTGCAGTGAAATACTGATTTACCTGGTTTTGATGTGGATAGTGTTTTTTTTTGTATACAGATAGAGTAGGATTTACTCTCACTTGGGGATGAGCAAGTTTGGGAATGCTGAGTATTTGAAAATGCATTACTGGCTGGGGCACAGAGGGAAGCTCTCCTTGAAGGTAGAGAAGAATAGAGGCCTAGGGCAGACAACAAGGTCACTAAAGTCCCATCGCCTGCTTTCACACAGCCCAGATTGTGTCATCCCTCCAGATGCCGGCCACTTTTCTTTGGCAAAACAGCAAAGCATTTGCTCTGTGAGCAGCTTGGAGGGCTTATTGCAAAACCTTGCTTTACAGGGTGGTAGAAACTTTCTGACTTAAATATACTCTCTGTATGTCTTCTCTGTATGCTGGTTTGTGACAGGATACCACCCTCTTCTTTTCCCAGTGTTTCCCCTTCGGTGTATCAGCAGGCAGGGATTTGGTTTGCTGGGCTCATCCTGCAGCCACACAGGACACTGGCAACCCCTAAGCAGGCTGGACACGTCCCTGAGATCACTGACAGAACTCCGCACAGAGCCCATGCAGTCATCCCTCAAACTGCAGAGTAGCCTCGCTCTCCAGTTCACACTGATGGGATAAAGTCTCCTGGGTCTCCCTGATAAAATCACCCCAATGTAAAAGAGATCATGAGCCAGAAGAGGGTCAGGACAGGATGTGTGAGCCTGCAGGGTGGCTGAGGCAGCCTTTCCTCCTGCCCATCACTAAACTTGCTGGTGAAAGTGAGTTTTCTATTGCGATTTCTTCTTGTTGCCGTTATCATCAACAAAAGGAGCTGTGTTTAAAAGAGGTTCATACAAATATTTGGTTAACATGCTTTAAACATCACTGCATATTCTCCCAGTATGAAGAAATATTTCAGGGCTCTGTTTTGATCAGGCTTTTCCCTTGTGAGACATCTTCTACTGTTAATTTGGGTGCTATGTAGTATCCATCCCAATTAAAGCCACACTGCAGAGCTATGTAACTGTTCCTTCCCCTTTAAGGACAACACCTGAGCCACCCTTAAAGGATGCAGTGACTCCACTCCTGTAGTGTGTCCCCATGCCATTGTGCCCAGGAGGAGAACCCTGCTGTGGCAGCAGGCAGGTGCAAACAGGCAGCCTTGCTGGGAAGGCACCAATGTTTGTCACAAGGTTTTGCTGTTCCTGTTCTGCAAAGCTCCTCAAAGGCTCGAGGTCATTCTTTAAACTCCTTTCTCCGTGCCTGTTTTTTGATAGCCCATATATAGCTCCTTTTCAAACACAATGCTGAAAGCCCCAAGTTATGAGCCAAGAGTGAGAATGTTTCAGTATTTAAGCACTTTATTGTATTTGAGGAGGCCAAAAGCTTTAGGGCTTTTTTCAGCTTTTAGTTTTTATCATATTCAAGAAATGCCATCTAGCTCCTGAGATTCTCATAAAACAGGGCTGTTTTCCTTCAGTCATCACAAATGACTGCACAGCACCAAAGGTTGTGAAAATAGCAAGGATGAACTGAGCTGCAGCAGCTCTGTGCTTTCATGAGGTCAGCTTGAAGATCATGGCCAGGGGTTTCACATTCAGATACCTAAATATAGAGCTGTGCATTGCCAGGGGCCTTTATGTTCAGGGCTGGAACTTGGTCAACAACTTCTAAAAAATTCTCTATGTCATCTAATTTTGGGTACCAGAAAGCAAATGTATTTCAGAGCACAAGTTACTTTTGGAAATATTGACATTTATTTTCTTTCATGTGTCATTCATGGGATTATTTTGTTCCATGACTGTGAAGGCAAGACCAGGGAGCAGTGACCTGAGATTTCCTAGTATTAATATAATATTACTTTACAAATATCATACCAGTAATAACCTGGCTATCCCACCCTGTTCCTTCAGCACCTCCTCAGAGCAACATGAAGTCTATTATTTTCTGGCTTTAAGGTAAAGCAGTGCTTCTGGGGAAAGCACTTTCCAAAGGGACAGAAACATGTTTTGCCTCCCTGGAGACTTTTCAGCTGTGCCAGTGTGTGTTGTGTTAACTGCCCCGTTTGTTGCTGGGCTGTGCTTCTACTGTACATCCATGCACAGTTCACTGTTCCTGAACCCTGTGCCACTGATTAGTATTATTAGGAGTAATTTGATGCCATCACATGATAATCCATGGACTATAACAGAGTAAAATATCTATTACCAATTTGGCTCCGGGGTCTAAAAATGCTGACTAGTCTTCTTTATCCTGCCGAATCTGACCCTTCAGTAGCACAATCAACATTTCACACTAAACAGCCCTTGATATCAGGGATGCTTCTTTAGCCCCTAGCCTAGCTTTACTCTGAAGCATGTGTTTACCTTTCCACCTAGGAATATTCCTTTTAAATGATAGGGCCTGTGTGATTAGTTTCAGTGCATGCTGAATTGCTGAAGTAGACAAGGGTCTCCAGGAGAAATATCGTCCCCTTCCCTGCATCACTGCCAAAGACCTCTGCACCCCATTCATCTTGGAGCAGACTAAGAGACTGAAGACATATTGCACTCGTTTCGGTGATAGCTGCTATAAAAAAAAGTGTGCAGCTGGGAATATCCTGCAGGAAGCAGCCATGATATATAAGTCATGATAAAAGTACTAGAAATGCCTCACAGTTTGTCAGCTGATGTATCTTTGCAGAGGAATTAAGCACAAGCAGCAGAAAAGTCATCCCCAGTCCAGTCACTCTCACATAATTTTCTTGCATTGGCAGGAGGTGGTTGAAGGTGTCAGTAGGTCTCGATAGGTCTCATTGTGATCGCTTGGATCCCTGTCCCTGGTCCTAACCTCGGCCATCCACTGAAACACAGCCTGGGAATTTGGAGGTGGGACTCTCCCATCCCCACTTTCCAGAAAAAATTCCATCTGTCTGCCCTGCTCAGGATGCTGCTGTCCCTCCTGCTTCCTGACAGGGAGAGAGTTGTGCCACCCTGAGGTTTCCTCTTCCACTTGCCCTCCAGTGCTGTGAGGTCGATGCATGGAGGACCTTATTCTTCTACTGAACTGCTGCTGCCTCCTGGTTCTCCCCTAATAAAATGACTTGTTGGTTTTAGATGAAGCTGTCTTTCAGGTCCTCTTCCGATCTTAGCAAACGAGAGGACTTGTTTTGCAACTTGATCCATAACTTTGACAGTTTAACCAGTTACTCAATCACATGCAAGACCAAACATTATGACATTTTTCTTCCTTCTACAGAAGGCTGTAAATGCAACTTTTTCCAAATGTCTTCCTACTTTTATCTAACCATTCACTCACACATCATTCATGAAACAAAAATGGGCAGGAACTGTGAAAAACTAAAGATTTAAGACCTTCAGCTGGTACAAATGGCATTTCTCCAGTTGGCCAGTGGAGCACTGCAGCCTGTAGAGCAGCCAAGCAATTAGCCCTTGTGGTCCCTGGACCATGAGGACCTGGCATGGTGTGTATCACACCCCGACAGGAGGGGTAGGCACTGGAGACATCCTCAGCCACAGGAATCAGATTTGAGACAAACCTACACTCACCCCACTTTGGAGGAATGGCAAGAGCTACTCCTAACACAGGAAAAAGGGGTGCACCTTAATGCACTTTGCAACTTTAGGCCCATAAACAAGAGAAAACTGCAGTCCTTTTTATAAGCAAGAGGACAGACAAGCTCCATAAAGGTTACTGGGTGCTTCCCTATTGCTGAACCTATTGACCTTTGGCTACAGTGGTGGGATCTGTCAAGGAGCCCATCACAGTGTCACACATTCCTAAGGAATGCAAACGAGAGTGGTTTTGCTTTACCATGTGTAAATATCTCTGCCTTCTGCTCCCAGACTGTATCTGGTAATACCCAAACCTAAGAGATAAATAAAGATTCAGATTAATTTCATTTATAGGATGACATTAAGGAGTCAGAGGAAAAAATATGTATTTTCCCTTCTTTTGGGATAAAATCTAACATAAAACAGTCTCATCTTCAGAATTCATATTGCTCTAGTACAACAGTCAGAAGTAGATCAGACAAAAAGCCTCAGCTGTACCAGAAGGAGAAAGTGATCCTGGCAACTATTTGACTATCCATTCAGGAAGAGGAATCCCCTCCAGGCCAATGTGGAAATGAAGGGTGAAGAGAGAGTATCTTTGCTGTGGTGATATTAATTGCTCATTTGCAAAGTTTTACCCAAATCTGTTCACTTCAAAAGCTCAGCTTGGGGACTGAGAGAGATATTTTTTCAACAAAGCATTAGTCTCAATTAACTAAATGTAACTAAGGTGAAAAAAATGCAATAAAAAAGGAAGCAGATAAAACTGGTGGGTCCATTAAATCTATAAAGGGAAGATGCTGAAACTTAGAAGGAACCCAAATATAATCCTGCAAGGATTCCAAGGAAGGGTCAGGAAGGGATAACGGGGCCCTCCCAGGCCAGGGATGCTGAGCGGCCAGACGGTATTGACACAGACAGTCAAACAACAGCGCAGCCCACAGCAAACACTGTGCACTAAGGTGGCAAAGAATTTTAATGAGCAATTTCAGTTTCATACGTGCTAGGAAAAAGGACTTGGCATCGTTCCCAATGACAGTGCCCTCCAGATGAGAGACTGAGTCGCAGCATCCCCAAGGGAGGATGAAAAGAGATAGCAGCAGAGTTTCTTTCTTTCTTTCTTCCTTTGATCCTGATACATTAATAATAACGTGTGCATATGAGCTATGCTGGAGCATAAAGAGCAAGCTGAAGAATAAAAAATAAAATAAAGTAGAATAAAGTAAAAAAAACCACCAAACATAAAGTACTATCTAAAATAAAATAAAATCTAAAATAAAAATTAAAATAAATAAAATAAAATAACATAAACCAAAATAACATAAAACAAAACAAAATAATGTCAACTGATTTTTAGGCATTAATCCACAGTTTTATGAACACCTATAGCAGGTCACGCACTCTCAGGTAAACGGTAACTTATTTAACCAATAGTGCCCCTTTAAAAGTCTTTTCTGGCATCTTCAGAAGGACCAACATCCCATTTCTCTCAGACAAGGCAGATGTACAGAAGCGAGCAATACCTTGTCTGATGAGAGGTTCTGCCCTCAAAAACACAGTGGAGGAACCGGTGTGTACAGTGAAGGCAGAAGGAACAAAATGCTCTTCAGGGGGCATCAGAAAGCTCAGCTGCCTCCTGCATAATATCTGCAATACGTTATTAGCCCAGGGTAAATGAGTCACATGCTTCCCCCAGGAGCCACTGCACCCAGGCGGGACAGGGGACTGGCAGATGGCTGCTGGGGATGCCTTTCTGTCCGGAAAACCAGGAATGAACAGAGCGTGCCCCTGAGCACAGCTGATCTCTTAATGACACACTCATGGCAGCTCATCCCCAATCCTAGCATGCCTGGGAGCTCTCCTACCCAGGGCAGTGTCAGCACCAGAGCTGTCTTTGCTCTCCTGAGCAGAACACAGGCTTCCACAGCATCTTTGTGGCCTTTATCCTGCTTTACGCTACAGAAGCAAGATGAAAGTTGGCAAAACTCCTGAAAAAGCCTACTAACTAATACCATTTTAAGGCTGAAAGAGCAACATGAACATCATTTCCCCAGCTCTGCATCACAATGTACCATGTAAGCCCTCTGGGAAAGCAGCATCTTTACATTTTTGTGCAATTTTGCTGCCATGCTACTGTGGGCTCAGCCCCTTGTGAGAGCAATTCCCCATCCAAGCTGCAGAGCCAGGCAAGGCCAGTTTGCTTCATCTGCTACTGCCAGGGCTTGTTAAAAGGACGGACTCCCTCACTGCTATTCCATTCATTTCTATTTGATAATATTCAGTATTTGTAACCAGCTTTTTATAAGTCAGAGTCCTGAAAGAAATCCCCAAATTGAGTGTAACGGAGACCCAGGCACATCCAGTGCTTGCATAGAGATAAAGAAATGCCTGTTAAACTGCAGATGGCTCTGTGTGACACTGAATATACAACCTTGCTGCTATTCACATGGCTTCAAACATAGGTCTTTCAGCAACCCTGACCCAGCTCACACAGCCAGGACCACCATGAGTATCATCTGGGTGTCGCACAGACACACTCATCCTTTCAAATTTTCCTATCAGGAATTGGAACACTTGAAAGCAACTAAAAGTTTGAAAGGAAAGATATGCAAACCATTTGTTCCTCCACCAACTTGTGAGTGGTGACATTTTTCTAGCTGTTTGGAGGGGCTGTCATTATATTTTGAGAAAATAAGGTAAGTCTTTCACAGAAAAGGCTTTAAACTATTCATTTTTTCCCTTTCCTTTTTCCCTAGGTAGAACAAAAAGCCTTCAGTGTTTTCCACATCAGTGGCTTCCCTCAGATTTTTCACTTAAAAAATCAAAAAGGTACAATTTTACCTCAGTAGATTATTTCCTATTATTTATTTGCACATTTTTCTGCAAACAAGATTGACTACTCAATGGAAAGTTATCTCCTGTGTTTCTCAAATAAGAAAGTAGCTGCTGTCCCAGAGGCAGCAATAATTGCTTGAATGGCAGTGAATAATTGCTTGGTAACAGCCAGTGCAGGGCTTTGCTTTTCATCATGAAACTATCCCCTACACAGAGACTAATTAGCTACTGCCAAGAGGAAAAGGGAGACTTGCAGAGCTGCTCGGCCACTCTCATTCCCGGTGATTTGCAAGGTGTTTCCGTACAGCTCCCAGGCTCAGACCAGCCATGGTCTGGCTCCAAACCCTTCCTTAGCATGCTTGGCACCTGCTCTGTACCCTTCCTCTGCGATAAGGTTTACAACCACACTGCATTTTTCCAGTCTCTGGAGCAAAATGGAATCCCCAACCGTCAGACAGCAAGGAGGAGCTCTTCCAGCCAGGCAAGGGGCTTTTGGTTAACCAGTAAGTGGTGGGGCTGTATTGTGAAAGAGGCACTGGACCATCACTTTAATAGAATCCTAGAATGGTTTGAGTTGGAGGGGAGCTTAAAAATCATCTATTTCCAACCTCACTCCATGAGCAGGGGCACCTTCCATGACCAGGTTGCTCAAAGCTCCATCCAGCCTGGCCTTGAACGCTGCCAGGGATGAGACAGAGAAATGTAAGGGAGAAGTGAATGGGACAAACAGACACATGGCTCCTTTCTCTCCTCTGAAGGCTCCCCACGACTACCCTCTGTCATGTCAGATTGACCTAACCCTTGAAACTTTAGGAAACCAAGAGTTTAAATCAAATCTCTCTCTACTGGCTTCTAACACAATGCATTCTGTGAAACATGAAGACCAAGCTTATAGGGCTATACACGTATCCACAGACATAACAGGAAGAAATTTCAGGAGTAAATTATCTGTGATGATATAATTAAATACTATATTCTAAAGAGTATATACAAGGAAACTGAGCTAAGGCTGCCTTGGAAGTTATGACTTGGTTATTTCCTAATAGTGAAATGTATGATCTTGGAACTGTGGCATTTCTTCACCCAAGTTTTCAAGTGTCATATTAGTAGGGAGCTTCAGTAGTCTCAGTCACAGACTTGACAAGTATCTCCAGTGATCAAGTCCCTTGTTGTGTTTCAGCTTCATTACACATGGCAAGCATGAGGGAGATGCAAAGTGTGAATAAGAATTTTAATTGCTTTGGAAAGCATGATGTTCTGTTCATGTTCAAATTTATAGAGAGTCACTTGTTGGGGTAGCTCTTTTAGCCCGTGTAAAACAATAATGAAAAGGTTAAGAGGGAATGTCATGGATAATGATCTTAAAGTTAATAAATGTATAATTCTTTTCCAGTCTGCATTTTGCAATAATCCAGTCTTACTCCCACTGAAATCCAAGGTAGTTTTGTAATTCACTTGAAATGAATTAGGTGGCAGAGCTATCAAAATGTAAAATCCAGCATTTAAATAAAACCTTATTCTGAAATTCCAGGGTCTTCTTCAAAGATGAATAGTACTATTACTCCCATTTATACACATGTAGAAGCTAATGTTACAGTCAGCCAGATGGCCAGGTGATGGACAAGAAAATAATAATTTGTGGCCTGCTTAAACAAATGAGTTTCAGTGAAGCTACAGATTGCGTTTCCCAATGATAACATCATTTTCATCATTTACAGGGGAAGTTCAGCTTCTTCTTGCAATCTATTTTTAAACACTATTTGGAAACTGCATTTTAAATATTTATTAACAATTAAAATATTACCTTATCTTTTAACTGTTATCTGGTATTGCCTCCCTAAATACCCAAATTAGCCCAAGGGCTCTCAGCAGTGCAGGTAAAACCACTCACTGCAGGGAAGAACAGCGGTACCAGGCAGCTGAAGTACCACAGCAAGGGGAGAGGGCAAAGGGGTTGGGATGGAATGGGGCAGCTAGCACTGGCAGTGCAGGGAAGTAGGACCCAGCACCACACTCAGCAGGTGTGATACTCACCTGCTCCCCACGGCAGGGCAGTGAAGTTTCCCAATTCCTGCATTGGCGATGCTCTGGGGACGAAGCAATAGTTCTGCTGCACAACAGTCACTATGGCAGCACACGGCCTCTCTTAAGACCTCAGAGTCAGGCTTGGCATCTGCAGCTTGTGAAAGCCTCTGATGAATCAGGAGCAAATCTTCCTGGTTTTCTCTGCAAGTGCCTGGCAAACACAGCTGCATCTTCCAACACAGCCTCCAAGCTACTATTTGTTGGGTCTTTTTCCCATCAGGCACACATACCAGCGGTCTAGGATCAAGATCCCTGCCAGCCCTCTAACACACACTTATTCCTTTTGGATGGGCTGTGTAAATCAATGGGTATTTGCTTTTCATCATTATCCTTGGTCTTGGTTCCCAGCTGAGCGCTGTTTGGACTTCTTGTGGCATAACAGCACCCGGTCTCCTTCCAAAAGCAAGATGCAGATTTCTGGTAGCTACTCCACAGTAGTGATTGCTGATTTTGTCTCACAGTAATGAGTTAATTCCCCTCTCTCTGATAACTCAAAGTGTTTCAGTTACAAATTATGTATTAAAACTGAAAATTAGCAGTGTTTTTTTTTAATAATGAAAGCAACCAGAATTTCCAAAAATATTCCTCTCATTTACGTATCAGTCACCAGGCAGAAACTGCTCTTGAATTATCACTGCTTGTAGGTAACTGCCTTAACTTTACAGATAGCTGGCCAAAGTGCGTATTTTTGTTATCATGAAAGAAAAACTCGTATGTCCTTCAGCCTGCCTGTATGTCAAAGCCCATCTAAAGCAGAGCAGCAGGTGCAGCAGTTTCTCGTAGTCAGTTGAAAATACTGATGATGAATGGCATATATGCCCTCAGATCTCTGCCCCTCCTCCAAAAGCCAATGTTTCTGACTAGGCTGAATGCAAACTGGGCTGCACAGGACCACCTGCTCTCCTGTGCTACGTAATATGTTTTCCAAGCCCAGATGCGGCTGGAAATTTAGTGAATCCAACTTCAGATGAAGCAGCTATGGACAGTTGGGTATAATGGAGTGGGCTGCAGAAGAGGATCATTTATTTTCCAGCTGTCAGACTGCTGCGAGTCTGGCTCTAACATCTACCTTTTGACTGTTCAGCAAATGCCCAAAAAATAAATGCTATTGTATACTGTGCAGCAACATTTCTGGCTTCAGCTTACATATTGATTTTCTTAGGGAAGCTTGGGCAGCAGCAGCTGCTACAGAGCAAGAGCTCGCAGTGTGACTAGGGAGCCTTCCTTCCTGAGTGCCTTCATCTCTTTCTTCTGTATGAAGTCCTATTTCTCCAGGTTCCTGGGGGATTTAAACAAGTTGGCAGCTTAGTTCATGGGATACATTTTCCCACTTTTTGTCTGTATCTAGTTCACACTTTGTAGCTCTGGAGATCTCTCACCAATACCATGTCTCTTTGCCACTTTGCAGTTAACATTCATGGAGGTTTTGTTTGACTGCAGAGGGAAAATCATCTGAGAACAAAGTTTATAGGCCAAATTGAGGTCACATCTTTCTCTGTAATAAACAGACTTCCAACATGACTGCCTCATTTCTTCCCAGATGAAAAAAGCTCCTTTTTCAGCTACCTTTTGTTTCCTGCTTTTTCCCCAATTATCAGCCTAATGAGCCAACTTTCCACTTATTCCATTACTCTGCATCAGAGACATTGTACTGTGACCTGAAACTTTGCCAAATGCTCTAAAAAGCTATTGCACTCCCCCTGTACACCATGATATTAATATCTTCAAACAATTCTGCTACATTAATGAGTTACGACCTTTCTTCCTAACACTACAATCACTTCCCCATCTTCTGTCCCTACTACTTGGTTGTTTTTCCATCACTTGTTTATTCCTCTCTTTAGTTAAGAATACTCTGAAGGAATTTCTTAACCACTTCAAGTACCAACTCATATCTCTATTTCCCTGATGGTTTCTGTTTTCTAACTTTTGAGATTTTTCTTTAAATATCAGTTGGAAAGTAGTGAGCATCATTCATGCACTTGAAGTTACAGGTGAAATTTACACAATCAAATTATATATTACAGTAAAAAATGTATCAATTAGTCTGATTGAAACTAGTGAATAAAATGTAATTTTCACCATACGCCAGAAAGGATACTCTAGGCAAAATCAGAGTTAAATCCCACTTCTAACCTGGTCCTCAGAACTGCCATTACAGGGGCACTGAATTGCCAACCATTTTGTGTTTGCAACCTTATGAAAAAAAACCAACAACAAATGCAAATAAACCCAAATAAGCAAACATCCCCCCCCCTCCCCCCCGAAGCTAAATGGATGGAACCAATGTATACGGGAAGTCTAGCTTGAACTATCCAAGTGGTCCCTTTTAGTCTAATGCCCTTCTGCTTGCTTATTCACCTCGTTTGAGAAGTGAGATGACGAGATTGGCAACACGAAATATGATGCTGGCAGGAATGAGCCTGCTATGAAGGATATGCAGATACAAGGAAACACAGCATCTCCAGTTAGGTTTAAGGAGCTTCAGAGCATGCGCCAGATGGCACACACATTTCTTCCATGTCTGAACCAAGTGAAAACCAACACAAGTTCAGTGAGGCTTTGCTGCATCTGAACAACATCCAGTTATACACATAATATACCCAAGCATTAAGCCTATAAAGGCAATTAGGCACTCCCAAATGAGATAACTTCTTTAATCAGAAGGATTTGAAGGCAGCTGAGAGTCTACTTCAGCCACATGGTACGCTTCTGGAGACAGCTGCTGCCTTTGGCCATGGCAGCAAGGGGGAACCTGTGCCAGGGCTCAGCAGCCCTGGTGACTGCCATGACTGGAAAACAGAGGAATTTTCATCTGGGTGCTTGTGTAAGCAATAGTGCAATCTCTTTTGTCCTTAGTGCCTATCCCAACCCTGGATATGCACATCAGGGCTGATAATATTGCTCTGGCTCCTCAGCCCTGGTGCCAAGCTGCGCACATGCACAGGTAGCCAGAGGGCTGGCTGGCCACTGCAATGCTCCAGGGCCACCACACCAAGCCCTACAGTGTGGACATTGGGGTCAAGAGCAGTGGGAGTGCAGCACCACGTGCCAAGTGTGTCTTCAGAGTTATATGACTCAAGTGATTTCACCAAGTGACTTGAGAGCAAAGCAGTAAAGGGTGATAAGAGGCACTTTTGACGAAAGGCTGATTGGAGAAGCATCACTCAGGTTAGGATGGAGCTGACAAGACGAGATGAGGATCACTGCAGAAAAGTATATGGGAAAGGAAAAGGGAGAGAGAGAGAGAAGAAAAAAGCATATGAGGTGGTTTCTGCTGCTTTTTATTGGTGTGTCAGATTTTATATTTAGTAAGAGAAGTATTTCAGTCATGCCAAAATACCCCAGTAAATCAGTACAAGTCCTCAGCTGCAGACATGCCACCTTCTCAGTGTTTGCTTTCTCCCTCAGGATTTACAGATCCCATGTCAGTATTTTGTCCCCCAATCCCCAAGACACACTCGGCAGCTTAGCACTTGCAGTTCTGCCTGGTTTTACTTTTCCTATCTTGCATGGTCTCAGTTTACATAGTCTCACAGCTCAGCGACAATCTTCTCAGTGACAGTGAGCCTAGGTCAGGCAATGGTGCTGCACAAACCCAGCCAGGGGTCAAGGCCAGCCACAGCCCTGAGCCATGGACCATGCCACATTCCTGAGCCTGACTGCAGGGCTCAGGAAGGTCATGAGGTCCCTCTGTGACATTTTACATGCATTGTGTAGTGGGGACAACCATATAGGCCAGATCCCACCTGGACCTGCTGGTGCAGTACACTTGTACCTACAGGGACGCACCTCTCTTTCAACACGTGATCTGAGATGCATCAGTCAAGATGTCTTTCACAATGATCCTGGGAGCATGATAATCGGTGCACACAATAAACTGAAACAGACATACAATCTGTGTATCTGTATGTTCCAGTACTGAAAGGGTGGCTACAAAGAAGACAGAGACTCCCTTTTTACAAGGAATCATGGAAAAGATGAGGGGTAATGGGCACAAGTTACTGCTGGGGAGATTCTGACTAGACACAAGAGGAAAGCTTTTCACATTGAGAACAATCAGCCACTGGAAAAATCTCCCCAAGGAAGTGGTGGATTCCCCAAGACTGGACACTTTTAAGATCCAGCTGGACAGCATGCTGAATTTACAGAGATTTTTCAAGAAAACCACAGCTCCATTTTTACAGCAAGATTTTAATGCTAGAGGTGGCCTGGTTTAGTCATGGCCATGTTCAAAGGAATTGTTTAAGGGGTCAGAATTTCAGTCTTGGGCATTAATTCACACACACCTGGCAGAATGGTGTTCAGCTTCTGACTATTCCCTGATTTTATTTTTGCAATTGTTTCTCCCCCCTTCTTACTTTCTACCTATCAAAGTCTAATTTTGAAATAGCTCTTAACTTTTGTGTCACTCATTTATGAACATGGGGAGGAGGAAAGCAGGAAGAAAACCCCAACATCTCCTAATCAGTTCTAACAAAAAGAAATGTTGCAAAAATCACCACTTTCAAGTTTTCTGAGAAAGCTATCAGCTTATCAAATATCAGCACACTCACGAATGTATGCCTCTCCTCCTCTTAGGTCAAGCTACAACAACATAATAATGTCTTCTGGCTTTCCTCTCCACTGAGAATTGTTGTGTGCACACACGTTTCCTTCCGCTCAGAATTCATGGCAATTTGTAAAATCCTGCCATCAGACAGCCATCAAAAGGAGAGTTAACAACAACACAGTTCACACAACTTCAGTGTGAACATTCCAAAGGGTACCTGATTCCTGTGCGGAAATAAACCTCTTGATTTGCAGTTCCAGCATCAGCCCGAAAGGAACTTAATTACATGAACTACAAAATGCTTATTACAAGATTATTCTTTTTTTAAATTTTATGATTCTGGTATTTTGAGTTGTAATATAAAGTTCAATTTACAAAGACTGATTTTAGATTCTTCTGTGAAAAGAATGAGAAAATTAAAAACCAGTTATGCTAAAATGGCTTTATGATAATGGGTGATGGTGAAGAATTTGAGGGCATTACACACACATCTGCTTTTCAAACCAAGAAAGAATTACTGAAGTGGTCTCAATGACACTCCAAATGTGGCTTATTTCTCCTGTCTGGCCTGTAAATTCAGTTCTACAAACTGCATCCCCACTAACAACATCTACTGCAGCTGGCAAAGAAGATAAAAAAGAGAAAAGGCAAAGGAAACACAAAAGCATACAGAAGGGAATTTAGGAACATGAGACTGGGCAACTGTTCCTGAGGAACAAGAACCAACTGCATAATGAAACTACTTTCATAAGTTGATCAAAACCCATCTTAAATTAAAGTGACAGAAAACTCATTGGGGGACAGTTAAGGGACATTGAAGGTTAAAGAGACCAGTTTTTGCCTTTTTTGGTCTTTACCCACACAGCTACATAAGGCACAATAACTAACCAGCTTCTCAGCTGCACAATTACTTTTAGGCTGCTCCATTTATATGTAATTTGATTTATGAAGCACATCATGCAATTAACACAAGGAACAAAACCTCATTGCTAAAGATGATGTTTCTGCTGCCCCGACCTGACCAAAGAGCCACCATGGTGGGAGGTGGGAGCACTGCTCCTCACCCTGTAGGCTTAGCACCACAAGCTAACTGCTCACAGAAGGCACATTTTATTTCGGATGGATTTAAAAAGAAGAGAGATGTAGTTTATATTTCTTCACTTCCCTGCATCAGCTGTCAGCTGTGCCTTGCGGAAATGAGGAACACTTTGGGATATTGGGCACTACAGAAATCTTAGTAGTTTGTGAAGTAGTTTTCATCTAGCTTTTATACCGGCTCTGGCAAGTTCACTTTGCACTCAAATCTTCCTGCTCAGCTTTGCAACTCTGAATTTTGGAAACAGCTTGTCTGTATATGAGGTCTGATTCATCTTCTGTAAAGTAATTCTAGTGCCAAGCAAAAGTAACAGAGTGGACAATTGTGTCTGTTTCATATTCACATGCCATTGAGAAGAAAGGGATCTTGTAACTAACTCTTTTCACAATTATATAAACGAATAAGAAAGTAAAAGCTCTACCTTCAGTGACCCTGGGAGCACAAGGAACAGAGATGCTGGCAATTCAGGTCTTGCACACTTACACACTTCCTGGAATCTGGACTTACAAGCAAGTCTTAACAGTTTGAAAATGTAACACCTTTTCACTTTTTGTAAAGTAGGCAAGGACTTGTTTTCCATTTACAGTAACCATCAGTGTATCTTCAGCATCCAATATAAATTCAGAGAATCCAGCATGTTTTCTTGATACCAGATACAGTAAAAATCTATTGTTTGGAAGTATATTAAACACTTAAGTATCTGATAATTTTCTAAAATGTGTATTTCTGGAGTTCTGAGGCTGAGGAAGAGAAAGGGAAGCAGTGAAAGAGATTCTATGTTACTGACTTGGGTAAGCAATTACTCATGTTGCATAATGACCTCTGTATCCCAGCTATTTAAAAACCTCACAAAAGTGCTTTATAATCTAACTTTTCAATAGGCAAACCTGGTCATCTATTGAAGGCAAACAACTAATTTCCTTTGGAGCACAATTATTCCAGAAAAAAAGTTCATTAAAAATTGTAATCCAGGGTGATAAATCATTTAGAGCAATAAAGTCCCTTGCATGAAAAAACACAGCTTCTGTCAGTAATTGTGCTTGCCTGCACTAGGCATAGGTTTATTCCTTATGGGAAGTGATACTACTTGTGGTTATAGTTCCCAGTATCACATTTTCCTTTCCCTGTTCACACTGATAGCTATGCTTATCCAGCAGCAGTTACATAACATACAATTCCAAACATTTATAATCTACCGCTTGCAAACACTAAACTACACCAAATTAGCCCCTGACGTGCTTTGTACTAGCAAAGCAATTTGCAGATCCATCATGAAGCCTCAGTACTATTATTTGTCAGCAGTCAGTATGGCCATTTTTTTCTGACAATGTTACCTGCAAGGGATTGGTCATATGAATTTATAGTGGCTGTCATGTAACTGACAGACCCTCAGGCAAAAGGACAAAGTCAGTGTCATTTATTTCCCCCATTTATGGGAGCTGGAGTACCCATCTATCTGATTAGACATCATGAGATGTCCCAGAACCAACACCAGCAATGGCTGAGATCACTGATTTCTACTGGTAGGGCTCATCGCACCCTACTCATTATGGCATTTTGGGGAACCCTGAACCCTTGCTGTCACCTTGGCTAACCTGTTTCACTTGTTTGGCTGTGTATATTTCTACTTACAGACTGTCCTTCAGGATAAGCCCCCTCCACAGGACAGCCATCAGCCTCTGAGAGCAGGGCATGTTTCTTTCCTCAGTACATTTGTTTTTCCTTTTTTTAAAATCTCCTCTGTGGGACAGGCTTCTCCTCTTCTCAGTGGAATCCTGTCCCCATCTATTCACCTAGTGCTACACCTAATTACTACCAAAAATATTCAGTGCATAACTTAATTAGAAAGCTAACAGCAATAAATCAAACAACACTGAATAATTATTATGCATAACTTTGTACTGCAATTTCCATATCCTTGAGACAGTAATTTTCACTTTACCACATTTCTTTAAAATTTGCAGCAAGTGGGAGATGTTCAGGCCTTCAAATTTCATTGGTACTCAACAGAAGATACTATTAACTCAATAGGTTTGCCTCTGCAGTCCCTGTGCCAGCAGGCAGGTTCTACCAACCTATCATTCTGAAAGTGCTTTTTTTACCAAGTATTGCTTTCAACAAACAAAAATTCATATTCTGTTTTGCATAGCCACCTTTGAGAGATGATAGAGGTATAATGGCATGTTAAGGTAAAGAACATCTGCTTAATGTAAAGCAGTGCCCGCTCGCTCAGCAGACTGTCATTAGTGTCAGCAGCAGATGAGCCACTACTCTGTCCCCTCAGCAGTGTTAAATGGTAGGAACCAAAAGCAGAGGACTTGGGCATCAGCAGCGGGGCAGCACGTGGAGCAGAAGGAATAGCAGTAAGTGTATACATGCATTAGAAAAAATGCCACAGAAGTTTTGCTACCACAAAAAACAAAGAGAAGAAAATGAGTCTATCATAATCCTTTCTGTTGACTTGAAATAGACTTGAAAAAATTCCACAACTTACATTGTATTTCAGTTTAAGCACAAACTGAAGGTAATGCCTTTTTTCCCCACACCAAAATGCAACTAGGTCACTAGCTAAAATGAAAATGATTACTTAGCTGAGGTCTGATCTTACAGAGTCAGCAAAAATGAGCAAAGTAAGATCAGGACCTTAACCATGGTGGTGAGTGGGGTGGGGAAAGCAAGTATAATATGCATGTCTGTGTTACATAAAAGTTCATGCACTTGCATTGGTTTAGTAGGTTGCACTGTGCTCCCTTCATACTTGTATTTAAGGACAAAGAATAAAAAGGTTTTGAATTTAGCATGCAAAGATTACAAGGAACTGAAAAAGATATAAATCCAGAAAGAAAGCAGGGCTGCCTGTGGACTGTTATCAACCTGGATGACCAGCATTTGAAAATACACCGCTTGGTCATTTTAAGATTAAGCTATAAAAAAACCCTCCCCTGAACAGCAAGACATAATATTTATACTGCTTTTTCCTGTGAACACTGTTATCTGCTCTTCTTTATCCCAAAACTCACAAGTCCTGTATGCTGCACCATATTTGAAACCACAAACACTTGAGTTTAGCATAAAAGACCACGGTTTTATTTCTGCTCTTGTTTAAAATACTGAAGAATTGCTTTTTTTTTTATTATTATTAGATTCTTATATTAAAGCAAAATTGATTCAAGAGTTACAGTTGAAAAGTCTGTAGCAGCATATAATGCCATGAATTAGTCTGGTGTTTCGCCGACCTGGAACCATCACATCTTTCTGGGTACTCCACATATGGAGTATTAATCTAATTATCATTAAGGCTTCTTAGTTAAATTGCTGTTAATTAAATTTTATAAAATGGAAAATACAAAAAAGCTCATATAACATTTACAAATGCTTATGCCAGCCTTTCATTTAGAGCCCTTCAAAACTGCAAGAAATTACCCTTCTAGCAAACTTCTGTTAGGAATGCCATCTTGTGGTTAAAAGCTGTATATAACAACGCTTCGAGGTAATTTAAACTACATTTTTTACTTGCAAAATACTGCTTTTGCAGAAATGAGCTATTCGTGTATAACTTTTCAGAACTGTGGAGTATTCTTTTATTAACTATTCTGGATGAAAACAACCGTGAATATGGCTTTCCTGTCCTCATTTGTGTACAATGCTAATTAATCATGCAGGGAGCACAAGTTTCATTAGGAGAAGGGATGCATTTATTAGCATTTTAAACAGAAGCAGATTGCCACATATACATACTACTCTATTTAAGACGTAATTTAATGAATTATTCTAAAATGTATAGAAAATTTATTTTTCTCAAAATACATTTCTAGAACAGAACCCTATGAGCACACTTTACCTTCTTTATGGAGCTTTACGGAGCACCTTTGGTTGGTATATAAAAGGCCGAGTTTAACTATAGAAAGGAAACATTGAATTTTTCAATCTGTTTCATACAGATCTTATTATGAGCTGAAAATGAACTGAAAATGGCCATCTGATTGCAACTTGCTCATGAAAGCAGACAGAAATGCTAAGTAAACAAGAATGGTAAGAAGAGATCCAGAAGCATCTAATAAACTCCAAAAGATCTCCAACTTTCAAGAGCTTGGAAAAATGAATAATAATTAGCTGTGTTCAATAAAGCTGACATTTGCATAGGCACTTTCCTCCTGTGTGTGTTCGCCTCATTTTCATAACAAAAGCATATATTGCCCAAACAATCACAACACATATTGTATAATGAAATTTAAAACTAATGAGCCATACCCTCATAGCCATGAGTCAAGTCAGGGTGTGCATTAGTAGTCCATTTGAAATTGTCTAGAGACAGAAAGAACAAGGCTAAATACGTCCAGTAGCCTATTTAGTGCACAACTTGTTCTGTATACTGATAACAATGCCACAGCAGAACTGAAATGAGAACTCAATCTCTAGCACTCAAACCTCTGCCAAATACGGCTCATACTTCTGTTTGCATGCAAGTTACTCCTGTGGAAACCAAATGGGACTGCCGGGATTATTTAGTTTGACCTCTTGCATAGCGGATCTGATTTAGTCTTCCTTCTATCAAATCATATCTTTTTAAGAAATTATCTAACACATCCAGACTAGAGCAACCTTTACCATTCTCTTATATGCCTTTATCTCTTCTTGAAACGTGTCCAGCTTTTACTTACAATCTTGGATGATTTTCTCTGCTAGATGGAACAGACCTTTATTATAAAATTTTTGCTCCAAAGATGGTTCTTCTACGCTCTCTACCTTCACTAAACTAAATAGATTCTGCTTATTGAGACTCTCAAGTCATTGATTCTTTTTAATCCTTTTATTGCTCTCATGACTCTCTTCTGTCCAATTTCCCAGCATTACTGGAAATTGTGACTGTTGGAGTTGGGCACAGTCTTCTTCGAAAAGGTTACACCAAAGTTAAATATGACAGCAGTATTACTTCCCTGACAGTATTCCCATTTCTAAACCTGAGGATCTCACTGGTTCTTTCGGCCACAAGTCATGCTGAAAATTCATGTTCAGTTAAGTGTGCACATCTCCAGACACTGGTCAAAGTCAGCATTTCCTACAGCAAATAGTTCTACTTGCTAACTATGTTCTCAATCCTCTGCTCCTAGACACATAGGTCTGCTTTAGGCCACTTTAGGCCACAGTGAAACACAGACTGCTTACAGCTCCCAACCAAGCAATTCACCTTACCCTCTTTAAGTGGCTCCTTAGTATTTAAGTTTTGAGGCACCACAGATGTGTGCAGCCTTTTTTTTAAATTTCCTTTTGTGCTAAACACTCAGTTAAGAACCAATTCATGTGTCAACTCAGGTAACAAAACTGTTCAGTCACAGTTGTCTTTTCAGATATACATTTTGACATACTCAATTAGTGTCATGATGAATTTTAAATCTGGGGGTGATTCACTGCATGTTGCTATAGCAATAACTTATTTAAAAAAAAAACAACTATTTGAGAGTTTAAGGGTATTTCAAGTACCAGTGATGAAAGATCTAAATAAAATCATAGAGCAACAATTCCTGTGTGCTATGTAACCGATTTTATGAAGTTTGAGATACGCTTTTAATGAAAAATGTGTTCTTGTGTTGCACAGGAAAAACAGTGTGATTTCTGTCTGGTTACATGTTCTATGGTATTGTACACAAGCAAGTAAATCAGGCATTTTCTTAATTCTGCTGAACAATTATCGTATTAAATATTTTATTTCCTGTGCTGTTATGAAAGAAGCCAAAGATCAGCTTAAACAGTTACCAGGGAATAAAATGTTATAATGTAAAAGGCACAAACAGTATAGATCTACCTCCATGCCAGAAGTTTTACCTAAATTGGAGAGCAAGCCCAAGACTGATGTCTTTTTAGATTGCTGCATTCTGAATTGTTGAAGCGACAACTTCCCAGTTCCAACAACTGTGCTGAGCATATTTAAGACTACTGTGAAAAATATAGAACATTCAAATTCCCCTCAAGCTGCTCGTACATGTCCAGGATTAACTGTTTGTTCACGTTAATTCACTGAAATGAAGTACTCATTTCTTATTGTTTATTAATTTAAGAAATTAAATAATTAACTTAAATATATTTAAGTCATTCAAAAGTTACTTTGGAAAGTAATTTTTAAACCTATGATCCTGAAATCATATTCCAACTGAAACAAAGTTGCGCTGCAACCAGCTCATCCCTCCACTGAACTAAACATGACTAAGAAAGCTTCCATATTAACTCCCCAGAATACAGACTTTCTGTGCAGCACCAGACAAGTCTGTGCTACAACATAATGCTTAGACATTTGCTATGATTGAAAAGGGTTTATTTTTTTACACATACTTTCCTTCCAGGATGATGTACATGATGTAAACATCTGTCAATCTCAGCAAAGTGAATTACTAGATCATTTACTATACACCTAATTTTCAAGTAAACACAGATCACCTCTTTCAAGATTTACTATCAAAACCTGAAACCACTCCTTTTAGTGGTATCAAATTGATAAGGATTTAGGAACATATTTGCAATGAAAAGTGCTACAGGACGGATCCCACAGTATTTATTTACTAAAAATAATAGTGGATACAAATGACTAATGCATATTTCAGGCATGCCAAACATGATATACTTAATAACAATGTGTTCTTGACGTCCTTGAAGAGCAAGGTTGACCTCCTGAAAAACAAGAATCTTCCCTTTAGAGCTGTTTGCTAAAATATTTCATCATCTCAAAAACAGAAATAACAATTCTAAGTTGCTACATAATAAGAAAAAACAGAATTATCTTCTGCAGTCATCCCTAACTGCTCTATTCCCCCTTAACCTCAAATCAATCTCTGCCACCCTGAGAAGCAGGACTGTGACTAAAGGCAAGTAATGAGCAGCTGGCAAATCTGTAAGCAAAACAAAAATATTTTCCATCTAAATATTCTTATAATAAAAAGTGCAAATATAGACATTTCATTTGTCCTTAAGTTTTATTCATGTAGTATCAGTGTCCAGCAAATATTTATCTATACAGAAGAATAACAGCTTAACTATAGCTATGCTATTACTGCAGGTCAACAAAGCCGGTGGAAATGCGTCCGTATGCATGCCCACACTCTGTGTAAACCTGGCTTATATTGATTTAGACTGCAAAATCCTACCTTCAGACAAATAGGAACAAACTGTGTATACATCAAGCCTGAATGGCATAAAGAATCTTGTTAATAATTCTAATGTAGATTTGCTTTTGTATATCATTAGCACACCGTTTTGCCCTAAGAAGTTAACAGAAAATACTGCATGACAGCATTCATTGTACACAATGTCTGCAAAAGACAAAAAACTGGCACTTGTGTCCAATCTTAATCATTAATGCCCTTTGAATCTTCCATAATAGTGATAGAGTGGGGGAAAAAGTGTAACAGGAATATAGTATTTGTTGACCACAGCATTTTGCTGACTTTCACAAAAACTGAGCTGTGAAGGCAGGACTGCTTCCCTCACTATCCTATGCCCCCAGCAGCCAGCTACACCGAGTATACCTGAAACTCCCTCCTTCCCTTCCATTCCTCCAGGCACAGCAGGACAAGGCAAGCCAGAGAGACTGTACGTTACAGCTACCACAACACAGCAGAAGCACCTGGTCACAAATACTGTGTACATCTAGGATCACGTTCCTGCAGCTTTTATACTGCCCATTACTAGAATCCACAAGCAGATGTGGTGCACAAAAGTAGTTCACTGAAGTCATAAGAAAGTGCAGAAATTAATTAATTATTTTTTAAAATCAGTAGATACTGTATTGTAAAAGCCCTTAGGCATTCTGGGAAATATACTAATACCACAGGTACTCTTTAACCACTACCTTTGTAAACCAAATATACAGTGAAAACTGTAACTAGGAGCAACTTACTTACTCAACTCATATCAACTGCTGTAATGGAAAATAGCACTAGAAATTTTGCTAGTACTTTTTCCTTCAAACCAACCTTGAGTTACTGCCACAGACTTTGAAATATCATTTGAGTCATGGCATAATAAATCCTCTGCTAGTTTAGCTCTGGCTGGTTTATCTAATAATGAGCTAACTCAAGGTAGAATTCTGGCTTCTAGCCTAGCCTTTTAGAATCTCAGTTTTTCTCTTTTAGGTACGTTCTAGGAAAACAAGCTCTTCTTTGTAGATATTTCTATAAAGTATCCTGACAGCATGTGACAAATTGCCCTGTGACATCAAATGGTATTAAGCCCCACTGAACCAGGTACTACAGGATTTCCAGAATCCTCATGATGAAACCAATTTCTGTTGCAGTAATTCTGTCAGGACAGTTGGGTATGTTTGGGGGTTTTTGTTTGTTTTATTTTGTTTTGTTTGCCTGTTTAATATTTATAATTCTGGTTTTGTACTGAGCACATTCAGGGAAATCACACATTTCTCCACTTGGAACTACTGTGAGAATCAGTCTGAAACATAGAAATACAAGGTGGACGTGCACTTACCACCTACACAAGCCATGCTTTTTTTTGGCAATGTGTTTATGCAATTTTTTTTAAAGAACTCAGATTATATTTTGAGGTTTTTTTTTTATTATTACATATTTATGGTCTTTCTCATGCTGTGGTTGGAAAATTACAAAAATTCCTCTGCCCTATGAGGAGAGACTGAGTGAGTTAGGAGGATCAGGGGGCATCTCATCAGAATTTTCCAGTACTTAAATGGGGGCTAGAAAGAGAATGGAGGCTCTCTCTTTGCAAGGAGCCACATGGACACAACAAGGGGAACTGGGTACAAGTTACACCACAAGAAGATTCATCGTAAGACAAACAAGTGAAAGCACTCAGTCACTGGAACAACCTCCCCAGAGATGTGTTAAGAGTCCCCATCACTGGAGGTTTTTAAGACCTGATTGGGCAGGCTACTAGGTAATTTCATCTAGGTTGCCATTCCCATGAAAAGTAGGACCCAGTGATGTTTTGAGGTCCCTTCCAACCTGGGCTGCTCTATGAGTCTGTGAAAACAAAAAACTTATTTTCCAAGGTTACTGCGGAAATAGCAAACAAGGATTGAGCAGAGAAAAGAATTAGAAAGATCCTAAAAAGACATCAAAAAACAGCAGAATCTAGACAGCTACTGTATCACACTTTTGTTATCAGTTACTTTTGATTTTATTGTATAATGTACTCAGTATGGCAAATGCACATCACACTTGGGTCTTCTACCTTACACTACAAGAAATGACAATTCTATAAAAGTTTGCTAGATGGTGTCTTCTTCACCTCTAATGTAGCGAAAAGTACAAGCAGACACACAGAGGAAGCTGGTGGCTATGGCAACAGTTCAAAGCCTCAAGTGAGTCCTGACATCTAGGAGATGTTGCCTCTCAAAAAGGCAAAAGACATTATCAGTTACCACCTCTCTTGGTAATAATCTCCGTGTTTGAATCTTGGTGGGAAATACAGTCCTCACATCTGATGGCTCTTAGCTCTGTACCTGTAACTGCACGTCATTCAAAACTTGCCCACATATCACTTCAACATTTCTCTTAGTGTGAAATCTAGCTATTATTTTATGTCCTTGCCAAATATAATCTACATTTAGCAGAGTACATTTGTCTATTACCACAGGATCACCTAGGACAACTTGCTCTATTTTTCTGTGATGCAAAATAAAACCCCAAAAACCAATAAAGAGCCTGTCATTAGCAAAACCAGATTGCTAACATAGGTTTATTTTAGGTAACACAATTAATACCTCTGATGCTATCATGCTTTCCAGACACTGGAATTCAACTTTCACTTCCCTTGATGAGATGCCAAGCACTTCGGGAAGATTCTTTCTTACACTAATTCATGCTAAGCATGAACATAATAGAATGTCAAGGAAATAAAATTTAAGAGAAAATATAAAAATGGAATTAGAACAAGCAAACTACATGACCTCAAAGATAAACCTTATATTCTAAAAACTCAGAATACAGGAAAGAAATGTAAATAGACAATGAAGTCTGGTTTTTACTTAAGGAAACTGCAGCTACTACCAGAAAATTCTTCTCTAGCATTAACAAAGGACTCTGAAGTTGAAAATTCAAATAGAAAAAGATCTAAGGAAAAGACCACAACGCACTGGAAGAAGAGTTACACCTCAAAGACGACTAAAAATTTTAAATGAAGGATTCTATTTCACACAGGAAAATATCAGGGGGATTTTTTTTTTTTTTTTACATAAACACTGGCCTCACAAGACATAAAAAACATACAAGATAACATACCACCAAACTGAATGGTTCAAGGACTAACAATACAAGTCTACTTCAATCTTTGTAGTGAAATCAACCCTCATTTAATAACGTCGGACATCATTACAGCATCTTATTATGTTTTGGTGCCATAAGTGATGTGAGTTAAAGTGTAACTAATCACCCACTGACCAAATAATTGCATTGCTCTTGCAACAAGAAAGAGTTACTAGGTTTAGAAAGGTCAGACTTCATTATCTTCCTTCCTCCATGGAGGATGCTTCAGGCTTGCAAAGGAGACAGCACTGCCAAGGAAAGCTGGCAGTACTGGTGTCTCTGCTATGTATGATCTGCAAAAAAGTATTCCAGTCTTTTACACTCTCAATTCACAACCTTTCACCACTACACGTGCTACTTAAAAACACTGCTGAAAACTCAACAATAGAGTATAAAACTGCAGGTGGTGTGCTGCGGACTGGACACAGGCCAGGCAAATCATCACTTTGTTAAGACATGCGGCTTGCTAAGTAGGTATCACAACTGACACCATGGACACCTGATCAGTTGCTCAGTGCACTCTCATAAAATGATTCTGAATTAAGGTTTCTATAGTGGACATCAGCATACTCATATCAGCAGCACAGACCTGGTAATCTTCGTTGCCCTTTTTTTTCAGGGTCTCTAACAGGCCCCAGTGGACTGGAGGGAGAGGGCTGTAAGAACTCAGCAAGTGAAGCTGACTTAATGGATTCTGGTTTATTTCTGCAATCTTCAAGGCCCTCAAGATAGCAGGTGCAAACTTAGAATAATGAGCTGTAGATGAAATAATAATTGGGCAGGTTCTGTCTTGTAATCTATCTGCAACTACTTTAGCGATAGCTGTGTGTGTATCCAAAATATACCCTGTAGTACTGTACACAGAGTGAATGGCGGCCAGGCAGTCTTCCTCAGAGCACCATCCAGCCACAAGGTCTTGCTGAAGCTTTTTGAGTAGATCTTCCTGCAGCTGGAAGTGGCCCTGATTTTCCAGCTGGTTATATAATTGTGTCACCAGCTGTCCATCTTCATTAGCAATCAGGTGCAAGTATCGCTCAAGATTGGAGGACTTCAAAATATCTACTGCTGGTGAAAAAGTTGGGATTAGTTTTCTTCCCCTCAAATCATAAACACCTGTCCTTATGAAGTCGGTCAAAACATTATTTTCATTGGACGCACAAATACATTTTCTAATAGGAATTCCCATCATTTTAGCATACAAAGCAGAGAGTATGTTGCCAAAATTTCCTGTAGGAATGCAAACATCTACAGGGCTTCCAAAAGGAATAACATCTTGATGAACAAGATCAAGGTATGCAGAGGCATGATAAACTATCTGAGGAAGCAGTCGTGCCCAGTTTATGGAGTTTGCTGCAGCTAAAGCTGTTCCATATTCTACTGTAAGAAAGCCAGTATAATCAGAATTAGTAAAGATTTGCTTTATAGCCGTCTGGCAAAAATCAAAATCAGATTTGACACCTACTGACAAGGCATTTTCCTTCTGACAGCCAATCATCTGTGATTTTTGAATTGTGCTTACTCCATCCTCAGGAAAAAAAATCATCACAGCAATTCTCTGTCTGTCAGTGTCATGGAGACGACTAAAGCCATCTAGGACAGCACTTCCTGTGTCACCAGAAGTGGCTACCAGAATCAAGTAATTGCAGCTTCTGGGAATGCAGTATGCAAATATATGTGGCACTAGCTGTAATGCAAAATCTTTAAATGATGCTGTTGGCCCATGAAATAACTCAAGGAGAAACTGATTGCCTGTCAGATGCCTGACTGGGGCAATTTTAGAACATGCAAAGTTTTCTCCATAAGCAGTTTCAATAATTTCTGCCAGCTTAGAAGCAGGAATATCAGCAGGATGTATACATCTTTCTAGTATCACCTGGGCTCTTTCAACATAAGTTGCTTCTATTAGGCTCTGCCATTCTCCAGCAGTGAATTTTGGAAGTCCTTTCTCAGGAACAAAAAGTCCTCCATCAGAGGCTAAGCCCTGCGTAACAACATCACTGAAGTATTTATCAGCGTCTTTTTCCATACTCCTTCCAGACCTACTAGACCTAGTTGAAATGAAAGTTTCCAGTTCTGAGTTTTGGTATCTCTTCACAGCATCAAGTACCTTTTCTGCTGCAACCTCTGCTGTAATATCCCCTCCACAAAGAACACGGATGTCACACCACCTCCTGTAGAACTGCTTCCTAAACTGAAGTATGTCCTTGAGAGAAACACTAGGAGACTGGCCCACAATGCGATCCACTTTCATTGACTTCAGCCTGCTCATAATGACTGTGGTGGGTACATCCAGATAAACAACTATTCCATTTTTCTTCACATGCTGCATGCCAGCAGCATGCATTGGATTGGACCCAGTAAGGGAAATGACACTTCCAGATGCTGAGAACTCCAACAGGGCTTTTCCTTCCTCCTCTAAAAATTGCTCATTACCAACATCCTGCAGTTTTTCCGACACACTCATATTCCAGGTTGTTTCAAGGACATCATCATCTATGTCTATGACAGGGCAATCTAGTTTCTGACCTACTATTCTCCCAACAGTTGTCTTCCCAGCACCCGGAGCTCCCATCAGGATAATATTTTTGTTTCCAACAAGAGAATAGCTTGAGAACCGTGACTTCCATATCTGTGCAAAGGCAACAGGTCTTGAAGGCATCAGTTTTAAACACATGCTAGAAAGACTGGTTTGGGTTATTAGTCTTAAAGGCTGATATTGAACAACTTGAAACATCTTCTGCTGGGCTGTGGAGAGTTTTTGCTTTGGCTTTTTTTCAAGCCAACTTGATAATCCACTTAACTGCTTCAAAAAGAAAAAAGACAGCATTAGCCGTTCAGCAAACATCTGGGAAAAAAGCCTAAATGACAGGAAATTCAGAAAAACAAGAATGCAAACATAAATCCAGTTTTGATTTCATCAGTGCCAGGAAGGTATTTTTCATAGTGAGACTCATTCCCCTCTCCTGCATAGCTCACTTCCACTGTCAAATCTAACCTCAAGCAGTCCATGTTCTCAGGGTAAACAAGGACATCCAAACCTAAGATGACACAACTGTTTGCAAATAATAATGTTTAAAGGAATTCAAAACCAATCAGTTTTTCCTTTCATAGACTTACTTTTAAGACTCATAGACTAGTTAGGGTTGGAAAGGACCTTAAGATCATCTAGTTCCAACCCCCCAGCCATAGGCAAGGACACCTTGCACTGTGCCACCCAAGACTCCATCCAACCTGGCCTTGAACACTGCCATGGATGGAGTATTCACAACTTCCTGGGCAACAAACACATTTACAAATAACAAAAATGAACTAAATTACCTTCTCATAAGCAAAATGTTAACAAAATATGCATCTGCCTTCCCAACATACCACTGATTTCTTATACTTGTTTTTAAAAAGAATAAAATGCAAGACTCACTTAAATACACAGAAAAAGCAGAGGCTTGTGCACAGCAAGGCTGGAAAAGTTGCATCCAATTCTCCTCTGGAGGGATGGCAAACCAAGTGATTTGTGAAGAGCTCCTGTAATAGCATTATACTGAGTGTGGTTTGTGTAAAGCAGGAGAGAGAGAGAAAAAACACATCATGAAGACACTCTACCCTTAAAACAAACAAAAAAGGTCACTACAAAAGTTGGATCTCCAACAAAGTTTAAGCAAGCAGCTCTCAATACTGTACTGTTTGCTTAGAGAAATCAATGTGTATCAGCACGAACTGCAACACATGATTGGTGTGTGATGTTTCAGGCAAAATCTCCATGAAAATCAGGAAGAAGAGGGGGGTGAAATAAGCACGAATTTGCACAGAAAACCCTTATTTTTTTTCATTTTAGGCAGGCTATTGGTATAGACACAAAGTTTGCAACAACACAACATGTGATTCGAATTCAGTAACCAAACAAGCCAGTGGCAGTTTGCAGCTGCCAAAGACCTCAAGGTAGGTCAAGGCTGATAATTACCGTAGTTCAAATCTGTTAACACGGGACAACTTCCATCGACTTCTCTCAGAACTTTTATGTAGAGAAAAAAAAAAACACACCTAAATCCCAAAGCAAACCACTCAACTTCACCCATCCCACAGACCAAGCTCCTGCACTGTTCTGAGGCCCCGAAGGCGTCAAAAGTGCGATGGGAGGAAGGGGCCGGGCCGCGCCACGCCGCACGGCAGAAAGGTGGCACCACAGAGCCGAGTCAGTCGTACCCTCCCACCCGGCCAACTCCCACCTCCCGTCGGGAGCAGCAGCCCTGCAGGCTCGGCTCGGCTCGGCCTCGCTCCCGTACCTACCTGCACAGGCAATAACCAGCTGCCACAGGTACCGCGCCTGCCCGCCCCCAGCCTCCCCTTCCCCACTCCCCTCCACGCGCACGCGCAGACATCTGCCGGACCCGCCCCCCCAGCCGCGACCCCGCCCTCAGCCTTGACGCAGGCGCATTCAGGCCGCCCGGCGCCCCTGGATTCTGCGCTGCCGGCCTCACTTCCCGAGTTGCGCCTGCGCGGGGCCGGGCGCTGCTCGGAGCTGGTGCGCCTGCGCTGTTTCACGGGCCCTAGCGCCTGCCGCCGGGGGAGAGGCGGAAGCGTGGTGGCGTAGGTTCCGCCCCCTCATGGCGCTGTTGCCTAGCAGCGGTTTCCCCGGTAACCGCGAGACAACAAGCGTGTCGGCCCGTGCGGAGGAGGGCGAGGAGCGGCGTCCGGGAGCTGCGAACGGCGAGGGGACGCTAGCGGGGTCCCCATGTTCGGGTCCTCCCCGCCAGGCGGGCGCTTCTCTGTGTCCGGCCGCAGGGCGAAGAAGCCGTATGCCGAGGAGAGTATTAGTAACCTCCTGCCCCTCCTGGAGGAGAAGCCTGTCAAACCTCCCAGGTAGGTGGGTACCGCAGTGCCATTTGCACACAGGGTGACTTGTGCTGGGAAGGCAATGCTTCTCACTGGTAACAGGTAGTTTAAGGAAACCAAACTAGTCTTTGCACACTTATTGCTCCTCCCAATGAGTCACTAACAAACATCTGCGGATTTACAGCCTGCTCCGTGAGCTGATGATTCAGTTTGGTGAATGCCATCTTATTCATTGACAAAGAATTTGCAAAGCACTCTGTCCACACAGGGGAATTACATGACATCCTTGTCACTCACACACAATTTTTTCAGTGAGCAGCTGGCAAGTTGGCTTTTTAAATTTTTTTTTTTTTTCAGTGTCACTCTTTCATTCCTTTCATGTGTTAGGTGTCTCTTCTGACATTGCTGCTTTGCTTCTCTTTCTTACCCCTTACAAACATAGAATCAGCATCAAACATAAATCTTTCTTACCTTAGAAATATTTTTAAAAAGCCTTTTGCCCCCTCTAGTATTAATTCTTTTGAGAGCTTTGGTAAAATTCTTATTTGATATTATGGAAACATGTTTTCTCAAGTCCCTATTACATTATATGAAACAAAGGTGTTACAGTTAGCATTTTCAGAGAAAGTTTAAAGTAGGTCATAATAGCTTGAAGATGAGTAGAAATATCAGTGACACTCGTTAGAACAAAGATAATTATCCCCTTTCAAGTAAAAGGGTTCAGACTTGTGAGATTCTCAGTTATGAACCTTTTCCATGTAAAAATAGCTCGTACATCTTTTTTTGTTTCCAATGTAAATGAAAGATGCCTTTGGCAGGCAGAGGAAAGTGAAATGACAGTATGGCAAGGCACACAGCACACTAAATCCACTCCTCTCCTAATCCTATTCAGGGATTTGGAGACTCCATGACCATCAGGTTCAGTTTAGGCAAGAGATTCCTTAGGTTGGGTACAATCTGACTAAATCCCCTTCTGATCTCATTGACTTCTGTTGTCATCCCACTTTTGGCTTTGCTTCACAATGTGCCCAATATCCAGCTGGTAACAACAGTGTTGAACCTGGTTAATAGTGTGATCTGACCAGTTTCAACTAATGCATACAGAATTTAGGGTCTTAAGAAAAATAATAAAAAAAATCATATATGTTTCACTCTGAACTGGCCAGTTTCACGCTACTAATGAAACCACAGCAAACATCCCCATTTCCCCAACTTTGATGTCCCAAGCTGCCACCTAGAAGAGTAAGTCTTTTTTCCCCTTGGCATATAATAAGTGGGTTAAGGTTCTGAAGTCCCCCATGATCATGTTTTTTTCCTGCCAACACTCTCTAACCCTATGATAGTGGTGTATGACAACATTTAGCCACTTTCTTGGCCTAAGAAGTCACTGAGAAGTTACAACTGCTACATCCCTTTGTCCAAAGGAATGCCTGTAGCTGTCTACAAAGACACCTTTACCGTATGCCAATATGTAGTAAACTGAATATCTTCTCATTCACTTTTGCATTCCAAGGCTGTGTGAACCCTGGTAGGTCAAACTCCTCATGAAGTCACTACCTTTCTCTACTGTGTGGCTACAATGCAACCCCTAGCAAATGGTGAGAAGTGTAATGATTTATGAATGTGGGGGGTTTGTGCCTATGTCTATAGCTGTTTACCAGGAACTTAACAGAAAAAAAAAAAAAGCCCAAACAAATAAAATCTCATTCCTTATAATTAGAGGTATTTCTGGAATTATATATATATTATGTACATAATCCTCTTTCTGACTTTGGACACCAAATCTCCATAAGACAACATTACTCCGCATTTTCAGTAAGTCCAATACAAATACATCCATTGGACATTTGCAGCTAACATACGAAACCTTTTATCACTGTTGCTAATATGATTCCCCATTCACTAGCTCATCATTACACTGTTTCTTTCAAACTGTTTCATTACTTGTGTAAGATAGGTTGTACTATGGATTTTTTTTCTTACATGAAAACATGATTTTTTTTTTTCCATAAACACATTTTTTTTTTCTGTGAAAGAAAAGCACAATTGTTCATCAGCTTTTGCCCTCCATAAATTAATCTCACATTTTACCTAAAGATGGGCAGATTTTAAAAGGTACAATGAGGTAGCCTTAGCCTTAGGAGCAGGAAGTTCTGCTCCCTAAGAAAAACATCTGTGACAGCTCAGTCCTTCAGATAGATTCAAGATGCTGTTAGCAAGCTAATGATCAGCATTTGGCTTCTTTTGGGGAACACGTTTGCATGCTTTTGATTAAAGTAGAAGTCACAGTGCCATATGCAACACTAAATGAAAAGAGCAGCGTGTGCTTACTGCATGTGTACATCTTTTCATGTCTGAGGCCTTACCAATTTTCACATTAGCCGTTTCAGTTTGTGCCAAACCCACCGCTGATTACAATAGCTCGGGACCATAGTTTGAATCTATTTAATATAAGAAATACACAGTTTGCTGGGCTATTTTAGAGCAGTCATCCATCTCATCTAGTAACTTACAGTACAGACGGTTCAACAGGAACATTGAGACAATGATACAGTGGACAGTCAGTAATGAGATACTTTTTTCATACTACAAACAAGTACAGAAAATTAGCAAAGTAGGTTCATTATTATTATTTTCCTGTAGATGCACAACAGCTTTATATTTTGGTTGTGGTTTTGGACAGAACAAATACCCACATTAAAAAAAACTTCTCAAAATTGAGTGTATTAGAAAATAAAGACCAAAGTTTGTAATGCACAACATCAAAATTAAGTCATGCAAGCAATAGTCAAAGCAGTTTATTTCCAGAATTTAGGTTTTGTTGAGTTTCAAATGTCTGTTTCGGTACCTATATGAACAGTGCATGCAGGAACCATTCCATAAGTGTGATATTACTGACCCTGGAGACGCGAGAAGGAGGAAGAAGCAAGCTGACTTCAGAATCAAAGAAGCCACTTGTCAGTGCAGTCCTGGGCTTAGCCTTAGTATGAAAGTTGTATGAGTGATGGCCTTTATTTGGGAGAGACTACAAAACAAAATAGCTTACAGCTTTTGGCATGAACTATTGCAAAAATATGCATTCTTTTGAGAGGACTTTTAATAATTTTCTGACCCTTAACTTCTTTATGGCTATTTTTTAATGTTTAAGGTATGTATCCATATATAGACCATCTGTGAAGTGTGAAGCAGAGAAAAACAAAGCTCAGTGGAAAACTATGGGACCAGCAAAAGTTGCAGTGCCATCTCCAAAAAATTTTCTGCAGAAACATTCAAAGGAACTCAAGCTACCAGCAAGTGAGTGTAGACATAAAATACATGGAATGTAATTTTTTATTATTGTTATTTTAAAACTGATAATATAAGTGTTGAAAGTAACAGTTACAGAGAATCTTTTTTTTTATTATTTTTAAAATAATTTTTGTATGCTGGGATAGTTTCTATTGTTTCTTTTATGGTACTTATCAAAAATATTTTTTTATTTTACAAAAATGTTTCTTATTGTGCAAAATACTGAAACAAACAACAAGGAGATTATATATGTGATTAGAAAATACAGTAAGTATTTACTGCCATGCAGTACAAAACCAGCTGAAACAAAGAAAAATTCTCTCTCTCTTGGCTGCAGCTATCCAGATGTTGAAGATGTGTTGTTGGTATGTTCTATCTTGCTGACATTTCAATTTGTAATTATATAGTATAGATTTGCATGACTTTTCTGCAACTGATCATTAATATTAAAGTAAATAATATGAAGGGGAGTATTAAAGTGAAATAATTGTTTTTAATGCTTAAAGAGGTACAGGAAAAAATGTATGCCTTTCTGAATGTTATAAGCTTCATACAGCTTTTACTTTTCAGCACTGTCAGCTCTTAATCTCATAGCATTGAATTGGCTGGCAGTGTTCATAGATTTTTTGGGTGAGCTGCATGTCACAGAAATAAGAAAATTGGAGTATTTAGTTGCAAAATGAATCCTATCTTTGGGCACCAACCATAATTCTGGATATAAGGAGTGGACAGTTCTAATGTTCAGGCGTATGGACAGGTCTGCAAGTGTGGCTTGACCTTCTTAGTACTGCTGGAGTTCTAGGTACATTGCTGTCAGAATTTGTAATTGAGTTATAAAGTTTCAGCTTGAAGTTGGTTTTAGCCTGGAAATATAGAAGATCTTAACATACAGCATATATATATGTATATTTATATATATATTGAAAAATAAAAGCTCTCTAAGAGAATGGAGGAGTCCAGCACTCAAATTTGCATGGCACATGCAAATGGCTTTAGCACTGAAAATACAGGTTGTCCCAGGAGCCTTTGGAGGCTTAATGCCTCAGGCAATACAGATTATTAGAACATGAAGGTAAGCTTTGGTCCCAGAGATCCTGTAGGCATCCTGGGTCAGTTTTAAGTAAAGCCTTCACCTTTTCAGGAAACCTGAACAGCGTTCAGTATACTGGAATGTAATACTTCATGACATCTAACCATGAATGCTTCCAAGCTCAAGACCTTGTTAAATTACCACACTAGCATTTTAGATGGCCATAGGAAAGAAGGTTGATTCACCAACAAATTGGAGCAGTCTGTAAGATCCCTTTTAAGTACTTGTAAGATTAGTGTTGTCTGCTTTAAATTTGCTATAGACAAAGACATACAGCACTCGGTCTCATTTTTCTCAGGCAAGCACCTCACAGTATTTCTATTTCAACTTGTTAATTCAGGGCTTCATAATAGCAATATGTGTTTTGGTGTTTGCATTTGGAGTCAATGTTCCAAAGCCTCAAAATAACTATGACACATCATAGCTTTAATCCAGGCTAGTAATTTCATTGCCAGGATTAGATCCTCACAGATCTTGAGAAGGAACTCTACCTTTAACACCAAGAATTCTTGTACCTTTGTTGGCTGGAATTTCATGCCTGCCCTAGAGAATTTACACTGCTCCATCACCTCCTTTAAAACATGTCACTTTCATCACTTGGAATTTAATCGTCAGTTTTCTAAATGGGATTATAGCACTGTGTTTGTGGTATATGTGCTGCCTTCAAAACTGGGTTAAAAAATACATTGCAGGGACAAAACAAAAAGATTGATTTCCTCCCCCCCAATAATATTGTTTTAGAGTCTGATGACACACCACTTCCTCACAAAAGGTGTGTTTCCTAACTCCAGCTGATTCTTGTACTACTGAACTCTGGCATTTGTTTTAACCAAGCTCAGTTGCTGGTTCCAGAAGTGAGGGTTCTTATCCAAAAGACATCCAAAGAGAAATAAAGATTTAAGTCTGTGTGTTCTACAGTACTAAGTTATAGCAAGCCGTCATGTTGTGAAAACAAAACCCAGGAAAACACTGGTTTGTGGGGTCATCATCAGGAAACCAGCTGTTGTAGGAATGAACTCTGTCACTAGTGACATTACACTTGTTTTCTGCCAAAGAACATGAACTCAGACAACCCAAATCAAATCATTATCTCTGATAATCGCTGTGATTTAAGAGTTATGTCTGGTGGGAAATGAGTTGTCTCTCATCACTCCCCTAAAGTGAGACTACTCAGGAGGCTACTGACCTTCTGTTGATGCCTTGGAGAAATGATAACACTGAAAAGGAAGAGTTTCTGTATTATCAAGACAAAGGATTGTGAGAAGTTGTTTGCAAGTGTGAGGGAGTAGCAAGGGCAGGGCTTTTCCCTACAGGGAGGTGAGCCAGAAACGGTTGCAGGCTGGGCAATGACCTCACCAACAGGGTGCAGTCCACCAAACCAGAGTCAGGCAAGCAGAGCTGGGGTGGTGATGAGATGTGTCCTATCACTGGCCTAGCAGCCATCAGGCTAGATGGGCCAAGGGTTAGGTCCATCCACTGATTCCACATAGCTTTTCAAGAATAGGACTAGGGGCAGGCATGGCTGAGACAGCTCAGCCAGGCACTGACAACACAGAGCTGACCTGAAACAGGGTTTCTGAGCCGTAGGGTGTGGGGTAAATGCCCCAGATGAGACTGGGCAGAGCCATTAATGTCTAAGGGCATTAGTTAACAATGAGCAATTCTGATAAAAGTAGTTTTAATTGAAAAAAAGTCCCATACTACTTCAGTTAAGAGGAAATGAGTGGCGTATTGTAAGGAAAACCCATCTAAAGCAACATAGCATTTCTTAGATTATAAAGTTTCTGTTACGCCAAACAATCATACTCGTTTTTATTATAGTACATTCCTAGCCAGTTCTTAAATTGTTGATACAGTTGATTTCTATTTTGTATGTAATCTTGTACATTTTTCCCTTTTGAAAAATCGTCATGGCTATCGCTGAGAATGTTTACATGCTCAATTCACAGGAAAAAAAGAACAGGATCCTGAGAAATTGCCTGAATTATCAGTGCCACGGAGGACAGATCGCCCAGTTATGGGAATTCAGAGTAAAAAGAATTTTATAAATACAAATGCAGTTGCTGTTATCACAGGGCTGCCTAAAAAGCCTCAACCTATTTATGTTGATAGAAGACAGGGAGATAAATACCTACTTGAAACTTCAGGACTTCTTCCAAAATATGTTAAGAAAAAGGTAAGCTGTATTAAATTATAGTGGAAATACTAGTAGCAATGCCTGTTTTAGTTTTTCTATTGCATTCTCCTATGGAATGTTTATGATTCTTTCTGAGATGTTTAGATACCACTGCTATTTGTGGTAGACACCTGAAATTCATCAAGGAGAAATCACTGGCACTAGAGTTGGGCCTTGCCTTGCTCTTTATTCACTCGCTTATGCTGTCAGCAAAACACTGGCAGAATGGTGCTGCTAAAGCAGTAGCATATGTGTTGCATTGGGAACCCAGGGAGTATCTAATGGGCAGACAAATGGAGTTCTGTGATGAGTGAATACGTGGTCTTTAGGAAAGATGGGCAGGGATGAAGAGGTAGGGTTGCCCTTTGGATAAAGGAGCTGCTCATATATACAGAGGTCTTCTGTGGAACTGGCAACAGGCTGGTTGAGCTTGTGGGTCAGGATCAAAGCAAAGTCCAGTAAGTGTCAAAAGTCTATTTGTTATGGACTACCCAATCAGGTGAACAACTTGAGGAAATATTCAAATCACAGTGCAGCTTCTTGTGGAAGACTTCGTCCTCCTTGGTATCTGCTGAAAGAGCAGCACAATGGGATGAAAGCAATCCAAATGGGCTCCTGAAACATGTCAGCAACAGCTTTTTAACAAAGATGGTGGATGAGCCAACCAGTGGTCATGCTTTTCTGGTTCTACTACTTAAAAATGAGTAAGAACTGGTTAGAGATGTGATAATCAGTATTAGTCTTGGTTGCACAGGCAATAAAGTACTTCAAGATCCCCTCCTCCTCAGGGAGGCAGGAGGTGGTGTACAAATCCTGTACTTCAGGAGAGGTAACATCATTTTATTCAGGAAGCTAGTAGGTAGGACCCCGTAGGAGACAGCTATGGAAAGCAGAGGAGGTTTGGAGAGCTAGGCTGCCTTTAAGGACCAGCTCCTCCAAGCACAAAACCAGTCAATTCCACTACTCAGAAAAACAAGATGTATCAGGAGTTTGGCTAATCTAAATAGATAACTCATGACAGAGCGCTATGCAAAAAGAGACATGACGCATGACGCAACTCATGACAGCGAAGGTAAAAAAAAAGTGAACTGGCAGCCCTTGCAGTACTTTTGCATGGCTAAACATACACATAAACAATGCTAGTCATGGTGCTGCCCAACACTAAAAGATTTGCGATCATTTAGCATTTGGTAGAAAGAAGGTAGACTCCAGTACCTTCTGGCAGAGCTAGGCAGGCTTCATTTTACAAAGGAAAAGGCAAAATAAATGTGTTCCCCCAAATACATCTGGGATATTCAGAAATTATTTTTTCTCCCAGAATCACAATTCTGCTACATCCAGTACGGGATAGTTTGTCATCTGTATCTAGTCCAATTTCCTTTATGTGTTAACACTATTCACTCTCTTCTGCGGCATACAATGTTCAGCAAAAATCAGAACGCAGGAAGGGCTTTCAAAGAAAGTAAGGAATGTGTTTCAGAATGTAGGATCTGGCACCATATAAAAATGTAAAATAGCTTGCTGTCATTAACAGGTTCCAAACTCCACACTCAACCATCAGTTCTTATGAATAGACATTTTGGTTCCTGTGTCCTGTTGTCTTCCAAGGTTGTAAAAAGAAAATGAAGGGAATTGTTTATGCATTTTGCTTGGGCTACAATCTTGTTTGATACTTCAAAGAAAACAACAACGTGAGATTTTATTTCTTTGTCACACAAAATTCCATTTCAAGCTGTCTTTGCAAATGTAATGTACTATGGATGGCAGGTATGTCTTTGTTTCCTTCTTAGAAGCATATATAAGAAAATTCTTCCTTACCATTATAGGATTATGGTGTTATACCAAAATATGTAACACGGAGAAATGAAGAAAGGGAGAGAGCTCAGAAAGAATATGAGACCAGTATCTTGGAGAATCTCAGGAAAAAAGCCATGAAACGGCTAACTGATGAAGAAAGGAAAACTCTCCTGCAGGTGCATATTTTGATTTAGTGTAATTTGTAACATCTATAAAGAGATTAAACAATGTAACGTAAGTCCATATAAATGATAGTATACTAGATTTTAATTAGCTACTTTTTCGCTAGATGGAGCTATAGAATAGTTGTAAACAGAACAGAACAGAGCTGATACAGCTAGTTCTAGTCCAGTTTTACAAGGAGTTCAATTCCAGTAGATAGGAAGGGTGAAGATCAAGATATTTTTATGGGGGGAAAGGCATGGGACAAACTGATGGTCCAACAAGTTAACTATGCAGCAAAAATACATGTGCAAAAAGGCATGTGAGTTCAGCTGCTCACAATTCTGCATTTAGTTTGATTAAAAATATGTTCTATATTTTTAAAATACAGGAGTGCACTGAAATATTTTTTAATTTAAAAGGTTGGGGGTTTTTTTTCATTAACTCAGTATTTTCTTTTAAATTTTTCAAAAATGATTGCTCTTTCATGGGCCAGATTAGTTATACAGTTATATTGTCAGGAGGAATTAGTGCCCCCAGGGTATATGGCTTCTACCCAGTGCTCAGCTGTAGACAGATGGGAATTCCTCTCTTTTAAAATAATTGACATTGTTAGTGAACACATGTGCTCTATCTGATTTGAAAGAATATGTGGCAATAGATGTTTGAGAATAAAATCAAGCTTCATGAACTCATAAAAATAAAGGGGAATAATTTGGGCCAACATCTGTTGAACTCTCCATTACACTTACTTTGGTTGGGAGCATAAAAGAGAATGTTGATAAATGCAGTACATACTTCTCACTGATCCAGCATGTAGAAGAATTCCTTATATAGAGTTAGATATTCAGTTTGTGATCTAGCCCATAGCAATAGTGGTCAGCGTATTACATTGCTGTTAGAGGAGCTCTGAGGGAGATTTTTATAGAGGGAGTTACAATCTGATTTTGATCTCCCCACTCTGTAGGGGCAGAGTAAATTATGATGAGTGCATGCTCCCATGTGTTTAAAAATTCACATTTTTCAGTGATTTCCAAACTAGTTTTACTAATGTACACAAAGACCAATTATTTAAAAGAAGCTATAAATGACTCTTCCATGAAAGTTTTGGAAATACAGTATTTATTTTCATGGCTGTGTATTCATAAACTATACCTGATGCCTTGTAGACTAGGAGATTTACTTTAAGTAATTTACAACATTGTATTGCAGAGACAAGTAGCATTGCAAGGAAGTACATAAATAGCCTTGTTGCTCTAAGTTTCACATGTTGAAGTAGGGTTTTTAAACTTATGTAGATATTTGTACGTGAGTACTGTTGGAATACCTTTATGGACAACACTTAGATGCTTAATACAAATATGCAAAAAACACAAACTGCTGTGCAATAAATACACTGCTTTGAATATTAGTTCATATTTAAAAGTGTTTTTCTTATTATTGACAAGGAGAGGTCTTCTTTTTTTTTCTGTTAAATCAGTTCATACAGTGGACAAAATCAGACAAGTTTTTAAGTGAGTTCTAAATAAAAGCAACAATCTTCAAAGCTAAATAAGTATTAAGAATAATTCCTCTAAATTTAACTTCAGAATGTTAATCAATTAGCCAGTCTGGGAAAAGAGGTGCTTGATGACAATGGAGAAGAAGGATATGAGGTTGGAAATCACAACATGCCATAAAATCAATGTGTCAGCTGAATCTCATTTTAGTTATAGAGGAAAGTTGAAAGCTGCAGTTCCCAGGAGAGTAACTTCAGTTCTCTTGGGGACTGAATGGTTCCTAAGATCTCCACTAAGGAAATAGAACTGACAGCCAAAAATGCTTTGGAAAAATGTTTTTTCATTGCTAGTCATACTGTATTATTTAGCAATTGCTGTATGAGTCCCTTGTAGTAGGTGTGATTGATAAGTTCACCCATAGGTCTCAAAAGGACATTTGATGCACTGAATAAACTCTACTAAATCCTCGTATATGCATGTATAGGATGTGTAGATTTTTAATATCCTTTTGAGGAGATAAAGTAAGAACAATTGTTGCAGTAATTGTGAGGATATAAAGACATGTTTTACATTTAATTTTTCTACCACAGCCTGGTTCCATTCAGCATATGTTGGCAGATAAAAGTTTGTCTCTGCATGATATTTTTTTTAAAGCAGGCCTTTAGTCTTGGGGGTTTATATATGGAAGATACAGTTCACTTTATCTAGTAAGGTGATTCTTTGCATAGCAGCATTCAGGAAAGCTAACAGTTATTGAAATTATTGTTGATAGCATCAGTGACAGTGAGGGGTTTCACTTCAAATGTTAAATAAGCTGCCCATAGATGTTATCATATATGTAGATTAGGAAATGCAATTATTTAGAATTTTTGCAAAGTATTTCATTGAAGTTAAAATATTGTGGGATCAGTTTGGTGTCCATGATCTCAGCAAAGTCTCAGTTATGGAAAATGAAGCTGGTGGTGAGATGAACTGAAACTGCCGTTGAATTTTGGCTGGAGTTCCAAGTATTGGTGCTATTTGTGATTACTTAAAGTAGTTAACACCACTCTGTGTGATGTGGCGATATCTGTGGTAGCCAGGTTGCTGTTTACAGGGAAGTGGTTTCTGTAGTGCAGTTTTTAAGATAATTCTTGTTGCATTTTCATATATTTCCTTTTCATTTAATGGCATTAGGGGCTGAAAAAGAACTGGGAGGAAGTGCATCGTGAATTTCAGAGTCTTCCAGTAGAAATGGACACCATTCCCAAGAAGTTAAATAAAGAAAAGCTGGAAATACAGATGAAACAACTGGAGCATGACATAGATGTAATTGAGAAGCACAAAGTTATCTACATTGCAAATGAGTAAGGACTGTTTTTCAGATATTCTCTCTTTCCTCCTTTTTCTCTATCCATGCATCTCCAAGAAGTGCCCCTAAATTCTCAGAAGAAAGTGATGCTGCCAACTATTCAAAAGAAAACATTCAACTAATATAACTATGTAGCTTCTTATAAAAGTTGTTACATATAGCTCTCATCTGTACAATTCACAAAATGTTTTGAAATAAAATTAAACTCTTAGATTTTGAGTATAAAACTGTGAATTTAATCTATTATTTTTCATAATTTTTATTAACTACTAAGATTTCCGTAAATGTACACAACACATAAAAAAGACTGTTTCATATGTTTGGAGCATTTCTTTTCTTGCATAGCCAAAACAAAGTGAAACAATTGGCTGCTGAAGAGATCTTGGTAAATATAACTTCAGGGTGAAATGGCTTCTGGACTAGTCTCTAAAGAGCTGTTGCACTTTACTTAAAAGCTTGAGTGATAGTATTTCTAAAAAGCTTAACTTCTGCATAACATTTTGTGTAATAATTTTTTGTTACAAAAACTCAGTTTTTATAGTGGAAGCCTGTAATGACATAGACTTCATGCAAGACAGATACCACATGTAGCTTTTCAGTGTGTGTTTACGTATAAATAATTCTGTAATACTATAGTAAATCTACAACTAAAGTAGGAAAGTATGGTTTGATTTCTATTGTGTGTAATGTTACAATGAAAGCAATATTCCAGCAAGTGAGTCAAAACGTAGGCAGAAATTGTATGCGCACACTACAGTGCAATTATTTGCATAAAAAGAGAAATTTTTTTTCTTTCCTACACTTAACCTTAGTTTAAGCAAAAGGTTTTTCTGGATGGTATCAATCATTAGCACCATCAGCTGCTGTGACATCATAGTATCTGACATCAGCAGAGGATGAAGTAAAAAAATTCAAATGAGCTATTAAAAGCCAATTTTTCACGTACATTAAGTTCCTTTCATGAATGTGTCAGGGAATGGCTTTGAAGACTCCACAGTGATTCTAGGCTGTATTTCTTGTGCATCTTAAACTTGTCTATGACATGCACTGTGATAGCATGGGAGAGCAGGAATGTGTATTTTGTTCTCTGTAACTTATTGTTCAGCAATCATGTTTATTTTTGAGAGATACAAGCTGGAAGCAAGCTGTGGTTTTGTAAAGTATGAATTTCATTTACCATTTACTCAACAGAATGACTTATACTGTATATTTTAACAAAACTACACCAATTACTGGCACTTAGTAACATGTCACATTATCTTCTAGTGAAGGACAAGATGCCTTTCTTAAGAAATTCTATATAATCAAACATGGCTCTTTCTTGTGGCTTAAAATAAGATCCTGGATTTGACTCCAGAACAGCATGCATTCCCACTGCCTCACTGTCCTGGGTTCAGCAGTAGCAGTCATTTTTCTCCTCCTTGGTAGCTGGTGCAGTGCAGTGTTTTGACTTTCAGCTTGGGAACAGAGCTGATAGTGATGTTTAGGTTTGGCCAAGGACTTTGTGAGCCTCATGCTCTGCCAGGGAGGAGGGGAAGCCAGGAGGAAGCAGAGACAGGACACCTGACCCAAACTGACCAAAGAAGTATTCCATACCACAGCACGTCATGCCCAGGATGCAACTGGGAGTAGCCGGGAGGGCTGGGAGACTGCGGGGTTGGAGGAGGCATCGGTCAGAGCTTGGTCGGGCTGGGGGGGGCGAGTTATCGGTTGGCTGGTGGTGAGATGATGTATTCTCTTCCCTTGTTATTTCCTTTATCATTATTATCATTGGTGGTAGCAGTAGTGATTTGTGTTATACCTTAGTTACTAAACTGTTCTTATCTCAACCCGTGGGAGTTGCATTCTTTTTGATTCTCCTCTCCGTCTCTCCGAGAGCAGGGGGAGGGCAAGAAAAGGGGGGGAAGTGAGCGAACGAATTACCTGACTGGGTTTAAACCACGACACTCACTCTCAGCTTTTAGTTACTTGTAGACCATTTGGCTGGATTAGGTTAAGGATGTGGGTTGGGTTCTTCCATTTATCATCAGTAAACTTTATGGAAATGCAAAGTAGATGATGGCTTATCCCAAAATTTGTGACAAGTAACTAAGCCACACTTAGAAACATTCATCATCATGACTCTTTTTTTAAAACTGGTAGAAGGATATTAGTAGATTATGGGGAAGTTAGGAAGTGCATGGGAATGGATGCAAAAGTATTCCTGCTTAACAGGAAAGACCAAAGCCAGTACACTTCTGTAGCTGCGTGGGCTATTACTAGTGTGCTTCAACAGTGTTGTGGAATTTTTTTGCATAAAGCTTTAGAGGTAGCTCTGCTGCCATGCAGGATACATGAATCTCTTGGTACATGTGAATAGCTTCTGTCATCCTGTGAGGAGGTTATAACTCCTTCCATCTATTTTGATGTGTATTCCACGTGACCTACTAACACTTCTGATTATGGACCAAATATATTATAATGAAAACCATTGAAAATACACACAGAAGGATATCTTACTTACCCCTTAAATCTCTTTGGGAAGTATGATAAAATAAATTTACAGAATCAAAAAAGAAAGCAATTTATTTATATATTTATGTATTTATATGTTCAGCAAATGCCAATAATTGAAGGTGTAATGTTCATACATTGACTCATAATTACCATCAGTATAACTAAACCAAAAAAGTGAATAAGCCAAATTATTCTGATAGACTTTTTCCTTCATAAAAAATTAAATATTAAAAGAAACAAGTCTATCCACAGGCTAAAAAGTAGCATTGCTAGTTGAAATATTCTCTGAATTCACTAGTCAATTACTGATAATCAATGAAATAATGAGAAAGAAAATAATCAAAATGCTTCTAGTACCTCATAATTACCAAACTGGTATTTTTAAACAGTCCATATTAAATTGGATGACCATCAAAAAACACATGCTAAACAGGGTATGAATTATGTATCAGTCAGTAAGAACTATGTTGTCACAAACAGAAAATATTTCCTGTTGGAAGTTGTGCATGACAAACTGTGTATCTATTTTTTTAAAATAGCAACATGAAATTATGATAAATATCTCACTGGCTGTTCTTCAGAATGAAACTATTTATATCCAGGAAGGAAGGGATCAGATATGGCATCATCACAAATGCAGGGAGTTCCTGATTGTGTGGCTCCGACAGAGCTGCCTCGAGCAAGCATCAGGTCTGACCAGAGCATATGGGCTCCATGTGGCTGGTCTCAAGCACGGTGGTTTCTTGGGTTCTGCATGCACTCCTGGTGACCACGTCTGGGACAGTTCCTCAAGAATCTTCCTTGTAGAGGGGTAACCGCATATCCCCCATGAAACACTAAGGGCAAAATTCTGTGTGAGAAATAATATGGGACAAATTCCTCAGTGATTTCATTTTGCTTAATCTCTGCAGGTGAGTTTTATTTTAGGAGGGCATGTTCTGTCCTGTTGTGTATTTGTGTGAAAAGTCATCATCACAAACTGCTGCTATGATGGCTCTGCCACACAGCTAAGACCTAGTCCTTTCACTGGCATACAATGTATCCAACAACTTCAGCCCTAATGAAGGCAGACATCTTTCAGATAAGAAAATTTCACATATATGCAGATTAATGGCAGTTCTAGATAAATGCTAATCCTAGTCAACACTTTCATCCTCAGCTTTATGATGCTTATAATAATATAATTACAGGAGAGACAGGTGGCAAAGCATATTATTAAGGTTGCCTGACATTTCCCATAGTTTAAGGAAGCCAGTTGCTGAGCCCTCTAGCTGATTGGGGTTGTCCACCTCAGTAACTTAGAGGCATACTGAGCCTGACTAAGCGAAGTATCACTGACCATTTCTCCCCATCAGTACACATTTGAGGCAGTGATGTGTACTTGACTGATTGCAGTTTTGTTTTTATTTTCATCCTGCCTCAGTCTTCCTTCAGCTCCTTTTTGTTATGCAATGTTATGTAAATAAAATGTGAGCAAATTCTGGGTTTTCATCCTCCAGGCTAAGCAGTGGCATTGTGGCAGGAATCCAGGGTGTGCTAAATTTCTTGTTTGTGTTTTTTTTTCTTTACTGTTTAAAGGGTGCTGAAGTAAATGTGGCTTCCATTTCACCAAGTTATAAAAAACATACTTATTTTTTTCCTAAACTGTACCTCCAACAAATGGTTGTAGATGAGCAGGCATAGCCAAATAGTAGACTGCATTCATGTCACCTGGCCTTGTTGACGCTACTGTGAGGATGAACTTCTGTTCAGTCACAGTACAAACCTGTGTTGTTAATCCATTATTCCATGCCTGTCTCCACATTGACTCCACAGCATGGAGAAATTCACACAAACATGCAAACACTGGAGTAACTTTGTCTTCAAATCCTTCCTCAAATATTCCTTGCAGTGGTGCCCACCAAAATTTAACAGCAGCCTAGCTGCTGCTGAGCTGAGATTAGGGTTTATCTCGCTGATCTGTGCAGTTTTCTTGAACTCCCCCGGCACTATAGCCAGTTGTTTCTTGTCTTAGGCTTAGATTGTAAGTTATCTGTCATGGGGATCTTTTTTCTCTCTTTGCTTAGTGTCTGAGACAATAACGTTTTTGTCTGTAAGTAGAGCTCCTACATGCTTACAATAATAATAATAATAAATATGATAATCTGGGGTTGAACTAAGACCATGCAATAAAGGGAACAGATTCAAGTAGTTTACTAAAAGGATGTTTTCCAAGAACCACATATCATTTGTTTCAGCAACTGGAAAGTAGGAGTTGAAGGAAGAGAAATGAGATTTAAAGCACTTAACTTATTCCCTGGAGCAGTATGATTTATTCATGTCTTTGTCATAGAATGTTTTTGAAATGCAATGGTAAATGACCTGTGTTTTTCACTGGTAGGCATTGATACTGCATTTCTCATAGTTGGGGTTCATGACTTCTGCAATTTGGGCCCGTATGTTTTAAATACAGGATCTGTGTGCCTAAAGTTCAAAGCTATGCTTTGAACCAGGACAGTGCTGTATAATAGTTTGAAAGCTATTGTCTCAAACTAGTCACTCGAAATTCATTAAATTAATGACTAAGTTACTCTTCCTAGGTGGAAGCTCCCATATGGAAAATTCAGATGACTCAATACTTTAATTCCCAAAGCTGCTATAAAGGTAGACAAGCAGAACAGTTCCCATAATATTCCAATGGCCATATTAAAGCTGAAGAAGCAGTGTAACAATTCTCTCTTCAGAGGAAAAAAAATCAACAGTATGCAACACGTGGCCCCAATCACTGTACAGTTAAGAAACAATCACGTTTTGCTGTTTGCTGAGGAGGAATGGTCTGTCTTTTACACAAACAATACAATTAGCAAATGGTCTGGATCCAGGATTCTGGCACCCTTATGGAGTGGGTTATTCTGTGCGGAGCTCAGGGTTTGGCCGGCCATGAACATTTCACTTACCTACGCTACAGGAGAACTTGCTGGACCAGATTCTGCTTTCCAATACACTTCTTTCCCTGCACTGTTTATTCTAGGCAAACTGTGAAGTATACAAAATTACATCAAGGTTACTGGGGTATTTGGAAAAAACAGGCTTTAAACTGCTACTTGTTTGCATGTTCAAAACACTCAGAATTCTTTTGTTCTGCAGATTTTTCCAAAGTTGCTGGAGTTTCTTAGAAAACAAAAACAAAACTAAAAAAAAAAAAGGGGGGGGGGGGGGATGAAGCCAAGAGGACAATCTCTTTTAGAAACAATAACAGTTAAATTCATCACACTGGGTGTGACCCACTATATAGTTACAATTCCCTGGCTCGTCTTCATGGCTGTATATGAAGAATTTGTCATAGGATACGATGTGAGCAGCATTTCTTTAAAATAATGCTTTACCACTCAAACATCAATGCACCGCAATAGCTGGCTATGGGAAATATCTGCATAGTATTATGAAAGAAATAAAGCTTATTCTAGTATTAAAGAATAAGAGGAAATTTTTGTTTGCATTTATTTCAGCTATAAAGAACTCTATTAATAAGATGAACCTGAAAAGCAGGAAGAGAATCTTCAGGAGCCAGGAAACTGCAATATGAAGCTCTCGCTGCTCTAGTCTGGCACAGTGAGATTAACAACAAACAAAAATGTAGTTTTGTATTAAAGATATTTATCATAGACCATATTAGTCAAAGCCCAGAATTCTGTCTAGCAGTGACTTTTAAATCATTAAACGATGATTTAAAAGTCACAAAAATTTATAAACCACACGAACATCTTGAATGGCAGCTTTCAGCCATTTTCTTCACGTCAAAGTTACTACAATTAATTTTCACAGCCTGAGTCAGTCTGTAGACTCAGAACAGGTTAACTGTGGTAGCTAAATGGTCCAAGTTTCCCTTGTGGATCTTAGATGCTGCAACTGCTTTAAGGCTGAACTTTCAAATTCCTCCAGGTGCTAGTTATGCTGAAATTGAAGGTAGACAGAACTTAGATTCCAGCCTGTAGTGCCAATCCATCACCTGCTGAATGTAGTACAGTAGTCACAAAGGGAAAGTACAGCATCTATGCTACTGCATATTGTAGGATGCTTCCTAGGCCTGCCTAATTGGATAGCTTTCTGTGAGGTGTCCCTAGGTACTTGCATGTAAGGAAATTATCTGAAACACTGCTTTGTGTTCTCCCAGATGCCTGTAATGCTTTCTGGCAAATATGCTCTGCTGCACTCAGGATCTTCAGCAGCCACCCTTTGGGCTGGGTAACTGCCTCAGGTAATGTAAAAGAACTCAAAATTCTGGAATATATTCAAACTGGATATGAAAGCAATTTAAAATTGTTTTCAACATGCCCTAAAGTACTGTATATGCTAGACTTTATGTTTTAATAGCCTCTTCAGTGATTTTTTTACCCAAAAATGTCTTTCTCTGCAACAACTGGGGAGAGATCCCTTACCTTGTAACCATTGAGAAATGCAGGTTCATGCTTGATAAAACTGTTTACAGTTCTGCTGTTCACATAACAGCTGCAAGGAACAGGCAGAACCAGAATAAGAGCTCTTACTTCATCCCCTAATTGTCAAGCTTCTATCTAGGTAAGCCATACCTCTTGAAATATTCTGGATTTTTGTGCCTTTCTTGGCTATTTTTTGGTGTTTACATATAAAACTGAGTTGTCAAATCTTTGTTATGACTTCTTGGAAGGAGAATACATACTGGAGTTGCAAAGGTGAACAGGTAACTCCATGATAATGTTTGTCTTGGGCTGCTTTCTTCATATATCCCTGCCCCCAAGATTCTATTTTCAACATTTCTTTACATTAGAGTTGTGAAAAGGTAGATACTCCATGTCCTGCTTTTATCAGTAACAGGGTAAGAGAGGAAAAGATGTTTTACTGAAATTATGAAGTTCATTCTGTAAAGGCCCAAGGTACAATAATCACAAGGGATTTGCATATAAGTCCAAACTCTGCTTTGTTTCTCTGTGTCACTTCTTCTATCTGCTCCTTTATGTCTTTTGACTATGTGTCCAGACCTACCGAGACCTACTTGTTAGTATGATCTACCCTATTTTATTTGTTCTTTTCCTCTCTTATAATTTTACGTGGTTGTATATCTAAAAGTGCTTATTCTTTTCCTTCTATTTTTAGTTTATAAACAAACAACTAAACAGAGATAATAGAAATGCTCTACAGAATGCTTACAGTCTTTCTCACAGTTAAGGCCTCAATATCAAGTTTCAGATAATCATCTTTGGCCTTAATAAAAAAAAAAGGCTTTGAAAATCCACAGTAAATTCATACATTCTACACCAGTTCATACTGAAAAAATCAGTGTTACTAATTAGCTAAATCCTTGGCAGCTTCATTTCCATCATGTACAAAGAACCTCATTAATTCTGGTTTCTGTTAATTCTCTTGGTTTACAGAACAAGGGATTTGTCTCATTTGCAAAAGAAAAACTAAAAAAAAAAAAACTAAAATAATTACATTTTATGCCAATGAAAATATCTTACATGGAGAAGAGCAACTCTGTGGGTTGGACCAGTGGCTGCTGATAGTAGCACTACCCTTCAAATGTACCCCAGCTAAATATATCTAGCTTTTAATTTCCATACTCATATTTACTGTTATTAGCAAGACATGGCACTTCATTTTACTTCTTAAATGAGTCTTGGGAAATTGTCGGAAGAGAAGAATACCAAATTTGGTATTGGTTTTGTCATCCAATCTTGATGACAAAATGCAGTCATCCAATCTTGATGGGAAGAATAAGCATTTCCTGCTTACGTTTTTCAGTACAATGCCAGAGGAATTTATTTTTTAGCATCTAATTCATGTTAGTATTTTTTAAATTGTTAAGCTTCTGTCTGTGGTGTAGTTACAACAATCTCCTGTATTGCAGTGGTCTGATAAAGAATGTAGTTAAAAAAAGACAGAAGATTGTAATAGTAACGCAACTAGTCCCAAAGTTAGAAGAAATCAGTACTCATACAGCAGTGGCAAAATTGATCTGAGTTTCTAGCTGTAATCCAAATAGCTTCAGAACTATAGAGCCCAGTTCTGTTTCTGCAACAGCAGTTTTATCTGTAATGTGGTGGTAACCAAGTCAGAATGCATTGGGTCTAGAGTGAATGTGGGCTTTAGGAGGGGTTTTTCCCACCTCCAAGCAAGAAAAATCTTCAAATCTTGAAAACTGGTTGTGGGTACAAATCAGTAGCATTTAATCCCCAATTTTAGATGAAATATTCAACTTTCTTTCTCAATATTTGTATGAAATGTTTACATGCAATTGAAAGGCAAACATCTTTAGGGATTTTGCCCATTATGAAAATCTCCTATATATTTTACAAAAATATTTTTATTTACTTTATGTAGGTTTGTGCAAGTCTGTATATGCTGTTTATCAAATTCACTACTTTTTATTAAGTTTATTTTAAAGCACTATTAAAGGAACTGGTTTTTTTTTCTCCAGTATAACTCAGTCTTCATATAGAGGCATCACTTCTGGGGTAGATATTCTGGAGTCAGCCAGTGCCACTTTGTAAACCTGGTCTTCTTTCAGACATGTCAATTGTAGCAATAGTTCATCTAAAAATAGTTCCTTAATCCACCAAAAAGCAAACAAATCTGGCTTCATATAAGAAACAAAGCATCTACTCCAAGATGATTTTTAATTGCTTTAGTATTTAGCCAGATTTTAATTGGTGTTCATTTATAGAAGTTTTCTTAACACTAGATGCCTAAGCTATTAATTGGCTATCAGCTCTAATGCAAGTGCATTAACAAGATACAACTAAAAGCCAGCCCATGTTGGACAACAAACTCCTGTTGTATACAGACCCATAGTGTCCTCTGGATTCATCTGTTACGACTTCTGACCTACCTGTCTCAATGACTATATTTTAGAAAAGTAGTGTACCAACTTGAAATGTCTGCTTACTTGAACGGTAAAAGCCCCTCAGGTATCAGTAAGCATATTTCGTTATACCCCAGTCTCCCCTAAAAGTAACTTCTTCTTCCTTTAATAATTTTCAGTGCAGGAATGGCAGAATTCTACCAGTTGTATATTTAACAGATAAATACCAGAAATCATAACCAACTTTCACTTTTAAGAAAGTGAAAAGCCATAATTTTCCCTGCAGTGGACTGGGAGGCTGTTAGCATTTTGCCCAGAAGCCATGTTGTGATAGAGCAAGTCCAAATTTGAACTTCTTACATGGGAATGTAAAGGTAGACTATGATCAGAACAACCCAAGACAAGAAAAAAGGTCCCACTCATCTGTGAGGCTGTTAAAGCTAAGTATTACTAATGATGTTAACAGAATTGGAAGGGGGAGGAGGAGAGGGGTAGAAGGCTGTGTGGACCCTGATCAGCTTTCCTTCTGCTGGACCAACAGCATGAGCAACATGGCAATGGGCTGAAGGCTCTGGGAAGACACAGCTTCCTCCAGCACATACACAGGGTTGTGGAGGAAGGAGCATCCGCTCATAAGTCAGCAAGGATGGAAAGCAAGATTAATGAACTACTGGAATTTTGCTTCCTGGCATCCTTTTTTTCTCCATAAAGCATAAGCAAAAACCTGTTAAAATGTCAGTTTAAAGCACATCAGCTTAATCTTCTCGACTAATTTACTCAGCCCAGGCCTACTACCTAGCTGTCCAAACCCTTCCACCACCCTGCCAGCCTGTCACTGCCGCTGGCTTCTCCAAGCCGGTAGCTTCTTCCCCCTCGTACCCACCTCACCAAGGCTACCTGTGCCCTGTGCAGTGCTTTCTCAACACCCATTCCATGACTCCACGTACCCCTCAGTTCACAGGTTACAGCCCGTGTCTCCTCTCCTCTTTAGAGACCTTTACCGATCCAGCCTATCGTGTCACGGCTTAAGAAAAGATGTCGAGCGCCCGCCTGGGGAGCCCCGGCGGCCGGCGGGCACACCGCAGGCTCCGCTCCCCAGGGAGGCGGGGAACCCGACCCCAAACACAAGGCTACAGCCCGGGGCCAGCTCTAATGAGCACCCCCGGCGCGGCGGGTGCCAGCCTCCCCGACACCTCCTGTGCCGCGGCCCAGCCCCAGCCCCAGCCCCAGCCCCAGCCCCAGCCGCTCTCCCCGCCGGCGCCGCCCCGCCCCGCCGCAGCCCCTCGGCAGGGCGCAGGAAGATGGCCGGGGAAGGCGGGAGCGGCGAGGCGGCGCGGAGCGGCGGAGGCCGCGGCGTTGTGGTAAATGCAAAGCGTCGCCCGGCCCGCCCCGGCCGCTCGTCTTCTACAGTTCGCGATCCTCTCCCCGACCGTCCCCCCGCTTCCCTGCCGCTCCTTCCCGCCCTCTGCCGCCATGCGCTGCGCAGACCCCGCTCCCCCATCCCTCAGCGCCGTACCCCACGGATGTGGCTCCCCCCGGCGCTTTGTTCTTGACCCCCCCCCCCGCCCTGCCCCGGCCCGGCCCTTCACTTCCCTGCCGGACTCCGGACCCTCTCCGCTCCTTGCCTTGCCCCTCTGCTTGGCCCCCACCCGAGGCCGCTCCCAGCCACCGCCTGTCCCCTCACGGAGCCTGCTCCGGGTTCCCCCGCCGGCACTCGGGCCGCGGCCCCTCACTGCGCTGCCGCAGGGGACAGCCCGCTGTCCCCATCCCTGCGGGTCTGCCGGGTGGGGACGACACCCGGCGCCGCCGGGCTCCCCGGACTACGGGTGGGCAGGCTGGCCGGCTCCCCAGGCTTCACCGGGCTCCTGGTTTCCGCCATGAAAACGCAGCCCTGAATTACCCCGGGCAGTGGCGGAGGTGGCTGTGCGCTTCACCAGGTTGCTTGAGTAACTGAGGTCAGGATGCCCAGGGGTAGCGCTCACCAAAACGCTTAGAGGCCTTTGGGGCCCCGCGAGCGCTGTAAAAACACGCTGTCCGGCTGCTCCTTATCCTTCTGTGGTGGGAAGAAGCCCGAACTTTGGCAGTGCGCTTTGAGTACCAGTGGGGCTAAATAAATCGTGCAAAAATGTAGGGAAGAAATTCTTTGCTATGGGAGTGGTGAGGCACTGGCACAGGCTGCCCAGAAGCTGTGGCTGCCTTATCCCTGACAGTGTTCAGGGCCAGGTTGGACGGGGCTTTGAGCAACCTGGTCTAGTGGAAGGTGCCCTTGCCCACGGCAGGAGGGTTGGAACTAGATTGTATTTAAGGTCCTTTCCAACCCAAACCGCTCTATGAAATGAATAAATATGCTCCTTATTCTGAGGGACAAACCAGATTCTCCTGTGAAGGAAATTCCATCGCTGTCACCACCTTAGGAATGTTTGTATTTTATTGTGGCATTGGGATTTTAACCAAGTTGTAGAACTGCTACCCGGATCATGGAGCAGAGTTGGGGGCTCTGTGTAGGCAGTGTTGCGTCCTGTCCCTACCAGCCTTCACTCCATCCCCTGCCAAAGAAACCTATTGCTGTGTGTTGGAGCTCTGACTGAAACCACTGCGCATCAACCACCTCTCCTGGCACCTGTGTAATGAATGACTTTTTTTTTTAAGTGGGTGTCTGTGTTTAGCACCAAAGCAACGTGAGGATATTGCAAAGGAGGCTGTGAATTCTCATAACCATGTTCTGCTGTACTGATTTCTTCTGCTTACTATGCATAAATGTGTGCATGTGATCCTCAACCCCTCTCTCCGCCCAACCAAAAGTAAGGCTTTTGCAGCATGATTTAAGTTTACAAAGCTAGATTTTGCTAGATGCTTGCTCCTTTGTTTAATATCAAAGCAGAATCCAGATCCTTGTTGCTTTGAAGTGAGTACTGTGCTGAGACCTCACAACAAAACTAGCAGTGTTCTTCCAAAGGTGTTGAATGTCTCCAGCCTCTCTCTTAATGCCTCAAAGGAGCGCTTTTGGGTATTGCCATGTATTTGTATACCTTTTTGTCTATGTTCACATCAACTTCTGAAAGACCTGCTGGAGAATTTCTGCTGGGCTGCTTGAACATGCCAGGCCTGAACTTTAAAAACAGACCTTTCTTGCACTGTGGGGTTGTTTTTTACACATCTGTATACCGATATATTCAGTATGTATATTTATTTATCCAGTTGAATTCTGTCTTTATATTGAAACAATCACAAATATTTGCTTCACATTTTCAAGGGCTAAAGCCAGAAGTCAAAAGAAGTTGAACTTAAAATTTAATTTGAGGTGGCTATTTTTTGATGCTTGGCTATTAAACTGAGGATAATCACACTTTTTTAATTCACAAGCAGAATACTCAGAAAAATTTAGAGTTACATGAAAATTGTTCCATTGCATAACAGTGTGAATAGCTTTAGGGTAGATGACAATTTCTCCTTAATGTTGGGAAGTGCCTTAAAGAAGAATATGAAATAGGCTTATCGTATTAGAAAGATAATTAATTAGAAAGTATATGTGAATTTAATCTTATTGGTCAAATGCCAGTTAGCACTTGTAACTGAGAACTTCTGTATTATTGCAAAGCGATGCAGTTTATGTTCTTTTATTCAGATAGGATAGATAGGAGAATCAAAATTTCATGCTGATCCTGTTTCCTAAAGGACTTACTGTAACCTAAGTGAAACCTGTTGGTTTGGATGAGTTCTGAAGAAGTTTCCATCCATTTAGTTTAATCTTCTGCATCACACTAAACACGTGGAATTTGACCAGGATGCATCAGTAGCGGTATTGACAAGGGTTCTTAGTGGGTGTTTACAGTCCTTAGGCAATTTAAAACGCTATCTGAAATTGTTTCTTTTTATGTTAAGATACTTTTGAACAAAACCCTGCCAGGCAGCTCATTGCTACAAAATGTTTAAAAAGTTTCAGCCACCCTTATATGCTGAAAATGAAGATGAGAAAATAGGCTTCACAGGCCTTGTGCAGCAGGGTTTCTGGAGCAAGATTTGCCTCTTAATTAAAAACCTTGCCAAGGAGGATATTTATAATCTCATGTTTCTGTGGAAATGAGGAACATAACTAAGTAACTTTTTTCTAGTTTCAAGGCTTGTGTAAGTCCAGTGATCTATGAGCCATGCTTTTTATGGGGGAGTGTTCAGTGGTAGTTACCAATAAAAACCTCTTTTTGGAATAAAGAAGCAGTTGGGCAGAGTTAAGAAAACACAGCAGCTGAGGCATCTGTAGATGTCGGTGAATATGCAAAAAAAAAAAAGCCAAGCAATCGAAAATCCATGAGATGGAACAGTGTTTCTGGACAGCATGAGGCAGGGCTATGGCCGAAGTTCATGAAGACTAGATGTGGAGGAACACCTCAACATCAGATAGCTTGTGTTAGCTTTGAGTTTTTTTGGAGACATGATTTATTGCTATACCACATGAAATTACAAGCAGAGGTTAGTTTCAGTGATGGGCCTTTAAAGGTTATATTTAGCAGACATGCCATTAAGATTTGCACTTTACAAAGACAAGTTTCTCACCATTTATCCCTCTACTCAAGGTTCATGTGGGCAAGCTTTAGAAAGAAGAAAGAATACGTGACTTGAGGAACATGATTGTAAAAAAACCTATTAGATGTTGCTTTTTGTTGTGAACCGATATTGAAGCAAAGCTTTGTAAAGATTCCAACATGCCTTGTGAGCCTGCAGGTCTCATCTTTCATAAGGAATTCTGAAAATTGTTGGTTTACAGTGTGTTTAGTTCTTGTGCTGATGAGTTTGCATCTTCATAGCTTTCTGAAGCCTTTACCTGTCGGCTTATTTTTGATCTACTTAGTCCCTATCGCCACTCAGTGCTCTGGGATCTCCTAATTGTTGTATGCTAGTACTTATAAAACTAAAGTATATTAAATCTGTAAAATATTTTTTTTCTGTAAATGTATGGGCTTATAGAGTAGCTAATCATAAATTGAGAAGTAGATATTTTGTAATCACTCATCTTTGATGACTTATGTAAATTAAGAACCTCATCTTTGGCAAGAAGTACAATCTTCCACTGATTTGTACAGATACCTTCCATGAACCACATAATTTTTTCTCCCTGTCCTACATGCTATTTCATCTATAGAATATTTATTTATGTATGACTTTAAAGTACCTCTAAACCAGAAAAGTATGATTTTAATGTAAGATTTTACAACTTTCAATCCCACTGTCTGAATCTCCCATTGGAGAACCTCTTCTTAGTGGTAATCTCACATTTGCCTTTCGAATTTGAAATTAGTAAGAAACTTAGTCTTGCCACTAGTTTAGTACTAAATACTTATTCTGCCTAGTTGTTTGTAATTTCAGGTGAAATTTCCCACATTCTGTGGGAAAAAAAAAAACTGTAGCATTTGATTTCTGAGGTGTACTGAGAAGCAAAATAATTAATAGGAAAAGTGAAACAGTAAATTATGAGTGGAAGAGAGCATGTCATATGATTAATTCAGCCAATAAACTGTACTAGAACAGCCAAAAGAATGTACTAGAACACTGATTTTAGTTACATATTGTCAAACACCATGAAGTATTCTTAACAACATTATTTGATATTTCAGATTTCAGACAATTGGCCTGGATACAGTCTGGATTTGTTCACTTATCCTCAGCACTACTACGGAGATCTGGAGTATGTGCTCATACCACATGGCATTATTGTTGACAGGTATGTGTTGGTTGAATGTTACTAAATAAATTCTTTGATCAGTAGTATTACTCTGTTTTATAAAGCTTATCATCCACAGACTGTGTATATGATATTTGTCTTAAAATATTGTATTAGCAATTATAAAAATACTTTATTTCATTTTTAAAAGAAAAAAAATACTTGAAAATTAGGAAATACCAGACTTGTAATTTATTGCTTTTACAACTCCCTGTCTAATTTCTTTCACTGAATATCTGATCTGGGCATTAAATCAGACAGGTGCCACAAAAAGGTGAGTGATCATATAGTGAAATTGGCATTGGAATGTAAACTGCAAGGGAGCTCAACTCAAGGTGAAAGAGCAAGTACAAAGGTTTGAATATAGTTATACTTGAAAGCCTCACTTGCACTCCAACCGTCCTGTGTTTTTAATATGAAAAGGAGAAAACCCAACATTGAGTTATGTACAACTTTGACAAGTCCCTAGTACAAGTCGTTAATGCCAATTAACCTAATAGTTCCTGACTGCACTATTGACTTCTGCCATTCAATGCAACCAGAAAGTGTGTCAGGGACTGTTTGGGTCCAGGTGCTAGGTCTGGAAGGTAGCAGTGGGAAAGCTTGACCAGCCCTCATTCCTTACCTTGTAGTAGTCCCCATGTACTCTCCACGTGGGCACCTGGTGGTGCTTTGGTATTTCTGCTGAGTCCAGCTCAGTGTTCATGCTCACTAACAGTTTATGATGTGCTGTTAAAAATCTTATGAAAATGTTACAAAATGGAAATGGTAATTTTCAACAGTGTATTTATTGGGAATATCTGAATAGAATTTCATGGGACATTTTCAGCCTGCAGCTTTCTGTCTACCACATTTAAACAGCCAGTTGCAAGTACTGAATTCACTGGAACTCCTTAAAAGAATATTGTAGACATGCATCATAAGGAAGAGTTATGGCTGCTTTATTTTTAAAACACAAGCTTTCTTTCATTGCATTTTCAGTAACCATTGTGCTGAATTTTTCATCTCTTTTGGTTAGAGTCAACTGACTCTTAATTCCTCCTTTTAAAATAAATATGTTCCAACTGAAGTTCTCATAGGATTCAATATAAATTTGTTTGAAGTAAGTAACTCTCCAGTGGTGTTTTTGTACTCCAGCAGAATAAATGCCACTGGTTTTTTCTTACTCCAGCAGAACAGACTGATACTGTTATAATGGAAAAGGACAAAGAACCGAATATACTGTGATCATGCAAAATTTTCATGTAGGAAGAAGGTTCAGCCCTTGAGAAAATTCTCTAGATTGGTAGCAATTAAATATAAGTTTAAAAAATGGTATGTCTTTTATTTAGAAATTGAAATTAGTACATTTTTGTCTACGCTGGAGTTCCTACTTTTTTAAAATATAAAATGGTCTTTGGCAGTTTTTGAAATTTCAACTCATCAGACAATCTGAGGAAGAGTATATATATAAAAAAATCCCTAGAGAGATGTTTCTTTTTTATGGGAGGTTTTCCCCGTTATTTTCAGACTTGATAAGAGATGATAAAAGACTGGTTTACTAATCTTCAGTAAAGGAAGTGAGAGTCATTTACTAATCTTCATTCTTACATGAGTAAAAGGAATTACGTATAAGAGGTCAAACAAGATGATCTAAAGATACCTTATATTTTTTAAATCTAAAAAATGCTAATTACTGCTTGAGCATTACAATTACAAAAATGTGATAATGAAGTGACAGCTTTTGTTCATAACTAGTGTATTCAATTTAGAGCTTATTCTTCTCTGGTAAATGCACACATGTAGATTTTACTGAAGCTCAATGTATTTATGTAGTGTCAAGTGGCTAGAGAAAAAATAAAACCAAAAAATGGAATCCTGAAAGATGTGGTGTCTATTACAGAATGTGTATCTTTTGGGTTCAGTCATCTGTCATGATGTGTTTGAAATGCAGAATTGTCAAAGAGAAGACAGATATGGGAACCCTGCAGTTCCAGGTTCTTTGGGGCATCACCTTGATTATTCTTGTGTGCCTGACCTCAAACAAGTCACTTAAGCTGTTTGCAGTTTTCTCTTTTGCTGTATGACATAATGATAATGTACACTTTTTATAAAATTTAAGGTTAACCAGTTTGATTCACATGCTTTGCATTTTGCATCCATCACTCTGCCTATTGTGAATTCAATCCAGACCAAGCCATGACACTTAAACATACTGTCATTCAAGCCACATACATACTGTTTCTTTGTAACCACATGGAAACCATACCATGAGTTTAGAGAATCTGCATCTAATGTTATCCTTAATTTTTTTGCCCCAGGACAGAACGATTGGCCAAAGATATTATGCAAGACATTGGAGACAATGATATTGTGGTTCTCTGTGTCCTCAAAGGTGGCTACAAGTTCTGTGCTGACCTTGTGGAGCACATTAAAAATCTCAGCAGAAATTCAGAAAGGTTCATCTCTATGAAAGTCGATTTTGTTAGACTGAAAAGTTACCACGTAAGTCAACAACTCATTTACGTAGCTTTATGTAGATTCTTGTTGTATGTTAATAATAAATAGTGGACTTTTGTAAATGGAAAACCTGTTTTCCCCCCCAAATTATAGAAAAAATGTGAAAAATATTTTTGTTTGAAAAACCTGTAAGGTTTTCTTTCAAAATATTTGTCATGTCCCTTTATGCTTTATGGATGGTATGAATAAGGATACGAAGCATCCTCAAGCTGTATTTTTTTATTTAGTCTGTCTTCACTTTCAGACAGAAAAGTCAGAATTCCATCATGTAAAATGTTGGCATGTTGTTTGTTCTCAAAATCTTCAACAGTTATGTCAAGTTAATTTCATGTTACTTCATTTTCCACCCTCACCCCCACATAGTTTGGCATAACTGTAAGGTAATAAATCTGTGTCTTATTCTAAATGTTTAATGCTAACTAAATGAAATGCTTTCATCTTCATACCATGCAGTTTATATAGTAGCAAAATACACCACCAGATGATGATAGTGTTTTTTAAGAAAATTAAATAAACCATTGAACTAAATCCAGCGTTGAAGTAAGGATCAAGACTTCCTGTTATCTTCAGAGGAAATTATGCAATAGTGATTCATTTGTTTCAGTGAGGCAATGATAGTGCGATTACTGGCCTTTTTTTAGAATGTGTGATTACAATTTCTATTTGCGTAATCTCTACATTTATAGTCTGCCTTGTAGGATAGGGAGGGCACATTTCTAGAAGTTGTCCTAGAAATATCTGAGGAAGTACACTGAAGAAATGGAGCGATAATACAGTTTCTCTCTGAGCACAATGCAACTTGCTGAGTCCAGTTGTACTCACAGTAACTCTATGTCCTTTCCGCAGACAGTTTGTTTGTTTATATGGTTGGTTGGTTGGCATTTTGCTCTGACCCCAGTAACCATAAACTTTTCCTATCTTTCACAAATCCAGTCTGATCTTTTTTCTATCATGGAAAAAAAGAGGCTGAGAAACTATAGCCATTTGATTAGGATTTGGTACTGGGGCCTGTCTTTCAAGAATTAGTCAGGTCTAGGAAGGACATATGCAATACTAATATTATACAATTTCTAGCTATTTGTCAGTGTTAAAGAACTAATAAATAAAATAAAATACAATGTTTGTCTCACATAAAAGCACATGGAAATTATGCAATCTTTTTTCTTTTTCTTTTTTTTTTTTGTGTAACAATGGCAGCATTTCAGTAATGCTGATTGATGAATATTGTAATTACTTAAACGTTTTTTTATACTGTATTTGGCATATAGGTAATACACGTGCTTTTCCTGTTGTGATATCTCTTACCCAGCATGAAGATACCCTGGTTCTAAAATTTCTTTCCTTGGAGACAAGTGAACTCTTATTATCCATACTATCCCATAACCAGTGAGTGGCAGGAGATGTGTACCATAAAAGTTTAGAAACTTTCACATCGTTGCTTAGGAAATCAAATAAAAGCATGCTATATCAAGCTGAAACTGCAATACAAATTTTGTTATGCAAGGATGTCATTATCAAGACTAAATCCTGGATATCATTATCAAGACTAAGTCCTAGATAGCTTCTAGTGGCTGTGCATATTTTGGGTCTTGGCCTCATGTTTTAGTAGGAAGCTAGCACCTTCCCTAGAACTAGTGCTTGCATCTAGTTTTTAGAAAATAAATAATTTTTTTCTTATAAGCACTTCCAAACAGGTCTCATGTGTTTAGAGCCTGAAGCTGTGCTTGATGGAGTGCTTGGAACAGTGCTTGACACCTGCCTGGTCTTGAGAAGCTAAATGACACAGGAGTCAATATAAATTTGAAATGACATTGATACTGGTAGATTCGTTCCATGAGATATGCATAAATGTAATGCCGACTAAAGTACCAGTACCGCTACCTGCCATCCTTTGTATTTTGAGTTATTGTTTTGTCCTAATCAGGTTTTAGACGAAGTACCCTTGTCAACATAGCTGTGGTCAGAACACTTGAGGAACTTGCTGTTGTAGTTTGAGTGACTCTATCCTAACCTTATATGAGACTCCCAAATCCCCCATGTCACTTTATTCTGTAATAACATACCTTTCACATTGTTTTACACTTAATTAGAGGCAAATAACTACAGTCTTAGAGGTAATACTTGCACATGGAGTCTTGGACCATCACCAGTTCCACTTCTTACCTTCTCTTTGCCTTTTCTGTTCCATTTCCTTTTAAGACTTATTAATGCTCTCTCCTTTTATCCTTTTTTAATTTAGTAGACTGCTCTTCTCATATTATTTATCCCACTTACTTTTACTAACTGTTCTCTGTTTCTCTCCTAAAGGGAGTCCTGCTGCTCTCAGTATACTTGCTTCAGATATGTCTCCCTTCCCTCCTCCAGCTGTTTAAATCCAACAACTAATTTGAGCTCAAACTCATGGGATTTTTGAATTGTTTCATTCCAACTTCAATCCTGAAAGGTTAGTTGATTTTTAAAGGTTGTAACTGAAAGTGGGATTTCTTGGTTTAATTGTGTAGCAAAAATGAGTGGTAACTGTGACCCAAAGTCAGATCTTGGCATCAGTAAAAGTATATCTTAACTGCAAAGTATCAGTGGAAAATGTTGTACTTTGATGTCTGGCGTATGGACGTGACTACAGAAAAGGAGATGGCAAATCTGACCAGCTCTACATGACTTTTTGTTTTTCAAACCTGTCATCATATTCCAGAATTTAGAACTGTAATTAGCATGTTAAGATCTGCTTTCATATTATGTAGCTGAAAGTTGGACATGTAAGTAGGTTTTTAGACTTCTTCATAAGAATTAATTTATTAAAAGGAAATCATAATACATATAGATTCTTAGGATACTAATGAGGTGAGTGGTTGCTTGTACTTCTGTAGTCAGGATGGTTTTATCTGGCTTGAGAAGTTTAACATACATGCATAAGCCTGGTCACACTTTCCTGTATTTTATAAGTGCTGTCTTCTTTCATTATCTTAAATTGGCATGTCAGATTGTTGAATGTAGTATACAGGTAATATGGGAAAACACCATTAGCTTATTACTTTTAGAGAAAACAAAGTGGAATCCAACTTAGGAAACCATAGCTTAAAAATAATGTGGTTGTACTGTATATAATGTTTATATTCTGCTATAATGTTTATATTCTACAGATATCAGTATTAGGTGCTAGACCTTCAATAGAATTTCTGCAGCTGCAACTGGAGGTGCAGCCCTGTCTGAAAGCATATTTTTGTTTCCTCTAGAAACTGAACTGTATTTTTCCATTTCTTTAGTTTGGGGTGGGGGTTTTGGTTTTTTTTTGGAATTTGTTTGGTTTGGTGTTTTTTTTCTTTTTTTTCACTAGAATGCTAAAATGAGTCAGTAGAGAAAGTTACGAAGTTTACACATGTGAACAGGAACTTACAGGCCCAGGTGTAGATTGAGAAAAAATTTGGTGTGCTTAATTGTAAACAAAGTTTGTATCAGTAAATTGAGAAATAGACAATTTACAAAGAAACACAGGATAACATTTTGTAACTCAGATTTTTAAGGCTTCTTAATCAGTAAGAATGGTAATAAAAATAACTGTGAAATGGGAAAGAATCATGACTGGAAGAAAGGTGGATACTTTTCCTCCATAAAATATGATTTTCGGAGAATGCTGTTTCTTGTAAACTTACAGGTGATACAGTACACTTGTTCTCATTTTATTTTGAGTATTTACATGAGTTCAAAATAAAGGAGATTGTTTAGGTGGGGATTTGATTAGAGGCTGTATGGTGATTTTACAGGCTTCTAGCACAGCAGGCAAGTTAAAGCACCATCATGAGAGTCAGAATATGTGATTTCAGAAATAAGCATATGGAAGTACCATATAGACTTAAGAGTCAGGAAGTAGATGAAGACAAAAATAAAGTCTAATGATGGAAATTTGAACAAGAAGCTGCAGCTCCGAGTTTTAAGAGGCAGAGAACAGAAAACATACACTTTTCTGAACAAACTCAAGAGTAATGAGGCAGTAAGTATAGTGGGTAGACACGGAAGTACTAGAATAGTCCTCACATGAAATATGATGCAGGTATGGAAAGCTGAATGTCAGGTTTTTGTAGAAGACAATGTATTCTGGAAACACTGACATAACAGCTGATAGAATTTGGCAGTTAGCAACAGTGGAACTGACTGCAGAATTTTGACTTTAAAACTGGATTAATAAAATTTAATATATTCAATTTTCACTATACCAGAATTTTCCTGAGTGATTGCTCCTCCATCAGAGCTCTGATGTTGAAAAGAGTTGAGAGTTTCAGGTTGATAGAAGAATTCAAAATTATTTTCAAAAACATGCTGGGTTGAATTCAAGGATGAAAAATAATGGAGGAAGAAGTTAGGCTTGGGAATGTCATATAAGGAGAATATGACACCAGCAGGAGAGGTAAAAAACAGGGATCCAGAAATTCTTTCATATGTTTGGGATATTGATAACTTTAGCAGATCAAAGAACTAATAAGAATTCAGAAGGAAGTACAACAAAGAAGGCAGGAACGTATTTTACTAGGGTGTTTACAAATTAAGGGGTAGGGCTAGATAAGAAAGAATGTTTGAGGATAAACCTCAAAGAGTGAACAAAAGAATACAAGGACGTTGATATCATGAAGAGAAGGGCTGAATGTGGTGGTTTAGTAAAAAAGCGTAGCATGAGAACCATAGCTGAAGAGTGTTCACAAACAATAATTAAAGTTCCTCTTTGTTCAGTTTTGAAGAGACAATCTAGGACATGCTGATAAAGGTTGAAATAGAGATTGACACAGAAGAGTATGTTCTGGCTCATCAAATCTAATCCCCTAGAAATAGATGCAACAGTATCGCCTAATCCTGTTGCATGGGTGTGACAAATATGATCTTTAAACCAGAGCTCAATTTTGAAATTGAATTGGAAAAATTAAGTAGAGAAAGTATACAGAGTATTGGAAAAGTAGAGGAAGTATGCAGTCTATAGACTTTCTTGACAAGTTCTCAGCAGTGTGTCAGTAGAAGGGAGAGTGAATGTGAATTAAGACTTCTTTAGTGGACAGATAATGGAAGCTAAAAATTGAAATACTCATGCTAAGAGTTGTTGAAACTGGTGGCAGGGGCTGGGGGAGGAAAGGGAAGTAAACCCCTGTGTGCTTTCTACATGCATTGTAGAATCTACTGTTCATGTGAAACATTTAGTATTCCCATATCATTTTCCATAGATGTCTATTTAACTTTCTTAATTACTGTAAGTATGTTAGTGAACCTAATGTTTTGGGGAAAGGCAAGTGAATCTTGGTGACATAGCTTTTTTTTTTTTGCCACTGAAAACCATGGAAAGCTAAACTAGTAGTTAGACTGATACTTTTGCTCGAGACTTCCGTGATTTCTTTGGTTAATCCTGTGTGGACTAAAGTGACAAGACCAGAGTCATCTCTGAAATTTTATTTTGAAATAACACTGTTATAATAAGTGCTGTTATTCTTAGTAGCTTGGAGATACTACCTGGAGTACTGCATCCAACTCTGGAGTCGTCAGCATAGGAAAGACATGGACCTGTTTGAGTCATTCCAGAAGAGGACCACAGAAATGATCAGAGGGTTGGAATACCTCCTGTGGAAAGGCTGAGACAGCTGGGGTTGTTCAACCTAGAGAAGATAAGGCTCCAATGAGACTTTATTGTGGCCTTTCGATACTTAAAAGGGGCTTATAAGATGGGAACAGAGTTTTTACCAGGGCTTGTAGTGATCGGACAAGGAGCAATGGTTTTAAGCTGAAAGAAGGGAAATTTAGAATAGACATAAGGAAGAAATGTTTTACAGTGCGGATGGTGAAACACTGGCACAGGTTGCACGGAAAGGTGGTAGATGCCCTATCCCTAGAAACATTCAAGGTCAGGTTGGAAGGGACTCTGCGCAACCTGATCTAGTTCTGCTCAGTGCAGGGGGGGGGTTGGACTAGATGACCTTTAAAGGTCCCTTCTAACTCAAATTTTATTATGATTCTATCAAATTGTGCAACGCACTTCTGAAAGAGGTTAGTAGATGAATTGCTGGTAATAAGATTATATCATAGTTGTTAATTCCATCTTGATCAGAGACCATTACAGAATATTGATCTGTTTTCCACATAGTATCTGAATTATGGATTCTAGATGTGTATTTTTCATTTTCTGATGTCAAGAAGGCATTGTTGAAAATCATCCTGAAAAAATATGAATGAACTTCAAAGGAATGTTGATTGCTAGTCATTTGGAGGAAACTTCTGGAGAATTATGTGGATTGAGTCAATTAACGTAATTCTTTAAAATTAGTACATTATTTATGGTTTTCAGGACATAACTAATAAAAAAGTGACCTCTGAATTGTAATCCATGCGCAATGATTGCATTGAAGTCTGTTCACAAGCAAATCCATTGATACGATCTGTTTCCTCTTCAGCCTCCAGTTGTTTGAAATATATTTACAACTGTTAGTTATTAATCTTCACATAAACAGGACCATTAGTGCTGCAAAATTCTGAAAACAAGTAACAAAACAAGCATTGTTTAGTAGAAATCTGCATGGTTTTGCTGTATGAAGCCATCTCAGTAAACAGTTTTGCTAATTCTCTCTACTGTAGGAGTAAGGAAACAGAGGGATTTTATAATGAGTAAGTTGAAAGCCAGTTGGTAAATTTAGTAAAATAATTTATTTTTCTGCCATGTAGCTTTATTTCTCATACACCATTACTTTAAGCTTTTTCAGATACATGGTTTGTAGTTAGCATTGTAGACAGTGAACACCTGTACAGAGAATTTTGCAGCATGATATACATTTTGAAGCTAATGTGCCATAAAAATAAAACATTAATTTAGTCACAGAAGCTGCCAGTGTCAAGGATATAGACATTAAAGTGACCTTAGTGCTATTCTGAGAAATATCTTCTAGTGATTGTAGGCAGTGCTGCCAAACAGGTATCTTACGGGCAAGCTAAAGATGTGGGACTAGAAATGTACTCCTAGAATTGCGAAAGGAATTTTATCTCTGTGTACTTTTCCATGACTGTGAGTGGATAAAATGGCATTTGCATCCTGATGTAGTAGTATCTTTCTGAGTGAAAGCTCTGTGAAATGCTCATACCTGCTAAAATGAGTAAAAGGTTCTTTACAGTTGCAAGCCAAAAGTACAAGTCGTAAGCAGGCAAAGATGCTGTCTCTGTATTTCTGATGCTTCAGTTATTTACTGAAGCTTAATAAGGCCTGAGATGATTAAAAAGGTGAGGAGCATTGGAAGCAGATAGTATTTTGTGTGGACAGACTGTTCGGAGATGTTACAATTGTGTGCAAATGTTCATTTTCCAAGTGTTAAGGCTGCTTTAAAAATAGGATATTTTTCATGAAAGAAACAAAAAAAAAAACACTTATACAGGCAGCAGTGTCTTACTGCAAAATGTCAGCCTTAGAGACACTAAAGCTTTTCAGAGAAATAGTTGAAAATGTGTCAGTAGAGGAAGTTGTCCCAAAAGCTTATTCTTGCAACTAGATGATGACTTTTTAAAAGACATTTACAAAATTGTAATGAGAAGAATAGCAGTCTCATTGGTTAAATTGTGGCTGATGTTATTAAATATTAACAGCACCACTCAGGCAACTGTAGAATAAACTCTCCTGCAAGATTCATCTGAACATCAGGTACAGATATTTGGGAATTTGGTCTCTTATTGTATCTGCACTGGCTGAAACAATGACAGCCTCCAATTCATACCGTAGCAACTGCAGTGCCCTCTGGCCAGTCACACTGGCCAGCTCAGCTGTTTCTGAGCATTTCCTAACCTGTCTCAGCCCAGGTGAGACCAGTTAGGAGAGATTTTCTATTTCAATAACTCCAGCCTGCTGTATTCATTTTTAGTGACCCAGATGCACACATGCATCTCAGCTTGCCAGTATCCCCTCCCAGGGCAGTAACTTCTTTAGTTAGCACAGCTCTAGTCCAGAGGTCCTTGTTACCAAGCGTGCAAGCCTCAGACTCCCCACTTCTTTATCTGAGAGACGCTGCTCAGAGATATCAGAGGAAGCATGGATATTTCAAACCTTTATTATTTTTGTAAACCAACCTACTTTTCATAATGTTCTAAGGCAAACTGAAGAAGGCTGTACTAAATGTAATAAAATGTGACCTTAAAATTGTGTTGTGAAACTTCTCAGGTCTTGAGACAGATGCTTTCCTTTCTAGGCATCTACAGCTTCCATTTGATGTGATGGCAGAGTTGTGAGATATGAGAGCTTAAATTCATCACTTGCTCAAGGCTGTCTTGAGTGTAAGAAAGAAGGTGTTTCTAATTTAAGTTGTTTTAATTAAAACGCAGAGTATTTTCCTGTTGGACACTGCTTTGGGGCTTGGAGTGTTACTAATAATACAAGTAGGTGTTAATCTGTGGGCATAGTTCAGGAAAGGTCATAATAAGCTGATCATACAGTCAGTTTATCAAGTTTATCTGTAATGTAAAACTTACTCATGGAGGGATGATCTATGTAACTGTATGCATCAGATAACACACCTACACACCACTTAAATATGTTAGCACCATCTGAATTCTTAGTGATTTTTTGTAAGTATGAGTAAGTGTTTCAGTGACTCACATATAAAAGATTTGGGGGAACCAAACAAAGCTTAGCCGGGGGAGAACTGAGTAGGAAGCGGCCTGATTGCCATGGGGACAGAACAAGAACAGATGTGGCAATGAAGGTAGAGTGGTACTGAACTCTGCTATGGCTCGCCAGCAGTATCAAAATATTGGTTTAAGGCATTTATGGGGCATATTAAAGCAAGTAATTACTTGCCTTACCAAAAATACTTTTCATTTTTATCTGTTGTTCCCTGCTTAGGTATTACCTTCCTTTATACTGATTTATGATTTTTAGCTGTGGAATTCCTTTCTCTAGCAGAAAACATTTTATGGGTTTGCTGTGTTATTGGTTGGTACTCTGTTACTCTGGACTTCAGATCTAATGCAGGCTCCACAAGAGGTATTTTCTAATCTTTCTGGAGAAATTTGTCTCCCCAAGGGTCACATTTTTCTAACAAGCTGTAATGTTTTCTTTTGAAAAATGTTTTCCAATTTGAAATAAATGTTTCAGATTACAGTATGTTGCAGAGGGTACAGCTACTATGGAAAAATGGAGTGTTAGGTCTGAAGTTCATTTTTCTTTTTTTTTTTAATATGGGGGGGTGTTTGTTCGGTTGTTTTGTGTTGTTTGGTTTTTTTTTTTTTCCTTTGTGAGTTTAAATCTTTGTAATTTTCAAGCAATCCAAGTTTCTGGAACATCTTAGCATTTGAGACCATGGATGTTTTTAAAACTGGTCAGTTTCAGAACAGATTCAAAGCATCAAGTGATTTTATTAAAAGCCTCCAAGTGGTCATCTCTTAAAAAAATTCGATTCTTAAGTTCCCCTGGATACCGTGTTTGTTGTTAAGCAGTGGCTTGTTACAAAGTCTAAGAAACAGAAGTTTGGTTTTAGTATTCTGTTTCATATTCCACCAAAAATACAGCAAGCTACTACTAAATTATGACATTTGCAGCAATACTGTATGTCATCATTAGGAGAGACTGTAGTCTGTTTTCAAGTCTGCTTCCCAGAGTTTTACAGTGACTAAGGAGATAGGCTCTTAGGTATCAGAAAGGCCTAGAACATAATGGTTGTTAATCCTGTTGCACAAATAATATCTGATGAGTTTGAAAGTACCATGACATGTTTATGCATTGGAAAAAATATCACCTTGATTACTTATTTGGGTGCTAATTATACCATTTAGCATGTGTTTTTTTTATATTGAGATCTGAAATGGTGCAAAATTAATTAAAATAAGCTGGAGGGCTCTAATTTTCCCAAGGAATTCTATGACTCTCTTTAACTGGCATCTTAACTGCTGTTTCTGAAAACAGATCATAGCATGTGCGATGTTCATGCAGTGCCACACCCCAGGGGTGCTGTAAGGCATAGACCAAAAAGGTTACTTTGAAGGAATACAGCAGTAACAAGAAGTACTCTTATTGCAGGGCTTATCTGTGTGACAAATACAAAATTATTTTCCCTCCTCATTTGCTAGACAGAAGTTAGAATATTTAAATAGAGAAGAATAAAATAACCTTGCAAGAAAACACAGAAGAGTACATGTGTTGTCAAAAGTTTCCTACTTGTCATTAGCCAAGGGACTAATCATAGTAGTATGAAAGAGAGCGCTACTGAGCTGTGAGTCAGCGATAACACTAGAATCCAGATTACTGGAAGGGACTAAGCATTTGAGGTTTATATCAGTCTCATCTTTTGTGAATTTGCTTACACCTATCTATCTGTTTTCTCAGCCTGTGGCTATTTGACAAATTTGAAGATTCTTCTCCTACCTTCCTTTTATCACCAGATCCTGGGAACTGCTGATAGTGAGGGTCAGAAGGTTAGTCCTTTGTGCTTAGTTTAGAGAAAGCTGTTTTCTCTTGTGCTTGCAGAACCCTCGAAGGGGCAGGGTTTTTAATATGGAGCTACAAATTTCACTGTATGATATTTCACAATGTGCATTTACTTTTGTTCGCTACTTTACAATACAATTTAAAAAATGGGGTAAGATGGTACATACAGATCTAGTAGTGTTCCAGCTAACGTGCTGAGACCTTCTGTTGGTGCTGGAAAACACAGCTTCTAGTTCCACTGGTGTAATGTTCGTGTATTTAATTCTAAACAATAATTGAGTAAAAGAAGATAACTCCAGTTAATGTGGACTTGAAAGCAAATTAACCTTTTCCTAGCTGAGTCCAGGAGAACTGGCTACAGCATGCTTGATGTCCTTTATGATTTTTGCATTGCGATAGCACAGAAACAGAAGGAAGATTTTCCCTGCTCTCTTCAGTTTATGGTGGTCTTCTGAGAGCTGAGGAAGAAAAGAAACCCAAGTTTCCTATTCCAAGAGTATGGGCTTATATTACATGACTACCACAAAAGGTGAACACTCATAGTAATGCCTCCTGGCAGTCCAGAATGAGTTACCTGAGTAAGATTATGGCAGTTCTGGAGAGTACACTTGCAAATTTGTTCTTTTGCCCCTAAGTTTTAACTTTTATTTGCCTCCCATTTCTGGAGACAAAGTATGTGGTCTGAACCTCACCTCACGTGAGTGAACAGCGCTACAAAATTGTGAGTACCTTTTCTCATCGTGGAACATATTCAGGTCTTATTACTATGTTTTAAATATTATTTTACAGAATAAAAAAGACGTTAAGAGTACAAGGAAACCTCAGATTACACTCTGTGGAAACTAACCCAAGTTTTGAGGATATATTTTGTTTGTGATTTATATATGATTCAAAACATTCTCTATCACATGTTTTTGATTTCAGTTCTTGCTGATCTTTTTAAGTGTATGGGCACTATTTGTGCCATATGGTTATATGTGGTGCTGCAGTCTTGCTGCCTCATCCTTAAACAAAATAACCCATTGAACCAATACCAAGCAAATGCATAAAACAATTACTAAACCAGAAAGGAAAGAATGGAATAATTTATTGTCTATAATCATTAGCCAACTTAACTGGTCTAAATTCTGCTTCAATTTACAACAGTTTGAGCCTTTTCCTGTAGAGTTACTTCATGTTTCTGCTGATAAAACTGAAATCATTCTCTGTTTAGAGCTTTTAAGGAAAGTTTTACCAGCAGTATAATTCCAGATCATGTAAGCAGTCATGGGTTTAGAAAATTTTCTTTATTTGAAAATATTTGAAATATCTTTATTCTGTGTATCTACAGAACTTATTAATAGGTGGAAAGATACGTACTTCCAGCAAAATAAAAGATTGTAAATCATTTACAGCTTGTAATAGTTGCCCCTCGCAAATATATCCTTAGTTGCAGTTATAATCTATATTAGCTGTCTTAACTGCATTAACACTGCATTGAGTTCACCTTTGTTGATGTTGGAGAGTACACACTAGAGATCAGTTCCAGATACTTTGACTGGGAAGGGAAGAGCTTCAGTGGCAGTTTATACTTCACTAGATACCGGAGGATCTCCATGGAAGCAACTCCTATAGGGGATGAATTTTCTAGCATCTATTTCAAGATACTTTACCTTCTTTGGATTAAGTACAGAGAGGGCATGCAGGAGTCCCAGCACACAAAAAGTTAGTGAATGTGTGAACAGATAATTCTAAACAATTCAATTTATTAAGTTTAATAACTTACTGTTGCCCTGAGAGATAGCTGAATGCTCTGCCTTGCCTTTACAGCAGGGAAGAAACATACACAGGTGTTACCACAGGTCAGCTGATAAGAAGTACCTTGCTGTCAGTAAGTTTGCTGTTTGTCTTTCTCTGTCCAAAGCCAACTTCCTCATTGTAGAACTTTGGCCTTCCCTGGAACTGGATAGACTAGCCTGAATTTGAAGTACTTCCAAACCTGTGTGATGGAGCTTTTAGTTAAGGAATAACAACAAATAAAAAGATTAAAAACTTAAAGATATCTTCAGATGATGTTGTAGTTCTAACCATAGAGAAGTAAAGTATATCTTACACTTGTAGTAACAAGAGCTCTAATAGATATACCTACACCAGTTTAAAATTTACTGTAGCAGGTTATCCTGGCAATAGCAGTAAGGCAGATCTCAGTGCAGCAGTCAGTGGTGAGATTACCAAGCAGCTCAGGAAGGCAGCTTTAAAGCTAACAGAGATTCAGAAAACCATCAGTCCTTCAGTGGAAATGTACCTTTACTTTCCCTGCTTGATAGGTGAAGTTCTGACAGTGGGTGTAGGATGTGTTTTATTTCCAGCTGGTTCATCACTGTTGGCTTGTTTGCAAGGTATTCAAAGCACCTCTTACAAATATATCGGTGACCTGACACAGGATTATTTTGAATATGGGTGTGCCCTGGAGGTTGCAGACTGCCCTTTGGTATACATTTGATTCTGGGAAAGGAAGGCATGCTTTCCAGTCTTCACTGGGAAACAATTCATGTTATTCTCATTCCTTTGCACAAGTCTCCAGCTTAACAGTACTTAACTAGTTGTCCGCTGAATGTTGCTACTTAAGCCTGGAGAGTCCTGGTTGCTTGCCAGCAAAATCACGACAGTCCTTGACACTCTTGAGGTTCTTTGTTCTTACCTGTTGCTCTTTAGAGAAGAAACACAAAATGTTGTCCGTTCAAGTGGATGTTGCTTGTAAGTACAGCATCATATGTATTACCACTCCACCAATGTTCTTATTACTGCTGCTGCTAAACTAGTTTCATAGTCTATACTTTATATATCTATTTGACTTTACCTAGAAGTCAGAATACATTAACAGATGATGTAGATGCCATACGGGCAATTACCCTGACCAACATACTCATATGTTGAGTACTTCTCAGGAGGGAGGGTGCAAAGCAATTAGGTTTCATACCAGGGTGTCAGCATCCAAACTGGAACATCAGAATTTTCATTTTAATTTCTATGTTCCTGACTGAGATGGTAAAGCAGGGTTGTAGAATCATAGAATGGTTTGGGTTGGAAGGCACCTAAAAGATCATCTAGTTCCAACCCCCCCTGCCATGGGCAGGAACACCTTAAACCATCCAACCTGGTCATGTAACAAAAGATATCATAACTATTGAACAGTGTATAATTTCAAAGCAGAAGTCTTTATAATTGCAGATAACATCTATCTGAACTCTGCCAAGACCTGCAGTTAATTCTTGCAATGCTATTTTTTAAGTGTAGAAAGCTTGGTTAAATTACGAATGAGTTTGCTGCATCTGAGTCACATAGAGGTAATAATTTTCTATTTTGAAGTGAGAGATATTGCTTCTGTGGTTTCATTTTTGAAAGATATTACCTGGAAAGTAAATTCTTGCTGTATCTGCTCTGTTTTCATCTGAGCATTATCTTTTTCCTTCACTGAAAAACGTACCTGTAGTTAATTTGTATGCCAGAGTGTACGCTGCTGCTTGGGTTTTCTGCCATTTTCACTTACTGTTGCAGCAGTGTATGGTAGCCATTTCTCTGAAAATACGTATCCGTTTCATAACCATGTGATGGTTCAAAGTCTCAGCTTTTCTTTACTGTATGGAGTACCAAGAATTATGTTCAAATCCTTAGCATTCATTAACATGGTAAATGTCTTCTCCCCTTTGGCTGTAATGCCATCCACCTTGTTCCCTCATTGCCATTCGAAATGTAGCTGTTCAGATCACCTTTAAAGTTACTGTAAGGGTAGCAACTACTCAGTTGGTATCCTTCCTCCAGTATCAAATACAAATTACTGTTTAATTGAGGTTTGTTGAGACTCCATTCTTCATGATCATGAACACCACACCATGAAATCCAATTATTTTCATTGTTCAGTGGGTAAACCCTATAGGTAAATTTATATTTCTGCTCCATGATGGTTAGAGTTTAGAGCCCTATTAATCATCCAGTATAATGTTTTTGTAGAAAATCTGCAAAGACTGGTTTCTATTATTTTACTTATACTTTTTTTTTTTTTCTGACACAAGTTGGAAGAAATATTAGAGTGGTTGTATCTTTTGAAATCTCTCCTCAATTATATTTCACCTAGATTAAAATGAGTCCTGTGGGTAAACATGCAAGCAATTTATCCTGGAGTGGTACCAAAGAGAATTGTGTTAAATGTTTGTGTGAGGCAGAGCCTGAGTGGATAATTCAGGATGTTGCTTCTTGTGTGCCTGTGGTAAATGCAATTGAAAGTAACCTCTTTCTGAGGGCTTAGTGATGTTTTTAGGAAGAAAATATTGATCTCATCTCTTAAGCTGGGATTTATCTCATCTAACTTCAGATTTCTCACAGTTAGATGTGTAGATGTAAGTTATTTGCTGTAGATTTCCGATATGGTGAAGTAGGTGATTTATGTGATCTATCTTGCATTCTCCATTGATTATGAAGGGAGCCCAGGATGCACAGATTTAGATGACTTAACTTTCAGATACCTAAATTAGGATCAGAGTAATCCTGCCTTTAATGAAGCTGTTTCAAAGTCATGGGTCACCCTCTGTGAATAGAAGCAGCAAAGATCATGTGCAGTTAGTGACAGTTTTAATGGAGAATAAAAAGGTGAGGCCAGAATGAATGCGGAGGTTGAACTCTGCTCTGCTTTAGTGGACATGCTGCATCAAACCTATTGGTGAAATTGTATTTGCTGCTTTTCAAACTGCCAATTGTGGGTAGAAGTCAGAAACCTTACAGGCAGTAATCCTGTTCTAACCATTTTGCTTAGCCATTAGGGAAGGATAAGGGAAGCCTTGGAGATGCTCTGTATTCCACAGTTTGAGGTTCTGAGGGGCAACTGAAAGTGATAGTCTGTCAGTCACTTCTTTTTGGTCAAAACCTTCTTAGAAAACTCAGTTATAGGAGATGGGGTGGTGGTGCAAAGTGATAGAGCTGCCCTCACAGGAATCCTCAGGTTGACACACCTGCTGATACAGGGGTAGAAAGCAAAGTAGAAGAGGCCTGAGGATCAAATCCTTCTTTGTTAAGAGTTTCCACAATGAATTTGGGGAGAAAAAGGCAATTATGCTTTTTTCAAAGAAATTCCACATGAACTCTGCAGACTATAATAACTAGATGTGTGATAATGACTTGGTGTTCATATTTCATAATTTAGTTATGCATTCAGTTTGTTGTGTTAGAGCTACTTTTTTTGCCATGATTAAAGAATCTTTGTTTCCCTGAGCCCAGTATTAGTGTAGCCCAGATTCTATTTCTTTAGAAGAGTAACAGATGTTCACAGTTTGGTGCAATTTTCAGATGAGCAGTGCTGTATATAATAAATTTTCCTGAGACCACCCAACTCATTTCACTTATAACTTGAACTATGTCCAAGTGCTGATCTCAGGAGATGTAAGAGATGTAATAATCCTGTGCCCCACCCAGTTAAAAAGACATTACTTAGTATAGATGGAATTTAAATATCTATATTTCCAGTCAACATAGAAAGTAAAAGTTTTATCTTGCATGTCATGAAAAAGGGAGGTTGAAATAGGAACATTCTTGCTTTCATTCATCAAGTATTCATCAGATCTGAAGATGTATATTGACAAGGTCTGAATGAAATAAAATTATAATACTAATGAACAGGTGAAAAAGCATAACAGCAAGTTAAAACAATTGAGATTTATACTGGAAAAATGCAGATTTATTAAACACAGGGGAAAAAACAGTATTAAATATAGCTTGGAATGCAGTGTAGGGATGCAGCACAATGCATCCTGTCTTGTTAGAAACAGCTGCAATAACTTTTGTGCTGCATTAACCAAAACATAGTGTGATTTTGGTATGTCTCTATATGGCACATTATATTTAGTGTCAAGCATTTAAGCACAAAAATTGTATTGATAGGGTTTAAGGATTAGATAGGGTTAGGAAGCAAGTACTGAAGAACTCTGGGTGATAGGAAGTGAACTTTATAGGAGACCCAGTCTTATAAATTTTGTCAAGGTAGGGGACAACACCTAAAGTGAACAAAGAAGCTCTGAATGACTTGAGACCACGAGATGAAACAAAAAGTTCTGAACTGACAGGTACTGAATGGTACTGAATGAAACAGATTTTTTTCTTTTCTAACATTTATCATACTTTATACTTAACATTTAGTGCAGTGTTATCTTGAGATTTATAAACTGAGAACTCAGAAAAAAAGCATTGAGAGGTTCCTATGGCAACCACAGCATGTACATTATCTATATGAACTGTATGGTTACAGTAATGTGACGTCATGGTATTGAATCTTGCTGTTTGCAGGTATGTATTTTATAATATGAGTTAATTCATGAATGAAGAGATAGATAAAAATGTCATTAAAACCAATGATCTGACACCACCCCCCCACACCCCCCCCAAGAGAAGTGCTCTCCTGCATGATGCAAATTATTTCTTTAAATTTCTTGAAAGCACCTTGCCAGGAAGGCTCTGAGCTGCATTTTCCTATGCGTTTTTTAGGCACAGTGAATACTAAGCCCTGTCCTTTGACAGCAATCATTCCTCAGTTAGAACACAAGGATTTTCATAATTGTGAGCAGTGGTGGCACAACAGCCAACGTGTGAATGTGCAATTGACAGGATGCTGTGGTCCCCCAGCTCTCAATGGCTTTTGTGTTTGCTTAACTGCTTGCCAGCAGTGAAGATGCTATTTCAGCATCTTCCTTTCAGCTGGAGCCAGAAATACCAAATGCAAAGGAAACAGTGCTGCTGTGAAGACTGCTGAAAGAGATCTTTTTTTTTTTTTTAAGTTGAAAATAAATTCATTAATCATTGCATCTCGCTGTTACAATTTTTTTTTTTACCCTCTCTTTTTCAGCTAGCAACTAAGGGCAAACTGCCTCTTCAGTAATTCTTGTGTGTTTGCTGTTAATGGAATTCCAGACTTTCTTATTTGGAAATGAAGAAATATTTTGTCAGTGCCTTGGTTACACATGCCATGGTAGACATTAGAAACTATCTGCTTTTTATAGTCTTACAACAGTCTTGGCCTGAATATGTCCCTGACTTTTCAAGAGTGACCCATCTTGCTCTACAACAAAAGGTTTATGCTTTTAAGCCTGAACTTAAAATCCTCTCTATCTCCACTTTTTATTTAGTTTCAAAATAATTTTCTGAGGATGTCTGTTGGTTTCTTTGTTTTTTTATTTATTGTTTGGGATTGTTTTTAATGTTTTTCTTTACAAAAATAAATGTTGAAACTTATATTAGAAAACATATGGGATGTAACCTTCGTTCTTGCTGTAGCTCTGTTTCCCAGAAAACAAATCAGAGCAACACGAAAAGGACGTAAAGCTCCTAGATCCGGTGCAGAAAAGGTGAAGGCAGGTCTAAAAGCCATCTGTTAAGGCAATGATGACTAAGGACCTCTTACAAAGCTGTGGTGGGAGAGTTTATCAGCGAGTGGAGTTTGAAAGGGGAGCCTTTTGGTAGGTCTGCAGTATGCAAACCTGGAGAAATTGTCATCAGGGCAATTCTGCAGCCTTTACTTACAGGTACTCGGGAAGACTGTATTAATTTAGACAATCCATTCCCATGGGGACCATGAATAGTTCCTGGGGTAGTCAGATTGCTTACGTGTGATCTGACACCTTTGCATAGCTGCAAATGTGCCATGGAAGTCCCTGCACTTCCGCCACATGGGCTGTGAGCATGGGCAGATGCAATTCCCATCTGCATGGGCATGCAGGTGTAACTGTGCCACATGGCAGGCATATGTATGCTTCCTCTGCTGGTGATGCTTTGGTGCTTTCTGAGGGAAAAAAGAACTGAAAACCGCTTAGCCCAGTGTATTCTCACCTACTTTGTAAGTCCTGCTGTCCTGTTACTTACTTGAGGAAAAATATTTGACTTCAGAGCACTGGGTTTATGAAGTAGAAAAGTATTCAAGTATTGCATTTTTGCCAGTTGTTTGTAATGATAAAGCTTCCTGATGTTGCTAGTAAACTACAGTGCCATGTTGTGGTACTGCAGCTATTATGAAAATTGGACTAATTTTGTCTTCCTATGAGTAGGGAGATTAGATTAGCACATGCACTAATTTGGCAAAACCCCCACATTAACTGTCTTAAGTTTTCTCTTGCTTTCTCTGGAAAGTTTGTATAGCCTGGCCAGGACTGTATATTTTTAAACTTGCCACCTTCCTTAAGGCGTCTTTTTAATTCCCTTGCAAGTAGGGCTTCCTTATGTCTCCCTTATACAATCTTAAGTTTGCATGCCATTGGTAATGAATTCGAACTTAGAGCGGGTTGAGAATTTTCCATCAGAATGAATTTCAACTGGAAATGTCTGTAAAAAAAAATATTAAAAAAAAAGTCTACTGATTTTGTGGAAAAATACCTTTTCTAATATAAAAATCAAAGGATACCATTCTGTTGTGTTTAGTTTGACCTGATCAACAGTATTTTATTTTATGAAGTTGACCTCAATGATTTTATCTGTGAGTTAGTTGAAAAAGCAAAACCAAAACTCTTGAAATGGTATGGCACACTGAAACTATTCCTGATAACAAGGGATAATGTTTGCAAACTTTTTTCCCTCAAAAAAGTATGGAGTGAATTTCTTCAAAAATAGCTGAGCTCTCTGTGTGAGTGACAGATGTAAGGACATTTTGCCTGTGTTTCTAAAGACTGTTCCAAAAAAAAAGAGTGTGCTTACAGGTGTTTGGTCGAGTGTTGAAATGCTTCTGTCCTCCTTTTGTGAAAGGGACAAGTATGTTACTCAACACTTGTCATATTGAGAAATAGCAAGCAAGGAAACATGATTTATTTTAAAAAGAAAGATGCAACTTTTTCTAGTTCAGAAAAGCCTGGACCTCGATGTCAGCTTAAGTACAACCAGATGAGAGAAGCCATAAGAACAAGTGAGAGTGTGGTTTTGTCATGCACCAGTACTAATGAGCATGAGAAAATGTTGGTAACCAAGACTGTGAAAGATCTAAACCAAGTTAATGTGTTTATATTTGTATTTTATATTGTATATTGTATTTTATATTTATATTGTAATTTCAAAGTTTGGTCTTTCTGTTTTTCAGAATGATCAGTCTATGCAAGATATGCAGATAATGGGAGGAGATGATCTTTCAAAGCTGACTGGGAAGGTTTGTTAATTTTAAATTTAAGAAAGAAAATACATTCACTAAAAACACTTGAGAAAAGCTGTGTAGTTTTGCACATGTCACATACTAACACTGGAATCAAACAATCTGTTAAATTAGAATTATAGAATCATAGAATCATAGAATGGTTAGGGCTGGAAAGGACCTTTAGATCATCTAAAGATCATCCAACCCCCCTGCCGTGGGCAGGGACACCTCACACTAAACCATGCCACCCAAGGCTTCGTCCAGCCTCATCTTGAACACTGCCAGGGATGGAGCATTCACAACCTCCCCTGGCAACCCATTCCAGTGCCTCACCACCCTAACAGGAAAGAATTTCCTCCTTATATCCAACCTAAACTTCCCCTGTTTAAGTTTTAACCCATTACCCCTTGTCCTATCACTACAGTCCCTAATGAAGAGTCCCTCCCCAGCCCTATAGGCCCCCTTCAGATACTGTAGGGCTGCTATGAGGTCTCCACACAGCCTTCTCTTCTCCAGGCTGAACAGCCCCAACTTTCTCAGCCTATCTTCATACGGGATGCTGTAATATGATTGTTTTCAGATTGTAGATGCCTAGAATGTCAGAATGCAGCCCCTCTGTGCTAGTGCAGGCATTTCCCAATGGTTATACATGTACCATCAGTGAGACTGTGGGAATAAATTTGTGCTGGAATGCTTCCCCTGAGCTTGTTTATATTTAAAAGCCTTGGTTTTTCTCCCTTCAGTGGGTACTTGCAGCAAACTGCATGTTGAGTATCCCTGTTGAATTCAGCATATGAGGATAATACTATAGTTTTGCCTACTGTGTGAGATTGAGTTGTGGAACCTTTCACTCAGAACAGCAGTTGGGATTTTTTTCTTCTTTCAACATGAGGCTGGCTGTATGACTGCATTTGCTTTGCACTATGCTTGAACATTCTGATACTGTGAGTGGTTTGAGTCCGTGAAAAAGCTATGAAAAAGCTATCCAGCCATGATAATAGAAAGTAGTACTGTGAAGAGGAAGGAAGTCTAATTTTATTAGGCAAATGGTTTATGATGTGGAAAATGGTCAGAAATGGATTTTTACTTTTGCATTAAGTCAACATAATACTTATCTTGTTATTTGTACTGTACGTGCAGTTACTCCTTTATTAGGTGGCACCAAATAATACCAGTTTCTTCAAAGCACTCAAATGTAGCACCAGCAAACTCATCTGTTCTGTTGTACTATAGCACACAAAGAAAAGATTGAAAAGCTTCACTTTATTTCATAAATATTAAATAGGTTTTGATGCAACTAGAACTTAAATGAAAAAAGTGCTGTTATACTTAGAATATTTTAGTGATATGTATGTTCTCAATTTGCAATTCTAAATACTCCTGCTGGGTGTTTGTTTCCAAATTATCACTAAAGCATTAATCATGTTCTTGGGAAATATTAATTCATTTGCTACTAATATTCAAACACTGGAGCTACCTGTTTTACTATGACAATTTTGCATATGTTTCTGTACCTCACAGGCAGAACCATCAGCATGCCTATTCATTTTACCTAACATTTCTCTTTCCCAGATAATTCAAACACTTTCTAAGCTTCCAGGCCCAGCTCCCTCCCCATCTTTATATCCCAAATTTTCTTGATGAATGGTTTCATTTATTAATATATTTTCCAGGTGTAATCTTTCTAGTATAATTTGAATTCACTGGGGGAAAACATTATTTCCTTTCACAGGACTTCTGTGTATTTGTGTGTGCTTATGTGTTTATAGGAGAGAAGGAAAATTTCACCCCAAGTAGTTCTGTTCTTTCCAAAAATGAAGTAAATTGCTTTCTTTTACTGAAAATCCCTTTTTCTCATTGGCACAGCCCTCCTGTTCCCAGGTATGGAACAGGACATAAAATTTGGCTGTTGGGAGGCTAGGAGATACTTGGGGAGAGGACTTAACAGCAATATATTTTAAGATTGCTGGGTAAGGAAGCTGGGATCTTGGGTAGGTGCAAAGGGCCTGGGTTGGGTATGAAGGTAGCTGCTGAAGAGGAAGGGAGCCCAGTGCTAGAAGCTGGCTGTGGAGAGAGTAAGCAGAGCAGGAAGGGAGGGCTGGGACTGCCAGGGGAACAGACTTGCTGGAAGGGCATATTGGGTGGTTGTTTGAATGTGGGGTTGTGTGTGACACAGCTGATGTATGAATAATTAAGTAGCATTTTCACTGTAACACGTGAGAAGGGGGTTTCCTTAAGACTTACTTTACTGATTGAAGAGCTGGGCCACAAAGCTTGAGCTCAAATCTTCATACTTTACATGTCTAAAGTTGGATATATGAAGGAGTGGCCTTATGTCCACAGATGCCAACTCCTCCATCTGTTGTTGACTTAAGCAATTAGTGCAAGTATTCAGCACATTTTACTAATCAGCCATTTGCAGACTGATTCAGAGCCTCCTACAGTCAGTGTAAATCTTTCCTTGAAGTGTTTTTTAGTACCTTAGTTTAGCTGCTGCCTCATAAAACTGCTAGCTTTAGTAACCATTCAGAGTCACTGAGTGAACTAGTGGAAGATTTAATGATAGAATTCAACTTTCCTGCTTTTGAGTGAGCTACGTGCTTCTTCTGCCTGCTTGGAATACTTACTAAGAAAAGATTGTAGTTAGATTGAAAAATTAATATGCCAGGTTAAGTCCCATTAACTTAATGATTATGGAAGGTGTTTTCAGAAGTGCCAGCATGAGTTTGGAATGGAAAGTTCCATTAATTTTCTGTAAAGTTCAAAAGCATCAATAACATAAACAGTTTTGAAACCTGCAGAAAAAAGATTCTGAGCTTTTGATCTTAAAGTGCTCTTCATTAAGTAATAATCTCTGGAACCTTGGCTAGCCTATCATCTTAGCGAACAACTAAATCTTTTCTGTGTGCTATTTATTACTGGGGAAAAAAAAGATTATTGAGTATATTCATGAATATGCTAATCTAGAACAATGTTTTTTCTGAAGAAGCTTAAATAAAGCAAAAAAAATAAAAACTAATTAAAAAGAGGCTGTTAAGGATAATAGCTCTTCAGAAGGAAAACTATCTCCTCTGTACTTCTCTACAATATGCTTTTGTATATAAAAATATTATAAGCCTGGGAAACATGTATAATGATCCAAACCATGAAAAAAGAGAAATATTTCTGAGAGGAGAGTTAGCATACAGACTCCAACTGTTACCTGAAAAAAATCATCCATGATATGAAATTCTTCTTCTGTGAAGAAGGTCACAGAGGCAAGAAGGAATCACGAATAAAGGTACTTGAAGAATGGGTCCTGATAATGGCTTTGAGACACTAATACTTTGTAACTATTCATTTCTATGCAGAAAAAATATAATTTCAGAATCTCTCCTTTAATGATGTAAGTGATGAACATAAAATTTTTCAGTAGTTGATTTCATAGTTAAGTAGCTGCTTAGTTTTCAATTACTTTAAAGCTGAAATGCTCATTTGGGTTAAAATTATCGTTAATATTTGTACAGAGAAATAAATTTCGAAAAATGGAGAGATAATTAATAACTGTCCAGAAAACCAAGGGCACTGTTTCAGAGTAAGGTGACTGTGGAAATTTATGTAGATGAGGTGAAAGAACAAATAATATAACCCTGTATTAATACTGTAATCACATTGTATAATACTTTAAAAATTCATAACATTTTGAAGTATTTGTGGTATTTAAACAAAGTAAATTTTAAAACATCTAGAAACTTCAGTAGATTCAGCTGCACCAGAGTTACGAGTTATCACTGCCGTTTACCTCTTATACTTGTATGGGTATATATTTTACCCCAAGAGCTTTGGAGCTGGTTATGTAGTCCAGAGTTTCTACCTACAGGAATCACTGTGTATGTCATTCCTTATGTAATATGTCCTGTAACCTTTCAAAAAAGCTCCTGTACCACTTTGACTTGTCTTTTTGCAAATGAGACAAGTTGGACAAAATCATAAACTTAGTCTATATAATTTTGCATTTAATTATTTCAGTGGAGTAATGTATTTGATGTCAAAATTAGATCCATATATTTTTGGCATTATCACTATTTCTGCATAACATAGAATGTAGACAAAATCTTTCTTATTTGATAGGTTAATAAGAACTTCCAGTTAAAACAAAGTAGTTATGTAGTTAGTATGGTAAAATTATGAAGCCAGTGAACTTCTGATATTCGATCTGTCTGTAATATGGATCAGTGATTATTATCTTCTCAATGAATCCCCTTGTTCATATTAAGTAAATCTCATTGACACTCAGTGGTTTTAGCATTTTTAGAGAAGTGTAGCAATAATCAGCATAGTGTAGTAATCAGTAGTGATCAGGAAAGTGAATGTCTTATATTCTCTTTGCACTTCATTGAGTTAGACTGAACACTCAATCAGTATTCTGAAGCTCCACTAAAATGATTGATCAGCTCATATCAAAACCAGGTTTCACTCAGAGGAAGATATCCACCATGCAGTACTCCTCACTTTCTTCTGGCAGGATTTGTGCTATAAAATCTCCAAACTTTCCTTATACATGTCACCTACATCAATTTATCTATTGTCTACCATTTTCTTGCCCCACTTGTCATACAGGAAGATGTTCCAGGAACATACTGCAATCTCATGTTCTTTTCTTATGGTTAAGTTCTCTTATTCTACTGAACCACTTTCTCTGCATGTCCTAGGTTCTCACAACAGTTCTGAGAGCTGTTTCCCTAGCATTCTCCAAAGTGTGTTAGCATTTCAGTATTTAATATGGCAGCTGTGTAACACATATTATCCTCTACTTCACCATTCTGAGTTTGTTTCTCAGAATTCTGTTAGTTTTATACTTATTATTTTTTCTCCATCAGTATTCACTGCCTTGACTAATGTTGTACTTTCTCTCCCTGTATGCATTCCTCTCTGGAATAATGCCCAGAAATTTGCAGAAAAAAAAAACAATTAATTCACTTTTGAACATTATGTACATAAGAGACTATATAACAGTGGAGGGATACAAAATCCACTATATGCTTCTGCAATAGTCATGTCCTCCACTCATCTCTGCATCTTACTGTATTTCTATCAGATGTGCAACCTTGCTTTTTCATCTTTTCAAAGGTTAGTTTTATGTGCCTTGAAACATTCCACATCTTCAGTACCTCTACTTAACTGCCATCTTTTATCACTTTTGTTGTTCTGCTTTTTTTCTTAATTAAATTTTATACTGCCTGCTCTTCTGACAGTTGCCATCCTTACGTGCTTTTTCCACAGTAAAAGACACTGGTTTTTTTCCTTCCCCAAAGTCAATCACCTTTCTTTGCACTTCTTTCTTAGGTAATCTGGTCTACTGCTTGTCATTATTTACTTATTTCGGTGTTTTGGAGGAAGGAAAGTACAAAGAAAACTTTCCAGTATTGCTATCCCATTTTTCACATGGGCTCTGCTCACTCACTGTTTACCTGCTTCTACGTCATACGTGTTCATAATTCTATTGATTTAATCTGTGTCCAGAAAATCCTCTTCCAATTCCAGATGATCAGAAAAATACACTTTTCCCCTCAAATAAGAAGATGGAGACAGTGATTCATTCCTGCATTACCTTTAGATAGTTTATGGTAATTTGCTCTACTTCTGGTGCACAACAGAAGCATGATGTAAATATGGCTGTAAGCAGAGCATGTGTGTGTACAGCATTCAACACAATGCTCTCTACGAGCAAAGCATCATGAGAGCGTATCATCATGCTCCATTATGTCCCTTACTCTGTTAACTCTTGGAGGAACTGAACTAGTTTTACAGACTTACAGAAGCTGGAGTCTGTGTGCATATACTCTTAACACACTGACCAAATTGCTTCCATCAGCAGCTGACACTGATCAAACTGAGTCTCTAAAAAAAAAATAACGGTTTTGAGATATGGTATCTGTCCTTTCAGGAATGCCCTAAGATGTGGATAAGTCCAGCAGAAAAGATTAAACTCAGACATTCATGACCTTTCCTAGTACCCTGTAGAAAGCTCCTACTTATTTGTTCAGTTTCTCAAAAGTATTTTATATTATTTTCTAATGTCCTGATGAAGTGTTAGGATGCATGGATTTTGCTCCTGTGCATACCATAAAATGATTTCATTTCTAACAGCAGTCCATGTAGCTTTCTTTGGACCTCTTCACTGAAACTCGATACATAATTGTTTAACCTTTGTTTGCTTTGTTGCTATGTATTTTCTACCCTTGTAAGACCACCATTACAACCATACTAAATAGGATGAAAGGTCTGTCTAGACTTGTATCACGTCTAGGGAAAAGATACAAGACACACAGCAAGAACAGAGACTTCCAAAATCCAGTTATATGTGGACTATCATTTATAATACATGCTGTGCTAGAATTGTTATCCATGTCTGTGTCATCTCTTTGTAACTCCAGTTATGCCTTTAGTCCCACGGATTCTATGGCAAGGAGTTTCATATTTAAGTAACCTGAAAAAGTTCTTGTTCTTTCTTTTAATCTTGCTACCTGCTCACTTTCAATGAGCTTTGCAAGACTGGTGTAAATGTGCCTTTTTGAATTGCTTCCTTAAAAAATTCTGAAAATCTTGCCACATTAAGGTAAATTTCCTTTTATTTTCTTCTTTTTTTTCCATTAATTTGTTCTGATCACAAACAGAGCTTTGTTTAAAGATCCCTTTGTTTTAAGGTCCACAAGTGCCATTATATTATGTCTGAACTTCTATGCAATTAGATTGAAGGGACCCAAATGATAATTTCATCACTGTGCCTACAGTTTCTCTTTTGAGCTACCAACTAATTTGATTTCAAGACTTGATGGAGAAGCCTCCATACTTCAGGCATGTTTTACCAACAGTAAACTGTCATCATTGCTAAAATGGTGAGCCTAGTTTTCTCTTCTGAATTTGGATAGCTTTTTGCCTTTCATTGTTGCCTTTTTTAATACCTTTGCTATTAGATTGAGCAGCTTGCTGTTATCAAATTTACATTGCCATATGGTTGCATATTTGCCTATCATCCAGTCATTACTTAAGTTCTTTTAGATAAACTAATACATTGGGAGGCTGCTGTAAAGTACTGGCATACTGTAGGATGTAAATGAGAGAAGGTTTGAAGGAAGAATTAATAATAGGAAATTAATTCTAGGCAATTGAATTAGTTGGAAGAAAGAAAATCTCAAGCATGCAGATCCTTCTGTTGGTCTTAACAGAATCAGCACACTTCAAGCTAAGTTACATATTGGGAGAAACTCCTCATTATAACCTATTATGATTATTTAACCTATATAAAATTATATAACCTATAATCAGACAATTTGGGAGAAAAAAGTGATTGCCCTACATGATCACCTGCCTTATGAGCAGAGGGACAGATAAAAATGTTAAGAATTCCTCTGAGCTAAAATAAGAGAGCAAATTATCAGCTGTGGAACAGTGATAAATGAGGTGGAGGTCAGCTGCAGTGGAAGATCAGAATGCGCTGTAAAGCCAGTGTTATATCGAGTCATGATTTCTGGTGCATACAGCAGTTCTGGATGTTTGTTCCCAGGCTCAGCTGTTGCAGGTATTTTGTGGTCTCTCTGAGGTTGTGGGCTGAAAGGTCAAAGTTCTTTTATGAAAAATGTTCTCCCACTGGGAAGTGGGCTGTTAATAAAATAAGAGCTATTACTTCCTGCTACAAACCTGACTTCACTGTAAGCTGGTTTTTTTCCAGGTCTCAAATCCTTCTTCTTTTCTCAGTCTTAAGTTCTCTCTGGTTTGGTTTTGGACTTTTTTAACAGCTTTAAAAAAAAAAAAAGAAAACGAAAATGTGTATGCTGATTTATTCTGCTGATTTATGCTGAAACATTTAAGGAGAAAGTACCCTCTTTGTGTACCTACCTGAGTTTTGTGCTGTACATGCAAGGGCTGTGTTTGTCCTCTTAGCTGTAGTATTGCAGTAAGTAAGGTTGTTTATTTGATTACTTAAGTAGGGTTTCTGCTTTCCAGGAAATACTCCCCCCTTCTAAATATGCAACTTAGCATTTTATCTTGTTAAAATCTTACATTTTCTGTGAATTCAAAGACAGCCTTCCCCTCAAACTTTTAAGCAGTGCTAATTTCAAAGCACTGCTATTGCACAGCAATTTCTCCTTTGAAGTCTTCTGAATGGAACATAAAACCAAAATCCAGAAAAAAAAAAGTTATCCTTTTCCAGGAAGGTGAAAAATAGTTTCCATAGTACTAAACACTGTCAGGCAGGAGGCTTACATGATCTCATTACTCTGCTTGGTCTTGTTAGCTGACATTGTTCCATTTATGACTGACCTGTAGGAAGGTAAACAATGGAAATGTATTGACTCAGTGCTGGAGTATTTTTCAGCTTATTACAAGTTAGGTTTTTTCTTACGTGTTTTATAATAACAGTCTACTTTCTTGCCATGTGTACGCTCCTGTGGCTTTGAAAACCAGTAAATTAATAGATTTTCAATGTTTCCAGACTTCCAGTCCATTATTAAAAATTTTTAAACTCACAGATATATTGACATTTATTATAAAAGTGAAACTGTGTCTCTTTAACATGTGAGACAAATTCACATGGAGTGCAGGGATTAGAAATTATTTCTTCTTCATTTTATATAGTACTAATACTGTCAAAAAACTCCTGCTTTTTCCAGATGTCCCTAGACATGCTGCTATGAACTGTTCTAATACTGTCTGAAAAGGGATATGCACAGAAAAAAGGGACCGCACAAATTTTATTGTTGTGTAGCTGCAGCTCACACCACAAATACTATTTCTGCTCAGTACAAATGGCCATGTGCAGAGTCACAAGTTGTGTGCACCCTTATCACTCAAAACTGGAGAATGTTAAAATTCACAGCACCCCTTTGCACTTGACACCACAGAGTACAATTTTAGGACTGCTTTTACGGGTCCTTTCCAACTTCAGATATTCTATGATTCCATGATTCTACTTTGCACCAGCATACTTCCTGCCAGATATGTGGTAGAAGCATCTGTAAACACAGGATGAATCACAGTCATCCTTATCATCAGCTCCCAACCATTCCTCTGATCCATCACCAGCAATGAAAGTTCCTGATTCTCTTGCAACGATTCAGTAGAAAGGTGTTTCAGTCTCTGAGAGTTGAGCCATAGCCCTTTCTTTATTTGGACTCCATAAGAAATCTTTCCAGGACATATTTTAAAAACCTGACTGTTCTCTGTTTCTCACTGTAAGATATATTAGTACCATTATTAGATTTCTGGACATACTTCACGACTGAAGCAATTGTATTGGTGAAGATGGCTCTACTTGGAAATTAAGCCATCTTAAGTCTAGTCAACATGTCAGTAAATATTCCTATTTCCTGTTCTTCAAGCTCCAAAAATGGACAGAAAATACCAAGTGCATGCCAGAAGGCTGGATTGTTTTTCTTTTCATGTGGTTTCCTGTTCTGAAATTGCCTCAGATATGTCTGAAAGGACAAAACAGTCTTGATCTATGTGGTAAAGGAGCTTCAAACACACTTGAAAAAAAATCTTTAGCATCCTTTAGCTTCCTATTGTTTGCCCAGCTGTTAGTTACTGCTGTAGCACCCCAAGCTTATGAGTTTCACTAGTCTCCTGCCCACCAGGTCACAGGTGGATTTCATGATGAAGCTAAGTAGCGTCCTTCATGTAGCTATGACCTTTCACAAATGTGCTGGATGCAGCCAGCTGTGCATTTAAGATGGTGGTGACATTGCATTCTTCTTATATCTTTTTCTATCCGTCTGCTCAAGGATAAGTTAATCTATTTCAACCCGTTTTAGTTACACACCACCACTCTCTAGCCTTGGATACTGTATATCAAAATATTTCTTGGCAGTTTGCTCCTCTACTAGTCTGCTATGCCATCCCTTTTCTGGAACCCTTCCATCAGTAGCCTGCTTCAACAGGAAGGGGAAGGGAATAGGCAGCAATAAAGTCAGTTTCCCAGCACATCATGTTGTTTTGTAGGAGATGGTTCCTGGTACAAGAGGATGGCAAAACAGTTTGCATTCTTTCAGTCATAAGCAACACTTAAATATGATGACTTTAGTCACAGTAACCCTGCCTAATCAAAACAGGGATTAATGTATCACTCTCAACAATCACAATGCCTGCTTATTTATATATACAAAATGTTTTCATATCTAAATATTTTGTGTGGCTTTTCCACTACCCACCTGCTTACATACAGGATTTCTCCATAGCATAGAAGATCCTCCTCAGTGTTTTGAAAATCATATGTATGATCAAAACGGAGTCTGTGTTTCCTGACCTAGGCAGCTGCCTGATTCAGGGGACTTTCAAAGGACCAAATCTCCCAGTGTATATCATTTGCAACTGTTGGACTCCTTGACTCTGAGGAGAAGAGGCAATTAACAACAGAATGCTGTTCAGACAATTCTAGGGTCTGCCAATATCCTTCTTTCTCAAGTTAGTCAATAAATATGAGATCTTACACTTCAGCTGAAGTCATGCGCAGGTGACTATCACTCTTGTGGCCAGACAAGCCCTTCAGGCATGTCTGGATCCATGTTAGTCTTCTTTCCTTCACTTGAGTCATTTGTGATCAGGAAATGTAGACAAGATTAAATTTCTATTAGACAGACGTATAACTGGTTGGAAAGCTGTTCTCAAGAAACAGTTAATTATGCTTCACTGTCAGACTGGATGTGTTAAAGCATGTTCTCCAGGGACTATACAGTATTTAATTCACGATTGAAAAGATGGAATTAGCATTTACTGCTAGTGATACTACCTGGAAAATACTACAAGATGATCTGAAGAAATTATTTTAAGAATTTGGTTCAAAGAATGACATGTAATGACAATGAAGATGAATAGTAACTTCTGTGTTTATATAGAAGTAATCTTTTGCATAAACGCAGGTGAAGAAGGATTGACAAAGCAACAGGTCTGAACTGGAGATGATAGGTGGATCATAAGTTGCACATGAGACAACATCATACCTTCATAAAAGACGTACTAGAATATATAGAAAGCAGTATTATTTGTAAAGCATATAAAGAGGTTCTTTTATTCTTCTCAACCCTGGAAAAGGCTTCTCCCTGGTTTTGGGCACCACAACTGGAGAAGGATTCTGAGCAACTGGACAGGTTCCAGAGGAGAACAAAAGAATGATCAGAAAGCTAGGAAATCTGATTTGTGAGAAAATACTGAATAAATAAGGCTTGTTTAATCTGAAGAAGAGGAAACTGAGGCAATACATCTTCATTCAGGCAGCAACCAGCCTTTGCTGCACCTTGACATAGCCTGCTAATGCAGGGCTTGGCAGCCCTCTGCCGTGTCAGTTTTGGTATGTCCCATCTCATGCCATAGCTGCTGGAGAGGACTTGTCACTAGAAGATCTGTGCTTTTCCTTTGGGAGGAAACTCCTTGTTAACAGTATGAAGAGCAGCAAGAGATGCACAAGCCTGGCAGAATAGGTCGTGATGCTAAGCTGATGTCAGTTCAACTTCTCTTACCAGGTGTCGCTCACAGTCATCTTGGACTGCTTGCTGATACTACAGGATTTCATTTCCGTCTTCAGTTCTAGTGACATTCTTTCCTTGTCAACTCTTCTGCTCTCTCCCTGTATCATATATATGTGTGTATATACACACACATAAATATTTACATGTATTACCAGCTGTTCAAGTTCCCTAGGGATGGTTAAACCATTACTCCTGCACTTAATCTTCAGGTGTCCACTGACTGCATCAAGTGATTTGCTTATGCCTCAGACCCAGGTGTCCTGGGCTACTCTTTGGAAGTGTTTTTCCTAGTTATGACTTCATCCAGGAAGCCAAATGAGAACCAAACCCTTACTGGCTCCAAACGGCTTCCTTCAAGAAAATGTGCACACCTGTCATAACCATCTCCTGAACACGGTTTTGGTCTCTTCATCTTACTTAGAGGACTGACATACTGCCATTCTTTCTTGAGGGAAGAAACCTCTAGAGGCAGGGCATCTTTGGACTTGTTGTTAAGAGGCCTTTGATTTTTTACCTCCACAGGACTAGGTCTTTCAGATCCAGAGCTGTTTGTGTCAGCAGCTGAGAGGTTGAAAGTCAGGAGTGCTGAGCAGGATAACCACCAGTGAAACCTGTTATGAAAACACCAAAATGGAGCCACCCTCCAAGATTAATACACATTCCACCAGAGCTCAGTCTAAATTAGTGGCTTTCTTGAGCGATATCTCCACTGCTGACACCTGCTGAACTACTACTGGGAGTTCCCTCCACACCTTTACCAAGTGTTTTTCCATTTAAGAAACGTCCAGGTATAACACAGTGTGTGGTAACATGTTTCTGCAGTGGTTGATGCATGAAGCATGCTATGTCTTCCTACCAAGCACTGTGATTGTTAGGAGGAACTGCAAGTATGAATATAAATATGGATAATCTAGATTAATAATTTCTGTTTTGAAGATTAAAAAAAGATGTACAATGTACCTATCCGTTAAGGAAAGTGTCTAAGGTGTGCTGTTAATGAGCACACTCCCTTCACACACTTGTTTTCCATGGTGTTTGAGTCATTCTCAGAACTCAGCCTTGGGATTCTGTGACTCAAAAGGACGTTAGACCGTCTCCATGTTATGTACATAACAATGCCAACAAACCTGAGAGAAAAGAATTGGATTGTAAGCTAGTCTGGTGAATACTGCATGGATATGAAACTGTCATAGTTTTATGGGATGTACAATGTGTGCATGCATGCAAGATGTATACATACATACATAGATATAGGTATTTGTGAAATTACTTTCCTCTTGCTATTGCAGGTTTCACCTCAGAAAGTAGATCATAAAAGACCACTCTTTTGAACATGCACATGATAATGCTCATTAACAAATAGATTTTTATTTCTCCTAATAAGGACATGATTTATTACTGCTTTTGATAGAACAGAAGTCATTGTGATTCCTGAAACCATTTCAGCAAAAAGATCAGCCAGTGTGATCATGCTGTCTTCACATCACTGCTCTTGACTGGACCACTCGCCTTCTCTTCAAATAGTACTATTGATTTCAGCAGCAGTATTTGAAGAGAAAGAGCGTGAAGGGAGAAAGAGAATGTGTGGCACAACTTAGCCTGTAATCCTTTACTGTGAGGTTTGTGGGAGGTGGGGGAAGGGAGGAAGAGCATTTATTTCTGAGTAAGAATATTATTGCTGTTGTCTCATTAAAATTGGAAATAGTATTTTAGCGAACTATTTGGTACACTCTAGTACACAGACAGGTGTACTGGAATGAAGATCATCCCATTTGGGATGCACAGATAGGGTAATCTAGATAGAGCTGAATAAAGTGGTAGCCCCTGACTGCAGAGATTAATCTTATTAGCGCACAAAAATGAAACAGGAAACTTCTTGTGTCCTGCCGTGTTGCATTATCTTCATTTCACTTTTCCAAGCATTTGTTTCTTTTAGTTTCTGAATAGTGTGTAATTGTGTTCCTTTTTGTTTGTTTCTTTCAGAATGTCCTCATTGTGGAGGTAAGTTGGGTGCTTATGTCATATTGTACTTGGATAAAGTTACATAGTCAAGTCGTCATTGTGTGTTCAGTATCTAAAACCGTCTGTGTTTATAGTTCTTCAGCTGGGAGGTGGTGAAGAGGGAGAGGGGTTGATTTGCTTAATGACATCTCAGTCTTCTTGCAACTGCATAACACTGCATTGCTGCCTCTCTAATTGGTACTCTGCCTTGTGATACCAGGGAGTCTTTGTTTCTACGTCATTTGACTTGTTCTTCCCATGGTTTCACCAACTCCTGTTCTGCAAGTTGTTCTGTTCCTTGGAGGACAATGAATCAACTGCTGTGATGCCCTGCACTTCGCAGCTGCATAACTTTGAAGCAGTAGCATAGCCCTGCATGTGCTTTTACAACTGCAGGGCTGTTCACACACTGGTTGGGAATGTCAGTCATTCTCTCAAGTCCCACTCCTTAGCACTGCATCCCGCAGTGTCTCCTGGGGAAGGCCCATCACAGGTACATTGCTGGTGTAAAGCAACAGATTTTCAGTTCTAGAGAAAAAGAATGTATCACCTCACCAGTGCTGCAAATTCTCTCTTAATTAATGTAGGTGATTCTCTTTCAAATTGTTGGAGAAGCAACTGGGATGGTTAGAGAGCACATCAGGCCCGATGTGCTTGTGTGGGAAGTAAGCTGGACAGCATAATGAAATGTCTTTTTTAGCAAAGGTGGGGAAAAAGGTCATCAGCCACAGAGATGGCTGATTACCTGCATAGCTGCTAGGAGCTCCATGTTTGATAATGCTTACTGAAATGAAAAACGTCCACAGCAAATTTTGTTAATGGTATTAGACAGCTGGGGTGCAGTGGTCAAAGTGAAAAATCCACACCCAGAGAGTTCAGGACCAGCAGCTGCTCTCTGTGTCATGGTCAATTTTGTAGTCAGGTATCTACTGATCTCATTCAGATCAGGTTGGGTACAGCAGCTCTGGAGAACACTCATATGTGCTGGACTGATAAAACAGCAAATAGGACAGATATAGCTCTGACATGGAGAGATGTTGACATATTGTAATCTTGAGCATAGTATGAGAAGTCTGATCCCTGCAGCCTTGCAGTGCCCAGTAAAGTCATCTCCAGTTCCATATTACATCTCAAGTACTAGAAACATAGCTGTTTTCTAGAGGAAGCGGGCAGTCCTTTAACTGGTTATGTTGTGAGTAGAAAGTGCTTGCTTCAAAGAGTGTGAGCTCAGTTATAGCCTTTTTTGGAGCGGCTTGCAATGTACTGGGAAAAATACATCATTTCCACAGAATAAGAAGGTGGAACTGCTCAGTCATTGTCCAGATTTCCTCTTTTCGGTTTTCCTTTGTTTTTTACTTGTTCTGTTTTTCATGTTTTGTAAGGATATTGTTGGAACTGGAAGGACTATGAAGGTTCTGCTTAATACTATAGAAAAATACAAGCCAAAAATGATTAAAGTGGCAAGGTGAGTAAATCACAAAACTTAGTAATTAATTAGTCGCCCATATTTCGCAGTGGAGGTTCCCATTCTGAGATCTTGCTTTAATTTGATGCTGTGATTGCATGGGGAGCTCTGGAGTGGAGCTTCCTGAGTCACTAAGAGGAGGGTGGAGGAAGGGAGAGGAAATGCTCTTGTATTGTTCTGCAGTGGCAATGACCCTTCAGCCATTTAAGGCTGGCACTGATGGACTTTGAAGGGGAGCACACCCATTATTTCCCTGCCATCAGGACATTGTTGGGAGAAGCAGAACAAGAACAGTGATTCACATGGCTCAGAAGTTTATTGGTAAAAGGAATAGGTTTTATGCTTGTTATTCAGGTAGATACCTAGTTTTACATGGGGTTTCTTTTGTTTTTAATTACAGTTTGTTGGTGAAAAGAACATCTCGGCCTGATGGGTACAGACCAGACTGTAAGTATCTTTGTGAAAATCTGTACATGACAGTACAAAAAGTTAGCACTTTTTCTACCACTGCCTTTAATAACACTCTCTGGACTGCTGGAAGCATTTTAAAGTATCAGTTGTCAATGGGACCATGGGATGCAATGGAAGGATTTGTATAATTGTGGTTTGGAAAGCCTAGCCTCCTTATAGTCTGATGTTTTCTGCGGAGTACTAACTTTATAGGGAAGTTATGAAAGCATTTAATTTTGTCCGTAGAAGGTGAGTGCTTTATCTTCTGTGTCTGAAAACTATATGGAAAAGAAAGTCCACTTCTTCCTTTTCTTCCTCACTGCATCTCATTGGAGGAGCTGCAGGATTGATTCCATCTGAACATGAGAGGTGTTTGATAATATCAGTGATATTACTATAATTAGATCCCACTCTCCAAAAAGCAAAAGATAGACTGGGCTTTTTAAACTTCTTCCTGCTGCTCTGTTTGTGTCACACCAGCACCAGTTATCTCAGAATTATTGGTACTTGTACTGTGCTATGATGAAGCCATAAGTGGAGCTATACCAAAGCTATTGTAATTTTAGATTTACTAGAATGAATGATTTAATAACAGGTATGTGGCTAAATACTGAAAATAATAGATCCATCTAGAAGAGATCAACCAGTATTTGCTACTGAAGAAGGCTGTGGTCAACTGAGCTGGGGAGGAGGGTGGAAGGAGAGTAGGCAGGTGAGTACCAGGAAGCAGCCTGAAGGGCTTTGATTTGGATTGTGGGAGGAAGGGAATCTTTATGAAACAAAAGTTACTTAATGTTGGGCATGGCACTGTGGTTGTAGCCCAGTAATCTGAACTGTGACCTAAACATTTGTTGTACAACTTTTATACAGTGGTATTTTTAACATTTAGAATTTAATCCAGTTAATTTAAGTGTACATTTACCTGGATTCGCGAATGTTAAACACATTAAAAATGCAATTAAATTACTTCATGAAGAGTAGTTTAATATTTTTATGTAGTAACTTGTAAAGTGAAACAGGTTTTATCCTTTTTTATTCATACGGTGATGAATTTTATAAAGCATCAAAGATCTCCCTTGTAAATCACTGACAGTGGTGTGTCAGTTCCTCACCCAAGTTTATGATTCCAAAGTGTCTATTACCCACAATTTTTAACAATGGAACAAATTCCTTACTTGAGTATGTGTAAAATCTTATGCTGACCTGCTTTTGTGTCCATAAGGCTGTGTTTTGCTCTAGTTACTTAGTGAACCATTTGGAGAGTCTTGTTTTGTATAATGCTGATGCTGCACAGACTTTCACCACAAAAAGACACATGCCTGTGCTTAGCTTCAAGTGTGTGAATTGTATGATTCAGCTACGCTGCACGCATTTACTTTTTCAAGCATATGCATGAGTCTTCAAAGGTTGGGCTTTCAGAAGCATTTCACATGTTTTGGTAGCATAATAGGCAAAATTGGTTTTGCTGATCTCAGAAGAAAATGTATAAATCTCTGAAAGTTACTTCTGAATTAAAATTGTACATTGTTTTCATCATTAGCGTGATACTGGACAGTTGTCACCACACTCATAAACTAATGGAGCTTCCAAATGTAGGCAGAGTTTTTCAGCTCTGATTTTTGGCTTCCTTCCACAATGTGTCTGTTGTGCCAGTGACAATTGTACACAAGTCTCCTACTCTCCACTGCCTATTCAAATCCTTGTCACTGATGGGAACTGTGAGTTGAAAACTGATTATAGGGCTACTGCTGACCTTGATGTATCAGAGTCAAAAGCAATATAACCTCAACTGACTGCATAAATCTATAGTTTGCTTGTCAGAGAACCAACACATGACTTTAAAGGCTATATAATTGCCACTGATCCTGTATTGATGGTGTTTGTTATTTGTCTCAATACAGATTACGGATTTGAAATTCCAGATTTATTTGTGGTAGGTTACGCCTTAGACTACAACGAGCATTTCCGAGATCTAAACGTAAGTTTCTTTAAAAAAAAATAAATTTTAAAAATCATTGGTTTACTTTTTCAGGGTGTCTTAAATACTCTGTAATTCACCTCATCCCTCGAGCCTTAATGTCATGGCTCAGGGAGTGTAGAACTTCCTGAAAAACCTCGAATAATCCAAAGGAGTGACTGCTTAGCACTGTGAATGCTTTCTTGCCATCTTTTCCCCCTAAAAGCAGAAGTCATACCTCCGCTACACGTCTGTCTTCTGCGAGCCTAGGGCTTCACTGGTCCACCATTCCAAGTGTTGTCCAGAAAGAGTAGTAAAAAGTGAAACATGGCTACAGTTCAAACAGGTTTGGACTTTTACTGCTATGTGGCCTGCCCCTTTTCTCAGTGGGATGATGACAGAAAAATGTGCAAGCCTTGCCTTTGCTTCCTGTGGTACTCCCAGGAGTGGACCTCAAAGCTGGGAACTGCAAGTGGGAAAACTTGCAGTAGCTAGAAGGAGAAACCAAAATTCAATTTGAGGTCTGTGGAAAGGAAGAGGTAATTACAAGATCATTAGATTGGTCAAGCAAAAGTATTTCTGAACAAATCATTAATTAATAATGTCATCAACTATGCTGTTGCAATCAGTGTTATATTTTTTTCAGCACATATGTGTTATCAATGATCATGGCAAAGCAAAATACAGAGTCTGAAGCAGTAACGTCCTCGCCTGACGATTTGTAAGGTCAGTGAAGCAGAAATTTGACTACACTCCCTCAAGCATCTCCCAGAAGAACACTTCAACTGGCTTGTGTTTCTTTCAACTCAATATAAGGGGTTTACTCTAGAGATACTGATTAATATTTACAGAAGTGAGAGTTTTTATCTAAAATGGGGAGTAGAGGGCTTTTAAAGCTATACCTTTTTAAAGTATTAAAATCACCACGTAAGTTGCCTTTTGACTCATAATTTGTCTGTTTCAAGTCTCACTGTGAAAGCATCTTTTCTTTGCTCAGTCCATCATTCTATCATTGCAATTCATGTACTTCACCGTGTTGCATAAGATAATTCAAAAGTACCATTCTGCATTAAGATTATTTTACAGAGTTTTATTGACTTCAGCATCCCTTTAGTCTTAGTCAGATATGCTGCTGCCAAATTGAAAGCATTATTTTGATTTAATTCCACAATTCAAAAGTTTCAGCTGACACTGTATGTTACATGGTCCATTTATGTATGAGCTGGTCCATGTCTAGCAGCTCATTACTGCCCCTTCCTAACCGAAGTTTTAACTCTCAGAATGTGCTAAATTAGAGTGCTGGTACAAAATGAACCTCTGCAAGACACTGTTGAGGTGAAACTGGAAGATGCCATTGTGTTGGTGTATTGCATAGCCGTGGATGTAACCTGCTGAATTTGTTGAATTTTAATCAAGACAAAACAATGCCAGGCATTGTTTCTGCATGGTATCCTCTTACTTCTGTAGGACACAAACAAATGAAAACATTAACGTAGTGTTCTCCTGTGAGTATATTCTTAATTAAACCTCATTAAGCACAAAGGTTTAATGCCAGTCAGATAATGACTCACTTATGATTTGATTTTTGTAGCATGTCTAAGTTGAGATTTTTTTGTAACCAGATTTCACAGTGTTGGAGAAGACAAAAAAGAAAAAAATGTGTAGGAAAACATAGAAAACCAGTTAATGCGGGAATACTGTAGACTCTAGAGGTTATTTCCTTCCCTTATACATGGTGTTTGAAGAACTTTGTTAATCTACATGCTGTATTAAGGGTGAAAAGATTAATTCTGTACTGTATGTAGTTGTTCTCAACAACTTCCCAAGGGAAGCCAATGCAAAGTAAGTAGGTGTACATCAGTGGCTCTGAACTATAAGATGCCAATTGTTGTAAGAGGCTTCAGGTTCCTTTAAACTAATAAAATAACATTAAGAACACTTATTACATTGCACAGTTGTTTATCTTCCTGCTTCAGCGTATTTCACATGTCCTGTAAAAGCTCCTCAAAAATATGCACTTAACTGGTAATCTAAACATCCCTTGTGTATGCATCCTGGGGCTCACAAGCTATTGTTATTTGGATAAAATCCATGATGTTAATGCAGTGAAGAAGATAAAAGAGTTATTGTGATTGCTAGAGAAATCTTTATTCTTTTCACCTAGATTATAAAAGAGTTCTGTGGAGAAGGTTTCCTTCATAGAGCAACTTCCTTCTGTTTTAGAGGAGAAAGCCCACCCATAGCACATGGGAGAAGATGGTGAAAAGTTTCATCTCTTTTTCTTCTATGAGAGTGTTAAAAGTTTTTCTTAACACTTCTGATTTCTATGGATTTAGTAGTATTGGCACATTGCATAGGCAGGTAGGCTTAGGCTTAGCCTAAGTCCAGGAGATCCATTAGGTTATTTCCCTTTTTCCCTTTCTTCTTAAAAAGTCACAATCCAATTCCTCTTACTGCAATGGTCAACAACAACAACAAAGTGTAACACATGAATTAGTGTGAAATGAGTGTGAAAATATGAAGTACTGTAGATGAGCATAATTCAGACTGTGTTAAAGTTCTTTCGTTAAAAGATTCAAATTATTAACATCTACATTCTTAATAGAAAAGACCAGATTTATAGAAAAGATAAAAACTGAAATGTTTCTTCGAATTAGTTATACTTCCTCCTGCTATCATATTTTTAACATTGTGCAAAAGCACCAAACAGATTTCACTAGTGAATTTGCATGTGCAATTATACTGTGAATGAGAGGTATTCTTCTCTTCTAATGTCATATTTGAATTTTGTACCTTTATATCTCTGAGCATATGCAGATGTCTCAGTTGCCATCCATGTTACTCTTTGCTTGAAGCGCTTTCATCTGAAAAATTAGTTTTCAATTACTTTAGTAATCAGATTCCAAAATACCATTAGTGTAACTGAGGAAATAGGTAATTATGCATGTAAGCCTGATTACTATGGGGTCTAGGTTTTTCAGTGTGCTCAGAGAGTTTAAAAAAAGACTATCATTTTTTCTGTAGCTGTCTCCTGGTTCAATAAGAGCCTTGATTCCATTCCTTTAACTAAAAAGGCCACTAAACATGTTTTCAGTTGTGGTTGAACCCTATGACCCATACAGCTATGTATTGCTTTTAGATCAGTTCAGCAACATCTGTTACTGAAGAAGAGAGGATGTTCTTTACAATCCACTCGTTTTCTGGACATCATGTTTATGCATTTGGTAGGCATCCATTTTTATCTCAGTTTTTCTTCTCATGCATTCTTAACACAAGCATCCTTTCCCTACCTGTTGTTAGTACAAGCTAACATGGGCAGTAATTTGGTTTAAAATTACATAAACATTTAGCAGCTATCAGGTTTCAGACTTTATCCTGTTCATTCATGCTTATATATGGTCCAATTCCAAACTAGCTGAAAGTGATTTTCTGGAGAGAAAGCCAAAGTAGGAACAATAATTCCTGCAACACTGTTAACTGAATATCATTTAGGATTCCATGTTGCAAGCTGTATGTACAGTCTGAATATCAGGTAGTTTCTGGTTAAAATATAGCACTTAAACAGTCTAAAAGGTCTGTAATTGAAATATTTCTTTCAATTCAATTAGCTGCTGCATTCTTGTACTTACAGTTGAGCAAAGTAGAAAATAGTATTTGGGTTTTGACTGCTTACTATTAGTGTTATATTTCCTGACCTTATTATGCTAATCCTCAGTTTTATTAATAAATTCTACAATGTCAAATGCATTTTCCCCCAAAATACAATATTAACTGTATGTGATATCAGGCAGCAGAACAGTTTCTGATCTGTGAAAGAGTCAAATCATCGCAATTTATACACAGTAAAGCACTTGGAGATGTACTTATGCCATGAGATATCGTTACTGCTTTGTGGTAAGAATAATCTTTATTTCAGTAAAAATACTGGAGTTTTAAATTTTAACATTTCTTTATACTGAAGAAGAGAAAGGCCAAAACAGTTTTGCTGCGTATGTTTGCACTTTAATTTTTTCAGATAAAATAGCAACTAAAACCCCTGTTTTAGTCGGACTTGTTACACATTCATGTAATTGATTCTAGCTACTTTGGAAACTTCAGTTTTCAGTTGCAGTTAAAAAAGAGAATCTCAAAAGAAAAACATTGCAGGGTGGTATAGCAAGAGGTAGAGGCTGATCCTTGCCCTTCTGTCAAACCATCACATTTGGGAAGGTTTTTCTCTTCTTTTATCTTTTTAAACATTTTCCAAAGCCTCTTGTAGTCTACATATAAAGATCTGAGATGAATGCAGCATCTAAGTGTACCGTGAAGGGTATCTTACGTACTTTTTCTCCTTAGATTGGAGGGAGGAATTTACACATAGAAGTTAATGTGGGTGTATGTTACCTCAATTCAGTCTTCCAAAAGTTAGCTGTGGTTGCACTCCCCAGAGCTCACAAAGTAACTAAGGAGGATGAGTCATTGTCTTCCTTTGCTTTTTCCAGTGGTCACCTTTGAAACCTCATAGGTGAGAGAAGCAGTGCCAGGTACTTTACTCATCCTCAAAAGAGAAAAAAAATGGAGGGAAAATAAAAGATTTAATCCTAATCTCATACACCTTTCACAGTTACCCATTTAGTGCTATATGCGTTCCTCTGGGCAGCCAACCACATACAGCTATCCCAGTAGCTGAACAGTGTGTGCCAGTAGGGACTGCTGTGTATGCCAGGGATGTTCCGAGCAGTGAGAACACTGCAACAGCACAGTGCTAGCTAGAAAAGATTGATCACAAGCCATAAACTATACTGTGGGATCATTTTGTGGTGTTAAAAGGGTAATCTTTTGTTAAGAAAGAGCAATATTCCTCACTTAATATAAATTATGAGTGGGGAAAGATAACCAAAATGGAACAGGGAGTGCTAGCATACTGAAGAAAGGTTGTAATTTATTTTGCAGAAAGCACAGAGAATAGCCAATACATTATAGAAGGGAAAAAGGAGACATCAGTTCTGAGTGAGCCTCTGTAGGCTCCTTGAAGGATGTCAGCTGTAGTTTGGATACTAACTTGTGCTGCTGTGATGTACTGGCTGACACGACCTCCCTTTCTGTCGATAAACTAGTGCTCGGTTTCTTTGTACCTTCACATGAACACATGTATCCGCAGCTGAACTTTTCACTGTTACCAGCAGTCATTTTGGAACACAAAGGGAGTTCCAAATCTGCAGAAATTTTAGAGTCAATTAATTAAATACTTGCTGTCATGCCTTGTTCCTTCTGCTGCTGCATGGAGCAATGAACTACTGACAAACTACTGGACTTTGCAGTACAGCAATTTGTTTGTAATACTAAGAAAGAAAAAGGTTTGGATACTACTCAAAGGATGACCTTTAGTTTCTTTCAGGAGTGGCATGAAAGATTTCCCCTTTTTTCCATAGCAGAAAAAGATAAGAATGACTTGTATTATGATCTGGCAGTCTCTCTTATGCCTGCACGATTGGGCATCTGATTATGGTAAGAAAATCTCATTTCTAATCATCTCATTACATTAAATCATTACTACACATGTTCCAAACTCCATTGGTCCTACTGTTAGGAAAGCTTTGTACATTTGTCAGCACTATTAAGTCATGAGGTTATACAAGGGACAACTCTATTGCTGGAAGATATATGCTATGCCTTCATAGCTATTGAATTTGCATAGAAAAACATTGGAATTTAGCTAAGATCTTTTGGAAACAGTTCCAGAAAACAGAGTTATCTTAAAGTGCTTTTTTTTTTTTTTTCCCCAGTAATTTTCCTAAACAATCAGAAGTTTTAATGTCTTTTCTTCAGATTGCTTTTCTCCAATTACACCCAATTTTTATGTTGTGTTCTATCCTGGTGTCTTTTAAGCACATTCTTGCCAGTCTTGTAGGTTTTAATGACACTCACAAATGTATGTTGGTTTCCAGGAAAGGTAAGCCCTTGTTCTGAGACATTCAAGGGCAAATTTTCAAAGGTGCTTAAGCATCAAAGGAAATTTGATGGGACTTCACGTGCTTGGGTGGGTGCCCCGCTTCATCCTCAGTCATTTTGTGTCTTTGAAAACAGTTTCTTGCCTAATCTGGATAGACTGGGAAAACATGCATTAATATATCTTGGAGGGAAAACAGGAGGATATCAGAATAAAAAGGAGAGGCGAGTACTACTGTGTCACTCTTTGATGTGGGCATGAATATCTCTGTTTTTCTGAATCACGCTAGTGTTGTTTAATTGATTTATTTGTTTGGGTTTTCATGAGAATTATTGTCATAGTGTTTCTGGCTTTTCTTGGGAACTTTGGAATGAGGTGAGAGTGTTCAAAATTTAGCTTTTGGAAATAATAGCTCAGCATAAACACTAGCACAGAGAGACAAAAAGCAGACAAGATACAAAGGAATTTTCAGCAGTAGCATGAGCAGTGGAAAAGGCAAGGTGGGTAAGAAATGGAGTGCCATTAAAAACTTTAACTATAGAGTGTTGATTGGAATGGGTCCACCAGTGAGTGTACAGGAAGTATATTAAGATGGTTAAATATGACCTGCTGAATGAGTGCAGGGATGGAAGGCTTTCTGCTGAGAGGCAGTTTGGTCCTGGGCCCATTTGTGAGAGAATGGGAGAGAAAACCATAATAAACTGAAATTGTTTATCTTCCTCCAGAAGGCATTCCACATAATTACATGATGCTATTAACTGCATTCGAGCTTTTAATTACAAACACCCAATCTACATTTCCAGTACTATTTTGCCTAAATAGTATCTGAGGCAGTCTCAGCTCTTAGGTCAGTCTGAATCCCTCTGTGTCTTGAATTTAATCAGCCACATCAGATGCCTATGTTACTTCATCTGAACAGATCTCAGTGTTGTTTCTAACATGTTGTTTCTAAGCCTCTCCATCTTATTTTCGGAGGTTTTTAGGTCTTCCCATCTCAGGCTTTACTCTTTTCCTTAGATTTTTATTTCCATTCCTTAGATCTTTATTTCCATTCCTCTTAGTCTGTGTTGGGCAGAAACCATTTTCCAAGCTCAGGAGGTGCTGGGAGCGAGGTGAAGGATGACTTGGAGAACCAGCACAAACACCGGTGAGTTCACACCCCCCCCCCTTAGAGAAAACAAACCCATGAACTGACAAGACAGTTGACTGGGTGGTACTTACTGGTCTTTCATGGGGGATTTTAAGAAAAGCAGCAAATACTTAATTTAAAGACAAAAAAAAACCCCTGGTTTGTGTCCAAAAGTATCAGAGTGCAGAAGCTAACCTGCTTGTGAGGAATGGAGACAGGACTTCATGTGCCACCACCATCAGTCAGCGTGGATTCCTTTGCTCCTGGAGCTTAGGCAGCAGCTGTGGCTAGAGGAAGAATCCGCCACTGAGACACAAATCAGCACAGCAAACTGCTTTGCTGCAGTATTTCTAGCTCCAGTACTCAGAAAAGCACACAGGAGGGTTTATCCAGATTAGGTCTGGCACACAGTTGATTCCGTCAGGCTTCAGCCATATCTTGTGGCAGCTTAGCCAAAATATGCCTCAAAATATTTGGTATTTTCCCCACATGGGTCACAAGCTGGCGCCCAAAGCTAGAGAGTGTTTTCCTGATTGTGTTCCATTCATTTAGAAAAAGAGTCAAGTATAAAAACGTATTTCCTGTGCAGAAGGGAAGAAGGAAGTCAAGGCACATCATGGCACTGCCCCAGGCTGATCTGAAATCTTTGGCCAGGTACAGATTTACTGCAGTTATTTTCTGTCCCTCAAACTGTGTGTAGACAGTCTCAACTTCAGCAGCCTCTGAGACATGTAAAATATTATATGCAGGGCAACAGCATTTTGTTAAGTCAAAATAGGTTGTGAAAACTGCATATAAAGCTGTGCATATAAAGGGAGCTCATGTTCTCTGTATTTGAATAACAAGCTAATGCCATAGTGTCCATATGGGCCCCTTTTCTATGGAGAAATACAGACCAACTGAACACAACTGCTCACAAGCCCTGATTTAAGCCCCCACCAAGTCTTAGCAAGATTGGAGCCAGTTTTTAGTTTGTATAGGTGTATGCATGAAAATCACATCATTTTCAGTGTGACTGTTATACCAAATAGTCCTTTAGCCTCCTTTAGTATAGAAAAAGAAAATATGATTCTTTATACTATTGTTACCTACGAAAATTTAAGTTATTGGTACAACATTTAATACATTCCTAAATAGTACCGAAATGCGGTCGTGCAGCTCATGGTAAGCTCACCAAATGTTCATTTACCAGTGTCCTATGGGAGTCACAGCTCTTGAGGTAAATCTTCATTACCTGAGTGTCAGCATTATTCTCACCCTAAATCAAAACCTGTACCAGCTACTAGGAAGAAAATTAACTATCCCAGCCAAAACCAGGACACCGAGGAGCGAAAGATGTGTCATCACTGTTCTCAGTCACCATTAAGCAGACATTCCAAAGGTCATACTAAAACCTTAAAAGTCCCATTTCTAGTAAGAAAAAAAAAGAGTAGAATATAAAGTCTTGGTTATGAATCATAACAATCAGCATGGAGCACAGCTGCTTTTCTCTGCTCTGTATTTCACCTGCTCATAAATGCCAGAGATTTCTTCCTGGAGGTTCCTGAAGGCCAAACCCAGCCTGCCTAAAGCCATAGTTCCATCCATGCCATAACAGCCATTATCCTGACAGAGCAGGGAGAACCTCTCCTTCTTCCACCTTAATTTGCTAAGGGAAACCCTTCCCCAGCCGAAGCACTAAACTGTGTAAGATTATTTTAAGTTATATACTGCAGGAGTGGCCACCAAGTACTAGGTATCAGCCAAGCCTACGGGGTAACAGACTTAGGTTGAATCAGGATGGGGTTTTACCTTGCCATTTTTGGAAGGGTTGGGTTGGGAGAATGACTCTTGGTAGCTTCTGGCTTACACAGCAGCTCAAATGCCATGCCAGAAGCACAGTGCTCCCTCAGGACTCAGAGGCTGTCATGGCAGAGGAGAGATGGCGATGCAGCTACCAGTGTCAGCTCCAGCACCCTGCCAAGGTTTCCTGGTATTTTCCAAGCTCAACCCTCAATGTTAGAGCAGATGGGATCACAGCTTAAAGCTGTAAAGATGTAGGAGTCAGCTCTTCACCGAGAACAAGCTCTAAATAAAACTGCCATGAGTTAACTTCTTTAAACATCCTTGCCCTTCTCCTGAGGGTTTAGCTGCCCTCCCTGACTGCCAGTGCCACCTTCATTCAGCTTCTTTCCAGAACCAGCTTTTCTCACCCTCTGCAATCTCTTGCTCTTGCCCTCAGACTGCTTTATAAACATGTATTTAACAGTCCAAAAATACCACTCCTGACTTACCATTCCCTTGTTGCCAGCCCATGGCTCCAGCTGAAATAACTGAGTGGGTTGGAAGTTATTTTGAAAACCAAGGAAGTAGGTGATTTCCATGTTTAGGTTTAATCAAAATTATAGTACCAAGATACGTGAAACACTAAGGCAACAAGGCCTGGCTAATGTCCTCTGCTGCTGCTGAAAAGAGCTGCTGCTTTCACTCTTTCAGATGGTTTTGATATATAGGGAAATGTAGTGCCCCAGTAGACAGGACTGTATTTATCCAGTAGCTAACACATAAAGAGCTGCAAACTTACAAACAATTATTTAAGAACTTAGGGTTTGGAGACATTTTGGCTTTTTTTATGTTATCCCCTGCCCTGACACACTTTGCAAAGCCCTTTGCCAGCGTGTTTCCAAAAGTCTCCCAATTAGTCATTCCAGGAAAACAAGCATTTATGATTTGATCTTTTGTCTATAGGTTCATCTAAGGTGAAAAATCCTGGGAAGCTGCCATCACTCTGCTGAGCTAATTCAACCCAAAGTCATCAAACCAACATGGCTTTAAAAGTTAAACTATGCAATCAAGCATTCATGTGTCACCGTCTGCATTAATGGCTTTCTGAAAGACAAAAATTAGTTCTTATTTAGGTATAATATTCCTATAATAATAGTTGTTAGGAGAAATGTGGACATGAAAAAACAGCCAAGAATAAAAATCAGGAGGTTTGTCTCAGCTAAAAGGTATTTTTCTATTTTTGATATTCTCAGTTATTTTCCAGAGCTTCTGTGATCAACATTTTAAGTCAGTCACAGGATTCCTGCTTGATTGCCCACTGAGTGTACTTCATTAGCTCTACTTTATTGACCTTAGAAATTGCCGTTAAGGGAGCCCTCACATGTCTGGTTTTAACTAGGATGCTCCCTTGCCTTACTTCCAACCAGTATATTTCAAACGTGGCACCCAGATCGCTCATCCAACTTAAATGTCTTTTTGTTCTTCTCATGCTTTCCACAGCAGGTCCACTCGCCCCATTTCTTCTGATACATCTTGTGGGTGTTGATAGTGCATCGCAGTGCCCCCTTTTAAATGCTGAATTATTTCAGCAACTAGGAAGTTGTTTTCTCTTGCTCCAGTGATATTTTATGGCACAGTAAGGTAGCCTTAAAGTGAGAACTACTGGCTTTAGAGGACTGTCCTTCATCATTTGAGCCCTTCTGGCCATAACAATAGCATAAAATATACACTGGGCCTCATCTTAGTTCCTGGCCCAGATTTCTGTGGCAATGCCAGAGCTTGCTGATCTGCTTTTCTCAGTGCATTCAATTGAGAGTTACCTCAGCAACCCCGGGTTTGCTCTCCCTAACTCTGCAGGCTCCTGCACAAGCCTTGCATGGTGCCAAGATGCTGTAATAACCCCCACTTCGCTCCCACCCTCGGGACTTGTGTCACACACAGCCTGATGCCTCATACTTCTACTACTACTAATTCTTAGCAACACCTGGAGAAAGAAGACTAAAGAAGCAGACTTCTGGGTCTAGAAGACTGAAGTTCTGCTTCTGGTTGTAGCCTTCTTCCCCTCCACACCAGCTCGCTCCTCTTTGTCTCTGAAGGTCTGTCAGTCTTTTCAAAAACAAGAACTTTTTTCCCTGACAAAGCCAGATTCTTGGCACATTCTTCCAGCATTCCTTTGAACATCCAGTCAGCAAACAACAGCGCAAACACTCGCCTGCCCTCTCATTGTTTTCTGACCCTGATTTACAAGAGGTCAGCATGATAGATGTTTAAACTAACCACAGGCTTGGTTTGTGCCAGGCCATTCCATCTGAGCCTTCATGTCATATTAATTGTGATTCCCTTAAAATCTATTGCAATTAAAATCAAAAGCAACAGTTGTGTGCTTTCAGCACTTCCCACCCAAATACTACATATTACTTGAGGCCAGATCCTACCCCTCTCTTTCTTTCTGGATATCATCTTCCCTTCTATTATTCATATTTTCAAATAGCTCTTGAAAACCATGGAAGTTCATCTAATCGAGTGGACAGCCAAGTGTAGTGACATCCAAGAGCAAAGTGATACTTCAGATAAGCATGTTACAAGCTGGCCCTTTGCAGACATTTCTATGCTGGCTTTCACAACATAAATATGTGATGTGGGCAAGCAGACAGTCTTAGATTTTCTGTTTTGAAAACCAAGAAGTTACAGCCCTGATTTTAGAGATACATCTCAGATCTACTTTCAGCCTAGTAGGGAGTGTGCCACAACAAATGAAAAACAGGGTACTGTAGGGGCTGCAGTTTGAATGCTTTTTCATATCCAGCACTGGCACTGCACATGGCAAAGGGTCCTACCTAGCAGCAGCATCTTGAGAAGATGCCCTCGTTGCAGCATCAGCCAGTTGTGCTGGGATTGAGCTATGTAGCTCCTTGCCTGGTAGGGCAACTGCTAGCTCAAACTCTGATCCTGCTCCTTGGCCTCTTCCTAATATCACCCGCTTTTTCCCTCACTGTGTTTCTTTCACTGTCTTCCTTCATTGTTTGCTGTATGTTTAATTCTGCTTTGTCTTGATTTCACTGGAACTAGCAGCCTTCTGCTGGGCTCAGACCTTGAAGGATCTGCTGTACTTCCTCTCTGGTCTTGCAGGGCTGCTGCTGAAGCTTCTGGCAGAGTTTCTTTCTTGTAGCCTTTTTTCTCCCAGACTCCACTGAAATAGCTGTTTGACTTTCCAACAAGAGATGCTGCCTTACTACCAGGAGCAGGTGGTTCTCATTGCAGAAATTTCAGTGAAGAAACCAAAGCATGTGACATTTTGTGAATCACAGATTCTTGCTTTCTGTCCTGACATTTCTCTTATCTTTCTGAGTGGAAGGCTGATCCTTAAAATGGATAACTAAGTGAGACTGCATACACACCACTGCAGCCCAGCCAAATAACATCCAGACAAATGGCTTAGGTGGAGTCACTGTAACATGCAGAATTAAAAAAGATCGCTGGATTTTGGCCTGTACAGTATTTTTCTGTTTGTTCTACTGCTTTCCAGATGAAATAAAAATGACACAGCCTGACAACTCCTAAGTCAATGTTTAAAACCTCCCCATTTCTTATCTGTTACCATAACCCCATATTTGTTTTCTTTTTCAAAAGGTTGAACCTGAGACCCTATTTGCCATTTTGCAGCATTTCTTCATTCCTGCCTGAGAACTGGAGTGCTGGCAACCGCAGCCAGCCACCAGCTGTTTCAGCTTGTTCCACGCTGTAGGAAGTCAAACTGAACATGCAGCACCTTGTAAACCTTATAATATAACCTGTCCAATGGGGAAAAAATGCATAAAGAAAAAAGGCAAGAGATCATAGAGAAAATCGGGTTTTTTAAACACACATTAGAGAGGTTACCTGCAGCAAGAGAGGATATTGAGTTTAAATATCTAACATTCAAAATCTGAATGTCTTATTTTAATAAAGATCTCCAGGCTTGGATGACTTTGGCTTGGGTCTATCTCTCAGTTTGGTGTTATCTGGATTGAGCTAGTTGAAAGGAGCTTCTTCTGTGTCTCCAGACAAGTTCATCCAGTTTCTATCACTAGCCCATCCCATAACAACAATAACTTTACACTTAGCTCATGAAGACATGCCAGAGAATCTTCTGCACCTCGCTGCAGTCCAGGCAGGCTGGAAGGCAAAGCAGTGTCCTGGGAGTAGCTGTGCCTGAGCCCATAACAACCGGTTTTTTTTTTGTCCTACTCAGTATCGGAATGTTCTTTCTGATTTCAGTTGTGTGAAAGGACAACAGCTTGGAGCTCGTGCATGTGCTATCTGAGTGGCCCTGATAATGTCAGTGTCACAGTTACAGTCATTATCCTTGATAACAGTAATGTTCTCCTGCTGCCTCCTGAGTGGATTCACTGTGAAAGAGGACATAGCCCATCTGCAGGTGCAAGGAGCAATGCTTCCCAAGGCTACTTTAGCCTTTCCCACCTTAAGAAGCCTGTCCTTGACTCCAATTGTTCTCCCCTCCTTGCTGTGGGTCTGCTCCTTGGGCAGCACATCTACAATCACTGCTCAGTTTTCTTCTTCAGTTCTAGCCTAGATCTTCCCTGATTTGGCTTCTGCTTCCTGTGCTCCACTGAATCAGTGTACTTAGCTCATGACTTCCATAAAGTTCAGAAATGGTGGTAAGACGAGTCTTTCATTCTGATTTTAAACTGTCACTTTAAAAACATTTTAAACTGTTACTTGTAAAAATCGGTATTTTAGAGACAGGAGCTGCTGGGGGAAGGAGAAGGAATAGTGCATCCCTCTCAGCAGCTTCCTTACGATGAAGGCAACAAGGAACAGACTGTTCTATTGATGCTGCATTTCAGCCCAAGCTTCTGGAAAAGCCAGTTGTCTCTTAAGGGTCCCACAAAAGCCTCTATTAATTTATTTCTAGCTAACGCTACTGCTCCCTCCTCTGAGCTGTCTCCTGCTTTCAAGAGATTTGCTCAGGTTACTCTTCATACTTTCATTTGGCTTCCACAATTCTGTTTCGGCTTCCACATCTTTAATCTTTCTTACAACGCCTTCAGGGGTCCTCATTCTCTCCTCAGCATTTTCTGCACATTCAAGAAATAGCTGCACTCAGTCACCTTTTCTTCCCTCTCTGTACTTTGCCTCCAAAGGATCTCAGCACAAATATAATTTCAGCAGCTTGCTCCATGCTTATGATTCACCAGCCTTTCTACTTCGGATCTGTCATGTTCTTTCCAAGTGAAAATTTTGACTTGTCTCTCTGGCATTAATTGCCACGCTACTGTCTGGTATTTCCTAAGCTGAGCAAGTGCAGCACCCACATTGAGGTATTTTGAGTAATCTTCTTTAATGCCACTCCACTAAACACATTTTCTAACAACTCTTTAGCTTCTGTGTCCTCTTAATATAGAAACCTGATTTTGGCTTCCCACATCCTTTACTCCCACCTTGTATAACTTGTGTTCCCATAGTTCTGATACATGTAGGAAAGAGGTGACAGGTTTGCATGGGGTCACCAGTCACTGTATCCTAAAACACATGTGGAGGTCTCAGTAGATTTGGTGAATGAAAGTAGATTAAGTCTGAAAACATCCTTTGAGACTAACCCAGACCACCCTTTGCTCATTTTTTTTGGTCTTATCTCTGCATTTGAGAAGGTGAATAATAATCAAGCCTACCAGAGTTTTCTAAAGGCAACTGTATCCAACTGTGAAGGTGTAAACACAAAAAAGAGGGGCTGAGCCCTTAGCACTGACCAACGGGGAATAACTGGGAGTAATGAGATTAAACTGAACAAAGGAAAACCACTGAAGGTTGAACATCAAGAAAATATCCTGGCGGTGTCTATCAGACCATGGACTAATTTCCCACGGGAAGCGTTGGAAACTCCATCTCTTGAGTCTTTAAAATTAGACAAGATAAATCACTAAAAAACAGAGGGCTGGGGACAACCCAGCTGGAATTGGAAAGGGATGAGCTAGACTGTTTCAAAAGATGGTTTTAGTCTCTGTTTCTCTTATCCTGAAATTAAATAACATGACTTGCATAGAGTCTGCTCAGGCAGGACTGACAGGCCTGCAGCTGCACTGTGTTCTCCTCATTATGGTCAGGTTGAAATGCTAATGTGACTCTCGCTGATCATTTTTCTGTGTTGTGGTAATGTTACAGCTCAGGCCTGCTAGGGTAACCGGAGGAGTCCCCCATGGGCCCTCCTCCTCCCCGCATCGCAGACCTGGTTGGGGAACATCAGAGGATTTTTCTGCCAAAATGCTTCTTTGTTTTGGACTGAATCCTCATTATTTCCTCGACCATGTACCCTGTTGGGCTGAGCTCCCCTAGATGGCAGAGCTGAAGCGATTTGAAATGCAAAATGCTGTATGCAGCCTTGCTGTAATAGGGACTGCCATAGACAGCTCTTGTTAGAAACAGCTTCTGTTGTTGCATTTCACTCTTTGCCGCATGTCAGAGATTGTCCAACTCCTCTAACAGTTACTGCAGTTAGAATCCGGACCCAAAAAGCCATTGATTCCCATGAACGATTCAAGTTTCCAGTTCTCAGAAAGATCAAGCCAAGAAAATGGTTCATTTATGGTTGTGTCTTTAGCAAACCCCCTTGGTCCAGCTGCATGGACTTTTTGAGAAGAAAAATCAGCTTTGATACAGTTATGCAAATGCTTGCTAAAAGAAATGAATGTGAGAGGCAAATTCAGAGAAGTTACAACTGACCTTCTTGTCCACTTGCACTTTTCAAGCCTTCTGTTACGTAAAACTATGGGTTACCTCATGAGCAGCGTTAGTCTGCACAGTTTCTCTTTCTGTCCTCACACAGATGTTTTTCCAACTAATTAAATTCTACTGCAATGCATTTTTTTGTGTTGAAGTGCTGAAGAAAGCTGAACCCAAACCGAGTCACATTTTGAGGATTTCTTCTGAAATTGCACACATCTTTTTTTAAGCTTAAGGATCTGATAAAAATTATTTGACTTCTGTTATCTCCAGAACTGTCTTCGTTTTCTGCAGTTCACAGAAAAGGACAATAGGTCAGGGCTTTTTTTGTATGCCATTTCTTTCTCAGCTGAGCAGCTCCATGTGGTGTGTTGCATTTCTTCACTGGCAAAAGACTTCATTTTTCTGTTTGAAATATTGTTGGATTAGCACAAGGTGCCTGGGAGTTCCCCATCTCACAGTCAGAGACAAGGTAAATAAACTGATAAGGGCTGTGGTAGATATATATAGAGAAAAAGGAAATTACTTGGGAAGCAAGATTGTTCTGAATGACTTCAAGAGTCTCCTTTTCTTACATATCTGAGCACATAAGTTTAGGTAAGTAATGCAACCCAAATCGAGAGCTGTAAGTAGAGCATAGCAAACCAAATAGATTATTTTACCTGTGTTGTTAAGTCACCAGTTCAGAATCGGGCTTCTTAGCTCTGAATTTGTCTAGCTTTACAGTTTATTCCTGAAGATTTTTTCTTCTTATATAATGGTTACTCTGCTTGCACCCAGTTTTTTACTGATCATTTCCTTATTACTCCTTCCATCTATTTCTCTTTATTTTCATCTCTTTTTTACAAAGAGTTTTACCTTTTCTCATTTCTTACTCATCTTTGATTGTCTCCAGCTCATTTCACATTTACTTCTCCTATTTTGTCAGCTTTTGTTTCCTCCCTTTATCTGTCTTATAATTACTGTATATCTTTTTTGATTTTCCACAGCACAGTTTCACAGTATCAAATACTCATATTGCAAAATTTCCCCTCAAAAAAAGATCAACAATAAGTTAGCTGGAAGTCATCCGTATTTCATTATATTTGGCACTGAGAAGTGCAGCTTTTAAAGAGCCTCCACCCTACAGCTGCATCTCATCATTGATCCATTTAAATGCACTAATCTAGCCAAAAAGCAAATGTTTCCCATTACAACCTGTCTCTAAGTGACATCTATGTGCTAGTTTAGGAATAGATCTTCATAATAGAACTACTTTGGAGGTAAAATAGGAAAAGATATTCTTCTGGTTCAGTGCTAAACACCTGCATGCTTTTAGCCTGAAATAAGCATGGAGACATGTATATAGTGGAGCCAGTTATATAGTGGGTAAAATAAACATCATGAGTGTTGCTTACTGAACACAAATCCTGTCATTACAGGTTATGTGTGTGACCAGTTAGGTGACTAGAAATTGGCTCCTACATTTGTAGGAGTTTCTCCACTGAAAAAGAAAATGATGAAAAAAACCCCTCTGAAGTTCATAGTGAACACAGGGTAAGATATCTAACATGCTACTAATATCCCAAAGGCCCTCCAGTCTTTATAACTGTTATTATACTGCTATAGCTTCATGAAAGGAGTAATGAGGCCTGATCTGCCCACAGGCTAATACAAGAGTGTGTGAGATGGCTTTTGTGCTTGTTTGACTTCACTGACATAGTTTTACTACTGGGAATTCTTCTAATCAAGATGAAGTGTCTTTAAAAAAAGTGGGGTTTGCAGGTCCTGTAACTCAGGAGCATTTTCATGTCAACCTCAAGAAAGCTGAAAAAGGTGTTTCTTATAATTAAGAAGGACAATACACAGTATAATCAATACTACAGTCATTATTTCATATATGCATATGCTGTAATAATAATCAGATCCTCAGCAGCCTGAGGATCTTTCAGTCCTCAGGCTGCCTTCATACTTCTTGGCTGCCAGTGGGCTGCAGGACTCTCCCCCAGCACTGTTCCATTCCAATGGCTGTCACAGGAGAACCAGAGGGTTTTGTAACAAGAGAGTGGGTAGCTGTAATTTTGGTACTCAGGAACTTGTGGGAGTCTGTTTCTTGACACCAAAGGCAAGCAGATAAATGAGAAGGTACCGTGATGGATGCACAGGCTTTGGAGCACTTTGCAGGAGCTGCTACCAAGAGATCCACAGAGGCTGTACCCAGCTACTTACGTGTTCTGGCACCTTTTGAATACTATGGTTTCCACTGAAGGCCTTTCTCACTGCCAAATGCTTTTTGCATGTGCTAGATGCCTCCCTGAATCATAGTTTCTACAGTGCTAATGCTCACAAAACTAAATCTATTTTTGATCACATTGGCATCTCCTTTTGAAAACTTTACTGATCCGCAACTGTAGTCAACAGCACCTTTGACCTCTGACGTGCCTTCCCATACACTCAACCTTAAAACAGACATACTTTTAAAACCCTGAGTTATATTTGCTTTTGGAATTAACATCCCAGCTGTGATAAATGCTCTTGCATAAGCAGTTCTTGGATAACAAAGTTATTGTTTCAATGCTGTTTGCTGGCAGTATCAGGAAAATAACTGCTGTCGTCTCAGTTCAAGTCACACACACCAAAGGCTACAAAGACAGGAAAATAACCTGCTGTCAGGAGGCTTTTGTTCTCAGTCCCGGTTACATGAAAAGGACACATCTCCAACTACTATCTTGTCCAGCAATGAACAAGATAAGGATTTAGTCACTCCTTGCTACAGAATAGTTTAGAGAAGATCTGTACTGAAAATCTTCCAATAATGCTGACATATAGAAGAGCTCTCCAATGAACAAAAAAACCCCAACCCTTGTAGGAGTGTACTGTGAAAAGACAAGATTTGAATTCAGTTTTAATGCATTTGGCACATAGTAGATGATGCTTAACTCTTCACCTCAAGAGAGGTCAATCGTATCATGTCTCAGTATTTTACTTTACTCTGGCCTTACACACAAGTCAGTTGTGAAACAGATCTTATAATAATTTCTTATGGAACTGGACACCACTACTCAATTCTTCATTACTATTAAATGAACTCAATTTCTATGTCAATAAAAATGACATATACTAGGCATATTGTTCCCAGGGTCACAACCATTCCTGGTATAGTCTGCCACAGACTGCTAAGTTTTGTAACATGATGAATGAAACTAAACTGAAAATCAATATTTTCTTTTACAGAAGCTTTCAAAATACAAGTCCTGGTGCCTTGCTCAGAGTAAAGCATCCTTTCTTATTAAAGGCAAACCTCCAGTAATACAGATCCTGAATCACAGTCACACTGTTGCTCTCACCCCACAAACAGCATGACAATTTATAAAGTGATAAGACAAAGAATTAGGAAATAACTAATTAACATAATTGAAATGTCTCAGTTAATACACTTGATGAACAGCAATGCTACCAGGAGAAAATTCCCCCTACACACTTGGATGAAAGCCTCACTGGCAACTCATGTCAACCTTATTTCTTAATATAGAAATAATTAATTCTTGTATATGTGCAGTTATATAGAGCAGAATTGCACAGCTGTTCTCTGCTAGTCATCAAAGGGGTGCTAGATTATATACAGGAATAACATGCTACTTTCATTGTAATTCTCTCAATACAATGGTGGACAAAAAGGAAATAGGCTACTAATATACCATTACAGTTACAGTAGTCTGGGCTCTCCCAGAAGTCAGTGGAGAGAAACAAGATCCCTAAGAACTTGATGCAAACCATGTCAACTTGTGTGTGTCTTCATTGACTATTGAGAGAGCCTAGCTGATTAGCTCAGATCAAATGAATAATTTACAGATGGGTAAATCAGGCATCATGAATACCATCCTCGGTGTCTAGTGCACTTGGGATGCCTCAGGATGAGCTATTAGGCTCCCTCTTTGCCCAGAAAGAATCCTATTGCAGCCAGATTTGTAAGGATTTGTTTACATCTGGAGATAGCAACAGTGGCTATAGCTCCATGTGGAACATCTTTATCCACAGCAAAAGCCTCTCGTTCTTGCCTTCAAAGTAAGCTAGGTGAATAAGACATTCATATTTTTCAAACGGAGTACCCAGCATACTTTGCTAATCCATTAATTTTTTCAATATTTCAGCAGTGCTTCTGCTCTGAATTGGAACCAAAAGCAAGTCTTTTCATTATAAGCCAGAAGGAGAGAGGGAGAATGAGAGCCATTTAATTAAAACGTTTCCAGCCAATACGCAAAGGAATGTTTAGATTCTGCACGTATCTTATGCATAGTCAATGGAAATTGCATGAGCAGAGGCTAAAAAGGCTTGGAGGAAGCCAATGTAAAATGAGCAAAGACTATAATAGTCTAGACCATAGATTGCAAGAATAAGGCTCTGGCATTTACCAGAGAAGAACCAAAACATTTAGCTACTAAATGGACCTGCTGTCTGTTGAGGGGTGGCAAGTGAGCCCTGCCACAGTTGAGAACAGCCTGCCAGGCTGCTCTGTGCTGAGTGACACCCTTTCCAGTAATAAGATGTTCCAGCCACGCTCCTGCAAAGGATGCTGCAAGAAGCAGTATCACGGACAAGCAGTGACAGTCTCCCTATAGATGGTATATCCTCTGGCTGGGTGAGTTTTTCCTAGACCCTCTTTCAATGCAAAGTAGCATAAATGGTGGAGCACTATTTCATTAGTCCAGCAGTCTGTGAAATAACCATTTAGCTCTAAGCATAGCTAAAGTAGGCAGCTGTTTGAGGTAGCTGTCTTTAGGAGACACTAACATGGACCATCCTTTCCCAGTGATCCAAGCAGCATGCCTTGCCCTCTGCCCTCATCTTTGTTCTTGTAAGAATAATATTGTCATGATCAAGAAGAACGTAATCCCCTAAACTGGAGTTAGAAAACATCTTGCAGGAGGAAAGGCCAAAAGATGACTGCTGCAGTGTTTCCACTCAGTTCATCCCCTTTGCTGTAGCAGCTAGCTATTGGAAAGGGACCTGAGCTCTGCACAGCTGTTATTTACTTCTGTTTTGAAATGCAGAAAGTTGCAGTAATCTGTTTATTTTTCTTTAACTCTTTTGTGCTTTGGAAGTATCACACAGTTCAAAAGGCAATATGACTAAATTTTAAGACAATTATTGTGCTGGCAATGTTTTAACAACTGTTTCTTTGCAAAAGAAAAACAACACAGGAAAGCAGATTAAATAAACATAGAAGCTATCAACAGCATAAAAAGAAGTCTCACTGAATACAAAAGTTTGACAAATGGCAACTAGTGCAAATCTCTGCTTTTTCTCTGGCTTTCAGCAAGATTTTCCTAAACTTCAGGATTTTTCCAAAAGAGGAGCTTGACACATCACAAATGGAACAGAACCTGTGGCTCCTGCAGCTGGTCCTACAGGTCTGGAAGTGAGAAGAGTGAACAGGAATACAGCATATCAAGGAGGAGGGTTTCCCCTCTAGATTTCTTTTTATATTAATCAGATGCAGTCATTAAGACTAATTACCTTTACAGAAGTTGAAGAATGTTTGTGGCCCTCACCTCAGGCAGTTGTATAGTCCTGAAATCTAATAGTCTGTCCCCACCAGATCAAAAGGAAAGACCACTCTTACTGTACCAAGAAGATGAAGCCCTGTCCTTAGACTCTGCAGCAAAATGCTTTGCATTGCTGTGCTCAGAGTTTGTTTTGTATTTTGCTCAGGGCTTAAGGACCGCCTTGAGAATTAAATTAACTTGGACTGTTTCCCCTGGCCTCCCTTGTAACGCTTTGGTCTAATGCTGCACATGACCTTTGTGTGGACATATTTTGCATCCACATGGAGACATTTGGAGTCTGGTGCATGTGAAACAGCACAGTACTGCAGTGAAGAGTTCAAGTATATCTAATGAGTTAAAATATTTGGCTGCTGCTTTCTTATGGGAAAGCAGTACTGAAATGAACATCTGAGGGTGTCTCAGCAAAAGACTGGGCTGAAAATATTCTGTAAACGTGGCTTTGTTCCTTAGCTCATTACTTTCATTTTGACTTCTCCCAGCATTATGTTATTGCCGATCACATTTCTGGATTGATTTTTGTCTAGATTTGCAACTTTAAGTCCATTGCCAAAGAAGGACAAACTGGTGGAGGGTGCTAATAATTAATTTAGTCACACTAGAAACATGTTATATTCAATGCTTTCTTCAGTCAATTCAGAAGCATGTTTCTTCTTTACATACTACAGTTTGCATAAGCAGTCAGCATAGCCTATTTACAGAAAATTAAGGAGTGTTTCTGTTCATTAGTTGCAGCAATTTACACGTCTGAGTTTTTTTCTGTACTGGCACATGAACTACTCGGAAGCTGAACCCAACCCCAGGTATCCCTATTCTCACGCTTGTCTCTCTTGGTCCCCAAAAATAGTGCAGAACCACTCATTACCTCTAACTCTGATCAGCCAGCATCTTCTGCAGCATTTGACATTTGTTCAACACTGAAAGAGAATGAATCCAATACGTTCTTCTCCTTGAAAGCAACATCCATAGGCAATCCTTTCACTGGAAGTAGGATGTAGCTTGCTGGGGAATTTATACTACTTCCAAGAAGTGAAGTAACAGTTTAGCTCTGTCAAAATACTAAACATATTCCTAATCCAGCCTCTCCTGGAAAATTCATACCATACAGACATAAATACAATCCAGGTTGCTTCACAGATTATTCTTGCGGGGGAGGGGGGGGGGGGGGTGTCATGCTTTCCTGGTACTGTCTCCCCATTTTTATTTCACTTTTTAAAAGACAGAGCAGGAAAACAGGTGGTGGGAAAGGAGTGGGGAAAAAAACAAACATTGTAATATCACTTTCAGAGCCTACTCCCCATAAATAGTAATCAGCTTACAGGTTTAAAGACCTTCTGGCCTTTAGATGGCTCCTTCTGTCCCAGAGAACATCTCTTGTGTCTCTCTTCATTGAAAAGAGAGCTGAGCAGTGGTCAGTCTGAGTAAGTAGCAGCATGTGGAGTCAAGTTTAGAAGCCAGTAAGAGCTGAGTATGCGGTTTCTACAGGATATATGGGAGCAAGGTTTTGAGGAGCTCCAAGTGAAGCAAAAGCTCTTCACACAGAGTAGGCCAAATAAGAAAGCAGTAATTGATACACTGTCCTTGGGTGGAGCATGTCATTGTTGGAAGGAGGTGGGGTTCTGATGAAATCAATATACATGATACAAACGTAACATTTTTACTCCTGAGCTTTTTTTCAATGCCTGAAAGCTATCTTGATCCAGCCCCAGCTATAGAGAAAGTTCTGTTAAATGGCAGGGCCCGGGAGAAAGCTCTCACACTTTGTCCATATACAGGGAAGCTGTTGATAGTCAGTAAAAATACAACCTGGATGTAACCTGGATTTTGGAGACGGCTGTTAGCACCACTGTGCTACTAAAAAAAGATTTCACTAATCAGCGGATCAAGCTGCTGACTACGTGATAAAGCAAGGAGACAGTGATAAAACTGTTGTCAATTCATTACCGGCTACTTCCACCTAAATTGTCAGTTCAGTAGTTAAACTAAACATTTTACAAAGCAGGGCTGATTTACCACCTCCCAGCTGATAGCACAGAAGAAAACATAGAACTGTTATTTCAGTAGAGGAGCTAAGGTAACCCCAATTGTCATTTCACTTTTCTCTGTCATTGAGCACTTAAACCTTTTCTGTCACAGCCAGTTTTAAATAGATTGTATATTTATTGTGCTGAACTCTTTCAAACTGTGCGTGTGTGGGAGGGGAGGGTTTCTGAGGGAAAATGCTGCATAGTCCCTGCTGGCTTTCTAAAACAAGTTAACATTGTTTGACCTAAAGTGAATAAACCCGCAGCAGAGATGAGGCTGATGACTTTATCTGTTAGACTCTGACTCTGCTAATTTGAAACAAATGAAAGAATGTAGATAGTTTAAGTGAATGCAGAAGAGATGGGAGTGATATTTTTCTTCCCCTAGACCTTTACAGAATTAGGAAATCTTGCTGTAAACAGGCATGGCATTTTCAGAAACAAGTTGTTATTCCACAGCAACAGTTTCCAACAGCAAAACGTGAAAAACAGGAGTTTTGCTTTGCTTATGGTTTCAGAGTGTTTCAGGAGATTTTCATTGCTAAGAACCCAAGTTAAAGTAAAGTGAGTTCTGCTGGGCTCCTCCTAGCCATAATCATACTTGCTCAAATTTTACACTGCAACTCATTCCCCTGGGCTCACTGAATTATACTTGAAATTGCTTTTGTCTCTGGCTGGATGATGGTAAATTCCTGCAGGCTTGAACAATTTCGTATTTCTTTACAGAGTAACAAGTTTGCTGTTGGAACTGACATACTAATGCCCCAAACCCACCAAAACGTACCAAACTCTAGACAGAACAGCAGGGGTGATTGGTGTGAACAAGAGGCTTATTGCTGGAGGAGTCATGCATCAGCCTGCCTTGATGCCTCAGGCAAACACCTCCAGTTCTAGTTCAAGGTATATGCAGGCACACAAGGGAGTATTAACAAGTACCAAGTTAGGCTGTGAATTCAGGAAACATCAGAAACTTTCTACCATCTCTGATTTGGATACATCTTTCATGGAAGAATAACCCACCTCACTACTTGGTCATCCTTGCTCTGAGGTGAAATGAAGAACCACGAGCCTCTTACCAGAACTCAGCTTCCTTCTGTTGGTGGTGGATCAGTGATGTTAGCCAGGAGGAGCAGGCACCTTGCTGAGGTGTCCTCAAAGCAGTGTGTGGGGGAGTTGTCTTGGCACAGGATAGGAAATAAGCCGTGGTAGCTTCTGCATGGAAGGGGCAGTCATCTTCCCTTGTATATCTCTTACCCAATGGACACACTCTCATGACACGGGTCCGGGGAGCTGCTCCTCACAGCTTCACTGAGCATGCCCAGTAGTGATCTTTCCCTCATGGTCCTGGACTTACCATGCATTAATGCAAAGGCACGCTCAAGCTGCCTCATTGCCTCAAGTCATTTACAGCTATGGCAAGAAGGAGCATCACAAGGGAAGGCAATAGGCTGCACTGCACATCAGACTGGCTAGCTAAGTGCTGGAGGATATTCTGAGGACACACAAGTCAGCAGTGACACACTTCTGGTCTTACAAATAATTGCTTTCTCTCCCCCTCACCTGTATTCAGCAAGTCTAGTGATACTGGCTCTGGTCTGCTTCAGTGGCCAGGCATTCACAGGAGACTAGTTCCCACAGGCTTGCCCTGTACCTGCTCTACACATGTCATTATTCATGGGTGCTGCTGGCAAACAACCTCATCTCTCAGACTGGAGCCCCTGCTATACATTTTCCCCGTGCCTTCAATATATTCTTCTTTTTGTAGTATTTCCATTTTATTTTAAGTTTATCCATCTGAATTTTGCTCCAAAATGTTAATCCTTCTCTGGATGTCTGACCCAAGTATAGTCCTCTTATGTCGTATCTCATTTCTTGTGCCTTGATGGTCACCTCCTGCAAACAGAGCTACCTCTCTGTTCATAAGATTTTTGGATGCCTCTGATCAGTGGTCTTAAGCTGACCACTGTTAAAGCTCATAGATGACACCTTAGCACTCTTAAGATGTACAGCTCACCACATAGCTTAAGCATCCTCCTTGGCTTTCCAGTAGGCAAATGCCTCATTTTCACCATAACTTTGGACAGGAGGAGATCTTTCCTAAAGGTTAAGCCCCACAGAATATTGTATGCCCTTAAAATGGTGTTCCTTCCACGGGATATTGCCCAGCACCCTGTGACTGGTGGAGACAGCATGACTGAAGCTTCAGGATGCCAAAATCCTCTCTTACTAATGGACCCAGAGGTAGGTCTGCCTACAGTTCTCTTTGACAGTGCTCAGGAGCACTTGAAAAGCATCAGCATCAGGGGCCAAATGAGGTAGGTGTGATCTCTTTTAAAAAGAAGATTGAAATAAAAGAAAGGAGACACTTTGGGCATAGTTCACTGCGTACATGGGAACCAAGATGTAGGCATGGCAGTGATTACATTTATTTCTGTTGCCAGAGTGTAGGTGATAAGAACACCTGTAGAATGAAAGGGGATATTGTGGTACAGTTATCGAGAAAACAGCCATCACTAGTGATGTTGAAGATGATAATGTAGTAGTGCTGGAAAGGAAACAGATGCTTGTGTCATGACTGAATCACAGGAATCACAGTGCAGAAGTCTGTAAAGCAAATACAATTGCAAAAAATGGTCATATTACATCACATCTCTAGTCAAGATTTTATGTCTTTTACATGTCTAGGAAGGGACTACTAGCTGTAGTATCTTGCAAATATCGATTAATGAAAAATGTATCTGTCATCCACTTCTCAACTGCCCATTTTGGGGAGAATCTAATGAGTCATCCTCACTCAGGGCACCTGTCAACATCCTTGGGAGTGGGGAGTTGTTAGGCTGATGCCAATCAGTGTTTTGGCCATGTTCTGAAGTGTCTGTAGCCAGGGTGCTCACAGCAGTGCTTGCAAACACTTTCAGGGAGGTAGCAGCATTCATTACCTCCAAAACAGAAGATATTGCAGACGTGTCCATGTTCAGCCTGAACCTCTCAAAAAAGGCCCTAACTGTGAGATTTAAGCAGCTGGGATCCATGGTGAAAAGTGTTATCAGAATGATCATTGCCCCAGCAGCTCCAAGTGACAATTTCTGAGAGCAAACATCAGTGCAAACGTCTACTTCCTTAGAGACGTATCTCCACTCACTCTTCCTTTCGTTCCCAAATTCAGGCTCTGTTAAGCTCAGACCTTTTCCTACATAACTTTTCAGACTTTCTACTCTTCTCCTTATCACAGCATGAAATACCCAAGATTTACTGCTATCTTCCACTACTGCCTATCTAATCTTCTCTACCCAGGTACTCCAAAATAATCTAATCTAAAAAGACCTGTAAGAAACCTGCTTTCACTTTAACTCCTGTTTCTCTCTACTCGTGTTGTTCTCTGTCCGAAACAGGGCAGCTGGGACTCGCTATGGCCAAGCCTCCTCACTGCTCATGGCACCTCAGGTCTGATGTACCATGGTGTGCTGCAAATGGTGAGAAAAAGAGAGGGCCTTCAAGATAGCAAGAACAATGTAACTGCTTGGGAAGTGAGTTGCCTCACAGTGGGCTAGATGCAGGTTAGATGTCTAAACACGTCGTACATGTGAGAGAAAGGCATGGCCCTGGGACCCGCTAGAGGCAGATATTAAGGACCACATGGGAAGGAGACAGGTCCTTAAAACATATTTAGTGTAATGAACTTCAGTCCTCCAGACTACCTTGCCACGTGACTTTCGATGTCCACAATTTAGCCTCTTGAATTTCTATGTTCTCAAGATGTTCATTCAGCAATTGCCAATTTAAGAAGATAGACCCCCATTATCATGCCACCACTGACCCAGGGAACAGGAAGAACAGAATGACTGAGCACACCTCAGGCCCTGGACAGCAGTGCAGGCTCAGCTCTGCCTACTGCAGCAATTTAAATTCAGCTGCTAGACTTTGCACTGAGGCGGCTGAGATGCGCTCAAAGATGTCTGCACTAACTCTCCTGGGGGGATGGTACTCTTTAGCAAGGAGTGATAATAAACAGTAGGATGGTGCTAACGCTTTAAGCTGCTGCAGCTGTCTGCTAAGTGAGTATGTGTCAACACCTTCAGACTGGAAGGTGAGAAAGTGAAATTACAGCGCTGTTACCCTAATTCTGCTTTTGCAATCTCTTTTATTAAACCACTTTCAAGGGTGGTTAAGGGACTCCGAGGTTCTGCTTGTGTGTTAAGAATCCAAGATAATAGGCATATTCCTGAAAGGTTGCTTGCTTCTCTAAGTTATTCTGTTCTAACTATGGCACCATAGTTAGAATGAAAAATTACAGCACCATAGCCTTATACGTGAATGTCATAAGTACATCCCAGCACCTCAGACAAAAGCATCTGTCACAGAAAAATAGAACACTCTGATTAAGAGGAAGAAAATGAAATACACAGTTCAATAAAGATTTGCTAGTGTAAATACTTTTGATAATTACACAAATATAACCTTTTCAGTGTTAATAAGAAGATCTATTTCCTCAGCCTAGCTATGAAGTAATTTATGATTCTAGGATCACATTTTCCTCTGTGATATTTTCATCTCCCTGTTATAGTTTGAAAGCTAAAGCTAGAGAAACTGACTGGCAATGTAAGAAAAGTAAAAATGGAAGATTTGTCACTGTACTGATGTAGCTGTGCTGATATAAATAGAGACTTGATAGATACTAAATGATCACTCACAGTCTACTTCTGGTTTAATCTCTTTGAGATATTTTGTGAATCTGACGACTTTCTGCGTGGATATTAGTGACAGTGCTAATGCAGATTTGGAGTCAGCACTGTGGTTCCTACAGAAAAAAAGTAATTATTCTGAATACACAGAGCTGGTTTTAGATATATCATGGGTTTTTGATGATGTTCTGTGGATTGACAAGATGACTACAGTGCAGAGAGCAGTATGCAGCCAAGCACACAGCTACACTTTGTTCTGTTTGCTAACAGCTTCTAAACAGGAAAAGTGCTCCCACTGTTTCCCTTCTCCACCCTTCAAAAATCTCAAGTGATTTTAATTCTGGTCTTTTCAACTTCTTGACAGCCATGGACTGGACTATATTACAAGAGTTTGCTCAGGGCCAGGACAGCAGTGAGAAACAATTAGAGAGCTGGACAGAACCATCTGTGGATTGCCAGCTGGACAGCAGGATGCTTATTTAAAATACGTATATATAATATCCGGCCCAGGTCAGGTTCATCCACAAAGTAGCCATTAACATCAGAAATTTATGAGAAACTCAAACTCTTCAGAAACCACTACAGGTTCTTAACTGCATATACACTTGATGAAATACATGGCAGCACCTAGATGTAGATAAGCACCTGAGAAAGTGCAACGGGCCTCGAGTTGTAACACCCTTTTAAACATGGCAAATGTTACCTTAGTTGTCAAGAACCAGCACATGGACTGACTTTTTCTCCAGCTACTGGATGTAAGCTCCTCACCCAGATCTTTGGATACCAATATTCATACCTGCTGCCAATGTGAGGGATAACCAGGCCAGTCACCTCTTTTCAGAGATTACTTAAGAGTAGCATAGTAAAAAAAAACACCCAACCCAAAACATCACTGTTTTGAGCCCACAAACCAGACACGACCTTTCATTTCCCAGAAGACCTTTACCATTTATTACAAATGCCTTGCTCTTCTTTTCCTTTCACAGAGACCTCACTTATCCAGCCTCTATGCTGAAAATAATCATTTAAGGAAACAAAAAGTAAAAATCACACTGACAACAGATGAAGTATAGAAATGGTTTTATTTAACACCTTCAAGGAGACAACGAAACCAAGCTCCCCACACACTGAACAGCGGTCTCAGGACTTCGGCATGGCCCCATCCCGCAGACACAGCCGTCTCCACCGCCAGCCGGGCCCTCCCGAAGCCAGGTGCCGGTCAGAGCTGGCGAGACAAGCGCTGAATTCTGCCTTAGGGCGGAACACCAGATTACTCCTATGTGACCCACCCCCCGAAAGCGCGGGTAGGGCGAGGGGGGGGCAGAAGACGCCGACGCCTCCGCCTCAGGCGTCCTGGCGGGCAGCGGACGGAGGCCGGTGGCGGGGTGCGGGCCCGGCGGGGCTCTGCGCTCCCGGGCCGAAGGGGGGTGCCCTGGAAGGCAGCCGGGAGCCAGTTCCTGTCCTTGCGGTGTCGTCTGAGGAGGTGGGTGGATTTTTGGAGGGAACAGCAACCGCCAGCTTGGAGGCGGGGGAACGGGACGGGGACGGGCTCCCCACCCGCAGAGGCAGCGGGAACCGATAGAGCCGGGGAACACTTCATCGCCGCCGTGAGGCTGAGGTGCCGGAGACCCCCAGGCTGCCGAGTAAGACTGGGGCAGCTTGAGGGCCGGTGAGCCACTGCCGCCCGCCGCGGGGTCGCGCTGCCGGCCTGGGCTTAGCGAGCTGAGGGGAGGGAGAGGGGCTACCGCCCCTGGCTCCTGTCAGGGCGGGGACCACCGCGAGGCGCTGGGTCAGGCACGGGGCCTTCCCCTGGCGGTGGTGTGACGGGACGGGGGAAGACGCGACCCGTGTTCGGGTGCTGGGGCCGCGGACGACAAGAGGTGCCGCGCTGGCCCGGCGAGAGATCGCGGCCAGTAACGCGGAGGAGGTTCCGCGGGGCGAATCCCCGCGCCTTCAGCTGGGAGCTGGCTGTAGCTCCTCAGCGCGGCCACTGCTCCCCCTCACGTCGAGCCCGGAACGGGGCTGGAGTACAGCGAGCTGCCGCCGCCTGCGGCGGTGGGCGAGACCGGTGCGCAGGTAGCCGGGGGAGCGCGGCGGGCGCAGCTGGCTCTGCGCGATGGCCCCCAGCGCCGAGACGCCCTAATTGGCGGCGGCGGAGCTGGCAGTGGGGGGCAGGGTAGGGCTGGCCCTGAGCGGCCGCCTGCTGCCACGGCCGGGTCCAAACGGCGCGTCTGTGCCGAGAGAGGCGGGAGGCCCGAGGGAGGGGTGGCGGGCGGGGCGTGGGGCGCGGTGGTCTGATCGCGAACGGCTCCGGCTACGTAGATGGGGGGAGGGAGCTGCCTGTGAGCGGTCTAGGCGCGTGTGAGAGACAAAAGCCCAGCTCTGCCGAGTGAGGATCTCGGCCGCAGTGCTCCCGGGAGGGCTCTTTTGTTGCCGTTTTCCAATCGGCGTTTGTGAGTTCCCGCCGCCCCCCGCCCGGTCACACCAGTGGTTACGGCCGGGACGAGGACCGTGAACGGGCGGCAGCTTCCCGCCGGCCCGGCGAAAGAGCGGCCCCTTGGCTGCCTGCTCCGTATTCCACCAGTTGATCAAAGTTCGGCTGGGCCAAGGCGAGGAGAGACCGGCCTGCTGTCCTCGGTAGCCACGGCTCCTCTCCTCTTCCTCTGCGGCCGGGGGCAGCGCTCCCCCGTCGCCGCTCCCTCCGGCGGCACGAAAGCCTATGTGTAGCGAGGTAGGAGGGAGCGGGCGCCTCCCGTTTCTCCCCGCCTGCCCTCTCCTCCCCGCGGCTGGGTCTCTGGATAGGAGGAGCCGGAGGAAGAGGAAGATGACGAGCGGGTGCAATTAGCCTAACAAGGGACTGGTGCCGGAGGAGGCGGCAGCGTCCCCGCGCCGAGGACTGACACATCTGCTCTCTCTCTTCTCCAGCCATGAAGGCAGAAGCTGGGGAGCGCAGCTGAAGCCCAGGGTCGTCCCGGCGCGCTTCCCTATGGCAGCTGCGTGAAGGGGCTGAGCCCCCCTCCCCCGGCGGCGGGGCTGGCCTTGTCGCCTCGGGTGTGCGCGAGCGGCTCTGGTTCTTCCCTCCTCTCCCTTCCCTTCCCCGATGTGGGCTCCAGAGGATTTGCTTCTCCTTTGTAACCGGGAATGAAATAATGGCGACCCGGTGGGCAGCGGGGCCACCCGGAGGAGATGGAGACAACGAGCCCCCCCCGGGCGGCGGCAGCGGCGGCCAGGTAAGAGCGACGGGGGCGGGAGGGGCGCGGGTTGCGCGTACGCGGCGGGCAGGGCAGGGCCGGGCTGGGCGGCCGCCTCCCGCCGCGGGGAACGGCTTGGCTGGAGCGGGCTTAATGGCCGCCCCCTCTCTCCCTCCCTTTCTCCCTCCCGCTCTCTTCCTGCCCGCCCGCCTTAGAATTGCTGGGAGTTGGACGCTGGGAGCGGTGCGGGCGTGCGGCTCCCCGGCAGAGGGGGGCCGGCTGCTGCCCCGGCTGAGGGCTCCCCTCGCAGTCGGGGCGTCGGAAGTGTGTGTGTGGGGACGCCTCCGCTGCCTTACGGCCGGGCGGCGGCTTCGCTTCCCGCCCTGCGGAACGGCCGGCGTCCTCGCCCTTGGGGCGGCGGTTTCCGTGGGGTGAGCCCCCAGTCCCGCGGTCAGATCGCGGAGTGTCGCCCCACGCTCAGCCCCCCTGCGCCCTCCCTGCGCCTGTCCGCCCCGTCCCAGTCCTGTTCCCGGGGGACGGTGCTGGGGTACGGCTTCGTCGTCCCCGTCCTGCACCGCCTCGTCCCACTCAAACTATGCTGCTTTTTAGTAGAAATACGGGCTTGGCCTCTGCCTCCTTGTAGGTAGTACTTGTCACCTTCCTATCTGTATGTAGCGCTTGTATTAAACTTATTTCTGTTAACAGCATTTGTTGCTGGAACAGTCGTCTGTGTGCTTAGTTTGAAAACTTCATAATATGCCCTATGGTGGCACCACTGCATGTTTGGACTCGCCACACAGAGTTTTTAACACAGAGCTGTGCCTGATGCTTCCTTCTGTGCTCTATTAATAGTAATAAATGTCTGCGAAACAACTATAATTTCAGATCCAACAAAATATGTGTAACAGTTTTAGTGGCCTTCTTCTAAGATCTGTCCTAAACTTTATTTACAAAGACAAACTTGCTTTTGTATTTATCACAGTTAAGGCATGTTTTGTCAAAGACAAAACTGCTCTAGGTCTTTGTAGGGCTGTGAAATGGATGCCTTTTATATGGATGCCCTGCTTTTGTTTGCTTAAACTGATATATAGTAGAATGATTTTTAAATCTACAGAACTGAAAAAAAAAGTGTGGATTGGTTTTGGTTTGTTGTGGGGTTGGTTTGTTTTTTTTTTGTTTTGTTTTTTAAGGACATCAGGTTTTAGTTTAGTGCTGTCCTCAATTCACCCTTTTGCCTTGGTTTGCAAGTGGCACATATGGATTTGTGAGATACAGTCTCTTAAAGCAGGTAGGTTAGGTGAGGACAACATATGAATGTTAATATCATCTGCTTTCTTATTTAACCTTTAAGACCGTGGTCAATTATGAGTCTTAATTTGTATGTAGATTTAAGCATGCATTATTCTTGTTGATGTCCTTTTTAAAAATGTGACTGAAAGCAAGGCCATTTTGGGAGAACCTGCCTTTTAATACTGTTCATATAATGTGGGAAGAGGGGGGAAACCACATGTCTAAGTGTAAAAATTAAAACCTGATTTTTAATTCTGTCATATTGCGACTGCTGGTCTTTTGGCACTGGCACTTGTCATAATCCACGTATCCCTACTGTGGTAAACCCTAACACGGCCTGTGGCGCTTTTGGAGATCGTTATGTTAAAGCTGTCTAATTGGGGACTACTAATAGGTGTGGAATTGCAAAATGGACTGCTCTGCCTGTTGTTTTGCCTGATACTTACATGTTGCAGTTACATTTTAACTGCTAGAAAACATGCGCTTACACTGATGATTACCTTAATCACAGCAGGCCTGATGTAATCTTTGCTTGAACGTAGATACCCCTCATGAATGCCTAATCAAGGTTGCAGTGCTGTCACAGTAACTTTAGTATGCATATTGCTGCATAGCTTAAAGTTCAGAGTACTTTCTTATAACTTTTTTCATAGATTGGTGTACAGTGCCAAGAGAGTGAGAGTTTGTGATGTGGGATCTGCTGCCTCAGTTCAGTTGGTGGGACAGTTACTGTGTACAGTGTCTGTGCTATATGTGTGAACAAATCCCTTTAACTGAAGTCGTATTGAGCAGTAAGAACTGCTTTTCTCTTGGGGAAAACAAAAAAAAAAACAGAAAACATCTTTAATGAGACACAATTACTGTATAAAAGGAATTTGAAGTTTGCAAGAAGTCACTGGAGTTGCAGGCTTTTATAGTGTGCTCATACTGACATGCAAGGTATTAGCAGTTTTGGGAAATGATACAAGTTTTTGGGATGCTGTATCCAATATGGTGCTTGTTTCATAATGCAGTATGAACATCTACATTTAGTGTTTAGCTGTAGACCTGTATGCACAGCAGATTGTTGTCACAAGGGAAGCTCCAGGCATCGCTGGTGCTCATCACTGGCAAGGGAGTTGCAACAGAAATTAGGATTTTCAGCCAGTTAAAGGTTTTGGAAATGTACAGCTATAATCAAGATTAGATCAAATACTGAAAAACCTGCCCTCTGGCTTTAAGATCAGTGGTCAGTCAAAGGGAATTTCTGACTGAGAAGTTATGCTTCTGTGTGTCTGTGCATGCAGAGGTAGGAGAACCGAGGACAGGAGATTTAACTCCCTTAGGTCACACCCGTGGTGGTTGATAATAGTTTGGTGTGTTTTGTTCTTTTTTTTGAATGCCTATCTGCTCTGATATTATGTTCTATTTGGTCATGCCTTGCCATGATTTCTGTTTTTATTTTCAGTTCACTTTTTCTGTTCTCCCTTTGACACTGTACCTGGTGGTCTTTCTCACTTCAGAACCCCTTCACTGAAATAAGCATTGAGAACAAAGATTGTGCATTCAGGCTTGCAGGCTCCCGTCTGAACATACAGCGCCTGTTCAAAGGGACGGATCACGTATTCTGAGCTCCTGGGGGAGCTGGCAGAGAGGGCCAAAGATTCTTAGGGCTGTTTGCCATTCTGTTTGAAATCTGACACACATTTGCAAATGGGTGCAAGAATTACTGAGCTTATGCTCATAAGGACAGATAAGTGAGAGCGTGTTCTTTCTGGCTTTTAGATTAATGGGCATATGCTATCTCTGTTTCGTCAGGTTGTAGCAGTGTTTTGCTGGAATGATTAAGACCTGCTGAGGTACAGGCAGTACTGCTTCAGTCACAACGTCCCATCTACAGGCTTGTCCAGATTTGAGGCTGGAACTGGCTTAGTCTTTAGTGCACTTTTAATCTCCCTTCCTCTGCCTAGAAAGGCAAAACAAAAAGTGCTTTTGTTTGTTTTTCTATTCCCACTATTTTGTGTTTACTTTAAAAGAATTGCTAAGTTTGTGGTATAGTTTACTGTTAATCTGTATTAAAATTGCATACAAAATGTTAACTGTAGGATGAAAAAATATTAACCACAGCATGTGTGGTTTTAGAAGTAAAATTTTTACTGTAAGCAGTAGTTTCCTTAGTGTATGAATACTAGAAGTATTTTATAAAATAATTTTAAGTGTTTGATATTTTTCTGTTGGATCTCCTCAGAACACACATGTGTTTAGGTGTTTGTTGCAGGTTTCTAGTACCTTACTGCAAATTTGCATTAAGAGTGGGGGCTCTGGGGTTTTGTTTTTGTGGGATTTTTTTTTTTTTTTTTTTTTTTTTGTTTAACAGCTGAGTTGTTAGAAACAGTTGACCGTCTTTAGAGATTCTTGAGAGGGTCTGTATTTGGCAGTAATTAGGAAATACATTTCCAAAGATTTCTGTAAAAGAAAAATCGGAGGTTATTTTGTATTTGCATAGTAACCACAAATACTTGATTTCAGAAGAGGGGAGAAAAAAGGATTCTTGCACATACACCTTATCAGAGAGAGCACAACTGCATAAACTGAAGAGAAGCTTGTGCTGGAAGGGTCAGGAACCAGAGAAGGGCAGTGATGACACTAAAAATAGAAAATGATCGGTGCTCCTGCTAACAATAATTAATAGATCGTGCACTATTTTAACAACCCAGTTGGGTTGACATTGGTAAACTTGAAGTGAGGACTCCCAGGTGCTGTGTCTCTCTACTGCAGGACCCAGGCACTGAAGGACTGTATTTTGATCCTTTATTTAAATATCATCTTTATGTAAATATGCCTGTAAACATGTAAACTGTTGTGGAACTCTGTGGTTGGATATCAATACTTTTCTTATGCCTAATGCTTAAAGGCAGTACACTTTAACCATAATGTTAAATCCAAGTTGGGGAAATGCATTTGTAAGATTCTATGTCAAACAATACACAATACCAGAAGTAGTCATTAGAAGTGTATATTCCTTATGGTGATGATGAACTCTATACAAACCTTTTGTCAAGGGAGAATAAAATTCACTATAAATACCAACATTACCAGGAGTTGTGGTTATAGCTGTTTAAAATGCTTGGGTCAAATCCTGCTTAATTATGTGAGCATAATACTGACTTCTGCTCTCATTTATGTTGTGGTAAGCCTAAGATAATTTGAAACAACATGGACCTCTTCCAAGGGGTAATGCTAAGTATTTAAGTGACAATATAAAGCAGCAAATAATTCCTTCAAGAAAAGTAAGGGATCTGCCTTCAAATGTAGCTGCACATGGTGGGTTTTAAAGTGACTTTTTGCTTCCCAAAAATACACCTGTGTTGATGGTACCACTTTCCTAATTGTCGGGGCGGGGGAGAAACCCCAAACCAAAAAAAAACCCTAAACCAGACCGTCAGTTTTTGCAAGAGAATCGTGATGGACAGAGGAATATCTTGAACTGGGTCAGTACAAAATAATTCCAGTTACTGCATGCAATATATGCATTATAAGAGTGAACTTTTTTTTAAACAGGTTTAACAAGCATAGAATCATAGAATAGTTTGAATTGCACTGGGTTAACTTTTCCTTGTGTAAGCTATTTTTAATAGTTTTCATTCTGATACTTCAGATGTATTATTTCTAGTCTATTTACTTGCTTACAGAAGAAAACCCAATTGAGAGAAGAGTTGAAGGAGGGAAAGTATTTAATCTTGTGCACTGTATTTGTGATCTTGTCTCTCGTGATCTTGTCCCTCTTGAATGTATGAAAACATCTTTTGTGTAGATGGATGACCAAATCGTAGCTCAGCAGAACAGTATGGGCTCTGAAAAGAGTAGATGCTGGTCTTTTATTTTTAATAATAATCTTGGGAATACATACATCTGTTGCTGTGTAGATGGTGATTAGAATATAAATGTGTGCAACCTGTGAGCCTTATTAAAATGAAAATCTTTCTGTATCTCTTCCTAAGGAATTGAGTGTAGCAGTGTTAGACTAACGTGTCAGGAATATATACTGATGCTTTGCAACTGGCATGTGTTTTTTTTTTTTTCTTTTAATCTGACAACAACTGGAAGAAAAACAAATGTTTTCTAGTATTGGGGTGCGTGTTACTCTTCCTTGCAGTTGTTTGTGTATTAAATTGCATAGGATAGGAAGCAGATATAAAAAAGTTAGGAAATGATGTTAAATGAAAGCAGATTTATTTCCTGTTGTTAACAGGGGTCATGGTTTTTAAAAAGCCTGAGTTAGCCCTAGTATAAATGGGGAGGCTTTTAAATTGGTGTTGAAACAGTCTGAATTGACAGCAGTCCAGAAGTCAGTCTGATGAGCTGTTTGGTATAACTCCGTGGTTGTAGAAGGCGTCAGAGCCTATGATCTCATCAGATCCTTGAATTTAGGGCCTTGCTACAGGGGAAGTGATTGTCTGCCTCCCATAGTAGATAATATATGTATATGTACTAAATAATATGTTGTGCTGAGCATAGGAGGTAAACAGTGGATGAGAATTATGCTGTTGGGTCAGATTGGTGGATGAAAAGGGATGATCACATCAGCTTTGCCTGTTTATTATACAGAGTGTAGATTAATGTAAATGCTGTACCTTTCTTCTGTCCAAGTCCTTCTTAAGTCTTGTCATTTTTAATATTTTCCTGAAGACGCTTCCATGGTACTTTTTTCCCCATCACCTAGTAGTAGGTACATACCGTAGAACTGATGGGTGGACACAGTGATGGCAAACATGCTGTGACTGTGTTCATATCAGAGGCTCAGTGCATCTTGTAAACCTGAAAGTGCCTAGTCTTACAGTTGCAAAGTGGGATAAGCTGTTTCATGTATACAGTTCTTAAATACGTAAAGATTATTTAGTAGGAAGGCTTCCTCTATTGTGTTTTCTTTTCTGTTCCCTTTCTAAGAGGTTGAAATACGTTCTTTTTTTTTTTTTTTCCAGTTATGTGGGAATTCTGGCTACTCCCTGAATTGTTGTTTACTGTCTTTTGTTAGTAATGGTGAAACAAGTTTCTGAATTTTCTTAATGTTCTATTGTTGCTGTTAGATTTGAAGAGAATCTTCATGGAGGTGGTGCTAGAGTTTAGAGCTTGGATCATTTGGTAAAAGGAAAGTAAAAACTAGGCACAGCTGCATGCTTTGTTCTCTGAATCTCTCTATATGGGGGGCTAGAACTACTGCATCTTTCTGAATTGGTGTATCCTGTTACCGTTTTGTATTTTGCCAATGAATTGTGTTCAGCAGGAAATGTTGCTGCTTTATATTTTCTATTCTTGATTTTTTGCATTGAAAAGTTTAGTAAGTATTTATGAGTAGAGAAGCACTAGGAGCTGTTGCTGCAAACTCTGAACAGCATGATGCTTGAGAGAGCCTGATACAAATCATGTTAATAAATATTTGGCATTGGGCATGAGAGGTTCTGTGTGGGCATTCTGGAAAACAAAAAATAATCCGCCTAGATTTTGACTCTGGCTTGGGCATACACCTTTAGGAGTTTAGGTAGTAGGCTTATTTTTGTTCTAAATTTCTTTATTTCCATTTGCCAGCAGCTGCTGCTTTGCTGAGAGTGAATGAGGTGCCTCCTTAGAGGACATGGCTAATTACAGATTGGCTGTTGGTGGAGGGGTGCACTTTGAGATAGACACTTTCTTTTATGTGTGTGTCATTTGCATAATGTGTTAGGACACACAGTATGGACTGCATTAAGCACTAGCAAATACTCTGTAGGGAATAATCTTGCCCTGGTATCGCTGAGCTGGCTGGATGAAATAATCTCCCTTATTTGAAATTTTGAGGTTTATTCTTTTTTGTTTAGTTGGTTTTCTTGGAGGCACAGGGAGAAGAAATCAAATAGAAAGCTATAAATTTTATTGAGGAGGGGGGTTTTAGACACTTCTGAGTAGCTGTTACAGTTTGTACAAAGCAGTTGAAAAGAGAAACCTGAGCCTGTTTCTGAACTGATTTTTTTTCTTTTATTAACTAATAGAAAGGGTACTGTGGCATTCTATTTATATCTATGTATATTTCTTTGTATACTTTAATGGAGTCCTCTTTCTTACAGGAACTGAATTACAAATGACTGACCTGTTAAAAGGCTGTATTTTATTCTATTTTAATTTTTCATCTAAGTATATGGGGGTTTTATGTTAAAAAGTTGATAAAAACATAAAGAATGAATGCTTCTATAATAAAAACCCTACAGAAAAATCAAAGCTTTATAAACTCCTTTAATGTTAGTGTTGAACACATAGGTCTTCTCTACTTATTCTCTTTTTTTATTCTAAGTGTGAGGGCAGAAAAGGCTAAAATAAAAATATGTTCTTGTGCTGCCATTTAACACTGAGGTGAATAGTTGTCTTGGGTAGGACCTGCTCTGACCATGGGATGAACTAAAAAAGAATCTAAGTTCTCAGAAATCCCTTTGTGATCATTTGGCTTGTGACAAATAGATGTAGCCTACCCAGTGGTATGTTCGTGGTATTAAGATGAACTTCTCAATTTTGGGAACTAAAGCTGAGCTCAGTCTACAACTTGTTGCATTTTTGTATTGGAAAATTTTATAGGGAGAGACTGTTCAAATGCTATTTTATGGAGCTGAAGTCATGTGGGTTTTAAAGATGGTTCCAGTTATTTTTGAGGAAAACAACATTTTAACTTGTCCAAGGTCTGCCCTGTTGTAATGGAACATGGAAGTGGTTGATTTCCTAAGAAACTTGACTGATACTTAAATATAATTATTTAAAGTCTGTTAAACACTTTAGATGTGTTTAAAGTCATATGTCCTGAGTTTTATCATGTTTTAAAGGGCTAGAGTTCAGCCACTGCTGGCAGGGGTATGCAAAACTGCAGGAATTGAGAACAGAATGTTTTGTTGTTGTTTTGTCCAGCAAAAGAAGCAGCAGATAAAGTAGGTGCACCTCAAGCAGGTGGCTCTTACTACCTGTAGGTTCTGACCTGTTTTTGGAAGATAAAAATCTGGTTAAGTTTATCTCTGAAAGGAATGCTGCAGTTTTTGTGTAACAAGCTGCCCCATTGCAGCTCATGTTTGTTATTGTTGCTGTGCTTCTCAGCTCTCCAGTTTTGATGCAACTTGAATAGGGAGCCTGTGACTCTGGCAAAAAGTATTCCCATGTGTAGCCACAAACATTTCTTATTCATCAATGGCTGTAAAACCTGACTTGTTCTTTCTTGCATGCATTTTAAAATTTTATTATCCTCAATCACCATGGTAAAAGGTGAGTAAGTAAACTTTGCCCGGAGTAATCAATTTTCATGGCAATTCTACAGGCCTTCTGCTGCATTCTGTGTACTTACACCATTTTCATATGGGTCTGTTTGAATACAGTCTCCCATTTTCTAGTCAGTTATTTATTTTTTTTCCTAAATTATGTGGGAGAAATTGTTTTGGAGCTGTTCCTTAAGGAAGAAGAAATGGCTTGTGTATTGCTCTTACAGTATTAAAGTAAGCCATCTTGCCAGCTTAGCATTAATATGAATGTTCAAAGAGTGAAACAAGTTTATATGAGTAGTCTTCAATGTTTATTGCAGTCTGTGCATCTGAATCAAGATGCAGGAGTAATTGAGTAGCCGTGAATGGTTTGGCAAGCTGGTGTACTGATGCTCATGTCATGGAGGTAATTTTACAAGCTTGTTAACTGCATCTCTTATTAGAATTTTTCTTTTTTCTTATTAAGAGTAGTATTACTGCTTTTGAAAAATACTGCATACCTGACCAGAATGGGCCTTGTAGCCCTGTTTGTGGAACAAAGGATTTTTCTGTATGCAAGATTTGCAAAACATGACGTTGTATAATGGATGCAGGCCAATACTGATAGCATTTCATAGTCCATACACTTTAGGTGTTGTTTTTGTAGATGTTTTTGAGTAATTTTCTCTGTTTGCACTGTGACTGCAAATATGATTCAACTCTGTATCTAAATAGGTCTCATAGCTTTCTGCTGTTTTCATGAGTTAAATGGCAGTGGACAGGTAACATGCTTATTTTTCTGTCTTTGTACAGAATTCTTGCTTGCCTATTCAGGCTATGTGAAGATGAATTGTCTATGAAGAAATGCAGAAGGACCTTGTGATGTTCAGTGCTAGTTGATAAAATAAAATCAAACTTAGTGTGCATAAATGTCACATGCAAAATACTGAAAGCTAATGATTAATTAGGAGCTCATGGGTGAGGTCTTAAGAGTTGTGATAAGTAAGTCTAAGAATTAAACAGCAGCTTAATGCTCAGTGTTGGTCAAAAAAGCAAATTGTCATTCATTTCCTAATAATTTTGAGCAGTTAATGTTCTCTGTCATGCCTCGGTGTATAAATCTGTAGTGCACTTGGAGCTGATGTGTCTAGGTCTAATTCTGTCCATTCATTTTTTCCTTATCTCAGAAACAGTAAAGTAGAGTCTGAAAAGTCTCAGAAAAGGTGACAGTGGTAATTCAGTATATGGTGTTGTTTCTGTACCAAAACTGAGTAAGGAATCTAGGAATTGACAATTTGGGAAAGAGGAGACTGTGCAGATGGAGAGATGATTTGGAGATGGGGTACCTTTCTCCATCTCTCTAACTTCTGCAGGTAGCTTTTTACTATCTACCCTAAGAACTAGGGGGTATCAGATGGGCATGGTGGATTGAGAAAAGACAAAGGCGATAGCCCTTTGCATGAAAGTTATTTAAGCTTGTTATTCTGCACCATAGTACTTTGGAAGCTAAAAGTGTGTATGTAAGCTGAAGGATAACCTAGATTTATTTTTTGAGGAGGAATACAGGTTAAATACCCTTGTAGTGGCATGAATTTGTGAATAATTGAAGCTGAGAGGATGTTCTAGTAATGCTTGCTTTTGTGTTCTTTCCTAAGTATCTGCAGCTATGCATGATGTCCCTGTTAAAGATGAGCTAGGTAGACGTTTGGTCTGATCTACAGGTGTTTGTATGTGTTGTAGTACCGGTTCCATGATAGTTCATCAGGATTCCTCCGTCTTTCAGGAAGTTTTGTATTAGACCTGCTGAAAGAAGACAGCTGTTTGTGATCAGGAACAGGAAGTGCAGTTTTTCAAATGTTCAGGACTTGGACCTATTTTTGCTTCAAAAGTTTCAGGCTAGATATCAAACTTAGGCTTTGGGTTTGCTTACCTTTGTAGAAGTTGCTATTCTGGCTGTATCACACAGGTCTCATGTTCTTCAGTTTTGGTAAGTTAAAATGAAATGCACAGTTACCTGCTTTTGCATTCATCTTAGCCCCTCCTCCATCCCGCCTTACCAGTTGAAGGAGAAGGCAAGGTGATTGTGTGGCTTGAGCACAGAACTTACATAGGCTATTGTAGTTCTCATTTCCTTTCTACTTATTTGCAATTAGGCAAGTACTTTTTTTTTGTCTGTCGAGTTGTTTTCTGCATTACTTCTTTTGGTGGACTGGATTATATTGCAGGACTTTAATTCCAAGTCTAGCAAATACAGCAGCAGCAAACATCAATTTGATGGATGGACCACTCGGTGGATAAAGAACTGGCTGGATGGCTGCACACAAAGAGATGTGGTCAGTGGCTCAATGTCTGGCTGAAGACCAGTAACGAGTGGTATCCCTCAGGGATCGGTGTTGGGACCGGTTTTGTTCAACATCTTTGGTGGTGACATGGACAGTGGGATTGAGTGCGCCCTCAGCAAGTTTGCCAATGACACCAAGCTGTGTGGTTCGGTTGATATGCGGGAGGGAAGGAATGCCATCCAGAGGGACCTTGATACGCTTGAGAGTTGGGCTGATGCCAACCTCATGAAGTTTAACCATGCCAAGTGCAAGGTCCTACACCTGGGTCGGAGCAATCCCAGGCACAGCTACAGGTTGGGCAGAGAAGAGATTCAGAGCAGCCCTGCGGAGAAGGACTTGGGGGTGCTGGTTGATGAGAAAATGAACATGGGCCAGCAGTGTGCACTTGCAGCCCAGAAAGCTGACCGTATCCTGGGCTGCATTAAAAGGAGCATGACCAGCAGGTTGAAGGGGGTGATCCTGCCCCTCTACTCTGCTCTTGTGAGACCTCGCCTGGAGTATTGTGTGCAGTTCTGGTGTCCTCAACATAAGGAGGACATGGAACTGTTGGAACAAGTCCAGAGAAGGGCCACGAGGACGATCAGGGGACTGGAGCACCTCCTGTACAAAGATAGGCTGAGGAAGTTGGGGTGTTCAGCCTGGAGAAGAGAAGGCTGCGTGGAGACCTCATAGAAGCCTTCCAGTATCTGAAGGGGGCCTACAGGGATGCTGGGGAGGGACTCTTCATTAGAGACTGTAGTGATAGAACAAGGGGTAATGGGTTAAAACTTACACATGGGAATTTTAGATTGGATATAAGGAGGAAATTCTTTCCTGTTAGGGTGGTGAGGCACTGGAATAGGTTGCCCAGGGAGGTTGTGAATGCTTCATCCCTGGCAGTGCTCAAGACCAGGTTGGACAAAGCCTTGGGTGATATGGTTTAGTGTGAGGTGTCCCTGCCCACAGCAGGGGGCTTGGGACTTGATGATCTTAAGGTCCTTTCTAACCCTAACTATTCTATGATTCTTTTCTATGATTCTAAACCCAGTGAATCCCTAAGAAGTAGTGGAAAATTTATTTCTCCTGTGGTGAATGATACTACTGGGTATTTTATTAGCTCTAAAATACTTGCTCCTTTTCCACTCCAGTTCTGTGGTAGCAGTTTAAGAAAAGGAAGGAGCTATATTGCAAGTTAGGTAGCTTCAAAGACTGCTGAATGGGATTGAGTGGTGTACAGATAGGGAAAGCACTGGAGGGAAAAGCTCTACCTGGCAAAAAGGAACTTCTTTCTTCCCTTTGCCAATCCCAAAATCAGTTATCAAGATGGTTAAACAAAACACAACAAAACAGGTAAACTTTTATCTAAAGAACTGTGAAATGAGGTGGCCACAAAATAATTTTGCTGAGTTTGTGTTTTTTGTCTGTTGTGAGTGGGCAGACCAGCAACCCACACCCCCAAAACCTATTTTTAAAACTAGATCTAAAACACTAAAAGGCATCTGTGGCTAAGATGGTCTGCTCTTGTAATCAGTGATTCATGACTGAGAAACTAAATTCTTTGAGGTGAGTAGATGCATTGGTAATATTAGACAGCTACTCAGCAAGGCGTGTTCAGAGTAAACAGTTCTCACTGGTGAGTTTGTATGTAGAGAATCATTTTTTCCTCATTTCATTTAAACTTGGGAGTTGTACAGACCCATGGAAAAATCTTGCATTCTGTTTAAGGCTTACTGTGTAGAATTCAATGATGCCTGTTTTTAACACTGCGTGGTGTGAGTTTGTTTGGAAAAAGATCCCCCCCCCAAGTCTGTCAGCATGTTGACCTTTATCCATTCCATGGCCAGTTGTCAGTATTAAATTATGGATGATGCAGCATTAGTCAGTGATGTAATGGTTGTCTCTAGGCTTCCTTGCAGCTCGCAATGGGAACCTGAAGTTTGGAAATAGAGTTTTATCTGTGTGTTATGTTTTGTGTCTGCTTTTAGGGAGGTGAAGCAAACACCACAATCATCTCTGTCTCATTTTGGATAGTGCCAGAAGGGTGAATCATGTTTTAGTGGGGAGGGGATTGATTCTAGGCTTGGGTTAGTTGGGGATTGATTCTAGGCTTGGGTTGTTTTTTCTGGGTTTTGTGCGTGTGGTGGTTTATTTATTTATTTGTTTCCTCCCAGGCCATTAATGACAGCAGATGAATTGAGGGGAAGGCATTTTGTGTGAGATTAAGAACAGGATTTGTGGGAGTGACTTGACCTGAAGTTCAGTTAGTACTGTGGTCACTTCCCTCACTTAGATAATCTGCCCTTGCAGATTTCTCTCTCTTAGGAGTCAAGATACCATGAGCTGTCCTTCTTGGAAGGTGCTTGGAGTCTACTTTCTCACTTACAATAGAAGGGAAGCCTTTTCAACCCATGAGGAGAAGTGGTGGGTCTTCCTCAGTTTTCTTTATCCCATGGTGCAGTTGTTTTATGGGGAACTTGGTTTCTTTCTTGTAGAGGCTCTTGCTTGGGAAAGGAGCAGAACTAGTTGCATTTTAGAATGACTCACTTCAGAAGGACTTTCCAGTTAATTGTTAGCCCTTAAGAAAGCCTTTCTCCATAGTTGTATTTTCTTTCACAAGCCTGTTTTTTCACTGTTACTTTATTTTACAGATTGCTGCTACAAAAATGGTACTGTTTCATTACACTGTTTTGTACTTTGAATTCAGTCCAGTTGGTCCCCAGAACTTTTATCGTACCATGTATTGTTTAAAATGATTGTACTCTATTTTTTCCTTTAACTGTTAAGTGCAGATTTAAATGATTTTGGAAATTACATGTGTGTAGGAACACATTTTGTGATGACTTGTGTTAATAAAAGTTTTTTTTTTTTTATAATTGGGAGGAAAAATAGTATTCACAGTCTAATTTAAAATACTGAAATAGGTAGTTATGTAGAGGGAATGGCTGTAAACTGTCAGAGGGTAGATTTGAATTAGATGTTATGAAGAAGCTCTTCCCTGTGAGGGTGGTGAGACACTGGCACAGGTTGTCCAGAGAAGCTGTGGCTGCCCCATCTCTGGCAGTGTTCAGGGCCAGGTTGGACAGGGCTTGGAACAACCTGGTCTAGTGGAAGGTGTCGCTGCCCGTGGCAGGGAGGCTGGAACTAGATGAGCTTTAACGTCAACCCAAACCAGCCTGTGATTCTGTGAAATGGTGGGAAAATGACATCATTTCTGTTTCATAAAGTAACCTGCATTAAGTTGTTTCAGCTGAAGATTCTCATGTATTTCAGCATGCTTTGTATCATCAGTTCTAATAAATGAGATTTTGAAAGTGTACCAGTTGTGCATATTCTGTTCTTGTTCTTTAACACTCACCACTTTTATATTCTGTGCTAGAATATAAGTAAAGAATTTGCATCACATCATATACTTCCTGCGAACCTTTTGAAAGAATCGGTGCCAGGTTTAATCACAGATACCCCAAGCAACTAAAATTTTTTTCAAGTATTAGAGTAAAATCCTACCAATGCAAGTTCTATTTCTTTTTATAATGCAAAACTATAGATAATGTCTAAAACATGACATGGTGTTACATATGAAGTCAAAGAAAATGAAATTATGACGAATGCTGTAAAAAATAGCAGTATTTTGAAGTTAATTAAACACACAGTGGAAGTAGATGTGTTTGTTTCTGGAAGAAAAAGTTGATCCTTCTCTATCTCGGTCAAATTTGGAGGGGAGGGGAAATCTTGCTTCTTTAAAGGAATTCTGGGAAGAATAAGGACTGCTTTTTTGAATCCCTGCAGCTTGAAAGAGTTGTAGATGCTTTTCTAAAACCAGGCAAAAAAAGACTTCTTGCTGTAAACATATAGTACAGATTGTGAATTTTTAAACTGTAGATTTAATCTAAAATTAAATATCTTAAGCATCTTTCCACAGCATGTCATGGACTGAAGTATAATTATACTTCATCTAGTGTCTCTTTCCAGCATTAACAAAGTCTGCATATTATAAGAGAATTACCACTTCCTGGCTTTTGTTTGTTTCCTTGTTTTGGGGGTTTTTTGGTTGTTTTTTTTTTTCTTTTTCAGCTTCATAAAACTAAGATTCTAATCTTGGTGAAGTAAAGCTTAGAGAAGTCTTGTGTGTGAAGGGCATAGGTATCTCACCTGGAAATAACAGAGTGGTTAACTGCCTAAGCACTAGGCTGGGAAAGTAGTAAGAACATACTAAAGCTTTGCTAAGAAACTGCCTTAAGGGGTTTGCGTTGCAGTTGAATTTTATCTGTCTTTCCACTATGTGATCCTTTTGCAGCTTTTTGTGGGCAGCTGTGAATATTAGAAGCATTTTTTTTTTTCCTGATTCCTTTTGGGCTTTGAGTAATGAGGTAGATTAATGTGAAAAGTCACCTTATTAAAGAGCATACTTACACATTTGGTAAGTAGATTTTTGAATATCCTGAACTTGAAAGTAGGAGGTAGTCAGAAGACTGCCCACAATGGCAAAATACAGGGATCAGCTGATATGTTACATGATAACTGGTTGTGGTACGTAGAAAAGGCTTTTCTGTAGTATTCATAGGATTTCATGTGGAGCCTAGAAAACACTGCTACCTGCTGCAGTTAGTCTTTGGTATTAGCTCTTTCTATGACTCAAGAGTTTCTGGCTTTCTGATGTCAGTATCAGAGTGAATTTGTTCTGTTTCTTCCTTTATTCCCTAAACACATGTCATTATGTGTTGTCACTGTAGGTCCTAAAAGTGGTTGCTGAAGCCAGAAGTTTGAGAAAAGGATGATAGTTGCATGAATAACGTAGTTTCCATAAAGTTAGATGGATATGACAGAGAAGGAACTGATGCACCTTTACACTTATCTTAAAGGCTTACACATGTTAGCCAGACTGTATTAAATATGAACAGTTAGGGAATGTTAGGGATTTGAGCTAGAGTGTAGTGCAGCCTGAGCCAAATTTGTCTGCAGCAACTGTTTGTGTAGCCGCTGTATAATGCATTCTCACCATTGAAAATAACGCATGGAGTTAAAAGCAGTTTTCAAGAATCAGTGAATCACTGAGGTTGGGTGGTGCTTCTAGAGATCATTTAGTTGAACCACCTGGAGCAGGCCACCCAGGACTGTCTAGGCTGGTTTTGATTCTGAGTATGAAGACTCAGCAGCTTCTCTGAGCAACCTGTTCAGTGTTTGATCATGCTTACAATAAAAGGGTTTTCTTATGTTTAAATGGGAGTTCCTCTGTTTCAGTTTGTGTCCACTGGCTCTGGTAATCACATTTTTGGCAAAGTTGAGTTTGGCGCTGCTTCTCCTGCTTCTCCCATCAGGTATTTGTACACATGGATAAGTTTCTGCCCTGCCCCCAAGCTAAAATGTTCCCAGCTCCCTCAGCCTTTCCTCGTGTGACATGTGCTCCAGTCCTTTAATCATCTTTGTGGCCCCCCGCTCGACTTGCTTTAGTATCTACATATCTGTCCTCCAGTGGAGACCAAAGAACTGGACGTACCACTCCAGATGTGATCTCACCAGTGCTGAGTAGAAGGGAAGGGTCCCCTCCCTCAACCTGCTGGCTGTGCTTTGCTTTATAGAGTCCAGCAGCTTGCTCATGATACAAAACTGGAAACTTGCTGAGGGTATACTCTGCCCAATTATCCAAGTCATCAGTGAAGAGGTGAATTTTGGTTCCAGTATTGACCTCTGGGGGTATACCACCAGTGGCTGGCCTCTATCTGGAGCTCTTGTTGGTTATAACCCTTTCAGCCAGGCAGTTTAACCAGTCTGCAGTAGAGTTCACTGTCCATTTATCTAGCCCATACTGTGTAAGCTTGCCTATAAGGGTCTGTCTTTTCCCGGACAGAAATCCAGGTAGGTGCTGGTTGTCCTAAACCCATCGCTGCATGCTCAGGCAGGGTTTCTGTTCCTCCTGGATCCATCTGGGTCTTGCTTGCAATGCTTGTATGCTTCCTTTTTATGTGTGTATTCAGTCAGAAGCTTCTTGCAGGTCTCCTGACAACTTTGCTTGATTTTCTGCAGACTGGTATGAGCCGTTCATGTGTTAGGAGAAGGAAGTACACTAAAATCAACCAGGTCTCCTGGACCCCTCTGCTCTCCAGGAGTCTTCTGTGGGATTCTTTCAAGCTGATCCCTGAACAGTCTTGGTTCTTCTTAAGTCTAGGGCTGTGATGCTGCTGTTTGGTTTTGTTCCCTTCTCTCAGGATACTGAACTCCACTGTTCATGGTCACCATAGCTAAGATTGCCCCTGAACTTTACACTCTCAACAATTCTTTGTTGTCTGTAAATATGAAGTCCAGCAGATTGCCTCTTCCTTTTTGGAACTTAAGTCGTCTGTGTCAGGAAGTAACTGTCAGTACATTCCAGAAACCTACTGGATTGCCTGTGACCTTCTGTGATGTTAATAAAATTATGATATTAAATACATTGTTTGTGGATACTTTCTTAATTGTTTTTGTACAAGGTGTAAAATGGGAACTGCCCTCACAGGCTCTTGGCCAGGAACTTGTACAGGAGAAATAAACGCAGAGATGAGGAAGCTTCATTAGGGGATTAACCTGTTTCATCATACACTAAAATTTAAATGCCAGCATATAAAATTGGTTACCAGAAAAAAAAAAAGTGAAGAGGTTTGGTAAAGGGCTATTCAATAAAACTGAACCAAAAGCTTACATTCCTACTTTTAAGTGTTTTTTGATGGATAGGCCACTTAGTGGGTAGGGAATTGACTGAATGGTCTCACTCAGGGGGTTGTGGTCAATGGCTTGATGTCCAAGCGGAGACCAGTGACAATTGGTGGTTCTCTGGGGTTGGTAGTGGGACTAGTGCTGTTTAACATCTTTGGTGGAGGTATGGACAGTGGGATTGAGTGCTCCCTCAGCAAGCTTGCTGATGGCAAGCTGTGTGATGTGGTCAACATGCTGGAGGGAAGGCATGCCATCCAGAGGAACCTAGGCAGACTCAAGAGGTAGGGCGAAGCCAACCACATGAAGTTCAGCAAGGCCATGTGCAATGTCCTGCACCTGGGCTGAGGAAATCGAAGTACATAAAAAGGCTGGGTGGAGAATGGACTGAGAGCAGTCCTGAGGAAAAAGACTTGGGACTGTTGGCTGGTAAGAAGCTCAAGATGAGCCCAGAAAGCCAACCGTATGCTGGGCCTCATCAAAAGAAGTATGACCAGCAGGTTGAGGGAAGTGATTCTTCCCCTCTGCTTTCGTGATAACCCACCTGTGGTCCTCTGTTCAGCTCTGGGCCCCCACCACAAGAAGGACATGGACCTGCTTGAGTGAGTCCAGAGGAGGCCATGAACATGAGGCTGGAGCTCCTCTGCTGTAAAGACAGGCCGAGAGAGTTGGGCTTGTTGAGGCTGGAGAACAGAAGGCTCCAGGGAGGCCTTAGGGCAGCTTCCAGTCCCTAAAGGGGCTATAAGAAATCTGGAGAGAGACTTTTTACATGTGTATTTAGTGATAAGAAAAGGGGGAATGGCTTTAAACTGACAAGAGGGAAGATTTAGGTTAGCTACTAGGAAGTAATTCTTTACTGTAAGGATGGTGAGGCACTTAACAGGTTGCCCAGAGAAGCTGTGGCTGCCCCATCCCTGGAAGTGTTCAAGGCCAGGTTGGATGGGGCTTTGTGCAACCTGTTCTAGTGGAAGGTGTCCCTGCCCATGGCAGGAGGGTTGGAACGGGATGATTCTTTTTGTTACTGGTTTATGTCTGTTGCATACTCAAAATCTGGTTGAAAGTTTTTGCCATCTTCATGTCTTGCTGCATGTTAGTGGTGTGCTTTATTGTATCATTGTTTGACATGCAGTAGTTACTTTGTGCAAACGCCTCTTCCTTCTTTTTGATCTTGGAATTTCTGCCATTTGGTCTGAAGTAGCAATGTGGTGATTTATTGAAGTAATTTCTCACTGGAAAGTTTAGAAAAGTTAGGAAATGCATTGTTCTTTTACAGACATGGTAAAAGAAAGAAAACAAGACCCTCCAGGAGAGAGCCACTTCTTTAGTACCAGCTATTTTTGTGCAGTCCTATTACGGTCACTTATGTAATGAAGAGCTTGGCATGTGCGTAGTAGAGTTTGTGATTGATAGGTCACTGTGTGTGTACTCACGGTGGGACAAGACTGGTAAAAGACGTTACTAACATATACTCTGAACGTAACATGACACTAAGTGATTCTTTTATTTATTTTTTTTTTTTTGTAAAGGATTAGGACCTGCTGTTGACTGAAAGAAGGTTGCAGCGATATAAGGCAGACTTTCTGCTCAAACATAAGCAATTCTGAATTCGTTTCCCTGTACTTACTGTTTGTTCTATAGTCAAGCTGCAGTCTTCTACTAATAAGCCTCACTTATTTCTTGGTTTCTGCTGCTGTGTTTGGTTTTGTTTTTTCCCTGTGTTCAACACTTTCAGCTATGCATGTTTTTTGTTGTTTTTTTTTTTAATTTCTTTTGAATGTTGGAGTATTTAATAACTTGTTTTGTAGGAATTTTTGGCTGTAATATTAATACTTCCCTGAGCACCGACAGAAATCTGATATCAGATACATCATGATTGATTTAGGATTTGCTTGTTAAATCGGTATGTTTTTCTTGAAACTGTAATTTCATTAGGTTTCATTGACACATTAATTTCAGGCCTTGAATATAGCTCTTATAGACTGACTAGAACTTTCTGATAGCATTTTGCCTGGTGTGTTCTTTCCCATACAGAAAATGTATTGGTGAGTTAATAGCTTTTTAGTCTGTTGAAGTATACTGGTTCAGGTAGTTTTATGTGCTCTTTGCTTGGATTGTGTACCTGGATTTCTGGGTTTGGTTGTTTGATTCAGTCTTTAATCATTAGGAGGTTTTTTGAGATTTTAAGTGCTTGTGTATTTATTTCATAACTGCTAGGAGCATTTAAGTGTGGGATTTTTAAGCTTTTTTCATTTGTTTTGCATTGTAGCCCTGAACTTTTCACTTAAAAAATAAAATATAGAAGATCTTTAACCCTTAACTCTCTCCATCTTTCTCAGAAAGGGAACCTGTTAGCCTAAAACTGAGGACATCGTTATGTCCTCACTCACCTTACACATCCTGTCCTTTTCCTAATGAACCAAACTTCCTTCATTGTTGGGTTTTTTTTCCATTACTTATTGTGTGGCAAAGACTTTTAATGGGTATATTTTAAGGATGAAGGTGTTTCAGGGATATGAAACAAAAAAAAGGATGATTCATCTTGATCTTAAGCCTGGCTGAAGAATTTCAATGTGATGACTGAAGAGAGATGGCTTTTCATCATCCATCATTATTTGTGACTAGGGTGATGCTTAGGTCAAACTTGCAGTTCCTCTTTATCACTTCACTTTAGAGGATGAAGTTTTGATAAGGAAAATGAGAAGAAAATCAGAATTAGGTTAACTTCATTAGGAGCTGCCTTGCCTGTGTGACTTCTGTATTAATTAATTTTTTGCAGAAACAGTGCTCAAGTAAAGTGAAGGTACATGTCTGGTTTCTAGAGGTTTCTTTCTTGTCTTATCCTTATGTTGGGGAATTCCAGAAATGTATTTTAAAATAAGATCTTGGAATCCCTTTATGTTTTTTTTCATCATACTTTAACTTCATACTGTAAATTGTTGAGATCTTGGGAATAAGGAGTAGGAAAAATGGTTGTGAGATGAACGTGCGTCTCAGATTGGTAAATCTTGATGATGATGATGAAGTTATGATTTTGGCCATCGGACAACAGATGCAATGCCATTCTTGTTCTTCATTTATTAGTGAGGTTACTTCCATGAATACTGTTAATGGTTTCAAAATGTTAAAGCTGTGTGCATATTTGTGTACAATATTTTTAAGCTAAGAAAAGTGGTATTTTGTGCAATCTTCTCCTGTTTAGAAAGTTGACAGGAAAGCAGTCATTCAGTTGAGTTAGTCCTTGCTTCTAGAATTAATTTCGGATTAGGCTTTTTATTTATTTTTAGGAATTGAACGAAGATCAGTAATGCTCAGAAAGCAGTTTCCTCTACTCCCTAGGGACTTCTCAGCTCCTCTGAGGCTTGGCTCATTCTGGTGATGATCAAATCAGTCCCTTGCTGAAGTGGTTCCCTGAAAGGTCAAACAGTTGGCTGTTAGGTTGGCCAAGCCCGCTTGTTTATCGTTAGATTTTTCTTTTTGTGCTGATGAGTGTTAACATGCTAATACGAGCAAGCTTCTCTTTTTTTAAGATGATGCCTGCTTTTGACACTTCCTACATAGAGGGGAAACTATAGCATTCTGTTTGTCTTACCTTTCAGAGGATGCACTAGCTTTTTTTCTTTTACGAGTTTCGGAAGGATGAATTGTGCCACCAGCATAGCGAGGTTTAAAAGTATAATTCTAAGTGACACGTTATTACTAAGATATACTTAGATACCATCTCTGCGGAGCTACATGTGTTGAGCCTGTGGTTTTTTGCAATCAGTGTATTTCCCTTTAGTGGTAACCACTGAAAATTACCCTGGGTTCACAGCATAATTGAAATTTTGAGGCCAGAGGGTGAAGCCATCGACTTCCTCCATAAATGTAAGAGGGCAGTGCTTCTAGTTGAGAAAAAGCAGGTCTTTACCAGTGCTGCACTGGTATTTTGCATACTGTTTGTTTTTGTCATAAAAAGTTTCTTTTATCCTGTGGTTAAGAAATTAAAAGATTTTAAATTCCAGTGTAAGAAAGCATTAAGTATCATGTCAAGTCTCTTTCATGCCACAAGTAGTTGCCTGTTACATACAAATTCAGACACCTGGCTTCTGTGCTTTTGATCGTTTAGGCACACATTACAGCAGTGCTTTAATTTTACACAGTTCTTTTCACATTCTACCTAAAAATAGGTTCAGTTGTCTGAACTCTAGAAGTAAGTGGGATTTTGGATGTACTCCTTTCTTGAGCATAATACGTTTCTGCTTTTAGCATCTGCCTGGGCCATACTTCGCTATTTTGAATTTCCTTACTAGATGCTTATCTGAGCACTTAGATGCTGAGATAGGAACCTGAGCTCCTCACATCCTAAGTGCCCCTCCTAGAGCTACGCCCCGTAAAGTGAAGTGCAGCACCACCTTTGCTGTGCCTGTGTTTTTCGAATTTGAGCATTTGTTTTCTAGAAAAGCATGCTTTCTTCAGCTCTTTTGTTGGTTTTCCTTACAGACATACAGAAAATGAGGAGAGCAGAATTTAACCTATTGGAAAACAAAAATTGATCAGAAAAAAATAGCTTATTTTTCTGCCTGTACTCATAATTTTTTTGACAAGAATATGGCTGTAGGCCTTTTCTGACTTAATCATTTTCAGTTTCTATCTTTTGGGTTTTTTTCCCCTAAGGAATTTACATGAGGATTATAGGCTTGAAACATATTAAAAGCACTACCCTAGAGTTCTGAAGTTTCTTTTATACTTCTGATGAGAAGATCATGATCTCTCCATTTCTGTAGGACAATTTCAGAGTAATAATCCTATAGGATTATGGAGAAAGTTTGAATGAAGTAGAGAATTGGTTTATTATTAAAAAAAAAAGGATATGGAATGTAGCTCATGCAATAACAACCGCATGATAAAGAAGCGTAAGCCCATACAGTTGAAAATGCAGGGCCAGTGTTCTTTAGGCAAAAGACATGGTGGGAAGCAAGTGATCTAATGGAGTGCAGAATTCTTGAAGCTGATCTCTGCCATCAGTCTGCCCATCTGTTAGCTCTTCTGCAGTTGCTGCAAGCTCATGGACTGATTTTGGTCAAATTTCAAGGCAGGAAAAAGGTCTCACAAATAATGAAGTGCCTGGAAGTTTGCAGCCACTCAGTAGCTAGGTGCAGGAGCAGCCCATGTTAACGCTTCGCACTGAAGATGAGATGGGGAGCTCTGGTGGCTAGTCAGCACATGCATGGCTGCTGTGTGGCCAAAAAACCTTATTCTTTCCATGATGGGGGATCTGATGGGAGGAAAGGCTATGAGAGGGAGATACGACACGTATGAGACCAAAGTCAGTTCTACTACTCATGTAGCAACTTGATATGTTTGTTTCTAAAATTAACCTTAAGCCTTCTTAGAATTCCAAAGCTTGCTGGAAAATATGTTAACTTTTTAAGTCGGTTTTCTTCCAAGTCAATCCACCTTTGGATCAACTAAAGTTTCAGTAAAAGGCGGAAACTTGCACAGCAGTGTGGAAGAACTTTGATCAAATGCACATATTTTCTACAACAAAAGATACTGTAAGTGATTAAAGTTAGCCTCAGAACATGTCAGATTACTGTTCTGATAAAATGGTGCAAAGCTGGGTTTGGTCTACATGAAAAAAAAAAAGATGGAGAAATTGAAGGAAAATTTGGATTTTTTAATTTCTTCCAATTGCCTAAATTGCCTGGAGAGATTCCTAGATAGGTAGAGTTTACAGAATTTAACCTTTGAGTTGTTTTTTTAAAAGTAAAGACTAGAGTTTGAAAACTGTATGCTCTGAAAACACAGCATATATAGAAGTAAGGTTATAGGGGCTAAACTAAAATGTTATTTGTAAACTTGACATGCAGGGGTGTTTGATTTTTCTGTTTGTTTATCTGAGGTATCTCAGCTTCATCTAAAGGGTTTTATGATGATAAGGTCCATCAAAATTTGTGCCTCTGGCACTTCACAACTTATTCTAATTGAGGCAGTCAAAAGAGAAAGCTAGACATAACAGTCACCAAGCTGTATTAGTTAACAAGCTGTTTTTATTTAACTTCTTCACTTAGGAGTGACAAGTGGTGATACTCGTTTCTCTGCTGCGTTCTGTAGCTAGAGTGTGATAGGAGTTCTCTGTGCTGCGTTCTGTTGACTGTAATCAATACAACAAATTGTCTGACAGCTTTGAAAATCTAACCTGTAGTAGCTTTATTTGGTAGCATATGTTAGCTACTATATTTACACTTTTATCTCCCTACAAAAGAAAAGTGGAAGTGCAGATGTGAAGAATATTGCTCATTAGTAGTCTAATATCTTTGAATCTGTCTCCTGTCCATCGATCTATAGGACAAACATGCTAACAAATGACTCTTGTTTCTTCCTTGACAAGCTGTAGGTTTCAAGTCAATGGTGTTCACTTAAGGACCCTTTTCTTATATATTCCCTATATATAGGGAGTGGTAATTTTTAAATATCATGTTTTTAAAATTTGCTTGGAAGTGGGAGTGCTGCTGTAATATTTCAGAAGGGTTTGGCTTCAAACTGCAGTAAATGATTCAGTGTTAATGCTTCCAAGTGGCGCCTTTCTCTGTAGCATTTGTATAACATTAAAGATGTGTGAGTTCTACTCAAGCTTTAAATTTCTGAGACCACAGGTGGGAAAAGGGGAATGGCATTTGGAAAGGTTCCTGTGAAGAGTACTTTGAGGTCTCTCTTGGTGTGGTGGTGAAGCGGTCAAGGAGAGTGTTCAGCGTGCATGGGCCTTGCCCGCTGGAGTGTAGCTGCCTTCAAGGAGTTTGCTGTAAGAGCTTGGAGCTCCTGCTGCTATGGAAACCTCTAGCGAGGTATTAAGAAATGTGTCCACTAACTGCATGTAAAGTTCACATGCAACATTTTTTTTCTAGGATTTTTAGGACATAAGTACCATGACTCTGACCATTACATAAATTTCGAGAGCTATTCTAAAACAAATTTAATGTTTTCATTCTGAAATCAAACACTTTGAAGAACTAGAGCTCAGTGTGAAATTGTGTACCTGTGTTTGAGTCTTTCTGACCTATGGGTTCTTATTTGTTGGAATTGAAGTAGAATGGGCATGTAAGGTCTTTTCCTTCCTTCTTGATGTGAAAATTGTGTATAAATCATTATAGCTCTAAAATTCCAGTCTCTTATGCCTTTTTCATGTTTGTTTTTTTTCATATGGTTATGTTTGTACCACTGAAGGAATTTAAAATGACAGGATTCTATAAAGATATAGGGAAAGGTAAGACTGTAGATAAATAGTGCAAAAATACCTTGTGAACTAAGATAACATCATTAAAACCAGTGTTCTGATAGTGCAAGTGTCAAAGCTCAGAATTATGGAGATTGACCACCTGCAAGGGTAAGTTATCATATAACATAAACATGGTTTTGTTACTCCAGTGCCACTGTGTACAGTATGTCTTCTAGGGATTTACATGTAATCTAGACACAATTAGTGATGTAGTTTATAGCTGTTGTTTTTCTGAGGACAAATACAGTGATGGGGGTATACAAAGGTAGCAATAAGCTTTGCAGTATTTTTTTTCCCTGTTTTGATTGGACTTGGAAAAATTACTGTGGAAAGTTCAAATTAAGTTTCGTTGCATTTCCTTTATGAGTGGAGTTGCTGTGAAATAACCAGGTGGATAGCACTGATGTGACTTAAAAGGCATTCAAGAAATACACTTGTTTAGAGTTTTTCTTGGGTTTTTCATTCTCTGTTGACATATAAAACTGAGGATAATGAGAATAAGTAGACACCGAAACAAAACTGATAGAGTTGTGTGGACACTGGGTTAGACAAATTTTCAAGGGAGCATAGTGTCTGTTTTCTGTCACCCCAGAATTTTCAGGTGGAAAGTAAGTGATCTGCTCTTGTGAGATGTTGAGCTGTAGGTAGTAGTGAGGAAGGCTTGAGAGAACTTCCTTATTCGCATGAGTTTGAATTCATTAACACAGTAAATGTTACAGAAATCCTTAATAGTATCACAGAAGCGTACTTTGCATAGCAGAATGTATAGCTTGTATTTCTTACTCATTCCCCACTGGATTTGGATGTGCATTTTTTAAATGGAACTGTGGTTTGCTTCCAGTTTCTAAAGATTGACAGCTGCCTTACTAGAGTTCAGTTTAGAGACTCATATCCTTTTTTTTTTCCCCAGTATATTAATTTTTGTGGAATATCATACAAAATTGCCATTTCCTGTAGCTGAAGTTAGTAAAAAGTTAATTCTTATTTGGGTATCTGATTATCCTTTGAAACAAAGGAAGGGATCTGAAACTGAATAGGTCAGATAAGGGGGAAGAGAAAATGCATCTTGTATGACATTCTGAACAGAAGCTGGTTAGAACAGGGAAACACTGGATTAGTCCCCTGAAAATGGCTGAGGCTAAAATCCAAGCAAATGGGGAGTACTTCAGTTTAACTGGTGGAGATGGCTCAAGAGAAAAGGAGTTTTCTTTGTCATGACTCAAACTAACTCTTGATGATCAATATTGCTATCCCATGTCCTTGAAGCAGACAGGATGATGATGAAGTTGTCTGAGAGTAGTTGCAAGAGGATTTTTGAAGAGTTAGGGAACCAAACTATTGAGTGCCTCACTCTGTGTGAGTCTTTAAATTGCTACTAAACTCCTTTTACATGACTTAAATATTGTGAAGTTGTTTGCAGGAGACGGGAGGGTGGGGTGTTTACAAAATTAATCACAAAAATACCTTGTTTGATTAATGAGCTTACATGTTTAATAAAAATGAAGAAAAATGTCAGTTAATGCTAATCTTGGTTATTTTCTTTTCCCTTTTCCCCTAAGTTTTTGATGGAAGTGTCGTAAGTCTTGCGTGCTTCCTTGTTTTTCTGGTACTTGGGCTGCTAGGAGGGTTATAGGACACTGGCATGAATATATTAAACAGCCTGAAATGATGCTGTGCCAGTGTTCTGCGGTTGTATTTTTTCTTCCCTAAGGATATCTGTTGAGTTTCTACTTCTGTGAACTGTGTTACATCTTAAAAGGAAGTTGATCTAGGGGGAAGGAAACACTCCAGATTTTTTTTTAATATGAAGAGATATTTTTTGTATTTACTGTTTTTTCCTTTTTTTAATGTTCATAGCTTTTTGTAACAATTTCAATGATAGGAAAGAGTTCAGAATGGAAATCGTATTTCAGCCTTTTCCTGCTCTTGACTTAGTCTGTAGGAACTTTTCTTATTGTAGTCCTGTGAGGTGAGCAATGTGTTTTTTCAGACATGCTTTTCCTATTTGTTCTCGCACGATTCTTAATTTCATATACTAAAACAAGCCAGATTTTCTCTGGAGTTTCATCATCATCATCAGTCTACATCTTCTTGGTAACTTCTGAAATAAATTTCAGTTGTTTTAGAAATTCTTAACTGCTGTGTACAGCTGTGGTTAGTGGTAGCAAAGAGGATTGAGAGGTATTATAAAAGGCTTCTACCTCTTACATATTTGGGACAACAGGGGTGAATAGAATCTCTTTCCTAGGACCTTGTAACTTCTGATGCTAAAGAATTGCTTTCCAGATTTGAAAAACGTCTGATATGGAAGAAGGGAGGAACAAACGAAGATGCTGATTGCTGTTTGTGTGTGTGCATGTTTTTGTTCTATTTTTGAAGCCTTTAAAATGTACAAGGAAGAAAACATTAGTTGCTTGGTGCAGGGTACAGCAAAGCATTTGGTATTATATTGGACAGAAGTGCCACTGAAATGACTGTCACTGGCTCCAACTGTGCTGAGTTCTTAACCGGATCGATGATGTAATAACTTGGTTTGCCTGTAATGAGACTTTCTCAGTTCAGTTGTGTTCTCAATCCAGTCCTCGTTTACTGAAGTACATTTTTCGTGCTTGACTCTTGAAAGACAACCTTAGAGAGTCATTGTTGTGCATTAGCATATATAAAGATTCACAGTGCCTTCTTACACAGGCGTATTTTCTAATGGTAGCTTAAATAGAATTTGCTTAAGGGAGGAAAAAAGGGTTTCTTTAGTAAAGGATATCCCCTGTCAAAGAATTTCATACTGCAAGTTCTGAATGGCATGTTTTTGGGACCTGCTTCAGTGTGTGCTGACAGTGTGGTTGACCCTTGTAGTACGGGTTACATATTTGCTCATGTACAGAAAGGATCTGGAGTCGTTAGGAAATAGAAGCCCTTCCTTTCTGTGAGCAGGAGCTGTGTTTTCTATTTTGGAAAAGCTGACTGCTGTTTTTAGATGTAAGCCTAGATAATAGGGGCAGAATTTGAGGAAAATCTTGCCTCTTCTCTACGATTTAACCTGCAAGAGTTTGCATACAAGACTGACAGATTATGAGAACTAATGAGTTGAGGAAGTTACGTTTCTGACTTTTTTTTAGCTTAGTTACCTCAAAATACTGAGATCTTAAACCTGCAGTTTTTAATCTCAGGAGGAAAAACCTTAGTCTTTATGACAGGCAGTGTTTGAGAGGACATGATGGCTTTGATAGGCTCTTATTTTTTAGTTAATAAATTGCATAATTAAGCTTCAACTTGATTGTGTTACTGGACTTTTAAGTGGTCTCCTCATTATTTTAGGGGGGAAGAAGATTAACCAGTGGAGCTTCAAAACCTGGATGTCACCATCTTTTTTGGTCAGTCAAAGCTTACTGTGTGACAAGGAGCTCTTTGGGCAGTTGGACATCGACACCTTTGGAGCCTGCTAATGTTGCTGTGTGTGCTCTGTCATTCTTTAGTTGTGCAATGAGTGCGTCTTTAAATGCTCTGTTGACCTTTTTAGACTCCAAATTGGAAATTCAGTGTGGAAGCCTTGCTTTTAAATTTGGGGCAAACTTCAGGAAATTTTAAAAAGTTTAAAATGTTTACAGCACAAATTGTTTTGGTTTTGGTGTTGCATTAAACTTCTTGAAGGAAGGCATTATGAAATTCAGTGTTGAAGGCAAAAAGGGAAGCCCTTTGTTTATTATATGCGTATTTAAGGAGGTTCTGTCAACCTTAAGGAGGTTCCATCTTGTGCACATGCACAAGACTTTTCTAAGCAGGATCTCCTAAGCATAGTACCTATGCTCAGGAGAAATAAATACGGTCTTCCAAAAAACATGTTAACAGTAAAGGAAGTAGGGATAGAACAGAGGGAGCACTAAGCTTCTGGCATTTGGTTTAACCTTGTACCCAAAGGAGATTGTCTCTTGCAAATGAGAGAGCAATTATCAGGCTAACTGAAGATTGTCAGGAATGGCTTTCAGTAATGGCAGATCAAATTTGTAAATATACAGGCTGACCTGGAGGAAATTTTTGAGAGTCAAATTTTAAGCAATAATTGCAACTTACTGTTGAAGATGCTGCTCTTGCAGCAGTTCCTGAGCTTCTTTTATCTAAGGGACTTCAGTCAAGAACAAAACTTGCAAAGACTTTGGTCCTCACCTCATTTTAAGTCCCTTGAAATATGGAAGCATTTTGATACTGATTTTTGGTGACAGCTGTTAGGCCAGTACTGATTGTTTCTGAAAATGTTGTGCTACTGCTCTGTATTGTTAGTTATGTCTTTATCTGCATGAATTGTGGTGGTGTGTAAGCATTGGCCAGATTGGAGGGGGAAAAAATCCCACCTTTATCTCGGAGTTTCCTTAAAACAGATTTGAAAAAAAATGCCAAGAAGCAACAGGTTAATACTGGCTGCTGAATGTATTGGAAGAGTTGCACAAATTAGATTCTGAGGTTTAACTGACTTTTTTATATATCCCACTGTACTTTTAATATACTATGTTGAATGCTATGAGTTTGACGACATCATAGGGAATTCTGAGTACTACTTCATGGATCTTAAAGTAGATACTTGATAATAGAAACAATCACTGCAGAATTGTACTAAAATGCTATTTAAGAAGAAACTGGTTGACGTTTACAGTGGAACAGCAGTTTTTTAATTTTCATCTCCTTTCCCTTTTTCCCTCTGCCTTACTTAGTTGATGACAGCATTTTTCCAGAGGGCAAGTAATGTGCAGCAGGCTGGTTATCTAGCTGTGTGTAGGCTGACCCACATGTTTTGCCAGTATCCCTGCTGCTGGTCCTGCAGGGTGCCAGGTCCTTCTTCATTCCAGCATTGCTGTCCTGGAGACTTCTCTGCCTCATTCTGCTCCAGCATCTCTGCAGTAACCCCCTGCTCTGTAAGACCTTCCCAGACATCCTCTGTTTCCAAGATTTCTTAGTCTTGCATAGTTATGATGTCTGTTGTGAGGAAGTTTATCTGTTCCACCTAGTAATAGTTGCTAAGCAGGACATTTCTTCTAGCCCCTCGTCAGCACTGGCTGCTTCAGTGCAGACCATTTAACTTGTACAAAGAGATTTTATTGTTTTAATATCTCAAGGTCTTTAATCCCCTTCTTTAAGTGCTTTTTCTGAGGCTGCATCCATTTTGTGCTGTGTTGTACTGATAATGCTGTTCTCCCTTTTTCGTAATTAGGTGTTGTAAGGATAATGGAGAATCTCTGCCATGTACATCTTAAAATGAACCAGAATAGATTTGTTGCACACAACTGTTGAGGAAGTTTGCAGGCTGCTTACGTTGGTGAGAAGGGAAGGGGTTGCCTTGGTCTGGCATTTATTCCCAGAGCCCTTGGGATGAGAAACTGGGACAAGATTTTTTGTTTGGTTTGGTTAAAACAAACGAAGCCTTATCTGTATAACTGTTTCAAAGTTACAAGCTGCTGTTTGGCCATCCCATTTATTTGACCCTTGTGTACAAATTTGTTTCATTTCCAGTCTGCTTTTATAGCACAGATTTTCCTTTAACATTTGAAGTTCTCTTCAGTCTGTTGGTTATTACTGAACCCAAGAGTGAATTGGCCCCCTGTTCGTGTAGCTGTTCCTCTGTCCTTTCTCAAGATAGAAAAGTTATCTTTGCTGGTGCAAACAGAAAGCTGTCTTTCTCATACATGTCTCATCTCCTGTGTTACCGTTATTCTGGTGTTACTGAAGGAGCAGCTGAGCCTAGGAATGAGGGGACCCTGATGCCCGTTTTCTGCAGGACTGTCTCTGCTTGTTCGTTGGCTTCAGGTGAGAAGGTTTGGGTTCCTTCTCTCAGAGAAATGCTTGGTATCTCAAACACATTTTCAACAAATAACATGTTTTAGTTTTCATAGAATCACAGGATAGTTTGGGTTGAAAAGGGCCTTGAACACTTCCAGGGGTGGGCCATCCACAAGTCCTCTGGACAGCCTGTTCCAGTAACTCACCATGCTCACAGTAAAGAACTTCTGCTAATATCTAACCTAAATTTACCCTCTTTCAGTTTAAAGCCATTATCTCTTTTAAATTATTTTGAATTATACCTGTTAGATAAAGCCTTGTGTCTCTCTTTCTGAAGCATTTATTAGTTAATTGTGTTTAAACTGCAAATTATTGTGACTACTCTAATAGTTCATTTAATCATCAGATAAACCATGTATGTTTCTGTGGAGACAAATTTCCTGTATTTCTGAATCTCACCTTTGAAGGGGAAGGGGGAATACAAGGTAGGCAGTCAAGCTGCAGAATATGAGCGCATGCTGAAATAGGGTGGTTGTTTGCAGATGCAATAAAAGAAATATGTAAAGGAAGAAAGAAGCTCTTCCAGTATTTCTGCAGATTTTCAGGATCCCTCTGGTGTTGCAGAGTTCCATTTCTCTATCAGTAGGGCTGTTGTCCTTTATTACAAAAGGCAGCATTTCTGTGCAGTGCTCTAACAGTACTCTGCCATTTAAGAACCTGAAGAAGATGAACCCATACAATTTTTGTGAAAACTATGAAGTTCTCCTGAGTTTTGAAAAGTTGCTCATGTTTAAACATGCTCATGCTGGGTTTAAAATAGAAACCCTAAGCTTCTAAATCTCATGAAAACACAGAAGCCATCATCACAACTGTGCCTAAGCAAGGTTAAGAGTCATATGATATAAATTATTGCACTAAATTGTGGATATTTGAACTGGTTGCAGCAGCTGCAGAAATGAAGTGGAGGGAAGCAGTTTGAGAGTGCCTTTCTGTGTTTGCTTTAGTGAGATTTCTTAGGATGTTCTTACTTCCCATTTCTTTTTCCTAAGAGTACATAATTTGGCAGCTTCGGAAGTATTATTTTGAAGAATGTTATGCAGTTCTGTCAGTTTATCTTTTTGAGTTGACACATAGTTGGGGTGGGAAAGGAGCCTGAACAGGAAGGAAGGTCCTTGTTCCTGAATGTCATTACTGCATAGCTCTCATATCCTCGAGGATCACTGGGACAAAAGCTGAGTCAGAGTACAGCAGCAGTCTGCGCTATAGCAAGACATGGCCCAGTTTAAGATTTTGGACTGCATGATCAATCACAAATGGAGTTTCATATGTAACCTGTATTGTGCATGGAGTGATCAGGTTTGTTGTTTGCTTATTCTTGCATATTTTAATACGATGACATAATTTACTACTGGGGGGGGGGGGGGAAGGCTCTGGTCAGTCTCTTCTCCCTACCCTCAATCTTATTGAGGATGCAACATTAGAAATGTTCCCATTTACTAAGGAGGTTTTTTGAGTTGTTAAGTATACAAAGCATGCTTTAACTATATAATTGCTTTTTTAACACTTTGAGTACTTTAGGTTGCTTTCTTAGAGTCTTGAACTTTGTGGGCTTTTTATGAATTGCACAAAAAGATAAAAATTAATAGAGAGGAAGGGGGTGATATGCCAGGGTAAACTGCATTGTTAACAAATACAAAGCTGATATGTTTTCCTGCCTTAAAAAGCCTTAAAGCAGTATTTTGAAATACTTCAAAATACTTTATCATATATGATTAAAAAAAATAGTATAAGGGGAGGTTGTTGCTGTTTTTTTAAATGTGCAGGGTAAAATGAATTTTGACAGGATGTTAATTCAGTTCTTAATGTGGACTGGGTTAAGTCTAATTGACTGACTGCAGACCTTAGGAGAGGGGGGATGACAATGGCCACATGACACCAAGCCCAAAAACCTGCCTGGATTTTGAATGGAAATGTTTTAAAATGGAATCCACTTACTAAAGGATTTGAAGTAATGTATGCAATTGTAATATTACTTTAAAAGTATTATAGGTACTATCTGTGTCTCTTGTGTAACATTCAGACAGTCTTCTATGGTGAAAAGGGAAGGTAAGCACTTCTTGCAAAGTTGCCCTTTTAATGCTGTAACTAGAAGCAAGTGATTCAGAAGTATTCCCACCATACACAGAAGTCCTTTTTGAAACAGTATGCCATTTAAAATACAAGCAAACCCTACTAAAAGTTTGTAATCAGGAAAATACATTGTTGTGGGGTGGTGGTGTTCTTGTAATTTTCGGTGTTTTGTTTGGGTTTTTTTAATGATGCAAAAAGTGATTCACAGCGTCGGGAGGTTTTGAGTCATCTCCTTAACCTTACAGGTTGAAAAAGTCTCCTGTTAGATTTGAGAAAACTTGAGGAATTCTCCTAAAGTCTTAATTTTTGCAGGCGCATAACTGTTTCACGAAGTTTAATGCATTTTGCTTACCCATATATCAGAATTCACCTGTATAGGCAAATTCAATGTGACAATTGCTTACCATAATACAGAGAAATCAAGAAGAAATAAGAAAAGGCTTTGCTTATTATGTGGGTCAGTCTGTAAAGTCTTGAAATAAGTTTGATTATAACTAGAGGGAAGGGAAAGGGGGATTGAAGTGAACGGCTTAAAAAACCCCAAGCAACAAAACCAACCCACAACACAACACCCACCCACCCCTAGCCCCCAAACCAACAAAACCCACTCAGAGAGGGTTCACATAGCCTAAACCCTGTTTCTTACCAAGCTGGAAAGAAACACCAAGCCATAGATAGTATACTTCAAATTACTTGCATGCTTGAGTTGCTGCTGGTATTTTTGTTTTAAATGAAGCTGAAAGTTTGTTCATGGGATATTACAGTGCAGCTACTCTCTTCCTTCTGCAGCTGAAATGCCATGGCCAAAGTGGAAGCTGTCAAGCTGGTGAGAGATGCACGCTGCTTTGTATAGCAGTGTTGCTGTTTGACGTTCTCCACTTAACAGCATCCAAGCTGGTAAGAAAGCAGATGGGTGACCTGTGAAGCCTGAGACTAACAGCTCTCAGGTGTAACCTCAAAGCACAACTCTGCTTTGGCTCATGGTATCTTTGAATTAGCAGAAGTTACAGAGGTTTCTTGGCAATTTCCGTTCATCCTGACCCCAGTAAAACATCAGGGGATGAATTACTGCTTGTGATCTGAGAGGTGAATTAAAGATTTGCCTTATAGGAAAACAAATTTTCTTCTAAGGAGTCATCAAAAATACATGTTAAATAAGAAAATACAAACTTGTGTTACTGAGTAAAAGTCTTATTTGGCACTTCCATGCATTTGTTGAATAATTACTCTGACTTGGATCACAGCTAGTATGCTAAGTTATGTTTCTGAGACAACTTGTACTAGATGCAGAAGGAGCTACCCCTTCTGTCCTTGTAATGGTATCCTTTATCAGCCTTCAGCATGCAGGTGAACTCTCGAGGTTAGTATGTCTTTCCACCTTGTGGCCATGGTGGGGTATCTTAGAGCAAATATGTCTAAAATAATACCACTCCTTCAGATGGTTGAAAAAATTACTGGTAGGTAATATAAAGTAGACAATACAGCAGTTTTGGGTTTTGATCGTTGCATCACAAATACCTTGCTTTCAAGTGTTAAGATAGGGCACAGTAGAACATAAGTTGAATGTAGGTTGCCTTCTTACCAGCAAAGAGCATACATAGGTTGTCACTGCGCTTTAAGTGGGCTTTTATTTGTTTGAGGTGGGCCGATCTTCTCATGTGCTGATCTCATTGGTTCTTCACTGATCAAGAGCTGGCTTCTGTTTTTTATCTTATCTCTGCATCTTAACCTCTAAAAATAACAGTAATTTTTTTGAGCCCTGTAAATACTTAAATCTTGGTTTTCTCAGCCAGAGACAAGTATTCTGCAAAGTTCTGTAAACTTAACAGTTGGTCAAATTTCACTGCACAGGGTGGGCCTGACCATTGAAGTTGTTAGGCTTGGAGGCACCTTCTCATGAAAGACTGTATTGATGTACTTGAAAATACACTAGTATGTTGTGACAGTATAGCAGCCAAGATCTCTTATTTCTATATTTTTGAGCTTGAGTTCATTATTGCAGTCTCTGATTTTTGTGAGGCTGTATGTGGAAATGGGATGTTGCAGCACAAGCCTGGCTCTCACATTGCCTTCAAGCCCCAGGACGCAGCAGTACTGCAGCAGCTGCTGCACTGCAGCTATTTCTCTCCCTTCAGAGAATCTGACAACACTAAAACAATCTTTCAGTCTTCCAGGTTTGTCACTTGGAGGATGAAATAACAAAGGTGGCTGCATTCCTTCTGAGATATCTGCAGCGGATAATGGTTTTGAAATGTGATACTATGCTGTTAGCATGCTCGCTCTTCTGTTCATCTGCTGCCTCGGGGAGGGAGGGAATACGATAAAAATCTTGTCTCTTCATCACACAGTGCAGGGTGTGATGTTTTCAATTTTATTGAGTAGAAAATGAGTATATGTAAAATCATTGCAGGAAATAGCTGGTGGCTTTACTCGTTGTGGGAATTTACACTGCTGGAGAAACATTTTGTAATGTTCAGAGGTACAGGGAAGTAACTCGGGAACAGTGAGCAATTCAAGCCATAGTAGTAGACATGTGAAAATGAGTAGTTATTAAATAAGGAAATAGATTTATATTAAAATAGATTTCTTCTCTCTTCCTACCCCAGCCTCCCGACAGGGATGCAAATGTAGATGCAGTCAATCTATATGAATCATTCCTACTGACATATTCAGTGCAGACTGTGAGGAAATACACAGGTCATGTATAACAACATTGTAAGTCAACACTGAAAAGCTTCTGGATGTGCAGCTAAACTGAAAATCCTGTGGACAACTTTCTCCTCTCTATCCTCTTAGTGATATTTAATCTCTGGGCATAAAGATTTAAGATTCTTTTTTTTTTTTTTTTTTTTTTCAGGTTAATGGCGTAACAGTCCTTTTTAAAGCACCTTTCTTTGCATTGTAACTTTGTAAATGAAGTGTCCTTCAGTGAAAAAGTTTTGTTTTTTTTCCCCTCTGTTGCATATACACAATGGATTACAAATGTAAGGGTTTGATATACTTTTAACTTGGGTATTTGGATTTGTGGCTTTGCATTTATGTATGCTATTTTTTTATTTGTACAGACCTCAAGCCTTTTCAGTTCTGAGTTTAAGGCTTTTAAAACTTCCAGTGCGTTGATTTACATGTTATATAGTCTGTTCAAATTAAATATCTTGAAACACAGGGCTAGGATTATATAGAAGTGGTGATTTTGTCTGCAGGAGTTTATTAATAGTCTCTGTATTAGAAAGCTTTAACGCTGAGAAGCTCAAATTGTATATTTAGAAGTTAGTTTTGAGGTGGGAAGCTGTCTATGTGATGTAAAGAATCTTGACACATTTGTTTTCCAGGTTTTGGTGTGTTTTGTATTAAACTTCTGAAGAAGTTTAGGTTTGATATGAATAGTTCCTCTCTTGAGTCAGTTCTTAAAATTCTCCCTGTGTGTCTAGGTAAATCTTCTGTAAACAGAGGCAGACTCTGGAATACTAACTCACAAAAACCATATTTTTAGGGTGACAGGTTGGATTTTAACATTGAGGGTCAATTCCCTGATGTTCCAGATGTTTCTGTTTGGCTTTGGGCAGGTCAGAGACATTTCTGTTGAACATGGACAAAAAATCTTAAGCTTTAATATTGCAGAATTGAATGATCTTAACAGCTTGAATTACCAGCAGGTATGGTGATGTGTTTACGCAAATGAGGTGGTGTGGATAGTCTCTAAATGGTCTCATTTTCTTGGGTTTGTTTTAGAACAGGAATGAGCATATTCTGCTTATGTTGAAAAGTTCAGTAGCTTCAGTACAAGAAGATCAACCTCATACTTACATTTGATAGAGAGCAGGTATAAGGCATTGCTGAGCCTATAGAGTAAACCTCTTACTCAGTGTTGTAGTTGCATCATGGTGTAGCCTAATCCAAGTACAGAAGTTTGCAGAGGGGACAGAGTGGCTGTGGAAAAGCGGATGTTCTCTTGGGTGGTTTGGTCAGCTTCGATTCTACAAGTGACATAGTTGATAGTTTTTTAAATCAAGAATATAGCTTCTGGCTACAGTGGGGAGAAACTGTATAACAGAGGGAAATGTGTAGGTAGTTTCAGAGCTAACATGAGTTTAAAGCTGTGGTTTGTCTGGTTACTGAAACGGGGTCCGTGCAGGTCAGGTTTTACACTGTGCAGTGATTTTGGTTTTCGTAATGGATTCTGCAAAGCTATTTCACATGTTAATAGGTATGTTATAATAGTCTGGTGAAAGTGTAGTGGAAGCTATCTGGAAGGTTGTGTGTTTGATAATGTCCACGTACCTCTGGAAAGCAAAAGAGCGCAAACTTTGTTGAAAGTTGTTCCTATTCTTGCAGTAGTGTACTTAGCTGGGGGCACTGGCAGTGTTTCTTACTGTTTGCTCCCTATTTGTAGGGAGGAGAATGGGTCATTGGGCAGGCAGCTTGTATTCTTGAGTCTATCAGAAAGTTCTCATAGGCTGAAAGAAGCAGTGTAAGGCAGTTCTTGACAGCCCGGTGAGTGTGCAAACCACTCTTTATCACTTCTGTCACACTACTGAGAAGGTTATTTTATCATGCATGGAATAACCTCTAACATTAAATAAGGGCAGAAGCATGTTTTTTTTGTCTCCTGTTTCTGATATTTCAGATTAAACTGTAAGGTGAGGACAAAGCATTTCTTATTCTTAACAAGCAACGACCGAACAAGCAGAGAAGGAAAAGCTTCAATTTAGCTAAATTAAGATCACATGACATTTTGCTGTTATGCTACCAGCCCTGCAGATGTTTCCTTTCTTTCCAGTTTAAGGATGTATGTGTTAAGAGGGGAGGCTTTTGCTAATGAGTCTGTAAGAAAACAAGGAAGCTCTCAGTTTCTTTTTGTTTTTCATGTTTTTTCTGACTAAATTTTAATACTATGAACTCCATGTTTATTATTGTAAATACTGCATTTAAGATAAAAACACATTGTGAAAATAGTTTGCGTCTCTGCTGTGAAGTCTATGCTTTTTACTCTGTTTCTTGGTGATGTTGCTTGAAATCGGCATTCAGTCTGTGGAGTATAATGCATGATGTAAACTGAGGCGTACTGAACTGGCTTTGAAAAGGATCTTGGTAAAGTAGTATAGTTTTTGGATGTGGACAAGCTACTACAAAGATATGTGTGTATATATATGTGCACATAAAAATACAGTATACTTTTTGTGTACGTATTTGTATACCATAGATGTTTATCTGGTAGATTAGGATCATTTTAATGAGTTAAAGTATGCTAAACTTGCTAGTATCTAGTGTTTAAAGGGAGATCTGATAAGTTAGTTTATGTATACATCTGCATAATTTGAGGATTAGGTGTTAAGTCTGGAAAAGTCCCATTTGAGTGCACTAGTCATGCTGCCAGACCTAATCTTGCTCTTTGTGAAGGTAAGAGCGTACTGCAAAATGTGCAGATATCAGAACTACAGTGTAAGAAAACCAAAGCTTCCTCTGTGTAAAAAAGCTATTTCAAGTCTAGCCGGACTTAATAGGTTGGGATTCTCCCTGCTTCAAAGTAGAAAAACTCTTTCTGGATCCCCTCTGGCCTGGGAAGTTACATGTTCCCTTCATTCAAGCAAGCATGTCCAGCAGGGCTTAGTTTACAGAGCTAATTGGCATCACTGTGTTTAATCCAGAACTAGGTAAACTGAATGATAATAGACACATTGAAGCAACACCTTTGTGATCACCCATTTTTGGACTGTCATGTGTCTCTAAATCCTTGAGTAATTTGCCATTGTAAAGCCTAATTACTCATGATGGTGGGATTTGATTTCACATAAAGAAGATTAGGTTTTTCAGGTATAAGCGTCCTCTAACTCTTGGCTTTCTCTATTTGAGTTCAGGGAAAGTGCAGTATAAATGTGTGAGCATTCAAGGTGAGGGAGGAAAGTAAAGGTTGCTGTAGATAGCCATCAGCTTTGCTTTTCAGGACTTACGGAGTAGTGATGAGACTGACATGAGAACCAACTGGAATGCGTTACAGAGCAGCCTGTCGTGAACAGCACGAACACAGTAAGGAAAGTTTAAGCTGGGTAATAAACTGCACAAATAAAAGCCTGTGGAGGCTTTTATTGTGTGTTTTCTCTGTGTGCCTTGACCTGATTGAGAACTGAAATACTTTATCTTGAAAATACTGTTTCTCCTTTGGATGGTTGTGTTTACTACACCATAGTTATGAAAGCACATGGAAACGTGTCCCTCTGTCCTCCTTCCACCTCCAAGCCAGCTTTGTGGCCTGCGTGGTGCACAGTAGTAATGCATTTCTCTCTCCGCGTGCCTCCCAGCCATCTGCTGTGCTGGCACAGAGACTTTGTTTTTGAAAGGTTGCAGACTTCCCACTTACTTTCATACATTTGGAGTAGTCATGTGTTGCTTTCTTGAGCCTTTCTCCTTGCCTGGGCTTGGTTTGCGGACATTATTTATGTATTTTATTGACATAGGTTATTCATTTCTTAGGTGCTTTTCAGTATCTGTGTTGGTGTCCTCACCAGTTTCTGCTGCAGGCAGGCAGCAACTGCCTTTGTTATTGAACTAAAAGAATATTCAAGGCTTGTATTCCATCTGGGTAGGGTTCACACTCCTAAAAGAAAGTGGTAGGTTTGCTGCCAGAACCACCACCCAATAAACACCTGAATTAATTTTGGTTAGTCTCCCAAAAATGACCTGTTGCCGTGCCCACCTGGGCTTAGTTTAGTGCCATAATGGTGCATTAAAATGATGAAAAGCAGGCTTCCGTGAGGGAAACACCTAGAACTGTGGTCAGTCTGTCAAGTGATGTTCAAATCTTTATTGCCTTGCCCTTGTTTTGAAATGCCTTGTTACGGCTATTAGCAAGACCCATTGGGGCTGAGTGAGGGTGAGCTGCTCAAAGAGACATTCTCTGCTGCGGCTGGCGGCTCATGGCCCACCTCGTGTGCTACTCAACCGAGGTGAGTAGCGCATGAGAAATAGCATTGCCTATCCTTGCTCTTAGTTTTATGGCAATCACTAATAACTTATTTCTGCTTTCTGGTTGTTTGATATTGAAACTATTAATTGCAGTAACTTTCTGTCCATATGGAGTCATAAAGGATTTTGTTCTGTATAAAGGATCATATTTGTCATTTTGCTCATATTATCATTTTGTTCATAAAGGATCTTGTTCTGCATCACCCTCAGCTGCAGCTCGGGAAGTGTTTGATAGTCTTAGGGAATCTTAGCAAATGCACTACATATACGTAACAACAGCCACTCTGTAAGAGGTGAATGGTGTCCCCTGGTGACTGTTGGAGTTGATGCTTTGCTGAGTTTCACAGTTGGGGAAGTCTTCCTGTGGAGACTGATTTTTCTCTCTTCTCTCTGCCCCTTACGGTCATAAAGAACTGCTGCATTAGAAAAGACCTATGCCCCCCCACCCCCCAGCCCCAAAATCAGACTGTGACTGTTTTCTGCTGTTAACAGTGGCCTCAGAGAGAAGGCCCTAACTGAACCAGTTCTGTCTGTCTTTCTGAATGCTATCTACTAATGGTTGTATGGGTGAGGGCTCAGGCTCCCTTTACACCTCAGCTTTCTCTTGTGGTGAGAGTGGCTCTGTAGCTGTTTGATCTTTTGAGCTTTGAGGGCTTGTTTACATCTTCATTTCCAGTTTCAGGTGCTTTGTGGCAGGGCAGCCTCCTCCTGATAACTACTGAAAACAGGCTCAGCAGTTACTAGCATTGGGCAGCCAAATCATTCTTGCAGCTTTCTTATATAGCACTGAACCAGGCAAGATGGAGACAAATAGCTTCTGTCTCTTGCTCCATGGGCTTGCTACTAGTGAGTAGGTCCAGCATGATCTGTTGGGTGGGATCCATTTCCCTGTGGGCTGTTCCGCAAAAGAATGGAGCAACACTTAGGGATATTCTGGGGTAGGAAACAGTTTCCTCTCCTGGGCTTCAGTATGTCTCTGTGCTTCAAACTGCCTGACTCTTCAGAATGTGCTCTTACAGTGTCATTTGGTACATAGAAGCCTGTTCATCCTGAGTAACTTTCAATACAGTCTGGTATGTTGTGGTCATGTGTAGTTTTAGTGAAGTGCTGTTAATAAAAAGTCCATGTCAGCACATAATAAATGTCAGGAGTTACATAAATATACTATATATTCTGTTGTGTTATTGTGGAAGGGGTATTTTGAGAGCTCAACTCATTGGATAGAGGGAAGCTGTTTTAACATTATAGTGATTTATTTTCTGCTTAACAAAGTTCAGTTTGACATACAAACAGGAGGTGATTACACTTAGCCATGCCCAGGTCATGGTCTTATTTTTAAAAGGTAGACAAGAAAAAAGATGTCCTTTCTGATTAAATTAGAACTCACAGACATGCTTAATGGCAACGTTTGGACATGGTAAGAATTTAGTTTTAGAAGGGAGTATGTACACAAGAGTCAGAGATTACACAGGCAGACTCTCAAAGCAGAACTATTTATTGAAAAAATATTTAAGGTGGAGGCTTTGCATACAGACTTCTTTACAGCATCAAGGGTGTTTAACATCTTGGTATGTGGCAGGAGAAGGAGTCCGAGAGAAGAAAGTCCTATGGAGTTGATAGAGCATGTAGGTAGATGGCAGCTAATTCATGTTTACTATGTATTTGCCTAAGCATAAATCTAGATGTAAATTAAGCAGTAATTAGTAATTACATTTCCTTAACCTTGTTGCTTGTTTAGTGTGAACGGGGTGCCTTGGGGTAGCATGCAGAAATGAGTGCTCTAGTTTGGTGCTCAAAATACTGGAATGTGTGGGCTGGTTTGTCAATAAGCCATACAGGCTATTTGTGGTGTTAGTAAAGGGGCAGGTTTTTCGGTATTATGCGTGTATTGCTGCAGGCACCTTTGGAGTTTAGCTGAAGTTTCTAACAAAGCCTAGTGCATACAGCAGTTAAAAATTTAATTGATGTCTTTTTTTGTCCTTTTTTTTTTTTTTTTTGCTTCTCTTCCCTCTCACAAATTCTAGATGCGTTTATTTTTTTTATGGTGTCAGCTAGCATCCAAGATTATATATCTAGGACTTCTAAAGGTTTTCTTTTATCCCACCAATTTGCAGACTGATTTTTGAACATCGGCATGGAGTTGGAGATGCTGCTGATTATACCTTGTAGCTGCTTGGCAAGGACAGAAGATGAGGGAAGAACACTGTCAGTACATACACTGCCAGGTTACACTTCTTGCCTGAATTTCTGTCCTTGCCAACATCCTGCCTACCTGTTTAGGGGAAGACTTAAGATTTTGTTGAGCGTGGAAGTCAGTCAGAAGTTTTAACAAGTAGATATTTGACATGGAGGCCTAATACTGCTATGTAGGTTTTGGAGTTTCTCCATTCCATTTTATTTTTTTATATTATTTTTATTTTTTTCCCCTCTTCATAAGGTATTTGCTGAGGCTGAAAGTTACAAAACTCATTTGTTTTGAGGGGAAGACTGTCCTGGATACCTGGAGAAAAGATTTAGTTAAGGTGTCACCTTTGTGTCAGTCATAACTTTTCTTCAACTGGGAATGACCTACATCTGTAGAAGATGTTTGTACATTCCAGTTTGATTTAAAGATGTGAGAAATGTTATATCTCACTATGGCTTGAGACTGTTTCAGCATGTGATCATAGTGTTTGTCTTTATAAGTGTGACCCATCTGCCTTGAAATCCTTGATTTATAAGCTTGAGAACCGAAAGGAAAAGATTTGTTTTGCACCTTGTGTGAATGATCCTGCTTTTGAGGTGCTGCTAAGATAAGACATCAGCTGGCTTTCTCTGGGTGCTGGATATGCCTCCCTGTACTGCAAATGAGGATGGGGAGATAATGCATCTCAAACAAAATTTGCATAACCTCTTTTTTGGCTGTCTTAAATGTCTGTTTTGGACATTTCTGAAAGGAAACGTTACAAGCTTTAGGAGCACAGGAGCTGTGTGCTTTGGAGGGTTTGTGGTGCTTTTCTGTTATGTCGGAGAACCAGGGAACCATGTGTTCTCCAATGGATTAAATTTTTACTCTGCGATTTTTATATGCAGGAGTCCAGGTCTGTAACCACAGGAGAAAATGGTAAGGGTCAAAGGGACATGGTGTCCTCTAGCTATTCATTTGCTTCTTCATCTTCTGAACTAAAAGGATACTAAAAGAGTCAGTAGCTTGTTAATAACTTTATTTAGAAATCATCAGTGGAAGAACCTGGTTATTACAGAAACAAAGACTGTTCTGTGGGTAACTTTTCCTTGCCATATAAGCAGGATTTTTTTCTTCCATTCTGTAACTTCAGCCAAAAAAGACTTTTTTTTCCTTCTCTTTTACTCTTTAAAGGACCTTATGCTTTGCCCCATTTAAATAAGATCAGACTGTTCTAGAAAAACCTTTTCTGTTCAGCATTTATCTGTCTAGCCAAACTGCTATTTCAGGTATCACATTTCTTGGTAGATAGCTACAAAATGAACACTTCTAAATGCAGCTTAAGCAGGCCCTGCTACCCACAGGCTGTCTGCAAGCTCTTGTTGAGGTATTAATAGGTATGTCCCCTGGTTGGTCTGGTGGGGTTTTCTTCTTTTTATTTTTAATAGAGGTTTAGGCTCCAGAAAACAGTGTTTGGCTAACCCTTACATTTTCAATGAGATTTACATAATTTACTTGTGAAGTGTTACATGTGGTAAAAAAAAAATGCTAAGTGTTCAAAGATCAGTGTAGAGTAAATCTGGATGCTAGTACTAAGAGTTTTTAGAAATAATTTTGAACCTGTGCACTGAACACAAAGATGAAGATGAAAATTGATTATTCACACCAACTTTAAAATGGCTTGAATGATTTATCAGGAAGAAATAGTGCAATATATCAGTGATTTATTGTGCTTAGTGTTACTCATCTATGAAGACAGTCTTTGGAACTCTGAGAATACTTGTTTATCTGTCTAGATAGTCAGGAATACAATTCTTTATTGATAGCTTGTATTGTAAGTGCTTATGACTGTCTTTTAAAGATTTTTAGTATGCTCAGTATAGGTCTGTCTGTAAAATGATCAGAAGATTAAAAATCAAATGTGATTTGGACAGCATGCAAATTGGATGTGTTCAGCTTTTTAAATTTTTTAGACTGATATAACGGGATGTTATTGATTGTAGATTTGCTTTTAATTGGAAATAATATCATTTACAAACATCAGTGCTGTTTACTGAATTTACATGATTCTTATATTGTGTGTTAAGCTCCCAGTGATTCATGTAGTTCTTTAAGGTGCCATCTGATATTTTTTTCATGGATGTTTTCATTGTTCAGGAAAAAAGGGTTAAATACAATATTAAAAACAAAGTATGCATTTTACAATGCAGTTAAGCATCTGTTGTATGTCCTTGAAATTGCATATAACAGGAAATGATGCTTTGAGATACTTTGCACAGAAACCTTGTATGAAGAACTCCTCAGGGAAATGATGCTTGAATCATTTTTAGTACCCTGGGATTTTTCAGTCCTTGAACTTGATTGTATGTATTCTGACTTCAATTTTGAGCATTGAATCTGTGGTGAAAAAAACATGCAGAACTTCAGTAAGGAAATGGCAAAATAATCTCTGGTTTGCTCAATTTTATATAAAATGAGAATAAAATAAAGCATTCATTTTTCATTCTCTTGAAATGCAAATGAGTCTACCCAAAAGACAAATCACCTTAAGGATATGAGATGTATGTATTCGGAGCTTGATTGCTGTCATTTTTGGCTCTAAAGGAAAACCATGTAGGAACTCTGCCTTCAGTAACGCATTCTTGTCAATGCTAAACATCATCTGTTTCTTGCTCGCTGTCTTGAATCCTTGTTTTGTATTCTGTATTTGAAAACTTTCCTTGTTCCTTTCTAAAGCTTCTCTGGCAAGGGATGTTCTGGTGGGTGTGCTGTGCTTGGACATGTCACAGGGTTACTCAACAGATGTTGACTCTTTACTTCATAATTCAGATTCTTTCTTGTCCATAGTGGTGGTTGAGAGTTGCTGTTACTGAACATGTCTCACATTTATTATTAATATTGGCTTCTTTTGTTGCCCTGTTGGCAGACCTTGCAGGGGATCCGAGGTTGGCATGAAGATAACTTTTCCCTTCTGACATGCTTTTTCAGAAATAATGATTTGACTGGGGAATACTGTTGTTTATGGATATCTGTTAGTTCAGCAGCTTCTGTGAATGCTGAACATTTGCATGAAATGACACGGAAATGAGAGGTTATCTTTTTTTCACCACAATCAAATGCTGCATCTCCCATTTCTCACACCTATTGAAGTTCTATGTATGACTGTATTTTGAACTCAGGTTACAGTATTTCTGTATGTAAACATCAGTGAACAGTTATACATATTAAAATTACCTTTTAGCCTAACTAGGGAGGGTTTTGTCAGAAAAAAAGATGCAAGTATATTGCAGACATATTTTGTCAGTGCTAAGTATATTGCTGTTCACATATTCATAACAATAGCTATTTGCTTATTAACATTTTTTGCTGTTGTGTGATACCTGTGGTTGCTCATGATTGTTCAAAACTCTTGCATCAAGCGTTGCTTATAAATATTTGAGAGGATGAATAAAAGATTGCAAGGGAATGTTAAATAGATGGGCTGCTGCCTGTTGCTTCATGGAGGAAATCACTGTCATATTTTAGAGGCCAATGATATTTTTTTATTCAGAGCTATTTCTTTTGCCAGTTTATTGGAATCAAAATGTTCTTACTGGCTCCAGTTTCCGCTCATGTAATGAGATTGAAAGACTGAGAAGGGCCGTTTATTTGTGCAGAACTGAAAAAATGCTGTTATGTTTAGAAGCTGAACATATTGCTGGGGATCAACTCAATAACAAACTCCATCCTTAGGCTGAAGGATTATGTGGCTTTCACCTTAATCTTTGCATTGATTGAACTTTAAATTAAAGCACTTATCTTGGCAGTTCCATGGTTCTTGCTCGTTTTTTGTTAGTCATATAATTGCAGTCTTTTCAGTTTCTCACTAATGCTCTAAAACATGAATGAAGATGATAGATGAGGGCAGACTAGGCTGAGACTGAGTCCTGTTTATTGCTGCTCTTCCCAAAACCTGCTGATAATCCTTCCAGACTCTTCAGAGGAGCAGAGTCTTGTCAGGATGCTTTGGATTCTCTGCATTTTCTGCTTCCAGAAGTAGCACCAAGACCCTTCTCCATTTGTTTGTTTTCCTTGCTGAAGAGCAGGGTTGTTGGAGCCTGGTCTTTGAAGCATTGGCTAGTATTTCCTTGTCTTCCCCGTTGGACATACCAAGATGTGGGTTTTCAAGGACAAACCATAGCAACTGTAGAAATGTGTCATTTTTATGTACCTGAATGTAGAGTATTATTCTGATGGGTTAACTATCTCACCAAGCAACTTCAACATATTGCTTATTGTAATATGTGTTACTATCATTGTGCTTAGAGTAGAAATGCTTTGTCCTCTCTGTAGATGTTGATTGGAGTTGGCTGGACCCACCTTCCCAGTAAGCATTGCAGTTTGAGATCCCAGATGTAAGACTAAAGCAAAAAGGATTATTTGGAGCAGCCAAGGGAGAAAACCAAGCAGTAAATTCTGACACGTATCAGCTAGTTCCTAAGCCACAGCAGCAGAGCTATAGGAGGACAAGAAGACTATTATTTCTGTTTGAATACCCTTTGAATAGGCTATAGGCTGTGGTATCTAAATTTGTTTCATGCATCGTTGAACTGGAATATTTAGAGGAAGGTCATAGGCTTTTGTATGCTTTCTTTGTACGTCTTCTGCCTTTGATTTGAAATGTTGTGTGTGATGTGGTACTCACTTTTAAAATCGAAAAGGAAGATTTTATATAAAGTTGAAAAGATTATTTTTTTTAAAATATAATAGTATGTTTCTTGAGTCGTAGGTATATAAAATTTCCCTTAAGAAAATAAAACCCACAAGATGTCTCATAAGACAAGGGATTGCAGTAGGACTGTAAAAAGAAACACAGAAGTAAAAAAGTCTAGTTTAGAATTCTCATATTGAAATGTTCATGGAAAGTAGCTAAAGGTGGAGGAAGCAAAGTCAGAGATATGACTGGAGAAAAAGTATGTCTTGCTGAGGAAGCCTAACCACTTGACTGTGTTCTTCAGTTCTGTTTTACTTGTTCTAAGTGAGGACATACCAGTCAAGAAAACTGTGCTTGCACTGTAAGTGAGGAAAAGAGTTGTTTTGTATGTGTGTGTGAGCTATGTGCACTCAGAAATGGGGTCCCAAAAGACACGTTTGTATCTAAAGTAGAAAGCAAATAAAACATGCAAGCTGTACACGTTTCTTGCAGTTCGTTTTGAGCCTTTCACTGTTGTACTTTGACTTCCTTAATATCTAACTTCATTTAAAATTAAAGGTTAATTCTGTATGTAATATGACCAGAGGTGTAATGCTGTAAGGGGAGCTGCTTTACGTTATACATTTCTTTTGATAAGTGATCATCAAGGTATGTTGGTTATGGGGGAAAAATAGTAATTTCAAGTGCACATGAATATTTTGGGGGGAGAGGGGTTTGTTTGTTTTAAATTACCCAAATTACGATTCTTTGTGTGCCTCTCTTATTTTAGGCGTCAAAAAACAAAGATGGAAAAGAGCAGAGTGAAGCTGTGTCACCATCGGAGGAAGAAGAAACTTTCTCATGGCCTGGTCCCAAAACTGTCGTGCTTAGGAGGACATCTCAGGGTTTTGGCTTCACCTTAAGACACTTCATAGTTTACCCTCCAGAATCTGCAGTGCAGTTTTCTTTCAAAGTAAGTGAAATTAATGCAGAAGCACTTCTATATAGCTTTATTACACTTTAAAAAAATCCAGCATGCTTGAAAGTAAACACATGTATAGATGTGCTTTCACATCTATATCCTGTGTGTGTAAGGTGGCCGTGCCACTTCATTGTGTGATAGATGTGCACTGATCTGGTCCAGGAAAATGCAGTTGACTGAGTACAAGTTCACCCGAGTTAAAATATTTGTTACCATGGCTAAGACCAGTGATTATTGCAGAATATGGAACTATTTCTCTGTACAATTTATTATTTCTTTTTTTACCCAAAGCCAGTGTCATTATTTCCTTTAATAGTGATAGAATTTTAAATATTGAGAAAGGGTTTTCTAGTGAGTTCAAATAAGACTTGATCATTTCAGAGTCATAAAGTATCAAGTTCTCATCATCCATGCTACCTCTCTCAGTTTTGCTTTTGCTTTTCCGCTTAGGTGGAAGAATAGATTCTTGCCAAGATGGGGAATGGGTATCGGAGCTTCACGCTCTTTCCAGATAGCTAATTGACTTGTGTCTTTGCAGGAGCCTTTCATTAAAGTTGCCCTTTTTGCCTATTCTCTGTGGCTATAAGATTTCTTTTGAAGTAGAAAAAGCTTTGCAGGACAAAGTTGGCATATTTTTCTAGTTAACTTCATCTCTTCAGTCTGCACTTGAAAGCCTGGATTCTTTGCCCTTGACAAGGAGTCACTGAAGCTAACTGGAAGTGAGACTATTAGCAGTATCAGGTGATCCAAGTATTTCTGTCTTTCAACACAGGTTATAGAGAGTCAGCCAAGAGCAATCTCTGGTTGAATTCCAATGAGAAACAGAGGAAGGAGGGTGGAGAAGCCTTAGCTGAGCAGAATTAATTATGTGCACTTGTTAGGATCTCCCAACAACCCTATTCATGCTGAAGGTGAAGATAAACAGCATGAGCAGGATTAATCTCCTTAATTAAGAAGTGACTGGATAGGTTTCTTCCTTGAATGTATCACTAGATCTCTCTGAGGAGGTCGATATCTTTTTCACATGCAGAAGGAGATAGGCGGAAGGAAGGGCAAGTAATAGAAAAGAGAAAAGATAATGTCAGCCCCTCACTTCCATTTCACACCTGATGGTGTCTGAGAGAGACCTAAACGGTATGTAGTGAGCCTGATACCTGTAAATCCTGAGATGTCTTGGAAGTTCTGTCTCCCTCTTTTTCTGCAAGAGAGCTCTTAGCGCCTTTTCTCTTGTTTCTTCTCCAGTATGCCAGAATTAATTCATTCTGGTTAATTCATTCCTATTTCTGTCTAGTTTTATTTGAAAATGAAAATAATGAGATTATTTTAATATCTGTAATACCTTTATTAGGGATTCAGATACATCTAAAGATGCTAAGATTCATTTGCACAGAGTGAAATTCACCTCTTGTCAGCCTCATCCTGACATGCGGCAAATCGTGATTTCTCTGCCCTTCGGCCCCCTACTAGTTTCTCAGAGCCACAGTACTTTCATTATTCCAGGCATCAACCTGATGATGGCACTTTCCCTATAGATCAGTGCAGAGGTCTTTTTTTACTACAGAGAAGTCTTTGCGTTCTAGCTCCTTTCCTTAGAATTCTTGCAAGGCAAGCTGTTTTGTTAATACCCACTCTTGGTTCCAATTCAGAAACACCTAGTGAAAATTTCTGCTTTGAAAGTTTGGCTCCTGTTGCTTGCAGTTTGTGTGCCTTTGAGAAAGCTGTTGACAGGTCAAGTGGAATCCTTTGGGGAGAAGAGGACAAGACTCGTCACATGGGGAGAACAGTGGGTATCTGTAGGACAGAGAGCATATAATGCTTCTAGACTGCAGCGTGTGGTAAAGCTCACACTACAGCTGGATATTCTGTGGGGAAGAAAAGCTTCCTACACACTAGAGAAGGATGCAGCTTGGAAAGCCGCTGAGGTGAATTTTCTTGGAAGTAAAGAATCCTACCCCGAAGTATGTATTGAGTAGAGAAGAGAGGATGTTATTTTATACACGTCTTTAATTATGCATATATTTAATAATCTGTTCTCTGTGTGGGTGTATTTGAGGTCTTGGGGTTTTATTTACTTCTTAATAAGTTCAGTGTTCTGGTTGTTAATCTAATAAAACCTTTGTTCAGTTGAAAAGTCTTTTGGTTTTAGTTTTCTGAGAAGCTCACTGAAAGTAAGAGGACTAGGTTGAGAGTTCCAAAATACACTTGTCTTAATATATTAACACCTGCCTTGAGTTATTTTCAGTACTTCAGGTGACTCTTCAGTTCTGCAGGGAAGGTGAACCTTCCCTTAATATTTCCCAGACTGGTGGCACAACTTTCCCTTGGTATTTGGTAGGGAGATTGCTGTGAGGCTTTCTCCTCCTGATACGCAGAAGTACAGAGCACCAGATTAGCAGAATGAGGGTCACTTTTGTGCAGAAGCAAAGTCCAGCTTACTGTCAAACAGCTGAAATTCTACTTAACCTAGTCCATCTCATGGATGTTTCTAAATGTTGCAGAACTTCAGCAAGGATTTCGTTTCAGTGCTGATCAGAAAGACAGTGCTGAACTTTATTATTCATGATGCTACTGATTTTTTTTTTCTAAAAAGAACTGTTCAAAACCTGAGTAAAACAGGTGGAATCATGTTAACCAAGAGACTTAGGGTTTGGTGAGGGTAAAATCTAGTTGCAGATATTTCTAGCCTTATAGACATCTGCCTTTCTTAGACTTCCACTGCTATCAATGTGAAACTACAGTTCCTGGTAAAGTAACTGTACCAATGCTCTAACTGGTGCTATGGGCTACCTCAGTTAGATGTGAAACACAATTGTGCAACACATGAATAAGCATGGTGAGTTTCAAGAATAAAACTAGATAACTTAGTGACAAGGGAACAGTGACCTGCACAACTGCATATGAAGGGCATTCATAAAGCTTTGTTTTCTCCATTTACATCTGAATGGAAAACAGGCCATACTTGGTGTCATCGAAATGATTGAACATGATTGGTCATAATCAATTCAGAGAAGTATCTCTACATATTTTAATCCTAAATATCAGTATGCTAGATTTAATTTACACTATTTGTATTTTTATTACATATATTCTATTTTTATACTAGATTTACTTTCATCTAACATTCAACATGTACATAGTACTGCAGGTCAAGGTCAAATTCAGGGTACTGTGTTAAGTTCTAGTATCTGGTTCCTGCACAAGACAGCTCATTAACTACAAATCAAGGGTGTCTTTGTAATTTTTATTAATTAAGTAATTTAAAAACATTGTGATGGAGAACACTTTTGGAAGGAAGTGTTGTCTGGTAGGTTTGTTGGGAGGGACAGCCCTGTGTGAAAGACAGTGTGAAAGATGGTCTTGGAAACTGCAGCTTAACACATTTCATTTTGGCAGAAGTGCTTGGCTGTGCTTGTGTGGGGCCACACACCAAACTGGGAATAGCTGCACATTCAGGAATAATCCATTATGTATTCTCCTTGCTTCGCATGCCTCCTTTCCCTTAAGAAAGTGAATAGGGAGTGCGTGAAAGTTTTCTTAAGCTAGTGTTGCAAAAAGCTGACATGAAATTATGCTGTTAATAACAGATGTTTATTAGGATTTGTTAGCAATGTGAGGATTTTTTTGCATATGAAGTCTGCTCTCCAAGTTCAGTCAGAGAAGCAAGAAGATGATAAAAGAAAACCTTCTCTTTAGGTATGGAAGCAGCATATACTAACATTGTGCAGTGTGTAAGAGGTAAATACAGGAGGGAAAGCTAATTCCAAAACATCTGCGTTATAAAGCATTCTGGTTTTAAATGCCTGAGTTCACTGGCTTGATACCATGAAAAAATGGTGTTTTGCAGCTGTCTTTTATTACAGAGCTTTGCATACCCAGTGACAAACTGAGAAACCCACTGCAGCATTTCATAAATGATGGCATCTCTGTATTAGATAACTTTTCAATTCCATCATTATTTCTGTTTGTTTTATAGCATCAAAACAGGTAGCCTTCCCTATGCATGACCCCTGTTTTCCAGACTATCAGCTCTAATATTTAAAGTCCTAAAGTTGTTTTTTCACTTGACAGATTGGGTGGAAACTAGAGACATGCAGATGTTAGCCTTTTTGAACAACTGTTTGCTGCTGATCAGAGTTCAAAACCAGGTGGCTGTTACAGGGCTTCAAGAGATACAGTGATAAATTTTAACAGTATTCGTCTACTAGTGCGGTACTTCTACCAAAGTACAGAGCAGGCAGGACAAGCTTGAGGTTATATTGTTTGCTGCTGTTAGAGTTTGGGTGATAGTGACAATAACAGTGGCTTTTTAAAAGTATAATGAGTACCAATTCTTTAACTTGGTGTTTTGGGGTATTCCTGTGTTGTCTTTTTTTGTTTCTTAAAGTTAGCTTTCCATGGTATCTTATAAAAACGTCCAGCAGAACTTCTGTACATCCTGCAGGAAATGTATTGTGCCTAGGAGAGACTTGTCTCATGCTCATCATTAGTGTTCATATCGAGGTCTTAACTCTCTTCAAGTCTTTTGAATGGCTTGCTCAGATCAGCTTACAGTTGCTTCAAAAATATTTAATATGAAAAAGATAGTGATTTGTCTTTGAATACAAAGAACTAGAAGTTTGGAATTAACCCATTTAAAGGTAGGAGAAAATATATAGATGAAAATAACTTCTGCGATCATCTCCTTGCTCCTCTTTAGTTCAGGATGAAGCTGTTTCAATTAGCTGAGGTGAACTGCTAGAAATACTTGCCAAATAATACATGCATATTAGTCTAAGAAATTGTATTTAAATTGAAATTTTACTATGCTGTGAAAGAGTTGAGAAAGAAAAGACATCTTTGCATCCTTAAACAATATGGGTAGTAGTAGCAAAAGCAAAACAAACTTCATATTGCAAATTTCAGGAAGCGTACTCCAAGCTTGCAGAATACTTTATGTCTCTTGCATATTGTTTAGCTTTGAGTCCTTAGATGATAAAAGTATAACCTTTCCTGCCTGGCTTCGAGAGTGGAAACATGCTTGCAGCAACACAGTGCAGTGTTAGGCTTCATGGCGATGTTTCGAGGGTTTTGGTATGGTACATTTGTTTTCAGGTAATGCTGTCCATGTTTTGTGGGAAGTTTTCATAAAGCTGTTTAGTTGTTTTAAGACGGGTATAACTCCGCATTGTCAGAATGAAAACCTTAATTCTATAAAGCTGAGTATTTGTAAAAGTGCAAGGTAGGAGAATGCAGGCTTAATCTTACAAGTTCTCTGCAAGTCTTCATAGCTGATAGATGCCTGTGCATTTTTTTTCCATTTATTGATTTTTTTAACATGAACTCTTTTCTTTTTTCTTAGGATGAAGAGAATGGGAATAGACAAGGTATGTCTTAGTTTCATTCTTTCGCAGATCCAGTATGTTGAGCATTTCAGCTGTGTAATACATTTCAATAGCTATCTAAGAATTTGAAACGTATGATCACTTCAGTGTGACCATCAAGCTGATTGAATTCCATGGCATTGGAGCAAAAGAAAGAAAATACCTGTCTTTTATCTTCACCTATTTAGTGTAGGTGTTTGTTGGACACTATTAATTAAAATGTTCTGTATCACTTCTGTGCTGTGTAGATATCGCCTTGTCATGTATATGACAAGACGACAAGAAACCTTTTTAGTACTAAACTTTCACACTCCTAATTTGATCTGCATGTAAGATTCAGAGTTATCTGTGAGAAGTACTATTGTAAAGGGTTTGAGTCTCATGGATATATTTATATACATGCATTTTAGAGTGCTTGAGAGCAGTCAGTGTGAAATTTTAATTTTGCTGCAGCTTTAATAAAAGCAACACGTTAAGTATATGAAACCTCATGTAGGTTGTGATGGTAAAAATGATCCACAGAAGTGGTACATAACTGTTCTAAAAACAGAAGATAAAAAAATGTTACCTCATTAGCTTCATGATGCTTTCTTCAGTATTTAATAGCACTGATCTAACTTATTTCATCAGGTTTGATACTCTTATGTACATTTTAAGAGATCTGTGAAACATGCTTCAGTGATGTCAGATAAGATGTGTGAATAAAATTCTTGTACTTAATTTAGGAGGGATGGAAAAATCACTTATTTCAAGGTTTAGGTTGTGCCTGTCAGTTGTGTGTCCCATCCTGTTGCCCCCCCCCGATTTTCTCCACTCACATTGCCTGTGTCTGCTCTTTCTTAATTCAGGAGTTTTATTAATTTGTGCTACATCTCAGTCCCACTTAACTTAAATTTCTGTTTGTTATTTAGCTACATTTTCATCCAGAGTCCCTTTTGCTGATGTCTTACTTTTTCCTTTAAAAAGTGAAAAATGTGTTGATTTAAGTAAGGTTTTCAGGTTGAGAGCCCTGTCCCACTTTCTGTTCTTCCCAGTCTCTCATGATAGTAAGGCACACAGCAGAGGTGGGATTAGCTGCATATGCAAGTGTAATGTGCTTCAATTTGTGATTCATTGGGCAGTGCTGTGCAATTCACTGAGGACAGGCCTGTTCAAAGGTGGGACCTTTGCTCAGGCAGTATAGGGCAAATGATTGTTTCACTGGTGGGTTATGATTTTCCTTAAACTGTAGCAGAGAATGGTACCTGGTTTCAGTGTACTTTTAAAAATCTGGTTTGTTTGGAAGACAGAGAACGTGTCTCAACTTTTGTTTCAGGTTTTGAGGGCTCTTTTTTTGTGTAACTGATCTATTAGAAGCGTTCTGGGAAATATGAATTTGCTTGAACTTTCTTACTTTTCTTATGGAAGCAGGTGAGTTCATACATTTCATCCTCTTTTTACTCAGCTGTCATCATCTGCTTGTTAAAACAGTGAAAAGTCAGTGTTTTCCTGTTCCTTATCACCCTTTATTCACTCCCCAAACTTGTAACCTCCTTTGTGCCTTTTGGCATATAAAAATAAAAAGCATAATCTTTTAGGAAGAGAAAGGAGTCAATCCTCTGTGCCAAACCAGCATGGAAGATACCACTTGTGGTCTGGAGAAAAGGTTCTGCAGTATACTTCTCACATGGAGAACTGGGTCAGATAAAGATAAACAGAGCCACATTTGTATCTAAAATGTTACCCGAGATTTGTTTTTCATTAGAGGAACAGCCGTAAACAAACATACTCGATTTGCTATGAGAGCGGTGCAGGTGGGAGCAAGATTACTTTCTGGAAATTTTTGTGTAGCTACTTAAACTATGAATCATAGCTCAACTATGGCTTATTTATAGCAACGTAGTACGTTGTATGCCTTGAAATACAGATTAGAGGGCACAAAGTGCTCTGGGAAGATAACATTCTCATTAGCAGGAGAGGAGGTTGGACTTGTGCTCCTTCTGGAAAGGGAAGATACGGCTTTGAGATGGAGTATGTAGGTGTCAGTAGAACTTAACCTGCCAGTTCTGTGTGTTACACCTTTAAACATAACAAAATGGGACAAAGTCTGTAAGATTTTTCTCCAGCATTCAGCCTGATCTTGGGGGCTGGGAGTGAATGGAATGATGTCTGTTTACATTGCTGTAAGTTGTTCGTCTTCCCAAATGAGGTGTGTAGGTAGACTGTGAGGAGAAAATCAGAAGCGTATCTTGCTTTTCATGTTCACAAACATCATGTTAATTTAGCAAAAGTGGATACGCCAGAAATTCTGTGACGGATTATCACAAGGGTTCTTAAAATAATTAACACTGGAAGATCAGATCGAGCTACTTTGGAGCAGCAGGAAGCTGTTTGTTTGGCTGCTGGCTGTGGCTGGAGGGGGTCCCTTGGTGCTGAAGCACCAGTTGCTTCCACAGCTTGAGGAAGAAGAGCATACTGCTGGGCAGGGTGCAGTGCATATGTCGTGCAGAAGAGCCATCTAGTGGCAAATTTCATGTATTTTCTTTCAAATTTGGTGGGAAAACTTGCCTGTGTGAAGCTCTGTCTTAATTAACAATGAAAGTATCTTAATGATAATTTTTCTTTTGAAGTTTGTAGATGATAATTCGCTTAATTCACTTGAGCTTTCCTTATGAAGCTAAGAGGATTCGAGCTTTCCATTTTTGTGAAGCAGTGTGCGCCAGTGCAAAATTGTCTTTTTTCTCTGTCAGTTTTGAGTGAGGATTTCTAATTACTTGCATTTTCTTCTTTGCCCTTCTCACAGGTTAAGCTTACCTTTAGAAGTTGAGATTTTTATCAGGTTCAGCGTTTTCAGGTTTGAGTAGGTGAGTGTGGAGAAGAGCATCTCTGTTGCTATTGCCTTTTATGAAAGCACTCGAATACTTTTTTCAAAGGAGCTGAGTACCTAATTAGGCCTAGAGGGCAGAAGATAAAAGGGTGTACTAGGTTTGATGTATTCTAGCAGTGAAATAAATATTTTTATCTGGCTTTATGTTCTGGTATAGAATTTTAGGGCAACTTTCTTAGTATATCTTTAGATTGTGCTCCTGGCTTGCATTAATCTTGCTTTTGGTAAGCAGTAAGATTTCACAGCATTTAGAATAAAAGGTAATGCAAATTTGTTCAGCTGAGCTCTAAACTGGGAGTGAGACAGGAAAGAAATGATGGCCAAAAGCAAGTAAGGAAGTGGTGGATCAGGTTGTCAGGCAAAGAAGAAGTTAGGATGCTGTGGACAGGAGACACTTCACGGTCAACAGTTGGGGCAGAAGGGGACCACCTCAAGTGTATGCACGTAAAAGAATGCTGACAGGACAATATGATGGTGAGAGCTCCCATGTGTTTTTTGAGGGCCTTTCTGAATCCCTTGTGCACTCAAATAAGCAGCATGGGGAGCAAGCAGGAGAAATTGAAGGTCTTCATGCAGTTGCAGGTGGGATAGCTTGCAGGAGCTGGCTAGAGTGCTGCAGTGGATGAGGACATGCTCTTTGGGAAGGACAGGTTGGGAGAGCACAGAGGCCAAGTTGCCTTTGTTCTCAGCTTGTATAAGTATGTAGAGCTCTGGCTTGGGATGGATGCCAGCTTAGAGCTTATGGTCATGATTTGCAGGCAGACCCACGTGGGCAACATTTTGATGGGTATCTGCTACAGATCACCTGATCAGGGAAGAAGTAGATGAGGCTTTCTTAAGACAAGCAGTGGAAGCTTGACGTATGCAGATCCTGCTCCTTATGGGGGACTTCAGCCTACTGTTACCTCCTGGAAGGGCATCATTGCAGATTTACCCTAAAAATTTTGTAGTTATTTGAAAGGTTGCTATTCTTTTATACTTCTACTGTCCAGGTTGATGACCTTAAGCAAAGCTATTAAAATGATTTTCTAACAGGTTAAAGATGCAGATCTTTGTTTATGGATTCCATTCTCACTGCATGGAGACTTTAATCAGCTTCTACTGTTTTCTTGAGAAATTCTGTTATACTGACCGGCTTGTATTAACTTGGAGTTGCTCTATTTCAAAATTCTGTTTAAAAGATCTCACAGATGGAAGTCTCCCAGGAAAGCAATGTAGGACTATTTGGAGACAAGCTGAAAAATACCTATACCTGTTAAAAATATTAATATTTCATATTAAAAACTTGTACTGTCAACATGTGATAAGAGGTACTGGAGAAAGCAATCTCCATTGCCATGCTGCCTCCATGCCATTTCATTGTGTACTTAATACGGTGGATGTAGTGTTGTCCTTTAAAGACTTCCTGAAGCAAAATACACATTTAGTACATGTTAAACGGGTTGGTCATTTCTCGTATCGTGTCCTAAACCATGTTGTTCTTCAGAAATGTGTGGCTTGTGGATCATGATTAAATACATTGCAAGAAGCATATAGAAATAGCCTGAAAAGAATTTCATCTTTCATATGAGAACTATTTTATGTTTAATACAGTGCCTGGGAATCTAGTATAATTATAGTTCAGTATCTTTTTTTCTTTTTTAATATGGTATTCTTGCTATTCTTCTATTTCTGTGTAGAAGTATCTATAGCAACTAGCTGCTTATCTTCCCCCCCAAAAAAAAATAATGAAAGGCATCTTAGGTGTATTGCTTGGTGTCCTCTTCTGTAGAGCCTGAGCATGTGCTTCCTAATGACACTTCAGACATCTGTTTTCACTGAGGTTTCTGGATTGTTAATTTTTGATCAACAGGCTATTTTTTGAAATGTTTTTATGGATTACAGTTTCTACCCTTCAGTAGTCTAAGCTAAATAGTTCCAATATATGACCTGAGCTCCTTCAGCTCTGTGCAAGTCTGGTTTGATGTTATAGAACTGAGTGGAAAAAAAAGGAGGAAGAGTTTTTTTTAATTCCTTGCTGCAGCTTACATAATGCCTCAAGTATTTTATGTTTCATTTCTTTCAGCAGACTGATTCCTGTGATGTAGTTTGTGCTCTCCCAGGAGTTAATTTAATCCCACGTTTTTTAACATTATCGTCTGTCAGCTCAGTCTGTTACAAAATAAACTAATTGTGCCGGTGGTAATGGAGCAAGGGAATGAATGTGAAAGCATCTTTTTGGCAAAATCATAGGTTGCTGGGATGATACGGTCCTAGGGTGTATTATAGTGGAATTAGGAGTAAGGGACAAGAGGTACGTAACACTAATGCTTTAGGATAGTGCCACAGTAAATTGTCCTTTTTAACGGATTTTTAATCCACCTTCATTTTTTAACACTAAATAGTGAGAGTGTTGGAAGAGGGCTCATTTAAATTTTCCACTGAGGCCAAAACCTGAGGATTTCTTTTTCCCTTAAAATACATCCAGAATGTCCAGCAAAGTGGCCTTCCAAGTTGTCACATAACGTAACATCTCTGAGTAACTACTGTTGAGTTTACCTCATCTTTGATTTTTAATAAAAATGCAGTGCTGTGTAAGTAGAATTTCTGTGGATTTATGGGAGAGTCTGTAGGTTCACTAGAACGGATATAAATTGAATGGCTATGCGTTTATCTCAAAACTACAGTAAATCCTCTAGACTGTTAAATCATAGGTCAAGTTTTAAACTTGAAAAGGTTTTCTTTCAGGTTTGAGAGAATTGAAAAAACTTTTAATAATATTGGCAAATAATGCAAAGGGGAATCATGGTTTTGAAGAGTTTGTAGTTAAGTTGAAACTGTGTTACATGTTTTCCATAACAGTGCCAGATTGTTTTTCTTTTCTCCCCACCCTGCCATGAAGATAGAATTGAGGTTCTATTAGTCAAATGGTTTAAGAGAAGAGTGAGTAAAACAAGAAATATCTTCGAGTTGCCTAATCAAAATGTCAGAGGTGCTTTGAGTAATAACAGAGGGTATGTTTCCTCTGTCACAGAGTTGAATGCCAGGTGTTTCTCTGCTAAATGACTCAGCAGTGCTATTTGACTTACTATCATCCTCTTTTAGAGGCTCATCCCTGGCACTGTATTTTGACAGTGAGTGCAATAAACTGTAAGGGCTGGGCTGTGACCTTTGGGCTCATTCTCTGCAATGGATTGCTAGTGGAGAAATGCTTACTGTGTGTGAAATTCAGTTTGCAGATTATAAAATCCAGGATTGTCTTTAGTTGGACTCTCTCTGTTAAATGTAATCCTGCCAGTTTTGTGATTTTATGTTTAATTAAATGAAATATCAATAAATCTAAGTACTGCTGTATTGTCAGCCATCTATTTTTGAGTAGCTTGGGAAATGATTAGCATATTTTTGATTCAGGGTTCATATAGATCTCACTTTATCTGTATGTATTGTCCTCCTTTGCCTAAAAGGTGTCCCAAGAATCAGTGCCACTCAGCACTGTTGCATCAGTGGAGTTCAAATGCCATGGCTGTCCGAAAGCATACTTGTAGATCTTCATGTTGAAGAGGAATGTTTCTCCCTCTTGAGTCAAAGATGTACATAAGAGCCTGTCCTGATTTACTAATTTGAGGGTTTTTATGGCATTGGTAATTCTTTAATATAAAAATTACAATCACCCTTTTGCTGTCTGCTGAGCATAGGGCCAGGAGTAAAAATACTCTGCGTAAGGCTAACAAAACTGTAGCCTTCCTACAAAGCTGTAGCATTCCTATGTGATGAGGATTTCTAAGCACAGATCAGCTGTCCTGGGCAAAAGATTTTTTTCTTTTTCCTCTAGGAAGAGAAGAAATGGCATGTTTTTAAGCAGAGGATTCTTAAGAGAGTCTGTATAAGGAAGTATGTATTGCCCTGTCCCCTGCAACACTTGCAGGTTTGTGCTCTTCAGGTCATAAAGACAGCACTTTGGTATGGGGGTTGGTTGGTTTCTTTTGTGGGTTTTTTCCCCTCTTCAAAATGTAAAGTTTTCTTTGTCAGAGAGTTGTCCTTTGTGTAGTTTTTATGATTTGGATCTTTTTATCTGACTGTATTATATCAGAAGGTTAATAACTAAAGAGAAGTGATGTGTGTGTTGCTATTTTGTAGCGTTTAGGCAGATTTGGTAATATAACTTCTGCCATGTCATTTGGTTTTCCAGAGTGCTCCATCCCTGGCAGTGTTCAGGGCCAGGTTGGAGAGGGCCCTGGGCAACATGGTCTAATGTGAGGGGTCCCTGCCTGTGGCAGGCTGGCTGGAACTAGATCATTGTAAGGTCTTTTCCAACCCTAAGCATTCTGTGAATTGTGGAGCAGTATATTAATACTGTCTGATCTGCAGAGAGTAGCTGAAAAACTAACTCAAGGTTACTACATTTGGTAGTAGTACTTATGTTCCCTATGCAGCAGCTGTATTCCAAACTAGCATTTTAGGGGATTGATTTAGAATTGGCACCTAGATAAAACTGATTTATTTGTGAAGTAAGGGGAATTAGAAGTTTTGCTGTATATGACCCCCATCTAAGTAAATTATGAATGTTATCAACTCTCATTTTTACAGTTCTGTTTAAGGGTAGTGATTTTTTTAATATTCCCTTTTATTAAAGGGAAAGAGAATTTTATTATTAAACATGAATCTTATTTTATTTGACGTGAAAATGTTTGTATTGGCTAGGAAAAATATTGTTGCAGTAAACTGCTTTTCAATGTATGTCTTGCATTTGATTTAGAAGTTCATGCTTCTTCAGATTACTTTTCTTAATTTCAGTTGCATAGACTAAAGACTGTATTTGATTTCTTACTACCCTTGTTTAAGCCAATGAATTTTTGCCTTGAGCCTTCTGTATACTTGGTGATTCATTTTTATTTACTTACTTCTGATGGTGTTCAAATAACAGTTGCCTGCTCTTGAGGTTTGTTTTTGTTTGAATAGCATCACTTAAGCTAGTAGTTGTACTGCACAGAATATTCTAGTTGTTCTGTCAATAAAACTACATTACTGCCTGCACAGTAACTTGAGTTTTAATTTTTCCTGACTGGTGACCATTTGCTCATACTTGAGATCTTTCCGTGCTAACAAGACTGATAAAGGAAAAGACATCTTGATCTTTATGGACTGTTTTCAGTTTCTGGTCTGCTAGCTTGTGTACTTAGCAACTTTATATATTTGTTTCTTTTACTGCTCTTATGGAAGACTGCACCTTTGCTTATAGCTGCACTAATGGAGAAATGAAGTAAACATGAAATTCTTTTTCACAGAAATTGTGGTTTTCATCTCTGCTGTCTCCTTGTGTATGTGAGTGTTCCTGGCATCCTGTGCTTTCCCGTTTTTTGTGTGTGTGATGTCTTGTTTTTCACTTGCAGTTGAAGATTTGGGAGAAACTGTCTTATTTCATGCTAGCCTGCCGTGTAATGTTCAGTTGTAAAGTTGTTTACAAAAGTAGGGAGGAGGTAAAGTAATATACAGTAATGAGCACAGGAAAAGCACTGGCAAATAAGACTACATGTCTAACAGACTAGTAGTATGAGCTGCTTTACTGCTAATTGTTGTATCACCTTGTAAGGAATTGCTGGTGTGTTCCAAAAAATTAGGCCTGTCAGTACTAGAAAGGAAAATTGTGAATGTGATCTGGTACTATGTAGTGCAAAGCCAGAGAACTTAGTGTAAAAGTTTCACTGTTATAATCTGCTCTAGATGATGGACTTTGGAAGGTGGGGAAGTTTAGGCTCGCATTCTGAACAGTATCTTGCTTTTGCCGGACGATTGGGTGCAAAAAGGAGCCAGTGGAGATTTAGGCACAGTTAAACTGAAGTGTAGCAATTGTTAGATTTTGAGACATTAGGCAAGTTACCACATTGTTCATTTTACTTGGAATTTATTTCTGTAATGACTGAGTGCACATCCACAAGGTTTATACCCACTCAGTTGGTCTGAAGAAAGTGTTGTTGGCTTCCACTCTCAAAAAATACTGTTTAACTTCATTTGCATTTCAAACTCAAAAATGTATAAAACATACACGTTGAAGCTATGTATTCAAGAAAGTTTATTTTTATGTTACTGATGGGAAAAAGTTTTGGCTTGTGTCCAAATATGTGAAAGACCAAGGAGAAATGACGAACATGTATTAATCTGCTAAAGCCTGGGAGTCCTAGCTTTTCTTTTTGTCTTGTATTTGGATGTTACTGAGCTGTAAAATGAACCTGACAATGTAAATAACACTTTAAACCTTTCATGCCAATTTTTTGCTTCTACATTGATCTTTAGGGTGGGGGTTCACCTTCTGGGGAAGAAGAATGACTGTTTAATATAGTGTCCTTCTGCATTTAGGACAAAGAACCAAGTTTAATGCCTAATTAGCTTTCAGAGTCTGTCTATCAGATAGCTGTGAAAACCTGAAACAAGAGCCTATGGTGCTGAAGAACCTCTTGGTGTAGCTAGCAGGTTTGTCAGAAATCGGATGCTTAGGGAAGCCTTCAGTCTTTGGTCTTCATAAATTGATACAGTTGTCCCCTCTTACGTCAGAAGTGGGAAGTGTATGAAAGGTATTCTGTGTTGGATGTTGAACAGGAGTAACCTTATCTGCATGACCTCTTGCTTTGCATGTTAAAGTATGGACAAGGCATGAAGTAGCAGTTGAGTGTTAAGCAAACTGGCAGTAGGCCACTAAATTATTATTTTTTTTTTTTGATGAGCATTTGTAAAGGAAACTGAGGTAGCCCCTTGGTCTTTGAGTTATGAGATATTAAGTGTTATAAATGAAATGTGCCATGGGAGCTGCATTAGTTTTATTTTTCTTGATATTTTTGGGATCGTGTATCTCTTCACTAAAAGGTTGAGTGGCAATACTGGGAGGATGTTTGGTGGTCCTATGTAAGGTCATATATCTTGTAAGCCATTGAAGCAACCTTTTGTTCATGGCATCTGGGTAAGTTATACTTGACTAACCTTGTTGAAACATGACTGCCTCTCACAGGATGAGACGCTCTCACGTGTTCAGTGTCTACTTAATTCATCAGATTAAAGATGACAGATATTAGCTTTGGCTCACAAAGAGCATTTTGTACGTCTTGTAGCTGTGTCCTGCTAATAAAATTTTGAAGTATTTGGGAACTGAGCTGCCAGCTGGAGTTTCTTGATTTATAATTCAGTTGCTTTGGATTTAGCAATTACCTGATTTTATCCAATCAACTTTGTGATTGTTCTCTACCAATCTGGAGTTATTTTGAGAAGGTCATTTAGAGCCATATGAGTAAGCCATCTTGTTCCACTGTTTTGTGGTAAAATGGCAGGACACTGAGGGTCTGCAGAATGAAGGCAATAGGCTAAAATGTATATTTGAAAAATGTGAATCAGAGTCAGAGGGAGGTCTGGTTTTGGGCAATTTATTAAAACTCTTCAAATGATGAGCTTTTTTCCACATAGAAGTTGAATCAAAAATACACTGTAAAAGTATACTGGGAAGGCAAGAATACAGAGGTGTTACGTTTTTTAACTACTGTAGACTAACTTCTGCGTTGTGTATATATGGATACTACATATACTACAGTACATGCAGACATTATAATTTGCTTTGAATTCTACATTACTTTTTGATTTTTGATAAATCTTCAAGAAAATGTTAGACTTTATCTTGGAGCATCTGAAAAACAGTGTTAGAAGATCGGTTTCAGTTCCATGTGGGCTATAAGCCAATGTTATGGGTTTTTTTCCCGTCTAAGGAAAGATGCAAAAATTTTATTTTCCAGTTTGCACTGCGAGTTCTTACTCAGCTTGTCTGGGTTTATATCTTATGTCAGATAGCAGTCTAGAAGAGGAATTCTTACTGAATAGTGTAAACATCAGCATGAGGATGACATGAACCTGAAAAATACTACTTACTGGAACATATTCACAAGTTTAAGTTTGAGATACACCTCCCCCCCCCCCTTTCCTTTTTCCTCAGACACATAAAAGATGTTCAGTGTAGTTGCATTTAAAACTCCTGGTCTCTCTTCCTTCCCTCACCCACATTGATCCTGAGTCTTCAATATAATGACGAACATGGCAGGGTTGCGTTTCATAACAATTCTTAAAGTGAAAACATTTGTAATGCAATCTAATGGAATGCTATTAACAGCTATACTTTCTTCCCCAGGGAAACAGAGAAACAGACTGGAGCCAATGGATACCATATTTGTTAAACAAGTTAAAGAAGGTGGACCTGCTTTTGAAGCTGGACTGTGCACAGGTACTGCTTTTCTGTAACACTGATGACATGCTTGTGTATGTGATGTAAACTATATAATATGGTTTAAGCTTCAACACACAGTTCTGTCTTCCTTTTAAACGTAGTTCTTTCCTTTATAAGTATGAAACTTCTCTTAAATTGTTCTCCAGTGTTTCTTAATCTCACAAGCGCCATTGTGTTCTCTCAGGAAGTGTTGTATAAAATACATTAAGACATTAAAGCCTTAGTCTTTTTGGCTTATTATCTTTTAAAAAAGTAATAAGTAGTACAAGATAAAATATGTGAGGAGGAAGTGAAAGGGGAAGAAAACAGCACTTTTCAGCTCCTGTCTTTTGCTCTGTGACAAATGAATAACCTCAAAGCATTCATGTTTTTGTCCTTTAAATTATTCCACCTCCTTAAATCAAATGGAAACAATCCATGTTTATATCTCACAAAATTTTGTTCGGTTGTTCAATTTAATCAAACTGGAGAGGAGAAAACTTATTTTTTCATGAAGTGCCAGGTACTTTGTCACACCTTTACTTAAATGTTGAAGGGAAAAAAAGCTAGGTTAGAGTGGGAGGTCTTACAAATGTTAGTAAGTTACGTAGATGGATGCCCCCACAACACAGGTTTCTGTTCTTAAAAATATGGCAAAAGATAGGTTCTGTGAAAGGATTGTGGTTGTGTTGACAATGAGATGTTATTTTCTTTTTTAAAAACAGTTATTTACATGCATTTGACTGGAATAGGATAATTTTTGTACGTTTCTTCCTAAGGAAATACAAAGGTTCTAGAATGATCAGGAATTTAAAAACAGTGCTGGATCTTCCTTGTACAGAATAAGGCATTTTTCTTTTTTAACTCCTCCTTAAGTAGTTATTCAGGAAGGGGCTTCTTTGGCATTCTTTTAATGCTGTTACATAAAGAAATGTTTTGGCTTGATAAAGTGCAGCATATGTTGAAGTTGTACTGAGGAGCCATGTTAATTTTCACTCTGTTCAGTGTTTGCCAAATTGAAAGAGATGAAATCTGTACAGAATACTTTATTTTTAGACATAGAAGAGATTTTTAGGAGCCAAGGATAAAGAACAGAAAATAAATTTTTAAATTACCAGAATATTCTTCTTAAACACGTTGCTGGGAGCAGTTATATCCAATTAGGTCATGCCACTGTTTCTTGTTGGAAACTTCAGGGTGAAATATATTGCTATATCTGTATCTTGAAATCATATTATAAAACACTCAGGGAATAATCATCCAGTTGGATTGCTTGGCCTCTGATACAGACCCTGTATACATTTCTTATTTTGTAGAATCATCTTTGTGGTTTTCTTTTTTGTTTTGTTTTTTTTTTTTTAATTTCAACTTGGTTTTGTTTCATGGTCACACTAATGGAAAAAAAAAAGTCAAAAATATCATATTAAAATACAGCCAGCCAGATTTCCCATGTTTTGATCTTCATGCTGCTTTTTATGTCTTTTAAGAAATCTGGAGAGGGACTTTTTACCAGGGCATGTAGTGACAGGACCAGAGGGAATGTTTTAATACTGAAAAAGGATAGATTTAGATTAGATATTAGAAAGAAGCTCTTCAGTATAAGGGTGTTGAGGCACTGGAACAGGTTGCCCAGAGAAATTGTGGCTGCCCCACCCCTGGCCATGTTCAAGGCCAGGTTGGATGGGACTTCGAGCAACCTAGTCTAGTGAAGGGTGTCCCTGCCCATAGGAGGGGTTTGAAACTAGATGAGCTTTAAGGTCCCTTCAGCCCAAACCATTCCATGGTTCTGTCTATATGCAAGAATATAAAGAACTAAAATGTTTGTGGAAAGGGAGGTGGTGTGTGTTCATACTAATTTCTAGTTTGATCAGAGGTATCTAATGGAACATCAGATTGATAGACAGCTGTTAGAAAAAGCTTTCATGCTTAAGTATCCTTTTTTGACCTACAGGAACTGGCTTTCCCCTTTATGTACTCCTGAAACTGAGCAAAGTTGTATTTTTCAGAATTGCCTGTTCCCACTTCTTTCATGTAACCAGTTCTGCACTGTCCTACACACAAGATTTTTGACAGGATCATTGGATGTGTACTTCAAGTAGGCTTGTTCCACTGCTGTGTGTAACCTAGTTTGTTTCTTTGAAAAAACCCCAAACCTGCACAAGAATGGGTAAGATCACATGGCCTGCTTTACAGATGTTCCTAATTGCAGCTTTTAGTGGAAATACTGAATAAAGATCTACATCCACAGGCAAGTTCTGGAACAGCCTGGAAAAGAGCCAGTTTTCAGTTCCAGAGAAAGATCTGGTGTTTTCTGAGGCAGTCTTGCTACAGAACCTAGCAGGACATGGTTCAGAGCTTGTAAATAAGAGTATTTTTTGGCACAAACTAAAGCATTTATTTTCTTGCAACTTTTTGAAAGGATTTACTTTGGTGTTGTACTGAGCATTTAAAAATTAACTTTGTATTCATTAAAGTCCAGTTTCTCATACCTAATTGCATAAGGTATGTGTGTGGGAGGGATGGAGTTTGCCATCCATCACAGGTGCCTGGCAGTCATGTGGATTGCTGGCAAGCATTGAATGTTGCCACCAGCCTTTCTTTCGTTGCTTAAGAAGTTAGACACAAATCTCTTTCAGAGTTCTTTCAGGTGAAGAAGAGGGTGGTAACAAGCTGGTAGAAGTGCATACGTAAACTGAAGCCTTTCAAAATATCCATCCTTTATTTCTCAGTAGTACAGAACTGCAGTATTTGCTGCTATTAAAGGACATGTATAGAGCTACACCTGGCAGTGTTCTGATGTAAAGTTTGGGTTTATTTTGAGGTTAAGTGCTGGAATGAAATGTCTACTTACAGTTCATTTAAGAATTAGGCAGGGTTGTCAGTATATGTTGCCATACATCAAAAACTTTATTTTGAAGCCTTTACTTTGAGCCTTTCTGTAGCTTACACCTGCTTGTGGTTTTCTTTCTGTGAGTTTCTAAGTAATTCATTTGGAAGGGTAGAATGAAATACCATACCTGAAAATGTTCTGAGAAACGAGTAGAAACTTGGCATCCTGTATAAGGTCACGTTGTTGTATTGTGCATCTTTTGTTTTCTTCTTTTTTTATTTTGAATGATGACTAACCTTAGTTAAATGTATTGGTGATCTTGAATATCATGAGGTATGGGCATACAAAATGAAAATGATCAAAAAAATGTGTAGACAAATTAATTGAAGATAAAACTTTTCCTTTTCAGGTGACAGAATTATAAAAGTCAATGGAGAAAGTGTTATTGGGAAGACATATTCTCAAGTCATTGCTTTAATACAGAACAGGTAAGATAATATATTTAATTATGTGCCACATTTTTTTGTATATTAAGCAGGAAACGACCACATGATGGTTCTGAAAAAGTCACTGTATTTTTAAATTTTCCTTAATACACACTGTTTTACTATTACTATAGTAAATAGTAATACTATAGTAATTTACTATTACTATTTACTATTATTAATTACTACATTACTATTACTATTCTGTTTTCATGTATTTATTGAATGCTGAGAAAGGTTTGAGTATGGATGTGCTGAATTGGGCACACAGTCTTTTCATTTCAGTATTTGTCCCTTGTTAGCAAATCACACTTAAGGGTTACAGAGGAAGCTAGTTTGAAGTTAAAAGAGGAGGATTAGGTAGATGCATACCACATCTGTCAATTTAAAAACAACAACAGAAAAATCTATCTTGCTTATGAGATCTGTTAACTAGAAATCAGTGTATCTGGTAAAGGCAAAATGTTATGCTAGTGCACACCTGCAAAACATCTGCAGTACATCTTGGCTTTCCTCTGTTTTGCAGTAAGTGATGAGCCTTGCAGAGTTGAGGAAATGCTGATACTTACTTGCTCCTGCAACTCACAAGGGCTTGTTAAATCATGTCCATACACGAATCTAAATACTCCTTTTCATGCCTCATATCTGCCTCCCATTTTTACAGTTTTCTCAGTGCCAGTTTCTCTTCTATAGCAACAAGTTTCCAGTATAATAATATGTTATCTAGAAAGGTGTATTATGATTAGCATGCAGAAATGTTCTCTAAATGCATCTCATATCACGTTATATTTTTAGTAAATCTTCACACATTAAGACTCAGGTATGCTTACAGTTAAAGTATGAAAATGAAGTTCCTGATATTACAATTACAGTGGAATCTTTATTCAAGATTTCATTCAAAATAAATAGATCCCTGCCTTTTATTTTTTCTCTCCCCCCCTTTTTTTTTTTTTTTTTACCTGTTCAAAGTTATGACAGCAAGGTATAGTGAAATGCTTTTTGTGTCATTAGTACTTTCTATACAAGAGCTGGAAAGATGGGGTCTGTCTTTTTTTAATAACCTTTCCTGGAGGTAACACTAGCCATGTATTGTTTTTTCATTTCGTATTTGTACAGACAGAACTATTGTACCGTAGTGTATCCCAAGATACGGGATTTTATTTTACATGCCCAACAGGTACATCAGTCAGTTAAATCAGAGATTGGGTTGGAAGGGACCTTAAAGATTATCTAGTTCCAACCCCCCTGCCATGGTTGCCCCATCTTTAATGGCCTGTGTGGCCAGAGATTCTTAACTGTAGGTCTCCTTGTGTATAAAGTTTCATTTTCAACCCTGTGACTGTACATGGCAGACTGTTCCAGCAGAATGCAACCCCTGCCCACTGTGGATAAACCAGGGACACCTGAACAAGGCCTTATCAGCGGTTATCTAGTGCAGCCAGGAATGGCATAGTGCACTGCTGCATCTGTCCCTCTGATTTCCATGAGTGCAGAGAAGATGAAGGGATGCCATTGTTAGTTAGAAGAACAATTTGTTGCCTTGAGCCAGATGTGTACATCACAGAAGATGGTAACAAAAGTTCATGTGTATCTTTGAGTGTTTTATGCAGAACATATAACCATCCGGAAGTCTTGCAGCTGGACCTCTTAAGATAAATATTAATCCTGATCCATAGGGAGAGCTAAAACTCCAGATCAGGTGTATCTTCCTTGTAGGCAATACTCATGTGACTAAAGAATAATCTCTCTAATTCTTGAAAATGGTATTTTTATGCTCAGAGCAGTTTGTTCTGCACATGTGCTGCCATTTCCTGGCAAGTAAAATTATATCATGGTGTATATGTGTCGTTTTAGCATGTTGTTCTTGCATCAGCATAGCTATTCTCGGTCAGACTAATGATCTGTTTACGTCAATATCCTCTTCGATAATATCCAGAAATGGATTCTTAAGACTGTGAAAACACTGAAACTGTTATAGAGTGATATTTGGTCAGGTAATACTAGCCCACTTCTCAGAAATCCTTGGTTTAGGAACTTGCTGAAGCAAAGGTCTTATCTCCATCACTTGATTTAATAGTTCTTGATAGGTTTATCTTGCACAACTTCAGTTCTGAGTGAACTCTTCGTACTGAAAAATACCCACTGACACAGTTCTTGCTGGTTTGTGTCTCAGCTGATCTTCCATCAAGCACACCTTAGTTTATTCAGTAGGCTTTGTGCAAGCAACTTGATGAAAGGCCTTTTGAAAGGCTGAGTTGTCCATTGAAATATCCTTTATTCATGACTAAAGACAGTTTCATACAGAGTCTCAGTATGTTCTGTGATGCTTTTCTAGACATTTTAATTACAGAATTTGTAATTCTCGTTTTCAGTTGCCCTTTCAAACTTATTGCTGACTGTAGGTGCTTATTCTTTTGTTGTTTTTGTGATCATCTTCAGAGCAGTTTTTAAGGATATGACATATTTTATCATCTCTTATCTCTGAGGAGGGAGATCGCCCCCACACTAACTGTTCAGCTGTTTTGAAGTGAAACTCAGTCTGGACTTAGTGATTTTTGGATTTTATCACTCAATTTCCATAGCTGCTGACTGTTTTTCTAGAAAAGTTGTTCAACTGTAGCTGTTTGTCCTCATTATATAATGCTGCAGACATCAGAACTTAGCTACCTTAAATGAATGAATCCCATAAATTCTGGTGGGGCTTATGATGAAGTATGATTCAGCCATGTTTTGTATTCTCATAAAAGTTTCAAGCTGTGTCTAGAATGTTACCTATTTTGCTCTGGTTCCATAGCAAAGCAATACTTAGACTGCTTCCTCTGGAAGGTGGAGGGCACACCTCAAAAAAGTTGCTGGAAATAACTGTGTCCTGTAAGATTAATTATGAAATCACTGTTAAGTCAGGGTTTCCTACTGTACTTTACCAATAGCTGTTAAGTTTGGTCCATGAAGAATTTATTCTCATCTGTTCACATAATCAGCATGGAGTTACATTGATTATTAATGTAAACTCTGTTAATTATTTATAGTTCTAAATAAAACAAGAAACAGATTCTGATTCCCAGCTTTTTTTTTCTTATTTTTTTGAACTGTGGGGAATTTGGATTATTAGGTCTATTCTGCTTGTTTCTCCTTGCAAATTCTTGAAATTGTTTGGTTTACTTACAAATGTACAGAGTTCAGCTCTTGAATCTGTTTCATTAATCCAAAATAACACATCAAAAGATAGTCTTTGTGATTAATGCTTTAGTTTCGTGACTCTGAGACAATAAATTTAAAAACTCTCAAAATGTGTAATGAAAGTCGTTACATCTCTGAGAATTCACAATACTGTTTCTAATATTTTAGTGTAAACAGCCATTTTGTGTGGTGGTTTTTAATAACACTTTATAATACAGAATTTGCATGTAGTATATACACCAAAAGCATTCTGTAATACTTTTTGTTTCTGATCTAAGAATTGAAAAAACACTGAGAGCATGTCATAAAATGTAAAGCAGGAAGATCCAAATACTCTCCAGAAAATTCTGCAGACAAACTGAAATAAAATACTTATGTATCATTCAAATAACTATCTACTTAAAATATTGTTCCTGAGTGGAATCCTTTCCTCTTTTGGGCAGCTACTAAGAAAGTGTTAGACCGTGTAAATCGATTTCGACACTTTTTTAGAAAAGCCGCAAAGTATTTATATAAGAGTTCTGTGTCAAGTTCTATTCCTTTTTATAAAAAGTACTTGAAGAGGAGCAATGTATTTGTCATATTTTTGACTTCCAAAGTTGACACTACTTTTGAAGAATCATTTTAAGTAGCTTTTGCTGTTTGTGCATTAAGTCAAAGTGGGAAATACTATTGTAAACACACATTAAAAAGTCAATACTTTTGTGTTTCTTAAAATTCAGTATTCTGAAAAAAAAAAAATTTAAAGGCTTTTGAAAACTTACTTTTTCCTAGCAGTGCATAGGCTTAAAAAGAAAAACTTAAGTCTATCACTGCTGATCTTTGGTCTTTAAACTAATTTATGCTGCTTGGAGATTTATTTCTTTTTTCCTACTCCCAAATGAATTGTGGTTTAAGAAGATTGTGAAACCAAATACCTTTACTCTGCTATTTTGGAATGCAGCCTTATGTCTGCAGTTGCTAACAAATGGAAAAGGAACCACATTATAAACACATTTTTCATATAAGAAAGCATAATAATCCCATGTTACACTTGTGAGAAGATGGCTTTCTGCAGAAGTCAGAAACTGAGGTCCTTCTCAATGCTTTCACAAACTGTTCTGTGCACCCTGAAGTCAGTGGCCAGTGTCTGTGCTGGTTTTGTCTTTTCTCAGCCTTGTACCCTGGAGATGACAGTTTCGTTCAGAGTGCGTGGGTGAAGGTCTTCCCGAATCTTTGTTAGCGAAGACAGGCCTTCCTCAAAGGAGAAGGAAAACTCCTATCTTCAAACCCGGGCTGATGGCACTTGTCTAGCCCTGTATGGTCTTCCATCAAAGAGAAGGACACTGTTACAAAACCTACAACCTGTGGACTTTGCTGTCCACACTTAGCTAGCTAGGCCATGGCAGTTAAACCTCAGGTGGCAAGGGTGGGGCCAGTCATGCATGCGCAAGCCGTGCTTCACCTAGGAGATCCACTGCACAGGCTGGAAGGGCCTGCTCTCCCTTGTCTGGAGAGGCGAGGGTCTAAACGGTAGGTGACAAGGTGCATGGGTAGCTGCAGATCCAGCCTTGCATGCGGGCGGACCAGCACGTGGGTAGCTCGAAATTGCTCAGGAGATGACAGTCCTGGTTGGACACTTCCTGATTTTCTAAGGTGCCTTTCTTTGATTTGCATATCCCACTTGCCCTTGGCCATCGTGCTTGTAGTAAGCGTGGTTAAAGCCCTTCCCAAATCTTCGCTTGCGAAGCCAAGCCATCACTGACCAGTACAGATTAGGTGATTTCTAGTCTGATATATCAGGTTACGTTGTATGCACTTTTTCTTGTGCTGGTATTGATCATCTTGTCCAAATACTCTTTTCTTCTTGTGACGTGTTCTGTGAGATTTCTAAATAAAAGTCATAATCTCTCCATTTTCTATTTCATTAAAGCTAGTTAAGTCTGTACAAGCTGTCTCTCTTGTAGCCCTTCTCTGTACTGTTCCAGTTTACATTTAATGGCTGTGAACAGAGTATTCCTCTGTCTCAGATGAGGTAATGAATTCAGGTGTTCTGTATCCAGTGTTACAAGCATATACTTCTTTCTTGCTTGTGAAAATGCTTTTTTCTGGTAGATACTAGCTGCAGGTTCACTATTTTACAATATTTGACTCTGGATAACTGAGTAACATTGTACATTCAGTGTCCAGATTTTGCCTGTATTTAAATTGCATTGATTGAACTGTCTGGATTTCTGTATCTTCATGCCGCTCCTGCTTTTGGTTTCAGCAATTCAGACTGACAGGCTCAGCACTTAAAAATAGCAAATGTTTTTCATCCATATTTCAGATGTCATCTGACCGACTAAATATGTTTAAGTTGATTCTGTTAGGAGGTGATTGGAGTGGAAAGGTGTAAGTCAGTGCTTGCCTTGCTGTTGCTTCACTTTTCACATGATGTGGCAGTTACAACATTTCCCCAGCAATTTTAGAGTGCTAGCAGACTTTAGTTTTAAATGGAATAAAGAGAGAACTTTTAACTTGTGTTCGCAGATTTGACACCCTGTTTTGTCTGAAAAGCTCCAAATGTCTAATGAACCTTAGGGCTGGAGGAAATAAAAACACCGCAAAACAAATAAAATCAAAACTGACAAAGCGTATTGGCTTAATAAACTGACTTTGCTGAGTACACAGATGTAGTCTTCAGTCAGGTTCCTGCTCTACTCATATTTGCAAAGGTTCTAGTGGAAATCAGTGGGTTTCTGTTGTGTTAAGTAATTTGATATTGTAACTTCGTGTGGGAGTTCCTGAACGGGTTTACTCCATGGAATTTAATGGATCACCTTTGTAACAATAACTGAAAAGCTTTTCCGAAAGTTCATGTCTTATGGTTGGGTTTTTTTTTTCCTATTTCTTTCAGTGACAGCATATTGGAACTTAGTGTTATGCCAAAAGACGAGGACATTCTTCAGTTGGTATGTTTATGAAGCTTATATTCAGACAGTATATTGACTAAAGAAAAATGTCTTGCTGTTGGTTACAAAGTCTTCAAACTGTGCTACCAGCAAATAATTAAAGAGCTAAGATCTGTCATTCCTTAGATACTGTACTTGCTTGACATCCCTTGACGTTTCAGAGGAACCTAAATATAGGGGAGAATACCTTTTGCATGTGATATTTCTAGCTTCTTGTAAAAAAAAAATCTTGTTAATAATGTTTGTATTTTTATTACATTTTTGATTAGTTTCCTTATGTTAGAAATTATAAATTGGGTTGCTTTAACTAGGTTGTCTAATTCTCAGTGAGTTGGGAATCATTACTAAATCTGAATTAAATAATAACATATGGTGCTTAGAATTAGCTTTTGATAATAACTCTCAAACTGTGCATTTCCAGGAAGGAAGCAGGGGGAATGTGCTGATGGTCGTTCACAGAATTTTTAATTGGAATTGCTGTAAATATTTTGTTACGCTGGTGCCTATATGCCCCTCATTTGAGCTGAGGTCCTGCATATATACTGAGTTAGTTCCTCTCCTGTTTAATGTCTCTAAGTCCAAAAGATCTGTGGATAAGATATGATGTGTGTCTTGTGAAAAATCAGAAAAATACCTATTGTATTGATATGCTCTAGTTTATTTGTAATTGGAAGTATAGGAAAGGGGTACACTTCCTGGTTAGTGGTTGGAAAATTGTATTTTGTAATCCACACAGTGTCGTAAGAGTTGACTTTAACATTTAAGAAAAATCTGCGGGTTTCAGTAGCTGTTTTCCAGTATTAAAGGACAAATTAATGGGTAAAGAAAAAAACCCAAGAATCTCTGTTTTGAGTTGAAGGTGAAGATAGAGTCTAGTGTAGGAACTCAGCCAGTTAGGCCAGCAAGCCAAGATATTAGAATAGAAGTGATATTTTGAGAATATTTGATAAAGAAATACTTCAGTAATCCAGGACAGGGAATGTTGGGGGCAGCGGATGGTTTTGGTTGCATGAATAAATGGGAATGAAAAGCTGTTTGGCAGTGGTGGTTAGGGTGTTGGTTTTGGTTTTGGTTTTGTTTTTTTTGTTGGTGTTTTTTTTTTTTCCTCTGTAATTGAACTATGAATAAATAAAAATGTAGGAATAGCTCTAACTTTTAAATTATTTAACTGGCTGTTTGCATCCAGTGCAGTCTTGTAGCCATAACAGTCCAAGGATCTTGGCAAGGCAGGATTCGTATTTGTATTTGACCGGGCAAGGATTCGTATTTGTATTTGACCAGGCAAGAAGCTCTCAGGCACATCTTCCTTCTGCTGTTGAAACAAGAAGTGCAAGCTTCAGGTGAAGTATATATTTAAAATGATTGGAATTTAAATTGTTTTATCAACGAGTGAAATAATGGTGGCAGAGGAAGATAGTCAGTTGTTGCCTTTGGGCTATAGAAGGTTATGAGTAAAAAGAAAATACGATCATTCTCTTGGAGGAGATTGAGTGGTACAGGAAAGAGAAAAAATATCTGTGGGAGTTCTGGGAAAAGAATTAAGACACGTGTAATTTCCAGGTGTCATTTAAAAAAAAAACCTTTCTTTTGCATTGTAAGATGTGGTAGAGTTGTGAATTCTGTTTGTGGTGCTCCTCTTTTGAAGATAGGAAGAGGATTAGCTGTGAGTGGCGGGTCTTCATTTTGCAAAAGATGCTTTGCATTGCCTCTATAGCTTTGTATGAGTTCCTACTAAGAATTGTTTGCTGTTGGGTTGGGTTGGTATGTGATTATGATACCACATGAAGGAGATTATGCTCCTGTTTGCTATGAAGTGTGTTTATAGGTATAAGTGGGTTTGTCTTGAAGACTGTCAGTTCCACATGGCGTCTGGTAGAGGAAAGCCATGAAGAGACATGTTTTCTGCAGTCCACAAGACTACGCATTGCATGTACTCAGACCTGTTGGAAGGGCTTCTGATGGCTGAAGTTTTCAGTCTGAACTTCAGTATATATGTTTTCAAGTGTCAGTCTGATGGCAGAGTTGCAACATGTCAATATACAGGTCATAAAGATAAATTGTATCCTATAATAGAAGCTGGCAGTTAATGGCCTGCAGCTTTTCTTTTAGACCGCCACAAAGGAGGAAAAAACTTGTAAAACAGCAGTTAGCAGTATTTTGAGACACAGTGCACCACTGTAAATGAAAAATTTATGCAGTTCTTCTGAAGATGGTAATTATTCATCTTAAGCCTTCAGATGTTAGAATCTACTGTTCTCATTACAAGATCTGGTGAAGAACTTTGCTCTACTCAAAGCTGAACAGTCATTTTGAACAGCATAGACTGTTACTCCTTTCACTCAGCGTGAAAAGATGGTAACTTTCTGTTTTCAGCTGAGAGACTGCATGCTGGTTTGGTTTTGTTTTTCACTTTTTGTCTTTGTCATTAATGCTGTATTAGCTTTCGTGGAAGTCTCTAAATAAATTATAAACCTCAGAGCAAATTCTTATTCCTGAATGAAGTACAACTCCTACAAGTGATAATAATCTCTGTAGTGGTAGGGTCAGTGTAAGTCCAAAGTGACCGAAAATGGGAAGGTGCATTATGCCCTTCTTAGCTGAGAGAAAACTTACACTTCTGTCACTGAAATTATGTAAGTTGCTGTCACTCATTGTAAACTGTTGATGTTAAATACAGGTATGTTGTAAAAATAGAAGAACTCAAAGCACTACTGCATATTGTAGTAGGAGTTAATGAAAGGTTTATCTAGTGCAACAAGCATGAAATAGTTCCATTATATTCAGGAACAATGCTGGTTGTGGTAACTTTTACAGTACTTGGCAGTCTGCTCCATATGGTGATGACTGATTGCTAGGTTAACTACATAAAGACCACAGTTGCTTGTTTCTGTCCTTAGTCTGCTATTTATAAACCTTGAGTTCAGTCTGCAGAAATATCCATATATATCTGTGAACCTCTGGGTATATTGAATTTCCTGAAAACGGGGTTAAACCCATTCATCAATAGTAACAATGAAGTGGTCCAATCCACAGGTCGTCGCCCTCTGTGGCATGTGCACAGTGCTTACTTTGAAGGCAATTACATGTGAAAGCCTACTGTTAGTGTAATCAGTATCAGTCGCTCATTGGCTGGTGTGATCTTGGAAATGTCACTTTTGGGATGGGGGAGAGGATATTTAAAACATCTCTGCCCATGACAAAAACATGAATTCTTGGCAGCTATGATTGTGTTGTGTTTTTTCATGCTTCTTGTAGGTTTTAGTACCACTGACTTCATACAAATGGAAAGACACATTTAGGTTGACTACAAATAGCTCTTAAGTGTGTTTAATGGAATTGTTGCTGGTTTGTAATCTTTGCATAACAAATTTAATACTAAGAAGTTGTTCAAACTGTGACACTTTCCAGTCATCCAAAAGCATTTTGTGCTGCACAGAACGTACTGAATGTAAAGGTGCTCCCGTAAGAGAGAAAATTGAAATTCCTAAGTCCACTTACAGGTCAGCCGTGTTATGATTCTTGTCAGTAGTGTTTTTAGTTTCTAATGTGTACATGTTAGGGTGTTCTTCATATGCAGTATTATTTCATGTGGGAATTTGCTTGTTTGCTAATCATTCCTTGTGTATGTGAAGAAGAATATAGCTTCCAGGTCACTGAATTTTGAAGTATCAGGCACTTGAAAATATCACTCTTAAAAATTGCATCTTTGATATGGTCTACCCTAGAGCTGTTCATCTAGAAGGTTATTTGTTATGTAGCATATTAATGATTATATATCAGGTCTGCTATATGTAAATATATGTAGATATTTATTTGTAAATATGTATATCTGCTTTGTGTGTGTGTGTATATAAACACACATGCTACAGGCAAGTTATCCTGACTTTCATCTTTTGTTTTCTGTCACTTCCCAGACTACTAACTCAGAAAATCAGCTTTCCTAACTTTTATCTTACCTCCAACAGTTTTCCTTTGAATAAGTTTTAAGAATTCATTTCTTCATACGAATTGCCCTAAAAGGTAGGAGGTTTACTTCTAGTCCTAGGTGGTGTCATCATCCATTTTAGTAGCATGTGAATGTGTTGAAACACGCCTTAGCATTCCAGAGGGATCTCTGTAGTTTCATTTACAAAAAGATTTTACTGGGCATTCTGTGAATTATGGGAAATGTGGAAATAAAAAGGGGGCTGTTTATATATTTTTTATATGTTTAGTTCCCTCTTGCATATCTTTTATTTTACATATTTCTGTAAAATTACAGGCCACTGAAACTGTCTGCTGCTAACTGAAAGTTGACCATGTTTGAATGGAAATGTTTCTCTTGTCATAGGTAGTAGGGGAACAAAAAAATCCTAGATGGGAGTGATCAGGAAAGCAAGTGAAAGTCAATTGAAGCATCTCTTTTTTTTCCCTTTTTTCTGATGAGGTGATGTGGACGTTTTCAGTATGTTGGGTAGTTGGGCAGAAGAGTTGCTGCTTTGCCATTTCTGATACTTACAATATCTATGGAATTTTGCAGCTCTCAAGGCTTTGTGGTACCCTGAAATTGCCAGGGATGCACCCGTATTAAAAAATGAAACTAACTTGCATAAGGGAGTTTATTCTAGAGTTTCATATGCCACAGTAACCTCATGTCTCTGACTACAGGTCTGCTCATAGTCAACTTGAACAGTATTGTCTTCTTTTTTCCTGAGACTGTCCAGTTGCATCAGGCCCAATGGAGCAACATGGCTGTTTCATTGGCAAACTGTAAAATATTTTCATTTGCCTTACTTTAATAAACAGATATGTTTTAATACATAGCTGTGTTTAGACCTGAGTCTTGGACCATTTGTTTACTTCCAGATTTTGAACTGACACAGTTACTTATGTACTCAGAGGTTAATATTAAAGCTCTGACAGCAAGTACAATGGAAGAAGGGGTGTGGCGTGAAGGCGTAGTGACCTAGGAGACTTAAACATCTTTATCTAACATTTCCTATGTTAGAAAATACCATTTGCGTCAACCCTCCTCATCTCAATACAGACTAATACTCACAAGGAAGTCTTTCACACCTCTTGTATTTGGAAATTAAATTTCTTGGGCTTAAGGCATTAAATTTGATACACTAAAATTTCACTGCTATTGAGAAGGTGTGTATGGGTTTTTTTGGTCATTTTTTTTAGATAACATTATTTGACTGTAGTGATTGCTAGGTGTCTCTGAGTGAAATGAAACTTCTTGAGCTGCATTACTGGCATTCTTGCCAGAGCAAATTGTAATTGGAAAGTGTTTCCTTTAAGACAGCTGACAACCTTTTAAGATGTTCAGTTCCCGTACTCATGTTAAATGTGAGAATAGGTTAGGGCTGGGGAAGAGAAACATGATCAGAAGTCAAAGTGATTGGAGAAAGAAGGAAGAATGCCTCAAGTTTAGTCTTGCAAGGTGCTGGGCATGTTAGCTTAATTCACCAAAACGCTTATCTCCAATTTTTTAAGTAGTTCAGTTGAAATCAGTGTTATTATTTATCCTCTAGTGAAGCGTAGTGAAGCATGCTTATCCTCAGTGAAGCATATGCCTATGTGCTTTTATGGGTTTGGACTAAGGGGTATAGGACATGGTTGGTTAAAGTTCTTGAAAGTGTGGGGTTTCACTGTGATTCTTACTAAGACATATCCTTGTACGTTAGCTGTCATTATTCTCACATAAATGGCATAAAACCAAGTGAGGCAAAAATGCAAGCAAAACTCTTAGCTGAATTTTAGAGGGTTAATAAAATGCCCTGTAAAAATACTTTATATAATGTTCTATTGGCTTAAAATTCATTTTGTATATCATACACGAATGTATTACCTTAACAGTTAAACCCTTAATGTGCTAACGGTTATACAGATTCACAATAAGAAATTAATTCTTTGCCACAGATGTTTGCAAACTTGGTGCAAACAAAACCAAATTGCAAGGTGGGGAAGAAATTGTACACAGTAACTGGAAACACACTGAGTTCTTTCCATAAGCGCAGCAGTTTTCTTCTAGTAATTGTTGCAAAGCTGTTATCCATCACAGCTCTTTATGTCACTCTGAATTGGTGTATTTGTATGGTAAGCTTTCCATAACTGCTGTTGTTTTGAGAAGGTGGGAAATGCTCATAAAACACCATGTTTTCAGTTGTGTTGGACCTTCTGAGTAACTGCCGAGTACCTGGCTCCTGTCGGAGTTTGAGTGGCTTGGCTGGTGTCTGAATCAGGAGCGTTAATGATCTGGATATTAAATTTTTATTTTTAAGTTGGAAGGCTTTTTTTCATTTAATTTATAAGGCTCTTTAAAGACTTAAGTTTAAGCCCTACCCTAATGGCTTTTTGATGAGTATATCCTCTGTTGCAGTCACTTAGAGATTAAGGTAGTATTTCCACATAGCTATATCATTTGAGGAACTAAAGGGAGAGGAGAGTAGTATTTAAACTGTGGTTTATATATAGTTGCAAAACATTAAAGTGTCAAAATAGTGTATGAAAACTAATAAATACGTTGGCATGCTTCATATTTTTTAGTCTCCAAAGCCTCTTCTTAAAATTTAACTTTACTTTCTAGTTAAAGCAATTAAAATAGCTCATAGTAAAAAAGTGGATGGTGCAGCATTTAGTGTGACATTATTCAGAACAGATCAGTGCATTTCTTTGCAAGTTGCAGTATTCGTTTTTAGGCCCTTGATTGGAATTATGAAGCAAAGAGAATTAATATTCTTTGTTACAATGTCACAGCTCCCGTTTATAAACTTTATCTTGCTTGGAAGAAAGTTTAGCTTTGTTTCAGTGATTTCTTGGGAAGTGGGTGGAATGAGCTTGAAAGAATGACACTTCCCTCATCATAACCTTTCTTCCAGTAACTGTCTCATTCAGAACTGGCAGTCTGTCTGGATACACCTGCATCATGGAAACGTACTCTTTACTGGAGGGAGAAGAAAGCCTGGCTGATCTAATTTTGAGCCCTGTGAGAATGCTGGCTTCTGAAGAGATGTATCTGTGATACATTTTGTCAAGAGTTCAGACCTGATTTTTAAACTCATTTGTAGTCTTCAGCTATGATCAGATCACGCTGGTTTTGGAATTCAGCCTTTCTGCTGTCAAAGTCAATGAAGCATTGTTTGTGAGGGGCATGTTTTACAAACACATAAACGCAGTGCATTTTATATTGGTGTAATGTGTGTGTATCAAGGTTTTGAACTGTTTTATGAGCTGTATAAATTAATAATTGTTTTCTGATTGAGGTGGTGATTATTTTTGTTTCCTTTGCATGACAGTTGTCTCTTGCTCTATATGTTTTCTGGGTTTTCAGCATCTTTTCCATTTACAGATACATATATATATATTTAATTCTTACAGCCTGTCAAGTTCCTAAATAGTCATTTATTTAAAGACTTAGAAATATTTATCTATGTTCTTCCCCTCCATTAAATGTGCCAGTGGAAACCTGGCTTGATTTTTTACTATGAGTGGAGGAGGAAAAAAATACAAATCACATGAGTAGAGTGTTTCTGCAGCATCATTCCTCTAATTTCAGATACAGAGCATGAAAGCAGCTGCAGTCAGCTGACAGCTTGTGGTCATGTTCATATATATGTGGGGAAGGGGTGTGCTGTTATAAATGCATAATAAAGCCGTTGTTTCGTCACCAGGAAGGCAGGGATGGTAGCAGCCCAGGGGAAATGAGAGACAGTAGCGTTGCTGTAGTGGAAGGGAAGTCTTGCTGCATAGAGCCAGAGCTCTCTGCAGGCAGCTGTAGGGATGCACCAAGGCAAAATGGCACAAATGTATTTCGCTTTCTGTAAAGGTAGAGGATAAACGCAAGGAGCAGATGAAAGCCTGAGATGGATGTGCTCACAAGGAGGGTGAAGTTATTTTTTGTGCTCTACTGCCCTTTACCTCTCTTGGTACCTTCCAGTGAAATCAGTGTAGTTGTATTTTTAGCTTTCTGTATTCAACATCAGTATGACAAGATAATTCTGTCTTTACATCTGTAAGCAGCTTTTACTGTTTTCCTGTTTTCTGCCAGCTGCAGTTTACAAAGGATGTCACAGCACTGGTAAGGAATGTACAGTAGCCATTTCTCTGATGGTTTTATAAGGCATGTTTTTCTTAAGAATATGAAACAGCAAGTTTGCTGGAAATGAGATAGATAGTCTGAGCTGAATTTTCTTCATAATGCTAATCTCCTAATTTGCGGTTTGTGCCTGTGTTACTTGGTTGGTTTTCTCTCAGTATGCTTTAATATTTTGCACTTCACTAATGCTCGGTGTAACATTGCAGCACTGTTGTAAATGCCTCGCCCTCCTCTGTACTTTGCTCTGTATTAATTTTATGGCTGCACTTGGGCTTTTATAACCTGTCTACTGTTAAGACAGAGCACATTGATATTCTGGAATTGAGCATGTTATGATTTGGACAGGAAATGCTGTGATATGATACCACGCCTAAGTGTGTAAAAGCCCTGAGAAATCATTTTAATCTTCCGTTGCATTGGCAGGCTGTGCGTTGGCTCTTTATCTCATTATGTTTAAACTGAACAAAGTCATGCTAAAGTTTTTCAATAATAAGATACTGTTTAAATATGCTGTGTGCTTCTCATTGATTTATTATTTTGAACGTTCTGTTAATTTCACAATGATACATACTGCTTTTTTAAAAAGTAAAATAAGTGTAATAGAACCGTTTTTTTTTCCTCAGGAGTCAGGCTTTTAATCATAAAGGTGCAAGTAAATGCACCAAGGAAATTAATTGGAGATTTTAATACTGTGTGGACAGTAGTGGATAAGCATGAATTTTCATACTGCTTGTACCTTAAAGTTAAAAATGTTAAATATTAGTAATATTTTTGCAGCAACATTTGTGTGCCATATGGTGGCTGTCTCCTGTAAAATGTAAGATGACTTATAGGGTGTTGGCTCACAACAAAGATATTACTGCTTCAACTTACTTGTTTTATGTTTAGGAACAGTAGCTTTTATGTACAAGACAGGGGTGTGTGTATGTATTTTCATGTGTAGTTTTCATATGTACTACATTAAGTGAACATGGGTCTTTTGTACACTAAATGAAGAGAGAATTTTCTAGTGCTAGTTGAATTTATTATGCAGCATTTTAACCTGTCAGTTGCTGTGAAATTTTGCTTTCCAGCAAAGTGAAGCTTAAATGGGAAGAATGTGTGAAGCATCATGGTAGAAAGCAAAATTAAGGGAGAGAAAAATACTGTGTTGTGTGCTCATGGATTTTGGGAAACTTGCCTCAGTGCCATGCCTGCAGTATTTCCTAGAATTGGTCTTCAGTTTTTTTTTTTTTTTTTTTTTTTGGGGGGTGGGGGGGTGGAATTAGGGGGGAATGTGTGTAATGATCTTGCTTGTTTTGTTTCTAAGGGACTAAGGGGGTGGAACACTATTTTTATCTTTTTTAACTAACATCTAAGATTATGTGAATTCTGTACTTGTGTTTCCCCTCTTGAAGCTTGGTGGTGCAAATGGAGAGCTTTTCCATTTCCCTCACTACTGAATACTCACTTAATCTTCTCTCCACAGGCGTATTCCCAAGATGCCTACCTGAAAGGCAACGAAGCCTACAGTGGTAATGCCCACAACATACCTGAACCACCGCCAATATGTTATCCACGCCTGACATCCGCACCTTCTGTGATGGCACAAGCTGGTGACAAGCTATCTTCTGACTTCTCACTAGGGAAACAGCAAGTCAGTAGACCAGTACGGGCAGTGACACAGCCAGAAAGGGCCTACAGAATGGAAATACAAGTGCCTCCATCACCAACAGACATTGCAAAATCAAATACAGCCGTGTGTGTTTGCAATGAAACCATAAGGACTGTTATTGTGCCTTCTGAGAAGGCTGTAGATTTGCCATCCTGTAGAAATAATCATGCTGGTCCATCACACAGGACAGAGGAAGTAAGATATGGCTTGAAAGATCAAACCAGTCTAAAAGCACGGACAACGTCACCACCTTCTTCAGTGTCCACTGCCATTGTACTTCCCCAGACTCAAATAACGAGGCCAGCTGATCCATCTGGAGCACTAAGTAAAGCTTCAAACTATGTAGTATGTCCAGAAGCAATCCCAAGCACTAGACCTGCTGCTCAAGTCACAGACTCATCCTCAGTCTCTACTAATCATTACAGTTCTCCAACCTCCCACCAGCATATAGACTGGAAGACCTACAAAACTTACAAAGAGTACATTGATAATAGGCGCATGCACATGTATGGCTCCCGAACAATACAGGAAAGGTTGGATAGCTTAAGAGCAGCTTCTCAGAATACAACTGATTATAATCAAGTGGTGCCAAATCGCACTGCTTCTCAGGTACGGCGCAGGAGCACCTCTCACGACAGGGTTCCACAGTCTGTTCAGATCCGGCAGAGAAGCGTATCCCAGGAAAGACTTGAAGATCCTGTGTTGATGAAAGAGTGGCCACGAAGTGCTTCACAAGATACTCTAACTTCACCTTCAGTTAATGCTAGGAACCACAGGGCTCGGTCATGGGATTATCTCAGCAAACAGGGTGAAGTGCTAGAAAATTTCCACTCTGAGAATCTGATTGCAGATACAAATGGAGATAGGAGAAAGACTTACAAGTGGACAGGGTTTACTGAACAAGATGATCGGCGGGGTATTTATGAGAGATCTAGACAGCATGCGTTTCATATGTCCCTTAGAGGGCAAAATTTTCCTGTGGCTCCTAGTGCTTATATTTCAGACAACAGGAGAACAGGGAGTAGAGCTTCTCTGCCTGGTTCTCATTTTCAGAAAGTTGCACCAGATATAAAAATGTTACAGCCTTCTCGAGATTTGCAAACTCCTGGGGGAGTTTCAAAATCTACAACTGTTTCACAGGAGAGATTGTCTCTCACGCCAGCCAGAAGTTCTAAAAGTAGTTCTTTGAAGAACTCCGCTCCCTATGCAGCAAAACCATCATTTCCCCTTAACCAGGGCCTGGATGCTGTTGCCAGCAAAGACCAAAGAACAGTGAATCACTTGCATCAGAGTGGTCTGTTAAACCAACAGTCAAGGATCCGAGCAGAAGGTGCCCCAGATCACAAAACAGAAACTGGCAAAACCATCCCACCCTCCTCTCTGTCTCCAGCTTCCGCCAAACTTGTCCAGCCAAGTGAGAGTTCAACTACCTCTGACAAAATAGATGGTTCCATGAGACAAAAAATTCATGGTTTCGAAAGGGAAGATGTCCATGAGCCTGAAACTCTGCAAACAGATGTTCAGGAAAATGACAAAGACACGGTGGTCATGCGGGACAAATCACCTTCTGGCCACCAGACTCCACAGCCTTTGAGGCATCAGTCCTACATTCTTGCTGTAAATGACCAAGAGGCAGCCTCAGACACTACCTGTTGGTTACCTAATGATGCTCGGAGAGAAGTCCACATAAAAAGAATAGAAGAAAGGAAAGCATCAGGTTCCAGCCCACCTGGTGACTCGCTGGCTTCTATTCCATTTATTGGTGAGTTCAGCCATTGGAGTGTACATAAAATGCTTTTCGTTGCTAAAGATGATGGAGAGCACCATGCCAGGTAGTGTACTGCTGTTCCTGTAAACCCTGAGGTCAAGGGGCATGGAGGTTCTTTTCTCATCTAGAGCAATACTATTTTGGTAAAACTAAAAGCACTCTTCAGTGGAGAGGAAAAAAAAATGTTCTGCTTTGGAGTCCTGAATGATCAGTGTAAAAGAGATACTCTTCCAGAGCTTTCCTTAACTCCCTGGAGAAGCCTGCATTATATAACTGTGTCTGGTTAACACTCCACATAACGCTCTGATGTTTCGGATGTGGACAGCTAGCATTTGCAGCACCTTTAAAAATACTTCTCTAGTATAAAATGTATTTAGAACCCAGTAAAAGAGAGAATATGCATGTGAATCTGTAGAAGGGTGATTTGTAAAAAAAAAAAAGTCAGCTGAATGGGTAGGGTGAAAGCTTTCTGAGACAGATGTGGGATACAGGAACGGTGTTTCAGGTGAAAGGATAGCAGGAAAATGAAGTGAATTTGCAAGTGACAATGCTAATGTGGGTATGAATTGAAGACTTTGTGGAAGCAGAATGTGAGAAGCTACAAAGTTTTGCTGGTGGGCTGTGACACAAACAGGGTTGGAATTACAGGGAGATCATAGGAAGGGGGCTGAGAGCACTTGTGAGATCATTTAGAAGCAAAGAGGAAATGGGAGAATTGTAAGTAATGGGGGAAAAATAATCCAGTTTTGGATATGTGAAGAACTGGAGTCATCTGCTGAAGAGAATTTCAGTGGCAGAGCGCTTCTGTTCTACTCAAGTAGTGAATACAGAACGTTGTCTTTGCTCTTGTTGTTGAGTTGAATTTTCTTTTGTTGTGGCTGGTTTATCCTTTGGAGTCTAGGTATCCATGGACCATTTTTCACAGGGCTTGATTTATATATTTTTATGTGTTCTTGAATTTAATATAAGTAGTATTTGGAAAATACTAAATTTTGATTCTCTAATTCATGTATATGAAAACCAGCTCTTTTTTTTTTCTTCATATTAAGGGAGTTACATTGTCTTAGCACAATTGTCTTCTGTTGTGGATCTGCAGCAGTGATGTTTTTCCCCATAGAATTATCTGTATCATAGAATCATAGAATGGTTAGGGTTGGAAAGGACCTTAAGATCATCACGTTCCAACCCTCCTGCATGGGCAGGGACACCTCACATTAAACCATATCACCCAAGGCTTCGTCCAACCTGGTCCTGAACACTGCCAGGGGTGGCATTCACAGCCTCCCTAGGCAACCTATTCCAGTGCCTCACCACCCTAACAGGAAAGAATTTCCTCCTTATATCCAATCTAAACTTCCCTGTTTAAGCTTTAACCCATTACCCCTTGTCCTATCCCTGCAGTCCCTAATGAAGAGTCCCTCCCCAGCCCTATAGGCCCCCTTCAGATACTGTAAGGCTGCTGTGAGGTCTCCACGCAGCCTTCTCTTCTCCAGGCTGAACAGACCCAGCTTTCTTACGTGATACTGCTTTAAAGTAAATATCCAGAATTAGTGCAGAAGGTTTGTGTACATGGAAGAATGGAAATCATGCAAGAAATAAAATGACAATTTTGTTAAGATGTAACAGAAACAGTTTCTTAGCTAGCAGGTGGGTTTTATACCGGGTTTTCTTTTTGGAATGGGATTTGAATGTATTTTTTTATCTATTTTTTTTATTATTACTGGATGTATCAGTATCCAGTAGAATTTTGGATTCTTCCTTAGACTCTGTCAGTCTTTAAGGATTAGTACAGGTTTGTAAGGCATGTAACCTGTCTTTGTGTAGGGTTTTTTAATACAGTGCCAGAAGTCCATGTTTGGCATTTGATTGAAGGTATGTGCAGTATTTGTGCTCAATCAGAAGTGCATGCTGCAAGTTTTCTGATTTCATACAACTTAAATGTCGTGAAAATCTGATCAAGATTGTCAAATCAAACCCAACCTTTTCTACACAATCTCCCGTATTGATTTTGACAAAGATTGGCCATGAGCTCTTACTGATGTGGCTTGCTTCCAGAGTTTTAGAGAAATGTGATGATTAAAATTCAAAGAAGCCTTAAACATGGCAATTGTACTGCATTCTGGTAGCAGCTGAGCAGTTCAGAAGAAACAATTGCAGCCTTGGGTGTAGCACCACATGGGATTGTGTGAATTCTTATGAGCTTCCATAGCCTCTTTGACTGTAACCTCCGGAATACTCTAGACTTACTAAAAGGTGGTGCTGCGAGAGTGTGGTCATGGCCTGAGCCGACACAGTACTTGTGGCTGAATTCCTAGCAAGAAATTCTTGTGCTGGTACAGGTGCTGTGGAAAATTTCCACCACAGCTCCACCACTTTGAAGATGAAATAACCCTCTATGAAAAGAAGGAGCATCAAATGTCATTAAGAGTGGGCATCTTCTAAAGTTAGAATTAATATGTATGATTCCAACTTTGCTTGTTCCACTATCATTATTCCTAATTACAGCCTCATTTGTTAAAAGGCTTACTAAATCAGGCAGATAAAACCCTACATCTACTTTGAACCTCAGTTAAAGGCTTCTGAAGGAAAATCACTTGGATTTTTCTGTTTTGTGTTTTGGTTTGGTTTTCCTCCTGTCTGATGATTGAAAAGGATGTTACTGTGAGTTAAGACATACCTTGCTGTTGGCGACCCGTCAGCTTCCATTGTTTACATCAACATAATTGGTTTTTGCAGTATTAGGTTTTATTAGGTATGGTTCATTTCATAAATGCACTTCCTGAAGTTATTTGTATGCTAGATCTTTGGGGTAGTGTAAAAAATGTCAATTTGGGGGCAATAAATATCTTCCAAGGTTACATATTATTACCTTTTAAAATACTTTGTGGTGTATTTATTTTTGTTATCATTTTCTGCGCATTACAAGTAGTAGATAGGGCCAGACTATATTTTGATAGAAATTCAGCCAGGAACAACTGGCTTTTGCAGCAGTATTTTGTGACTTATGCTCTTGAGAACAACACAACATCAGGATGATTTTAGCTATTTATAAGTATCATGGTGACCTGTACCACAAAGAGAAATCCAAGCAGAGTTTCCATCAAGCTTGCTTATGGCAGATTCTATAGGGATTGCAGTGGGTTGCTGCAGAATGATTTTGCACATTAATCCTGTCACAAAAGGCTGTTTCAAGCAGAGAGATCAAATTTTTGTTCGTATTTGCTTACAGAAATGAGAGATCTGATCTGTTCAAAGCAAACCTAGTAGGTAGGTGTAATACATTTTATAGGAAAAATAGATTTATTTGAAAAAAATAGGCAAAATACTGTGTGCTCAATCTCTTTTTCAGGTAAGCACATGTTCTTGGGGGATGAGGAACCTGATGGTTTTACATGTACACATACCCTGGTACTGCAGGCTTCAGTGCTTCCCATGTAGCTACTAAATGCGGTGTGTTGTTAGCTTGGAGCTGGTGTTTCTATTTCAGGTTCTCTCTGTTGTTCCAAGCTATACCAGATAGCCTAATGAAAGGCTATTCCTTTTACCCTGAAACAGTCTCACCTGTTCTCTAGACTAGTAAAAATGCCATTATCTCTGTCATTGGCTGTATTCGCAATTGTGGTGTTTAATGTATGGTTTTTTCAGACTTGTAATTTGTACACAATTTCTGCGTTAGAGAACAGCAGATGATAAATTTCTGACCTACAGGGTGATTTTGTACATGTTAACCTGCACTGGGATGGAAGCTAGGAAGCTACTTAACATTTAAATAACTGTCGAGAAAAGGTTGATTCAGAATATAGTTATTTTAATACATTTCTTGGATATCTAGTGTGCATGTCAGAGCTCTGCAGCTAGCTTGAAACTTTTTTTTTTCCTTCTTAACACCATTTATTGTAGAGCAGAAAGCAGTTTCTTAGAAAAGGATAATCCAGCTCCCAGATTTAGTTGAATGAACTACCTCTATGAGTGAAATGGAGAAACTGCTTCAATACTTAATTGCAGTGTGCCTAGCTGACAGTGCAGTTTAATGCTTTGGCCTTTACTACTGAGCGGATGTTCTTTCTAACCTTGCCAGCTTCAGGTTTTCATATGAAAATTAATTTTATATGAATATGTTTTAAAATAATTGTAAATAAATATAATCTTGAAATATTTCTTTTTTTAATCAAACAAGTTTACAGTTATCCTATTAGACCTTTAGGCATGCAGTAGTATCTGGTAAGTATGAAGACTTTCCCTCAGAGTGTGATCCCACTTTTGAAAATATCTAGTACATCCTTACCCTAGAAAAATTTTAGGTCACTTCATTGTACTGTTAATTTGTGAATAACTGAGAGAAAATTAGCCAGATAAAAATATTTGACCAGACTTCGATAACACCAGAGTGTTGCAAAAATTAGATGAGTGTCCTCTTTCTGGCTGAAACTGATACTTACGGAAAGGTGTAAGAGCAGGACAAGGATATGTGATACTTAATGCTGGTACTTTCTGTTCTCCAACCATTTGCACTTTACAACATCCCTGAAACAAATGTGATTTTAAGTGCTCTGTAAACTTATCAGTTCTCTTTCATACGACAGTAAAATTTTGCTATCCGATCCCTGTATTGAATTAAGTAAAGATTTGCCAGGGGTTTAACCACGTGGTATTCATTCCCTTTTGTTGGGGAGGAGGAAAAGTGTCTGTTTAAGACCCAAATTTCTGATGCAAATGTTGTATGAGTGACCAGCAGACCATTCACCCTTTCCATGCCACTCATGGTTTTATTGTTTTATTGCTTCTACCTGTGGCACTGGCAGACAACCATAGCAATTTCTGTGCTAGTGATCAGGCAGATTCTGATTTTCATCTTGCTTCAGGAGCTGATCTTCATGATAGTATTCAAAAACAATTTTTTTTTTTTTTTGTGTTTCCATATCTATTTTTCTACAAACTTCTGTAATAATAAAAGTATTTGGGTACTTGTTAACAAATAGGATAAATTTAGCTGGCTTCTAGTGAATCCTGCTTTATTTTTTTTTACCCAAATACTTTAAATAAATTAACTAGGAAATCAGGAGGTGAAACATTCTAAACTACCCAGTGTTAGTTAAGCTCTTCAGGTATCTTTATTGTACATATGATGGCATTCTTTTTCTCTAGTGGTGGAAGTAGAGGCATATTAAGGGTTCACCTTCCCAGTACCTACCCTTAAATGGTAAGTGTGTGCACAATTCCAAGAACCGTTTTTGAAAGTATAATGAGTTTACTCCCTTTTAGTGAAATATGTGCCATACCTTTCCATTCCTCCCCATACATCTTTTTGTCTCTCTGAAGGATGCTTAGTCTCTGGTGAAGAGTATGACAATGTCAATGCATACATACTGAATGCAATTGTATTCTTGAAACTAGAAAATGATTCACCTCACAGCGCACTATAAGGGTTATGATGGTAGGAATAGAGAAAGGTTAGGGGAAACAACCAGGGACTTCTCACATGCAGTAAAGAAACAATTGAAAGAATGTGCTCATTCCATTTTCTCCATGTGAGAAGAGGTAAGCTTCAGGTAGAGAAAAATCCAAAACCTCAAATTTCTGCAGCAGAGATTGTGGCTCATCAGCCCAAAATATGTGGTTACCTTAAGGGCAAATGGTGTCTGAATGAATACACATGGCTGATACAGGATGTTTTAGGGAAACTTTAATTTTAGTGAAAACTGATAGCAGTCAAGTTGAATATGAAAATGTAATTTTTTATTATTTTTTTTACAAGTTACTGCCTAGCTATTACAAACCATGAAAACATAAATGTAACCGCAGTAGAAATTAGAGCTGACAGATGTTCGTTTTTGAGGGGCTGTTGCTTCCATTATTTTAGCGGTAGCATTGGCACAGCTTTTAACATGTCATCAGTGTTTCTAAGATAAGCATCAGTCTTCTGTTTTATTTTTTTTTCAGGGTTTAACAGTGTGGCCTGCCAAATCATTGTTGCTTCAGGCTTGTTTTCTTAGCCAAAGAACAATTTTCAAATCATTGTGGTATTCTGAAGCATAGCAGCCAAAACACAAAATTACAAATTAGCATTTAAAATACCGTTGAAATGCTTTGGGAACTCAAAAATCCTTTTTCTAATTAAAACTTAAAATTTTAAGGCAGTAACTCGTAACTTCTAGAAGGCTTCTGATTCAGTAGAAGCATCAGATTTGTTTGCTAATTTGTAATATTTTCAAAGCATACATCAATCCTTAGTATATCATTCTAACTTAAACTAACAATTACAGGTAATAAAGGATTACTAACAGTGTTCTTCACCAAAAAAAATCCCTAGTATACTGGGAATTGTGCTTTTATTATGTTGCAGGGTAATACTGTGAACGGGAACCTTTAGAATTGCTTTGTATTACTTCACATAGAAAGATAGTTATGTATTTGTTTAACACTGCAATAAGTAAATTGCTGCCATAGATAAGGTTTTCAGAAAAGTTTCACGTTGAGAATAACCTTGGGAAGCCTTTTTCTGTTTGGGCGAAACTCAGTATACTAAACGTATGATTTATAGGTGCGCATTAGCAGAGGACTGGATTTGATGATTCAGGGGGCTTGTTCCAGTGCTGTGTTTGTGGCTTACAGAAATGAATGCATGCTCAGCATGCAGACATGTTTCCATTATTTTCTTTTGGCCCCATGAGGCAAATTACGTAAAGTAGACATATGAAGTTCTTCGTCCAGACAAGCAGTTCTGTCAGTACTTAAAAACTAACACGCAAACAAACAAAAAACTTTTTAAAGGTTCTTCTTGAAAAACAGGGTAGCAAGTCAAGATGAACCCAGCAGTAGTGTATCCTCTTTCCAAGTCACTTGGTTTAGCCTTGGAAGTATTCAGTTACTGGAGCTTTCACCTTTGCAGTCTGAGTAATAAGATGCAACAGCTTGTACTTCAAGATCTGCAACAAACTCACTGCTTTGGGGTATTTATTAGTCCTTTATGCTGTCCTGTATGATATCAGGGTTAGCTCCATGTAGTTTATTTTTGACTGAAAAATTAATCTTTGGTTTATTGATTGTTTCTATCCTTCTCACTATGCATAGGTGAAATTGTATACATGTCTTTTTATTTGATTGCCTTCCTGACAGGCTTTTAAGAAAAATGGCCTATGTCTGTGCTTGCCTTAAATTTAGCGCCTTTTGAGGTTTATTGGAAATGAGGACCTCAGAGATAGACTTTTTTTTAGCTCTGTGTAGATGAAGATCCTCTTTGTACCTCTAGTATCCTGTCCAACCTCACTCCTTTCTTACTGAATTCCTCTCACTGTTGCTTCTTCCTTGCAGCCTTTCTCTCCCTGCTCTGGTTTCCCTTGCTGTGCCTGTGCTTCAGCAGTGTTTGCTTGACCCTTCATGTCCTGCCTGCTGCCAAGGTCAAGGCAGGGAGATGTGGTCCGCATGGCTGCACTATATAGGAAGTGCTGCTTTATAGCTAGCTGAAACACACCTAAACTGAGAGACACAGAGGAAGTATTAGACATGGGACAAGATTTTAAAGCTTTCAAATACTGTGTTTAAGAAGAACACTTTAGCAAGGTAGTGTATGTTGTGGTGATGGAGAGCCTTTTGCATGCAAAATGGGTGTTGACAAAGGGCTCGAAATAAGGGAGTGCCTCTGAAGACTGGCTTGCTGCAGGATCTGTTTGTGTCATTGGCATGTCCTGTTGTCAGTAAAGATTTTTTGGTGTTATGATAAGTGCTTGATAGTTTTGTGCCTTCTTGTCTTAATATTAAAGTATAGTTACCCTCTCCAGTGTATGCCACTTGGGAAATTGTATGTTGAGTAGTGGGGGGGGGCGTATGTCGTATGTCTGGAGGTCCATGCTGTCTCAACATTCTTCTCATGAAAAGCAATTTAAAGCTGTTTTAAGTATGTGTTTAGTTAATAAAACCATTTCCTTGAAATGAAAAAATCCACAAAACCAAACCCATAATCATAACCAACTTGGATAAACAGGGGACTCTTAAGACCACTCCAGTGCAGCTCAACCCGTACATGTCTGTCCAGTACAATGAAATTCATCTGAAGGTGCTAAGAGAGTTGGCTGGTGTCATTGTAGAAATACTGTTTATTAGTTATTATGCACCTGTCTTGAAGAAGAACAACCCAGTCAATCAGCCTTATCTGAGACCTTGGGGAAATCATGCAGTTAGTTCTCTTCGAGCTTATTTCTGAGCACATGATGGAGATGTTTGGAATAGCTAGCGTAGATTTACCAAGGGTAAATAGTGCTTCACCAATGTGATTGCTTTTGTAATGAGATTACTAGATCTGCGAATGAGAGGAGAACACAAGAGGATCAGCAACCTTGACTTCAGCAAGGCTTTTGACCTTTTCTGCGATACCATCCTTGTGCCATAGTCTGGGTTGGATGCATTGCAGATACGGAGGAAAACTAGGCCATCAGGCATAAAGGGTAATGGCTAAGGATTAATATTCTACGTGAACATTGATTACAAGTGGCATTCTTCAAGGTCCATCTTGTTTTAATATCTTTATCTGTGACCTAGACAGGAGATGAATATTCTCATCAAGTTTGCAGACAGCACCAAGTTAGGGGGTGCAGCCACCCTCCATAGGTGGCATATTCAGAAGGACACAGCCTAGAGGGGTGATCTGATAGGAACCTTTTGAAATTGAAGGACAAATGCTAAGTCCTGTTACTGGAATAGGCTATTCTCCTGCAGTAGTACTGGCACCTTGATGGTGCTGAAGGCTAACACCATACTGGTCTGCACCAGTGAGCACACAGCCAGCATACTGACGGAAGAGATCATTCCCTTCTGTTTGGCACTTGCTGGACAGAAGTCCTGAGCATTGTGATCTGAGTTCAGCACTAAACCTGCTTGGAGAAGGAAGAGGTTGGCCTAGGGGACCTTCTGAGGTTCACATCCACCTCAATAATTCCGTGATTCATTTATATTATATTTAATGTTTTCAAAATGTGCTCCTTTTTGTGCTCAGGTGATCGGGTTGTTATTTTCAAACTTTCATATGTAATCTGGGAGGACTGTTCAGGTATCAACATTAAACAAAGGCATTAAATATTAATCATTGTAAAACTGTATTGTAGAGCATAGTAGGGTATGATACAGATCTGTGCTTTTCTTTCACTGATTTTGGTGTTCATTCCTTTGAATCTTCAGAAAACTGATCAGTACTTCTTCCTCAGTTTTTCATCCACAGAGTGGGGTAGTATGTCCTCTTTGTCATGCTTTCTCACCTATGTTTTGAAATGTTTCTCGGCTCAGTTTTGAAATCTCTAGTTCTGCCTCTTAGCCCATTCAGGGTAAATTTGTTTCTTTGCAGAGTCAGAAAGTTAGTATTTGTCCAGATCACATGGTGTATGGATGCTCCCTCTCTTTGAAGGTCCCTGATCTCCAGCTGCACTGCAATACAATGTGTATTGCAATACAAATGTGTATTGCAATACAAATGCAATACAAACTTTTTGCTAGCTAAAGCAAAGAGAAATTTGTGTACCGAAGTGTACACAAATCTCTCTTTGCTTTAGCTAGCAAATAAGTTAATGCAGGTTGGAGCTGTGATGCCTGTTTATTGCAAGTTTGCAAGTGTCTTACCCCGTGTTTTTGCATTGAAAGGCTTTTCCTGACAGTCACTATGTGTGACTGTTGACCAGTTGCATGCTCATGTTCATGCAGGTGACAAGCAGCATCTTCCACTTTGCCAGAGATGATCTGTTACCATGCTGGTTCATTGTCTGATGTCTGGTCTCTTGGGTTGCTTCATAGACAGCAATGCACAACAAATAGTACTTGTATCCTTTTCTCAGAACTTTAAATAATCCTGGAGTCTTTGACCTTTTTGTTACAAATACTGAAAGGGACACCAGTAAACTGTGAGATAACACACTGGAAGACATTTTGTGTGGCTTCTCCTCTGGCTTGTTTGTTCTGTACACTTCACCATGTTTCAGACACAGGCATTTTCATTGATTGGGCTGAACACATCCTTTTACATGCTGTGTGAGGAGTTTTGAGGTGCAAATATACTAATTAATCAAGGAAACGGTAAAGGGAGACAAATACTGCAAGCACTAAAAATACAAGGGATACATGTAGTTGTTTGGGGTTTGTTTCTTGCTGGACAGCAGCAGTGGAGTTTGCCAGTGCGTTAAATTAGTAGGCAGTAACTCATACAGAGTATGTCATAGCTTGCTTTGTAATCACTTCATGTTATGTAAAAGCTTGCCATTAGCTAGCCTTCAACCTCTTTAGGGATTGAACAGTTATTTCCTTCCTGTACCAATGTCATTTGCAGTTTTTCTAAAGCTTGACTATTTCTAAAACTACTTTAATTTCGATACATCTGGGGATTAGATTCACTGTGAAGTAATGATTTGAATAATTATGGTTGCTTTCAAGGACTTAGAAACTGTTTTCCTCAGCTGAATTCTTGGATTTAAGTGTTGTGGGAAATGGTGTTGCCTTTAGTGTTGCCTAACATTGTTGTGTTCAGTGATTGCACAGATTTCTTTCAAGTGCTAACATTTTTGTAGCTTGAGTTGCAGACTATGACATGTTGAGATAAGTCTGTGATATAAATAACCTAAAGCTGAGCGCTTCCAGTTTGAGTGCTACAGACTAATTAATCGTACAGTGAGTGGCTATGTTCCTTAGTCAACGTTAGCGTAGTTCTTAGGGTTTGCTCAAGAAAGCTGAGCAAATGAAAAAGGGATAAGACAGTGAGCTGTTGTAGTCTTGAAATGGAAATGTAACTGAGGTATTTCCTATTTCCTGGTTGCTGTAGGGAACAGATCTATAAATGTTTCTAATTTATCACTGAGGATATTTTTTTTTTAATTACAGTATCACAGGTTTGCTGCGAGTTCTTTTGCTTTCCCTTTTATTAATATTTATAGCTTGAATGCTTTTTAGGGGTATGTTTGAGTTTTTTTTAAATGTAAAACTTTAAAACTCCAAAAAGTACTGTAATTTCCACACCATACAATTTAGAGGGGTGCTGTTACTAAACCTTTCTGTACTTTGTTTACTGCCTTGTTTGAAATTTACATTGCCGAATTTTGATGGTACAAGTGCTGCCTTAACAGAACTCTTAGTGACTGCTGGAAAAGCACAATGCAGCACACGCAGTTGTGTTTGCACAAAGCAAAGAATAAACCTCTGTCTGTTGAGTGTTCATTGATTTCAATAGGCTTTTCAGTAGCTCTGCATATTACAATTCTTAGCACCTAGAACACATTCATATTCATTATGGCAGTGCATTTCAGCCGCTGTTTGTGACTTGATCCCCCTGCTCCATTCCCTCTTCGCCTGGAGCATGAAGTAGAATTATTTTCCTAGCACTAGTAATGTGTTCTAGAAGATGTTACGGCTCTTTTCTCAGAGTGATTGGAAATGCATCTTTCAGCTTCCTCCATCCTGTAAGAAATACGTTAAATACTAGAAAGACTTAAAGCTTTTTGAAATCTTTCATGATGACCCTTGTGGCTGTTGAGACTGTGAGGTGTTGGGCATGTACCGCATGCAGTCGTTTATATGAACAATTAGTGGAAGAGCTAATTGGTATGTAGTGGTACCATCTTTTAACAATATGAATACTTGCTGCTTTATTTCAGTGTACAGGGGGGTTGGGGGATTGGTTCTTTGAATTCTAGATAGCTGTTTGAAATGCTTTTTTTATTTGCTTGTAACCTGTCTTTATTATTTGAATGCTTATTTAAATCAAATGGTTTTCAGTCGTCTGCCCATATTTTACTGTGAGAAATTGATTTTCTGTCTCTTGAGTTTAGACTTATTGATGTATTAATTGTCTTTTTTCACTTATGCACATAAACAAAAGTAGTCTACTTGAAAATAATATTACAATGGTTTAGAAAATAATTCCTGTTCTGTTCTCTCATGGCAGAATCTGTAATCAGGTATGCTTTCCTTTGCTCTTATCTCTATGCGCAAGTAATATCTCTACAAAATGAAACAGGCCCCTCTTTAGGAGAAAAAAAGAAGAGTACATTTGATAGTGTGGATTAATTGGACCCTTACATTTGTTTGAAAGACTTCATGTTTAAGATAACTGATACCCCAGTAATGAGAAGTTCAGACACTTTAGTTTGAGCATTTGATTAATGCATTTAATATGTTAATATATTACATATTACCTTTGTAGATGAACCAACTAGTCCTAGTATTGACCATGATATTGCACACATTCCTGCTTCTGCTGTCATTTCTGCATCTGCTTCTCAAGCACCAGCTATAACAACTGTTCCTCCCAGTCCCGCATCTCCAATCCCTTTAATTCGGCGACAGCTTTCACATGATCATGGTGAGCGTTGATTTAATTTTCTTTCTCATGCAACTTTTTCCTTTTATTCTCTGGAGAAATGAAAACTATGTATTATTTATTGCTTGAAAAATATTGCAAATACGTGATTCAGGTTCCTACATATGCCAAAATTTCAATTTGTTTTAGAATCTATCCGGCCTAGTGCCCTGGATAGCCAGCCTGCCGCAAAAACAGAGAGATCAAAGTCATACGATGAAGGACTGGATGACTACAGAGAAGAGGGAAAATCGTAAGTTGATGAAAAGATAGCAGTTAATTTGGAGATCTTGTTTTTAAAGTGTACAAAATCTCATTTTTAACATCTGTTTTTTCTCCCAACAGAACCATTAAGCATGTATCTAGTTTAAAGGGGATTAAGGTAGGTAAACATATATATAACAACTCCTAAGAATTACGCATAGTGCTCTGACAAGTTGTATGAATTATACACCACCGTTATACAAAGTGATGTGTTAAACACAGGCATGAAGTTTATTGGAATTGCCACTCATCAAATTGTTCATGCTGTGTGCGTAGCGTATTTAAACATGGTCTTTTTTTTCCTAGGCTCACCACATGGTCCTTGATTTCATTTTCCTCAGCTTCTGTAAACAAAGCGTACCTGTGTCGTGCTTTTGTAAAAACACTAATGAGAATCTCAGACTCCTTCTCAAAGTGTTCTTGGGACGTGTAAGGCCCCTGTTGTTGTACGGGACACTTCAGAGATTGTATTTTTCCCAGGAGAACATTCCTAGGGGCATTTTTAAAATGAGAAACATCTTGAATGTAAGGAATGTAGAGAAATGTGTTCAGAAGTGCACTGTGGGGTTCTTTCTGTGGTGTTTAGGTCCCAGACAGCCAGAAATCTTCAGAAGACTCTGGTTCCCGCAAAGATTCTTCTTCAGAGGTCTTTGGTGATGCTTCCAAGGAAGGATGGCTCCATTTTCGTCAGCTTGTTACAGACAAAGGGAAGGTACCTGTCATGTTTGGGTTTTTTTAACCTACCACAAATACTAAGGTGGTGAAACACTAAGATCACAGTATCACAGTATGCTAGAGATTGGAAGGGACCTCAATAAGAGATAAGAAACTTCAAGCCTTCCTGTTGTGCTTTTTTAATAAATTTTTTTGTGATGTGAGCCTCAGTAAGACTGGCAAAATTTTAGACCTGTTAGAACATTGACTTCAGTGAATTCCTTAGCTTCTTTTACAGACTGCTTTCTACATTGTCTTAAATTCTACATTTCAAAGCATCTGTGAAGTAATCTAATTTCTAATAACTAATTAAGTATTAAGAATCAGTCTCTTGATGATTATAATTTCTGGTCTTTTTTCCCTCTCTGCTAATTATGAAAAAAGCTATAATTTTTTAGGATGTTTTGGAGTTGAGTTCAAATTAACCTTCTGCACAAGTTTAGGCTAACAAAGAACATTGGGAGTCAGGAATTGCAGTGGTGTGTAGGAGTGAGTCTAAATTAGGCAAGAGTCCACTGAATGTTTTTTCCTGTATTTGTATTAATGCCTCTGTGGAATTCTAGTCACATTCTGTTTCTTACTACTGTCATACATGAACACATTCTTAATGGGCTATCAGGGATTGCAGGGTAATTCGCTCCTCTAATGGAGAGTAATTAGTGAATCCCACTTTGTGTAGTCTCTCTGCAGGCCATTCTGACCGCCTACCATAAGGGTAGGCGGTCAGTCTGTATTTTTAAAATACAAGTAATTTTTGTAACCATTAGTTCTAACAAATAAGCAAACTAATATATTGGTTGATGTTTTTCAGCGAGTCGGTGGAAGCATTCGGCCATGGAAGCAATTGTATGTTGTTCTTCGAGGTCATTCACTTTATTTGTACAAGGATAAAAAGGAGCAAGTGACGCTGTCTGAAGAAGAACAACCTATAAGCATCAATGCTTGTTTGATAGACATCTCATACTGTGAAACCAAGAGGAAAAATGTATTTAGACTCACCACATCAGACTGCGAGTATCTGTTTCAAGCTGAGGACAGAGATAATATGTTAGCATGGATTAAAGCAATACAAGACAACAGCAACTTAAATGATGAGGTAATCATAATGTATAATGCAAAGGCAATAGTTCTTGTCTTTTAATTAAAAATTTATTGTATTTTCTTGTAATTAGTACTTCAACAAAAGAAATAATTTTCAATTAAGTAATAAAGACAAAGATGTGTACAGCAACGTAGAAGAAAATGAGGTGAAAGGCAAGGTAACTGAGTGTAAAAAAGCCTTACGTACTCAAAATCAGTGAACAGGCTTTTGAAATAAATGGATTGATGTTGCTGTTTTGACTAAAGATACACTTCATCTTACACTGATCTGTCAAAAATCTCTAATCTTTTTAGAAGATAATTGCAGGGTTAGAACAAGTGTGTTCTGTCTTCAGAACATTGCAAAGTGGTGTGTGCAGTGGCGCAGTATGACAAGTTTCTTAGTAGTTAAAAAAGTGAAACTTTGAAGGAAGCCTGTGTCTGTGATTAAATGTTGATACTTCTGTGAATTAAATGTTAATGCTAATTACAAAAGGCAAACATACACTGTTGTACATAGCATATCGATACCTGTCCTAGTGTTGTCAGTGCATTTTCATTTCAGTGATGAGCCACAGAGAAGTATTTTCATATCTGTGGTCATGCACATTGCTCAGATGCGAAATAATTATCCGAAGGATAATGGATTAATAAACACGATTAGACAGATGGATAAAAGCACATTTTAATCCATGGTCATTTCACCTCTGTGTGTAGCAGTAATTGGTCATAGAAGTACTGTGTGCACATACAGCTGTATTTTTCAGAGTATTAGGGTGTGTTGACTTTCAGTTTAATCAGGATTTAATCATGTTGTATTGCTGTGAAACAAGTCTCTAGCAGCATTTAATTTGTAATCACTCACTTCAGTTTTCCTCATTTTTTTTAAACGTTCTCAAAACTGTTAGATTTTTTTTTGACTGTACTGAGATATTAATGCGGTCTGGTGACAAGAAGAGTTAATTGTATCCTGAAGATAAAAAATATCTGTTGCCTTTTACAAGATTGTAAAGTAGATCTCAATTTGCTTTATAGGACACTGGTGTCACTAGTAGAGATCTAATTAGTCGAAGGATTAAAGAATACAATACGATGATGAGGTAGGTGAATTATATGCCGCTAGTAATTTTTGTAGGCTTCTTGCCTAGCATTTTTTTGCTGAAGTAATATATCTTGTTCCAGTTCTTCAAGCAGCAAAACAGAGCCATCTCCCAAAACACCTCGCCAGAGTCTAAGTATCAGACAGACTCTGCTTGGAACTAAAGCAGAACAGAGGACCCAGAGTCCACATTCTCCTAAGGATGAGTCTGAAAGGAAGCTCCTCACTAAAGGTCTGTATTTTTGTGTATTTCTTTAGTTAATTATAGCCCCAGTGCAAGGTCACTGAGGTGTCTTTCTCGGTTTTTCAGACTCATGAATATACAGATGCAAGCCAGTCATTAACCAGGTTTTTTTTTAAGCTGCAGCTATAACAATTCGTTTCTTGTAGCTGCTTCATTTCGATATAATCTCAGATATACTTCAGGTCTTCTCAGATCCCTGAAGCTTGCTATTTCAGTCCTCTCCCAAGAGGGTCCTGGATTTTTTTCCTATAGCTATATGCACTGTTAGCAGTACATTACAGACATAATGCTTCTTGTGACCAAAACTTCACCAAGCTTTGGAAATAATTTTGTGTGTAATTCATACTTTTGCCTCCACCTCACTTGGAAGTGAGGACAAGGTAAATTCATATTTCAGATATGCTGTTAAGAAACCAATTTCTACTGAAGTTTTTCAGGAGTAGAGAAGAACATATTTTTTGCTCCTAGTCTTTAAAATACAGATTTGAAACTATATTATTTTCTTCCAGAACAAAATTAATAACCTGCTAGATTCTAAAACCTAAGTTCTGATAAGCTGGCACTGCAAACTTAAATCAGTAACTGAACTCCATCAAATAATTTCACAAGCTACCTTTTTTGTCTTTCTCCAAATGTATAAATGTATTGTGTTTCTGATAGACTGTTCTTGTAAGGATGCGTATAAATTCGTGCAACTGGCTGAGCAGTCACTTTTGATGAAGCACTTTTAAACAATTCATTCTTGAATTTAAGCTGTGAGTGAATTCTGGTTTATGTTACCAGCAAATGTCCCTTTGCTCCTGCAGTGCTGCAGATTATGTATCTAAATTGCAGATGTCAAGTAAAAGTCAAATCTTCTGAAAGAATATTTCCAGAAATAGTAAGGAGGAAGTACTGCTGTATAGGTGACTTGTAGTATGGGATAAATGGGAGAGGTAAACAGAGCGACTGAACTTTTTATCTGACTTTTGGATACATAGTACTTTTAAGTGTCTGGGTCCTGCTTGGAATGATTTAGGAGTGACTATAGTCTGGTAATTTTTGAGAGTGGTCTGCACTGTGACCATAAACATGGCTGCATGGGCATACGCTCACAGCCATGAGCATGTATAGTCATAGGTATCTTGTGTGGAGCAGTGATTAGTAGAGACTGGCTTTACTAAATGTTGATTTTAATATTTTTAATTGAATTTATTTACCTTTAGTCTTTAAATGATGAAATTCCACAGTTCTGTCAGGCTACTTGGTTTTCTAAATCTGGGATGTATGTTCAAATGTATCCCTTGAATCACAGAAGAGTAAAAAAGGTGTGTTTAAGGCAGATGAATGTTTAGTTATCTGTTGCAGGAAGCCAGGCAAGGAAAGAGGTCAAAATGCAGTAGGTGTCGCTTGATCTTTGAAAATCTGTTAACCTGTATTCACAGTGGGTTTTGTGACTTAATGTTCTTGTTTTCTTTTTTTATATTTCTGTGTTTGCATTATACTAACAACAAAAAGATGAGACAAGCCCACCAAAGGACAAGGGAACATGGAGAAAAGGCATTCCAAGCATTATGAGGAAGACATTTGAAAAGAAGCCATCTGCTGTAGGAACATTTGGTGTTAGACTAGATGACTGCCCCCCAGCTCATACCAACAAAGTATGGAAGGATAATTTTGCTTTCCATTGTGATTTAAAAATACTTTTTGTATGAATTATTTTAAAATGTATATATAACTTTGCTTTTTCTTCAGTATATTCCACTGATTGTTGATATATGCTGCAAACTGGTTGAAGAAAGAGGTCTTGAATACACAGGTATTTACAGAGTTCCTGGAAATAATGCTGCCATCTCAAGTATGCAAGAAGAGCTCAACAAAGGAATGACTGACATTGATGTTCATGATGATGTAAGTCTTAGATCACACTATTTCCAGGTTGAACTGCCAAAAACTTCTGATTCTGTTGTGATTATACAAATATAAAGCATGTCTGTCCTTCTAAATGTGTAGAAATGGCGAGACTTGAATGTGATAAGCAGTTTGCTGAAGTCGTTCTTCAGAAAGCTCCCAGAACCCCTTTTTACCAATGGTAAGTTATTTACGTTATGTTGTTTACATTGGTGATTGTGTTTAGGTGTTATCATTGATCAGGGTGTCTTACAACTTCCAGATGGTTTGAGGGAATATCCAGTGAAATCCTCCAGTAAAGGCCCCTTTCCTCCTTAAAGAGCAGGGAGTCATGGTGATTATAGAGCTTAAAAATGAGAGCTGTAGATATTATTTCTCTGATGGTGAAAGAATTATGAATTTGGAAAAAAAAGCCTGAGTAAAATTTGCAATTTTATTGTTGCAATATTCTATGAAAGCTGGTTTTTTTTACCATTGTCATCATATATTTTATACAGTCTAATAGGCCAATTCATGACTCACAAAGGCCATTCACAAATATGTCTCTGTGCATTACCTGTATTTTGGGAAACGGGGCTGGGTGGTGGTGGTGATATATATGCATATATATATGCATATATATATATGCATGCATATATATACATATATATACACACATATATATATCTAAGCTCACATATGGTTAATTTCTGCTTTAATTAACAGACAAATACGCAGATTTTATAGATGCCAATAGGAAAGAAGATCCTGTTGAGCGTCTGAAAACACTAAAGAGACTGGTAAGCTGAAGTTGTGTGTTGTAGGTGCACTACAAAATTAGCACTAAATGTTTAATGTTCTGAATAGCAATTGTTTGTTTCAGATTCATGATTTACCTGAACATCATTATGAGACTCTCAAGTTCCTTTCTGCACACCTGAAGACAGTAGCAGAGAACTCAGAAAAGAACAAGGTATCCAGAAGCAGTATAGTGTTTATTTCATTTATTAAGCATGAGAATTATGCAGAATTACCACTATTAAGTGGTAATGTATTACTGTAGGCAAGATTAAGATCTTTGCTATGTTGAGGAGATTTTTGGGTTAGACTAAGGACTCCTGAAAAATATGCACCTGTTCAGTGTGAATTAAGTTTATTCAGGCTGGTATTAATTCTTGTGTGAATAACTGCCTATATCCTAAATTTATCCCCAAATCTGTAAATTTCATATAATCCCATCTAGACATCAGTAAGAGTGTGCTTGGGCAGGACACATGTGAATGTCTGTGACATGAATGAACCTGCCATGAATGAGGCTGTCACACCAGCTTTGTGTGAAGTCTGGGTTCTGGGACACTTGAGTAATTTTTGAGACTAGGACTTGCTGTAATTACTCAAATATTTGATAATGCTGTAGATTGTGGTTTGGCTGGTTTTATGAAAGAAAATTCACTATATAAAAGGTGGTAGTTCACCCCTATAGGGTCTTAGTCAACTACTAAGAATAGCTTTTTGTCATTTGTGTGGGGTGGGGAAGAGTTTACGTTAAGTGCTTCTGTGCATGCTATAACCCTGCAGTAAATGCAAATAATAGTATCCCCTTTTTTTAGCTCTTAGGGAGGAGTAGCTTAGTGCAAAGCTGTGCACAATATGAATGTGCTTATGGATGCTTACCTAAGGGCAGGTAACATGGTGTCTTGTTACTTGGCTACCAGTGTGCAAGATACAGAAAAAAATTTGATGTGATTGATACAATATAGAGGAACCTATGTTCAGTCTTAAATCATCAAAAGATCAGAAAATGCCTCAGTTCAGATGAATATGGTAGGTTCCAACATTAGTTCTGCAAATAATACCTTCTGGCTAAATACGAAATAAAAAATTATTTGTGTGTATATAAAAAAATATTTAATAAATTATAACCTGTAGTGGAATTATAGCTGCCATTGTAAGGAAATGTTGGTAAATGTCATTTTTAAGTGTAATGCCTAAAGCAGACATTTTATTTATCATTTTAATGGTTTTGGTGGGCTGTATTAATGTTTAAATAATGTTAAGATTGCGGAGTATATAAGGCTAGATAGGTGAGGTGATACTATAATTGTATGAATTGTCAAAGGCCATAATTCAAGTCAAAGTGAGCATTAGAGGCTTGTGTCATGTTTGTGGCTTCCTTCTGGTAAGCACAAGGACCTTGCCTCCTGTATATCATTGGTCTGTCCTATGTCACAACAATAAACTATGTCGGAGTAAGCAAAAACAGAAGGTAAGTATTCCTTTGATGCTTTCTTGGAATTATTTGTCAGAGATGTAACATTAAAAGTGAACTAAGTGGATGATTAACGTTGTGACACGATCGCATAGCTCTTGAGTCTGTATCATGAATGGGTGAGTTGGGTGTATGATGTTGGTTGCTGCCACCTCTTCCAGACTGGATGAGAATTGAATGAGCTCTTTGTCAGTAAACACAACGCAGCATTTGATTACCAGGTCAGTTTTCTTGTGTGCCATGTAAACATTTTCGGGGAGGAAAAAAAAAAAGAAGTACCAATGCCTTTTTATATGAAAAGGTAATAATTTTAGAACATCAGTGTTTCTAAGCAAAACAAATAGTCTTTATGGGGAAAAAAAACAAAGACCTGCTGCAAGTGTGAAGAATATTTCAGAGTTCTTGATTTTTCTGTGCTTGTTGGACCTGTTTACTTGCAGTGAGTTAAGGTTGAATTCTGAATTGCAGAAATGTTGGAAGCATGGATTGCAGCTGTGTGAAGAGATTTAGTGTAATGTAACATGATACCTGAGTCAGTAATGTGTTTTTAAAAACCTTTTCTTTATCCTTACTTAAAATACCATTCAGATATGTTAATAGTGTTATATTACTATACTTTGGCCATATTATTGTATTTTCTCATTATAAATGTATGATGTGGAAATATTTCATTTCTTAGATGGAGCCAAGAAACCTGGCAATAGTGTTTGGTCCAACACTTGTGAGGACATCTGATGATAACATGACACACATGGTTACGCACATGCCAGACCAATATAAAATTGTAGAAACACTCATTCAAAAAGTAAGTGGATGCATTTCATTATTTACAAAATAAGTTCGTACACAGATCGACCGGCTTTTCTCTCATTGGGCCAGTTTGGATCTGGTAGTTATCCGCCCAACTCCAGGATTATCATTTTTAGTAATGTCCATGTCTGATTGTTCCACATTTGGGTTTTGTGTTTCTTGTGGGGTTTTCACCTTTTTTATTTTAAATCGTAGCATGACTGGTTTTTCACAGAAGATGATGCTGAAGAACCTCTTGTAAGTATTGTCTCATAAATACTTGTGCTCTAATGATCTTAGTTTAGAATCTGCTTCTGCTGCTTCTAGAATGTTTTTATATTTCTTACTACATCACTGTATGGTTTTCTCTTCAGAAGCAGTCCTTGCAGTGATGACTTTTTTTTTTAAATGCAATCATTCATTTGTTTTAAAAACATAAAGCAAAATGGGAAAATAAGAACACATGAGGAAAGCGTGTCCTTAGGTGAATAATGCAGTTTTCTAAATGCTATTGAATGGTAATGAACTATTTGTGAAACGATGATGAAGAGATCTTTGTTTATTAACTATAGACAGCAGTTCATGAGGAAAACACTGTAGAATCTCAGCCAGTGCCAAACATAGATCATTTACTCACCAACATTGGAAGAACGGGAGTATCTCCTGGAGACGTATCAGGTAACTCTGCCTGGACAGTGTTAGTCCATAGGCTAGAATAACTTACCCTGTTACCTCACTGTAACTCTCTCTTCCTATTTTCTTTCACTAATAAACTGTTTTTCTCTTTTTTTTTTCAAAAGATCATTAACACTTCTTAAAGACTTGAATTGATGATTTATCATGCATGAAATAATTTGGAAAACTTTGTCTAACAGGAATATAATCATTAAAAGATGAGGCTTGCACATACTGTTTTATTTATTCACAGTAACCCATGCAGTCATCATCGTGAGGTGAAGCAGATATGCTGCTGTAAAGTGGTTTGTTGTGATGGCAGAAAGACTGATCTTCAGTGGTATTCTAATATTGCTCCTTCCCAACGTTAGGAATGCAAAAAAATTGAGTTATGTTTTCTTGTCAAGTGATGGACACTTTAATAAGTATGTTAAAGTATGTCTCTATACTAAAGCTGATTTCCTTCTGTTTATAAATGCCAACCTCTTTTGTGGCTAAGGACAAGCATTGCAGGCTCTTTTTTGGTGACTTTTTCCCTTCTTCCCTTCACTATACTGTTGCACTAACCCAGCATGTTGAATCCCACAAATGTTACCCCTTCGTCTCTAGCTTTTGTTTCAGTTTTCAAAGGGTTGTCCAGCACTTACTGAAACAGTCACTTTATACTGATGTTGTAACAGGCGAAGTGGGAGGAGTCTATCACACGGTGATGTCATTAGTGGACTCTGTGATGTCACTGATGGACAGCTGGAACTGTAGGAAGAAGGAGGACTGTTGCCCACACTGTAGCTGCCTTGTCTGCAGAAACCCCCGTTTCTTGTAAATGGAAATTTAAAAAAAAAAAAAGGTTGATCTGTGCTGTAAATTTTCTTTCAAGAGTATTTTAAACAGATCAATGCTACTTTTTAAAAGTTTTTCTGCTGTTCTTGTTATCTCTGAAGCAGACCCTGAGGAGAAATAGCATGGTATGGTCTACCAGTCTTTCTAGTCATAAAGCATTAGCCATGTGTCAAAAAGGGGTGTGGCAGGGGGCTCAGCTCTTTCTTCCTAGGGAAAAAGTTCCTAAAGGTGGAACACATCCAAGTTTATACTTTTTAGTCATTGCGCTAGCCCCTTCCTACCCCCTTTGTAATTGTATAATCTTGGGTTTTGCGAGACAGTGAAACTATGGTGTCCATTTTTCATTTCATATTAGCGCTTGTTACAGAAAAGTACAAAACTGGTAGCTGCTGAAATCTAGCCAACTTAAAAATGCAATTTTGCCCATTCATAGTCAGAGGTGGAGAGAGATGTGTGATTTGGGTCTTACACACAAAATATGACCTAATTCCCTTAAAAACTCACAAAAAGAATATGACTACATGAATCATGATTTGTACCTAGGGCAGCCAACAGTGCGTTCAATTTTGCTTTGTGTATCCTGAATCTCAGGAGGGTACACAGTATGATCTTGAAAAGGTCTCTCAGCTGCGGTTTTGCAGAGGCTATACACTTAAAATATTGAATAAACATTAGTATTTCTGGTTTTTTATTTAGAAGAACAGGGCTCCTTTGCCATTCCTATCATTGAGCTGGTTCTGCCTACAATTCACAGCATCCTTTCATGGCGGTGGCTTTCTGTGGTGCAGCTTGCATCTTTGTGAGCTCTGACTATTCACTCTGTTCTGGTTTTATTTGCTTCACATTTTGTTCTGTGCTTGTCTTTTTCCATAAGTCCAGCATTGTCTGTAGCAACAGCAAAAAAATTTGCACAGAACTGAGCAGAATTGTCTTTTTCAATTTTTCCACAGATTCAGCTACTAGTGACTCAGCAAAATCTAAGGTAAGTAATTTTGTGAAATGATGTAGTTACAAGCTTCTGAAATCTGTTAGATATTTGCTTCCTTTACTGTATCACTTAGGTATGCAGTACAGAGCTTACGTGGGTTTGTTGTTTTTTTTTTATAAGTGGTAATACTTTTTCTCGTCAAATTTTGAGTGTTACATTGGAAAAGTATCACTTGTTTGCAGTTAGCTGCATCTGCCAGAGCAGTCAGCTGCACACATAAACAGCTTTGTTCCATACTGTTGCAACTGGGAGCTCTTACCTCCTTTCTGCACCTCATTCAGTAGAGATAAATGTGTATAGTATGTTCCCTGTCATTGTTGGCATACTGTTTACTCCCAGACAGTATTTGGTTTTCACTAGTTCACTGAGAAAAGTATATGTAGAATTTAGCCTTTCCTGCGTCAGAAAGTAGTAGCTCCTCCTCTTATAAGAAGCAGTTTTTGTTGCAAACAAGTCATGCAAAGGTTGTCTTCCTGTAATGGAGCCTGCTCCATTAGTCTGTCAGAAACTGCATAGCTCTGTATACACAAACCAGACTTCATTAAGTTGAAGAGATTCAGGTAAAAAGTGGAATTCTCAGGAAGCAAATTTACTTCTTGGGCAATGTCATGTAGACTATTGAAAGAGCATGGAAATATTTCCTGAATATTTCCTGAACAAGACTATCCGCTGTGAAACTCAGGATGTGTTTTTACTAAGCTCAGGCTAACAAATGTTTCTTTGTGATTTCTGATCATGCTCTCTCACTTTCCTTTAACAGGGTTCTTGGGGTTCTGGAAAGGATCAGTATAGCAAGGAACTGCTTGTGTCCTCCATATTTGCAGCAGCTAGTCGCAAGCGGAAAAAAACAAAAGAGAAACCGCAACCAAGCAGTTCGGAGGATGAGTTGGATAATGTGTTTTTCAAGAAGGAACTTGCAGAACAATCTCGTGGTGAGATGACAAAAGAGGACTTAGCTAAAGGGGAATATGAAAGAGAGCGAGACACAGGGAGAAAACAGAGGATGTTTGTCCTGAAGGAAAAAGAGAACAGCAGTAAAAAAGATGTGAATGTTGTAAAGGATGAAAAGAAGTCATTAAAAAAAGAAAGTATCCTGTCGGAGGAACCTTCACTGCCTTACCATGAAAAATGTACAAAATCACCGAATCTCAGCTGTCTGCAAACCACGCAGAAGAATAACCTAAAAATGCCTATTTCGCAATCTTCTTCCCAGGTTGAGGAGACAGTGTCTGACTCTGGCACTATGCTAAGCACTTCCTCCCAGGCTTCCCAGCACAAATACTCATGCAAAAAAGTAGCCAGCCCTGAAGTTAAACACAAAGAGTTTTTAGCAGCTGATGTCAGTTCCATCACCTCAGATTATTCAACTACTTCATCTACTATGTGTCTGACTGGTTTGGATGCCAGTATGCTGAGCCCTGAGGTACAGTCAGTGACAGAAAGCAAGGGAGAAGATGCTGATGATGAAAGAAGTGAATTGATCAGCGAAGGGCGCCCTATGGAGACGGACAGTGAAAGTGACTTCCCTGTCTTCGCCACCAGTGCTGCTGCTGAAAGGCTGTCCAAGGGGAAAGTTGCAGAAGTGGTAAAGACCAGTCGGAGGAACTCTGAAGAAAGCGAAGTAAGTTGTACTGAGGGAAGTTCAACACCAAAGTTAGAGAGTCGCAGACTTTTTAGCTCACACAAACTTATTGAATGTGATACACTGTCTAGGAGAAAGTCTGCACGGCACAAAACGGACAGCGAGTGTTCAGGAGATGCGAAGAGTGAGAAGGACTTGCCTACTGTGACCAAAATGTTTGACATAATGAAAAAAGGAAGGTCAACAAGCAGTTTAGCTACATCAGCCAGAAGTGAAGCTGACAAACAAGAACCTACCTGGAGACTTAAAATTACAGATAGGTTAAAGCTGCGACTCAAGTCATCTGCAGATGACATGTTTGGAGTTGGGAATCAAAAAGCTAACTCTGCAGAGACCGCAAAGAGAAAAAACATCAGGCGAAGGCATACGCTTGGAGGACAGAGGGATTTCGCTGAAATAAGTGTCCTGAATGTTTGGAAAGCTCAAGAGCCAAGTCAGAGTAGAGAGAGAGAATCTGAGCTTTCAGCTGTGAATCGGTTGAAGCCCAAATGTCCAGCGCAGGACCTCTCGATCTCAGACTGGCTTGCACGAGAACGTTTACGCACTAGCACAACTGACCTTAATACGGGTGAAACTGGAAAGCCCAGACTTGAGAACACTAGCTTAGCAGATGCATCAAATGTAGATCTGCCTTTATCTGCAGAGATGCAGGCAGATGAAGGCAGTTCTTCCAGCAGCTTGACTTTAATTAACAGAACACCACCTTCGGGACCATTTCCACCACCAGACCAGGTAAATGGTGAAAATTACCAGAACGTGAACAAAAACAACTTTAGCCCAGCAGTTGATGCCCATCCTCATAAACTGTCTGGGGCCCAAGTGGTAAGATCTCGATTCTACCAGTATCTTTGAAATGGGGAGATATGTCCACTACAGCAATTCATTAACTTACTGTTACACTTCCCAGTAACTCTCTGTGTGTGTGTGTGTGTGTGTGTGTGTGTGTACATATATATATATATTTTCCTGTACTGTTGTTGTTATGCAGCCTTCATTTGGGCTGGTTTCATCAATATGCTCTGTGGAACGTCTTCACAGTGCATTACCACAGCCAGAAGAACACTAAAGTATATATATATATATATATTTTAAGAAAAAGTATATTTGATGGCTGCATACAAATGTTGAACAAAGCATCTGATGCAACATGCTGTGTAGTGTATACATGGTTTTCTGACTGAGAGTTGGCCTGGCATTAGTATGCAGAAAAATCGTTCTTTTGGTTTAGTCACTAACAAGTGCCTCATCATAAATTCATTTGGTTTGTTAGGGTGCCATATTGTTAAATTAGAGAAACTTACTACAAACAAATGAATGCATTTTACGGTTAACAAGTTTCATGACATTTTACAAATGTTAACACAGGTGGCTACAGAGCTTCCATTCCTTAGGCATTCCAGTAAATATTGGAGTTTTATATTTCCAATTTTAATACAGATTTTGAGTTTTATGTGACTTGAATTTTTAATCTTTCTGTAAAATAAGTAACTTAAATGTACATATTACATGTGTATCTTTTCTTCAGATACCAGATTTGATATAAATGTTGTAACATAGGCGTGTAGATAGTGGATACTGGATGGAACTGGTTTCTTTTATTGAGAATATAATTCTGCATGAAGACCTAATGAATCCAAACCTGTATCATGCCTGTGTGCATACCCACTTAAACACTGGAAATAAAATTGTTTTGGTGACTCTTTGCATGATGTGAATTCATTCTAACAAATGCTTACAAGTTGTAGTCGGCAGCTGCTCTTGGGATCACAAAACTGGCTGTTACTCCTGGGTGAAGGGTGCTTCTCTTTAAAGCCTTTTGTTTGTGGGACAGCGTTGTGGAGGTTGGCATGGGAGACACACTCATTTGGATAAGTATTTTCATCTTGATATATAATCTGATTCTAAGGTATGTAGCAAATTGGTTTATGGTTAGTATGTGGGGTTTGTCCATAAACATGTCTGTGTTTGTCACCAGATCATAACAAGGGGGTACCAGTATCTGCCAGTCAAAAGAACACTGTATGATGGGTATTGGACTTTTTATAGTTTTAGCTATGAAGGTGAGTTTCTGGCCTAAAACCCTTCTCTGTGTGAACTCTCTACCAGTTATATGTCTTCCTTATATTTTCTGGCACACCTATTTGAAAACAAAGCAGCTGTTCATCACTTTGGGTATTCCCATGTCTTGCACTGTCACTTGGTAGAGGATTAAACCCATATCAATAATACGTAAGCAGTGAACATTTTGAGCATAGAAAAAATCCATGCATGTGTTCGTTAACTGCAAAGAGAAGGAATTAGAGGAACCAGGATGCGTAGGATGACTCCATTTTAAGCAGACTTTGTTTCTTTCCATAGTGACTGTAACAGTCACATGCTTTCATCTGCTGTGGCTTTGATCCTTGTGGGAAACCATTATAAAAATGGGCTGTGAAGAAAAGCGTCAGATACAACAACTGAGATCTGTGGAAGTTCTTACCATAAAAATGGGTTATGTTGTTGTGGTCTTTTTGCAAACTAAATGTCTTCTTCCCCACCTCCTCCCCTCCCCAGGTGAACAGGAAGCTGGTGCATTAGCAATATTTCTGTATGCAGTGCGAGGAAGGATGGGTATGATTCATGAAACACAGACTAATTGATGATGATTTTTGCTGCAGTCCTGATAGTAAAGTGTATTTGAACAAGGGATTTCAAACTGTGGCGTTGCAGTGCCTCAGTACTGCTATTCATCAGCACATCGTATTTACTAGAGGCATTATTTTTTGCCATCAGTAGTCTTAAAAGCTTGTCTGTGTGTGCTGAGCATCTACAGCAAGTCGCTGGGGTTTTCTCAGTGAAGCAGTACACTGAACAGAGGTATGTACAGGGTCCTGGGGGTCTGTATTCTGATCTGGCAGCCAATTTGATGATTAATCAAATTGTTAATTTTCACTCTGTTGTGTCTATAGATAACAAATTATTTTAACTCCTGAATCTAGATGCATTGTGGCCAACTCTTAGGCTTGAGAACTTAAACTTCTATCCTATTCACTGGAATAGGGCACATGATCTTTGGAAAAAGTAGGAAACATCCACAAGACAGGAATTGTACTGGCTGACAGTGCTACAGGGACAAATTCCAGGCCATGCCAGCCTCCATGGTTTTGTCTGCTGCTGCACTGGCGGGATTGAAGCTGCAGAGCAGTTGCAGGAACTGTGAGAGATGCCAGGGACATCCGAGGGGGTGTAAGAAAAGGGATCGTGGCAGTTGGAACCATCGCTGCCTTGCCTTTGCTATGTACATCAGGTCATGGGGGAGATAACGGGGCAGACAGAGTGGGAGGGAAAGAAGCTCTGAGGAAGCGCTTGACTTGAAGGGGAGATGCACAGAGCAATCTGTGTCAGGAGCATGAGAGAGGAGATGACCAGGCTCCACCTGAAGAAAGTGGCATGTGGCAATGCATCTGAGGCTGGGAAAACTGATGCACGTTCTGCTCTTTGGAGGCTGCCAAGATTTGGAGCCACATTGAAGTCTGGCAGTTGAGGTGACAGACATTTTTAGGAGCTGTTGCTATGCTCTGATCTTAGAAGCTATTTCAGACCCTTACCTATGGGGCTTTTTACTCTGTGTATTGGGGGGGGTTGGGATTTTTTTGCTGGAGGTGACGGCATGGGGGAGTGTGGGCTTGGTTTTTGTTTGTTCTTCCCCTCCTCTGGAAGAGAAGGGGGATAGTCTGATAGACACGGGAAAGGAAATGTGTGTGCACAATAGCCTGCCCTGACATGAATACTGTCAGTACCAGGATTTCCTCTGGAAGCTGGATCCAGTGGGATGGGCAGCTCCATAGGGTCACAGAGCAGTTGAGGTGGGCAGCGACCTTGGGATCTCCTTGTCCTGCCCCGGCCCAGGCTGATGCAGCCAAAGGAGGTTGCTAATGGTTGGGGCTGGTGGGTTTTGAGTGTCTCCAAGGGTGTTGGGTCCACCACCTCTGTCACTGGTCTGATCACACAGTAAAAAGGAGCTTTTTTTAAATGTTTAAACAGGATGTCTTAAAACTTCCATTTATGGCCATGGGTTGGTTTTTGGTTTTATACTCGTCATCGGGATTCCGATTGGTTTGGAAAGTACTTCTGGTTGGAGGACTGTTTGGAGCCGTGTAGCTCCAAGTTTGTAGAAACAGGTCTAAGCTGAGAGCTGATGGGGGAATAATGAAAGGATGAACTGTGGGGGGAGCGATAGTATTTGGATTTTTAAAATGGTTCTAAATGGCAATTCCTGTTTCTGTGGGGATCGGTGGTGGTAATTTGAAATCCCTGTTCTGGGATCTGGTAGCCGGCATGTGCTGTACAACTGCTTTTTAAGACTCTAAAGGGCTTGTTATGGTCCCTGCTAGTATGGCTCAGAGCACTGATAATGTGGAATTAACACATGGCCACAGTCCAGACAGCTTCCTAATTTCTTTTGCTCTGCTGCAGAGCCGAAGGAAGATCCTTTTCTGAAGTTCACCTAAGTGTTTCATCCTGTCCACAGCATCTGGGAAAGCCTCTCTCCACTTTGTCCAGGCAGGACAAAAAGAGTTTGAAATGTGGCTTCCTCTGCTACAAAAAGCCAGGTCATTGCACCATCCTCATGTAGATGGTAATCGAGCAATTGATCGTGCCAGCCTGAGCAAAGAAGGGTGTAGGCTGTTGTGTGTCTGGGAGGGGGAATGACTTGGAACAGACCTGCCACCACTAAAGCGGTGTGTGTACCTGCACCTCACAGTCATGAGACCATGAGTCTGCCTTCATCATGTGTTAGCAAGCCTGTGAGTGTTCAAGCATGCAGGAAGAGCCGCCTCAGTGCAGATCAGTTGGATTTTGGCCCTGTACATTTATAGGCAGAAATGTCTTGCACATCCTTCCTCTTCCCTGCTCTATGTATCCTCTTCTGCTCTGCCTTCCCATCTCTGTAGCCTGCCCAACACAGGGGCTTGGGGCTGTGTTTTGCTGCAGTCCCAGTCAGTCCTTGCCATCCCAGCCAGCTCGCACCCAGTGATGGCACTTACTCTGCTGTAAAGTCGTGGGCTGGTTTGGACTACAACAGGCAGCAGGATGGTCCCACTCACTTCCAACTCTCCCACCTTGAAAGGGAGCAGTGAGCTGCTTCGCTACTGATTCTTCAGAGCAGTGAAGTCCCACCCTAAGTGAATCTTCTTTAAGTTGCCCAAGAGCTGGTAAAGCTTGATCTTAAGTTGCCTGTGCTGGAGTGCCCTGGTGACAGCAAAGATGGTTTGAAGCATGGCTCCTTTTTGAAGACAGCTGGCTGTGGGGGACACAGTTGGCCTCTTGCCCGCTATGCGGTAGCTGCAATTGCCCAGTAGCTTTGTCCCTAACTTGGGTTGCAGTACCCTCCACCAAAGCTGCCTCTGCATTAACTGGCTTACAGTGAGAACTTGTCTCTAATCAGTGGCCTGAACTGTTCCCTTCTGCATTCAAGGGATTTACTTAGACTTGATGATTTTCCTAAATACTCTGCCCAGTGTTCAGAAGCATCCTGGTGCTGAGCTACAGCCTGTGCACAGCCCTCCACTGCCCGTGGAAGGGAAAGCCCCTCATTTCATTGCCGTACAAGCGGGATGGGGAGGGAATGGATACGGCCTGAGTGCCAGCAGTCCCTGCAGCGGTGCCTCCGCAATGGGTTAAGCGCTGTCTGAGCTGTGGTTGATTTCCTGGCTGGTGAGACACGGACGGACGTCACAACACAGGGTGGCTGCTGTAAGACGTGCAGGATGCAGTGTAGCTGAGGCCAGGAGTGGGTGTTTTTATGCTCACTCCCTGATGCAGATCATCACCACCACAAGCAGCAATTACCTGTTGGGCACAGTGCTGCCTTGCTGCCTGCTGCACGCCCAGTGACTGGGCAGGTTATTTATACAACTCCTGTCTGCCTCCGAGTTCCAGCAGATAATGAGGATGTGCTGTGGAGGCCGAGAGAAGCAGCAGCAGGAAGCAGTGCCAGAGCAGCTCCCATAGGTGTGTGCTGCAGGGCAGAGCAAGGCCATGGCCAAGGGCTGCTGTCAGGGACCCTGCCCAAGTGCACAATGGCTGCTGGGGGAGCAGCTTTTGCAGAGCTGCAGAGATCAGGTATTAGCAAGTTCCTGGTTTTCATTAAGTGTTGGATCCCTGGGCGATCTCAGACTGACAGTTTAAGATACAAGGTACAAGATACAAGATGCAGGTTGAATTGTGCATTTGGCTGCGCACTGTGAAGGAGATGCCTCCTGGTGCTCTCTGGATTTACTCTCTGTTGTATGGGGACATGCAATAGCCCTACCTGGTAACAAGATACGGCACTGGATCGGGCCGGTTCCTTTCAGAGCACGGGAGTGATGTACTCGACACTTCAGAAAGTAGAATACACACTTGGAAAGTGGGGGGCGTGCAATGTGGCAGAAGCTTTGGGAGGTTCTTCCCACCTAACTCAGCTGCTCGCACACCGGGCTTCAGAGCCACCGCTTTCCTGCAGCTGGAAGGGTCTGAGAAGTTCCCTTCAGCTGGATAGGGAACTGTTGTCACTCAGTGGTCCAGTGTGAGCGCTCTGCGCTGTGCCTTATGCATTGCTCCATCTTTGGAGCCACCCAGCTTGTCCCAGGCTTGGCTCAAAGTCTGGCACTGGCTCTGCATGTACCTGGGGCCGTCACTGGCATGGCAGGGCCCTGGTGGAATGAGGGTGTGTGTTGTGCTTATGAGGGGTGAGTTCATGTTTATGTCCTTTAGTTACTCCTGGGATGCTCCATCTGAGGGGATCAGCCCTGAAATGACACTTCTAAGACGCTTCCCATTTCACAAGGAGGAATAAAGCAAATACTTGGAGGTGGATGAGGTGGTGGCTCAGACAACCAAAGATTTGAGTGCTTCTGGGTTTGTTTTTTTTTACTAGTTTTCTAACACGGAGTTCCAGCAATTGGCTTTTGTCCAAGTAAATCTGAAAGACCCCATTGTAAAATTAATACTTATGGATGGCTTTAATCTAGGGAAAATAAAGTCATTTTCTCTCCTGCTGGTTTAGTGCTCTCAGGCAAACCAACAGCTCAACAGCTAATCGAGACCATTATAAAAGTTACTAGTGACAAAATACAAAATATATAAGCATGCAGCCCTTTATTTTTGTAAAGATCTTTGCTCATCATAGTTCTGTATATTACATTATGGTGTTATACAAATAAATTTATTTACAAAACCAGGAGCTATGCAAGCTTCTTGCTTTGTTTTTTTTCCTATTTGATTGATACCCATCTTTTTCAACCCTTCCCCATATATATTTTTAAGCATGCATAAAAATTAACTTTGGTGTGGTAAAACTACTCTATGTGCCCAGCCACATACAGTATTTATAGATATTTATAGATATGTACAAAAGTTTGCCAGTATACAGAACAGTACTGAAGTGTACATTGTAAAATCCACAATGCGGTACATTAATGGGCTACCAGGTCTCAGTAAAAGAAACCGGAAGGAAAAGGGTGGATTTAGCTAAGGAAAAAGAAAAGAGTAATCAGCAACTACCTCTATGTGTGAAACAATTTATTATTATTATTATTTTTTTCCTGGCTGGCAAATTCTTAAATATAATCTGAATGGCAGTGCAATAGGTTGAGTTGCCTCATACACACTCAGACCAGTCCGGTCCTGTGTCTTGTGTAGAGGTTTACTGTCCAGCATACTCCTTTCAAATGTACATTACAATAGTATCAAAATGTTTTGGCAAAAAGATCTCGAAAGGAACCATGACATTTGTTGACAAAAATAGAAATCTGTAACAAAGCTAAATAACACCAAAATAAAAGAAAAATAGTTTAGTTTCAGTTTTACAGTTGTGTATAATCACACTTTAGTATATCTCTGTTCACTTCTAGTCCCCATAATGAAAAATAGCTTTATACAAAACAACTTACTATATTTTTTTACCCACACATTTCCCCATGCTCGGTACACCGCCGTGCACACGCAGTCAAGCTCACTCACACACCTTCACACGTCACTGTAAGAGGTGCTGCCTATAGGAAGGAAACGCTCTTTTATCATTACAACGGTAAGAGAGTTTTCCAAAAAGCTCCACTCTATCCTAGTGTAGTAACTCAGTGTTTAGCACGTGATTAGTATTAAGCCTCCAGCAATACAGCAAAACGGTTACATTCTCTGGTTAATAATATTGGCTGCGGGTTCTTTGAAACTGAACAAAAAGCCTTGGTGAGCTCGCAGGCGGGCTGTGCTCAGCCTTTAGGATGGCTCCTTGGCCGTGGATGGGGTGGACTTGCCGGCATTTCCGTTCTGTGCCTTGTAGCTGGTGAAGCTAGGTGTGTGGATTGTCCTGATGCTCTTCATACCTTGGCTGAGGGAAGTGAGAGAGGTAGAGGAGGGGGGGGAGGCAGAGGAGGAAGGAGGGGGAGCCCGGCCGTTCTGAGTCTGTAGTGAGAACGAGGGATGGTGACCTTTCCCTGGGTAAGTGGGGCTCTGGAACTTGGAGGAGCCGTTAGAGACGGAGGGGATGAGGGAGGTAGAGTAGGTTATGCGACCTGTCTGAGGACCGAGAAGGTTAGAGGAAGGAATGGAGGTTTTAGTGGGTGGGTTAAGAGGGTTAGAGCTGTCACCGCTAGAAGCAGGTGCTGAGCTGCTTTTCCCAGAAGTGGGAGAAAAGGCTGGGATCTTAGAAGCAGGTAAGGTAGGGGAAGTAGCCTTATAGTCCCCACCAGCTTTCTTAGCACTTCCATTAGCCTGCAAATAAAGACGGCAGGAGACAGTTTGTCAGAAAGCCAGTAACATGATAAACCAACAGGACCTGGGAAAATAGCCCTACAGAGAGTAAGAATTAACAGTTCAAGGCCTGAGCTAAGTCTTGCTGCCATGGACTGGACCTGGTAGAAAACCCAAAGTGCCCAACAAGGAGTGCATAGAAAGAGATAAAGAGACAACAAAGCGTTTGTGAGAAGGTGCAACCTAGGGGTTATAGACCGCTCACTACATCGGCCATGCTTCTGGGTTATTAACGTGTGAAGAGACATGTCCGGCCGCAGGGTTAATGTGCATCTACTGCCACCTATTACGCCAGTGGGTTAGTGTCCAGGGGCTCCTGTAAAGACTCTCTGAACAGAAGCATTCCCAGCTCTCCTAAGGAACCGCCGCATTGACCAAAGGGATAGTAAACACGTAGTTGACATCTTAAAATTACAGATGAATACCACAGTTTAAAAACAAACCAAAACAGAAACAAACCAAAAAAGAGAAAACAAAAGAGCAGCAGGTGTTTTATTGCAGACATGCATGCACAAGCATGGTGAAAAGATCAGTAGATACTGTCATGCCCCCAGGATCCAGGACGTCCAGTTAGACCTCACTCAAAAGTCAGGCTTCCGATATTTGGTATAATCTCAGTCAATTACTGGAGGTTTTAAATAAACAAACAACACCAAATGTCCATCCAAACATGGGTTTAGGGTAAAACTACCTGTCTGTATTGGCGTGGGTCCTGCAGCTTGTGCTGTTTGCCTGCTTTCTCCATGCTTCCTTGCCTGCTTTTTGAAGCCATAGGGACCGGCATCCGGCTTGTCTGGGAGGCAGCGCTGGAGCCCTGTGGAAACGAGTGGAGGGGCAGAGAGGGGAGACAAAGGAGGAGGAGTGATCAGAACCTGTGTGCTTGAGGAGGAGACTGCACACCATGCGCCAAAAACAAAGCCACAGTACTACATGCAGGGAAAGTTCAGGAGCTTCACACCGCAGGTGTTAATTCCCAGAATCAAATGGAGAAAACGGCTCAGCTACTGATCAGCCTGGATTTCATGTCAGTGACGCTTGTCATTTCACACAGCGGATTATTTGGCCCAGCTCCCCGGCATTTGCCCATCACCAATCAGCAGCAAAGATTAAAAACAACAAAATAAAACCAAACGACCAAACCGATGGTCTATTAGCTGTTAGACACCTCGTGGGGAGCCCAAACAAGCCACCTGAAAGGAAGCAAACCAATCACAAGACCCTTGTGTTTAATGGTGATTATTGCAGATTTTAGAAAGCAGCTGGAGGTTTGATTTCTCGGACTTAGGTACCTTACGTGCAGTGGCTGGGATTGACGGAGGGGGCTCTACGCCAGCAAGGCTCTCATCCAGCACTACAAGCTCTCGGAGTGGGGTCTCTGGTACTATCTGGGCAGAGAAGGGGACAGTGCTTCCCTCTGAGCTGAATGTGCTTTCAGGGACAGATTTTGGACTCATTTCACTGATGGTGTTTTCCAGCTGCTTTATGGTCTGCTCAAGGCTGTCTAGTGTTCGGTATGTGCTCTGGCGAATTTCATCCGTCCTAGACAGGGACACCGCAGCTCCCGGGGCTCCCTCGTGCTTCCCAGAAGGACTTTTGTCACTGTCCTCGCCCTGAGACCTGGTGATTTCAAATCTCTTTGCTTCCTTGTGCTGCTTTAGGGTCCCATCTTCCTCCTCCTCTTCATAGACCACAACCTGCAAGGTCTTCTTCCCAGTCTTGGTTCCTGTCCGTATTGCTTGCGTTAGAGCAGCCAGCTGCTTTTTAGGGAATTTGAACTTAAACTTTTTCTTGGAATCCTGCCTGCTTCCAAACTGGTCAGCAGAGTCCGAGCTGGCTTCTGTGCTTAGCCCATAGATCTGGCGGTACTTGTTGAAATTTGTCTTTGTGCCTTCCTCCTCTCCAGGCGGTTTGGTTTCCGTGGAGTCGGAGGAAGACTGAAGGTTAAACACGTACTGCTCATTGAGACAAGGAGCTGCTGAGTACTCTGTGATGGCTTTTCTGTCATTAACTACTGGTGGCTCTTCCTTCTGGCTCTCAGAGATTTCATGTGCTTCATTTTCTTCCTCCTCTTCCTCTTCTATCTTTTCATCTGTCATCATTTTCTCCAGCTCCTCATCGCACTCCTCAAAGATTGTAGAAAGCCTCTTGTACGCTGACCTAATATCCATTGGTTCATCAAAAATGATGATGACGGGTTTTTTGTCCAAACACACCACTGGCTCTTCACTGTCCGTGCTTTCCAGGGTACCCTTCTCCGACACCGCGTCCTTCCTTGCATCAATGTTCACTGTCTGCACATCTCCCCCTTTCCGGCTGACTATGTCGTGAACTTCCCCGCTCGACAGGACCTGGACGGCTGTTTTGGTAATCATGAAGGCGATGTTTTCTGTGGGTGGGTTGTCTTCACTTGGAGAGCTGGCCGGAGGAGAGTCTGCCTCTTCAGTGCTGCTCACGCTGTTACTCCTGCACACTTTGGGTCTTAGCACAACCTGATTGTAGTTGACTGCAGAAGCTTCTTGCTCCTGCGAGGAAGGTTGAGGCCCCGGAGCTTCCTGTGTGTGCCTCATGAGAGGGGCAACGCTGCTGATGGGGATATACTTGCCCGTGCTCTGCAAGGCTTCATCCTGCGGCAGGTCCTGGTGAGCGTCTTGTGAGAGTCTGTAGCTTGGCTTTTGTTTTCCAGTTTCAACAGCTGGGAAATGGGAGCCTAAAATATCTTGAGCCCCTCTCCGTTTGTTATCCTCTGGCAAACTGACGCCAGACAGGCTTGCGTTCATGTTCTGAAGGCTTTTCTTAGAATAGTCTCTACTGTCTACAAACAAACCCTTGCTAAATGTAGGACTGTCATTCATTGAAAAGCCAATTTTACTGTCATCTGTGCTGGATGAATCAGAACCCAATCCTTCTTCAGTTTTCCCTTCCCTCTTCTCTTTAGGATGGTCACTATCTGTGGGAGATCCTGTTGTAGCCCCATACACCTAAGGGGGAAAGTCGGATTACTCAGTTATTCAGGGCTGTCACCTTTACAGGACTTTTTTCTTTTCCCCCAAAATCAATCACCATATTCTCAGGGGAAGCGCAGACCTCATGAACTCACCACTCTGTGTACTGCTGCAGAGGCAGGGCTGAAGTTGGCATCCGATTCCTGCCTGTCTTTGCGCCAAAATTCCAGATTCTGGCAGAGCAGCTTGCAAAGTTACTGCTCTGTGCCCTATGCGTGTGGCCAGCACGGGTTGTCACCTAGGGCTTCTGTTTTAAGCAAGGCCTCCAGAATATGCGAAGGCACCCTCATTACCTTATTTCCAGCACAGAGCTACCTCGACCTGTTCACTTTCCAGCTAAAACCCCCCATATCCCTACTTTGTGTAAGACTGAAGTTGGAAAGATTCACAGCATCTGATTGAGTTCTGCTGGGACACATCAAAGGGAGGCTGATGTGGAAGGGCTGACAGCAGGGCCCTGCAGCTGGCTAGCTCAGCAGAGAGCCAAATGCAAGAGTCTGGCTGGCCTTGAAAGAAAGTTGTGTACTGGCACAAGCTGATTGTCAAGCTCAACACTTTGCTGCTTCTAATGTTGCTCACACCTGAGCAGCAGTGCTCCGTCACAGTTAACAAATAGCATCACAGTCTGTGCGTTGTTTGCAAATCCTTCCTGCAGCTTTAAAGTACTCCTTCAAAATTATTAGTGGCACCCTCCAGCACCCATGGAAGTGCAGAATGAAACATTGAGCTACATTCATTTATAGAAGCAACTCCAAACATCACACAGAGCAGTCATCCACTAGCTCAAAAGTAGCATATTCCCAAAATGATGTCCCCTGGAGATGATGTTTCATAATACCAGGCTTTTCTTTGGGCCTTGGCTTGTTAAGTCATCATCAGGATGAGGGAATGACCTGAAGAGACACCATGCCTACGTATGTATAAGCAAGACAGAAAACTACAGCCAAAAGATGGCTCTCCGAGAAGGAAATGAATCCAGCCTGGAGTGCACGAAGGCATAAGCCAAAAGTATTACTGCTGACATTGCTTGAGACTAGAGGCTGACTTCTAACACACAAATTGTACTTATGTGAGCAGTGAGACATGCAGAAGATCAGTCAGGAGAGTGGCTCTCCCAGCTGAGATGAATGAGTGATGGTACGGAAATCCACAGGTTGGCTGGTGCATGCACTCCCCACGCATACAAAGGTTCACAAAGCAGAGTTTCTACACCTCGTGTGGTATTTTCTTATACGATGTCTGAGGATTTTACAGAGGAAAACTTTACACACAATCAAAATGCAGGAGTGAGAAAGTCAGCAATAGACCAGAGTCACGCTTCATCTCTACAAAGGCTTACACTACCAGTAACATGGCTGTGCAGCTGCTCCAGATACCTTGACATCCCTCGTATTTCTAACTAAGGAGGAGCCATCGCACAAACCGGCCACAAGCAGTGAGGCATCAGTGGGCAGGCAGCCGCTCTCTGCACTTCATGCTGAGAGCTGGGATCAGAGCAAAACACCAGGGCTTGTGATCACCTCAGGCCCAGACTTGCTAAGTGGTAAACAAACAACTCCCAGTCCTGCTACATGTCCAAGCGCCCAGAATTAGTCCAGGACATTTAATGACACCTGCTGCCTGTGGATATGCTCGCTCAGTGACTGAGTTCCCATTGCTCTGTATCTTTATTAGCCAGTTTTCTGTCCAAGCACCAGTGCCCCATCACGTAGGATCATGGCTTATTTTAGCAACTGCTGCCATTCTACTAAAAAAATAAAAACACAACAAAATCCATTTCCTGTATGAGTTTATCATGACCATAAGGCTCCATATTTAAAGGCAACAAACACTCCGTCACATCAGATGACAAAAACATATCCCATCATTAATCTTAGTTTCCTGTACTCCGTGTTATTCACAGAAATAGCAGTTTATAGCAATTACTTGGCAGCACCTTTCGAAGAAACATTTGTGCTGCAGGATGTGTAGTGTCCTGAGCAGTGACCCAGGTTTTGGTGAAACAGTCTGATCTTCTCATTCTGACACCAGTGGTAACGAGGATGAATAGGGGTAGGTATTCACACTTCTTTTCCCCTCCATAACGCTGTTTGTTAAACACTCCACAACAAAGCAATTTTTTCCCTTTTACTCATACCCTTGAACTTGCACCCTCTCCCAGCCAGGTGTTTACAGCTTTAGACCAAAGCTGCTGCTTGGGCAGCTCCAAGCCAAGTCCCTGTGTGCAATGCCCTGTCCTGGCAGCAGTACCTTCTGGCAGAGATACAGATTTGGATGCTAAAAACAGACCAGACACCACCATCTAGGTGTCACCTTGTGCTTTATAGCTGCAGTGCCCCGTGCAGATGCAGCTCACTGTGGTTAGGGCAGCTGAGGTTTTCTCTGCCTTGGAGACCTGGCAAAGCCATTTTCTCTCTCCCTGCCTCACCTTCTCTCCTCTCCCTGCCTCACCTTCTCTTAAATGAAATTAAAGTGCAATGTCTCGTATAAAATTCTTGGGAAGCTACTCATGATGCTACATCAGAGAAGGTGTTGCTGCTATTTCTGACCTGCAAACACACACAAAATGCCTAAAAAATTAAAATGCTGTGCCTGCATGACCGCCTAAACCCAGCAATGATTCAATTCATTATTCTTAAACTTTAAAAAAGAGGTGTGTAAAGGCAGAAACATCTGTCATTTTCTTCATCCTGCACACTGGCTGCCCACTAAGACCAATCAATCAACTCAATTGGCAACTCCAGTCCAGACACAGCTGTGAAATTCACCCCAACTTGGCTCTAGCCCCAGACATGTGGCAACTCTTTTAAGTGTCATGACTGAAGAGTGAATATTGGGCATTAACCTTCAGAGTGAGGACAAATTCAGCCCATTCACCTTGACTCTGTCTTCCAATAAACTGAACGTGACTTCTCAATATCTAGTAACTATTTATGGGACCAAAAAATTAAACAAAATAAAGCAGAAATTCTCTAAAGTGGCTCTTGAGACCGAGAGGAACCAGTAGTTCTCCGCAAGACAAGAACATGCCTTAGGAGAGATGCTTCATCATCCATTGTCAGAACAGCACTGGAAGAATGTTCTCAGGAGTATGAGCATCTCTTTGGCAGAAACTGATGGATCCTCTTTTAATTGTGATTTCACAGCATCATATAACTTCATGCAACCATTGTTCAACTGCTGATGAGACACATAATGCAGACCGATATAATGTTCCTTATGGGCATTTCTGAGCCATACTGAGATAAAAGGAAGAAAACCACTGGGCAGTGGTGGGTGGGGTTAGAGAGAACAGGACACGAGATATAAGATTAGTTTTGAAGAAAAGAAGGTTATGCCAAGACTGGGTGGCATGTTTACAAATGCCACTTGTTACCTTCTTTTCCTTGTGATGCATTAAAGTCCCAGGCCTTATGTCTTTAACATGTGTATCATTTCTGGACTGTTCAGCATGACTGTTTGAGTTTACATCCATAAAAGAGCACTTCTGGAAAGCCTAGGAAATAAATACTGCAGGTTATCAGGAGACCAAGAGCTTTTACACAGGAATCTCTGGAGATGACCAACTACAAAGAGAGCATTTATTTTTAACATTCACAGCTCAATAATACTATCTACAAGCTCATGAAATAATAGAGATTTTAGAGTATCAGACTAAGAGAAACAGGGCATCCCTGCCAGTCTGCCAAGGTTGCACTTTAACTCATCACATTGACCTCAACACTCCCTGAAGGGAGATGAGCTTGATTTCTACTTTTACAGATGAGGAGATGAAGGCATACAGAGGTGATACAAACTTATCCAAACTCCGGACTTGTGACAATACCTACTGCCTAGTAGCTGATAATCATGGAAGAGCTACATTAACTCCACTTATCCTCACACAAACCGCCTTTGACTTGGACACGTGTCTTTGCCACAGTCTTCTGTAACACGTCAGATGCTGACAGTCCCAGCATATGGGCTTGTGGACCACGGTACCCCAGGGCACAGCCTGGACTTTTCATCCCTTCATCTTGCTATCTTCTTTCCATTTCTTTTGGGTTTATCTATCCAACTGGCTCCCACATCCAGAGGAGAAGAACTATGAGTGCCACCAGTGTGTAGTGCTGGCTGCAAGTGTGCATCACTGGCATTTCTGCAGGCCTGTACTGGCATGGTCTGCCTTTGGTGAGATGTACAGGCAGGACACATCTGCCAGCCAGAGGAATGAGGGAGGAGCGCTTACAGGAGTCACACTGTGACATGCAAGATGATTATATTCTTATATCAGGTATTAGGGAAATGATTTAATTCCTGGCAACTCTCATTAAATTAATAGCCCTGATTACAAGTTAGAATCAGGCCTGTTCTTTAACTATTATACTCATATATATTGCATTTTTATGCAAAACCAGAAAAGCAACAATCATGAAAAAAATCCTGTGCAAAAAATGAGGGTGTAGTTCCTTCTGCTTTTCCATTACATCCTATTTGTATACACTTACAGACCAGAGTACCTAAGATGACAGGGAACTATTAGAAAAAGTACTCTAGCTCCTCATAATACAAGATCATAGAATCATAGACTGGCTTGGGTTGGAAAGTACCTTAAGATCACCTAGTTCCAACCCCCCCGCCATAGGCAGAAACACCTCACCCTAGACCATGTCTCTGAAGGCTCTGTCAACCTGGCCTTGAACACTGCCAAGGATGAGCATTTATCACTTCTTTGTGCAACCTGCTCCAGTGCCTCACCACCCTCATAGTAAGGTACAGACTTTCTGCAGCTTAGCCATGTATGAGACCAGTGATGTGTTTCTGAGTTACACATGCCAAAGGCATCCTTAAAGTCCTTTAGACTTTAAGTGACAAAGAATACACTATTTCCCTTGGTAATTTGTTTATTTATCACCTTTGCTCAGCAATATCTATGACAGTGTCCAAATACAGTTTACACTACAGCAGCTGATTACTGATTATTATTATTATTAAGCCCTTTTCTGCTAGATTAAAAAGGTACTTCCCGTGAAGGTACCTCCATATTTTATTCAAGCGTCTTCTGAACTTTCACATTCTTAACAGCCTTTTCAAATGGGACATGCATGCACACTTAGTCATGGATGCAGCAGCCCAGTGCTGATCTCACTGATCCTGTACTCAGAGATAAAAACACTCCCTCTTCTCACATCTAACCCAAAGCAGACGCTAACTTGTTACTGCAACTCCTATTTCTTTCCAAGACACGCAGTTGTGGTCTGGCCTATATTTTGTTGTTCTGCATGTGGACTTTGTATTTCAGTGAATGTATTACTACCATTAAGTGATTGCTATCATCTCCCTGCTCTCATACTTTACTAGTTTAAATTAAACTGATATAAACAGTAAGGATTTGAAACTTATTTCCAGGCTGTTGATGAAAATACAGTGACACTGGGCCTGTAGCTGATTCCTATGGGACCTGACTAAATACCTGCACCAAGAGCAGCATTTTCAGAGTCAGACAGCTCTCAATTGTCCTATGATAGGTTTTGGGTTATTTATACTCTGTGATGCCAGATTTTTATCAGAATGTTGTATAATATTTGATTAAATGAACGACTTCCTTACAAAAATGTTTATAGGGATACAATTCACTTTAAGCAGTCAAACCTGTTGCCTGATCAGAGAGTGTTTGCTTTGACAGATCTGTGTTCCATTACATTGTGTTTACGAGAATAACTATTCACACCTGTCCTTCAGTTCTTCACTGATGGAATCCCATAAGTGATTTTCCATTATCCTGCCTGTGACTGGTATCAGACTAATGAGCCTCTTGCTCCTGGATCAAGTAGCTTGCCCTTTCTAAAACATGGTACTCCGTCAACCTTCTAAAGTATACCTGCTATTTTGGTATTGGTTTAAAAAGAGCATTGCTTGTGTCCAAAAGTAGTGTAGCTCATTCCTTACTGAGCTACCTTAGCTCCACTCAGCCCCTCGTTTCCAGACCTTAACCTCCGCTTCACTGTCACCAGTTGCAATGCAACCAGGTTGCTTTCTGAGAGACAGGAGAGGATGAGACAGTTTCACTGTCCCCAGCTCTCCTGTTGCTCTAGCTATTAACATACAAATGGGGGGATAAGGGTCAAGTGCTGCTCTCGCTCCCTGCAAACCAGCTACTTGAAGGACCGATGGTTGAGAGCTGAGCAAAGGGGCACCCACCACATGTAACAGTTACTAGTGCTTAATATCCATGTCTCCTGTGCTGCACACGCTCCCTAGGCAGCATCAAGCTCTCCTTTTGGCAGCTGGACAGCAGGAATCATCTCGTATCATGTCAATGCTCTGAAACACCCCAGCATCAGAAATTATAGCCAGTTAAGCTGATCCACATCTGATTTCCTCATATGGGCAAGGAAGAGGGCAGAAGGTGCCCCTGGGAAGCTGGAGCTCTCTAATGGTAGGTAAAATAGTTGGCTTTTACTGCAGCATCGCCATCACTGAACTAAATCAGCTTATGCACTATCAAGTGAAGGACCAGCAAGAAAACACTACTTTTATGCCACTGGCAGAATAATGTACCAGTTACACAACAGCGAACAGCAAATGATTCATGTTCAAACACTTTGAGAAACATTGGACCCTAGCACAGAACAAGTGAGCACAGCCCTCCAGGAGAAGACCCCATATTCTCTGTTCCCACCAATGTTAACACAAATGATGGGCTCTCAACACCTGGCATGAAGCAAGAAATGCTAGGCCAGGGACAGCCACACCAGATGATAGATGCACACCAGTATTTTAATGTCCCACCTATGTGTGTAAGATCCTGCAGTGACGGCCACTGCATTCTTGGTCACTCTCTCAGCTCCAGACCTCTTGAACAAAATCTGGGGGGTGCTTACAGAATGTGCACCTCCCAGTGCAATGAAGTGGGATCATGTGAAACTGGCAGATCTAGTTTCCTTCATGCTCTGAGCTAGAAATTGTGCTGAGGCCTTGAAGTGATATTAGGTACAAATGATTTCATGTCTTCCTGCCTCCATCGCGGGAGCACTGGAAATACATGATCCTTAATGTCCTTTCCAACCCAAACCACTCTATGATTCTCTGTGCAGCCCAGAAGGCATACCTGTAATTCTGCCATTATTTTATCTCCTTCTTCTTCCTCTTCATCTTTTGCAGCTGATGCTACAGCATGCCCTGTGCTCCGAGACAATGCCTGATCCTCTTTGGGAGCTTTGGGTTGTGCTATTTGCCCAATGTCTTCACTGCATTCCTACAAGGGGATGAGAAAGCACAGACAGACAACAGGCTTGAGCCCTCCTGACGCAAGCGAATGCAGGAAAATTCAACACTACTGCAATTCACCCATTGCAATGTCCCTCTTCCTTTTTAAGAAGACTGCTACTTCATCAGTTTAAAACCAACCAGTATTGCTGATGGGATAGGATGTTCACAGATTAAAAGGCTTCCTATCCTGGACTTCCCTCTGCTTGGTTCAGAGAACAGAACAGATGGGGAAAGGAAGCCCACAGAAACTAATTCGCAGCATTTCTGTTAAAACGCTCTCAAATCTGAGCTGATTATCCCCATCTGTATAAGGCATGCTTTTTTTGTTTTTAATCTTCTTACCACTCCAAATGAAAGCAGCCTGTGGCTTGCCTTCTACACTGCTAGGAGATATGAGCAGCAAGACTCCTGTAAACAGAACTAATAAAACCTCACTTGCTCATTTGGCCTAACAGCAGTTTTTCCTGGTAAGCAGTTTCAGTATCTCTCCAGGATGTAAGCTCTGTCTCAACTTATTTTGTGGTTTGCAGACACAGCCCAAGCCTGGGAATGTGTCTCTGTGCCAGCCACTCATCAACAGTGTGATTGCCTAGAGTCTGAATCATCAAACCTTGCCAGCAGCAGCTTCTTTTCTGGGTGCATAGATGACATCTCCTGATCTCGTTGTGGTTAGTCCTGACCCTGGCAGGTAACTGCGCCGTGGAGGTGGAGGAGGTGGAGACTTGGTCAGCCTGTCATTATCCTGCTCTCCATCAGGAACTTCTTCTGCAAGTAAACAGAGCAGCACAAAGTGAGCACAGGTGAAGGAGGGGGGTAAGTATTTGCATCCCTGCCTCAACTGTAAAGGAGAAAAATGTCTTAAAGGGTCCAGATTCTGAATATATATGAATAGAAACACATTTTGGCTTCAAGTGGAACTGCCTCAAGTGAAAGTGAACAGTGCTGCACTTGTACAAAGGAACTGGGGTCACTTCACCCAGAAAACTTCAGCAAAACTGTCTTCCATACCCCCGTGACTTGGTTTCAGCCCTTGGTGTTAAAGTGTGATAGCTGAGCGCACATTTGTAAATCAATCCCTTGCAAAGAAGTATGTAAAGTACAGGTCCAGCTGGGTACTTGGTTACAAACAGTACTCCACAGTCTCCTTTGAAAGCGTGGCAACAAACCTAGGCACCAAATGCGGAGGCCGCCCATTGCTGTCAGCAATTCTGAAGCACCCAGCACACACTGCTCTGCCTGGGAGGTGCTGCCAGCAAATTGCTAAGAAAGGAGCTGAGGAGTTTTGTCCATCCTATAGCTGGACAAAACTAGCTAAATTCACATAAAGGCTGAAAGGGAAAATGTGAACACTGCTATAGAGATGCCACCTCTGAAGTTCATAGTCCTCTTGCCCCAGAGCAGGGCAGGGGAACACCAGGGGCAACTGCACTTTCTCCTCTCCTAAGACAGCATTTATTTTCACTTTACTTACTACTAACTATTCCAGGAATGCACAGTTTTGCCTTTGAATTGCAATATAAGAGGCCTACATATATTTTGCTAGCCTGTGAAGATTCAAATACCAAATACAGCAGCTGAGCAGAACCAGCCCTTGCTTTCTGAGGAGACTCTTCCCAGGGAATACCAGTTTCTCAAACTGTCACCTCCCTGCACACACACGACGCTTCCCATACAGCTGCCACTTTCTCTTCCCAGTGTCACTGGATGGCATTTTTACCAGAAGCAGCATTACCCTGCTCATGACCTGTCCTTTTGTACTTCTGGTCACAGGCCAAGCATCACACATGGCAACAGCCACCATTTTCACACTGCTGTTTCCAATGTTTGTTTTCAAGAGCAAGAGAACGACCTTTCTGCAGCTACTCAGTGTTACATAAACAGCTGGAACAAATATAATCCAGAACGATAAAACCTCCTGCTTTTGTGATTACCCAGCTGTTTAGGGCTAAGTGCTCCCTCTAGGCAAGTTATTGCATAACTATCCACTCCTGGGGCTGTGTCAGGTTTCTTCAGTATGCTGCCTGACCCCTGGGGCTGGATGGAGCCCTTGTCTGACCCAGCTTCATCTTTGCTCCCTTCTTAGATCAAATGTTCCTTGAAGCCGCTTAAGCTTAAAGAAATGCTCTGTTGTATTATCTCCTTCTCTGGTTATCTGGCACTCACTTGATGATTGCAAGATGAGTGAAATTCCAGGTGCACTTTACATTAAGCCACTTTGGTCAATTCACACCACTCCATTTTTTGTAGCATCAGATACACTTCTACCAGCCCAAGGCAGTATCTGCTGCTGTAAAATCAGACTAATTCTCTAAGATGGTGTTTAGCAGACTATGATGTAGGGCTTGTGCGAATTCCTACTCATTTGAATGGGCTCAACTCATTTAGTTTTTCTCACACTTACTAAGCACAAGTCTGTATGAGAGACATGAGGGCCACAAAGAGAGACTGATTCCTGACATCTCTTTAACATCTGTGAGACATTCATCCATGTCCATCTTCAAAAGGGGAAACAAAAGGGAGAAATACGGGCAACAGAAATTTTCAGTGAGTGTGGCAGGAACACAGGGCTAATCCCCCTCACATCCTTTAGCTGGAGTCATTAAGGAGAGGTTGTGATGGGGTTTGCTCACAGACAACACAATGACACTGGGCAAGGCAAAACTTCAAAGCTGGATTTCTGTTTTCTTTACTAAATGATTAGATTTCCCCAATCTAAATGGGAAGGAAACAAAAGCTGAAACAAAAGCAAAAAAACTTGGGAGAAAAAAACTTTAGGAAAAACCTGATTCAAATGCATTTTTTCTTATGGTTGGGGACTTGTAGCATATTTAAAGAGGGAGGAGTAAATGGACATGTACAACTTGCTGAGTCCAAGACTACCCAAGAACAAAAAAGTTACTTCATGGAACCTTCTTTGGTGCCAAAGGGCTAAGCACTTCTGTTAACAAAATGGGAGTTGTTCATTGCCAGCTGTTCCACTGAACCAAAACATTCTTCAACACCGAGCTGAAGCATTCTTCAACAGGCACAGACAGACTGGAATTAATTTCTCCCACTGTACAAATTTCTACTTGCACCAAAAGAATCTATCACGTCTTAAAAAGATCTCAAAATAGTAACGCCTGCCTTGAGGCAGCCTTTGTAGTCAGAGAAGCAAACTGTCTTTAATGGAAGTTACCGATCACTCAGCACGTGCAAAATCAGAGCATTCTCACATATGAAGGCACAAAGACAGATGAAGGAGCCCAGTTTCTAACGTGCATGCTAGAGAGAGTCCCCATATTTTTCATTGAATAACCCTGATAAAAAAAGGTGAGTTGAAGTAAAGACATTAAATAAGTATTTACAGAATCATCTGCAAAGTTGCACAAAGTGTGTAATTTTACATTGTTTTGTTCTTTTGCAGGGTTAAAAACCAAAGTTTCTTAACTGGGTTCTGTTTCGAGAATGGCTGAGACAACATATTCTGGCAATGCGATCTACCTGGGTTCTGCAGTGAAGGCAACAGAGGACTTCCTTTGCTAATTTATGGCCAAAATATCTTATGCACTGTGTGCGTACATAGGTGGTCTCTCTTTCCTTATGTTGCTCAGCCTTCTAGTCTACAGCACACTAATACTGCAAACATATCTTGAACCGTAGAAGAGTTGGGTGGCATGTGAGAAATTTAGTTAGATATTAAAGAAAAGTTTTGCTGTTCCCTTATTTATGTTACTATTACAGGGTTCATTATGCACAACAGAAGGCAAATGTCTCAATCTCATCAGATTTCTCCTTAAATCTGCTGGCTACACACTGTGCAACATTGCATTCTAGAAGTGGATTAGTTAACTACACCAGTTAGTTAGCAAACTTCTCTGTTACTGTGCTCTGCACTTTTTAAGATGTCACAGCTCACTGCACCCATGTGGTATGCATTTTCAGTCACTTTTATGCCACACACACATTATAGAAGACAACCGTGTTGATCAATAGGCAGTAACCTGACTGAATACTCCCAGAACTCTAAAATTATTTCATGAGGTTCAACAGAGATTTATTTTTTCATATGTTTGTTGTGAAACATCCAAGGGCCACAACTTGCCAATGTCAAAGATGCGCCCGGACCAAAATGCTGGATCTGGAAAAAGCCCTATGAATCCTACATGAATTTCTGTACACAAACCCCAGGGCATTGCTTTTCAGCTATTTACAACTTTGGCATGCCAATGCCTTGGCTGCAGCATGCAGCCATGGTCTCCACAGCTCCAGAAGGACACAGGGGAGTTAGAGAAGGGCAACTGAAACTAGCCAAGGGAGGAAGCAGCTGGCATAGATGTAGGGACCAGAAAGGCTGCAAATTGGAAGCCTGGAGCCTGTGGGGCAGGCTGACACCTCCAGGATATGATCAAGGTTATTCACTGCCTTCATGATTTTATAAAGGGAATGCAAAGCTGTTGTTTGCCAAATTGCAGAGTATTAGAACTCTGGGGATCTCAATGAAGCTGGTATGAGATCAGTTTAAAATAGATGAAAGAAAGCTCCTACACAAGATGGGAAGCTTGTTGCCACAGCAGTGGGGATGCAAATGGTATAAGCAGGTATAGAGGAATAAAGGAATAAAAGGTCCATAACAGATATGAAAAGGAGGAGGTTGGGATATTCCCCTTAATACCAACTGGGAATGCTGGGGAAGTACCCGCAGACTGCTGAAGGTGGCCTTCCTGGTTGAAATTGCTAACTTCAATTGCTGTTCTACCCACACAATGCAAGTTAGTCTTTCCTTTTGAAGGAGATTCTTATGTATTCAAAGATAGATACCTTTTTAATTTCTCAGCCTTTACTTCCTCATGCTAAACAAAACTAGTTCTTTCTTTTTTGTTCCCCAGAGATGATGCTTTTTTTAGAGCTCTGGTGATCATCGCTGTCCTCTTGACTCCCTCCTATTTGTTCAGTCTTCCTTGAAGTCCAAACCATTGAGTCTGGGAATTTCTATGGAAGAGCTCACCACTTCTGAGCAGATCCATGTGTCTTGTAGATATTCCTGTTCATTTCATTATGTTTGCTTGGGTTTTGCTACAGGGTCACAGCCTGACTCACATTCAACTTGAAACTCTGTATCTGTAAAGAGCCAGAATGCTTACTGTGAATGTTGCTCTCGTTCATTCCTACGTATCTATCCACTTCCTGAAGAGAACTTTGCTATGTAGCATCACAGGTCATTTTCAGACCTCTGAGGAACTCATTCAAAACATTGGCTGTATTTATAGTTTAAGACTATGAAGTTAGCAAGGATCATTAAGTTCAAATAGTCCCATTTTCCACTTAGGTTCAATGACTTCTATAAGCAGGTCTTGATTCATGCACACAGCTTGTGCCTGAGCAGCCCTTCAGAAAGAAACACAGTATTGCTTGAAGATCTGAAGTGGCAGAGAATCCCATATGTTCATAATTAAACTTTAGTGATAAGTTACTCTGAATGTTGAAATTTGACAGCTAACTTTTAATGTGGCTTTTTCTAGCTTCAGCTTTCAGTTGCTGGAACTTGGAACATTTTCTGCAAAGTTAAAAGGCCTCCTTACCCTCAGAAACCTCAGGCGTGTCTTGATCTTCTTTTGGTAACAAATCTGTCTACAAAAGAGTTTTTTATGTTTCTGATGGTACAATCATCTGCGTTCAATCTTTTTGTGGTTCTTTCCAGAGCTCTCTGTAATGCTAAACTATTAAGTGCATAACTGAACACAGTACATTAGATATAGATATAGTATCTCTGTCAAAAGCAAAGTGTACTCTTACTCTCCTGCTAATGCAGAGTCTTTATATCCAGAGGACAAATTCTCTCAGTTGCAATATGGAGAAATCTGTCTTCAGCTGGTTACCCACACTGGCACTGGAAAAATCACTGCATCCTGTGCATAGGACTGCATTATTCCTCAGAAACATACTCACAGCTACGATTAAGAACACAGAAATCTGCAAACTGAAACCATTCTAGAAGGTAGGAAAAATATAACATCTTTCCAGATATGCAGTTCTTTAGCATCATTTATTCTAGCAAACCTTACCTGAGACATCTAGCTTTTCCAATGCATCCCCTTTTGGCAGGGCTGCTGGCTGTGGAGGCATCTCCAAGTTAGGAATTGACTTCATTATATTGGCTTGGGCCTCTTCCAAGAGCTTTTCAAATTCCTTTCCATTATAGTGATCGAGGTTTTGTCTTTTCTCTTCCCATTTCTTTTCAGCTTTCTAGACAAAAAATAGTAAAACATCTCTTTATTTCTCTGATTCCTGTTGTGATCACTTATTTTAAAAAGAAATAAAAAATCCATATGGAAACATTCTAGGTAAATACGGATAGATTCTTACAGCTATAATCAGCAACTAGAGGAGTTAACACTAATTGTACACTGGTTCTGACTTCTGTTGTGCTAGAGATGGCACAAATACATGACTGACAGTGGCCACTGCTCACTAAAGGAACAAAGGCAAAATTTAAATCTGGGTCACTCTTTTACTGTATCACACTGGTGATTAAAGTGCATGTCTGTAATAAGACATGAGAGTTCATTTGTGGATTTTCTCAATACCTCTGTGTGTGAAACCACTGGAACTTTACACTCTTTCATTTTTACCTCTCGATAATGAGGGATATGAAGATTTAAAGAATGAATGAAATCCACGGATGCAAGTGTTGCCAGAAATAAGGTATTCTAAAAAAGATTTTTACTTTCTAATTTTTTTATAAAGGTCAGTTAAAAAACACCGTTACGCATTTTGATTGCATGTTATTATCCTGTTGCATTTAAGATCAGAGGGTATCTTCAAGAATGCATGGTGTAGTCAGGGGTTAAGCATTTAGGTCCCCAGAAAGCATTTTAAAAATCCCACCTGCAGTCTCACAAATGAGACTGGGAGCTCAGACCCAAAGAGAGGACAACTGTTTGAGTGGAATACGCCGTACCTCAATTGACACAGCTCGGTTTCTGGTACTTGCATTGTGAATTTCCTCAATGAAAAGACTTTGCATGGTGGTGCCATTGACAGAGACCTGTGGTGCTGGTGTGGTTGGTGTGGGCTGGGATCCTGTTGCAGGCTCTTGCAGGGGAGCTGCTGGGGTGGCTGAGGGGTGGCCATCTGCTGGCACACCTTCACTGTGGCTGGCTGCAGTGGGTGAACCCTGGGCATGGTTGACCAGTGCTGAGGAGTGCTGAGACTGATGGATGACAACAGGCGAGCTCTGCACATGATGGACTGTCATTGCAGAGAAGGGGATGACTTCTGACTTGACCGATGACACCTGGGACTCTGATGTGAGGTTTTGCTGTGCATGTCCCTGGGCATGCTTGAACTCCTCCTGGTTTTTCAGAGTCTCAGCTGCAGTGGTCTTTTCCATAGTGGAGTATTGCACGGCTTGGGATGGATCCACACCCCGCAGCAGTCCTTCTGTAACATGTCTGCCCAGCCAAATTGAACACAACAGCATGACACATGGTTAGCAAACAGGCAAGTCATGAGCAATAATTAACAATGAACTTTTGCAAGGGAAAAACCTGTATCAAAAATATCCAAATGGTGGGTTTTCTTCCTGATCCTCTCAGTTGTGTGATTTTACAGATTTCTCTCAGTCAAGGACTCAGAGTTTTAAAGAGGCCACTCTAATTAGGATGTTTATGCCTTTTGAAATGTTTACAGGCCTTCATGGATGTACTAGCACGTTTTGACCAAACCATGAGTTACAGTGGGTTATTTTAGAGAGATAATGGAAATCAGGTGACTTAAAGTTTATATGCTGCATGTAGCTAACAACATGCTCCTGGACTATTAGCACAGAAAGTAGGATATGAGGCAGCAGTCTGCCAAATGCCAAAACAAAGCCTTCAAATGATACTTCATGAAGGTCTTGTCTGTGAAGAGTTTGCAGTAGGATGAGCTGAGGATGTAGTCAACTATTTCTGGTAGCTAGCTGTGAAATGACTGAGCTTCAGATTGTAGCTAGCCAACAGATGCCATCAGTTTTTCCATTACTGAAACAGAGTTTATGAGGCTTGCTTAATACATAATTTCACTACAAAAAAGCTTTTGGTAAAGCTTTTGCATACATAACTTATTGCATTGTTTTCTTTTTTTCCAAACAGGGTGAGACAGGAAATAACTGCAGTAATTTTTAAGAAAAGGAGACTAATATGAAAGGATATAGATGTTTATCTACATGGAAAAATAAATGATTGCTCTTGTAAGACCTGTTACACAAACCATTTTATCCATCTGCCCGTACTGGCAAATCCATTTTACATATGCTCCAGGATATATGGAAACAATAAGAATCCTACATTCCTTAGAATAATGCTTATGAGTTACATTTTCTTGTAATTGAAGTAAAATTGCAACCACCACCACTGACAGTTTGGCCTGATCCACTGGTTTTGAGTATAAAATTAATCCAATGCCTACTGCTTCATATAAATCAGCAGTCATTTGTTGCTCATATATTCTGACAAACATAGCTAAAACTGGCTTTAGTGGACACAAATGTTATCTAATATTTCAAATCTGATGCATACCTTGCAGAGAACAGAATAAAGAATTTGCATGAATTCAAAGGCATATTGAAAAATATTTATTTCTTTCAGAAGGTTTAGGGTACCTTTATCCCCTTAGAATCTTTTCTGGTTTTGTTTCTTACTGTTACATTTTTGGGGATGCATGTTTCAGTCTCAGGGAATATTTCTGTTAGTTTTGATTGCAGTGATGGCCTACAGTTAATTAGCTCACACATGGGACTGATGCCACTCTGCAAGCTTTCCCATCCAGGTACTTCGCAAATCTGGAAGTCTTGAGTTCAGAGGGAGCTAGTTGACTGAAAATCATAAGATCTTGATGACTGGGCCTCTTGGTCAGAACAGAACCACTGCACGGAGCACAGGAAAGACTAGTTTGATTTCCCTTGAGGGGGCTCTAGAAAGAGTCTATAAAATGCTACAAGGAAATTGCCTGATAAGAGGGGGAGAACCCAAGCCCAGAAGCTGTTTTAGCACTGCTTGAGGAAATGCTTTAGCCTTGAGGAAGGAAAAAGACAAAACAAAAATCCCATCTCACCTCCTGAGCATGGTGAGGATATCGGTCATGCTGCGCACACGTTTCAGCAAGCTGTCAAGCTTGTGTGGCTCTTCCTTTAGGAACCTCACGGCTTCTACCTCAATCCGGAGAATTGCACGCATTTTATTCTGCAATGTTGGGAACTCTCCTGCAAAGATAACACCTGTGAAGCTCAAGAGGAAATGATAAAAGCCCTGGGACAAATGCATGATGGGGTAAATGTCAAATAGTTGAATGCCTTCCTCTCTACAGGGGCCATGCAACAAGCTCCTTAATTCCCACTTTGTATCTTTTTGGAAGTGAGTTAATGCTCCCAGATTGAAGGCAAAAAACTGTTCTCAGCCACCGTGGTTAAAAGAACCAAAAGTGCAAAGGAGAAGTACATACCTTTCAGGGTGGCAACAGCTTCTCCCACTTGACGCAAAAGAAAGGCTCCATCTTCAACATCTTTCAGTGTAACTGCCTTGCTGGAAGCACTGGAGTCCTTCTTCAGGTCCTCAACAAATGCCTCCAGCTCACTGGCAAAACAAAAAAAGTGGCCATGAAATGTAAGCAGGGCTTTCACATTACAGTCAAATACATGTAAATGAATGGACTAAACTAATCCAGAAACCTCAACTATGGCGTCTTTAAATCTGACACCACAGGCTGAAAACAGCAGGGTACCACAAGGGGAAATGAGGATGCTGGAAACTCACAGCATAGGAACAAGCTGACTGATTGATTTCTCTGATAGGCTGAAGATGTGCAGTGCATACTGACCTTCAGGCAGCTGTGCTATAAAGGGCAGGGGGTGTGGTGAAACACATCTAAGAGCCAGACCTCTGGGGATGCAAATCCTGGGAGGGTACAGACACACTCTACCACTACCATCCAGTACTGGTTTGCACCTGGGATTTTCTCATTGCTGTTGACATGCAAGGGAATTCCCAACAGTGAAGTAAGAACCCAAAACCTGGCATTAATGGTCCCTTGACGCAACCTTATTTATCTGCAGGGTCCTCTTAGACAGGATACAGGGTCCTGTTACCAAGAACAGACAGACTGAAACAGCAAGTGTACATTGTGTGCAGTTCTCACTCAGCATTTGGATTTAAGAATTAATTACTTCAAATGTCTTTTTCCAACCAGTGCTGTCCCATCCTTCCTCCAACTCCATCTGGTGATTCCTCATCACCTTTCCCAATATTTTTTCCATGCTTCCATATTTATGCAAATTTTCACAATCCTTCAGACATATACACTTTATTTTTGTTTAGGGGAGCCACGTTTTTTTTCCATTTAAAGTTGAGACCACATTGCTTTAGCTGGAGTTTCCACACAGAAGCTTAAAAATTTCTAAAGAAACCCTGAAATGCATTATGTGCAACTATATAAACATCCATGCAAATACCTTAAAAGGATCATAGATTCATAGAATGGTTTGGGTTGGAAGGGACCTTCACTCAGTTCCAACCCCCCTGCCATGGGCAACGACACCTTCCACTAGACCAGGTTGTTCCAAGCCCCATCCAACCTGGCCTTGAATACTTTCAGGGATGGGGCAGCCACAGCTTCTCTGGGCAACCTGTGCCAGTGCCTCACCAGCCTCAGTGAGGATTTTTTTCTAGTATCTAACCTAAATCACCCCTCTTTCAGTTTAAAGCCATTCCCCCTTGTCCTTTCACTACATACCCTTGTAAAAAGTCTCTCTCCAGATTTCTTGTCATCTCTTGAATATATATTCTAAGAGAAATTCACCTCTATTAAAATATCAAATTTCCTGACAGGAATATTCTGAGAAGCCTGATTAATTGCATGGTAGAAAATAATGCAAAGCAAACTCTGAATTGACAAATTGGCTACTCATTTTAACCTATTTGCCTCATTTCTTGCATCCACTTAGGTAGCAGTTTTGCCATTGCTGTAAGAGAACCAAACTATGGGCTGATTGCCTGAAAAGGGGTAGGGGAAGACTGACTTCTGCACCAACTTCAGGCCTTGAATTTCTTTATACTTCCCTTGTACCAGCACTGCCACAAAGATCCAGCAGGAAATTACTTATTTTCAGCCAGGTCACTTCCTAGATCTGTCTCAGTGCACAGGTGACACGGGGGAAAAGAGAGGAGTAGGTGGACAGTAACAGGATAAAAAGGAGAAAATCCCTTGCAGCACAACTCCACACTTACGTCAATTTAAAGTGGAAGCAGAGTTACACAGAACAATAGCAACACAATAGTACTTCTGATATACAGAAAACCAAAACCAATATTAGGATCCGGACACCAAGTGCACACAGCAAAGAGTTCATTTCAATCCAAAGACTAAGAACTTTAGAAACTATAACAAAAATTTTGAATTAAGAATCAGAAGTTTCTTCTGAACAGATCACAGAGAAGTGGAGGTAAATGATCCTGTTCCCATTTTAAGCCCACTTCTAAGACTCTGCCTTGAGAAAACTGAGGGAGTCAGTATTTCCACTAGCACAAGCATACTTGCAGGAAACAATCCAATGGACCACACGATGGCAGCAAGGGAACGTTTCTCGGGGTATTTTTCTAGGGGAAGAAGCTGCGATAATGCAGATTGCTGTCTCTGTGCTTGCCTTTGCTAGCTATAAAGGCAACCAAAAAGATAAGGGCAGAAGCTTAAATTTGTTCACAGATGGAAGGAAGAAAAAGGAGCACAGACAGAACAATGTTACGATGTTTTAGTAGGTTTCTGATTGTCGGACATATAAAGGGAAGACTTTCAGGTAGCTGACAGGGGCGTTCTTTCCCCTTTGTTATTTGAACAGAAAGGTCATCATAAAGCCCCTTGAATTCCATTCAGTGATACTATCAAACAAGTCAACTGACCCTGAAATTACTCAGGGGATAACATATTACACTGCCTCCTGTGGTAAACTGCAAGGGAAAAGAAACTTCAGCCTTCAGAAGCTGAAGCAGCAGCCTCCAGCATTTCTTTTCCATCACTGAGGAAGCAATTTGGCTTTATAGATTGGACTAAGCAAACCCAATTAACAAGAAACTCACATTAATGCAGTTTCAGAAGGCTAATACAAGATGAATGATTTTTCTGCATCTGTGTTATACCCAGCAGAGCCAAGGCAAACTCTTATGCTGAGATCTTTCTTTAGGCAAAAAAGCATCAGAGGATCTGTCTCAGATTGCAGTATCAGTAGAACAGGTTATAAAACAAACTGACAAAATTAATAGTAACAAATCACCCAGGCCAGATGGTATGTGCCCTGAAGTTCAATAGTAGCATGAGGGTGAAACAGTTGAACTATTAATATTAAGCATCTAAATTCTTGATTAAAATTGCTTTGGCACCGGCATAGTGGAAAGTGTCAGGGATGATACAAAAACATGTTTAAAAGGGGATGGGACTATCCAGGGAACTGTACCCTGTTGAGACTGACATCTAGGCTGGTGTAATTGATAGATACCAAAATGAAGAGTACACAGTAAAGAATTAGTGGACCAATGGATAAATATGTTGTGCTCTGGAGTAATTAATGTGATTTGTGTAAAGCAAAAGTAAGTCTCACAAATCCACAAGGAAACAACAACAGCATAGGGACAAGCTATAGCCCCAAAGGCTTTCAGCAAGGTACCTCAGCAAAAGCTTTCAAGAAAACAAAGTTGCCATGTGACAAGATAAAAATTCTCTCATGGATAAAGTACTGGAAGTAAAGGGAAGGGATCAGTGAACTGCTTACTCAGTGAACGTAGTTTGCTGGTGAGTTCCATAGGGATTGGTGCTAGGGCTGGTGCTTTTCAACATATTGTAAATTATTTAGAAAAAAGGATGAATAGTATAGTAAAAAAATCTCAAAAGAATATTACATTATTCAGGAGAATAAAAATGCAAGGTGACTGCAGAAGGCTGCAGATGGACCATCTGATACTAATTGACCAGGAAAAAGCCAAAGATTAAATTAACTCTTAATAAAAGTAAAGTAATGCTCATGAGGAGAAAGAAAACCAAACCCAACCCCACCTAAAACCAACAAGCTCCCCAAACCCTAAGTTATTATACACAGTAATGAACTTTGAACTGATAATCACCCTTTGTGAGCGAGATGTTGGATTTGTAATGGAAAGCTTATGTGGAACAGGACAGGGAGGCCATTGCATGAAGTCATGGTGTGTCCATGTCTGATATAGCTGTTGCAGGCTCTGCTCTCCCTATCCCCATCTCACAGACGTGCCCTAGAGTTAGAAAGGGCATAGAGAAAGGCAACAGGATGACAAAATTTATAGAAAGGCTTCTACAAAAGGGAGTAACTAAGCAGACTATGACTTTTTAGTCTGAAAAAGGCATAAGTGGGGGAGCTTCTACAACATCATGACCAGCACGGTGAGAGTGAATATTCTGCTGCGCATGATTTAAGAGTTTGGGGATTGATTGACAGATGAAAGATTCAAAAACAAACAAAAAGAGACTCTTTCAACCCAAGAAAAGGATTACTCTATAGAATTCATTGAGCCTAGACGCTGTAGACAACAAAGTTTACATACATTTTTAAAAATGCATAAGTTCATGAAAAGTAAACAATCCATGTAGAGGTTTTGCATATGAAGATATCATCTCTGATTTGGAAAATCCCTGAGCTGCAAGCAGATGCACTCTGAGCCACGTTCTTGTATCTTTCCCCAGGTATCTGCTACTAGTGGCTCTCTAACACACTAAGGAGGGTTTTGTTTTTACTGAGTTACCCTTTTACAGTTACTCTTATAAAAAAGCCTGATACTTTTCCTAACAAACTATAAATTGTAACTTCGTATGGATCATATCCAATTAGACAGATTGGCTGTGGCTATAATTTAAATTGCTGTGCTTATAAACCCCCCCTCTATTAAAGTGCTTACAATAATCTACAATCTACAATATAGTAGTCATACCTGCTCCTCACAACATAAATACTTCATTAGCCAATGTGTTGTATCATCATCTGTCCTTGGTCAGGTAGATTTTAAGGCTAGCATCTACGACACCAAAAGCATTATAGGACATCTCTAATGCTGAATCAAACGACTAGATGGAGAAAAGCTCTACCCGGTTAATTCTGAGTGTTTATTTCACGGCTACAAGTGTGCATAAACACTATGTGTAACTGTGTTACCTAGATTTCATTAGGTATCTCTGAACTGTAATCCTGCTACAGCTGTGACACACATGGGCACACTCCTGTAGACAACATCACAAATGGTGCTCCACAGAAAACTTGCTTTGAAACGTACACCGACACTTCTGCTGTTTACAACATGAAACCACCAATTTTCTTATTTCTTTATTTCCCAGACATAATCTTCAGAATAGCAGAAAGGAGAACTTTTAAAGCTGAGATTTATCACTTCAGAGCAGTAAACACACTTTAGTAAGTACTGCAGAAATCCTTAGGCTGTCCTGTCTTGCATGAGGCCAGTCTACTGATTCAGTTGCATGATTTAGAAAAGGTCAAGAGGACAACAGTTGAAATTCTAAGCAATGGTCCATTTTTTGCCCTGTTGTTTTGCATTTGTTTATATATCTGCACTGGGATCAGCTTAAATGAAAAGTGCCTATATAGAATGTTAATCTTTCTCAGCGACATTTGATGTTTAATTTTGTGGTATATGCTGTTCATTATTAACAGCCATCAGCAGCTGAACTGATACTGTCAGTTGTTGTCAGATGTGACACTGGGCTCTGATCCTGAAAACGTGCGAATATATGACAAAGAAATCTTGTTGGACACCACTGATGATTTTTTTTTGTGTGTGTGTGATTTTATGTTTACTTCTAGCATGTCTCCAAAAGGGTTGAACTAACATTTACAGCCTATGAATGATCTAAGCAAGATGTTTTCCTGTAACATTAACAAATGAAGCTGCACAGAAGCAGCAGAAACTCTGCAAACAGAAAAAATTCCAAACACTGATAAACCAGAACCATATTGCAGTCAAAGTCATATCCTAAATGAACAGCTGTAACAGCTATTGCCATGTGCACTTGACCTCACTCAGTATCCATTTTATGAGGGCAATGCTATAAACACTCATCACACAAATTGTTCTTTCCACAGAGAACAAACAATCTAGAAGCTAAGCAACGAGGTACACAGGAATAACATGATGAACAGGAGGGTAATTACTTAAGACTATAACACAATGTTATTTAAGACTTCAAATTAGATGAGAGGATTATATACACTAGCACGGACTGTTACTGCACATTCAACTTCTCTTCACAGAAAACAGACTCCCTTAGTAACAGTCTACTTTGTCTTTACAGATGCATCATTTTTATTACAAATCTTGTTAATCTGACAACACATTGATCAACAGGAAAGATTTACACTCCTTAGCTGTCAAGAGCTGTACCCTTATGACTCTTCCATCATCTTTTCCAGTAAGAAACTGACTAGAAAGTTTCTCTGTATTATGGAGGAATTCTTCAGATGTGAACTACATTCAGTAATGAGAAATAATTAGTTATATAGCATCTTCCAAATGTGAATGTTAGAACTAGTTAAACTGCTTATTGATTTCAGCTTTGTCTTGCCTCCTGCTGACTCTGAACATAGACTACAACAAACAACTGGATCCCATCAGTCTTGGCAGACCAAAGTTTTTTGGGAAAAGGTCTTACAAATGACATACACAGGAATAAAGAGCCTTTACAAAACAACAAATAAAAAGAAAAGTATTTTTATCTAAAATTAAGTGTATGGAAATCCCAGTAAGTAAATTTTAGATGGAGACTAGCACTGTTGACTGCAACTAAATTAAATCCCCTATTTATGAGCTTCCCCTACCTCTTCTTTGTAACAGCCAAAGTACTTACTAATGAAATCTGATTTTCATACTTAAAGCCAAACTCATTACCTTCTTTTGCAGCCATTTGTTCTTGAGGAAATTCCTCCCGCCTTCCCTAAAGCATAATATACATAAAGCTGAAGGTGAGAGCTAGAGTAGGGGCTTTCAGAAGACAGAGGTGGTCATGGTCCTTATACCCCCTTTACAGGAGACTTCTGAGGAGGTTTCAAGAGGTAGGACTTACCTAGTGGCTGTGCTAAGGAGGACTCCCAGGCAGGACCAGTGATTGTACAACACAAAGTTTTACAGTCAACATGAGCGCAAGCAAACACATCTAAAAACAGCATATGTGGGTGCAGTTTCACTGAAGACAGTGGTGAAAGTTACTACTTTATGGAAAAACAGAGCCAGGCAAAAGCAACAAATTGCAAGAGTTTTCTCAACCCACCATAACTTCTTTACTATCTTTTCTTCCTCGTTGAGGTATTTCTGTCTTTCTTGTTCCACCAGGTTGCGCTGTCGCTGCACAGGATCTTCAAGCCTCTTCACAGTTTCAATCATTTTGCCATTGATTTCCATCTCTGCTTTCTTCACCATTGCTCTCAGCATCTCCTGGTTCTGCAGCTGTTGCACAAAAGAAATCAACTTCAGTTTTTCCTGCTTGACTGACATCCCTGGCAACAGAATACATTGTAGATACGGAAATAGTTTGGGATAAACACAGCCCTACTGTGTGAGAGAGAGCTTTTACCTTCTCATTTCCCTCTTTACCTACAAACATTATTCCGTGGGGCAGTGTTGGAGGTGAGAAAAGCCTAAATCTGATTAACTTCTAATGTATATGTCTACCTTCTAATGTATATATCTAACTTCAAGTTGCAAACTGATCAACAAAAGATGCTTGGATCAGTACACCACCTTAGGTACGTAACTTCTGCAAGGTTTGTGGGCCTTTAGTCTGCTCGGTCCAGCAAGAATCAAGAATTAATCATGACTTAGGAGAATGCCGGAAACCTGACTTCCACTCTGTGTGTATCTCGCAAGCCTATGCATCGCACTGCCCATACGTGCCTAGTGGATAATCCCACACATTAATGTCAAGGCTGGAACACACTGCTGTTGTCAGAATGGAATTTTTCAGTCTCTCAAGTGGCAGAGGAAGGATTGTGCCATCCGGTGTAATTTAGTACAGACATACACCTCATCTGCAATACATAAAACCTCCTGTACCCACCAAAAATCCCTCTTCATAATACGGTCATTTTCCTGAGAACTGTAAAAGTCACACCTTCTTCCTTAACTTAGCCTTATATTAAGTACCTAAAGCATTGATTTTCTTACTGATATTGTTTGCAGAACAAAACACAGCTAAGAAAACGAACCAGACTGTATGCTTTTGTGGGAAGCCCTAGAGAAGCTATGCCCCCCACTCACACAAACCAAAGTGTGATAAACAGGGCTCCATCTAGTCACAGCTTTAGGATACAGGCAACACAACTCTGTCAGCCCAGCAGCCATCTCATGCTGTAAGTTTTTTAAAACACCTGTGTCAACTGGGAGATGAAGTTCCAGTTTTAAAACTAGCAATTGAACTGTCAGCTGTCTTCTGAACATCCAGGCTTAACAGCCAAACCACATGTAACAAGCAAAGTAAAACCACTGCCTAACAGGAAGAATCACAAAAATGGGTTACCTACAAGACAGTATAATGCAAAGTGACTTCTTTTTAAGTTGATTTAAGAGAATTCATGGGATTCAGAGAAAAAAAAAAAAAAGGAAAAAAGCCTTTGTCCAGGCCATTCTCTCCAATCAGTGTGGGAATTGGAGGAACAAGCTCAACTCTCCCCTCCCAACTGTTCAGTCCTTGTGTCTGACTCTGCCTTCTCCAGTGACACACGTGCAATGAGAGGGAGGGTGACACTTCACTGAAGTGTAGGAGTGGGGCTGAGCTGCAACAAGCAGAAAGTGTTAGCTCAAAACTCTGCTGAAGATAAGCATTAGCTGTTAGGGAAAAAAAATAAGATGGAAAACATTTGAAACAGCACAGATTTATAAACACTGTCAGCTGCTTTATACCAGACTGGATTCTTTTGAAGACAGTGCATATGTGTATTTTTCCCCGCTACGGGATTAATGTTTCGATTTGATAAATTAAAACCTCTTACAGCAGGGCCAGCACAGCTGAGACATGCATCTCTTTCACTACACCATATTTTCAGGAAGGAATTCATAAATGAATGAATGAACGAGTGAATGAGCATGTAACACTTCAGTCATACAGTTAATTCACAGCTCTTTAAAAAGTGGGAAATTTGACACAGGGAAGTGACTTGGGATATGTGAAACAACTGATCTGAGGTCAGTGAGAAGGTCAGTGAGAAGGAGCCAGACTTAAGTCTCAGATGTCCAGAATGTAAGTCTTTATGTTCCTCAGCTAGTAACAGTGACACCCAGTAATACCAAAATTAAGTATACGTGAGTATCTGAGGTTAGGCAATTGCAAGTACAATTCTTTTCACCCTATTATGAAGGTATATAGGGGATCTGTATTTATTGTAGTGACATCTACAGCTAAGGGGCTTGTCACTTCCATTTATGCAGTGCTTGAACAGTATTAGAACGTTCCAGTCACAAAAGTTCATCCATTTCTGATTACAAGGTTAGGGAATAAAAATAAAGCTCTGCAATATTTCAGAAAGCTTGTATGATGAGGACTCCCAAACCTCAATGTCTGGAGTGAGCTCCTGAAGTCTGGGAAATGACTCATCTTGGAATCAAAGAGATGTTTTTGCCATTTCTATGAAAATTCATGCAACACTTGGCTAATTCTGGAAAACCTGGTTTTGTTCATGCTTGGGGAACAGGGACAGAAGAAGATGAGAAGGAAGAGGTACAGATGGTTACAGAGAGAGAAGAGAAGGAACCAGAGGAGTAATTGTGGGTTTAAGCAGGGCAGAATCACCAGCCAAAGGACAACATAAGGCAGGGCAAACATAAGGCAGGAGCAGAGGGGAAGAGCTGGCTGAGGAACAGGAGGCAGTCTCTGGCAGCTATAGCACATTAACCTCCACATTCTGTAATTGAACCTGATTCTTACCTTTCTTCTGCCAGCAGTACCAGATCTCACACCCCCTGGAAAAGGGCATACCCCATTTGGCCTTCAGACCACCTCTACCACTTATTCTAGCACCACAAGTGGAAGAACTTTTATGGACCTGCCAAAGTTATTCTGGTTCCACAGAGTAGAACTTTTTGTACTGTAACTTTGCTTAAAAACAAGCCAAATAAACAATCTTAGACCCTCATACTTAAAAAGAAACTTCATTGAAACAGTCAAGTTCCAAAATCAAGCGCCCAAAAGTAAGGAAAAGCAATGCAGGCTTTCCTGTTACCACCAAATGTCAATTTCTGCTAATTAGAATTAACTTGACTTGTAACTGCTAGCAGCAATCAAACAGAAATATCACATGCTTTTTTAGATTTCTAGCATCCTCCTCTACATTCATAACCCTTGGCTCTCACTCCCAGCCTCACCAATTCCTCCAGATACCTACCTTGTCCCTCTTCTTCGTCTACTGCTTTGGCCATTAGCTATTACTGCTCTCTCACAAGTACCCCAGCACTGCCTCTGGCACCCACTTCAAGAATAATCTGAACCAGTTTAGATGACTTTGAACCAGTTATTATTCATGAGACCTGAAACTGGGAAATCAAATATTAGTTCACAGTCTCGCTTCTCATTAGGAAACAAGTATGACCTGTCCAGTGGGAGCAGGACCTGTCCTGCTGGGAGAGGCTTCTGGGCCACCCACCTCCCCACACACTACAGCACACAGCCACAAACAGGGACTGACTGCCTGCAGCTCAGGATGTCTGTAGAATCTGTTTATCTAATTCCTAAATTTGTTACCATACACAGATTAAATGAAGTCTCACCAATTCTATAATACAGCTCAAAACACATTTGAATTTCTAATTCAAAGTTACACCTGGGAGACCGAATATCATATACCATTCATGACAGTATTGTTATTATATTTTCCATCCTTTTCATAGCACTCATTTCCCTGCAAATAATACATTAAGTGAAGAAAAAGCATGCACATATACACATTCCAAATGCTGAACCTTAATCACGTCTAACTGCTTTCCCTTAAAATGTGTTCAATTAAGGAAAGGAAGGAATAAACAAAAATAGCATCCAACATACATATAAGCTAATGATCTATACCATAAACATGAGCTCTAAGCTTTGGTTCAAACCTGCCACTAAGAGTTCTCATTGTCTGGGAGTGCAGAATGAACAACCCCACTGAACTCATCATGGACTCCTGTCTTACCAACAACAAATGCAGTCAGAACATAGGCTGGGTGATAGCTTATCTCTGGCAATGAGAAAAACTCCATGGCACCATGAAACTATTCTTTCTTGAGTATCTCTGAAAATGCAAGTACTTAAGGAAGATGCTAGTGAAGTAGCTAGAAGCATATCTAACCTCTAACAACAGCCACAATGCAAACATCTTTAAGAATCCCTGGTGAAAATCCAACCACAGAATAAAACAGTCTTAACTGTTTGGTTGCATCTGGTAACATACACATTCAACTGGTATGTGAATCAATACATCTGGATCAATTGCTGCTGCATATGGTTCAAAGCCAGGTTTTGCTAGAACAGACAAAGGCTATAGGAATGAACGGGTGTTTTCCACCATGTGTTTCTCTGATTCTATTAAGCAAATGAGTAAGAACTTAAAGTGGTAACATCAAGTGAAAATTGAACCACAGAAAGTGTTAAATATATAGTTTTATGCCCTGTTCTTGTTTCTTACTTATCTTGCAAACTTTTTGCCTGTGCAATCATCTCTGAGTTCTTCGAAAGTGTTTCTTTTAGTCTGTCAGTGTATGAAAAATTCACACAAACAGGAACAAACTGACTGCCAACCCAGTAGAAACAGTGAAAAATATGAAGTAGTCACACATAGTATGCAAACAACCCAGAAAAACAGAAAAATACTTTTCTCTTTTACTTCAAATTATTTTCCAAAAAGACAGCACAAAATCTTTTCATTAGACGTGTGATATCTCCTCACTCTTCAGTTTAAAATACCAGCTGTTTCACTTACTGCACTACAAACTGGGAGCTCTTTTCAAAATAATTCCACCATTTCAGGAAAGCCATGACAAAAACTCACTCTCAGGAATGTAATTTATATGTAATATACTAAGGTTTCCCTTGAGCTACAGGTTCTTCCATCCGATTATCACAAATCTGCCCGCTTCCTACTGCCACATTGCACTAAATTCGCCATCATTTCTGAAATAAGGGAAGCCAGCCAGAGTTAATTAACACACTCGGGATACATCCTTTTTTCCTTCTCAATACTTCCTTGGCAGCATTGATTTACATAGATGGTACAAGTTTTTTCACTCCTGTGTGCTATAATGCTGTATCTGATCAAAAGCAAGGTCACCATCCCAGGCAGGGCCTGGAGCCAACTTGCAGCTGGGGAAATGTCACCTCCCTGGTGAGCGGGCCCTGTGAGAACGATGTGCACTGCCTCCAGCCCAGCACTGTGACCTCCATCCCACTTTAGGAAGCCACATGCTGTGGAAGCACAGCTGGTGGCCAGGTGTCTGAGATACCTCTGCATTTGGCACACGGGGTTACAGAAGGACAGAGGGGCTGCAGTGGTTTGCAGCACAAATGCGTAAGAATATGCACTTACACATAAAGTGCCAGGGCAGAGATCCCAAACCAGAGTCTTGCAATTAGATGGGGACCATGATGGCCGGCACGTAGGCAGCACTGCAGAGAACAGCTTTTAAAAGATGCATTTGCTATAGCAACATACTCATTATAAGCTGAAAATGTAAACACATGGGTGTTGTATCACAGGCATAGGTCACCTCGCTGACACAACTGTTTGCTCTAAATGCCTTTAGACACCTCTTCATTGCCAGAAAACTGAGAGCAGGACCTTGTCATAGCATCTTCAGTCTTGGCCACGTTTTCTTTACTCTGATGTTTACCTCACCCTTCTGCTCCCTTGCCCTGTAAGTGGCTCATAGTTTGATTTCCTTTAGTTAAAGAAGCAATGGCAAAATGTGCTCTGAATTCTGATGTGTATTATCATTATTCTGTTAGAAAACTAATCAGCAAATCAAAGGAGATTCACGCAGTACCACTCCCATCTTCAAAACCACCTGGTTTTGTAGCTGCAGCCCTACAATACCAAACATGTGATGTCACTTTCCAGGCAAGAAGTACTGGCAGAGTATTAAAGTTTCCCCTGCTGTCCACTTTGTCTTACAAGAAATTGCTTTACCTCCTTCTGCATCTTCTGAGCTATTCAATTTCCAATTAAGTGAAGGGCTGAAGACCTGTACAGCTGCATATGCTTATTTTCACAGTGTCTAACATGAACAGCATATATTTACATTTGCAGCATGATGGTATGTGTCAGCAGAACATTTTGGTTAACTCACCATTGCTCTTATTGTTTCTTGCAGATTTTGAAAGGTTGATGTGTATTAGGAAGATACTGGTAAAATCTGAATACAAGTAAGGCACAACCTTACTTATATTCAAATATATAAAACCTTGGCAGCAACTTTTGAAATATCTTTTTTCCTTGCTGCTTAAGTTGGCTATTCTTCTGGATTCTGTAAATACAGGGCTCAAGCTCTGCCTTAATGCATATCTACTGATCCTTAGCTACATTTGGGTTTCCTGACATCAAAGCTGTTTATTCAGGAACTTTAAAACTGTCTCAATAGTAAACAGTATGGAGCAGAACATGGCTCTTCCAACATGTTTATACAGCACATAACATTGCAGTGTCCAAACTGTAATCACAGACTTGCTATTATTGTAATATAAATACTGTTTAATGTCTAGAGTCATCAAGCAAAGCCAGAAAGTAAGATTTTTTTTATCAATATCAGTAGTTAAACTGAACTAATTCTCATCCTTTTAGGACTATGTAAGTGGTGTATGCTATAGCAGAATACACTTTTGTGTCTGTAATATGCGGGTCTTCTCTTTGCTTAGAATTCTGCTATTAAGAATCACTCGTACATATGGGGGAGCAGAGGAGAGGGAGAGAGAAGGGAGGAAAAGGGCATTTGCTGACAATTACCCTGATAAGCATACCTGTAGCTGCTTCATCTGATGTAGCTGCAGCCGCAGATCTGACACGTTGCGTTTCATCCCATGAAGGCTGACTTGCATTGATGGGGCTCCAGCAGAGTGATGGATGACAGCAGATTCCAGAGTTGCCAATGCATTCTTCCCACCAGATATGTTAGCAGCACCTACAATAAGCAGCAGCACAAGTTGAGCTCACCAGCAGAGAAGGTGCAAACATGATCTGTCCTCTGCCTATTGAACTCACATGTATTTCACGTAGATGGGCGAGAAAAGTAAATTATAGTTGCCAATGTTCAGTACTAAAAGGGGACTGGCACCTCCTTATCCATTATGTTTTGAGGGAAGACTCTAAAATGTCAGAGTGAGTCTGTGCTGGAGCCTCAGCCATACCTGAGTACTGCATTACCACAGGACTGCTTCCTAACACATGTAGTGGAGATGGGATAATAAACTATAACTGCAGATTACAGAAAACAGCAGCAAATCAAATTGGTGCTGAAAGTAGCTTCAAGGTTGTCTTCTCAGGAGGCATCCAAGACCTAGTTGATGCACATTCCCAGGAGTCCTGAACTGTGTATTTGTTGATTAATTATCACTGAAGAGATATTCAGTCAATTGCCAAGTGTGGGGGAAAGTTTTCTATAGAGAATCTTGCTTTGCTGCTTGAATTACAATTGTGTGACTTCTATCAGGCGTCTCCAACTGCTACTGTGTAAAACCAGAAGAGAAAAGTAACAATGGTGTGGCAGAGAACTGCTCTCCAGCCGTGTTTCCTCCACCTATTCCCTTTAGCCTGACATTTATTCAAGACTGTGTTCACAAAGGAATACAGCATAACACAAGGAAGTGAGCTCAGCCATACTCTGAGAGTAACCATCAGTATGCTCACAAGACTTTCTTCATTAAATAATTCTGTTCCCCTCATCAATGTCAAGGTTGTTCTTTTCAGTCTCAACTAACTGGGAAGAAGCTTTATTCACAGAGTACAAGCAAATTCCAGCTAATCAGTTGACAGTCATGTTACAGCTTCTTCTAGCAATTTGCACTTACACACCTGTATGTGTTCCTTCCCTTTCCTACCACCAACAGGGAAAATGACAGACTGTTGGTAGGACACACTTCATTTTCTAGGTCCAGGACTATGTTGATCACAGTACCAGATCCATCTTGTCCCTTGGGTTCAGACAGCTGCCACTCCATGAACTACTGCATTATCAGCCCCTCATTGCAAGAAAGACCTTGACGTGCTGGAGCATGTCCAAAGAAGAGCAACAAAGCTGATGAAGAGTCTGGAGCGCAAGTCTTATGAGAAGTGGCTGAGAGAAGTGGGGTTGTGTAGTCTGGAGAACAGGAGGCTCAAGGGAGACCTTATTGCTCTCCACAACTACCTAAAAGGGGAGGTAGTGAGGAGAGTGTCAGTCTCTTCTCCCAAGTAACAAGTGATAGGACAAGAGGAAATGGTCTCCAGTTGTGCCAGGGAAGGTTTAGACTGGATATTAGGAAAAATTTCTTCCTCAAAAGGGTTATCTGGCATTGGAACAGGCTGCTCACGGAATCGGTTTAGTCACCATCCCTGGAGGTATTTAAAAGATGTGTAGATGTGGTACTTAAGGCCATGGTTTATTGGTGGACTTGGTAGTGTTATGTTTATGGTTGGACTTCATGATCTTAAAGGTCTTTTCAAGCCTACATGATTCTATGATTCTGTTCTATGCTTATGTCATTCACACTTCATTTCCTTCCTGCTCTATGAATAAAACAAAAAATCTGAGGAAACAGAATATAAGTCATCGGGGGATCTCCACAGGAATCTTGGTTATCGTTTGTTCTCACAAGCGCTCATTCTATCAAGTTCAACAAAATCAAACAGAAACTAGTGTTGCGAGCTTGCCTTTGCCTGCTGAAGGCAAATTTTCAGTGCTCCAAAGGGCATGACACATTTTTCTGGCTGGAATGAATATGAACCCATGAGGGGTAAGTTTTATCCCTGCCCTCTCATCACTAGTTGTCTTTTTAACCAGCAAAACCTCCACATATGCCCATAAATACAGCTCAGCATAAAAACACATTGTTATTCCTTTGCCATTAGGTGTGGATGCCTCAAATATAGCCTTTGCAAAATTCATCTGGGGGAAGCATTTTCAAAGGATGGAAGTTACACCTGACTGTTTTTATTTAAAAATGGGCCAAGAGGTTTCTGAAGAATCATGTTTCTTGCTTTACCTACGTTTGTAACTGCTGTCAGTAAAAGCACAGGCTCCTCTGGCTGCACCCATTCTATATATGGGGTGCCATGCCATAGGCTTCCAGGGACTCGCTCAAACAAAAAGCTGTTCTAAAGCTGGTGCTGGCTGTTGTAATGCTATACCTTACCCAAACTTGCTCCAGCTAGATCTACTCGGTGCTTCAACAACGGCACTTTTCATTTGAGTGCTGAGCAAGCTGCTGCACATTTTTGCTATACTCCAGTGTGATTCAATGCTCTCTTGACTTTCAAAGAGCTGCCTAACAGAAAGCAACGCTCAAGAAATAAACAGTCCTTGTTCACTGCCATTCTGTACCCACTCCATGCTTCAGTCTAATATATGCTAATACTTGTCTGTCTACATGTACAATGCAGTTTTTCCTACAGTCAAGCATCTATTTCCCTCCCACGTGCACTATTTTTTTCATTTTTTTTTTAAGAAAAGGATATTTAGTTCATAAACCCTACAGACAGAAACCCCCAGATAGTCTGAAAAATGTGGATAAGCCTCCAAGAGTTCTGATCTCCAGCCACAAATCTAGACTATTTTTGAAAGCACATCTACCTTTCTGCTATTTTTTGCCTCAAGCAAAAGCTCCAAAACCTCAGCCCCCGACCCTGTGATGATGCAGCCAAGGCATGAATCAGACCCTGACATTCTCTTCCCCCATGCTGGACCCCAGTCAATTCACATATTTTCTCAGGAAGGGGTGCCTGCTTTCCTCTTAGTGTAGATAGACTGTGATCTGCTTCTGTAAGCAATAAATGTCTCTGACTCCTTACAAAGCAGCTTTCCTCCTCTTCTGCTGCCTTGGCCACCTCTTCTCACCATTACGTACTCTCTGCTGCCACAGAGTCCCTGCTGCAGAGTGTGCTCAGAGCCTGTGAAGCATGACATGGGACTCTTAAGGGTGTGAAACACCACCACAGTTACCGAGTGAGCATGGGAGCGCAGTAAGGATCAGCAGCTGATTTCTCAGATACATATTTTCATCAAAAAGGAATAAAAGGGCAGCTGAATGAGGGGTTGTTTCATCTAGGGAGTATTGCTCGCTTTTGGAAATAGTCACAGACTGTAGCTTTGTGAGTAGATGTACGGCCAGATGGACTGAAGAAACAGTACTGGCTCTCAGGTTTTTAAATAAACCCTTGCTGGAGCTAGGTATGGTGGCTTGAATGCAGAAACCCTCCATAACTCCCTAATACTCTGGACAAAAAACAAATGTTAACTTTTCTTTTTCCTTTTACAAAGGCTAATGAACTAAACTGACATTTCTAAAGCACAAATAGAACTGATGTGCAAAAAGGGAAATGGTTTACTATTTGTCCAGGCTCAGGAAGGTATGCAACACAACTTTCACTCCCTGACACTTGACCTTTGCTATGGTTGCAAAGACTGCTCTCCTTCTATTTTCCACGTTTTATTTTTCTTTCTAAAATGTTGAGGTTTTATTTTGAGCAGGCTAGAAAAAAGGCCATCTAAAGATACCCAGCAATGTTTCTTCACAAATTACTCATATCTTCATCAAAGAACAACATTTTCAAGCATCATTTGGGTAAAACACCTGACAGTTATTTAGTTCTCTTTCCTTCCAGTTAGAATTCACTAAACAAACAGGTAAATGCAATGTTAATGTTGCAATTCCATCATTAACAATCTGTGATGGCCAGGCACTAAAGCACCCTTAAAAGACTAAAATATTACACATATATATTACTGTGGAACTTCAGCTCATTGATTCAGAATGGAATCAGGATCATGTTTTACCTGCAAACACTGGCAGAGTTCAAAGACTGGCGTGATCTGTCTTTGAATCTGAGATAAGCAAGTAGGCATGGACAATGTTTTTAATTTACAGATCATCACAGCAAGAGTCATGCATGTGAAAAAAGCACACAGGTATACAGAGATGGCAAGACACCTCGTAACGACCAAGGAATCAAATCTGGGCCCTACATGTGTAATACTTCTCCCAGCTACCATCTCTCTCTCTGGGTTTGTACTTATGGTGTGACTGCAGAAAGACATACTCCTTGATGCCTTTTCAGGAAGTACTGAAATTCCCTTCTTCCTCTTCCAACCAGGCATCACCTAGCAAAGAACTATTGCTCTTTTTTTTTTTTTTTGGTAATCCATGATACAACAGATCTTATTTTAATCAATGAATCCAGGATTAATCTATCAATCTCACCACTTGATGAACAAATATATGACAGAAAAGAGACTGAGCATTTCCCAGCATATTTGTTAGTAATCTCAAGGAGACTCTTTCTAGAACGGTTTGGGTTTAGAGTCACATGCCATCCTTATGTGAAGAGTCCCTTGTGTGAAAAGCCATTCACTTTTGATGAACTGAAGAAGGTTATAAGGATTCAGTCATGGGATTTATCCTAACATTAGTAGAAGAGACACAGCCAGTCTTTGAAAGCTTACTGCTCTTTGAACCTACCCCCCATGAAAGAACTGAGCCTAAAGCAATAAAACATAAGAAATGCAGACAAGCACTATTGTTAAAGGCTCTTTTTCTGCAGTGAAAAAGCATTTTTATTTAGGCTCTTTAATATCTGAGGCTGAAGAATCCACGACAGACTAGCAAAGCAAAAACATGTTAAATACAACAATTCGGTTTATATGAAAACCAGAGTATTCACAATCTAGCTATATAAAGTTATCTAGGATGTAGAAATGTTGGTTTCTTTCCCTTCCAAAGTGAGCTAGTTCCCTATTTTTTGTCTCCTATCATTGGAACACATACTATAAAATACAATGTTGGTTCAACATCGATGAGCCAATTTTATCCTGCACAGATGTTTTATTGTTCAGGATGGGAAGCTATTCACGTTTCTGCTTACCAGTGCTCTAGAAAGGACTGCTCAATCAACATTTTGTACTACTTTTTCTTTCAAATAGACTTTGAAATTGCTAAAACTGGTATCTCAGTTGTAAGTGCACAGTTGTCAAGTGCAATTGTGTACTACAAGAGTCAACAGTCTAAATAGCTATACTTAATAAGGATTGGGGTGAACTGAAGAACAAAACAGCAGTCGGCAGGAGCGTTTTTAGATGCTGCTGACACGTTTAAAGCAGAAACATTATGTAGTATATTCTGGCAGATTGCCTAATTTTCAAGTAATCAGGGACTGCATCGACTTATTAAATTCAAAAGCAAGTGCAAAAGCAAAATATTCTATTTATACAGGGCTATTCTATTATGCAGCAGTCCTTGGTAATAGCCAATGTGCGTTACAATGCTGTAGTGTATTAGGGTCAGCATCACACCTTGTTTCCCTTTAACTTAATTTAAAGGCAGTTTAATCTGGTGGCTGAGTCATGCTGGGAAGACTGGATTTAGGGTTACAGATGCAGGAGTTACAAGTATACTTCCTAGCACTGATAGGTATCCTTGCAGATGAGTGGCTGTATTGCTTGCCCCCACTGCCCTACCCTCATCACCCAAGTGATCAGAAAGGCATCTGTTGCATAACCTGAATGCTGGTATCCTTACTCACATGCTGGATATGGGCATGGTCATGTGACAAAGTAAATGTCTCTGTCAGTACGTGACAGATGCTGATCTGCTGTCTGACAGTAAATTACATGCCCCACTCTCCACCCCCCATGCTTGGACATGCAGCTGTTAGCTGTAATTTTGCCATTTCGGGGACGTGTGTTCAGTCATACGGTAAGGTAGTGAGTGAGGAATCTTTAACAACAGTGGCAAGAAATGGTTGCTGGTCAGATGAACCAGCATTCTGTGCTGATGGGCTGGGCATGACTTCCACACCGTGGAATTCCCACCTTTGCTTTGTGCAGGCAAATCACTGGATAACTCAGGTTGAAAGAGACAGCTGGAAGTCATCTGGTCCAAACTCACAGCAGGGCACTCTTAGATCAGAACCTTCAACTCAGTGTTCCCCACAAAGTATATATCTGAATTAGTACAAACACAATGCAAACAGAAAGGCCAAACAGCAATACAGTACAAAGAGGAACACAAGGCATTGTGTGTGCAGGTTTTGATGGTTTGATAGGTGCCTTGTATAAGACCCACGTGAGTAGGGAATACCATAAATTCTTAGTGTATAATGACACTGAAATAGGGGAAGTCTAAGAGCATTTTGCAGCTGTTTTGAAAAATGATGGACTTCTCAGTAAGTTGTCAGAAACTGATGAATTACAACTTCTTTCTTCACAGCCTTAAATATTGCTCTCTCCATCCAGGGGCCAGCAGGAAGGGAAGAGCTGGAACAGGACCAGAGAGTGGCTTGGGAGAAAAGTTCCAGTACCAGGATTTTAGCGCTTTCTCTCTTGTATATGCTTGATAGTTTCCAGGTCTGGTTTGATTTCTGTCGGTTAGGAGGACATACTGCAATTCCAGATAAACAGGAATCCCGAACGTGAACTAACAGCTCCAACCGAAAAGCTAGTTAAGAGCATAATAGGTTTGCTAACAAATGCGTGTGATTTACTACCTGCCAGCGCACAGACCTCCCTGTGGGAACAGCATTGCCAGGAAGTAGGGAACTGCCTTTATTTGCATACAGTGCATGGCAAAGGGTGAAAAGAAGGCATACAAACATACACACACCCTGCAGACATCTCCAGCAGCAGCCCATACACAAAGAGCTCCAATCACATGGAGATCTTTTTTCACAACAGCCTTAACTCCATCTTTTAAACACTTAACAGCTCTCCAAGAGGGAATCTAAAATAAGACCAACTCATATTGGCTTCATAATTGATGCTTGCTCAAAAAAGTTTAGGCACAGGCTAACAATTAGCAACAGATCAATACGGCTTAATTAGAGAAAGTGCTATCTTGCTGACTGCTAAATTACTTAATGTCATTACATCCGTAGCACCCTACTGACAGAACTTCTTAGAAAAGTTCAGATGACCAGAATAGGAATGAAATATTTAGCTGTCCACAGCAATCTGGATACATCTGCTTATGTTAATGACAGATACACACTATAGATGGGATGAGTCACTGGAAAATTCACTATATGCAGAGACTCTGTACCTCATTTAAACCATCCAGTGCAGGTGTGAAATTCATTCCACAGACCACCTCAACCTGTCAGAAATTCCTCTCTTAACAAAGATGTGATCAACTCCCATATCCTGAACTTCAGCTTCAGTTCTGACACTAGAGCAATGGGAATTTAAGTAAATTTCACATTTCTATAAGGGATGCTAGTAATGTTAGAGAGGCAGAATTTGTAAGTTAGAAGTGAATTATCTTACCTGCAGTGTCAGTGCTGCTCTTGCTGGACACAATTTTCATCATAATCTTCTCACTAAGTAATAAAAAGAAAAATGATAATTTTAACATACTAACAATAAAACCGTATTGAAGTTTATAATCAGCAAATTAAATGGCCTTGTCTAGCATATATATTTTTGATTTAAATCACCAGTAGCTTGTCAGTTGCTTTTTTTTTTTTTTTTTTTACAATCAGCTTTTAATACAAGTTAAGCAAGGAATGCAGTATAAGCAGTAGAAAGCACAGAGATGTAGCTACATTGATTCGTTTTAACACAAACAAGAGTAATGCAGTTAATCTCCATCTATCATTTGGCATATTCTTCCTCTCTGCCTAGCATTCTCATGGGGATGATGAAGATATTTAAAAATGAGCATTAAGGATTTTTTTACTATTACAGTCAAATATTATTTTGTTGATTGATTACTAAAATAATTACAGAGAAACAGATTTAATGAATTCTTTTTTTACCTAGAAGCATCTTTGCTATTACTTGTATTTGGCCCTTTAAAAAGCGCAGACTGAACAAGACCAGTTAAACTGGCAATCTGTTTCTCCATGGCTTGTATCCTCTCTCTGTAAGACAAGAGAATCGTTTGTTAAAGCCAGGTATATTTGCTTTCAGACTTGTTTTTCTAGGTGAACGATTACCACAGGATTGGAAAGACACTACAGAGTTTGTGCAAAGGCCCACGGGTACCAGTTTGCATATACCTTGTTGCAGCAGCTTACCGCATCTTAGTTTGGACAGCTTTTGCATGGTAACAGACAACAAAAAAAGACATCTGCTTCGTTAAAAAAGAACAAAACAAACAACCACCCAAGTAATAAACTTCTAACGATCTCACAAGACAGGCATCTAAAACAATGAGTTAACGCCTCTTGGAACTAGTGAAAATAATCTTTTTCTGCATTGCATGTATTTTCGCTTTTGCATACACCAGGAAAATAATTCTGCCTGTATATAAGGTTTCAGGATTAAAGACTTTAACACTTCTTCTTGTTACTATTTTTACTTTCCCCAAACCCAGGATTTTTGTCTGCAAAGCATTTAATCTGCCCATGCTGACTACTTCTGAGGCCAAATCCTTTGCACCTGACATCACAACTGTCTGCCTTGGAAAGGACAGCAATGTGACAGACAGGCACAGGACACCAAATGCAGACTGTACAGCAACATTATCATAAAACAGATTGCTTTCATGCACATATCCTGAAAAATTCATAAAAGGGAGAGAATGAAGAACTGTAATAGGTATGGTCAGTGTTTTCCATAGGTGCCAAAGGTCACGAAAACAACAAGGTCTATTTTGGATATGAAGGCTAACATTTGTGTGTTTATCTGTTTACATAAATGCATATATTAGTCAAGTACCACGTGACTTCCTCAATGGCCTCCAAAATAGCCTTAAGCTCACACAATGACACACAGCCACACATCAATATGGGAGATCAGACAGGACCTTCTGAAAATACACCCCTATATGCCAGCGGTTAAGTGACTGGGGAGACATACAAAAGCAAATCCTAACAGTGGGCTGTGAATTTGGAAGATGACTCAGAACAAAACTTCTCAAAAAGCAAGTGACTAAGACCAGCAGCAATGATGCATGGAAGAAGATGGGACAGACACATGCAGCCCCAGACTCAGCCTGCTGCAGGAGCCATCCATCACCACTGCAGCATCCTGGGCACATGGTAGCAGCTGAACTCTGGCTACCCATCTCCAGTTGAATGCCAATCAGTAAGGGCCATGTAAACTCAACAGTAGGTACCAATACCAGGCAAAAGCAAGCTGACATGGTACAAAGAGAGTAACCAGCCCATCTTGCAGTCAACCAGATTACCAAGGCTAATTATTTCATTCACATGAGATTGAAACAGAGCTTTGCTGGGATAGTGCAGAGACACCATAGCCAGGAGAGACACCAAGACACTCTGGCATTGTGAAAACAGGGCAGCAAAACAAGTAATGAGATGCTAACAGACACAAGGAGGGAAGAAATGAGTGCTCAGTCAGTTCCCAGCCAGCAGACATGCTCTTACTGCAATTTGATACAGCGGGAGCATCTCACTTTTCTGTCTTCATGTTGAAAGGTATTTTGAACGGTGGTGAGAAGACTAGTGAATCTGACCTAATTCATTTCAAACCAAGAAATACGTTACAGAATTTCCACTGTCATAAGCTTTAAAATAAGAAACTGGTTCAGGCTACAGTAAGCTTTGGAACAAAACAGGTACTAAAAGCCTGGGATAAATATATTCTAACAAACTCTAATGCAGCATTTTTGACACTTAATAATGAAACTTTTTTTTTTTTCCCAGATAATCACCACAAAACCTTCCTGGAAATAATCTCAATTGGAAGTCTATCTGTTTTACTAATTCATAAATATGATGTTTTTTCCATCCCACATTCGATAATCTGGAAACAATTTTCTGCTTCAAAAGAGATTATGGTAACACAAAGCTGATCTTGTCCTTTGCCATGAAATCTAGGAAAATATGTTGTTAAGAGGGAGAGGGATGTTCCAGAGATAGGAGATGATGAAAAACGAATGAAATACTGGAATCAATTGCACAGAGCACATTATTTTTCATGTGGTAAAAGCATTAAGAATGTGAAGAATCTGCATGTGCTCTGGAGTTACTCTGTTAAAAGACAAGGCAGGATTTTCCTGCAGTCATTTCACTGTAATACCCAGGCTCGTTATGGCCATCAGCACCAAACATCTCAAAAACAGGTGTCTGAAAAGGAGGTGCCTTTTAGGCATTAAATCAAATGACCTGATTTTGGAAGACCTGGTAGTCTGACTGATGGCGGTGGGAGGCAGCGTGCTCCAGCACTGGCAGGCAGGGACACAGCCAGCCTGGCAGCAGGGCTGTGCTTGGGGCTGATGTGTCTGAAGGGCTAGGGGCTCAGTCCTGCCACCCATCACACGGGGTATGGACGCTGACTCCTTCCACTTTGGCTTCCCTGTGAAAGGCTGGAGCAACCTCTGCTCCAGAGAGAGACAACGAACACTTTCTTCATCTTGTGCCAGGCTGGGGTCCATCAGGGATGCCGACACTGTCATGACAGTTGTACGTTTTTTGGTTCTCAACACTGTATTCTCTACTTCTCATTGTGCTCCTAATGGAAGGAAGGCGGAACAGCCTGCCCCACCATCCCTTCCTGTAACGGGCAGCATGGGGCAGACCAGCACTCCAGTGGCATGGAGCAGAGCAGGGTTCCCAGGGCACAGGCCAGGTTGGCACTCTAGTGACATAGGGCAGGCTGGGACATGGAGCACCAGGAGGGAGGGTCAGGCAGAACAAAATGCAGGGTAGCATGTGAAGGCCAAACTCCGTTTCCAGATTGATTTCCCAGATAACCTGCATCTCTCCACCACCCAGGAAGAGCAGGGAGGGTCTGCTGTACAACAGTTGGGAAAGAAATGGCTATTTTATCAGCCTGAACACAGACAGGCATTGTTTTACATTGTTTTCCTGTGAATACTGGGAGAGTCAGAGGTAGTAGCATGGTAGGGGAGGTAAAGAAGGTGCAAGGTCAGAAGCAACTCCCAGCCCTAGCAGGCCCCTCTGTCAGCCTTGGCTTCAGCTTGGGACAGGCCTTGACCAGCAAAGGAGGCAAACACCAGCCTGCTCTCCCTAGCAGCCTGGTCCACAGCTCCAGGTCTGGGTACATCCAGGGCCCTGTGCTAGCATCTCACTCCCCAGATTCAGCAGAAGCAAAGCAATCCCTTTGTTTCTCCAGGGACTGTGCACTGAGGCATCAAATTTCATCACCAGCTTTCTTCCTTACAGCTTCACTGAGGTTTCATGTCATTCCCTCTACTGCAATTAACTGGAAGTAATCCCAAGCAGGATACATCATATTGATGAACTGGTACCCACTTCTCACAGCAATGCTATTAAAGAATGACTTGCATGTGTCTTCCCTTTCCTAGGGATACCTTTAATATTCACATCACTGAAAAGATACTTCATACAGACACAAACTAGAACCTGGCTGTGTAACCGTTTGTGTTCTTGTCTGACCCTAGGCTGTGCCACAGAAGACTGGCACTATGAACTAACTGGCACACTATTCTGGAGAAAGATTTTCAGTGACTTCGTATTTTATAGTCAAACCCTGCGTGAAGCCTGTACAGTAATCAAAAAGAGGGTCAGAGACAGGGGAAAAAAAAAACATTTATTTCTACATTACCCTATGAGAGAAACATTTCATTAGAAATTTTTCTATCTCACTGGGAAAAGAAAGCAAACAGGAGTTTCCCAATGGCTTCCCTAGAATCAAGTGAAAGTATCACTGCCAGACTTTACCTCAAAGTCCACCCAAAACAGCAGAGTATATATCCTGGAAGGGCATGATGCAAAAACCAGCAGAACTCTTCTGTACTCTGCTCTCCTCCCAGGTGGAAGATACACACCAGTGAATACTTCCATCTTCCAAAGATAAGGTTAACTCAAATTTTCTACAGCTTGAAGCTAAAGGAAAAAGGAAAGCTCTGAAGCACTGCCAGCTGTGATACTGCTTGACAACTATTATCCAGGAGCCTGCATCTCATTTTCTACAAACAGTTCCTCCAACAGAAGCCAAAGTACAGTTTACCTTTCCTCCACCCTATACTGGTCATTTGCATTCATCTTTTTCTGCCTCTTCAGAACATTCAACATCTTTAACAAAGGAAAATGCAACTTTGGCCTTATACATCTGCAAAGTCCACTTTTCTTATACAATTCTCAGTGCATTCTGATGAAGTCTCCCACTGTCCATGACTTTACAGAGCATGACCATTTTTTCCTAATGCACAGGGAGTCCATCCATACTTCAACATATCAAACAGTAAAGTGGTTTTCTGATGGGAACAATACCAAATAACCTACATGTTGCCATTACACCTGAGTCTTGAACTGCAAGCCACAAGCTGTAAGTGTGATCCCATTTTCTGATCAGTTCTGCTATCACCTTTTCTCACTAATGTGGCTTTATGCCACATTAGAAGAAGAGGAAAAAGTTGTGTTCAGGCAGAAGAGAATCACAGTACACTCCTGAAATGCTTTTGGAGAAAAAACATCCTGTAGAGCTATCTTGCTATTCTAACGACTGAATTTTAGTAAGTAGCAGCATTTACTATACACATATTCAGCACTATCAAATAACCTAGACTTTTTAACACAACACGTGTTTTAAATGCAAAGGATGTAAGTTAAATGGCATTTAATTTAATGCACTTTTGGATAAACAGCTTCTTTTCCAGTTTATCAACATTTAAACATCTACTTTGCCTGTAGCAACTGCCAGAATGGTCTACTATAAGATATAAATGGGCCATCAAAAAATATGATAGTAAATTCCTGTTTAAACAACTCATGCTCACTCACAAGAATTTACTCATTCTCCCTGCAAACCTCTGTTTTAAGGGTTAATGACTCCTCGAAGATGAACAACTTCTAATATTTTTGCGCCTATGAATAGTAACATACTTTATTTTTTTAAATCTCCCTGAACTGGTATCTTCTCACTGTTCTAAAAGAGCTTTATATGGAACTCTTCTGGTAAATGAATTACTGTAAGAATTTATTCAATGCTTTATATGGCAGAAATAGCTACCTTGAAATTACCTGAGGTAAAACAGATACAAGAATGAATTACATGAAGCAATTAAAACCTTCTCAAATCTGGCTTAAATAACAGGCTTCCTCAATATAAAATTAAAATGGGAACCTCCAAAAGAAGAGATTGGAAATACCGGGTTTTATCTTTTGTTCACCCAAATCTGCCATAATTAACATGCCAAAGGAAATGGACCCATTTTCTTCCACAAAATCAGGATACGGTCAAAGAGAGGTCTGGTCTGCTGTAAGTATTTGACATATTCTGATAAAATACACATATATCCCTCTTCGGTCCCAGACTGGAAAAACTGAAGGAGAATGAACAGGGAAAGAGAGATTCAGTTTAACTTCTGGTATTGTGACTGTCCGTTTTAATCTTTTCTATGATCTATACTTAAACTATGCATTGTCCTGAGGTTGTGCCAGTGCTACTTCAAGGTAATTTCCATTAAGTGATGGCACAAGAGATGTTTTCAGTGTTCTCAACACACTCCACTAGGGACTGAAGGAACAGCAGTTCTGAGATGACGGGTTTGGTGCTTGCAGGGTCCTCAACCCACTCCTGAGTGAGTGGTCTCGGTTAGCAAGTGCACAAATGCAAAAGACCTCCCTCTTCAGTATTCCCAAGCCTATGAGATACTCAACATTGCCTTTTGCTGATGCCCCACACCTGACAGTCTCTGCATGCAGGCTGACTGAACGCACCAGTCACTTTCTGTGGCCTGATGTTTAGGCTCTTTGCACAGTTATCAGCAACTGGAAAATGTGCATGACAGAGCAGCATATGCCTCATTTTAGCATGCCTTAAAGAGGATGAATTCAGGCCCATCTCTTCAGTCCCAAAATATTCTTACAGAAGCAAACCTAGCTGTACTGCTTATAGGTGTAAACTGTAACCCATTCACAACAAGTATAGGATGCCTTTCTGCCATTATATATGTCACTTTTCAAGTGTTCATAACAACCCTTTCCTGCTGAAGCAGGAAAAGAGTACTTCAGCCTGGATACCCTTAGTATTCCTTGTTTAGTTAAGATACAATCTCAACAGTATTTGCTTTCAAAGTTTATGAATTTATTACAAAGCTAAAATAAGGCTTAGAGCATTTTGTGTCTACAGAACTCAAACCCAAGTCCCAGTATTGCAGCGGTTAGAAAGCATACCAATTTGCATGAACTGCTTTGGTATTTACAACTATTTTTTAAAAGTCACACCTTCTCAAAGTTAAAAAAGTTACAACCTCTAAGGGCAGCTTCCAAGAATGATTTTTTTCAGTGACATGTGGCAAATGCACACCATGCTGAATATTAAGGTCATGTATTTATTTGGAAATGTAATTATGCAAATGCTATTTTCATCACTGTAAATATATTCTGGGTCCAGGACTAAAACACCTGGTGCAGAGCTCCTCTTAAGGAGCTACAGAACTATCTGTACAGTTGCTCTTTATATATTCACAAACACAAAGCCTCATACATATCTGAGTGAACAGATGAGATGCCCAGAGGGGAGAAAGAAAGACACAGATTGGAAAGTTATTGGTGTCCTCCCTCATTTTCAACCCCCTAACAAGAAATTTGTAAAATTTTTGATCTGAAGCTCTCTCTTGGATTAGAATTGGCAAATCATAGAATCACCTGGTTTGGAAAAGACCTTTAAGATCATCAAGTCCAACTGTTGTCCCAGGACTGCCAAGTCCACCACTAAACCATAGCACTAAGGGCCTCATGTACAGGCCCCTACAGGTTTAGTGGCGGATATATACTACAAATATAGTACAGATTATTTAAATATAGTTCAAATTATTTCCTATTTGTAATAATGAAAGCTTGAAATGAAATTCCAGACACCTACACCTATTTTTTTGAAATAAATACATACAAATCAGGTCTCACTGACCCTAGATTGCAGTATGCCCTAACTCATGCTCTTGTGTCAACATAACCAGCAAGCTCTAAGTCTGTGATTTTTGTGGATGTCTGATTTTGTTCTGTCCTCCATTTTTTTCCAACCAATGGATCTCTCAACACATTCATTTTTCTGGCCAAGTGTGGTCAGAGGTGGTTGATTCTTGAGCAAGTTGCTCAGGTGGAAGGGAAGTTTGGAGGCTATATGAAGCTCTGTATCTCCACAGTGGTTAAGGAAGGCACCAGTTACCTTTGGCCTCTGTGAGCTCAGTTTTTTCCAGCTATTCATCTTCGCTTCCCTAAAGAGCTCTATAAAAGTTAACAGCACAAACAATACGCTAGAGATTAGTGCAACTCATACAAATACACAGCAACTGACTGGCAGCGTAACGATTTTTCTCTCCTAGGGCTGGGTCTATGGCAGGAGAAGCCTTCACAGACCTTTGAGTAAATCTGGTCCTTAAAGAGACAGGAGAGATCATTGTCATCATTGTCAGTGCATAAAAGTTAACAACAGTCAGGTCACCAACTATTTGTGATGCTGGAAAAATCACTTGGAACAGCATTCATGTTTCAATTTCTTCCCTGGCACAGAGTCACTCTTCTCAGCAGTTTCCCCTCAAGGAATATTATTGTAAACAACTGTCCTATTTTTATGCAAATTCATGTTTTACAGGAGATAAGACACTAATGATAAATTCTTTCCATTTCCTAACAGTAGATGAGAAAAACTCCACTCCATAAAGAACCAAAATTGTAATATCAGAGTGTCATTCTTAACGGGGGTGAAATATATTCCCTTATTAGCAGGAACAGAACATCATTTGTTCTTGTAACATGATCTGGTTGTCTGGAAAGAAAACCCCTACTTAATCATTTTATTTTATTATATTTTTTCCAATGACTGAAATTTACACAAATGAAAATAACTAGGGATTCATCATGGGTTGACAATACTTTCAGATTAATATCGGGCGGTGTTGCATCTCCTCTAAATTACTAACTACCTTGTCAGATGGCTAATAAACGCTGCAGCCCAGTGCAGCAGCCTCCTACACATTACACTGTCCCCTGGGTGCTAAACGACAGAAGATGTGTGGTTTAGGAACATTTCTCGTTGCATAAATTACGCCCCAGCTCTGCCTTACCTTGTCTCCTTGTCCTTGGGCATCGCAGGTGACCCATAGCCAAAAGGCTGCTTGTCAACTGGAGAGGGCACCACCTCAGCCATGCCTGGGTGGCCAAGGGTACTCCGTGCTTTCGCATCCACAAACACAGGTGGTCCTGGCTCCTTTTTGAAGGACTGGCGGCTGGGGGAAGACCTGTCAGGTTGGATAGTGTGGGGGGGAATGTGAGCGCTATGGTGAGGATGAATATCAATCATTCTCATGTCAGCCATCCTGTGGGGTGAGGCAGGAGGTGTTTTGGAGCCAAGAGTGGGCAAATGGCTCTCTGGGTACTTCCGTGACTTTTGTCTGTACAAGGACTGCTCCAGCATTTCAGGCTGCATAGAGGGGCTGCAGTAAGTGCTTGATGACCTCATGGCACTTCGATGGTAGGCTACAATGTGATCGGGGACATCGAGGGGGTGTCCGGTGTGGGGTGCAGCCAAACTCATCCTCCCCTCGTGAAACAAGTAGGGGTCACCGTACAGACCTTCATTTCGGATCAGGGCAAGGTTTTTGTTACTCATGTCCTCATCTGGCTTCACATCCCGTCTCTCCAAAATGGCGCTTGGGCTGGGAGATATCGAGCGTGAGGCTGGCACACTGGAGAGCCGGTCCCTGGGGATGGTGGCGTTGCCTGGCACACCCACGGGTCGGCCCCCGCCATAGGGAATCCTGGATGGAGAGGGAGGCATGGAGTGGGGTACCGGGGTGGAGGGTGGAGAGCTGCGCATCGTGTGTGGAGGGTGCGTGGCAGATCCAGGGCGAGAAGTATTTGGGCCATCTCGGCCCATATAAGCAATTTCCCTCTGCATCTAGAAAGAAAAGGAAAAAGGTATGAGATATAATATTACTGAATGTGTAAAACATGATGTGGGTTGTGACAACCTTGACATCTACAAAAAAAAACAATGGAAAGAAAACAAACCCTCAAGACCAAATGATTTTCCATCTGCATAAGTAAAATACTTTGGGACCTCAGTGCCAAAGAAAAAGAATAGCAACTATAAATAGCAGTAAAATGGGCTGCATGTTAAAGGAATACAAGTTTTAAAAATGCTTTTATTTACACAAATACCATTTTATCTCAATCTGATATTCATAGCTACCGAAGCTGAAGTCATGGGCTTCAGTGCGAAGGTGTTCTAAGTACATGTAGCCAGTGACAAATTGAAGCAGTTTATTGATCAAACACACAGGCTAGAGTTCAGTGATCCCAAACCAGGAAGAAAATGCCAATGCTCTGGCATCACAAACACACTTGAAATCCTTAGACAAGAAAAATAAATATTACAACTAATAAGCCATTTGCTTCAGAACAGGATGTAGCCTTTTGCTAATAACTTGATGCAGTCTTTGTTACACAAAGCACAGGAGAACAATACACAAACCTTTATTGACTGCAACACAGTCAGGTTGCATGAAAATGGTTTGACCCTATACTACATGTGCTATGGGTTTCCTTCATTGCAAAGATAACAGTACTTCAAAGAGTTTCCAAAGCACACACTCAGAAAGTTACTGAACATTTTATCATAGTATTCTAAGCAGCAGCGGTAACTGCCAGCAGTAAAGAATGAGCAAACAAGGAAAAGAAAGGGAAATCTTCCATACCAACATTAGTGCTTTGTTAACAGAGGCCTTGGCAAAACTCTGCAATAGATACATGTGCTTCTGAGACTGTAGCATCTCACCCTGCTCAGCAACGACCTCTCTAGATGGCTGAACACTGATGGGTGCCCATGAGGAAGACAGGAGAAATTCTCCCTCTAGCAAGCATCGTGCCTGCTCTGGTGCCATTAGGATAAGGTGGATAAACAGGGAGATGGAAAAAGTCAGCTGGGTTCCATCAACTACATATGAAAAGAAAAAAAAGAATAAAATCACAGCTTCTAAAACTTGTGTTGGCAATTTCAGCTTCCCTCTCCATCACTGCCAGGGGATTGTAGAAAACTGAGCATCACCAAGCCCTACTACACGTTCTTAAAGTTACAGAATACACACTAATGTGCAAGTGGAAGCTGCTGCTCTAAGTCTTCACCATTTTTCTCTCCTCTCGCTCCACACTTTGACTGGAGCTTGTGACTGGGTTCACTGCAGTTACAGTGATCCATGGCTGATGAAGCAAGAAATTATGCTCTATTCCTGCCTCACCACAGGTTTTTTCACTGCTAAGGGAATTGCGATGGGGGTGTATAAACAATAGCTGCTCTGATCACAGCAGTCTCCACACTTGGGAATTAAAAATGACATTCCCCAGGGCAAGAGATCAACAATCTGGAGTATCAGGTATCAGAAAGAAGAAAGGAGATAACCTGATTATGGCAGCAGCAATAATAAGAAAGTGTAACAGAACAAAGGAGCACACTGGGATGGATCACAAATGAGGCAGACAAAAGTCATTGAGCCAAAGGGGAACGTGGGATTATTTATTTTTTTTTCATTTGCACAGAGAATCACTGTAGTTTAAAATAAAATATAACTAGACAGTATTAATAAAATTATCAGTGGGTATTGAACATAGTTTTCTATGGGCTTGAAGAAACACTGCAATATACTGAGCTGCATTGTACATTCAGACTCTGCACCTGGGCCAGCAGAACAGGAAGACTCCTACTGACTTGAGCAGCTTTGGGACCGTGACTCTGTGGATAGGTAGTGGCAGATGTTTTGCACAGAGAGAAGAGCCCAAAGAAAGAAAATCTTCCCTGGTTTCTGCTGGACAAGCTATTCCATGCCCTGTTCAGTTGCTTCAGCTGAAGCTATAACAGATGCAGAAGTACCTGGGACAGAAATCATAGACATATGGGATATGCTGGGTTGTAGTGAGAGGAAAATTCCAATGTTACCTTGTAGAGAGGAGAATATTTCCATGGAAGCTTTGAAAGCAACAGGTTTAACTTCCCCTAATGTCTGGACTTCATATTCCCATATATGCTCATACATTTCTCGTAAATCAAAGAAATCTGTCAAAAGAAAATTCCTATTTTCCACCTTAAGGTATTGCTATACGTTGAGATGGAAATGAGGAATTCAAGTATAGGTCTGGGCTATTGCTCAAAGTTCTGTGTCTGAGTACTGCTGTGTATGTAATACTTTTGCTTTAAAATAGCACTTGGAGTACAGCACCTGAATCAAGACCCCACTGGGCTGGGCAGGGTGCAAACGCCTGGGCAGACAACCCTTTCCTGAACAGTTCACTTTCTATTTTAAGCCATGACTCAGCCCTTGGGTGTAGGGTGCAGAAGGGGGGGAGCAGTCGAAGCCATACAGTCTAGGGTGCTCAGGGCAGGTGCAGGGACTTGGGCTGGTGACTGGGAGTCAGGCAGCCTTACTGCTGCATTACAGTGTCTTTTGCCACCTTGTTATTTTCTCTCTTCTCCAAAATCTCCAGATTCTTCACTGATGGCAACTTTAAAAATGTGAATGATGTCTTTTCTTGCCTCTCATCTATAAATCTTCTGTGTGATATTCCTGGCACACTGTTCTGTCTCATATGTACCCCACTTTCTGTGCTGATTTTCTTCTCCAGAACTCCACTACAAAACCCCCACATCGCTCAATGAAAACAAGCACTCACATATGCAGAATGTCTTCGGCCACATGTTCCTGGACTTCCACTGCATGACTCAGGAACTGAGAAAGAGAATATTTGGCTTGTCTGAGCCTCTAAATACGAGGTGATATCACAGCCAATTGCTTTGAGGGCAAAAGGAAGAAGATTTTTTAGTGCAGTCATAGGATCACCTGCTTTTTGCCTGCAGCCATGTAATACATTTGCCTGAAGGTGTGTTCTTCTTTAGCACACAGTTCTTCATTGTTCTTACTACCTATAGGCTTTACATCCTTGAAGTGGAAACGTGGCGTCTTAGTCCTTAGATTAAAATATGGTAAATGGCTAGCAATAATTTCTGTATAAAACATTTGAAGTAAAAAGACATCACTCAGACTCTTTTGTTTTCTTTTTTAAACAGAGCAACAGAGACACTAAAGAGTGTCTAGAGTGAACATCATATAAAACCAACTGTGTTCTTTATTTCAAAAAGTAGTTGGCATACCCAGTAACTTGCTATATTTTTAATGTGATTATGTGCAGAAAGGTAGCAAACCAGCTACCCATCCACCCAAATGGATGACCTTACAAAGAGTCTTTCTCCTGGTAGCTCATATAAAGGGTAAGCAGACCCAGTTGCTGAGCATAGAGCAGAATACAAAGCTCGTGGCAGCTTCTGGCCTCTTGAATAGCACTTTTACCCTGAAAGAAGGAGAGAGCTGAGGTTTCACAAGCCTTATAGATACCAAATAGCAAACTGCTGTATACTGGTTCATCAGCTGTTAATTTCTGCGGTTCAACCCAGTCTTCCATCCATCATCAGGACTAATACAACACTATGCTGGTCTTTATTCTAAATTTGTTACAGCTCATGGCTTGCCCCAACACGGGCATCTCACAATGAAAAAAACATCCTTACTTCTATTTCTCCAGCTGCCTTCAGCACATCATTCGCACCTGTGGCACACGAGGCGGGGCACGCGTTGTGCCTGCACGCACATCAGGGCAAGGCCAGCACTAAGCCTACACTGATTCAGTGGCACACACCAACACTTCATCTCACCATGCAGCTGGATACCTGAAGTACAGCCTGACTTGTGCCATTATCCGCTAACATCTCACAGCAAAACAGGTGAAGGGAAAAGTAGGCCAGAGTTTTTGACCTGGCAGTCATTCCCATCGCTCTCCCAGGCCTCCTTGACATCAGTAGAGAACACAGCAACTGGCTTTGACCCAAGGATTTTAGCCTGCCAAAATACCTACAAGGAGCATGTTCCCAAGATAGAACTTATCCAGGCATCCTCTTGGAGACACCCTGGAGTTCCCAGCAGACTCCCTTAATCACCTCTCAGGCATGCGAAGCTATTACTTTTCTTACTTTCCCATTGACACCCTGAATTTCCCTGAGGAAACTGCTCCTATGCTCCTCAAGCTGGCTCACCCAACAGTAAACAGAGGACAGCTGTAAAGAATTTTATTGAGAGCTTGCAAAGTCTTTGATCTAAAAGCTAGAGAAACACTAAGTACTGATGCAGTAGTGATAAATTCAAGTATCTGTAAAGTGGCCTTTTATGAAAATTGCTCACCAGAAGAAAATCCTCTAAGAAAGGAGGCAATCCTTCACTTTTCTAATCAGTAAAGACGTCATTAAAGAGCCCCAAATCCAATAACAATACAATCCATTAGTGTGTTCTTTCATCATAAAAATATAAATTGACAGCTTCAATATACTAGTTGTCCAAAAACCTCAGTTTAATCAGTAGTTGCACTGCGTGATATAACTTCTTTCATGCCTGATCTTTCATTAAGGTTGGGTTTGGACAGCTGAAAGCACAAACCATTTTTTGCAAAACCTCAGTCAAATGCAGCTTGAATATTTCTGAAATAATATAATTTGCAATAATAAATAGTGCATTTGGAAGTTATAGAATAACTAAACAGTCTGAAAAGAAATTTTTTAAGTATCTGTACCATGACTATATGTCTGAAGCCAAATCCTTATGCTATCAGACATCACTGAGAGGTTCCTCCAGCTTCCCATACTTGAAAACTACAAACACATTAGCATAATCTTTAGCTTTTTCTGGTCAGGAACTTTCCAATGAAGAATTATTTCAGCAGACAACATTGATCCAAAAGTTCTAAAACATTTGGTAAAAAAATCAGTAAAGACAAAGGTTGAAAAAAAAACCCCTCAATCCACCCAACAGATTTCAGTCAAATACCGACATTATTTCTTATCTGACATCCTTGAAGTGCTGTAGAGTTTTGGCTTTCCAGATTCATAGACCTGGGACAACTCAGATTCTGCCCTTGAGTAGGGACCCCAGTTCTTCCATGGTCTCTTCAGCAGAGCCAGTACTTGGTAATTTTGGGTTGATCTTCTAGACCAAATAGTAAGACATGCTAGCGGTTTCAATGTCCATCTCTCCTCAGTAGTGGACTAGAAATGTATTCGGCAATTTTGGCTAAGAATGTGTCTTCTGATGTTCAAAAGAGAGAGTTGAGACCATGACAGCTAACCTAGGCTGAGATGGAGACCTGGCCTCAGCTGACTCTGGCCCTGCAGTAAAAGGCTCTAAGTGCTGCCAGGGTTCACAATTGTTTTGCATTACGGGAACCACATGCTGGTAAAATAAAACTTATTTCAAATGTTCAAACTTCCCATGAACGGGAACTCTAAGACCCAGCTAGCTGTTCTTAAGATGTCCCAAATATTTCCATTGTTTTTTCCTGCATAATTTTCCAGACAAGGATTTGTAGAACTCCCCGAGAAATCTCTACACTTATTACAAGAATGGGAAGTTAATTAGCAGGCATCTAGGTTTCAGTTCTTTAGCTCCTTTTGCACAGTTTTGGTATATGCCCAGCTGTAAAATCTCTGTATTGTGGTGAAAGAAGAGTTGAACTAAAAACTCAGAACACCCATGAAACTGTAATTTTCTGGTTCTAGTGACTGATTACACCAGAACAGAATACCTAACTGCACATATATGGATATGGCAAGAGAATCATCGGAGTTTTCCTCTTCCATTTATGCGCAATTCTATGTTTGTTTCTCTTCCCTTGATCAACAACGCTGCCATCAAACAACATAAGATGTTGTTTTAGGATGAACCTGCGATGATCAATGGTGGTGAATCCACGCAGTCTCTCCAATTTCTATGTTCATAGTCTTTTCTTTTTTTTTTTTTGCCAGGCTCAGCTGCCTAGAAGCTCGCATGGACAAAACAGGAGAACCAGAAGATGATGTTCACTGTTCCAGGAGGTGGAATTCAGAATTCAGAGCACATAAACATGACCCTCCAGGAAGAAGGCATCCTGAGTGAACCATATTCAGGTGTCATTTCCATGCTACTCAACATCACTGTGACATCCACTCTCCATGCATTTCTGCCAGTTGTGCAGGTGTACACAAAGGCTATGGCATAAGCATGATTTCATCTTCAACAGCAGATTTTTTAGGATACCATACTGTAACTGCCACAGAGCATCAAACACATTCTTAACATTACTGTCCCTTATTTTATATCTATATCTTTAATGCACACTTGTGCATGAACCCAGTCCCTACAGCAATACAAATGTTTTACCTCAAGGTATTTTACATGTCTCAGTATGTCCTTTTATATCCCTGACTACATATAAACTTAATTCATACCATATCCTAAAGCTCCCATGGGGAAAACAAAGAATACCTAGTTCACTTTTTACGGAATGTAAAACAGATCCGTAAAATACTAAGTAACCACAAAACAAATTTAATGGTAATATCAAAAATAATGTTTGATTGCTTCACCTTGCCTTTAAGTCAATGTGCACACTGAAGATGGATCGTACAAACAAGCAGAAGGGAGAGTTTCAAACCAAATCATACATAGCCTGCTTTTTCAGGCATAATTTCTTCATCTGTCCTGATGCTACTCTGAGTACTCGTTTTTACAGTTAAAAACACCAACAGTCTTATTACGCTCTTAGACAACATTGTTACCTATGGACAAATAAAGCAATCTTTGATAAGGTTTTTTTGCTCTGAAACAATTAAAGGCACTTACTGTTACTTAAGGAAATCACTTGTATAGCTACAGCAGTGAGATGAACATTTAGTTCCACTTCTTCTAATAAAGCACTTTCTGTTTTCAGCCTTGAATTTAAATCCTCAGTCTACGGTATAATATTTTGTATATCCATGCCTTCTGGGAAAAGGTTTTTGAAAGAGTGAAAATGTTCCTTGTTCCCTCTGCTCACAACAGGGGCAGGCCATCTTGCTTTAACCGGTCATCTAAGTAACGCTGCTTCAATAGACTGAAGTACTTTTCCACATGACAAGCCTGCAATTTCTCCTCCCCTTCAAAATTAGTCACTAAATAACCTCCTTGGCATGTCACCCAGTCACAAACTGTGCAACACTATGTGATTCAATCGCTCAACCATTTTTTAATGTGTGCCCATAAGATGTATAGAAAGAGACTCACATCACAGAATAAAGTACAAGAGAGACTCACAAAGGGGAAAGCCATAAATAAAATAGCAAGTAACCTCTGTTTAGGTAAGAGAGTGCATTTCAAAGGCAACAACATGAAACACATACACATTAATTCCCCAACAGGTGAATAACTCCAATTATTTAGAAAATGCAGTACTTACAATTCTAGGAGAAAAAAAAAAGAATAAAAATACAGCACTTATAAACTTAGAAGCTTTTTTCTTATTCAGATTTGGCAGAAGGAAGTGCAAGCCCCTCCCGTGGAGGAGGCTGTCTATTCATTAACAAAGCACCTGAGCTGCTTGGCTAACCTGAACTTTGGGGCCCCTATAAATCAATTTCATAGTTATCTTTGCAGCACACCACAGTAGACGTGATGATTTTATTTTGTTTTAAAAGGTTACAATAGAGAAGGCAAATGTAAAAAAAAAAAAAAAAATTTGAACAGAAAGCATGCTTCCCTCTCATCCCCTCACCTCAACATACCACAGTATACAGAAAATGTCTTCTTAAAAATACAGTACTCACAGTCTAAAAGAGATGGTACTTCAACATCATAGGGAAAAGTCTCATGATATGAACAATCCAGTAGTTACCTTCTGGTTGTGGGGTGGAGGGGTAGGGTTTTTTGCTGTTGTTTTTTTTTTTGGGGGGGGGGGGGGGTTAACTTGTTTTTGATTTTATGTGAGCAAAAAAAATGCCTATATCATAATGACTGGCATTCAGAAGAAATGAAACATGATTTAAGCACATGACCATGAGCTAATACTGCTGTAAAGAACCAGTTGTAATGGGACCTTACTGAAGTAACATTTCTGTATCACAGTACTGCTTTCAGTCCCTCAGCCATTAGTGAGGGAGGCATCATTCACTTCCGCTACAGAAGGGCAACCTGACACAAAGGGTGTAGGTAATAGGACAAAGATCAGGGCAGATCCGGTAGCCAAAACTAAAAATCTAGGTGTTCCACCCCTTACTGTACCCAGCCCAACAGCAGAGAAGTCCTCCAGCTTTGCAGACAGCTGCTGTGCATTCTCATTCGTAATGTACATTGTAAATTTATATGCTATTATTGGTCTTGACCAGAAATTCATGAAATTATATGTAGTGTAATATAAACAGTCTTTTCAGAAATGTGAAAAGTACTCATTTTGTCTTAAATGTTTAGTTTTCAGTAAAATATTTTTAAATATTATTTTTATTAAATATTTGCACTAGAACTATAATAAAGTGGTATTACAGCACAGAAACAATGTTAAACCTATTTATTTTTATTTCAAATATAATCAGTCAAGGCTTGTTTCTTGCTGTATAGGAGTAAAGCAGTATTTACCATTGAAGCATCTGGTTTATATTTGGCAGGTTTAACTAACCAGTCAAGCATCCTCTTTTAATGAATGGATGTATATACTTGACCTAGTTAAAAGCTGCTTAGGTATGCTGACCAGCCAGACTCAAAAACACCAAGAGTAAGAAATACGAGCAAATTATCCTAGTACACTTTTATGCCACACATGCTTTTCAACAGTTTCAGAGAGTATGTTCTTCCATCTATGTTCTTCCTCACAAGCTAACAAACCTTCAGTGAGAAATCACATTATTATGCTAATATGCAGGATATAAAAGACCACTTTGTTTCATTGCAGTTTCTCTGCAATGAATTGCAAGCTGGTAGGATGCACATTTTCAGTAATTGGACTCTAGCATGATAAAGTATATCCCAGAACATCAGACATACTATAACTAGTTCTCCATACATCTGGCACTATATGCAAGAGTCTTCAAGTACGTCTGATGCATATGAAAAGTTTTTCATTAGTGGAATGAATCTTCTTTTAATTTTAAAATACATCAGGCACAACATCATAAATATTACACAGATATATCATTACCAAGGGTGTAATTTAACTTGTAGGTTCTAACAATGCATACAAACCATTCAAGCATCACTTTCCATTTCAATTACTTTATCAGAGCCCTCAAGCGCAGCCTAACTTGCCATGTATTATCCCATGTTTAATTACTAGCCATATATTTGTTTATAACATACTGTACAGAACAAGAGTTCCTGTTCAGTTTAACCCCCTGTAGAAGCAAAGGGCATGCCCCTAAGAGGCACAGCACCCTATGCTTCCATGAGATCAAGCCTGGAAGTTTAGGTTAGCTTATTACTTTAAAATAATGTCTATGTTAATGACAGACCCAAGTTACCACTGAGCTAAATCGCCACTCACCCTACTTTCTTCTCTGTTATTAACAATCTTGATCTGTTGGACCTTTCCACCAGTTTGCCCAACACATTAATTCTTTGGGTTTTTTTTTTTCATTTTTTGTTTGCTTCTTTAATTTTTAAGCAGAAAAAATGTTAGAGACACAACATCAGTAAACCACACAACTATAAAGACAGGGAATATTTACTGTGGGGTATACACATGTGGCACAGATGTAACTTACTGCTTGACTGCTGATCAAAATTCTTTGTCCCTGATAACAGCTCTTTTGGTTCCTATTCCCTTAATAATATTTTCATGCATGGAAATAATTAAGCAGTTAATGTCTTGTACTGCTGTAAACAACCATTTCCTTGACAGAAAACAGGGAAGCACTTACAGGCTGGATTGCTAGTCACCACCTCAGGACTTGGTTTTATTCTCAGCACTATGGAGCAAAGCTTGTGATGGAGGCAATGGGGTTTTGCTTAAATGCAACAAGTTAGTGCAGTCCAGCAGAATCCAAATTGAAAGTTTTTTATATTTATATTTATTTATTTATTATTTATATTTATATTATAAAAATACTTTTACAGCTGTATTACAAAAGAAGCATTTCTCCTGTTGTATTTTAGGTTGGGTTTTGGTTTTTTGGGTGTGTTTTATTTTTTCTTTTTTTTTTGCCAAGAAAGTTTTCATGCCACCCCACCAGTTCTATAGCCTATTCAGCTTCTAATTCTGATCCAAGAAACTAACAGTTTAGGAGGACAAACACCTATGTACGGACCTGTATGCACAATCATCTCCCAAATCTGCAGTCTCTGATACACAAGACGCTTGAAGGTACCTGGAGAACCACCATCAGCATCTTTCTTCCATCTGCTTAGGCAGGCACCATGACAGAAACCTCTCAGTGTGGCTATCTACTTTCTGCAGTGAAAGGAGAGATATCAACCCTTAGCTTTGCCTTCAGACATTCAGCAGAGGAAGAAAAAAGTGGTCATATCCAATCCTGATCCCTGAGCTTCAGAACAGAGACCCCTGAGTTGCTGTCCTTCACAAAGGCACCACGGTGACATACACACTAGCACCCAGCCAGGCTGCGCCGGTGCCACGCTGCACTCCACACTGTTCTCCACAACCATGAATAACTCTTCCAAATTGGCCTCAACTTTCCCACATCAGCTCCCCAGCCCACTGCCCATATTTATTATACCTACAAGATGTGTGTGGTGTTTCTCTGAAGACTGAAAATCCTACAGAAGCTCTTTGAATTTGAGAGGCCAAGCTAAACAAACAGGGAGGGAACAGAACAGTTCTGGCTGCCTGACATATGGGATTTGAGATTATGTACAGACTACACTATCTTCTCCTAAACATACACATTGTTTGTTATTCCCTCTGTTTACTGATTCCAAAAGCATGCAGTAAAACCAATATGCCTTGGTGTACACATAAGCACCATAAAGTTCTCTTATACTCATTCCAAGCTCCCTAGTTCTTAAAAAAAAAAAAAAAGCACACAAACAAAAAGCCCTCGCACACCTCAAAGCACATAAGTACTAGCTAGACTGAACCACTATAAAGGGGACAGGCAGCTCTATGGCTTCACTGCTGGCAAAGCAGCATATTCAGAAGAACAGCTGGAGCTGGTAGTGTGAAGCAATCTACATGCGAAGCCTTTGAACCAGCCCACAGGTGAGCATCTAAGCTCCAAGAGAACAGTGCTTCATTGTGATATGTAGATTACATTATGTATACATGCATACATACATGTTTTCCACACCAGCAGTACATTTTTGGTCTATACTTTGGTGACGGCAGACCAACATAATCAGGAATTTTAGATTTTTAGGGATTTCAAAAATTAAAGGCAAGCAAATAAAAGTGGGAAATCCTGTGCTGGAAACTCCATAAGCCTCTCAAAATTTATTTTAAGTTTACAAGAGCAAATATAGCCAACTCTCACTGGAGTTGCATGAGGAAGGTTCTGCAAAACTGAGCTATTACGTCAGGTCTGCAGTCTGTCTCTCTACCCTGTAATTTAAACCTCATGCTTCCCCCTCATTTCTGTACTGATTTAAACAAAGATTTTCCTAGCTATAGGAAAGTATCACAGTATGTGTCACAGGCATATATGCATTAAGCACCTCTCAAAAGCTAAGACAGCACTATTAGTTGTGAGAATTTGTCTCATCTAATATTGCATTAAAAGACAATCAGCCAGGCACCCTCCAGAGTCAGCTCACACCCTCTACAGCCAGCTAGGGCAAGATGCTCTTTGGCTTTCCCAGCCTCCAGCCACTGGCTCCAGTGGGCAGCAATTTCTACCCTAAGCTTATAAAGATCAGACTTTGTTCTGAATTGTCTCTGGTGATCTTACTTGTTTGTCTTTTCATTTAGCTCACTTTCTGCTCTGTTCTTCATCCCGGTTTTTCCCTTTCTTTTCTTCTTTGTAAGTGAAGCTGAGATACTGTAACTAGAGGGGATAATGGCAGCTTGGTGGATCCAGCCTGGCCTGGGGTTTCTGTTTGACTGAGCTAAGAATTAAGGGTCTCTATCCTGAAGCTGGTAATAAATATTATTCTTCAACAGACCAATATAGAAGCTCTCCTCTTCCTACCATTAGCACTTCTACTTCTGCCAAAATTTTTTAAAGCCTAAATGTAGAGGACTGAGTACGTAGCACGAACTTCTTCCTGCTTCGTCCAGATGTAATGCAGAAATATTAATAAAAAATAGCAGGAGTCATATGCTGCAAACATTAACTAATACACAACTCACGACTTGGACTTAGTGATCTTGAAGGTCTTTTCTACCCTAAATGATTCTATGATTCTATGACACTGGGAAGAGATGGCTATGTAAAGAAGAATTACATGAGACGGTAATAGGGAATTCTGAGTGTAAGACTACACAAGAAAGAGGAAAAAAAGACAAAACAAAAAGGGAATGAGACAAGGTGAAGGACAGTAATAAGAGTTTGTGAAACAGTCTAGAGATGAAAGAGAGATGAGAGATGGAGTGCTGAGAACTAAATAGGGAAATAAGAAAGGGATAATAAATAATAAAGAAAAAAAACCTCAACTAAAATAGAAGACCTAAACTAGGAGGTGAGGCACTGGTGGGAAAAAAAGGGGGATTAAAGAGACTGTAGCATATGAAGAAATATTCAACAAAAACAAAAAAATCAATGAAAGAATGAGCAAACAATGAGAATGGGAAAACATGAACTAATGCAAATTTTCTTTAAGACTAAACAATTTTGCAATAGTTCTTCTTATTACAATGCTGTAGTCTATCACAGCAAGCGTGGGAGAGTGACAGAGGAAGAAGGGAAGGAGAAGAGGAAAGAACAAAATACATCCAACATAAACTTCTTTAGTTTGTTTTAACATTCCAAGGCTTTGTGGGGGTTTTGGCAAGGGTGGTCAGAACATGAGGATGATGAGGATGGTTTTTAGGAAAGAAGTGAGCAGATCATTACCGGTAAATGCCAGTTGAAGTGACTTGTGAATGCTTGAGGGGAAAGAAGCTATGACCATCACTTGCCTTTGTAATCCACTCTCATATTCAAAACAAAGATATTTGAGATGCACTTTAAAGTGACAAATGCCTTTTGAAACCTACCACTTAGTTCAGCCTTTTCCGCTGAAGATGTAATTAAGGTTCAAAACAGCTACATACCCTTCAGACAGTGCTGAAAATAACAGCTTTTTACAAGTCAGGCTTTAGTGCACCATCTCTGAGACTCAACATGCGGTGGGACTGAGTGCTGAGAGAGAATGCTGAGGTGGCTCTTACGCTCTGTACATGTCAGTCATTAGTGTGGGACAACAAAAATTCTGGTTTGATGAAATCACCCCCAACCTCTGACAAGTGATGAGACTTGTCACCTGTATGTGTGTGCATGCATATGTGCACACAGCTTTTACTTCTCAGTAAACTTTTTCCTGTATCAATTCTATCATGTTATCAATGCCCTGACCACAGACTTATGACCCCAAGCGCATCTGTGCAGCAAGGGCTCTTTGGCCATCATAATGTCCAACTGCTCTTGCCATTCTTAGTCCAAGACCACCTTTTTTCAGGTGTAAACCAAGAATTCAACAGAAAGATAAGGGGAAAGCAATGTTACACTTCTTGCCTTAAAACGTTGAGCTTGTAACATGCACCAGCTTAAATCTAGCTAGAGGAGCAGGCTTTATATTTGGGCTAGCCTGGTTACACCTGTACTAAACCTGTTGACACTCCCTAGGTGACACTGTCACAGATTAGTGGTCAATGAGACAACTTCAGTGACATGCCTGGTGAACTCTGCTTGGAAGGGAAGGGAGCATAAAGCCATGTAGAGCCTGATGCAGAGAAGTCCCATGAGAGCTTCCAGCCTAGCCACACTTTAGGCAACCTGAGCAAAAGGATGCATGAGATGCAGCACATTTTGCATTGGCCTGACTGAAATCGCAGTGCCTCTGTGTGGTTTACTCCTCCAGCAACATTTCATTGTTTGAGCTATCAGCCTGCTACCACTCTGCATTACTTCATTCCTGGTTGGAAATACAGGAAACATCTAGATCAGTGAACAGGCACTCATTTCTGCATATTTACAAGTGTATTTCATTTCTTACAAACAAATGGAATTTGAGAGTAAAAAAAAAAAAGTTAAAATTATCCAATTAAGCAGAGAGAAGTTAACAAATCTCTCATGTTTGATTCTGCTATGCTTCTTTAGCGTACTCTCCAGACAGAATAGCGTGGTGAGTACACTAAGAAACCTCTTGGCATTTCAGCCAAGATTTTTCAGGGTGTTATCACAAATTACAAAAATATAAACACACTGAAACATAACACATTTCAATCCTAAAAAGGTTGGATTTACATAATTACATCATTGGTTTGCCAACATCCACATTTATCTCATCAGTATAGTATGGCCCACCCATCCCATAAGCTATTAGACTGTTTAGACTGAACATATAAAAGCTGTTACTGGGGTTTTTTTTAAAGTTAAATGATGACACCCCTCATAACTAGTGCGGCATTCTAACCAACTCTTTCTTTTGCTTTCAAACTGTTTATTTCTTTTGTGTTTCCACAGATGCTTTTTAGGTAAAATTTCCTGAGAACAAACAGGAGTTGTGTAATTCATGAAGATGTGGCAAGCATTTCTTCTCCTCTCCCCATTCTCCTTGAAGAGATCAAGCACATCACATACATAACAGACAGCCACCACCAAAGCAGGAAGCCAAACCCTTCAAACTAGTCTCGGTTTCAACACTTCCTCAGGGCACCACTGAACTGATGGGGTCATCCCTGTTGTTTTTTTTCCAAAAAAGGAATAGTTTCAAACACGTACAGTTCTGGTACAGATCAGCATATTTATTTGGTTTAAATGTGCTCTATATCAGATTTATGCTCTTTAAAAAAAGAGACACTCTTAGAAATACTGTCATAAATCAAAATAAATGCATGGCTTTATGGCTAACTACTTGGCCCTTATTTTTGTTCCATACTCTTCACACTGCGCTGAAGCCAAATAAAACTGAATAAATTGATATGGTTAAATGAACACAAAGGAAAGCATAGCTCTTCGTTTCATCTGGCATTACCAAGCAACTAAGTCAAAATACAATTTCTGCTACAGATATATAGAATAGGTTAGGATATAAACAATATAAAAATGCTATAAAACAGAGCTGACAGTTAAGACCTAAGAAGTGTGTTTACACCTGGTGCCTGCGGTATTCTGTTTCTTCCAATGAGGACATAGCAAATCAGAGGAAGTAAGTTGCTGTGCTGAGTTTAGGAGTCAGCAGTATCAGCAGGAGAAATGGTCATGAAAGCCTTATATACAGCTGAATTTTGCAACGTAAATATCCAAGCTGCACAGCATCTCACAGTTGTAAGGCCCAGCAGTAATTACAGTTTTAAGTACATCTTTTGCAAGGTTATAAGTGCTATCAGTGCCTCAATTAAGAGTTGTCTTAGATAACAAACTTCTTTCTACACTGCTTGAGCCCTATGTTTTCATTTAACTTCTTTCTATCAAAACCAAAAAAATATGCAAATTGGTCAGTGGGGCTGAAGTGAACAATCTATTTTACCAGGGTCAAGATATCTATAGTAAATATTGAGAAACAGTGGGACTAACCCTTTACCCAGCACACCCTGTGGGTCTTTGGACTTAGTCACAAGGAAATCTAATTTGCAATGATGTAAGAAAGACATATATTCACACAAAAAATAATTTCAGCATCACATCATTTCTCATGGATTCCTCTTGCCTGCTGATATTTGCAACTGTCTTGCTTTTGCCAGCTGAGGCTTTTTTTAACCCTAGATCTTAACATGCATCCAAGAAAAGATATTTTTACTGCTCATATTTTCAGAAGTCTGATTAGTTTTCCAGAGCCCTTATTAGAAAAAGTACAATCCAAAATGGAGAAGAATCAAGGTCCTCAGATATGTAGCTGTGTTCTCCCAGACATCAGGTACTGGTTTAACTCGTCTTTGTTAAAAGGCAGATAGGGACAGAATTAATTTTCTTTAGCATTCATTAGTCTTATCTAGAGGCAAGTAACTAATAATGTACTTAAGTGAAGATTCAGTGGAAAGCAGAGGATTTGGGTCATGATTTTACATTTTGGATATGCAAAAAATTTCTTGGGAAAGCTAAGGTCCTGAATGACAAACAGATGGCAGGTTTGAAGCAAAGAAAATCAAAACTATGTCTTCTAGCCTTGCTTGGGTTCTAGGAAACATGGTACCAAAACATCTACCTGCACAAAGTGATTTTTAACTCCTGTTTGAGTAACAGCTCATTTGGAATACTTACTGGAAGTCATAAAGCTTGGTTGGACTTTGGCTTACAGGACTCCAGCAGTTCAGATAAGCTACCTGGTTTACAAAGGAGGTAATGGAGGACATCCCCTCCTAATAAGGGAGGTCACAGCCATGAGCATTTTTATCATCTGTCAGCATGTTTAGGGAGGTCTGGCAACATCTGACTCTGTCAGCTACTTAAGAATTTCAAGTAAACAGCCAAATTAGTGCAAATTGTTCTACTAAAAGAAAGGGCAGGGAAGAAAAAAAAGGAGCAAAACTTCTAAAGAATTGGAACAAGGAAACATTATGTAAAAAGAGATGAAGCAAGAATAAAACCAGAAAATAGCAGACAATAAAAATGGACTCGAATCCAATCCTTACATTGTTATTCAGGGCAAGCTACCACTGAAGGCAGTGAAAGCTTTGCCTGAGAACCTCAGACTTACGTGAGAGATAAGAATTCTAATTTTAATGAAGGGCAGAAAAGACCTTCACACAAGACAGATCATGTGTTGTTATTAAGTAACTTCATCAGCTCCAGGGCAAGCTCTAAGCAAACCTCAACATGAGAGGCAGGTTAGCTTGAATACAGGCCTGTTACTGGGAAATAAAGAACTCGCTCCCTAAAAATTCCACTGAAACAACTGCACTGTGGTTGCAAGTTGATCTGTTTCCACAGACGAAACTCTGGGAGTTTCCAGGTTTGTGCTATCTACCAAATGACACTCCTCTTATACTAACTGTAAGATTACTGCATGGGTGAGGCAAGCTCATGTTCCTTGGATGGTTCAGTATCAAGAACATGACACTTTTTTTCAACGGCCAGCTTAGTATAAACTTAAAATCCATCCTCATTATTTGAATATTTTGTAAAAGATATGTTTTAAAATGTTGGTATAGTAATAGGATCTATCTAGTTAAATTCCTAACACATGATGTTTGTGAAATAAATATAATACACCAAAGAACATAGCCATCATATTAAAAAAGCCACAACCAGTATCCATCCAAGTGTAACACAGGATCTGCATCTTTAAACAGACTGAGTTTTTGCCAGAAAATATTTGAGATTTATATATCGGTTTATGTGTAGCTAAAATAAAAAAAAAAGATATTTTCCCTTATAACTCTATCCACTTTCCCAGTAAATTTACACAGGAATAGGTATTGTATATCAAAGGACATATGAATAAAAGAGAACAGGTACATTTACAGTCTTTCATCACAGTCTGATTTGATGCAGCTACTTCTCAGTGTCTGCAGCTCTGTAGCTGCATAAATAATTGGCAACTACTGACAACCCCTTCAAAGCAAAAGTAGTAAAAATCAGTAAAAAAAAAAAAAAAAGAAATCCACAACATCAGAAACTTCTTTTATATATTTTGTTCAAATCTCAGCAAGATTTGTAATGGCAAGTTGGAAAATAACTGTTTAATACATAAACTAGACATAAAATCTGAGAGTAGAGTTTGGTGATTTAGAGAGCAATTAAACATTTATTTTCTCATATGGCTCAAGGAAGAAGAAACAGTTTTCATTGTTCTGATTTAAATTCCCAGTTTATATGAAAATATCTTTTCATTTGGGAGAAAAGAAAAACCCACAAAAGAAAAAAGAAAAGGAATTAGATATTTTTCATTATTTATAAGCATCATCTTACCTTACATGTCTTGCTAAGTTCCGTTTCTAAATGGCTTTGGCAGGTATTTTAATTCAGAATTCATTTCAGCAATACATGCCATTACATCTTCTCTTTAAAATAAACTGCTTTTTCTCTTTTCCCCAGACAAAGTATGTGGGCTAAATGAGCTGCAGCGTCTCTGTTCAAGAGATTTCATGGACACTCAGAGGCTTGCTTTCTACTGTATGAAAGTTAAATCTGAGTAAGGAAGGCATTTTTCCTGTCCCGGAAATCAGTATAACCAAAACCAATGCTGAGCTAATGAGAAATGTTTCTTCCATGTGTTCTGTTTGGCAGACACTGCAAGTCATATCAAGGAAACACGTGATGTTTATAAATACAATATGGCTCATGTTGTCATAACCTCTCAATGACAAAAAGAGCATTAGAAAAAGCAGACAGCAAAACAGCAGGAAAGATGAGATTTGTATCATTTGGAAGGTCTCTATCAGATAATAGAGGTATTAGTGTTTGCTTTTTCTTTTTTCTTTTCCTTCCCAAAAGAAAACAAAGTTTTATAGTAATAGGATCAGTAAGGCAAACACATGGCAACTTATATAAATGCTTTCCTATAGGCAATCCTAGCACTAAAATGCATTTACTCAATTTATTGCTTGAATTCTTTTCCAATAAATACTTTTGTTCTAAATACCTCTATGTAGTTCAAGGAGCTGTTATATTTTTCTAGCTGTAGTATGCAATGAACAAATGTAATTCTGGCAGCATTTGCAGCTTTGTGTTTATTGATGTTAAGATCACAATCCCATGAAAAGAAGTTAGTTAAACACCTCAAAGAAGCTGGATGTACGTTTACAGCTACCTTAAGAACACAGAAGGATGATCCTACTCGTATTATCTCTATCTTTCCTGCAAGCCAGCTTGAATTTCAGGGTCCTTGAATGCTTTAAATACTTGGGGAGCTGTTTGAGGGGTTTTAGCACTTGTAGGGATTTTTTAAGTTCACAAATTTCATCTAACTCTAGAGTGTTAAAATATTAGCAACCTGCTAGCCAGGCACTTTCAGGGGCAAAATGAAAAGATGCTGTTGTTCAATTTCATTAATAAAAGCTATTCAGCACAACAGCTACCAAACTTATCAAATGTTTGTCTTATTTTATTGTATAACTAATCTTAACTCATCCCCTCTCACTTTGGCAGCCCAAACCCCTATTGCTGCCAGCAACATCATTGCCTTTTTGCCATTCTAACTCCTAGATGTTGTTTCCAGGTACCCCCACCCCTCCAACTCAGCTCTGACTCAACTTGCCCTAATGTTTTTACTAGAGAAACAGTCTCTAGAAAAAGTCCAAATCACCCCAAAGTGTACCCTGATACAACAGCAGCCACAACAAGCATTCTTTGGATATTCTGGCCTTGCCCACCAGCAAAGGCCTGGGACAAAGCACTGACCTGGTAAGGTCTTGTGCAAGTCAGGGAATCGAGCAAAACCATGGTGGGTCTAGGACACTTTAAAACAAAGTGTAACCCACAGACTTGAGGGCAGGTGGCTGGGAGGAGAAAGACTGCCAAGCAAAACAGCCACTGGTTTGTTATAAAGTAAAAATTCCCTCACAATTCTCAAAACTGGCAGACAGATGAAGCCCAAAAACTACTGCATAAACCAACATTATTAGTATCCAACTGTGACACCAGGAATGCAGACAAGCTGCAATGACAGAAGGTGGAGATTGTAACTTAGGATTCTTCCCATTTTAGCCACTCCATAAAAGGAAGGTCTAGGGAATGAGGATAGAATATAGGCTATGCACATTTGGTGGGGGAATCACTTCCACTTGGAGTCACCAGGGGCTCACAGCAACAGCCCAGGATAAAAGGAGCTGTGACACTTTCAAAGGAATTCAATTCATTCAGCAACATACAAAATCCACTGTCAGTTCTTTAGTGTCATCTACTGATTTCAATCCATACACCTTCCTGAATATGAGAAGACAGGCAACCTGGACCCTACACCTAGTTAAGTCTCAAAAACCCTCTTCCCCTTCAAGTCTACGTAAACCACAAATCACATTAATTCTAACGGCATAGACCAGCATGGCTGTGTACATGCATTTACACTGGAATTCAAAACAATGCCAGAGAGAATAAAAAGTTCATCTAAACATTTGGATACAAGACAGTATTTTGTCAGAAGAAAGTATTGTTGTACAGAGAGCTAAAAAGTGCTGTAAATGTTACAAGCTCAGGGAAAGGATAAATGAAATGCAGCACCATGAAGATACATTTTTCAAAAGAAAACTGCTACAGATTTTCAGCATACATTTTGGGAAAGGAGTAACAAAAATCAGAAGAGCACAAACACAAATATTCAGGGAGATGGCACTATGTGGATACTACCTCTTGCTTGACCACCATTCAGCATGGCTGACTTGTCAACCAAACCATGCTCTTCCAAGATGTAAATGGCCATGGCACAGTTATCAGTAGGCAAGTAAGGAACTCCGAAGAATCCTATCTGAAGAGAAACTGTCCTTAAGAGCTTGCTTAGACTGAGCAAAATCCCTTTTTTCAAACACAACCGATTCAGAAAAACACATGAAACAGAAGACCACAAAATCAGAATTAATGGACATGAAAGCTGAGCGGTTTGATAGGAGATCTGAATCTGACAGATCCCATATTCCTCTTGCACATTCTGAGTCTTCTTGTCCATATGGATAATACTTAATACTTCAAGTGTTACTGCCAATTCTTATACAGGTCTCACATCTGTTTGGTAGTTAAAACAGGTGTCCAAGCTGGCAGCTAACATTATTTTCTGAGATTATTTTGGGTCTGTTACATGGAAATGATTATAAATCACATGGATAGAAGCCTGAACATCATCAAACCCAGGGATAAAGGTTCCAAAGGGACAAGAAGGCAAACAGTAGAAAAATCTGCAAAGACAAAACTTTTCCAAACCTCAAAAAACTGAAGCTGTAACTCACATATGGCAGGAGATACAACCACACTCACAGCATCACCATGGAAAAATGTACTTACAACAGTTAACTCATCATATTCTAAATAGTGTTCTTTCAACCAGTCTGACAATAAATTGCTTTCCTGTAGGTTTTTTTGAAACAGTTAACCATGATGCAGTTATTCCTTACTTCCCACTGTAGTGAATTTAGCACTCATATCACATGAAAGAAAAGAACATCAACTTACCTAATGCTAAGATGCATAAACACAAAAGGAGGGATGAGAAGCAAAGGATTTTCCACAATATTTTGGGCACCATGCAATACCAATACATAAAATGCACGTTTCTTACTGCCCCCACATTTCCATCCCCTTTAATCTGATTTGCTAAGGAAAGAGTTATAGATAATCCATCTGCTTATTGGTGGGTGCCCCCCCCCCCAACCTACTAAACTGTGAATCTGCAGGCAAATTTGAACCAGATTTAATCAAAGTGCCGAAACCATTAGACTATTACGTCCCTACCAAGAGATTTGTGAGAACACCCTACAGTACTTCTACCGAACAGAAGAAAAGTTGCAGTGTGTACTCCACCTTTTTAGACACTGGAGGATGAGCATCAGAGAGAGCACTATTACAACTCTCTACTTTGAAAGAGCCTCGGTTAGGATCCAAGTGTTGCTGCAAAGGAAGAACCTAACCAGAAGACACACATCCTTAGACAAACAGGTTTCATTATTTCCAGAGCTCAAGAAATCACTTGTTTCCACGCTCATAACTTTGAAGTGCAGAAGTTCACACAGATCAAAGGGAAGATTTTTTGCATGTTTCTCCACAAAGTCCCTATGAACATCCTGGCTTCGATTTCAACTCTCAGACCAGAAAGACTAGAAATTTGCCAATGCAAAGGAAAGGCCATATAAGAAAATAACTGTTTTGTTGGAGGCACAAAAATTCAAAATGGCACCTTTGGCATTTCAGCAGGGAAAAATACAATATTTTACCATGTAACCACCACTTCTGCCAAGGTAATCACTGTGTCACCATTATTTCTGAGTTATGACCAAAGGAAGATAACTCAGCCATAATCAGGAGATGTCAAGTGTGTATGTTTGTCGTACAACATATATTTTAAAATGAGAAATAGATATTATTACAGTTTTTGCACAGAAGCAGCACCTGTGTTTAAAACAACTCTGTTAGGCAGTAAATGCCTGGCAGAGGGCCAAAGAAGTAATCTTTACTTTTGAATGTATGTAGCTAAAACAGTAATTAACCATATCTGAAAACAGGTCTAGAGAGCACAAATAAAGCCTCAGTAACTATATTCAGCATCCACTGTGCATGGAAAAAGAATAGTATAGCATAAATTTATAAAGCCACAGTGAAATAGTTTCATGAGTTAATGTCATAATGGACAATGATATTATGCCACGCCTTCAAATATGAAAGAGATGCATTGACTACACCCTGTTATTGCTACAGGAATATAACCATAATTGAATAATGTCAGGACCTTAAAGAAGACACTAAAAGCTATCATAGAATCATAGAATAGTTTGAGTTGGAAAGGACCTTAAAGATCATCTAGCTCCAGCCCCCTTGCCACAGGCAGGGACACCTTCCACTAGACCGGCTTTCTCAAAGTCCCATTTAACCTGGCCTTGAACACTGCCCAGGGATGGGGCAGCCACATTTTCTCTGGGCAACCTGTGCCAGCGCCTCACCACCTTCACAGTAAAGAACTTCTTCCTATTATCTAATTGAAATCTACTCTCTTACAGTTTAAAGCCATTACCTATTCTACCTAGACCTATCACTACATGCCCTGGTAAAAAGCCCCATCTACAGCTGTCTTGTAGGCCCCTTAAGGCACTGGAAGGCTGCTATAAGGTCATCTTGAAGCCCTGTCTTCTCCAGGCTGAACAACCCCAGCTCTCTCAGCCTTTCTTCATACCAGAGGTGCTCCAGCTCTCTGATCAGATTTGTGGCCCTCCTCTGGACTTGCTCTAACAGGTCCAGGACCTTCTTAGGTTGAGGGCCCCAGAGCTGAACACACTAATCTAGGTGGGATCTCACAAGAGTGGAATAGGTGGGAAGAATGAGCTCCCTTGGCCATGCTCCTTTTGATGCTGCCCAGGTATGGTTGGCTTTCTGGGCTGCAAGCACAAACTTTTGGCTTATGTTGAGCTTTTTGTCAACCAACACCCCCAAGTCCTTCCCATCAGGGATGCTCTCAATCCAGTTTCTGGTCAGCCTTTTTATGTGCTTGTGATTGCCCTGACCCAGGTGCAGGACATTCATTGCACTTGGCTTTGTTGAATTTCATGAGGTTAGCACTGTCCCACCTCTTGAGGCTGTCAAGGTCCCTCTGAATGACAGCCCTCCAGTGTGCTGACTGCATCACAAACTTGCTGAAGGTGCACTTGATCCCACTGTCCATGTCACTGACAAAGATGTTAAACAGCACTGGTCCCAGTACTGACCCCTGAGGAACACCACTTGTCATTGATCTCCATTTGGACATCGAGCCAATGACCACAACTGTTTGAGTGTGACCAACCAGCCAATTCCTTATCCACCTATCACATCAGCCATTTGAAGCATGTCTATTTGCTCTCCACTGTTGTGTGTGCAACAGTACGGATGATCAAGTAATTAGATTTCTGACCTATCAGAAGGACATTTCATAATTGAAGTACATAAATGAAAGGTGGTTGAGAATAGTGCCTGTAAATAAACTATTGCAATCTTTCTAAAATAATGAGGACCTAACTGTTGAGGCAGCAGAAGTGCTTACATGAAATATTAATAATAAAGCAGTGAGACATGCTCAGAATTGATAACGGAACCAAGAAGCAAATCAACAATTAAGCAAATTACTTCACAGGAAATTTTCTGCTCAGTTGAATCAGCTCTGGAGCACACATAAAAGCCACAAAGCAGGAAGGACAGTAGTGGTATTCCCTTCTGGCCCCATCAAGCTGATTTGGTTGTACCATTTCCTGGGTACAGACCTAGGATGGGTGCGGAGAAGATGAGGTTGTTTAATCTCAACACCAGCCCGTGCTGCAACATTAGCTGTGGATAACACACTGGAAGAGGTCTTGCACAGCTGCACCTCCTGCCTTCTTGGCATCAAGGTGGGAGATAACAGTCCAGTGAAAGACTGGGACAGTGACAGAGAGAAATTGAATATGCTTCAAATGCTTTCTGCATAGTCTCCCAGTACAAAATGTTTACTTGAAAAAGCAAATATACCAGTCTTTGCTCAGTATAGGTAGAAAATTTTAGAAAAAGACAAAACCATTTACAGCACAATGGATATTTTTCAGAATTTCCTATTTGAAACCATCATTTACAATATGTTTCAACAGACTCCAAGGAAAGTACATCTATCTGCTCAGCCACTGCAAACCAGTTCATGCTGAAGCCTTGCTGGAGGGAACTAACACCATGCCATACTTCACCATAAAAGGTTTGAAAACATGAAATAAGAAGTTGTATAAACTCCGAGCACTGTCTGTATCTGAAATAAGTAATTAAAAACTATGTTTTGGTTTACATGCTTTAATCATTGTAAAAGAGAACAAAAAAAGTTAATGCTCAGGGCAAGTAATTGGAAAAAGCAAAGCAGTTAAGAAATACTACAGTAAGCATTATCAATTCTCTCTTTTGTGTATGTATCATATATATATCCTTGATTTTATGATTTGTTTTCTACATACTACAGTTAAGAATTTAATAATTTAGCATAAAAGCTAGAGGAAAGAGGAGTACAAATACAGGACTAGTACTTACTCTTATATCTCCATTTACAGCTCTGGAAGTGTGATTAAATGCGTGTGCAGGATCTTTGTTGTAAACTTTAAGGAAAGATCGGTCTTGAATATTCCTGGAATCAAAAGAATCAGCAATGATAACAGATGAAAGTAGTTTTTTTATTAACTTTGTTGCCCAAAAGATTCAGGCAACAAAGAAAGAGTAGGTCTGCAGTGGACCTATAAGAAAAACCTAAATGCCATAACTTAGACACACACAAACAAACAAAAGCCTACTTTGATTCTCTTTCCCATGGGAAGTATCATTCTTATGCTACAACTCCACACCCATAAAAATTAGATACTGTTAAGTTTCTTTCAAGATCCTGCCATAGAGTGAAACACTTTGAAGACAACAGAGCTTCAACATTTACACAGCGCTCAAAAGGATTCAGTTAATATTTACATGTTTTATTGTGCACTCAGCCCACGTGAATTTTTGCTATTCTGAGAAGCAAAATATCAAAAGAAAAGCAGTCTTTCTAACTGCAGTTATTCTTGAGGCAATTCTAATTATCAGCTTGTTCACAAACCTGAAAAAAATGCACAAAAGCTAAAAATTCAGTAGCAAATAAATCCTTCCTCTAAACTTTATCTTTAATAAAGACAGGTCTTAAGGAAAAAAAAAAAGGAATTACAAAAACAAATAAACAAGCAAAAGTTTTAATGAAAGCTACCTCACAAATGGTTTAGATGGAAAGCCAGGAAATAGTATTTTTGTTTTATTAGGATCTAACACTTTGTCATTGATTAGCAAATTTTTCAGCTACTAGGAAATGGTTAGATGACAGTAGTTTTCTGGTTTGTTTCAAAACCTACCTTCCAATAATTTTACAGTTTAGACACTCGCACTGAGTCCTGCTGATTTCTTGTTCACATTTAATCAGTAGCAAATCCAATCTACACTCACTCACATCCTTTCAAAGCTATGATGCCTTTCATTTCCCAGTAGTGATCTCTAGAGAATTTACTTACACATGTGACTGAATTCCTTTCCTCCAGGTGCAGATACAAGTCTAGTGAACTGATCTTAATCACTGGGATTATCATTTAAAAATGAAGGAAAAGATTCTTGGGCAGGTCTAATTTCTTTCTTACAATGTCATATTACAATCAGTGATTGCTTTGAATGAGTAGCTAGTCAGAACTTGTGCTGCTGTGTAGATGTCAAGTAGTTATTAAATAAACCCCACAGCATAAGAGACAGATCAGTGCCTTCTGTTTAAGAACTGTAGGGCTGATGAGAAGTTTAGCATTTATGAGTGTTTTCTTGTAGACTGCATAGGAAAATAGCTACCTTGCGGCAAGTTCAAGTTCTTCAATTATTTATGGTAACACAAACTGTTTTCCATCTTGCAAACGTGACCCTTTCGCATTGAGACTTGCACTGGGATTCTCAGTTACCATTTTCTGTCTCAGACTTGGAAATACATTTCTTTCAATACAAAGCAAGCTCTCTCATCTTCAGTTCAAGAAGCAGTACATTATTCATTTAAATAAATTGTATCTGCTGTCTTTTCTGTCTGACAGCTATGAGATGGTACCCTCAACTAACTGAAGTTTGTTTTAAAAGCATTCTCCATAAATATTTCTTGTAGAAACATGACACTTTAAAGTAAAACATTGCTGCAAGGCAAAGCACCAAAATACCAGGCATTTGATCTCTGAGGTGAATTCTATTTCACCTCATGTTGCTATTCTAAGATAAACATTGCTGATAACAGGTATATATTACGGTACTTTTATTATTTCTATTATTTGCGTTACTGTAGCTCCCAGATATCCTTGGCATGTTCAAAAGCCTCATTGATCTGTGTGTGCTGCATAAACACGCCAGGAATACCACCTCTTCACCAGCTTACAAGGTGAATAGAAGACAAAAGAGACAACAGGATAGCTGCAGAAAGATAAGGGAACAAAAAGAAACGAGAAGCCCATAGTGTTTACAGCCAGAAGAGCAATAAACAGACTGTGGGACCACAGGCATGCTCTGAGTAGGCAGTGTAACACAGGGAGAGGGAAGGAGACCAATGTAGTGGCTTTGCAGATGTCTGTGGAGGACACCTTCCAAGTGTATTAGAGGGCTGCCCAAGAGAGAGCTTGAAGGCACTTGTTAGAAAATTAAAGACATCTACAATAAAAGTTGGCATTATTTGCCAAGTGGAAGCAGATGCTACTTGGTACTAAACAAGAAATGAAAAATGGTGTTGAAGAGGGCTTGGAGGAGCCTTCATAATGAAGACAAGTAGTTTATATTTAATGAGATGGAAAAGATACAGCCAGAGGACAAATGAAAAGAAAAAGCATGTGAAACAGTCTGCTTATGAAACTAGGAGAATCATCTTTGTTGCTTCATTTGAATGGGTGAGAGTGAACAAGATTACCTGTGTCAACTGCTCGGAAAAGACCATTATAGCAGTTGCTATTAAAAAGCTGATGAAGTTGCTGAGTGTTTTCTTCAGTATGTGGAAAGGAAAGGCTACACCATAGGGATGTTACAGAGAAAAAATCAGAAATCTACACTGGATGTAAAGACTTGAACCACTGTAAGAAAAGGACCGGGTTATGGGCTTAAGTAAAAAGATAGTGCTTTGTCCCCCGGGATTCAAAATATAAAAAAATAAAAGGAAAAGGACTGTGATGGCCTAATGAAGGAGAACATAAGCTAGGCTGAAACTAATCATCCATGAGACTATATTAAAGAGAAGACTAAGATATTAGTTTGGACAGAAGAGGTAGGATTCATGTCATCCAACTACAGACATTCACAGTTGCTGGGATTTCCCTAGTGAGAAGGGTAGCAGAACTGAAGAAGGGAATTTTGTTATGGAGGAAGTCAGCTGGGTCATGGGATTTCCTCTAGAAATGCTCTACAATACAGGCATAGGAACAGAGGAAGCAGATGTTGAGACTGAGCCAGGTCTGAGGTTGGCAGAGTGACGCCTGCAATGAGAGCAAGAGAAAAAAAGGTGGAGTGGTATTAAGATAATCAACAATCATATTCTTGGGGGCAGGGAGGAGATGAAGTCATAAACTGTTAGTCTGAAACTCAAGGGAAGATGGAAGGATAAAGTGAGACACAAGGAGCTGATGAGCCAGATGATGGTTGGCAACAATGCAATCTGGCAACAGAGAAATAGTAACCCTCATCTTGATTCAATCATTTGATCAGATCTTGTGAATAGACTGATGTATAAGAAACTTGAGTACCTGATGAATGATGATGATACAAAAGAATCAGATGGGTCTTAACATAGGTATTACAGTGGACAAACAGAGGTGTGGGGGTCTGCAAAGCAAGGAAGATAAAAACCAAAAACTGAAACAGGCTGGCTAATGACAAGACACTGGATAGGCAGCCTGAGGAGAGCAAGGCAGAGGTGAGAAAATGGAGTGCAGTACTGTTCAAAGACTGAGGAATGGGAGAATTGGAAGTGTCAAGGCTAGAAAAGCTCCAGCTTGCTCTTTTAACTACAAGAAATGGAGAAGCACCTCAGCCATAGGACCTCCAAGAGCAAACAAGGCAGCAGTGGACAGTACACTTCTCTTACTTTCACATCATTTTTTTGCACTAGTGGAAGATTGGGAGAGATGAAACACCTTTTCTGCTTTTTCCTTCATCTTATGCTCCTCTGTTCAATTCTTTTTAACATGTAACTTCTTATGAAAAGGATGGCACAAAGGACTAGCATATTTTCTTGTACAGATTTATAGAGTGCAACGTGTCTGAGGTGTGCCTGAGAGCTTTGCTGCTGCATAACTTAGGACTTTCTAGGGACTCTGAGAACTTGGTCCTTCTGCTCATAGAGCACAGACATCAGGACTGACAGAACCTGGCTAAATAAGCTGCTGCACTCACACAGAATAAAGGATAGAAATTTGCTCCCAGATGTTAGTCAGATGATTTACTGACCAAGCTCTAAATTCGTGAAGGGAAGTGACTGCATTACTTGCTGCATCCTGACATAAAACAGGAAGGTGGTGGGGCTGCTGCAGCAGGGGTCACCAGTGCCACACACCTTTGGCAGTGCTAGATGATGCATAGTTGGCACTCTTGTGAGGATATTGGTGACATTCATGTTTGCAGCTTCAGGCTCACAAGGATCAGGCTTTGCACTACCAGTAAAGAAAAAGAACAGGTTTTCTGTAATTGCTTATTTTTTGTTCCATATTTTAAATATTTATGTCTCAGTTAGAATTCAATAAAATATTAAATATGTGAACCTGTTTATACTATAAGAATATTTGAACAAGGTACTCCATTTATCAATGTCTTGTGCAACAGATACTGCACCTACAGCTGACGGCAGTGTCAGACCAGACCTCCCGTATTACTCAGATACCACTGAACATGCCTTTATGTGTCAGGCCACTCTCTGTCAGATACTTATCAACTCCACTCCTTTTTATTCTGTTAAGTGCACTACAGAAAAACCCACCCCAACCCCAACAGCTGTAATTCTTTGTCTACTTACCTCACATCACACAGTTCATAGTATATGTTTCTGCTCTCATCCTTGATGTAAATGGCCACACTGGGTGATTCCAGCATTTTCATCGATAGCTGCTGGGGGAAGGCACTTACAAAAAGGGCACGAATTGTATCTGTGCTTGTGATCTCATTCGGCATCCTTAACTGCTTTGTTTCATCTCCATACTGAAGATATAAAACACCTACAAGCAAAATATGATAGCACGTTACATATTCTTAAGTGCACAGTAATGATCTGGGTTTCAAAGTCCATGTGAAACACTGACCAATCTCATGAGAAGAGAAAAATCAGCTCACATTCTTTACTCATAAATCACATACAACATTTTCCTTTTCAATACACTATTGGCATAGAGCACAGAACAGTGATATGGCTGTACCTTGATAAATATGCTTGCCCAGTACTGCACTTTGCTGAGAAGCCTGTTCTTCAGTTAGATAAATCTGAAGTTTACCCTAATAAGACTAAGGGAGAATCCCAAATACACCAAGTCTGCTCTGCAGTAGAAAGTGTTAGTAAATCACAAGGTACTTTTTTTTAAAGCAGCTGAGGAAGAATTTTATTCTCTTATAGCAACCAGTTTTGTTTAAACATGAATTGTATATTTTAGCCTAACACCCAACAACACCCCCACTATAGCATGAGGAATTTTATATTCACAATTCAATATGCATTATCTCTGAAAGCACATTGTGCTCTTTCTGGGCCATCTCAGGTGTCTCTGTACCGCACTGCATTGTGCCAGGAAGAAAGGCCTTCACTCTCTTGCCATCCATAAGAGTTGCAGCAGGTATAGCTTCTACAGTGGTGTAAAAAAACAATGAAATGGCAGATCACAGAATCACAGGGTGGCTGAGGGTGGAAGGTAGCTCTGGAGGTCATCTGGTCCAAGCTTCCCACTCCAGCAGGGCCACTGACAGCCACTTGCCCAGGACTGTATCCAGACAGTTTCTGAGTACCTCCAAGGAAGGATACCCCACAACCTCTCTGGGAAACCTGTGCTAGTGCTTGGTCATTCTCACAGTGAAGAAGTGTTTCTGAATGCTGAGAGGAAACCTCACATATTCCAGCTGGCTCTCACTGCCTTTGGTCCTGTCTCAGGGCACCACTGAAAAGAGCCAGTCTTCTTTGCACCCTCCCTTCAGATGCTTTCATACATTGATTGAGCCTTCCCCTGAGCCTTCTTTTCTTTAGGTTGAACCATCCCTGCTCTCTCAGCTTCTCCTCTTAGCTGTGATATTTCAACCAAGTTAATCATCCTTGTGGCCCTTCAGTGGACTCTCTTGTATGTCCATGTCTCTCTTTTACCAAGAAGCCCAGAACTGGACACGGCACTCCAAGTGTGGCCTCACCAGTGCTGAGTAGAGGGGAAGGATCACCTCCCTCAACCTGCTGGCAAAACTTTGTCTAATGTAGCCAAGGATACCACTGGCCTTTGCTGAAATGGCGCACCAGGATCCCTAAATTCCTTTCTGCCAAGCTGCTTTCCAAATTCATTGCCCTCAGTATACGTTGGTGCACCCACTTTGCAGACATTTAGCAGCCCAGAATGAGATGGAAGAGAAAATATGTAGAAAAGACAGTAAAAATACTACTGAAGTTTGTATTTCCACCAGCTGTCTGAGAGGTACAACCAGAGACAAATGGCTCAAGAGCTATCTAGCCATTGGAAAGCATTTGGAAAAGGAAAACAATATCAGAATTAGTTATTACAGAAACATCTACACTGAATTCTGGCAGTTTTATCCCACCCTGAACTGGATGTTGAATGTGGCTAGTCACACAATGGTAGAAGGACAGCACTCAGGCTAAACTGCTGAAGCCTTTATTACATTTTCAGGCGCTGCCATGCCTTTGCATCTACCAATAACCAACAATGGTAAGCTAAAATTAGGCACAATATTTTACGTATGCACCATATGTTCCCTAAGGGTCAGGGAGCCCTAACCCTCCCTTCCAATACAAACAGGAGGTTTGAGAACAAAAGGGTCATCACCAAATCTCAATAAATCACAAAACTTTGATGGTAAGTCAGTGATTCTTGCTTGAAAGTCATCAGCAATGGCATGGGCAGTTCACGCTGCTGAGATACAAACACTGAGCAAAAGCGACAGGAAAAGCTAAGGTCCTAGAATATAAAGGCATTTAATGAAAATAAGGCATTTTAATCTAAAATGAGCCCTCTTTCTCCTTAGACACAAGTATTTTTGCCCCTGTGTTATCCATAATTGCTGGAGAGGAATGAGCCCTACGTCGTCAGATGTTCCTACAATCAGTGGGTAGATAATTGTGCTTGTGTTTAGGGAAGGAAGATGTTAATTTTTCTGAATAGTAAACAGACGACTTAACATTACCTAACTATTATTTGTTATTAGGCTGCTTTTATAAAATGGAGCTGTCAACATCATTTCTCTACTATTATCAAGAGCTGAGAGCTCTTCTTTTGTTAAGACTGCAATCAGACCTTTAATGAATTCTACTCCAAACTCCCATTTTATTTTGGCTGGAAAAATTGTTTCAGACCAAAAAGTAACCAGTTTTCTTTCAGAGACTGAGGAGAATTTTCCTACAAATTTTATTTTTAATGCCATTATTTAATGAGTTCCAACTATTTTCCTTTTTTAAAAAAAAAATTGACATCCTTTATTTCTTCTGGGTAAAATTGGCTTTTCAGTGCTCATTCAAATATTCTATGCAGCTGAATATTCATTAGAATTCAGAAACTAACTACATTCGTAAAAAAAACCTAAGCAAGCATAGATTATGGGACATGTACCTGCCCATGACAGGTGAGTTGGAACTAGATGATCTTAAGGTCCTTTCGAACCCTGATTATTCTATGATTCTATGTTTTTAAATGATTGCACTTATTTCACTGTTCCAAGATGTGCAAAACCATGTTCATTTTTTACGATAGCTTTCAGTTCCTAGGAAGAACATATGGAACCTTCCATATATTGGCATTTGAAACTTTTTGGGGTTAAATGGCAAAAAATGATTTTTTGGCTAAAATTACAGACTTTGAATATCAGCTTTACAGTTGTGCATGACTCTTTTCTGCCCAGTTTAAAAATTAGTGCAGAATGCAGAAAATGCACTTTTTGCATTTCAGGCCACTAAAACCATGCTGAATATTGAGCTACTGAAACCATTAATAAAAAGGAAATAGTAGAGTTGAAAAATGTTCCTTATACAGAAGTCTAAATCTTTTCAGGACAGTTTTGACTCTGCCTGTCCTCCAGTACTTCCACAAAATATTGATCCAAAACAAAATTACAGTTGTCTTTAGGTATTGAATTTTTGAAGCAAATATTCATGTTATCCAAAAAGATCATGCCTTAAAATAGACAGCTTTAACATAGAACTCAGAGAAATATTTTGGCCACAGTCTCACTGTAGAGGAAAAAGACATTTTCAAAGACATAATAAATTCTTTTTTCCTTACACTCCCTTAAATCACATGCCCTTAAAAAATACTACTGCCTTTTCTCTTGAGTTGTTTGATCTGTATCATGATATAGCAATGCTTCAGGGCATTTCCTATTTGACAAAACTAACTGCTCTCTTCTAAAAATCCTGTTTCAGCATGACAGAATAAAGAGACTCAAAATCCATTATTTTAAGTCATTGACATTATTTTTCTCCCACACACTGCCTGGTTGAAACTCTGAACACCAGCAATACCCACAGGCCCAGCTTCATGGAAGCTGCTGAAGCTCTGAGGTTTGTTTTACCTTCAGCTGAAAAATTACTCCCATGGAGAATTAAAGCAAGAAGAAATAGAATATAACTCAGGCATAGCTTTTGTAAGGGCACAGTATATATTCCAGCAATGCTGCTGGAAAGAAAGTTATGCACAATGGATGTTAGTATCTCCAAGCACCCTGAAGTCCCTCTTTCACTTATGCTTCTGTTACAATGGATTTACCTGAAACACGAAGATTTTCCCAAGTTTTATAAACCAAAAAGCACATACGCCTGCAAAATGCCCTGCTGCCCTTGGAGGACAGATACAAAGATCAGTGTGAACAGGGAAACTACACCATGTGAATGTTTTGAAAGCACAAGTCAGACAACACTGTGGCCACCACTTCTAGCTGCTCCTAGGTAATCCCAGCCCTGGCCTTTCTGACAGCTACAAGGCAAACTGCAGTGTTAAAAGACTTCCCCTTCATCATAGTGGTGTAACTTAGCTTCAGAAATAGCTCTGGAATTTCTGATTATTCTTCACCCATTGGCAACAGGTCATGGTATTAAATACAGGCCACAGCAGAAAACACTTACATATAAGCCAGGCCTTAGAAAATTAAACCTCTTTACAAATTGCTTCACAGCATTCCTGTCAGCAGAAAGGTTTGTTTTATAGTAGGGGAAATTAAACACCCGAGAGGTGAAAGGACATGTTCAAAGAAAGGTTTACAAGCATAAACCCCAGATCTGATGATGGTCATACGAACACACCACATGATCACACTTTTCTTCCCTGCATATAAAGCTCTTTCAAACCCAAAAGGCTTTCTGCTCCCCTTTTACCAAGGGCCAGTGACAGAAGGACTTAGAAAATATTTTGTCATTTCTCTCAGGGATGGTCTACGTGAAATGAAATGCAGTGCAATGAAAGATGCACCGTTAACCTGACTTACATAGGCGATGCCTCCTGCACAAGCTGAACACACCAGTGCTAGGTTTAGAGGGTGCCCAGAGCAGCCATCCTGCACTTTTAGTCCAGCCAACACAGCTTTGAGGACTGCCTATGCTGCTACTGCAGCTCACACAGATGCATCAGATGCATCGCAAGCTGCTCAGCTCAGATACTGCCACTGGGCTGTAAAACATACTTAGCAGTCAAGGATGTGCCCAAATGGTGTAACAGTGAACCATATGTGAACTCACGGGGTCAAGGCTGGCTTTAAAGCAAGGAGCTACAGAGCCAAAATGGCTCAGCACTGTACCCATACAGGTAAGATCATAACTCTTTAATCACAACTGGTAAACGTTTTTTCCTTATAGCAAAAGCTAATGTTACACAGGTGGCATGACACCACCCAGCTCGTATCTCTCAGCACCTCTGTCTAATACATGGTACTGACCTAACCCTGACTAAGCACTGTGTTATCATGGTTATATTGCTAACAATGACCTCAGTGCTGGGGAGCTTAGATGCTTAGAAGAGCTTTAATCACAACTTGCTTTTATGTACAGAACATGAATTACCCTGGTTGTTTAAGAGAGAAAAATATGGAGCACACAACAGTAAAGAAAAGCTAAATATGTGATAAATCAATAATAAGTTAACAAACATGACTTAGTCACCTCCTGTGACCTTTACAAACATCAGTCAATCCTCTCACACAATGAAGTTCAAAAGGAAAAATACTGGTACTCACAAATTCTCTCATAATTTTTTTCTCAAGAATGAAGAAGAGAAAACTGAGGCAGAGGAGTTAAATAACTCCTCAATATTATAAAATAAAATACAGTCCAAGCTTAAACTGGAGTTCATGATTTTCTTTCCTGTGAAGCTACAGGACACTCCCTGCACAGGCAAGACATCTTACAAATTTTTGAACTGACAAACCTTATTAAGATTTGACAACACTTTCATCCATGGGCTCCTATCTGAAGAAAAGTATTAACCTATGATAATATCTGTATTTGGCTGATGTTGGATGCTTGAGTGCTGCAGCACTGAAACCTTCCCATAGAACCAGAAATCACTGGTGTCATCAAGGCACTGCTACTCTCTTCCAACATAGCTACTCTATGTACCCTCTGGAAATTTCATGTCCAATTTGAAAATTTCAGGTAATTAATAAAGCTGGTTGAACTACAGCAACCAAAACCTGGATGCATTGGAAGCTCTGGAATTTCTTTAAATCAAAGGTGGAAAGCTAGGTATAGCTAAAATGGGGTGGGGAGAGAGGAATATGTACAGGAGACCTTCAGATCATGTTGGGTTAACATAAAAAAAAGTATACTAGGAATTAGTACAGGATATATAAGGGATGGAAAATTAGATAAACTAGCAAAGAAAGCTGTTATCTTAAGGTGAAGAAATACAGAGTACCTGGTGAGGAAACGAAGTCAGAGCTGCCTAAAATCAAGTTGATCTACGTTTTGTAAATTAGATAATACAACATTGAGTCAGAGGTTGCCAAAATTGTCATTAGACTTGTTTCACTCTTTACCTAACCATCAGTTAACTGTATCTTTTGGAGATGATGGACAATATTTGTCTTTTCATGCTGGTTTAGCTTGATCTTCTACTATATGTCCATTGAGCAACCAGCTCTATCTGCATTTTCCCTCACACTGAGGTCAGCAGCAATGCTAGCAAGCAAAAGTGAAAAAATGCCCCCTTGTTTCTTCCTCATATTTACATTGAATCATTAGTTGAGACTTGCATCAGTTTCAAAAACTAAGGATAATTTTTAAAATCTTGATAGCTATTTTGTTGGAATATTTAAGGGTAATCCAGAGGAGATCACAATAAAAACTGCCAAGAATTTCCACAAAATCCTGTTTACAAATTTACTTTAAAAAACCAAAACAAACAACAAACTATTTGACAAAAGTGTAATATATTAAATTGTAAGGATGGCATAGGGTCATATTGTTCCTCCCCCCAGCCATCAGATAAAGGGATAACACATAGGTGATATCCTTATCACCAAATCCTGCAAAAGTTATGCAGACATAAGTTTATTACAGTGACAGCTCTTGCAGTGTGGAAGAAATTCCTCAATATGAATTTCTTACTTTACACATGCTCAAGACTTGACTCTCCTATTTCACCACATGCATTTTCAACTAGTCTGAGGTCATTGTCATGATCCTTGTGGTATTTCTAGCCTGAAGCTCTCATACTAGCTTCCATTAGCTACTCCTTGCTGATAATCTGTCCTCCACATTCAGAAAATGTCTATAAATATCCTTAGCTATCTTAAAGCACCAAGAGAATAAAAAAGTAGATCTTGTAATGAAATAAAAACAATTACTTATTTTATATATCCAGAATAGCCTGAAGAATTTTACTCAAGGTATTGTTTGAGAACAATTTCAGTAAGAGCAGGAACTGTTTCATTTAGTCCAGTACTATTTCTTACTGCTATTTTGTCCTTTTCTGCTATTTATAGCAACTTGCTAATTCTGCAACAGATTTATTACCTAATGAGAAAAAACACATGAAAAATTCAGTAATCACATAAAATTTCTACAAAAGCATATAAGAAATAAAGATTTTTAACCGCCACTCAAATGCCAGCACTTTTTTTACAAACTTACACATTCAAATGGCTAAGAAGAAAAATCAAAACCAAAAGCAGAATTGATAATTGACAAAGAAAAACTGGTATTTGTCCTATTTGATTGCAGATAAAGCCTGTGAAATAACCTATTGCTAAACCCCAGCTTTGTCCATACACCTAAGTCAGCAAGTCCATCACATGTAGACAGTTACTTCCATCATCTGAGTCTGAGGGAACATTTCAGTTTAACCTAGTTCCCCAGATGGAAAACAGTGTTCTGGCAGGGTGGCTGTTGGACAGTAATTGCATAAAAACCCTTGGTCTTGCCAGAGTAGCCCAACTGACCAGCAAGATGACTTTTTCATATCCCTAACTGACAAAACAATGTCAGTAAATGTGGAAGAACACAAAAATCCTATGATACTCTATGACAAAATATAAAAAAGACAACTGAACTGTTCAGTGAGATGAACTAGAAATTTCATGAGCCAGAGCTGCTTTTCAGACAGAGGCCCCACAGGCTCTGCCATGATGCATTTACTCTGGTTTGCATTCACCAATTTACCTTGTTGTCAGACCCTAAGTCTTCAAAGCTGCTCCAAAGCCAGTCTGTCCATGCTGAAGGCCTGCATTTGCCTCTGTGGAGCTTCATGAAGTTCCCACTAACCCATTCATTCCCCTGGCTCACTGGGGTCCCAGTGAATGGCCATCTGACCCTCCAGCGTATTGAAAGCTCTCCCAGTCTAGCATCAGACTTGCCTCTGCTGACGGTTCATTCAATCCCAACAGCCATGTTGCTGATGCCAAAAATTACTGGCCCCTAAGGAAGAAAAACAGCTGAAAAGCAGCTGCCAGTTAGACTTCAAAGCATTAAGCCCTACTCACCTTGAAGGCTACTGGTATCAACCCTACGTGGCTACAAGGAGACTATGAGAGACATGCGGAATTGCCCTTATACCCACAGGTGGGCTATTCATCACAGAAGGTAACTGGGTAGAAGCAATGCTACAGAGTACCTGCCTTTTATGAAACACTTGAGTAGTTAAAAAACTATTCAGAAGGGCTTCCATCTTGAGAGTTGCTCAGACCATTGCCCCATTGTCTCAAGAGAGTACCCTAATCAGTCCGCTATCAACAAGTCTCTTGAGGCAAAGATTAATCTCTAACCCTGTTTAAATAGGGCAACTTCATAGCCAAAAATGCAAAAGAGAGAGAGAGAGAGAATGAAAACAAAAACAAGAGATGGCCTTAGTATTTTCCTCTGAGAACAGAAACCTGAACTCAGGCCCAGCATAGTAAGTATGCATTAGGATCACTACCTAAATATATAAACAATATTGGAAGCAATAACTACATCCAAGAGCTGTCCTCAGAGACTTGCTGTCAGCACTGGCAGCAAATCCTAAACTGTACTGAGGGACAGGCTAGTACTATGCTTAGCCAAAATCTTGCACTTCTTGCAATGCATGGAATTGTAATACACTTTTTAATTTGCATGCCCATGTGTAAATGGAAGGGTCTGGTGTTTGTGTGACTTACTATATGAGAGGTAGACTTAGAAATTTTACCTAACGTGAAAATTAGATCAAATTTGTCCAAGTGATGGCTCCTGTGCCAGATATGACCCATGAGACAACTCCATCTGGCCTCCTACCTTTCCTCTGAAGGGTAGTTTGGCCTGCATAAGCTATTTCAGCTGCCAAATCCCTCTTCCAGCTGACAACAAATGCTGAAAACCCAAATTGCTGCTGCTAAATCAGGGTAAGTGGTGATAGAGCAGGACAGTGACATTGCACCTTCTATGTGGGCATGATTTGGGGTAGAGGAAAGCCATTGCCACCCTGGTGTAGCTTTATTCAGTTTATCAGTTTGGACCCTAATTACTCTACCTCTCCCTTTATCTTCACCACTTTTACTTCTGGTTTGTCCATGTCACAAGGCCATTCAATATGAGTATTTTCTTAGGAGTGTATTACCCAATACAGTGAGGTCCTGGTTTTAGCGGAGGTCCTTTAGTATTACTGCAGTGCAAATAAATAGAAAGACTGCACTCAAAAACCATTTAACAGATATAGCAGTGACAGATACAGACTTGCATAGCTAATGGTTTTATTTAGTACACTGCACATCTACTCCAGTATCATTGCAATAGACTCACTGGATCCATGCTGATATGGCCTATTGCAGTGGAGTCAAATTCAGCATCATACACTGCTTACCGGCTTCTTTGTGGCAGACTGAATGTGCTTCTGCTGAGACAGTATGTACTAAATAAGACCTTGCTTCCTGGAAGCATTTTTTTTTTCAGGTACACATAAGACATTCTCTTACAGGAGGAAGAATCTGTTAAGTAAACAATAACCGAGTGCATGAGTGCTAGCCTGGGAAGGGCTGTCTTTCCCTCTTCCTGTCTTTCACAAACCCTGTAGGGACAATAAATGAAACAGAAAAAGACTCTCAGTGGTACGATATGTCAATATGATTGTTTACCTTCTTTTGCTTGTCTGATGAAAAATATTTCAGGTAAGAGTTGTGTGTTTTTTTTTCTTTCCAAGTCTAGAAAATTCAGCTATAATTTAAAAAGAATTCCTGGACAGGAAAATTCCTGGTACCTTAGTATATTATAATTTCCCAGGGTTTGTGTTTCAATTCAGTAATTGAAAATAGTTGTTTCAGGCTGTTTTTCCTATAGACCTGCCAGCCAATGTGAATGTATCTAACCATGACAGCAAATATTTACGTGACGGTTTTGCAAGTTGGCTGCTTTGCATACACTGTAAAAAGACAAGATAGGGAAAATTTCTTTAAGATGACTGAATACATTAAAGCTTTACTCAGTCTTACTTGAAATGCAGTTCCCAGGGAGTTCCTCTCCCATGAATTAAACTGAAGATCCTGCTGACTTCATTAGGCTTGAATCATGCCCTAAGGAACCAGAGAGGGCAGTGCCACTGCTAAGAAATCACAGGCTTCTCTTTTAAGTCTACGGCCATTTACACATCTGCCCGGTTTAACATGCATATTTTAATTTCCAGCTCATAAATAGTAAATAACAATTAATTACCACCAATATAACATATAAGCCTACCTTTAGCATTTCTATTTTTCTGTGTAAGTCTTACAGTACATTGCATACATATGCATTGAGAGTTATTTCTACCACTGGGTGACTGCAACCAAGACACCATCCCCCTCTGCAGTTTTTCCTATGTGTAAAATTGTAACTACAGCCTGACTTTCTTTTTAACCTGCAAGAAATGCTACAGAAGTTCCAGGTGTTACTACTATATTCAGTAACAGCATTTCCATGGAAGGTGGCAACAAACTAATTTATCAGACACTAAAATCTGTGCCTGCTAAAACTTGGGGTTGGGGCGCTAACAAATAATACTCAGAATACTCCGTGATTGTTTAAGACTCTCCTCATGCCAATCCTTACGCATTTGTGCAATTTTACTTGTGCAAGTAAACCCTCCAAAGGCAAATCAAAGGCAAATGCTGGCAGGAGCAGACATCTCTGCAGAGGCCTTTCCATATCACTTAATTTGAGGCACAGGTTTACCAGCAAGGAGTGTTGTCATTTTCTGCTCCTTATCCATCTGGACTGGAGTGGCTGGGCATCCTGGCTGTGACACCCCAAGAAGGTGCTTGCTCCACTCAAGCCATAAAGCTCCACCCTCCTCAATAACTTCTCAAACCCAAATCCTTCTGCATTTATGGAAATCCCTCCTTGTACCATATTCTACCTTAATCAAACCCTACATTAGGTACAGCCCGATCCTGCAGGAGCCCCTACAGCTGTTACTGCAATCAGAGGTTGCAATCGTACCCTGCCCTTCAGGGCTGTGGCTGATCACATCAACCGCCCTACCACAGAGGATGCCAGCCCCTGCTCTTAGAAAGGATCAGGCCCATCATTTGTACAGATGTGCCACATGAGAGACTACAAGTGAAAACATCTGCCAGTCTTCATTTTCTTGTAGAGGTACCAGGGCAGTGACAGTAGCAAGCTGCAATGCAGGCACAGGTTGGCTGCCTCGCTGGGTGCTTGTCAGGTTCTGCTTCCTCCAGGCAAATTGCAAGTGAAGTTTGTCGAAAGCTTTTGAGCACTTTCCAGATTTCAGCTGATTCTCACTCTGACAGTTTTGGTAGATAATTTTTTTCCCACAGTTATCATGCTGGAAAACCTCCCAGCTTTCAAATAGATATTCTAAAATACATTTCATTTTCTCTTGCACAGTGAATTAATTTACTTTAATATCCTGCTTTGTCTACAGGCTGCAGATTGATGAGACAAGTGCTTATTTCTGATGGACCTCTTAGCCAGAAAAGACCTTCATTTTGAAAGCTGCAGCTGAAATTTTTAATGGGCCCACAACTGGAATTCTGTTTTCTGGGTAGACTCCACATGAATACTTTGTCCCATTAGATTAGTCAGAATACCATGTCGTATAAGATTAGTCCTGACTGACAAACTGTGATGTTGGGGTAGCCAAAATGCATTACCACTATTCCTTTTCAGATTCCATGTTAAGTCAGACCACAATTTAAAACCAGACTGACTCATATATAGTTAGTAAAATAGGAACCTACAGAAGAAATAGAATTTAAAAAAGAAAACATCAGGTTTCTAAAACAATGACCTTGAGATATTAAGTGTAGGATTAATAAAAACGTACAAAAGTCAGTCATTTTCCTCACTGAAAATATGTTGGCTGAGAATCAAAACATAATTTGTATTTAAATTAGATTAAATTAAAAAATTAATAGAGCTGGAAAGGAAGGTGATTATATGCAGCTTGTTTATAACCATGTGAACACAAATATTTTCATGATGCTTTAAAAATTGAAGTTATAAACAGTCTCCTGTTTCTTAAAAATAAACACTCCCCTTGCATTGCTGGAAGTAAAAATTCCAACAGGGCCACAGTCTACAAAAAGTCTCAAAAGTAAAATTTCAAGACATTGCTCACGGTCGTGTTAGAACACACTGGCAGAACAGAATGAAAAGGACATTATTGTAGAAGAAATTCTTTGAAGATAATCGTTTAAAACAGAACTATTTTCAAATAATTTTTAGACTATATTCTAAAACAAACTATTTGCTATTAATAGTTCCTGGAACAACTTGAAAATGATAGACTGCAGGTGGTGACAACATGTTACCTCCTTTTTGGCTAGTATGATGATCCCTTAAGCCACAGACATAGCTGTGACCCCTCTTGCAATACAGGATAGAAAAGACTTATTTTGCTCCAGTTTTGAATCTAAAAATGCTCAACTGAAGTGCTTCATGTTACACAGTTTCCTTTTTTTTTTTCTTTCCCCACTGCATTTTGCCTGTCCATGCTGGGCTAAGCCAGGGTCTTGTCTCTAGTCTATGAAAGACAGGCTGAGATAAGGTGCCTTGGAGGGTCTTGAAATCCTGGCCATTAAATAAAATGGTACACCTTCATGCGACCATCCTCCATTAAGAGCTGGACAACACATTTCAGTATATGCAACAGATGTTTAAAAAAAGGGATTTAAAAGTGGACCACTTATCAGTAAGCTTCTGATCCTCCCCCTCATTTCAGCAAAGATACTGAAAAAAACTGGGAAAAGTGCAAAGAAGGGCAACAATGATAATCAAATGTCCAGGATCTGTTCTAGACAAGGAGCAAATGATTACAGCAGCACTTCTCAGCCTGGAGAAGAGATGACCTGAGGGAAATGACAGCCCTACAAAATCAGATATGGGCCAGGGGTAGCAGATAGTGATCAAATGTTTGCTGTCACGTCCAACACAATGACAAGGGGGCATAACTCAGAGCAGATAAGCCAATACAAAACAAAGCAAGAGGAAAGTGATGGTTGAGCAATAAACCAACTGAAACTTGCTGTCCAAGTCACAGATGCACTGTTGCGGATGCATAAAATTTACATGGGTTCAAAAGGAAACTGAAAAAATACCTGGAGGAGGTATCTCTTAATACTTATTATACAGGAAGAAACCATAACCAGAAAATCCCTAAGCTGAAGATAGCCTGAAGCTGGGGGAGTACCTGGGGAAAGGATCATAAGTACATACCAAATTTACCTTGTTCTTACTCTTGCCCAGACTAGCTGCTTATGGTTTCTCTTGGAGACAAAGTACGGGACTAGGTGGCCTCTTGGTCTAATCTAGTATGGCCCTTCCTACGTTCCTGTTACCAGGTTTATTCCCAGCGATGAGCACTTAAGTATTTTTCAGAAACAGGGCTGTTACATTCGTTTCAGCTGTACATGCTGACAGTGAGAAAGCTGCTTCCAGTTCAGCTTTCGGGAGAGAAAACACTGCACAAAGCACTGGTGCACAGCAGGTCACCCCCTCTTGATGCCAACAAAAAGCTTCCTGAAAGCTGTTTATCAATTCTCAGCTCACATCCTAAGCAGAAGTTCAGAGCTGAGATACCCTACCTGGCCTGGGGTAAACCCTGGATGCCAGCTGAAACCCACATGGTGAGGCTGCACTGTGAACTGCACAAGGACCTGCAAAGGCCCAATCCACCTAACATCACAGTGAAGCAAATTCATTTTTTCCAGGATGTTTCAGGTGAAGTAAGCCACTTTGAGGACACCCTAGCATACAGGCAGAGATGAATCCTCTCTGTGTATAGTAAACATATATGTGCTAGCTGCTTGTTCTTAAAAACACCTCTGAAACAGAGAGTCTTGTCCAGGTTGGAGTCTTCAAAATTTCTCCCCAAAAAGCCTGATGGCCCACCAGGCTTCAGGAAGGCAGCAGTGCTACTCCATGAGCTGACACAGGCAGGAATCTGCCCCTTGTCCCCAGCCCCACTGTGAGGGCAGCAGGGACCCCTTCCAGCCCTGTTTTCTTCTCATTTGTTGTGTTTGTCAGATATCATAATACTTTTGACAGAAACTGTCTTAGATTGTTGAGGAACGAGTAAACCGCTGTGACAAGCTTACAAGCATGGTATGATTTACATCTCAGCCTTCAGTTTATGTCACTCTGTATGTTAGAAGATGAGTCTACAGGAAAGCAGTATTTCACTTTATTACCTCCAAGCAAAAACCTGCCTTCCTCAGCAATCCGCATGCAACTTCTGGTATCTTCTCACAGCAGTTTAACTGCTCTCCGGTGTCATTCCTCAAGAAAACAGACTTTACTTGTACCATCCATCAGCTGAGAGCAGAGTCTCCAGGACAAAATCCACCATCATAAAAGGAGCTCCGGTTCACAGCCGGGCTTAATTCAACCCTGAGATATGGGAAGAACGCAGGAAGCAGAGCCATCCACCTGCACTGACATATCACTCGTGTCACCATGCAGATGGAAGGGCCTTGCCCTGAGTAAAGGGCAACCCTGTCAGCATACCTATTCAAATCCTCTGCCTGGAAAGCTACTGCCATGTAAATATCAAACCTTTTTGCTAAGTGCTGGATCTGTCAGGTACAATGTCTAGGTTTCTTCCAACTAGGTCTGGCTTTGAAGAGATGATAAAGTCAAAAAGCCTGTGTCTCCTGTCTGAAAATGAGTCTGAAATGTGCAATCTTGTATTTAGTTCATAGCCACATAGCATGCAGGCTCAGCAAAAAGTACTTGCAATATTGGGTGTTAACTATTAGTCAGCATTTCATATCAGAGTCTGCATCTTCCTCCTTGTCTACCATGTTCCCAGCACACTTTCGCATCTTAAGAAAATAATTTCGCCATTCCCCCAAGTTACCCAGCAGCCCATACTGATCTCATTTCCAAACAATAACCTGACATTAGAAATAATGTCCTACCAAAGTCTTTACTTTTTTAACTGCAAACTATTTTAAACCTATTTTAAATGTACAAATGGAAAACATGGGCTAAGAGCAGAGAGGAAAAGGACTGAAGTAGGGCCTTACCCAGTGATCTTTCCTTGGTTTGGTTTGCCGACCGCACTACAGGAAGACTTGCTCGTGTGCGGCTGCCCCTTGAAAAGGGGGTTGGCGAATCACCTTCAGACATGGCCTCTAAGGAATCAACAGATGCTTCAGAGAGGTGCTCTGTCTGGTCACCCAAATTGGGCTGTGGGCTCTGGGATGGTTTGGGGCTTCTTGTCTGCAAAATAGAGTATTTCATTATTAGTCTACTGAAATCATAATATGGGGAGAGCGGAGAACAAAAAGGAAGAAGTCCAAGCTTCTTAAAAACTGGGTAAGCTGAAGGTCACTTCTGTGTAGGTTATTTAGGAAAACAGTGTTCTTGGGTATTCTGCTACAGTTTTTATGGTTGCACATCCACATTGCAAATCCTGTTGCTAACAAGACCCTGAGGATAAGGCATATGCTGAGGAGATATATGGTAATCTCATTCTTTGCTGCTCAGGCAACCATTACAGCGTAAGCATGTCCACACACACACACTTTTCTGTTGACAAGTCTACTAAGAAAAATCCTCTGAAGAGACATGGTGGTGTAGTTGTGAGCTATCAATCTCTCTACATTCCACTGCTGCACCTATGAAAGGTACAGGTCATGCAGCAAAGCCAAAACAGGCATCCAACATTTACAGCTGAAATCACAAACAGTTATTTTACTTTTTGTTTCACCAGCATAAATCAGAAACATCTGCCATTCACTGACCAAGTTAACTGTGAGTTTTACTGGGTAGTCATACTAGTAAATTGCTAAACACAGTATCCGGAAAAAAACTGTCTCAGGAAGGAAGATAAATGGTTTCATTCATGCACTTCTAGTGACTCTCTATTGTAATAGAGACTCTTTATTGTAATAAAAACACACTCAACAGGAGATACAATGTTCTGAACATTTTTCTTATTAGCTGTAAGTGGCATTCTAAGTGCTTTCTACAAAGATGGGTTGCTTTAAGAAGTATACTCAATACTGTTTAGTGAAACTCCCCAAACCACATCTTACTGTTAGTTTGGAAGAATAACTTTCCAGTCTCTCAAGGAAACTCTGTATCACAACAAACTGGGACAGACACGGTCCAAGTAGAAATTCAAAGCAAAACAAGTTTGCTGTGTCGCAAAACCAATATGTGAATGTTATAAGGGCCTATAATCAGCATCAGGCACAAGATATCATAAGACCTATATACTTTCCTCTTCCCTATCATTTAAGGTCAGATGCTAGTGTGTTAAAAATCCCCTGTATTGAAATAAACTTCAAGCTCTAGGTTTGAAGATGCTGTCAAGATCCAGAAAAGATTAAGCTTCTTTCTGGAAAGCCAAGATGACTTATCTTGCTGACGTCTGGTAGCTTCAGTGGTTTTTCAAGTGAAATGAGATGAGCTCATTTCAGCAATAGCATTCACTACATAATATTCCCTATGTGACCTTGACTGTATGAAGAACTTTAACTCTATTAGATTTTAATTAGCTGGCTGTAGAGGCCTCTTGTTGCCAAGTTGTGCTGTTGCGCACAAACTACAATAGATCAGAAATACCTCACAAGAAAACTAAATCCCCCAGAACTTTTCACTTTTGAAATGCTAATTTTAAAATATTAGGTATTATCCAATGTCCCACAGTGAAATTGTTCAAGAGCACTGAATTTTTGCAGGACTTAAAGCTAGGAACATTTATTCTCAGTAAACTAAAGTATGCTTTGAAGTGCCTTTGACATGGTCAGCACTTGTCTGCAGGTTGTAAATACAGGGACTTGTGCCTGAAAACTTACAGAGGTGGCAAGTGACCTGCACACACAGAGAAAGAATTTGATTAGTCAGTACTTCTTGATGCAACTTCTCAAAATGGTGTGGGAAACATCAGTGCTGAAGTATTTTATTTACACAGGCTTATAATGGAAGTATTACCAAGCCATTACAGCTTTGTATTTCTTTGTACTGATTAATAACTTACCTGTATGTATCCATTAATAGGGAGCTAGATGGCACACAATTCTCACTTTGTAGAAAACCATAACTGAACCCAAAAGAAAATGCAAAAAAAGCAACAACATCAACCCTCAAAAGGTCTTTAACTTCAGACAGGGGCACATCATGGATTCTGTTTAGACATGAACACCAGTCGTCCTCTTGCCATACACCAGTGCAAATCCATAGTGGTTTCACTCTAGTAAGTGGAGTAATACACATGTAAAACCAATACAAGCTATTAATGAGGTCCATCACATATATACACAATGTTTATGAAAGGCTTCAAGTTATTTGTCATGCTCAACTCCTCTAAACATTACATTTCAGGAGTATTTGGAACAGATTCTAAAAAAATCCTCAAACACAGCATCAGTGGCTATTTGAGCAACTGAAATATATGAACACATTTTGATAGGAAAGAATTTTTATTATAGGCAGTGAGCAGAAGGCTTGATGCTACTTAATAATCAGGTGGATTCCTAGGCAGGACTTCTTGTGAAAACCAGCTCATGAAGGGAAGACACGCGACATTTGTGGAGCTATAACCTACAAGGACTTGTAAAGATAACTGACAAAACCAGGGCCAAAACAAAGTAAAAATTCACCATATAGCCCATGTTTCACCACCCATCAGAACCCAATGAGAGTTACAGTATAAACTGCGGCTACAACAGTCAGGATTGCATAAATCAAAGGAAAGCAATGAACAGGACATGACTGTGCCTGGGTGACTGCCTTTTTAATGAATCTGCTAGCAAAGGGCAAAAGCCATAATACCTAGCAGGGAAGAAACCTCAAGACATGCCCACTAAGGAGTATCACTATCCAAAATTAAAACATTCATAAATAGATACGTGACACAGGCACACAAAGCCAAGGAAATACCAGCACTTTCCAAGCCACACCTCTGGGATAAATGCCAGTAAACAGAAGAAGGTTCAGAACTAGGCAGCAGGACTCTCTTTTCCCTTGTGCCAGTACTAGTCAACTTCCAACAGCACAATTTCCTCAGTCAGCCATGGACTTTTCCCCTCCCATAGGCTAGGAGACATCCCCTTGCATGTTTTCCTTGTGCAATAGGCTTATTTTTCAGCCAGCTGAGTAGATCTTAACTCCTTTAAGGACTTCTCTGATAAAAGATCTTGCCTATGGGTAAGTAGCTAAGCAGAAAGGAAAGGCCAAAATAAAGATGATCAATTCTGGTGAAAACTTACATATAAGTACATAGTGTTTTGACATTACTATTTTATTTAAGATATACTATATTTACAAGGATATCGATTCTTGTAATTTTTTCAGGGTATATAATTAAATATAAGGTACCGATTACAGAAGATCCAGAGTTTCCCAACAACTCTTGGGATCTGAACAAGAATCAAAACTGTGGTTAATCATGCCTCATGACTGATGTCTGTCTGTCAGTCTGTCAAAGTATGCATTTTTAATATATCTACTTTATTCCTTTTACTGAATCATTAAAAAACAATTAATGAGGTTTGCGCTGGCTCACATCTCAAGGTCCCTCTGGCTGACATCCCTTCCCTCCAGTGCACTGACCACACAACACAGCTCAGTGTCATCAGCAAACTTGCTGAGGGTGCACTCAATCCCACTGTGCATGTCACCAACAAAGATGTTAAATGGTACCAGCCCCAGCACTGACCGCTAAGGAACACCACTCGTCCCTCATCTCCACTTACATATTGGGCTGTTGACCACAACTGTTTGAGTGTGACCATCCAGCCAATTCCTTATGCCCCAAGTGGTCCATCCATCAAATCCCCACTAATCTTCTCTCTCTTTTGCTCTACCCGGTTTCATAGCTCCGCTCTTCATAACATCCTTCTATGCTCATTTCCAATTATTTTCCATACTAATCTACATAACTGAAACTTTTTTTTCCTTCTTTTCCTGTTTAAAAATCTCTCCTGCTAATTTGCTTCACACATTTTCATAGACAAAAAAGAGCTAGAAAACAATCCCATGACCTGAAGAAGGATTTAATTTCATCTCTTAATCAATTCACATTTTTTATTCCCTGTCTGCAGGAACTGCCTTTGCCTTTATCTTGACAGAAGCTTATCTCTTCAGGAGTAGAATCTTATCATACATCTTCGAAGTTGCTAGCGCTGCTGGCAGTGTACAATTGGTAAACAAGACCATCAGAAAATAACAGTGCCAGTAAAATAACCCTTTCCAATCATGTGCTCTGAATAATATGTTTAGCATAGGAGAAAAAAAAAAAACAAACAAACCACCTTTTGAGAGTCTTCTTGACATCTCAAATATAGAAGAAAATTTTAAAGAAAAGTGGAAACCTGATTTTCTTGGCCTTCAAAGTAAATTATCTGTCCTGTGAGTTGTGCTGAAGACAGCTACAGGATACGTGACAGACTGCAAATATGCACATGAACAGGCTGGTTTTAATGTATAATGAGTTTATTAATTCTGATACTTTGTCACACACGAGCTCTTATTACTGCAACAGCAATGGTGCTTCCTCACATTTGTGTCAGATCCAAATTCTGGTTCTTTGAAGGAAGGATCTGCTTTTCCACAGGTTTTCCAAAGAGTCTTTGGGGTCCCATATTAACACAGCTACAGGGTTTTACTTGTCTGGACATGCTATTAGTGACATATTGCTGCCACATTTTCTTACCTTTAAGCATTTATTGTAACAATGTTTTATTGTAACAAGCATTTTCTCAGAAAAGAGAAATATGCCTAAATAAAATAAAGTTCATATTACATCTGTGCAATGGATGCCTTTGGATACTCTGTCTCACTGGGGGAACTGGGGGTGGGAAGATGATTCAGCAGCTGAATGCAACATAAAACCACCTTTCACAAGCTCACTTTTGTCTTTGTGTTATTTCACCACTAGGAGAGGCAAAAATCTATGGCATCTTTCTTTCAGACACCATCAGTTGGAAATGGTACCATGCCAGGAGCAGGCACGTGCCAGCTTCTGTACTCTCAAGAGCTGAAGAGAGCAACTGCCTACTCGGCAATGTGCAGACTCTGTAGGAGTTAGTTACATAGGAGTTAGTTATACTGTTCCTGGTGTGGGCTCATGGGCTAGCGATGTCTGGCTTTTTTTCCTGTATTTCAAACATATTTCACTGTTTTCTGTTGAATCAATGACAACACATTACAAAGCTAGTCCTTGCTCACAAGTATGCTCAGTTTGGTGGCAATATTAATTTCTACAGTATGAATGGGCAGAAGTCTTTCTTGATAATGAGAGACACAGTGCCTGAGCCACAGCTGTCCACCATCCCTCGCGCTTGGTGGGCAGCCAAGGTACCCCACTCGCCTGCAGCCTTTCTGACTTTGTGGCACATTCTGCATTGGATGCTGCTCAAGCTCTCCCTTGGCTGTGGCGCTACCAGCCTCCTCCTGCCACTGGTGTACCTGAGGAAAGCCTGAGCTCACCATACTCACCACAGGAGTAATGCAAGCAGAGCACAGATCCCAGAGCCCTCCCCAGGCCACCTGCAGCACAGTAATTAAGCAAAGCATTGAAGTCAGTGTACGTGAACCTGAAGTACAGCCCCAGAGCAGGTCTTTTCTTGCTCTGAGGAAGGAAGGAAACATACCCTGAAGAATTTTACCAAGGAAGGTAAAAGAAAGCCTTCCCCTTCTCTCTCAGTGTGAACGAGAAGCAGAGGAAGATAACTCAGCCAGTGGCACCAGCTGCCACAGGAAGGTGCTACATTAAAACCTGGTAGGGCTCAGGCACAGCCATGCATTACCAGAGCCCATTGCTATGGCGGCGTTAAGATGCAACACTGAGTGTTTTACTCAATTCTGTGAATTTATCTGAAAGCAAAACTCCTCTCTGCTTATGACAGGATCTTTATCACTACCCTTCATATTTGCTGATGCTGATCCCAGTTTCTTTCACCTAGTGGAAAAAAACATGTCTAATGATGTGTCAGAATTTATCTGCCGTATTTTTAGGTTGGAATGATAGCCAAATCATCCTAAAAATCTGCAAGTTTTCCCAGGAGCCTTGCTAGCTCCTGTTGGTGGCCAACTGCAAGCTCCCAGCTGTGGCAAGCTGCCAAAATCCATGTCTTTTAATCCTGAGTGCTGTGAATCACCAAGCAGGACATCCACAGGCTGCCAACTCCTGCTCACCCTTCACAGGACTCAATCTTCAGCAGAATGATCCCCAGTTAGCGGAAAAAGTTTTTCATGGATCTCTGTTATAAATGACTGACATGAAGCAACATTTTCAAACTGGTTTCTAACTGCAAGCACCTAGATAAATTGTTTTTCAGGAAAGCTGTGTGTTTACAGGAAAGATATTCATTAGAAGCAATAAAAGCTGTAGGTGCTCAGCAGTTATACTGCTGGACCTCTTATTCAGACGTTAAATTGCAGGAACTTGCATTTGAAAATGTTGCCCTAAGGAACTCAGCAGCCCGTCTAAGAGCCGCTTAATTGGTCCAGACAAGTCCAGACTGAAATATGCAACATGCTGTGGCATCTCTTTGGAATACGTGAAGTATCAGAAAAACCCAAGCCATCCAAGTTAAAGTATAAAAATATTTCTCAGCATGTTTCTGTCCAAACCCAAGGCTTTCTCTTTCTGAAAATGTCAGCCTTGGATTTTAGAGTAGAAACCGAAGTAAAACAACAGACAAAACTAACAGTCACCACTGGTAAAAAGCAAAAATCACACTTGAATGAAGGAAACCTTTAATTTTAAAATAAAAGCATACAACTGTCTGCTTCATTCTAATGCTTTGTGATACAAAGTATTTATTTGAACGTGACAGCCAAATTTAAAAAATGACTGATCACCTCCCTATGTTTGCACACAAATGCTTCTATGGCTCCATCAATTTTGATCACAGCAAAATTTGTTCTTTCACAGTCTCTGTCATATCCTTGCATCATAGGTTCGGTTTATTATTACTTTGGTTAAATAAGTTATCCATAAATTCCAGCCTGGACATCAACATTTGTCTTAATTAAAATCTTGCGACAGTTTCAGTTGGAAGCTATTTCTGTTTTTACTCCTAAAAATCCTACTGTGAAGCATACATGAGCCAGCATGACCCCTTGTTCCATCCGGGAGATGGCTGTGTTTCATCAGCAGCGGGTGAGGTAACTCCTACCTACAACAATCCCCCAAACCATCATGAGAACTCTGAAGATTAAAAGGGATGATTTAAACAAAAACCGTCATTATGCTGATTAAAGGGGAAAGATCTTTACATGCTTAAAACCACATGCAAAAAAAAGAGGGGGAGGGGGAAATAAATATAAGTATATATATACCAGATGCCTAAGTGTACCTAGGGAATAGTGTGGTCAGATTCGAAAAAACAATTCTTTACCCATCCCTGTTCTCCCTCACATGTCCCTAAGGAAAACAGGAGTCTGTTTTTGTGGTGTCGGTTTCCCAAAGCGAAGGAAGGCAATGCAGCAGTCCTGGAAAAACCTGTTTTTCTGTTTCTACAAGCTAAGAAGGAGCTTACATACTAGAAGGAGTTAACATACTACTTTAAAAATAACCGAAAGAAACCAAATTGCCATCAACACGGAGAAGGCTGGTGAGTGGGAGTGGGGACTGCAGGGCAGGGTGTGCGCTGCCCTCGTTGCGGGCCAGCCCTGGCAGCCCCCAGCAAGAGCAATCGCCCGGGAAAAGCAAGCGGGAGGCAGAGCTGCCGCCGGCAGCAGCACACCCACACCGGTGACTTATTTTTAGCTTCTACTCATGGAAGTAAACGTGTGATGAACCACTTATCGGAGCTTTTTGCTCTGGCACCCAGGGAGAGTTTGGGGGCTGCTGCATGAGAAGTGCTGCGGAAGAGAGGAGCTTCCTCTGCTCTTCTCTTCCAACTCATCACCATGGCCTTTTCACTTCTTTTTCCCTCCCTCTAGGCCATCTCCCTGGCAAAGGAGGGAAAAGCTCCTTTGCTTTTCCCTTGCTGCTCTCCACACCTCTGCCTCTCCCTGTGGTCGGCATGTTTATTGGCCTACTTAAATCCTGTAAGTGGAAACAAAACAAGTTGGGAAGGGACAAATCAGGTGCAAATAAGCCACTGTGCACTCTCCAAGCCCTCATTCAGTGCTCACAGCACATGTTACCTGAGTGCTTTTTGTGATTGTGCTTTTGACTGCAGTAGAAACCATGAAGAGGCACCTTTTAAGTATGTATCTAAAAGGCATGTGCACATGCACTGTCTGAGAGGGCAAAAAAAGTAGCTGGACATCCATTCTATATGGTGTTACACAAATGGAAGAGGAGCTCAATAGGAAGAAATGTGACATACAGGTGCAGAGTGTATATATATAATTTTGCAAGTTGCAGAACTAAGCTTTTATAATATGCCAAATTAAAAAAAAGTATTTACTGATGTGCCCACGGAGCTGTCCTTAACTTTGCAGCAAGACTCGTACCCCTTAAACCAGTTTCAAGAATGCATAAATGCATAAATAAAGTTAGACTTGAGACAACTGGTAGGGATCATATATTTATCTAGGCCCTCCCGCTGAATTTTACTGGATTTCAAATCATTTAAGACAAGAGTGTGAACCTGACATCTGTCATGCCATTAAGGAAAAGTCAGAATTAAAAAAAACGTCAAAGGATGCACATGCATCACACTCCCATATACAATTAATCTGTATCAGTGACACTTTGCTGCTGTGAAATACACAGTGAAATTCAAGCATGCAGATCCATATTTATTTGAGAATGCTAGTGTGAAGCAAGACACACACAACTAAAGGGTAACAAACTCAATCCACAGCAGAGTGCAGAAAAAAGAAAGTACAGTACTAACTCTCTGAGAGGACTCAATTTTCATCAAGTACCTTTGAATGTCAAGTTCTGAATGAAGGGAGACCAACAAGCATTGCAAAACCTGTGGATCAAAGAGAGAAAAGAAGGGAAGGGGGAAGAGATAATTAACAGGAAAAGAAAAAAGGAGAACAATAGAAATACTGAAACAATAGAAATACTGAAAGTATACAGATAGAGAGGGAGAGGAGATGGGGAGAAGAGGGAGAGGAAAGGCACTGAAAAATGATGAAGGAAAGGCATATTGCCACGGAACAATATGCTCTATCAATACTTAATATGCAATATTCTCAGGACTCAGTTCAGATGTACTTCATCTGGTGGTGTGTCAAAGAAATTAAGAATGTTCTTGTGAGATAAGAGTTAATGGCAGAGAGTTAAGCCACACAGATTCAAATATGTATCTAGCAACCATATCTGACAATAAATGGCAAAATATGCATTCTTCCTAAGAAATGATACAACTTTTAGCTGGAGTTAGCAGCAGTCATTACACTTCTGTGTTGGTTTCACACTTACTACAGTGACATGGAATCCTTCAAGCAGAACTTGGAAATACTGCATTACTCTTGATTAATCACAACTTTAAAAAGAATAAAAGATAAACTATGGTATGATTAAAAGGTAGACTCCAATCACATCTCTCTCTACTATTCTACATCTGATCTTAAAGCATACAGAATGTATGCCAAAAGGAGTTCAAGGGCCAAAAAAACCCAGCTAGCTTTTCACCCCAACACATAAGTGAAATGCAAATTGGAGGGGAAATCGCCTACTGCTCCTTGAGTCCTCGTAGATAGAGGTCCTATATTTTCCTTAATCTTCATTTGCCTGTGGGGTAGAGGTAGGGGTAAAAGAGTTTTTGTATAGTGCTCTAAACCTTCTCTGAGCAATCAGTTCCTCCTTCAGCCAGTCAGACTTCCACAACAACTGTTGCTGCCCCGTTCAGAGCATGCAGCTATTCATACCAGGCAAAGAAATCCAACTGCTTTGATAACAAGGACAACATTGTTTAAAAATCTTATTTAGCCAGTCATTATAATGCCAACATCATAATTAAGAGAATAATTCAAAGAATCTTTTGAATTTTACAAACTCAGAGGATATGAGCATATGAGAGCTGATTCTGGGGACAAGATAAGCAACATATAAGTATGCTGTGATTTTTCATGTTTTTGCCAATTGGATACTTTCGAAGGGCAGTACCATTTTATTTAAAGAGAACAATAGATCATTTTTCTCCCTATGATAAATGCATCATTTAGAATTGTTCAAGTTAAATGCGATTTTTACAAATAAGCTATTTATGCAAACACAGTACAAATTAAATGTAGCCTTCCGGCAACAACTGGATGAATTCCAATTCCAAGCCACAAAGACAAAACAGTCTGTTGCTAATGTCTCAGTAATATTGAAACTGTATTAGGGTTTTTCATGTTTTTATAATGTCACCACCTCACACATTCAAACCTGAGAAGTTCTATTTGCCTTTAATTAAACTATTCTCCTGATTAAGAAGAAAAAAGTTATGAATTCTCTAAGGACTAAATCCCACCTCAATGCCAAATACATGAAACTTCCAAAGGAAAAAAATCATACTGCATGTTTGCTTGACATTCTGGCATCATTACACATCAAGACCATGCTTTGGAAGGGACATTAGTGAATTGCAAGGAAAACCAATCATAAATGGGGGTTCTTCCAGGAAAGTTGCTGCTCCAGTCTCCAGTGGGCAGTTCCCCAGAATGGAAGGGCTGATCTTACTCCTGATCCTATGGAAAGGAATTCTAATCCATTTTTACAAGAAGTAAGCAGAGAATCCTATGACCAGGACTAGTGGGGTCCTGGCTCCAGCTACACAGAGGAGAGGGATAACTGGGTGTACAGGACTATGTGGATAAGGGCCTGGCATATCAGTCCCACAGGACTATAATAAGGCTCTAGTAGACACTGGTTCACAGTGTATCCTAATGCCATCAAGTGACAGAGCCCATTTGTATTTCTGGACTAACAGGGGAATCCCAACAACTAATGGTATTGGAGGCTGAAATCAGCCTGAATGGGAAGGAGTGGCAGAAGCACCCTACTTTGACTGGCCCACAGGCTCCATGTGTCCTTGGCACAGACTAACTCAGGAAAGGGTATTTCAGGGGCCCAAAAGGGTACTGGTGGGCTTTCTTTATAACTGCTTTCTTTATAACTGATGGAGAAAATTAAGCAGCTGTCTATCTCACCTGGTCTCTCAGAGGACCTTTCTATTATGGGGCTGCTGAAGGTCAATGAACAAGTGTCAGTCACTACCACAACAGTGCACTGGCATCGGTATTCCCTAAAGGCATTGCCTAGGACCAACTTGAGCTAGTTTACTCAAACTTGGTCACCACATGGGGAATTAAAACTGCGTCACTTTCTTCTGGATTTTTCTACTCCTAAAGGAAGTGAATTATCAATTCTTACCTAAGGCTGGGTAAGGAAATGAGGATGCTTGACAAAACCAGAAATACTTGCCACCCTCAATCCAGGGAAGATGTTGCCTGCATTCTTACCTTTCCCCCTCCTCTTATCATAACATTGTATTTAGTTTAATTTTAAAGCAAGTAGATACATGAGGATTTGCAGTTAAAATATATAAAAATAGCCCACCTAGATCCAGAAGACTCACACTCCTCTTACAGGAGTTGATCTGAAATTACATGGATGTGATGCAGAATTAAGAATTCACATTCTCTGAATAAACACTGTCTTGTAGGGAAAAACAAACCATACAAATGCAGAACCATAAGAGCAGCGCAGTAGCAGGCTTCACAGATTCCTGCATAAAGTAGCACAAGGAGGCAAACAAGGCCTCCACAGTATTACATAACAAACTTTGGATTACCTAAAGAAGAGCCAGACATGCCAATGTGGGGGAAATATAATCAAGACCATTATTGCAGACCATGTAAAGACCTTATTATGAATGAAATTTGAAGACATTTCGGTCTGAATCCAACTCTGCTTCCTTTGGAACTTTCCAAAATATTTCTAAACTTTTTCCAAAATATTTTCTAAACTAAATATTCCTTTCCAAACTCAACACCACACTGATACCTTCATCAGCACTCTGATGACCTCAAGGGTATGTAAAGAGGGAAAACAACAATGATCTATTTCTTCTTTTCCTCCTAGATTGAGAGGAATATCATTTTCTTTCCATCTGTGGGCATGCATGTGGATATATATAGTCCACAATGATGGGAAATGAATTCAAGGAGAGCTTTGCCATTTCCAAATGCGGCAAGGTCTGCAATCTCACCCACCCCAGGGACAGATTCCTGGGACAACCCCCAGTCTCCTGCTTCCCTCGCCAACTCCATAATTGTTCCAGAAAGGTGAAGCATTGGAACAAATACCAGCATGAGGGGAGAAACAGGATGTTGGAACAAATCCCACAGATTAAAAAAACCCAGACTTCAGTTACTGAGAAATAAAGAGCTGTAGAGTGCAGAAGACTCAGATAACGTGCTCTGAGCAACCTCTGCTGGCCAGCAGATAGGATCCCATGCCTCCTCCTAAATGGAGTTGTACAGAGCCTGCAATTTCATTCCCATATATGAGCGTGCAGCTCCTTAGATGAATGAACATTACTTGACTTGCTTGAACAGCATGAAGACAACCTATAAAAGGTGGGCCTGTCCCAGTGAGCTGGAAGAATGACAGCAATTTCTGCAGTCTGTTACCAAACACCCTTAGAGCAGAGAGGCTCGTTGAAACTAGCGTTAAGACTTCCTGAGTTGTGAAAGCATGTAGCCAGAAGACAAGAGGTACCAACGCTTGTCCATGTTTGATTTGCATGCCAGGAAACAGATTAATGCAGGCAGGTAGACATTTAAAGGTAACATGGAGAAAATCAACAAAACACCAGAAGTTATTTCCTTCAGAAAAAAAGTGGAAAAAGTTAGAGGCCAAGGAAGAGAGTGGAAATGAGGGCTGGGAAATGGAATGGTTGCAGAGCCTTGCTAATGTCAAGTATGAGCAGGATGGGGTGTTACAGGAAATAAAACTAATTTCAGGAGCCAGTCTTTATTGTAGGGAGAAGGGTACTAGAGACAAAGGGAAAACTTGCCAAACATGTTGCTTTTGAACTTTAAGCCTAAACAGAGCAAATGGTGGCCCTGGAAAAAAAAAGTGGAGAAAGCTAACTGTCATAGGAGGAAAGTAAAGTTGCCAGGAATGTCCTGAATGTCAGTCATAAGAATAGTCTGGTGAATACCACTTGCAAGGTAGTACCCAAATGATTAGCATGAAGTAATTTAGGGAGGACAAGGATTAATATCTCGGGGCTGACTGACTCATTATCCCAGGGTCTTCAAAACAAGGGTGAATGAACTGTGAGTCTGCCTTGTGGGATCTGCTTGCTAAGCAGATCAAAGGAAAGTATTCACCATTTTAAACAGGATTGGGCCTGTTGAACACTAAAATTCTAATTCTCTAAAGGAAAAGGCAGATGCTTGAGACAGTTGTGTTGATGATTCAGTAGGAAACATCTGTCCCCCTGAGTTAGCCTGAAATAATGTCACAGAAGGTTGTTAGGAGCGCAATGTGCTCCCACTGCAGGAACTGCTACTCTTGCTGGCAGTGACAATACAAGCCGAAGTGCCTTTTCAGTGAGGTACTGGCATGCTGAGAAAGTGGAGAAATAGAGGAGCACGTTAAGCTTTCCTCTTTCTTTCCATCTGTGTAATATGTGCTAGATTTATGCTTCTGATGGATTTGAAAAGGAAAGTCCTTATGAAGTCAGAATACGTTAAACACATTACATTTATCATGTGTCACCCAGGAAGATGACACAGCCACTAAGAAAAGAAGTGGCTAAAATCAGAGAAATGCATACATATAGTATGAAGCAAAGCCAGGTTAGCCAGGACATTATGATGCCAATTAGCGTTCCCTAGGTTTACAGTCTCTGGGTGAGATCCTGCAGAGACATGCAATCAGCTGGAGGGAAATGATAATGAAAACACAAAGGGCTAGCGATAAGTATGCAGATGATGATATACAACTAAAGGAGATGCTGATTCATAATTCCTCTTAAACAGCTTGAAACTGAAGGAAGGAAATGAGGATCAACTGCCTATTTCCTGTGCACAATGGTTTTGGGGGGAGGATGTGAAAAAGTGATGTTACTCAACAATGCTGGGATGGGAAAAAGACAGGATGGTAACTCAGTTGGGTTCAGGCCAAAGAGGTTCTTCCAACAGAAATTTTAAGTACACAAGTATTTGCCAAAGAAGGGAAAGGGTCAAGTCTTTTATCACATGAAAAGACAGTCAATGTACAGGATCAACTGCAAGCAATCTGCAAGGCAGCATTTAAGTAACTGGGGAAAAAAGATGGCCAATGACAAGAGGAAGCATGGAAACAAAAAAAGACCAGTGAAATGTAAACCAGGAATGCAGTCAGAGAGATGAGAACAAAGGAAGAGCTCTGCACAAAACATTAGGTCTTCTTATGTTTAAGGATTTACGTTTTCCAGCACACTATACATCTACAGCATCCCTCACACTGTATGTTCTTTGGCTCCAACTCACTGAACATTGCAGCTGAAAATGACACATGTTAACTTGGCCAAATTTTTTTTTAAATTTCCAAACAACAGAAAATTGTAGAAGAGCCTCCTCCTCATTAGTGTTTGGTTTTAACCAGTTTTTGTCAAAAACTCCTAAAAACTTGTGCTTCATTTAATTTTAGTGATGATTAAAGCCAATATTTTATATAATTTCATATAGTATTTAATAAACAATAAAATCAAACAACTAGAATGAGACGATTTTTAAAACATTTCTCAAATAGAGCTCATACTCCAAATCACACACTTTTAGAGATATAAAATAGTTACACCTTTAAAGTTAAAAAGTGTCTTGCATTCAAGAGGTTCAGAAGTTCCCCAGGGTCACATAGCCTTTCCCCATTTGCTGTCTCTCCACCCATCTAGAGATGCTATGTTGAAGCTCCATATTTTTGCACTGTCTCAATAGAAATACAATATTAAATCCATACTCCACGTGTAATATAAAGGAAAAACACAACTTCTTGTTCAACTTAGATGACTTGTGAGTTTAGGGGGTTTTAAACAAGATCCTGCAGGGTATTGTGTATTTCAGTCCTGAATCCATCATAGAATTATGCTTAAAAGTATATAATTAGGCACATAATTAAGAATAATAATATAAGAAGTCCATGAGACTATTTTTATTAAGAAAGTTAGGCATGAACTGATCATTTGGTTGTTCTTACGCTGTAACACCTGCAGTGGTGAGAGTTTATCAGACTCTTTGCTTTCCACATTTCACATAAAAGTAACCACAAAAATAAATAAATTGTTGATGAGAAAATGAACATGAGCTGGCAGTGTGCGCTTGCAGCCCAGAAAGCCAACCGTATCCTGGGCTGCATCCAAAGGAGTGTGACCAGCAGGTTGAAGGAGGTGATCCTGCCCCTCTACTCTGCTCTTGTGAGACCTCACCTGGAGTGTTGTGTGCAGTTCTGGTGTCCTCAACATAAAAAGGACATGGAACTGTTGGAACAAGTCCAGAGAAGGGCCACGAGGATGATCAGGGGACTGGAGCACCTCCCGTATGAAGACAGGCTGAGGAAGTTGGGGCTGTTCAGCCTGGAGAAGAGAAGGCTGCGTGGAGACCTCATAGCAGCCTTCCAGTATCTGAAGGGGGCCTATAGGGATGCTGGGGAGGGACTCTTCATTAGGGACTGTAGTGACAGGACAAGGGGTAACGGGTTAAAACTTAAACAGGGGAAGTTTAGGTTGGATATAAGAAGGAAATTCTTTCCTGTTAGGGTGGTGAGGCACTGGAATAGGTTGCCCAAGGAACTTGTGAATGCTCCACCCCTGGCAGTGTTCAAGACCAGGTTGGACGAGGCCTTGGGTGATATGATTTCGCGTAAGGTGTCCCTGCCCACGGCAGGGGGGTTGGAACTAGATGATCTTAAGGTCCTTTCCAACCCTAACAATTCTATGATTCTATGATTCTTGTTTTTTATGATTTGTCTGCCCCCTGCTACAGTATTTAAGTATCACTGTGCAATCCAACATGCAAACTCAGACTGGTTGGTGCAGGATGGAGAAAAAATGATGGTTGGATTTAGTTTCTCTAAGGTAATCTGAACCTGATTTGAACCTGTGAATCTGAACCTGTACCACTCTTCCATGATGCAAAATTCTGGATGCGAAAAGCCTACAGGCATGGAAAACTGAAAAAACATTGGCTGAGGATCTCAAAGTTGGTTGCCTAATGAGGCGTACAAGTTTACAAGGAGGTACCTCACTGCATCACCTACTAATTCTGGCCAGATTCATAGGGAACAGAGCAATTTTGAATTAGTGGTTCAATTAGGACTTTTCAGTCACTGATATGTAATACCTGAGATACCTCTCAGTTTAAATATGGAGTCAGACACTAAGTTTTATTAAGTGGCAAGAATATTGTCTACCATTTTTTCTGTATCTGTCCCGCAGGTAGAAACAGGGACAACTGGACAAACACAGTATGTTTCCAATATTCTGTCTCTCCTATTATTCATTCCCTTCCTCCTGTTGTTATAATCCTTTCTTGGAATCACAATATATGGCTGAAGATAAACAAAAAAAAATTTTATCAATCTTCATAAATGAATAAAAGAGCAATGATGACCTAAGAAGGAAAAGATTTTCTTGAGCTGTCTCCAGTATTTTGAAAAGTAAGAAAGAATAATAGACAAAATATGATGTTTAAAGAACATAGCCGTTCCTCTCTCTCATTTTTCTGTATTTTACCCTCAATTTTATTTAAACAACTGCCTGACCTGGTTATTCATACAGTAACCATCACTGAAAAGCACAGTATGGTGTATATAATGACAACTGATAGTGCACTGAGAACAACAGCCTCTGAAGTGCAGAAAAATGCACGGCCTTGTTATCTTCCATCACTCAGATTTAATTGTAATACTGCTTTTATAAGTTTTTTCTTTTAGATATCATTTGATCTTTGCTACTGATCAAATTTACCTTATTTTCTAGGCTGTGATTAGCTCATCCAATTACACCTTAGAAAAGCTACTCAAAGTGATCAAAATTTGAATGAATTCCTATTCAAAATGATAAGGTTACAGAAGTTGCTACAACACGATGAAAAAGAAAAAAGAATAACATTATGTGGTAATTACTCAGAAGACAGCATAAGCAGAAGTGTGGCTGTATGTTCATTTTGTTCCACCTTTCTGCTGTGTTTCTCCATAAGACAAAACAATGTCCATGGACAGGCCTTCTAGCAACTCAAACTCCAAAATTCCAAATGTTGGAAACTGCAGGTCTCTGCCAAGAATCATCATTTTAACTACTTCCCTAGACATCTTTAGCAAAGCAGTTGTGCATTATAGTACCTGTCTATGTCAGCATGCTAGGGGACTGCACCCAGTAGCCTGCTTTTGCACTCTGCAATTATGGAAAGCTGTAAAGTACTTAATTTAGGTGCTTCAATGGGCCTTCTCTCTTTGGGGAAAAAAAAAAAAAAGATTATAGAGCAGAAAATGTAGAGAACACCCATCAAGGTGTAATCTGGGCAAGACAAATCAATGCAGAACTGTAGTGGCAACCCTATTCCTTGGTGAGTGTTCTCTTACCAATTATTACTTCTTGGTATACTAAAGCATTCTTAGAAAACTTCCATTAATCAGAATTCCTTTGACCATAGAGAAATGGGTGAATAAATTTGGTTATGTTCACTTTATATAGAGTAGTAATCTTCTGAAGGTGCTCTAATGCCCCCCAATCCAGTATCTTGAGAAAAAAAACCATAAATTTAAAAATCCTGAAGTCTTGTTTAAGTGGGCCTGCAAAGATGTCCAATATAGCTTTCTATATTCTGAGAGTTATCAGGGTTTGGTTCCTGTTTCAGTCCTTACAAAATCACATCTCCTGTTGCCCTGGGACACCATATACAACAGAATTTACGGTACCTGTCTGCCTTACAAGGTTTCTGCAATAATTAACTCATGAACAGTTTCCGGCACACTTCAGGGAAAACTGCCATAGAAAAGTATTGCATCTATACACCACATTAAGTTTGCTCTTAACCTCTTGTAAGGATCAGAGTTTCAGTGCAGTAGTGAGGTTTTTGTTAACCACAGTCTCCTAGATTTTCTCTTAGAACACCTAAAACTTTGAACTACAACATCAAACATAAAAGGTCTACCTCTCTCATTATTAACTGAATTTATTACCTTCCACCCTTTCTTAAACACATACCTGTCATCTACACAATTACAAGAGAGATATGAGCTCAGAAATGCCTTTGTGCAGCTTATACCAGCTTACACTTGAATAGTCATAGAGTAATTAGAGTGGAATTCAGCTGAGTAAGTCAGTCATTATCTCATAATATCATTTATCTCATATTAGTGACATAGAGAAATATAGTAAATATAATGCTATACACAGTGAGATTCTGCAAGGTCCTGAGTGAATCCTGGTTTTGACACAATCAGATAAAACTGCTGTTTTTCTAGGGGCTAATTAATGCCAGCCGACATTAGATTATGAAAAATTATCTTGACACCACTGTTTCAAAATAACACTGTAAGTTTTCATTGATGACGAAATATTAACATTTATTTCAATTTCAGATTTATACACAGAGATATTAAAATCTCACATATCATTCAAATATCCTTATTGCAATGTGTTTTATTGCATACTGTAAAACCTACTTCTTAAAATTATCTACTCACATTTAAGGAGTACAATGTAAAACCAATAATAAACAAACCATAATGTCAGCTCATTAATCAGAAATGTCAGTTCAAATATATCCCATTTGGAAACAATAGATGGATGCTACTGGCTTTATAAGCCTTACAGAGCAGAAATAGAGCTAGAGTTGGATTTCAAGAGCTGATGTCATCATTGTTCACATGCCAGCACAGGGCTTTAAAACCGAAAAGAATCTACAGCACATAAAATGTTTTCCAACTTGTAAGGGGTCCAGGCCCCAAGCCAGTGGATAATAACTTGCAATATAGTTCAGGGTTTTTCAGAGGAGAAACTGGGGGACAAGACATAATACATTCATGCAGAAAGGAATGTGCAATTCCATATTCTTATGTGGTACAAAGACAGATGTCTTTCTAAAATCTTGTTTTCTTGTATTGAACATATCCTCTTTTCAAATCCTTAAATATTTTCCAAGTTGGGATATTTACTTTTAAACATCTTTGTTCATCAAAAATCTTTCTTTATAGTTACAGTGCTAGCACCACTCATAAATGACAAAGTATCAAAAATCAAGAGAAAACAAGCCTAATATAAGCCAATAGATATATTTTCTGGTATCGGAGGGAGATGCAGTGAAAAGAGTACGTACATTTGTATTTCTCTTCGCTGATTTACTTTCCTTTTACCACATACATATTAGTATTCTTAGAACTGTTGAAAATTTATCAAATCAAAGGTTAAAAACTTTGAAATGAAGTAACCTTCAGTAGACAAAACCGGATGCGCAGTACAGTTTCTTCTGCTCATGCATGAACATTCAATGACCTCATATTCCTCTGTGCCCTTCCCTCCCCTAAATACAGCAAAAGACAATATTATCTCTTCAAACAAAGATACACACAAATATTTGAAAAAGCTGTGTCTCAGTCTTTCCTAACTACATGTCACAGTCTTTACTGGCCAATAAATACTGTAGCAAGAACATGATGTAGGTACGTACTTGGGCATTATCTATGTGCCTAGTCACTGAAAGTATTGTGAGCATATACATCTCATGATTTACAGGTATGCACACAAAAGGAATCCTGCCTTCACAGAAGCCCATGGAATGTATTTTGCTACAGGCATTAAAAGGGGGCCAGGATTTAATCCCTGCAGTGTTACCCTCTTTTAATGCCTCTAAGCCTTAAAAATGGATTTGAAAGATTTGAAGTGAAGAAAGAATAGGTTCTAACACATAGTTCCTTCAAGAATTTTCTGAGAATAATTAACTTTCCAACAGTCGATTCTGTAGGAAATGACTTAGAAAGCAAAACATACTGGCAGTGGTCCTTTTTATATGTACCTGAACATGCGTGAAGGTGCCTAAACTCGTGAAAATAAATGTTAACAGATTGCAGACATTTCATGGTAGTTTTTGCCTGCTCTGTCCTGTTGTTATCTTGGAAACTAGAAAATAATTCCTGGTTTGGCCAGGGGGGTCTTTGTTCCTCACCATTCAGTTGCCTGTTTTTATTGGATAGAAACACATCCTTATTCTCCGAACAGGAGTGAAATGCATGTTCTTTATTTCCAAATATCAAGACCTCCTATTCTTTGATGTAACTGCTAGTAAGGAAAATTCTGCGCATGGTAGGTTACAGCATCTAAGCATGTATTGTAGGGGTACTTTTTTCCTTTCAGTATCCTTAAAAGATTACTGTGCATCTTGCATCAATTCTGATTGAGAGAGATGATGACCCTGAGATATACTCAGCAATGCTATACACTCAACATGCTGTTCACAACATAAACTGATAACACAGGTGTAGTTGGTCTCATGAATAATCTGCAGGTTGTCTAGAAAACACAGCTTTTATTCCCATCCACACAGAAAGGAGATGCAAAATGGTTTATGTCACAGATAATAGGTGTGCGGCTGTTCCATATTACAGATTCTTCCAGCAGGTTGCTGCAGAAGAGAGACTGAGGAATTTTTAAAATTCTTTTTAAATATTGAAGGTTCTGGGCAAAAGAAGTTCAAAACTGAAGAGATACTTTGGTCTGAGTAACTCAAGTTGGAATACTAAGGTCTTACGAAGACATGAAAATATTCCAGACTCCTATTTACACTAACTACGTTACCCCAATATCCTTTTAGCTCTCTTAAATGAGTTCCTATCATCAGTCATTTTCTCTAGTTACTGAAATTCCCAGAAGCATCATTATTTCTCTGTTTCCAAAAATCAAACAGAAAACCCAATCTGACAATGAAGGTGGGTTAAGGAGAACTCTGTGAAAGCAGATGTTAAAGGGAGTTCACTGAAGGTTAGGTAGTGTAAGAAAGCCAAGTGGAAAAAAAAAATCTAGCAGATGATCATATTGGCTCTGGCATGCATTGACTGAGCTTTCAGTTCTGTTTATCTCAGAAACTGAATAAATGGCTAGTAATTTTGATAGTATCCAATAAGGCAAGGGAGTAAGTTGTACAACACGGCTGAAAGAAATAAATATGTTTCATTTTTCTGAAGGAACACTGAAGTCTAAAAAGAAATAATCATTTGATTATTTCAGAAGCTATCAATAAATAATATCATGTCATACATCTTCGTGCCAGAGCTCTAACAGGAAAAAGCAGGGCATAGCAAAAGGACCTAGCAGCAATACCTAGATGCCTCTTCTGATTCACTGATGTAATTCAAGAAAGTTTTGGTTTCACAGTCTGCTTTGGGATGTGAACTGAGGAACTGTTTGTTGATTTTATAATTAACTGCTTTGATTCCTTTGTAATATCTATTACTTCATCAGTTTCATTTAAATCTGCCTCTCCAGAAAACTGAAAGCTTTTAAGAAAATTCTTAGGGAGAATTTTAGGTTCTAAATGGTACTAATTGTAAGGACAGCATTTGCTGAATTTCAGAACTCAAAGGTGTGAATTTTAAATGCATGTGGTCACTTGCTTGGAGGACACAGAGCTGATTCAGTATCAGATTATACGATTTATAAATGAAGGGTTTAAAATGCTACAAAAAATAGCTTTTCATTAAAAAGAGAGCCTTCTCTAGGAAAGGTTTGACAGACAAGGGCAGAGCTCCCCAGCAGTATCGCTTATATTGAAGATTGCAAATATAACTTCTGTGTAGAAGGAAGACTGAAGTTTTTCTACCAACAGAAATGAGAGAAAGGCAGGCAGTTGAATAACACAGGTTAAAAAAACATAAGTGAAGAATGCTAATTTGGAAAGACACTATCCCATCATGAAGCCTTTCAATCCAGTTAATACACTCCTGTTTACATGAAATACTTAATGGAAAGTTGAAACAAAAACAATTCTGAGAGCGGGCAACTCTATGCCTTAGTAAATACTAGACAAATTATGATAATGTATGGCCTAGAATTAATTCATACTAGATAGCATTTAAAAGGGGAGGTGGGGGAAGAGAGAAACACAAAATAGTACTTACCCTTTGAAAACTTTTCTCTGAGGAACTACGATAGATACCAGCTGATTAAAGTCTGCAACACCAGCTACACTATTTATTGTTCAAGGACTGAGAAAACTGTATTAACAACATGGTCCAAGTAACACCTAAAACATTTTGCAAACTCCTGTTACTTTGTCAAATGTATACCCCAAGCCAGCAAGCAAAGGAACAAACAAAAAAGCCCCTACTTAATGTTAACCTTCACAAGAAGAACCCCTTCTCAGATAAGCTCTCAAACTCCAGACCACATATTAATAGGTGGGATACGCCTGATTTTGGCTCCAGGGATGATGAAGGCAAGTAGCTATCAGCTACTTTGAACATCCTCAGCTCCTTGAAGTGGAAGCCATAAAAGCCATGTTATGGCTCAGATAAGTTAGGGTGGCTACAGAACTCTCCTAAATTGCCCCACACGGGGAAGTTTGAAGGAAGCTACAAGTAGTGGGAAAACACAGCTCCAGCCATACACTATTTACCTGCCTGGTGCTGCCTATAGAGCTGCATATGTTTAAAACTACAGGCAAAATTCCAAGCAGTAGTTTTTGCTAGCTCTCAAGATACTCAATTCATGTTAGTGCAGGGCAGATCACAAAGCAATACAAGGACCACAGCACAGCACAGCAGCTCATCCCATCCAGTCATGGCCCCTGTGATGACATCTCCTCAATTGCACTTGCATGTATTGCTTGCATCAAATGCTGCAATTACTTATATGGGAAAATACTGTATGAAATAGATTTACCTTCATTTAATTAACATGCAAGAAAAAAAGTCAAGTCTCATGTGAAGCTCCAGGTCTCTCTTTCTCCACACTGCCACAAACCATTCACAGGCCACAGCTAAGAACATCTGACAAACCATACCTAGCCTTCACATATGCATTATCAACTACCTGCTATTTACTGAGTGGTTTTAATATTTGCCTTTTTTGGATAACACACTTAAAAAGTGCAATCACAACATATTACAATGTTTGAGAGATTCTTCTAAGTATCTGTTGTCTTCTATAGTCAAAACCATTGGCAACACAATAAAGGGAAAACCAGTAACTGCAAACTTAAAAGTCTTTATGGTGGGTATGCATAGTGGGATCAGGGAGGGCAACTCTTCCTTTGGGTGGCATAATTTGCAAAGACTATTTTCTTTGCCAAAAGGGGGTCTTTTACTTCTTTATCATGGGAAATGAAATAGCAAAAAAAGTTAACTGATGACGACTTGCAGAAAATGCTATGCAAATTGCTGCAAGCACAGTCACAACCTACCACCTCAATGTGCTGTATTCCTAATGCCTAAATCTGCTATTTCACAACATCCTGTATTCACAGTAAAACACATTTCCAAATTGTAGCTCTCCATTTTCTGTGAATTCTTTCCAGACCAGGCTTAACTCATTAGAACTAAGAAAATGCCCAGAGGCAATTTAGATTTCCTCTGTCTACTGAAAAAATAGAAGCCTCACAAAAAACTTTGTATCAGTGTGCTATTGGGAAAAAAAAAAATGCTAGGAGGCAGCAATGGGATAAAGTCCTTCTAGATGTCCTTGGAGTTGGAAACTGGGTAATTCAAAGAATAATTTCTAAAGCAACAGAACATGCTTCATCTCTTTTCCAATTACTCTTTTCTGGTTAATAAATATGGCCCCCTAGCAAGTACTATAGCTTTCTAAAGGCACTGTAGATTCAAAAAAAAAAAGATATTTTAGTAAACTTACTGGTAAAGAAACACATTTCAGTACAAAGCATAAAATGTTTGCGAAGTATGTTTCAGGCTACTGTTCCTTTTCTTGAATCTCTTATGTTAACTGGAGTGGTTCAGAAAAGCACACAAAAATGCTTGTTGTGAAGTTTACGTTTTGCTGGAAGGAAGAAGTCAGCTATTCATATATTTGAATTTGCTGGTACAGAGCTAATATAAAATTGAAAGCACTAATGCTGTATTTCTATAAACTGTAAACAAAAGCTTGAAGCTCTGCAAATAAGTAGCTTTAACAGTCTGGCTTTTAAAACAAGAGTCACCAAATCGGTGTTAGCTATCAATTATTAGTTTGATGCCCCAGGGAATAAAAGAAATTATGTGGACTGTTACCTGCCTTGACTTTGAATTTTCAACGGCTGTTTTGTACTGACAAAGAGCTCTTACACTAATATACCTTAATCTACTTTCTAAATAAAGCATGCAGATCCCATCATACTATTTACACTTCAGCTGTAACTGCTTGCCTTATCCAGGACCAAACACGACAGGCCCAATCTGGCAATAAATATTCAGATCTTAGAGAAGAGAAAACCAACTGCTTACTATTTTCTAAATCAGATATTAGGTAGTAGCAACTATGTACAAAAAAACCCAGAGACATGTTTTGGTTCTCAAATACTGTCAAGCTGTCAAATTCTGCTGGCCTAACTCATGTTGAGCAGTGATTAATCCCACAGTAAATCTCTCTGAATTTCTCGCACTGAAAACAAACAAACAAAAAGTCCGGGTGCTCACAAGAGGTGATCCAACTACTTTCAAGTAGGTGGAGGCACATCTGGTGGTGTCAGATGTTTTAGAGGATTTCTGCATATCTTGTCTTCACAAGTTTTATATCTATATTTTCATCATTCATTACTACTTTCATACCTCTCCCTGGTAGTTCTTAGGGCCATGTCTTATCCCTGCAATACTGTGAAGACATGCAAAGTCAAAATGTCGCACGCATTCACTGGCTGTCCATTCTCATAGACCACTGTGACAAGGGGAGAGGTTTGCCACATAAAGTAGCTCAGTGGCAACCAGCATGTAAAAAGTACCCTAATTTTCACAGCAAATTGTTATTTTCTCTAAGGATTTGGCTTTGCTGGTAAATAATGCCCCCATACCAGCTTTCACACTGAAATATACTGGATATATTTCAACATCCAATGTTAAAACACTTAGCAATACTCAATTACCACTCTGATGGCATGTGGTATATCATACGAGCATGGTGTCCAGGGAAGGGGATGCCCTTAAAAACTTTACACCTGTTGCTGAATGTACATGGGGTCACACATAGCAGTTATACAGGGCGTGATCTCAGCTAGTTCTGCCTGGCAAGCTCTACCAGATGTGGTTGTGAGGAGGCCCCCTGATTTGTAAAACTTTCAAAAGATGAAACAGATACAGAACACTGTTAATAGTATTGCTGAAATACTTCAGATCTTTAGCACGGCTGAATTATTCGGCACTGTGTCCCTCAAACGGTCTGAAAGCTTCCATGTTTATACAAAACCAGATACCCCTTTAGGCAAAGAGCGCTCCACATTTCAAAGCAAAGTCAAATACCAAAAAATTATTCATTTGGAACCACAGCGAAAGTTCAGGCGTGTTACTGAGCAGACTTCACTGAAGGCTTTAATGATCTAATCAGGATGACTTAATTGCATTTGGCTTTGAAGCCAAAGCACTGCACCCAAAAAGAATGAAAAGAGAGGGTTGTCCTGCAGTACAGTAGCAGCTCCCAGCCGTAAGAGGAACTATGCGAAAAAGGATCCACACAGCCCACAGATAACTCCAGCAGAGACTCAGTTGCCATAACAAGATCATATGGAATTGCAAGCACAAACAACGTGCCTATTTTTGGAAGCAGGCTTGATCTATTGCACATGTGGGGATCTGAACACCTTCTGAGAGAGAGAAAATGATGAGGTTATGAGCATTTGCACAGCAATTTGTATAAAAGCTCAGAAAACTCATGAATAATAATCTGGTCTAACCTTTCAGTAATCACTTTCTTCCTGCTGTATAAAAATATATTATTTGAAAACCATCATCACTGCTATCTTTTTTTCCATGCTCCCTCTTCTCCAATATGTATCTGACAATTACACTGCTACTGCACTCTGAAGGAAGACCCGAAGACAACTTTTGAAAATTCTCTTTGTAAATCTGTAAACAAAAAAGAAATATAAAAACCCTGCAGCCCAAATAGCCCCTTCTATTGATTAGAGTGGAAAGTAACACTGCCTTTATTTTAACTCAAAGGGTTGAATAGTTCTTTGTTCACAAGACTATTTCTCCAGTCTGCTGCGCTATTATCGGAAAGTTTTCATCTCCAAGTATGGCAGAAAAGCAGAAAAGCGAGTATCCCACAAACTGTTGTTATAAATTTTCTAATTATTTAAATAGGTGAAAATTAGAAATGCTTGCATTCCTCCTGAAAATTAAAACACACAAATCAAGATTAAGAGAACCCACTAGTCTGGACCCAGGCAATGGGGCTAATCCAAATTCATTTCTGTTAGAATAAAGCGCATTTTACAAAAAACCCAACCAACTGACCAAAATTCACCTTGATTTAAAAAATAAAAAAAAAAAAAAAAAAGAGAGAGAGAAAGAAAGAGAAAAAGAAAGAAGTCAGTGCTAGAGAACTCCTCACACCCCTTAGCTAGCTATTCCAGTGGATAGTTTTCCTCATGTAAAAACAGAGACTCCAAACAGCATGCATCTTTGTATTGACTTCCAGCTGTTTGGATCATGACTAAAGGTGGGAACTCCTGCTTACTGTGATGAGTAATCTCCTCAGGCTATTAACTAGAAGGCTTTTCTGGGTCTCCACCTTTCAAAACTATTTCTGAATTGGGGAATAATTCCTTCAATTCCAGTCAGGTAAATAATCTTCCTAGCATTACTCAAGAGTTCCCTGCTCCTACTCCCTGTTCCAGGGCCATGAAGGCTGTCTTACTTCAAGTCATATAGGGAGGTCACAGCTGGTTGAATATATAATGATAGCTCCCAATTTCTTCTGAAGTCAACGCTTTGCAGGCCTGAGTCTTCAGTATCTTGCATTGCCCATGTTCTATGCTCCCGGGTATACATCTTGACCCTTGGCTGCACTGAAAATTGCATTATTGTTTTGAGTTGAGACAATCAGTTGATGGTGATAATTTTGTAACAAGAACCTTCTCCTTGCTGACTATTTCCCCATCTTGTACTGCCTGTAAATTTTCCCCACTAGCTGATTTTACTGTTTTCCTCCAGCGGAAACCCCAGTAGGTATCACAGGCTATCGTGAGCAAAACTTCCTGTAACTACTGGAAATTAGTGTGACCAGTCTGGAAAACTAAGCAGAGTTTATCACATCTTCTCCATTGTGTGCAAATTTTCTGGAATCCTGGGTGTTTCAATCAATACTGAAACAGTCCCTTTATTCTCAGTGGTCAGCTAATAGTATTATGTAAAAAACATTACGTCTCTATCATGAAAACCCCCTAAACACATAGGCTGTAAGAAGAAAACTCCCTAACCTGAACAGTAGTGTGTGTAAGTAAAATACTCAGACTAGATACAATGAGTACAAGACCAACTCAGAGAATGGAACATAATTCTGTCCCTTAAAAATAGAAAAAAGTTTAAAAAAAAAAAAAAAGGAAGTAAAGAAAACAGTTTAGGTCTGGGAATACTGCTAAAATAAAATAAGTCTGTAAGTGCATATGCACACATATTCAGATAATAGATTCAGTACCTGCTTGTTGGCCCATTAAAGACAGAGGTTTTACTGGCAGAATACAAAACCACCGACAAAACATAAACATATAAACCCTCAGTCCCAAAGCTGGACTGGCTGCTTTTGACACCCTAAATGCCAAACGCTTTGAATTCACATGCATGCAGAGTATGGTGAGAGACATGAGACCTTCCTGTGGAAATTTTATACATAGACATGATCCTCACAGATCTATCCATTCAGCATATTGCTATATTTATACATAGAAGTCTGTACTAATCAATCAGTGTACATAATGATGTGTGACTGCATTAATACCTACCCTCCATTTTTTCACAGTTTTCACTTGTGTATCATCTCCGACAGGCACCTCACTTTGAGCTTTATACCTTAGTTCCTTTGCCACAACCATCAACAAGAAAATGTCTCCCTGCTGAACTAGAAAAATATTAACGGACAAAGTTTCTTGACCAAAGAAAGTTTAGCCTCTTGAGAGATATTCAGTCTGTCTGCTGTTGAACTCAGCCACATAAGAAGATGGATCATTAAGCATCAATCCATATCTGAGTTTATAATGATCTCTCTTCTACCTCGATGCAGAGCAGGTCAAGTACTATCCTTTTTAACCTATTCCAGGAAAAATAATGAATGAGGAAGATAAAAGAACTGCTGAAAGTTTCTGAATAGAACTTTCTGGTTCAGATCAACATTTGAAAATCATTCCCAGCTGTTAAATCTGAATTCTTAATTGTACACAAGAGGTTGGGGAGAAAATAATCAGCAGATGCAGCTACAGTTTGTTATATCTGTGATTATCTATTCTATACATGATTTACGGTTTTCAACCATTTTTGGACAGACAGGCACCAAATTTATTCTTCCAATACTGCTATCTGTGCACAAGTGTTTAATTATAGGCTCCCTCGCATTTTCTATGGAATAATTCTTGAGTGCAGAATGCTGTATTTCAATTCCTGGAGCTTATACTCTCAGAGAACAGGGAAAAAAAGTAAGTATCAGGAATTTGTGGTGGCAATTCCAAGACGCTAAAAGCTCAGACCTATTCCCTGTGCTCTTCTGTCCCCTAACACCTGCTTTCCCCAGAACTCAAGCAAACCTAGCAACAATAAAAAAAAATCATTTAAAAAAGGAAAGAAAGAAAGAAATGCCTGGGGACGAGAGGATGGGATGGGGGTTGTTTCTTCTTTTTTCCATCACCTCACATATTCCATCTGCATACCCCAGGTCTCATACAGATCTGTAAAATTACACTCTACATGTGCTCCAACATGTTGGTTGAGGGCAGCAAGTTTACAAAGAATTCAAGCCTGAACACTTCTTCATTTGCAGCCTTTAATCATAATGTCTTCCAAGCACATTAACCTGAACAGTAGGAATAGCATGATGCTTCCAGGTGTGCTGAAGTGCACCAGGGTCTCCTCATGTCTGGTGGAGCCTGCATGCAGACATGGGGGTGACAGTATGGACTTTCAAGCTCACAAATATGTTAACAATTTATTGTATAGGTCTATCACACTTTCATGTCAGAGGCAAGAAAAATGGATACTTAACCCAGTAAATTGTGTTGCTCCGCAACACAGAAGCCATTACAATATGGATGAGATCTGGAATCTATTAAAAGACATAATGGAAAATAAAAGCTAAACACATAAATAACTCATCCACTTGGAATTTCTTTTAAAAATATTGAAAGGCATTAGATGCAACCAAGATTAAGTGTCTGTAAAATATATTTTTTAAAGACACATTTTTTTTTTCACCAGGGCATATGAGAACAAAGCAGCATCTAAAACCTCAACAAAGAGAAGCTTTATTACTTTTGCCTAGAAATTTTAGGCTCCAGCCTTAATTCAGTTTGTTCCTCATGGCTGTGGTTGGAAACTCTAGCCAGTTTACTTGGCATGCACTTTATCTATTCTGGCAAAACATTCATTTAGGGCTAAAGATGCCCAGAGACTGCAACAGTGAACCTTTCAAACCCAAGGACTGAATACTTCAAAGATACACTGAGTACGTGTTAGATCATGGGAGTTCCTCCTCAATGACTAAATATCATGTATTATTCATAGAATCATAGAATCATAGAATAGTTAGGGTTGGAAAGGACCTTAAGATCATCTAGTTCCAACCCCCCTGCCATGGGCAGGGACACCTCACACTAAACCATTCAAGACAAGGTCTCTTTAAAACAAATGGGTCAGTGGTATAGAAATATTTCTGCATACACTAAAACCTTCTGACCATTAACCATAAACATGCAATGAAAATTAGTTCCAGCATGCTATATTTTATGTAAGAGAACTTACGTCTCATAAAACACTTAAAAATACTTTCCTTGTTAAATTATTCTAATGGTCACTTAGCTATCTTTTGGAAGCTATCAGAATGAAAAATGTAAATATACATGAATTATGTATTTATACTATGGCACTGATTCAATTAAACCTTTAGCAATGTACTTTAGATGAAATAGCTACATATGGAGAGCAGATGAAGCAAGCTGAGATTAGTTTAATTTAAAATCCTAATTAAAAAAGCATATATTCAGTAGAAATACATCTTTTGGTAAATACACCTTTGTTCTTCAGTGAACTGTGGAGTATTTCTCTGATCACATACACATTCTAGGAGCACTACCCTAAGGCAGGAATCTATCGGACTACTTAAATAACCACAATATATAAGCTCCCCCAAAGGCACTTTGTTTGTAATAATTTATAGTTTTAACATTTCCAGACTACACAGAGGTGGTGGGTTAACATACCAACATAGCTCTGGACTTCAGACATTTAAAATAAACACTGGGTAACGACACTGTGGCATGGCAGTGACTACAAGCATGGAAAAGGCCACACAGCAAGCGGCATTCCCTGCCACAAATGCTCGGGCACTGCTTGAAGAGAACATGCCTCAGAACAACTCTGTTAATTACACTTAAAAACTACAAAAAATTAGGAAACTTATGGTGGTGGATGTACAGTAGGGGGGCACAGTAAACAGAAAGTCCCTAGCCAAAATGCATATTACTGTCTTCATATCAAGTTTCCTGTAGCCATGGCTCACCGGCTCTCTGAACAGCAGAAGGCAGGATGTCAACCTGGCACCCAACAGGGGGGCTGCACCTAACGCCAGACCTGCCGAGCCATGGGACTCACTGCTGGGTGAGGACATGGGCTCAGTCAGGGCTGTAATTTCAGATGTTAGATAGGACCCTGGTTTCTAGACCTCTAGAGTTTGATGCATGTTCTGAAGGAAAAAAAAAAAACAACAAAAACCACCAAAAAACAAAACCCCCACAAAAACCCAGCCCCAAAATAATAATTAAAAAAGTTTCTCCCCTTCTCTAAACAAATGGGAAATTGGAAAATGCAGCCTGGGGGCAATACCAGGTGACTGGGAAAGGTAAAAGCACATCTGCAGGTACAAAAGGGAACAAAACACACACACAGTAAATGGGACAACCTGCTCCCCTGGAGATGCACAGTATCTGGCCCAACAAAAGTCCCCAAAGTTCCTAAAATAATCATTTTTTTGACATAACAACTTGGTGAGCTTTTCCTACTAGCACAAAAGTTTCCATGATGCAGGTCCCATGCTGAAATTTTACCTGAGCCCTACATCTTTATAGCAGAGAGAAAAAGAAGCTGCAAGACTGAGCAAGACCTGTGAAGTACTTAGCGTCTGTTCATCATAAAAGATGCTTTAGTAAACTTGACAGGACTTCTAAGGTTTGGAGAGCATCTATCTACCGGGGTCTGACAATTCTCAGATGCATTCCCAGTGAGGACATGGAGGTGTTGTAGGAGCTCAGGCACTGGAGCACAGCAGGCTCTACTGATCGGGGAATGCTAAGTTAAAGGAGTGCCAGGACTGAACCACAGGAGACAAAACAGTCACTGAGAACAAACTTTTAAGTGCACACTTGGAAGTCTTCATCTTCTGCTGTTTGATCTTATTTTTCAAAAAGGAAAAAAAAAATTATAGTTTCACAGCCCTAACAGTTGCTCTATAAATAATGAGATAAAAGGAGAATTTGTAACAATAAGCACTTAAACATTTGCCTCACAAGTTATTACTAAGGAAACACAGAACTATGAGAGCAGTAGGTCTGGACACCAGCACTAGTATCCTGCTCCGTGTATCATGTAATGCAGATCTATTGCACAATTCAATTCATACTGCCATGGCATATTTCATGTGCTGGTAAGAGACCATCAACTGACAAAGGACTGTCCTAAACCCATGTATGACCCCTATACATAAGGAAGCATGTTCAGAACAACATTACGATGGAGCAATGTTAAGGATAAAACATTTATTCTCCTGAGCAGCCCAAGAAGAATGAATGAATAGATGGTAGACTCAGTAAAACTGGTTTCAGTACAGGTACAGCAACATCCTGACTGCTGACAAATTCGTGCTTCATTTTTTCCAGTTCAAAATGAAACAGTACCTCCTCACTCTTTAGAGATATTGTAGAACTTCAATTCTTTATTGGCTGTGACAACAGTCAAAAACCTTAGGGAAATCATAAATTACATTACTGATTATATGACTGTTGATATGCCTTGACATCAGTTAAATATTTTTGCTTAGTAATGTAGACAGATTTAGCAATGTAAAGAGCTAATTAAAAAGCTAAATAAAGACTAGATAAGTTACATTTTTTTCCCCCTTCCATAATTAAGTTCAGGAAATTTGGGAGGCCTTTGCCGGTTCTGCCACTTAAAAATGACAGTCTTTAAGATAATGGGTTAAAAAGGCAAACCAACAACAGACCAGAGACTCCCAATGCTATGCTGCAATAAATGAATACAATATATGAAGAGAATTCAAAGTAGGAATGTAGGAAAGCAGCATTACTCCTCTACATGGCTCTAACAGGACCATTAAAAAAAAAATATCAAAGTTCTGGTGTGTATATCTCAAAAGTAATGTTGAAAAGCTTCAGCACATTCAGAAAAAAGCAAAAAAAAAATCTGAATTATGGAAGATGCCAGAGATGTTATCCCTGCAGGCTTTATCCAAACGAATATAAAAAAGTGACTTTATCGTGTAATATTCATACGTGCACTTTAATTCAGAAGACAAAAGCACATGAGACAGGAAAACTAAGTTATTACAGCAATCAGATTGGCCCTAAAATGTACAGATGTACTTTTTTTAATATTAGATTATATTTCTGGAGGTGAAACTGATTTTAGCCAATGGAAAGAGCTGGGACATCAGCAGGTCAAAATTCAGAGGAGCAAGATTAGCTTTCATTCATATTATTAAAGAGAGCTTTAAGAACTGAAATTTGCTCATTATACTTCACTTTGTTACTTATTACTAGTTCTGGTTGCCATAGTATGAAACAAAAAAGACAATCATAACAGAAAAGGCACAGGATATAGTGGTTTGCAACAATTTAAGGTGTTTAGTAAGAAATGGATGGAGGTCAAAGTTATTTGTGTTTTTCAAGTACATTGTTTAATGGAAATTAAAGGTATTGAATAACAGCTTTTAGTAATATGAAAGTATTCCTTCTGACTGTGTTCACATTCCACTGAACACAGTCAGAAGAAAATATATCATAAAGAATGATGCTAAGCCAGCTGCCTGTTGGTCAGGATTTGGGTTTTGTCATGATTATGATTTGACATGCACGACTGTATCAACCTACTCAACTGGTATCAGGGCACCACCTTTCTGGCTGAGTTTGGTTTCAGCAAGAACTAGTGACACATGGAAAAAACGTATTCAATGAAAGCTCCAAATTTGTGCATTTTCTCTTCAATTCACAGTCACTAAGAACCCTCCTCACCAGTAAGTCTCAGCAGCTTTCTACTGTAAAACAAGGCCCTCCATAGGTTTGAATTGGGTTTTGTGATGCAAGATTACACTGAGTCTCATGTTAATGGAAATGTCAAAGTGAAGCTGAACCAGTATTTCCTTTGCATCTGCATCATGCAAGCAAGCCTCTCCACAAACAGAACAAAAGAACTAAAGACTGGTTATATTAGAAATCAGTCAGGCACTGATGAGACAGAGAAATCTGTTTTGAATGTAGATGTCTAAAGGTATCTGTGTTCTAAGAGCTTTGTGGCTGCAAATTGCATTATCTTGTTGCTGTTGCAGTGGCTGCATCATTAACAGAAAAAATCCTTAGACCTAGTCCTGTCTCCTGGCAAAAAAGACAGTGCCATCTGCAAATACGTAATTAAAGCAAATGCCACTCAACAGTAATCATCCACCCAAACTCCACTTCAGTAAGGAAACTGAAGGGAAGAAAAGATACTTGCTGGGAAAACCACATTTTCATCTTTTTAGATGATCTACATAGTGAGAACCACAGGAAGCAAAATTTGGCTTGCTCTGTTCCCTACATCACTCCAGTAAAACTGAGTTGGTTTAAATCAGTAAGACTGCAGAAGTCTGACCAGAGTCAGTGACTGTATGAAGTCATGTCTGACAGCATTTTCCTCTAGCAGACTATTCTGCATGAAAAAGTGATGGGGAACCAGCAGAGTTCATGCTGAAAGGTCAAAAATAATGATTACTCTGTAAGCAGTATCGCTCACAAATATTTGTATCCATCATACACACTGTGTTTAATTGGTCTGTTGATATGCCTTGCCTTCAGTTTTATAAGCTTTCAGTCTTGCTCTGCAACAGCCGCAATGAGAACATTAAATCTCCAAGCAACCCAGCTCTTGTAATCCTGCCAACAACCGTACCGCTTAGCTCCAGATACATCAATGTCTAATTGCCACAAACATATATTTGTTTTTATCATCGCTGGCAGTCCACAGTTCTATCACCGTCTATGTAACAGGCAGCTAAAACAGACAGCCATGAGAAACCCTGGAGCTGACTCAGCTGTTCTAAGGAACTCAACACAGAAATTTCCAAATCATTGTACATCCTTCATGCTGGGCTCCTACAGAGAGGATAAAGGGAGTGAAAATGTTAGAGAGCTCCATGTTTTAGCTCACCCATTGCTAACAACCCCAAACCACATTATTTGAGTTTCAAAACTAACTTGAATTTCTTTTTACAGTCCCCTAAAAACATTCCAATGGCAGTTCATGTACAGCAAATTGAAACTTCACAATAGTCTTCTCTCTCATGGAACTTTGACACCCAAAGGAGTGGGGTCCATGGCTCTCCTCGCTCTGCTGGGATACTGGAATCTTGACCACAGAGGATTAAGTGTGACATCTGGCCATGACCACAATCTTTGGATGCCCTTTGGAAACTTCATTTAGTGAAATTTGTAGATTGAGTCCTGGTTCCTGTTCCAATGCTAGAGGTGGTTCCAGAAATCAGGGGGAAGGAAGCCGGCTGCAAAAACCAGCTTGCAGAGGAGAAGCCACAAGAGGTGAGACAGGAGGTGTCTCTGCACACCCAGAACGATTCTGAGAAGTGAGGAGGAAAGTGCAACACACAGGATGTGCAGTACTCCAGTGAATTTAAGATAGCCACACTCAAGCACTTTAAAAAAGATACAAGTTTAAAAATATCCCTGGAACTGCCAATATGAGCAGCAGAGACCACATGCAAATCATGCTGTTCAAAGCCCTTGGAGGCAACAGCTACTGAATTTAGCAAGAAAGAAGCTGCAAACAACTGATGTTGCTCATCTTGCTGTATTAAAATACATAGAACACATTACTGGTTAGAGACCCAATAATAGTATCTTCCTGATAGAGCACATTTTAACAGATTTTTCAAAACTGAAGAGGCAAACCAATATGTGAGCAGAGTTGCTTCAGAAATATGTAAGCTGCTTACGGTTAAATATTTCCCCAGTAATTGAACAGCACAAAGAAAAAGGTAAGACTGTAGATGATCAGAAGCACCCCTTCCTCTTTATTTAAAGCTGTGCAGTTTAACAAGTACTACTCTCTGAATGAGGAAAGAAGAGTACTATTTAGGTCCTGCCTTCAATCAACATGCTTAGTCTGCCTGCCTTAGACCCTGCACAGGGTCCTTCTGAGGCAGCAATGGGTGCTCGGCAGAGCTGGCCAGAGAAGCAGAAGAGCAGTACAAGAGCATTTCGCTTAGAAATGGGAACCAGGGTTAGGACCATCCAGAATAAGTTCCATTAAAACTTCTTTTCTTCTAAACCTACTTAACCACTATCACACAACACAGTATTTGGAAAATAGCTTTTTTAGAGCACCTGGTCTACCACACTATCTCTCCATGTACTCCCCATCTCCCAAATTATTTTTATTCAGAAGTCAGCATTTTTCTTACTCCAGGCTCCCACATGCCAGTGTGGTATGAAAGGAAAGATACTTTGTTTCTGTAACATCACTAGGCTTACCATTTTCAGCACTGACAAAGTGTTTGTCTTAAAAGAAGCTTCTGTGCCTCACCTTTTTTTTATATTCAAGAAAGTTCTACTGTCGCTATTAGCAAACTGTGATACATAGACTCTAAAGAGTCTAACAGTAGAATCCAATTTTTTTAACTGCAATTTATGAATTAAATAACAAAATATTCTGTTACTTTACTTTTCCAGACTCTCATGATTCCTGCTTCCTGCTTCAACTATCCTACCTGGGCATCCTGCACAGTATGAACTAAAAACACAGACCCCTTTGAAGTCAAAAGCACGGGATAGTTAACAAAATGTTGCAAGTATGGCTAGTAGCTATGCAGACTCGTAACTAAGAAATACATCGAACCAAAAATTTTAAGTGAACCATTCTGAGACAAATTACTGGGAAAAATAAACAGTACCAGTAAGCAGAAAATATCAGACTCTTTCTGCAGCACTGACACCACTGTCACTGCTCAGGTTATCAACAGCAGGTAATGCTCAAATCCTCCTAATGCCAGAAGCCACCTCTTCCCTTCCCAGTGCACTGAAGCCCTGGGTAGCTGCTGGGAGGGAAGTGGAGAGATTTTGACTGGCTACAAAGTAATTAAAAGCCCAAACTCAAAATCATAAACCTCATACACAGCACTAAACAGCAGACATCATAAGAGCACGAAGGGAGAAGGAACAACTGCCTTGGCTAAAATGCAAGTTAATAGCCACTGAAATCAGTGACCTGCCTAGGTCACTGGGACATTTCATGGCTCACAGGTTGGCTCACAGGGCTGAGCTGTCCCCTGCCTCAGTGAGGCCAGAATTTCACCTCATCGCGACTCTTGCTTATCTGGTAATCATCTCTCTTACTTTTGGAAATAAATGAGACATGCTGAGAAAAGTAGCATAACGAAGTGATGACTCCGTATCTTTTCCAGCATCAGCATTTTATTAGAGTGGGTTTGTTTGCCAGCTTATTTTTACAGGAGCTCAAGAGGCCTGACTGCGTATTTGAGAGCCTGTGCTCTGCTCCAGTTTTTGATGACAAAATGCCAAAGTTGAACATGCAATGCCAAACATTCCAGAAACCTTCAGCACAATAGCTGCTTTAAATGATGTCTTACTTTTCCTGCTCTGTGAGGCACAGAGAGTAGCAAAAATGTTCTTTAATGCAATAAGACACGGTAATGGTAGAGAGTTACCATTTCAACATGGGAAAGTAAATAAGCTGACTAGCCCAGCTCTTCAATTCCGTGTTTTGCAAAGCTAAATCAATTCACACATCTCACCTTTCAAGTAGATTAGCACATACTGTGTATAGAGAGTGTCACAAATCGACCCCCTAATCCATATATATACAGGGATTTGTTTCCTATGCTATGTCGTGAATTATTTGTAAAACACTGCATTGTCTCCCCCAAATGAATTGCCTAAAATAGACAGAAAATCACTGTAAAATTAGTATGTCAACAAAACCTCTTTTGAATGAGGCCAAAATAAGACCAAAAATATTGAAATACAATGTATTTGTCCTGCACTGTTAGGGGTGGTCCCCAGTTGGGGATTGGGTCTCATTGCTCAGGGTGCTGTACACAGATGTTGCACAGCTTGAAGAAGGCTGCAAAATCCACTCCAGAGCTACAAAAATAAAAATGTATGGTCAAAGAGAAAATGTGAATATAGAAAAAGGTTGCAAAAACAAAAATATACCTACCACTATGGACAGTTCAGTAAAGCAGCAATTAACATACTGGCTGCACAGTCATTTGTGAGCACTGTACAGGCAACATGATAGACCTGAGTTACCAAGAACAATTGGAAAGAGGGTGTGTAACCAACTTTGAGGATATCCTAATAAAAAATGGGAAGAAGTATGTGGGAGTTTGAAAATGTTGATGGAGCCTAGGGACTGTCAGCACATCTCTCCCACAACTGTCAGTACAAATGGTTTAATGAAGCACAATGATTCACAGCAAAACAATGTAAATGCTTTTGAATGTGAAATGCAGTGGACCAAACCCAACTAAATGAAGGTAATTATGGAACGGCCCACAACGCTGTGCCCCACTAAACCTTCCTGTGCTGAGAAATTCACTGAAAGACTAACTCATTGGAAGACACTCACCGAAATCCACTGCATGTCTTTCTAATGGCTGCACTGTATTAAGTCACCCACTTAAAAGAAGTTTTAATGGGCCACTTCATTCCTCCAAACTAATGTATTTACATTTTTTTAAGTTATCAAAATTGCTACCAAATCAGAATGTAGATTTTGTGCTTAAGTGCAACTGGGAAAAATATGGATGCAAGTGGAGTCATCAGTTAGAGATGCCAAACGGGGTAATGAACAAACTTGAGTCTGTTTGGACAGAGGAATATCTGGGTGATAAAATACATGAAAATATTGTAGCTCATGCAATAGTTTTCACTTAAATGATGTTTTTTCCTTTTAAAAATATAGAAAAAAGAAAAAAGCAAGTAAAGAAACAGAAGTAACTCCTATTGTTTCACATTCTGTATATTGCAAATGAGAATACCTACACCTCTCTAATCCCTCTTGCTCACAAATCTGCATCCCCACATATTAGAAATTTACCATCTTCTCAATTTTTAGCCAGACAAGGCAAAAGCTGTTTTTCTCCAAAATCTACAGCTTGTTCACTTCAGTGACTGAAAGATGCACCACCTTCCAGATTCCTAAATTGAGAACTAACAAATGGTACCTAGCAGGACATGGAACTGTTGGAACAAGTCCAGAGAAGGGCCACGAGGATGATCAGGGGACTGGAGCACCTCCCGTATGAAGACAGGCTGAGGAAGTTGGGGCTGTTCAGCCTGAAGAAGAGAAGGCTGCATGGAGACCTCATAGCAGCATTCCAGTATCTGAAGGGGGCCTATAAGGATGCTGGAGAGGGACTCTTCATTAGGGACTGTAGTGATAGGGCAAGGGGTAATGGGTTAAAACTTAAACAGGGGAAGTTTAGATTGGGTAAAAGGAGGAAGTTCTTTACTGTAAGGGTGGTGAGGCACTGGAATGGGTTGCCCAGGGAAGTTGTGAATGCTCCATTCCTGGAAGTGTTCAAGTCCAGGTTGGACAGAGCCTCGGGTGACATGGTTTAGTGGGAGGTGTTCCTGCCCATGCAGGGGGGTTGGAACTAGATGATGTTATGGTCCTTTCCAACCCTAACTATTCTATGACTGCCTGAAGGCTGAACAAGGTGTTTGTTACTACTTGATACCCTTACATAAGCACCTTCAAAGAATACTCACAGTCCCAGGGCAAAAGGAAGGCAAGTTCTGATACATATTGATGTGTGTAAAAAACTAATTTATAAATGAACATAAGCATATATATGAAGCATATGAGCTGCAGTTACGCTGTGTTCCAAAGACCTATAAAGAGTAATTTCTTAAGGCAGGTACAAAATACAAAGAACATGTTGCAATCAATTTTATGTTATTCATTTTGGTTTATGGGACAGTCTGACATGTTCAATTAGTTCATTTCAGTATGGAACTCAAAGAAGGCACAAAATCAGTACAAAGAGCTCACTATTGCAGTATGATTGAGTTAGGCAGTCCTAAAGCAGACTATCTGATTATGAATCACTCAGCAGAAAAATCCACATAGATGATGAGCTATTCTAGGCAAGTAAGTTGTATGTATTTTTTTAATCAAATAGATTTAAACTATTTTACAATAGCCTCTTTTTCCTTCTATATCCCCCCCCCCCCCCCCAAACAGGAACAGATTATGATGATTATATCCAAGATTTGTTATTCAAGTTCTAATTCGTTGATGATAACATACAAAATCCTTCCTAAATTATGGCCAAGAAAAACAGCCTTGCCCACTTAACAATGCAAAGCATTACTTCACACGTCTGGAAGATTCACAGAGCTTCTGCTTCTGTAGTTCTTTCAGTTCCTTTATGGTAGCATATCCAGCTATGCAGTATCTTGTCTATTTTTATAAAGCTTTTGTAAAGCTTTTCAAAGTTATTTGCACTCCTTTCTTGTCAATTTTTAAGTGCCTTTGTTCCCGATGCTCAAACAATTACTAAAATCTGTTTTCCAATTAGCTTTAGAACCCAAATCTGTTACTTTGCTAGGCTTAAAAGTGGCACAAACTTCTTAGGAATTTGTCTTTTTTGTCTGCATAAATTTTCAAACAATCCCGTATCAGAGATCAAGAAGTTTCCTATTTTCAATTAGGTTCTTCTTGCTTTTTGTAAAGTCTATTGGGCATACTGAGATGCTTAAAACAAGTCCTGTAGTACATAAAAGCTTTATTCATGGCATCCACAAGCATCTGAGAGCACCTATATATTAAAAGTAGACAGGGACAAAGATATTTAAATAGGTTATGCCACCTTATCCATGTTGTTAACTAAGTTTAAACTAAAATTCACCATATGCAGTTCTGGAAAGCTTATATGTTATTTATACACTGTGATTATTTTTGCAGTATGCTGACACTACAAAGTAGTAGTGTAACAGTACTTACTAGTGTAACCCTACACTGAAAGTGTACCCTATAAGACAGTTTCACACTGCAAAGGCTCCACTTGGTTTACTCCACAGTTTCACTTGATAAAAATGTAGTTTCATGCTGGAAACTCAACAAAAAGGTTGCAAGAGTCTTCAGATAGATGGCTCTGTGCTTGTGCTAGTGACTCTGGAACACAACACTACTGCAAAGGTCCCTACACAGCTGGCTGCTTTCAGTGAAAACTCACTGACTAATGTACAAAACATGATTACAGGGTTTTACATGAAAACAAGATTAATGCAGAAGTCACAGGGAATAGTGATTTACAAATTCCCTCTTCAGTCATTATTGTATAAAATTTAAGTATATAGTCAATTTTGCAATTACTTGTATCTACATTAGCTTCTGCCTATGGTCAGTCTACTCCAACTATAGCATGAGGGACATCAGGCCATGAACAGGGATATACTTTAAAACAAACCTACCTCCGGGACATAGTGGATGCTAAATAGTGTTTTTCACTTCCAGGCTTACCAGCTTCTACAGAAGAACTGCTGCAGTTCATTGCCAAAGAATTCCTGCCTTACAGGTAATATCTATATTGGTCACAGAACACCCAAGTCCAACTTTTTTCTTTTTTTTTTCCTACACTGTTTGATTAATTGCAAATAAGATAACTTTACTGGAGATAACAAATGCAGAACTGACTGCCATCACCAGCAGCTGAAACCAATGAGGAGCTGAAGGTTGATTAACAGAACTGTAGAACGGTTTAGGTTGAAGGAACCTTGAAGATAACCTAGTTCCAACCCCTCCTGCTATGGGCAGGGACACCCTCCACTAGGTTGCTCAAGCCCTGTCTACCCTGGCCTTGAACACTGCCAGGGTGGCAGATCTCAGCATCTCTGGGCAACCTGTTCCAGTGCCTTACCAGCCTCACAGTAAAAAGCTTCTTGCTAATATCTAATCTAAATCTCCCCTCTTTCAGTTTAAAGCCATTCCCCGTTGCCCTGTCACTACATGATCTTGTAAAAAGTCCCTCTCAAGATTTCTTGTAGGTCCCTTTAGGTACTGGAAGGCTGTTACAAGGTCTCCCCAGAGACTTCTCCAAGCTGAAGAACACCCCTCTCAGCCAGTTTTCATAGGAAAGATGCTCCAGCCCTCTGATTATCACTTAGACAAACCTCAGACATGACAAGAGCCGCAACCACGTGCAGCTTCCAGGAAGACAACTGGTGAGCCAGGTTCAACTAGGTCATCTTTCTTTCACAGACAATAACAATGTTTTATTCTTCCCAGAAATCTGACAAGAGTAAACTTGAATGGTTTTCCTTCCAAGGCAAACAAGAGACATGCCTCTTCTCTAACACACATTAGTATAAAAAGAAAATACTCTTGATAATAGCCATGTGGTGATAAGTCACCTCATTATTACCAGGGCTTTGTCATTTCAAGACTTCCCATTTCCTTAGAATATCAAAGCAGGTAAAATATAAAAGGTCCATTTGTGTAGCACAGCAGTGGTTAATGTTCACTATGGAAGTTGGAAGTAATCCCTCTTTTGCTGTAGTCTACACGCTGCTGCAGTAATTGGCTAAAAGGCTCCTGGCTACTCTTCCTGTGGAAAATAAATTATTCCCCTCATATCTGCAGGGCAGAAACAGTTAATGTGGAGAACAGTGCCCATTTCTCTTTGGGTTTGGGTTTTTTTTTTGTGTGCGTGCCTAAAATAAAATAGGTATTAAATAATGAACAGAAAGGAAGACCTTCAAGGCAGTAGCTTGTCTCTAGAGGAGGCACCATATAAGCGCTAAATTACTCTGTCTACTTCACTCAGGAACCCTTATGTAGGACCCTTCTGACACAGACAGATTGGAGCAGTGGGCAGTGTAAGCAAACCAGCTACCCATCAAACCAAAAAGAAAGACTCTTTTATAGAAGAGAAATAAATAATAAGGGAGTAAACACTACAACTGAATTCTCCTTTTAATCGGAAACATATGACTATAATTTCTGATTACACCCAGTACATCCTTTTTTTCCTACCTAATTTCAGGCACAAAAGAACCACAAGCTTGGTTTACAAGATCGAAGAACTATGAATTTTCTCCTTACTCCTTTAATCTGCTGGTCAGCCAGCTGTCTGCTTGCCACTGCTCTGCCCTCAGTACTGTGATATATAAGAATAAATGTATTTATGCCCTGATCTAGCAGGCAAAAGGTGCTCATAGATCAGTCCCCAGTGCATTTGCTGTCCATGAAACCTGTCTACAAACTTCCAAGGAAGATTTCACTTTTAACCTGTACTGAAAAGGAAGGTATTTGTTACTCAGATGTCAGCTCAGTGTCTCCCTGTTTCTCCTTGCACCTTACAGAAACACATATATGCTTAATTTCAAGAAACCTGCCTAACTTCCATAGTACTATAATACTGGTGCCTTTAAAGATAAACACATGTACAGGAGCTGCAAAATGAGTTCTTAGGTAAGACCAGGTGAAAAAAAACAGAATGAAATAAAGGAGTTGCTAAAAACTTCACAACAAGAGGGAGTAATCAGTAGATTAGCAGCCAGTCATATGCCTCTTGAACACCCACAAATACTTTGAAGGCAATGAATATGGGTACACATATTACAATATATGGGAATATAGGGAATAAAAGAAGGTACAGACAGAACATACACCTTATTTTTTTTCCAGCTCATACTCCCTGGCTTTAAGCTACAGCTGAACCAATGGAACACTAGATATTTCACATCAGTCAAATAGCAATAATTGAGCACAAAATATGTAAAATGTATATATTTGGAGTATTTATGCAGGTTTCCATATTGTTTTATATCTCCAAGGATAGTAAACGGATTACCATTTGTATATGGTAATATAGTATACATTAATAGAAATTAATTTTCTTCAAGAAATAAGTCTTCTAAGTTTTACTGCTATAGACTAATAATTATTACTTGTGAACTATTTTGCCTTTTCTTGCTTCCATCAGCTGAAGTGCAAATGAAACTCAGATACCTTTTGCAAAGCACAGAAAAAATTGCAAATAAGCTGTTATTGATTTGCCACCAATAGACAGACACCTCTTAAATAAATGTAATCAGCCACCTTGGTAAAGATCATGTTGCCACCATTCAGTGGAAAGAGATGAAGTCACATCAGCTGTTGGAGGAAGGAGGGAAGAGTACTGCAAAGCACACAATTCTGAAGCATGTTTTGCATTTGTGTCCTTTGTCCCCTAACCCCTCCTCACTTACCCACCACAACAGTGTGAAACCCAGGCATGTTCCTATTGAGGAAGGAAAGACCCCTGTTTTGGTCAGTCTGGAGTAACGTATGTGCTGCATGCAGTCAGCTGCTGGTAATGCTGCCGCCTGCTTCCTTCCCAAGGTGGGTCCGGAGCAGCATAGGGTGCTCACTTGGGGTTGCCTTCTCTGCCCAGGGACCTTTAGGATAGCTGTTCTCCCTTCAGACTTTAATAACATTGTCCAAATTGGTTTTGCAGACAAAAAGAAACTTAATTAAGTTTGTTCCTCCTATGATATGAGCCTACAAGCCAAATAAGCCAGTGCACCTGATGAGGCTGTGTACTGTAGACAAGCCAGCAAGAAACAGAGAAGTGGCTTCAGGAGGTACATGAAAAAAAGAGGTGGCTGATGCTGAGAGAGAAATCTAGCTGAGCGTGTTTAGTATTGTCCCAGGAGCTGATCATATCACCCATGGCAGGGGAGGGGAGAAAACAGGAAATCCCAAATTACTTACTTTGCTAGTAAACTAAGACTCTAAGCACATTACCAAAGAAATCCTGGATCTATTGAAGTCAAGTGGTACTATGACATTAATGTCAATGCACTTACAATTTCACCATCATCTGCATTATGATAACAGCATGACATTTACTATTACAGCCTGGATTATAGGGTTTTATTGGGTGTATTGGCTTTCACTTAATTTTTAAAGTCTGATTTAAATATAACAAATAAATTGTGACTGTGTATTAAGTTTCCATGAATTTTAGTTCATGGCGTAGCATTTTGGCACAGGACTGTGGATTTAACTCACTCTAATTAGGTGCACAGAACTCTCATTTACTTAAATGGGATTTACCCAGCATCTCTGGAGAGACAAGTGAAACAAATGTTATCTTGTATCTGAATAAATATTTCTGCTATTAGTAGAAGAGCTTCAGCAGTGACTCCTGCAAGAGAGGCAGGGCAAAGATGAAGGATTACATCCTGAAATAATCTAAGGCTGAAGACGTATTTATGGCTCAGCTGATCTAACAGCTCTGTGCAGCTGGAAGGTGGGGGGGGACTCGTCAGTTCTCCTGCCCTCATCCCAACCACATCTCACCCTCTCCTTCCCTATGCAAAGGTGGAACCATTTGCTTCTCCTCTCATTCCCCAGCACCAAGGTTAATTTTCTGCTGTTGCAGGGAGTCTTTAACCAGCATGTGGGAAACGAGGGAAAGAAGGATAGCGGGTTGTTAGATTGGTATAGACATAACACGCAATTTTACTGTTAGCCTTGCTGCAATAAAAGTTAATATAAACAGCTGGTTTATACTTATCGGACAAATGGCTGGTCCAAGGTCACAAAAGAAGAAGCCAGTGGCCCTGGATACCCTCATCTCTCAACTGGCACTTAAATGCTTCATTCAAGCCTGTGCCTTTCTCCTTCAACAGACACATTTCCACAGCCATTTGCCTTTAAGAAAGTAAAATCCAGAGAGATCTCATTTCCTCAGCTAGATGCCATTACCACCGGCATTCATGGTATTCCTTATATCAAGCACAGACAGAGCCACTGGGAGCCACATCCCACCTCTTGGCTCTTCCAGCTGCCATCTCCGCTTGCCCTGTCCCCACCCACCAACCTCTACCCTGGTCTTGGTGGGAACCTCCACCTCTACTCCCCATCTGGGGGCTGCACAGCACCCTGCAGACCAAGGCGCATTATCCAGGCACATGCACAAAGGCGACAGATGCAAGCGATAAAGCCAAAAGGAATCCAATATCTCATGCTTTGCAGCAAAAGTTAATAACTGAGAAAAGAATATAATGATATGGTACAGGCACATAAACTTGATGGAAAATTCACCTAAAACCACCTGTAAAACTGTTTTGTTAGTGATTTTCCCTATCGGCATTATCTGCACAGATTTATGGGCTGAAGCATTTCCAACAGCAAATACAAACGCTGAGGGAAAACACTGTGTCTAAGCTTTTATGCCAAATCCAGCCTATAATTAAGTACGCATAGTTTTGACAGCTGAACTACAAGATTCTGTAAATTCTCCAGATCATATTTCAGATTGGGACTGATCAAAAACATGAACTGTACTCATGGAGGTATGTGAACTCCTGCCCTGCTCAGGCAGCTGAGCCCCATGCCAACACCAGCACTTTGGTGGTGGCACTGGCTGGTCGGGCAACATGGCCCTGTGAAACTTGCTTGAGGAAAATTGAGTTTTGAGGCAGAAGGTTTCCCAAAGTGGCCTCTTGAAAACTGTGATGGCTTTTTCATCATCCAGCCCTATCCTCTCAGTAATCCAGTCACGTATTTACTAAGGAGGATGGCACCAGGACGGCTCAGCTGTAACGGCCGTAGGAGCACAGAGGCATGACTTTTGCTGGATTGTCACGTCCATTCCTTGCAGGCAATCAGGCATAGGAGGTGACTGATTTTTGGAAGCAACCTCTTTGCTCGCACTGCTCCAGAACAGCATTCCAGCCACCCTAACAGTAAGAGCCTCTTGCCTAAATTCACCCAAGCAAACACGTACCAGCTGGCCTTATACCAACACGATCCTCTAAAAAGGCTCGCTGCGCCCCTCTTTTTCATCCATCTAATAAATTTACAATCAAATGCCTCCTGTATCAAGAAGGAATACCATTTGCTCAAGATACGCTGCTTGTTCCCCCTCAGCCCATGAGTTACCCATGAGTTACCAGGATGGCCTGTGTGCCCTTCTCACTTTGGGGTAATCTCTCTCATTAAAGTGGATAGCTAAGTTAGGAAACGGGACCCATCACCATGAGCAACAGAAGCCCCTTACCAAAGGCAGGCAGGAGTGCAGATGTCAGCAGGGCCCCAGCCTGGACCAGACTGAAAGTAGCATAGCTGCTTGTCCCAGCTGCTATGCAGAAAGGATAATGCTGATGTTCTCCCTGATGTTTACTTAGTGTCTATTCCTGACTCATAGATATTAATCACAGGTGAAGGACTTTCCCTATCTAACTATCACTTTGAGGCCAACATGAAAAAATATCTCGTTTTCTCTTCTTCCCATGTTATGGCTTGTAGCTACCACAGGTTCATTTACCCTTCAGGATATATCTTCCCCAGCCTTCAGGTCTAGCACTACCATGAAACTCAAATTATTTGTTGGTAGCTGCTTGGGAAAGCTCTGGGCCACACCACTCTTCAGACTGAATTTGAATTGTGTTCTTCTGTTTCAATAGATGGATAAAATTATGAGTATGGTCTAAATCCAACATTGGTCTTCCCATTAAATTAATGAACTCTGGACCAGCATTATGTTAAATTCCAGTGTGAAAGGTATTTTCTGTTTCAGTTTCAGCATTTGATTAAAGGCTGATTAGACATTAACATAAGAGATGCTGACATTTAAAAAAATGCCATTGTAATTGCATCAATTTACATTCTAAATACAATTATCCAAATGAGCAAACTGTAGTGTTAAACTGTTAGCTGCTACTACTAACCAGCAACTGTAATCTGACCTATTAATCAATTACCTAGACAAAGGTAAAATAGTCTCAAGTTTCAATTATACACAAGAAAGTTCCATTTCAAACAATCGATTTATATGCAAGTCAAAGTTGCACTGTAGGCATGAAAGAGTATAATATTTTGGATAATTGGTTTTAGGAAAAAATACAAATTACAAAAATATCTCCAAAAGAAAGTGTCTTTAATTGCATATAAAGTAGTTTATGATTATTTCCTGTAATTAAAGCCATGATACGCTGGGACTAAGCCCTTCTGCAGATGAGTAAGGTATTTTTGACTCACAGAGTCCTCACTAAACCAGAAAAGCAGTGTAGTTGCTCTATTTAAATGCACAATCATAGACTTGGCTTTTCATGCATTATTTAAATCCAACCCAAATGAAATTACAAGCTTTTGTGTAAGATCTGAAAGGACCGTGACAAGGCTGACCAGCTGGTTTCTTCCTTGCCACACCACTGGCCCTGATCAGAAACCCCAGGTTTAGCCTGGGTCTCCCTCCAATACTGTGTGGTCCCTCCAGCAAGATGGACACAGCAGCAGGAGATGGAAAGGACTCTCCATACCCCTGGAGGTGATGACCTCATGGAGTTAGCTCTGCTGATGTCACGGTGCTCCCTTGAGTTGCAGAGCAGCCCCAGCTCCTGCCTTCACTGCCACTCCTTCAGAGTCCTTGGGCAAGTCCACAAACTGCCTAGTCTTTGTCTACATTTTTAACAGTCATTACAGGCCACCCACCTTCCTCCTGGGATTCTCTCAAGGTGAGTTAGCTTCTTAAATTTGGTTATAGAGGATACTTTGTGGAGATCTGAAGGAAATGGCACCGGAGGAAATAAGCGAGATGTATTTTTTGCTAGTGCGGAGCAGTCTAAGACAGTGGGCAAGCTTCTCTGTGGCCACCAGATACTAATATGTTTGAGGACTTGCCTAGTTTGAAGGCAGAACCCTCTCCTCCATTCTGCCTGCTTCCAAGACCATAAGTAATTAACTGCCTGGGTTTTATTCTTAACACAGATTTACTTGTTAGACTTAAGCTAGGATCTTAAACTTTAAGTTGTACTTCAATCTCTAAAGAACACTGTGAATAAGAACCATCTACTTCTCTCCACCTAATGCTGTCAGTGTTCTGGTATGCCTCTCCATTTCCACATGGTCCATGACAGGCTAAAGCACATTTAAGCCAACCCTGTGATCTTTTAGTGAACAAGAATCCCAAAAGAGGAGGAAGCAACCTTGCTGTGTTCTCTGCCTAGCATCCTCCCAAACCTCATGTCACTATACCAGGGACATAGCGCACTTGCCCACCATGCAGATCCACTGTCTCAAGCACAGCTGCACAAGAGTAGATCTTAAAATTTAAACACAGGGGCAGGACAGCATATCTTGAACCGTATCTATGAGAGAGAGAGATCCACTTCCACATCCTTCCAGTCACCTTTGTAGCAAGTGACAGCGCCTTCCCTCAGGTCTGCATCAGCATTGTAGCATCTCCACAAAACTGGAAACCAAGATGCTTGATTCCAACTCAGCAATACTGTCCTTCTTTACACTTACGAACAATCACCAAATTTGCTCTTTAAAAGACCAATATTTTTCCAGAGTAAGAAATATCCATGCCAGGATGAGATACATGGACAAACTGGGCAGCACCAGTAAATGCAGCCACTTCCACCAGATCTGAGTGTCAAAAAAGTGAAATGCTAAGTTCCCTGCCATGGGCCTGAGTGATAGAGTTTGCTCGCCTGCTGTATTAATTATCCCCATTTGTGCTTCTTGCTGCACATATCGTCACTTCAGTGTCTGTGCCCTTCCTCAGATGAAGGCACGCTCTGGAAAAGCTCCTGGCAATAGCTGCAGAAGAGTGGAAATGGGGGTGCTCACCAGGGTAGGGAGGCACTGATCTGTCACTCTGGCATGCAGGCTTGCTAATCAGATGTGACATGAATAAATTCAGGGCACAGTTTCATAACCACTGCTCAGCACTACACCGAAGGCAGCCAGCGAGACAATACGTTATGTATAACTCAGTTTCTGACTCGCCTTTTATTTCCACCCTGCAGTTACAGACTGTTTCCAACTTTAGCAGATAACGAAGAAGTTTACTCTTCTTATATACAGCTGTGCTTGCTGTGGATCACAGCAACACACATAAGCATGTCCAAGCCTCTCTTTGATCAAATCATCCCACTTCATATTTACACCTTGCGAACTGCAAAGCTAGTGAAGCCACAGGACATGAGGTGATTTCACCTTGCAAATGCTCAGAGGCACAAGGACAAAGACAGAACGCCTTTGGGAGCTACCTGAGGAGCTAGACATTGATACACGCAGTGCAGCCAAGCTGTGTTTTTCTGCTGCTAGGAAAGGATTAAACGTAATTTGTTTTAACCACAGATTCTATTTGAAGGCTCATGTTTTTCCTGAAAAGTCTGGGGTTTTATTTGCTGTGTACAATGGTTACACTTCACAGGGAATGCATTTATGGCATTTCCTACTGCACAGAGGAGGAATTTCCCTTTGTGCAGTGAAGTATCCCAGTCTAAGCTGCATCCTCTATTTTATTACAAAGGCTTTTCCATGAATAAAGTCTGCTACAAAAATAGGTAAAAAACTGTCAGAACCCTCTTTCTATACAATTAAAGGTATCAATTACTGTACTTCTTTCTTGTGTCATTTTTCCCCCAAGACTTGTTCCCCAGAGACCTGCTCCTCCAGAAATGCTATATGGCCAAGGGACTGGTCTGAGCTTTACTCTCTTACTGAAGAGCCAGGAATTAAGTAAGGCAGCCTGTCCCTGTCCTCTACTCCTCTCTATCTCCCAGAGGTACTATGTTCAGTATGACTGAACCACAAAGAGCAGGTCACAGGGCACCTTTGTTCTCAGGTCTGGAGGAAAAAAGCAGCTTTAAACCTGGGTGTCTTTTTGTTCATGCCCTCTGAGCCCACCTTTCTGTTCAAAACACTCCTCACTCTGTGCCACTGAATTTGTTAAATTTTATCTGTCTTAGCCCTTCCTTCTATGATGAGCTTTATGGTTTATACAGTGGGAGAGGTGTGTTGACGTAAGTGACAGCCAGGCAGCCAGGCTACACAGTTAAAGGCTGCAGCTGCTGCTGAAGAGGAAGCTGCAGGTCCACACAGCTCCAAAAGGTCTTGCAAAAAGACAAGTAGAAGAGGTACCACCTTCTTCATGCTCTTCTAGAAACTGGAAATACCCCTGCCTCACTGGAGACATGAGGAGCAAGTCTTTCTTCTTTCTGTTAATCTAATAAAAGCGAGCCAGAAGAATACTGCTTTTCCCAGGGGTGAGATTGGTGCATTAGTGTTGGTGATAAGTGCTGGAAATAACAGTAAGCATGCATGAACAGTGCACTTAAATAGCAACATTCACAAGAGCTCGGACAAGATTTCCAAGACCCAGAATAGGAATGGGTTATTTTCATTTTTAAAAACTAATGAATTTCTTTCTTTCACTCTCACATCTTACTGCATCTCCTCTATAAATCTCACCAAAGCCTTCTTTGGTTGAGATTTCTTCTGAGGCAATCTCAGGAAAAAGCAGCTCAGGAGTTAGAAAGCATCAGCTCAAGAGCCTCATGGTGGCAAGAGAGGGACAGTAAATGTGTTCAACAACAGACTCTGTTTTCAAGCTTGAATTCAAAGAAACCACATGAGGCTCACATCAAGAACCAAGTTTGCATGCAGCTTATTACATCCAAGTAGCAAGCAACAATTTAAACACCGCTGAAAACTGTCCACCTCTGCATGTAATTACATGCACTCAAAACAAGCCAGAATTATGATCTAACTAAACTAAGCTATATACCAACTACAGTCAATTTTACATAGTTTCATATTTTTTGAAGGTTTGACACAATGTTCTTGTTCACTAAGACAAAAACCCCTACTTATTCCCTGCTGGTCACAAAACCTCCAGGAAAGAAAACCAGAAAGGCACTTCGCCATAAAACCTCAAAAGCAGCTCAGACACACTTCTCTTCCTCACTCTGCAGGCTTAAAAATCAGCTATCTCAGGCAAAGTTTTACAACACAGGCCATGAAACATGAATTTATTCCATCTGCTCTTTAGCTAGAATAATTTCTCAGTATTTAAAGTCCACATGCTGCTCTTATCAACCACTATCAAAGGCAGATTTAGTTCAGCAATAAGTCCATAGAAAGAAAGAGATCATTGGTTACAACCAAATTCTTTGCTGAGTTCATTTGAATTTTGATGACCTCCTCAATTTGATTTCAACCAAAGAAACATACAGTGACAAAGTGCTGAAAAGCAGGACAGAGGCACTAAGGGAGTGTCCTAGCAAAAAAGATAAACAAGCATCCAAATGTATACATAGCTTGCATGTGGGTAACAGCATTACGGAACAGTCAGAGTATTTTGACAAACTATGCTACAAAGTAAGTTTTCTATTGCGTATGTATGCACTTTTAGTGGAGAAACAGAATTCAGACAATTGAATCCTTTTAGCATGAAAAATACACATTAGGTAATGTTAACTTACTCTAAATCGAATTTGTAATTACTTCTGTAAGTATAGTTCCTTTTCTAGAACTGCACCAAGACACCTCCTCTTTCAAAAGAAGTCAACAAAGGAAAATTGATTTACAGCTACTGGGTTACTTATTACTGCTGTAGATTTACAGTTATGTTTTCTTCTGAAAACAAAAACAAAACAAAATCCAACAAATCAAACAAGAGATGAAGTATTGATGAAATATACAACAAATACCAGAAATAGGATAAATAAACTGAAATAAAAAGGAAATTTTTCTCTAAGCTTGCCATCTAAGGATTTCATTTACCACTTGCACAATCTTTACAAGACAAAATGTTAATTATTAGTCAACAGTGTTTCTCTAAAGGCAACAGCAGCTATGTATAGTAAATCGTAAGTTTAATAGTAGGGCTAACTTATGTTCTTCTGCTGCTCTGACCTGCTCTAGCCTTCCAATATTTACAATTCACAAGTTCAAGCTCGACTTAGAAGGACAAAGTCAAAGGTCATATGTAAAATGATATAAACTGCATGCCACTAAGTAGGCAAGAGTGTGACATAAGGATGGATGGGACCGGAAAAATTTTAGCAATACCTTCTTGCCTCCCACTTCTCTGACTTTCATACTGGAACACTGCAAAGTGGCTGAATGCAAACAGGTTTTGATTTGTATCACAGATCAGCTACTGAAAAAAAAAGAAAAACTGCTTCTCTGGTTGCCCAGAAAGGTGGTAGATGTCCCATCCCTTGAGACATTTGAAGCCAGGCTGGAGGAGGTTCTGGAAAACTTGATCTAGTTCAAGATGTCCCTTGTCATTGCAAGGGGAGGTTGGACTAGATGACCTTTGGAGGTCCCTTCCAACCCCGCCTATTCTATGATTCTTTACTGCTTGTATATGCAAGTATTTTACTTCACGATGTTCTCAAGCACCTACATCATGGGGAGAACTCAATAAATGTTTGCAATAATTTTTACTTTTATATACAGACACATATAACAGATAATATAGAGCATAATTACATATATTATATGCATATATAAAGCTTTTATATGAGCATGTATATTTAGTACACCTTAATGAGTTATTTTAGTTTAAGGATTTCTATAGGTCAAAAGGTCTATGTATAATCATGGTTGTTATCTGGTCTTTACATAGCTTTTCAGTGAGTTTTCTGCACAGTTTAAGAATACTTACATATTCTTATCTGGATTATATTAGAATAAACAGAAGTGCAACCAGTCCCTGGTCAACAAACACATCTAGCAGAAACCACTATGACTATAAAATAATCATCTTTCATTGCAAGCAGCTGTTTACTAATAAACAACTACATGAGAGGCTCTTGAAGGAAAAGCCATAGGAATGAAAAAAAAAAAGGTAGTTTAATTGAAACAAAAACCAAGCAAACATAAAGACATGTAACTAAAAGCACTTCTGAACTGAAACCATAAGTCTTTCTGGCATCCTTCCCAGCTACTATTTGATTCTGTGCCCTGTGTGACATTTTATATATCCTCATGTTTGAACTACCCAACCATATTTTGTTTCTTCCTTCTACTGGTTTTTGAACTGCAGCCATAATAGTGTCACTATATAAAGGAAATGTACCATTCCACAGCACTTTTTTCTTTCTATTTGTAACCTGATTGATGCAGCTGTTTAAAAACTGTAATTTATCTAAAAGAATCTCAGGTATCTCAATATTTTTCATGAAACAGGACAGGATCCTGCAGTAAGAATTCTGAATTTTGAACTGAGTTTTGCAGCCCTTACGTTGCCCTGTAGCACCTGTAGTCTTGTCAGCCTTGGCCCCAAGTTCTGAAAATTGTTATTACCCTAATTAAGTAACATTATGACAGTACCCACTATACATTAAGTGCTGGGCAAATATGAAGTCAGGCACCTTCCCCGGAGAGCTCAAACTTTAAGAAAAATAAGGACAGCAATGCATTAACTCCGCTAATTATCATTTTTTAGCAAACAAAACTATTCAAACACTGATCTTCCCTAATACTAACCCAGGACACCTAAGTTGTAGATTCCCACGGTTGAGCTTGTCACTCTGAGTTCCCTTAAAAAACAATGGGCACTTTTAAAACACGTCATCTGATCCATTTTACATAGCTCCTAGAATTGTAGATGCTACTCCCTAAGGGGAGCCTCTACTAATTAGTGAGATTGCTCGTGCTATGTGTTAGTCCACTAAGATGCCATGGTACGCACTGATCTCACAGAGGAATGTGCCAGTCGGCAAGAAGGATTTGAAGGCAGAAAATCTGAAGGGACAAACTTATTCAAGCAGCTTGTTCAGGGCTTAACGGGTGCATAAAAGAAAGTGGAAGAAGCAAACAGAGAAACGTGTTGCAAAACAAAGGAAAAAGTATAATGAAGTCAGTAATAGTAAATGATCTCTCACAATTAGTTTACTGGAAATAATACTTGGAAACGGAACTGAGAATTTCAGAGAAATGCCTAGTGCTACGCCCTGTCCACAAAGAGAAGACAAAATCCAGCAGGAAACAGTTCATATTTTACTAAGCCATCCCTGTAAAGGCAGGGAAAAAAAAAAGCCAAACCAAATGTTCACAAATATCTAAATTACCCCAACATACTCAGCTTAAGCAAGACATCAATGCTGTGAACTTACTGTGTGCTGCCCTGCTGTCTGGGGGTCATTCACATCCTGTAAGTCCTGAAGAAGTGTTTAACTCCAAACTTCTCATCTTGTAAAAAAATATATCAGTGTCACCCTTCTTTTGATTGTCCCTCCTGAGCGCACGTACACAACTGTCCAAACGGATCAAGTTTCATTTTGCTAAGCCGTTTCAGTTGTGATGGACCCCATACTGCAGTCTATAAACAGCCTTAGGTACATCTTTACTTACGAACTGGTTTATTTCCTAACCAACATCATTAAAATACAAGGCAGTTCACTGAACTTGGAAAATACTAAGAAATGCTCTAGAGTGTAACATCTGGTATAAAGGAGGAGAAAAACACTGTTTTCAAGTGCAAGACATGTAAGAACTGGAGGCTAAAACAAAACCTATTAATCTATCTCCACCCCCATGTTCAAAATGAAAAACAGAAAAAATACCCTTTGGTGCTTCACATTAGGACGACACAAATCTGAGATGTCTCCCATCTGGTTTGCTTGCTGTTTTTTAATAAAAAAGCAAAATCACCCCATCCTTTTTCCCTGCTTTCAGTAGCTTTCAGATCTGTTAGTTTCCAAGATGTTTATACTGTTCTCATCCCATTTTATTTGTGTGCCTGTCAAATTTAACTACTCTGCTTCAGTGAAGCAGTACCTGAGATTTTCAGGTTATCATGACCAAACTTACACAAATCACAGATCTGGCTAAATACAGGGAGCTGAGTGGGGAGGTAACTACCTCTGTGCTCCTGTAATAAACTCTTGACCTCCCTGGTGAAACTGTGAGTAGGCCACAGGCTTTCTAAGCTCCTACTGTCCCCGGGAAGCTGCTGGCAGCCATGGACGACCAGACACTGACAGCTCTGGCCATGACTCCTCCACCTCATCCTGCAGTACAGCCACAAGAGAATTGGGTAGAGTTGGATATATTGGCTTTAAATCACCTGGTGATTTCCTTCCACGCGAGAAATTCCTGCCATCCAGTCAGAGCTTATGGCTTATGTGCCTGGTCAGAGGCATGACTTGCCATGCTGCACAGAGGCATGCTGGGAAGGCTCCTTGGACAGTACCCTTAACCCTCACTGCTCAAACACTGCTGTACACACTATCAAAACTTACCTACTGATGTTGGACGAACAGCTAAGACAAAAGTTGTCCTTCCTGGGGACAGGAAGTGTTTGAAGATGGCTGGTGGACACCTTTCTGTCTAAATGCGTCTCTGTTGTGCTCACAGCCCTGAATGTTGACCTTTGGCTCAGCTCTGTCTGGATGAGATTTTGTTCTATTTCTCCTTTTGTTTTGCAGAGAAAGCCTCCACGCTAGGGCCCATCAGCTGAAAGAGTACTAGCTCACTTCACAAGGCTTAAAATAGCACCTGTAATAGGTGCTACTGTTCCTACATATTTAAATCAAATATAATGCTGGTCACAACTCTTAAACATAAAAATGCTATTAAAATCTTTGTGTGACAATGTCAAATTCTCTGTGATTCATATGACTTAAAGCTCTAAATTTTGGATGTGCATAGACTATAAACCAAGGCTGAAAATGGATTTTAATATTTGGTTTTGTTTTTCTAACATGATGATTGCCATATAAACAAACACAACATATTATAATACAGATCTCTAAAATTCTCCACCAGTTGTAGGTCTGGTGGAACATGTCTTGGCTTTTTTTTTAAGATACCAATTGACATTTTGATGTTCATTTTAATTCAGGACTATGAGTTTCCTCAAATTTCAGTGAAAAAAAACAGTTAAAAGTAGACGCATTCTAAAATTTGCTTCCCACAGTTGAGATTTCTTTCTGCACAGTTGAGTAAATAATGTCTCTCCATTCAGGTAAAATACAATGACATAAGTTAACTTCAATAGTAAAACTCTGTAACTGTTCTTCAGCCTCTTGCCAACTTTCCAGGCAAGCGGCTGGAAAGTTATTTCAATCTTATTAGAAAGAGGACTATATTTTTAAGGTCTCAAGTAAAATGTTTCACTCTTGCGACACAACAGCACACAGACATTCCTTCACATAACATTTCCAGTACTTGAAAGAACTACTTTATGAACTTTAAAAGTGGTATGAACTCTGATTTCCTCATCTTGGAGTCTTATTATCCAGAAAGCATTATGCTATGCAAAATGCTTCACTGGCAGCAACCATCAGTATGTTCTGTTAGCATAAACAGAGGGTAAAAACCCCCTCCTCTCCAAGCCTGAACACAAGAGACTTCCACAAATACGCCGTGGGAGAAAGCTTTCCCCTGGGAAAGGTCACACGGTGATACCACTGACCCTGGCTACTGACATGGGATAGCTGAGGGACGCCAAAGGTCACTGCTGCCCGGCTGCACTTGGCTCATAGCACACAGGTCCACACGCTGCCCCCACCACTTTGTCAGGCTTATCCGTGCTCTCACAGCCATCCCTCCTCTTCCCAGGCTCTCTACCCTCATCACAGCAAGGGGAGGCAGCAATCCTTTGAAATGTTATGAAGGAAATAGCTTAAAAGTACTATTTTTATGTGGAAAAGATACTGCATTAATTCAAATATACAATGTGCTTGCATTTCAGAGAAAAATTTGGTAGCACGCATTCGATCATTGTCCTCACTGCCGTGCTCTGTGGCAGGAGAGAGCCATGCAAGTCAAGCACACGTCCTGGAGGGAAAAGGGGTACTACACTCAACACTAATACCTTCAGACCATGGAGAAATGGCCAGAAGCCTCCAGAGGTGATGAAACTGAGGCTTCACCAAGCGGTGGAAACAAAGCACAGGGTGGGTATTTGTGGAGAGGATGATTAGTGAGATTGTGCTTGGTCTGTAACAGGAACAGAGTAAAGGGGATGGAGGAAAAAACAATTTGAGCACCAGCATGCTTTTCAAGGAGCTTTATAACCTCAGTCCCACTGCCTCATGCTGGTTAACATGTAATCTTAAAGGTCTCCCATAAGCTTAGTGTTATTCACAGTACTTTCATGGCACCAATAATCCACAGCCTGAGAATAGCAGGCAGAAATGATGACAACTCAGGTCAAGCAGCATAAAGCAATGGAAGCACATTTCTCACCAGTCACAAAGAATGACAGAGTGCATTTTGGTGTGGGTTTTATCCTTTTAGTAAGTAATTTGTTGGCTCCATCACCCACAATTTACAGGTGTATTGCAGTTGTTAGCAAAGCTCAAAAAGCCTGTGCCAAACAATATTCAGCCCCATCGAGAACACTGATAAAAAGCCAATGACTCATTAGCACTCTATCTGGACACTTTGTTTTCCTTTAAATTATTTCTTTCATGCTAGATGGAGAATTAAAACACTTCTAATAAAAACTGACATGTACATTAGACTTCTGTTTTACATAATAGAACATTCATTCCTTTTAAAAGGGATGAATTATTGCTTGAGATTAACATTACAGGGAATTGGACATGCTTATATATGAAGAAATGTTTAAAATCAGAATTATCTGCAAAACTTTCATCTTTAGAAAACTTCAATTCAAAGGTGCTTCTTTTTATGGCAGCCTAAGGAATGACACTCTGGTAGCAGAACTGAAGAGACTTAGTTTAACAAAGTATTTACCACGTTTGTGAATGAACTTCTGTATTCTTAGTTCTTGACTAATCTTTTTAGATGTGGCAAATTTTTCACCTGAAACTGACCCAAATTTACATAGTTTATATATTAAAGTAGATACTCCTCATGAAAAGATGCACTTTCAAAGCATTCCAGTATTCCTGCTTTTCTCTGAGAAAAAAATTCCTTCACAGCAATTCATATTTCAGAAATTCTGTTTCCAAATCCAGGAAGTACCATTAAAACAAAGACCCAAACCATCCCACCTCTCCTATTTCAACACCAGCAAAAGAGCCTAGACATGAACTCCTCTGATTATTTTGCAGGGCCAACGCAGCAGACAGTGAGACTGCAAATCTCTGTGGGAGCACGCATACAAACTTTGAAGGTCCACCACTGGGGCACTGGGAAAATTTAGTTGTTCTGCTTATTACTGTCAAGCTTGCACAGTTTAATGCAATAAGAGGATATTTATGAATGCAGACTGTCTAAGCTACACCAAGTATAAACTGAATTGAGACAAGGGTTTTTTTCTTAGGTTATGTTTTGTTACAAATTTGGGTTTGCTCAGAACAGAAGCAAGATCTGAGAAGGAAAGGAAGGCATTACAGAAAGAAAGCAGGGCTGGACAGCAACTTTACAACTGACAATACCACCAATTTATCCCTCACTTGATTGGAAAATACAAATATAAAAAATCTTTACATTTTTTGGATGGTTTCAATAAAGTTTTAAAATAAAATAATATATTCACACGTAAATGTATTTTAAAGTAGATACAGTTCAGATGATCTCTGGAACCATTAGTCCAAACCCCACCCTATCCATGCAGTGGAGTGGCAGTCCCCACACCTGCCTCCAGTTGGGCTACACACAACCAAATCAGAGACTCATTTCCCATAACATACAAACCTCCTGTACATCATTCAGTGCATCCATCTCAAGCTACTAGAACCAAGCTCCTCAGCACGAGTAGCTTTGTGCAGCACTCCCTTAGTCACTGGGTTCACAAGGCTCCTCTCCTGCTACAGTCAGCTCAGCAGCACAGCAGGAGTTCCCTTAGCCCCTTCTAAACTTGTACATGCTTTTCAGCAAGATCCACACTATACCTCAAGCATATCACACTACAGAAGCAATACAATGCTTCCCGTCCTTTTTTTACATACTGCTATAAGAGCATATCAAGAATGATTTTCTGCTTACATATTTACCATATTACTTTAGCAAGCACAGCATTTTCCCTTTTCTCGTCCTAACAGAAGCTCCTCATTATCAGACTACGCCACTTTGTTTTCATTCTCCCTCAGAAAACTCATTCTGATTTCTGTCACCTTCCATCAGACTGCCATATCTCATTCTGCTGTGCCAACAAATAACTGTCAATTTGTTGCCATGTCCCATTTTCAGGTACACATCTGTGCACTGTTGAACATTGCTCCAGTGAAGGGGTTTCTTTGTCTCTTCCTTATCCCACCATGCCCCAGAATAATTTGGCTGTGGGTTATTTCTTGTTTGCTTTAGGGTGTATTGCAGTTTTTTCCATGGTCAGAAAAATTCACTGTAATCAGATCCATTACTTACAAGCGATGGTACATGAAGCAATGGGGGACTTCAGTGGTACCTTAGAAAGTAACAATTTCAGGGTGGACAGAGATCTCTTAACATTGCCAAAGCTTTTACTGATGTAAGAAAGAATTCGCCCAAGAAATATCTGAGTAGAAATTGATCAAAGAAGAAAATTCATCTGAATTAAGGGCATCTTAAGTCCAGGAAAATTCTGACGCAGCGACCATTCAGGCCCTTTTTGTGCTTGCTTATGATAGCTATATATTGGTACCCTGACTGGGATGTATCATTATTCTAACTATAAATGGTAAATTCTATTTACCCTAACTCTACCCTAATTCTATTCACTCTGATTCTTTTTCTTATAGCATTTCACTTACAAATTTTATCTGTATCTTGAATTTTCAAGTAAGCTAAATTTCTAAATACTAAAGCCATTTTTTTTTCTATTTCTGAAACAGCTCATTCTTGTTACAGTGCTATATTCAAAAGCAGCTGGGTCAAATTCAGTTCCTTATGAACAGCCCTTGAAACATTAAAATTGCATGAATAGCCAAGAGCCTCAGTTGCATAACCAAGGCCAAGGAGGAGCCAATAAATCTCTGCCAGTTAGCCCTATTCATGAGTAACTTTTGTTTGACTAAAGCATATCAGCTAGAAAAGCAACCTGTCATAGTTCGAAGATTTAGAGAGATGAAGAACCTCTTGCTTCCCTTGATAATTTGTCAGAATAATGACTCATTTCTACTGTGAAAAATGTTGTGCACTACTCCTGATCTGAATCTGCCCAACTCTCTAGCTATAACCTTTAGTTTGTATTATGATTTTTACTGCTGTTCTAAAGAACCAATATAAAACCGGTATATTTTTTCCTGCTTTAAGAGACTTACATTTTTAAATCAAGGAGGCTCTTTATTTTGATAGGGTCAACAGATTAAAAGGAAAAACAAAAATCATGGTTCTCAGAAAGAAATAGCTTCATCAGATCTCAAACCATTCTGGCTTTCTTCTGCAGTGGTTCAACATCCCTTCAATAAATTAAGCCTGAAACTACAGCAAGCATTCTTGTCACAGTGCGGATCCAAAGATAAGGCTATTGTTGAGTCCTAACCACTACCTTCCTGGAAGATATCTCCCTCTCCTTTCATGAGTGTGTTGCACTAAGAACTTGCAGTTCAAAAGACCCCTCCATCCTTTCCAGACTTACCTCTTTCCAGGGTACAGCTGACCCTGTTCCTGGAAATTCTGTCTGGAGAAGTGGTGGAATCTCCTTCACAAGGAATACTCAAGACAGCTGATGGGGTGTGGATAACCTAATCTAAGACTTTTTCTACAGTTTTTCAGATGCTGTCCAGAGGCCCTTCCCACCTTAGGCTGTGCTATGTATGACACATGACCACACACTTGATCAAATGTAGTTCATTCATTCTCCATTAAAATTTTCCAGAGCTAAGGCAAAAGTTTACAAAGCCATTTGGTCTTGTAGGTTTGTAATGCCACTGCTAGTTCTCTCAATTCCAACTTGGTATCTTCTTTTAAGCTCTAATGTGTGAAAATTTTGACTCATGTAATATTGCAGTATATATTGAACAATTACCATAGATACATCACATATTTACACTTTGTCATAATCATTAACTGACTCTACTCTTCACCACCAGAAAGTGACTCTGCAGGCAGGTGTGTGCTCCTATAGCACCAGCAGTAGATTCAGCCATGCAGGAACTGTGTGCAGGTCATACCTTTTCCTGCACACAAACATGCGCACACTGTTCCTAAGATGGTTACTTGGGTTTAACAGTTACCTCTGGCTTCATCTCTCAGCCCAAAGGTTATATTTACACATCTGACTAAAATCTTTTGTCTGTTGTATTTGTAATTTTCTTTGTAAAATCACTATTCTAGCACTTGTCTCTCTTCACATCTTTAAAGAATTGCTTGCCAAGCTTTTTTATGTATTTTAATGATGAAGTACTCAGGAAACAAAAGATAATCTCATATTAAAATACAACGTCACAAGTCTCTGAGGTTGTGATAGTCTCTGATTTTGTAACAAGATACTGTGTACCCAATAGAACAATATGTCAAATTTCTATGGCAAACGACTGTAATGCAACTGTTGGCAGCTAATCACAATGAATTTCTTCACCAAAGTCCAGATCCCAGTAAAAGCTACATTTCTATAAAAGCTGCCTTTTAACATATTCCCAACAACTCTTTCGAGAGGTGACCACATTTAACATTCTTCTAAATAAGAAAATTTTAGCTTCTAGCTATAATTACCTCCTCCCAACTGATTTCACTACAAATTCACAAAAAATATAAAATAAGGCTGACCACCCAAATTCAAAGTTTTGGTAAACTCAAGTGCGCAAACCAGGACCTCTGGAGCAATCCACAAATTTTTTCAAATGTTACATGTCATCTACTTTTCCCACTGCTAGTACCAAGGGGCAGAAGTCTCAAGGCACCCTGATCATTTTCCTTAAAACTTCTGCAGGGAAACATCCAAATAATGGCCTTTCCCTGCCTGCATCTGCAAGTAAATCAGTTCTTTCAGTTTTCCAGGAGGAGGTGTAGAAACTATGCTGGTATCACTGAGCAGCTATTTCCCAGAAGTGAACCAATGCCAGATGACCTGTTCCAATGGTCGAGCCATGCTGGATGCTAACACACCTATAGCTCCCCTACAAGGGGTTGAGGTTGGAAGAAATGTGTATCTTTTTGCTATTTCATTCTTTAGATAATTTCCTGGATGTTATAATAATCTTCTCTCTTCAGCTATCAAGACACTGATCAGTAAGAACTTGCTACTGCTACTCTTTATGTAAAGGTCACTGCACTCTACAAACGATTTGTGGCAGCCTGTAACACAGCAGGGAAGACAAAAAAAAAATACCCTGCAAAAGACAGAAAAAGCAAAACAATTGCATCATGGTTTGCTTTCATTTTGTTTACCTAACACTGTGGCTGAACAAAACTGAGACGTTTCTTGGCCTGTGAAATAGTATGTGCAAGCTGTTAGACAATGAGCTTGTTCTTAATGGTTGGATTAATTCAAACTGTACAAAACTGCTTAGATTAAGACTGCATTGCTTTCATGTGAAGTAGCACAGCAATGTGCAGAGAGGCAAATACAGGTTTTGTCCTGTTGACTCTCAGCCTGCTAATTATGAAAAAGGGGGAGAAAGGCCCTGTTACGTGGCCTGTGATCTTATCCCTTTATCCTTTCTGACCAGCGCAATCTGGCAGGAAAGAAATAGCTCTACTGATAAGAAGGAATATCTCCCTCTCTTTTAAGTGAAGGTATAGTAGCTGTTCTCCTTTAAGTCAAACAGAGCATGTACTACAGTACTTATTTAAGAAATTTACCAGTATGATGAATTTTTAGCTTGTTTTGATTGTGCCTGTTTGGATTTCTGAGGAAAACTGCAACTCCAACAATGCCTCCATATCTCGGCATCCCTTACTTTTAAGCAGCACACTTTCGACTCACAGAAGCAAGTTACAGTCATATTATCAGTCAAAAAACACTGTTGAAAGGCAGCATATTTATTAAAAATTTAATCAGATGCTTCTGAAATCATCTACAATGAACAGCAGTTAACCCAAACACCCACCTGGGATGGTGAAGTCAGTTTGACGTTTGTATATTCCTACTTACTGAAACCTTCGAAGAGGAAGAGCTTAGTTATTACACACCATCTGCCTTCATCACATATCTACACGAGCATTTAGGAAAGACAGTGGGTAGAAAACTGCCTTTATTGCACTATTACTGCTGACAACCAACTTCACTTCCATGGGGGATATTTGAGCATCATGCCTAATGGATGTCTGAAGCAAGGGCTTAGATGAGAAGCAACTGGTTAATCCTCCTCTTAGATGAGAACAAAGTGAGAGGAGAGATAAGAGAAATCACACAGGCTGTGGGGCTGGCAGATTTGTTCTTTGCCATGCTTCTTGGTGCCTGAACTTCTAATGATCAAATAGCAGAGCTACGGTTATGACTGCTTACCTGTCTGTTAGCAACAAAAAAATTGGAAATTCTCCCTTTCTTTGTGAACCCAGGCAGTCTAGTCATGTAAAAGACAAACCATGTGTTTTTATTAAGCACAACATCACAATATACTGTTAACCCTGCAGTCTGTGTTGGTCATTAGTTTTCAAAAGGATTTTAATGGTTCCGCTCTTAAGTGCAACACCCAACACACCCAGAATTGACTCAAGCCAAAACATTTTCTGTAGCTAACCAAGGCCTTTCTTCCCCATAGAACTCTTATTCAACTATCCCTCTCTCCAAGACTTCAGATAAAATAACTTAATTCTGCCTATTGCAACAGGATGCTGCCAGACTCAGCTACTTGACTGAATTTGGGTAAACAAATGCAGGTGATTTTGTGGGTTGGCAAAGATATCAATATGAAATCAGGCTGGCTGTTCTAGTTAAATGAGCAGTCATCAGTATGTAAGTTTATGTTTCCAAACACAGGTCCTTGCCATATATTGAGGTAAGTAAAACCAGATCATCACCCTCGTCTCCACTGAAACTATTTGAAGGCAGAGTTAACATTTTGAAATGATGACTGCATTTTTAAAGACCTCTGAAAGATCACAGAACCCAGACATTCAAGAAAGTTTTCAAACCACAGGGAAGATAAGCTAGAAACAAAGCAGCAGTGGCTAGACAAACCTTACTTAAAAGGCTTGATAACTTTTGTCTGACTGCTTTTTTCAGAGGATGTTGTAAGTTAGAAAAGCTATTCCACCCTCAAAATCCTAAAATTAAAGAGAGAAAGACAATGAGAAAAGCATAGACTTTTTGGCAGTATCCAGGGAAGTTTGACAAGCAGCAGCAGAAAGCACAGATCAAAAGAACAAATAAGTTCTTTCATTGTAGAAAATACCTAGAATTCCATGTTTATCTTACCACAATAAGCTACTAAATGGTTATCTAAGCTGCCCTTGTTTTGCCAGGCGACTCAATACATCTGTGGGTTTTACCCTGCATTAGTTTTAGTCTGGTGTGTTTAAAATGCTACACAGCAAGTAAATCTAATCTAAAAGGTTATACATCTCCTCGGGAAAAAGAGCCTTCACAGAGAGCGATCACCTTCAACAGAAAAACTTTTTGGTATAAACTCAGAATTATTGGCCCCATTTTCTACATTGCAAGCCCCATAGCTGTGATACATCACAAAAAGTTCAGCTCCTTCTTCCTCTAGTAACATATTGCTAGCAATTGTGAGAAATCCACAGAAGTACAGTAAAAAAAAAAAAAAACAACCCAGCATGAGAACCATCTCACAAGTACCTAAGTACTTGTGAACTTTTTAAAGATTCATTTCCTTAGTCCTTGTTTTAGAAACTATTAAGAGTTTCCGTAAATTCCAAGCTGGCTTTTCCTGTATATCACAGTCACAAAGAAATCTGTCTAACATATTATAAGTGGAAGTATTCTGGGCAAAATAACATCTCTGAGACAGGTTTAAGGCATGCAGAAACAAGACTGAACTTGTGAGTTCACAGTTTCTTTAAAACAAAACAATACCTGCTGTCACAGCATGAGGAAAAAAAAATATCTCAAACCCAAAACATGACAGCAGAAGCAAGAAAAATCATGCGGGAAAAAGTAGCTCACTCATCTTCACTGTCCAAATACCTTCAGAGTAGAAGTCTACTGTTCTCTAACCCTTCAATTCAGAAGAGGCCCACAAAGTAGCAGTTACTCCAGACTCCTGGAAGACTTCCAGTAAATAGATTAAACCTTACATATAAACACCCTCTATAATTAGAGAAGAAAGCATCTCGGGTTTTGGAAAGCATATGACAAATTTCGAAACCATGAGATGAAATCAAATTGTATTTTAACATGGTTCAGAGGAAACCTTTCTTCTGTAGACTGTCAGTCTCTCTCTCAAGAAGTTCGATAACTACTGTAGTAACCTGAAGTTTTTTGCACCTTTCAAAACTAACCTAGAAACATGGATAGACAGACAACAAGATGATGCTAATGAACACTTCAGGAAATTCCTTCTTAAAGGGAGCAGTCTTTTGGGGTTAAAGAAAGAGATCCATCTAAAAGATTCCACCAACTTACACAAGCACCGTAAAGGAAAGACCTGACTTTTCCTCAGAGCTGTACCTGGCTTGCAGAAGAGGCGCCAGAGGAGCAGCAAAGAGCTGAGAGGCTCCTCTTGCTTCTTGGTGGTGCCATGGGAGCACGAGTGGTTACCTCCTTCTCAAAATCCATCCCCTTAGTAGCAGACTGCCACCAGCATGGATTGACAGAACCAGGAACAGCATGAATCCCTCTTCTTTCCAGAGCAGATTTTCTATAGGTGTGCATATGCAGTGGAGCCTCATCTGATGGGAAATTCTGTAATGCATCCGGGTGTACGAATGATTCATATACACAAGAATACTGGTTTCTCATGGTTGCATGCTTGCATACGGGTGGGGATTGAACAAATACACATTTGCACATTGGCTAGAACTACCTTTTTGTGATAGGATTAATACCCAAGGTGATGATTTAGCAATGAAGAAAGAGGGTAAAACATGCACAATAAAACCACATATACAAGAAGCCCAAAGTAATACAAATAGTTACTGCCATGGTGAAATCTGTTGTGGAATTAAGCTACAGCAACAACCAAGTATCATACGTGACCTCCTCAATGGTCCTGCATTATTGAAAGCTATTCACTGGCCTCAGGAAGAAACTTGACTCCCACTTGCAGCAGGGTCCCAGGCTTGGTAGGGGATTAACCCAGTTGTTCAGGATGGGATTAGAACGCTGTGTCCAGGAGCCCTGCCTGTGCAGCAGTGACCATCAGCTGCCGCGTGCCAGGGAGCTGTGCGTGCCCGGCGTGCCAGGGAGCAGCAGCAGCAGGTGCCTGCAGGACCTGCCCATGCGGGAAGTGCCGGCAGCAACGTCCGGTGCGGAAAACACTTGGTAAAAATAAAGCAGGAGGGAAGTACACATGAGCCAGGAATGAAATACTTGCATCTGATACCAGAGGAAGAGCACATCAGCCAGACAACCTGCGCGGGGTTCGAGCCAACTGCACTCCGGTCAGCAGAAACAGCTCCACTGACATCAATACACATGCTATGGGGGCCAAGACAAACACTGTGATCTGCACCTCCTCGCTCCATCCCACCCCACCCTCTTGCAATGTTCAGAAGGGGTAGGTTCTCCACTGATTCCCAGACAGCTTCTGATGCTGTTTCTATCATACGTTTTCATTTAAATTATCCAGCGACAGACACCATACTAATTGCCTGTGGCAAAACAGAGAGTAGTCCCCAGGTTGCACAGCACAGGAACGTTCCTCAGCCCCCCTCACCCACACAGGAGCATGCAGAAGATACCATCCTGCCTGTATCCCCAGTGCTGGTTTTAGTATTAGCCAAAAAAGATGTCAGCTTGGTTTAGCAGCTGAAAAACAACAGAAACAATAGTGATTCTCAGTAAAAAAAAACAATACTGACAACCATCACTGACAATCAGGGTGCTTGAGATACCACAGTGATTCCAGTCTAAAAACATGAATACTGAGGTTCTCCATATCCATAGGTAGTAGATGCTTACAGAAGGTTGTCTTTTTAATGCAAAGCTATTAAGCAATTTTGATAAAATAGCATTTTTAAAAATAGAGAATGCATGATATGCATAATGAAAAAGTTAAATTAGCACACATCTGTGAAGGTTTGGAGCGGTTTGGGTCTTTTTTCTTTTTTAAAAGACTTGTAGGGAAAATATAACCTAGATCAAGAAATTACTGAAATTATAATTTCCCAGGAAAAAAAAACAAAAAAAAAACAAAACAACAGAAAAGAAAATAGCTTTTTAAGGTCTATAAGATATTTTATAGATGTCCTAGCTCCCTAGCTTTTCACGTACACATTTTTAATGGAAGTGTTTATGTTACATGTATATTTTTTAATTATCTTTTTACTTTATGCTAAATAATTCTTCCTTCCAAACAATATTTACTGTTATTTAAACCAACCAACCAATGTCATGCCATTATTTATTTATTGAGCCAATGGAAAAAAAAAGTGACATTTCTTCTTTCTTACTCTAATCAAAGTCAAATATTTGTTCCTTCTGTGAGTAATTTATTACTAATTACAACAGTCTGATGTGTGGTATTTTGTGTTACTAAAAATAAGGCTACGAATGAATAAATGCAGCCAAAATTATGCTTTCGAAGCACAGTGCACGAAAGCCCAAAGCTCATACATAGACGTTGACAGCAGGTCTGTTTCCAGACTTTGGACACCCACATACCCACAAAATAGGTTCAAATTGGGAAAGCCTCTATTTATTCATCTAGCAGTAAATGTATCTGCAAGTGAATATATCATGTAAAATTTTAAATCAGGTTCAACTTATCTCAAACACAAACCATGTTTTAACTCCTGTTTTTCACTCTTTACTTCTTCTTGCTGCCTTTCTCCTTCTTTGGAAGACTGATATCTTCCTCCAGAATGAAAAAAATCTTAGCTTCAACTGAAATGGAATCACAATTAGTTTTTCTATTTTGAATGAAATCAATGCAAGAGCATGGAAACAGTCTATTAAATGTATATGTAAGAGATGTAAACTCCTTAGAGGCTGAAATATTCTTAAAACCTAGTTGAGCCCTGGAATTTACAGTCACGAGACATCAACACAGTCAAGAATTTAGCAATCCAAAACAGAACAGGACATTCACGCAGGTATCAAGCAGATCCAGTCTTACAACTAATAAGAACACATTTTTGGAAGATAAAATGGGTCTCAAAATGCGGGACAGAATAACCTGTGCCTATGAAAGATCAGCAGATACATGATGTACATGGCCAATTATCCAACATCCACTTCCTGAGAGGTTGTTAGAACATCCTTAAGAACCCATGGCAGAAGCCATGGTGAAGAATATATTATTGGACTTTCTGGATTTCAGACAGAATCTATTAAAACAGCTTCTCTATTCATTTCTTTAACAACTAATTTTGATTTTTAGCTTACTTTTTTTTTTTTAGTGAAACGCACCTATGGCAGTGTATTAAACAGCAAGTCAAAACCTTTCCTAAACTTAAACAAAAGGCAAAGCTCAGTGTTTACTAAGGCAGCAATCTCCTGGTGAGTGAATGGAATCACTATAACCCACAATACAAGAGACCACACAAAATGAAGCAGTACAAAAGGTACTAATGACAAAACCCTCACAAAACCAAAAAAAGACACCTCAAAACAATCTCAACCAACCAGAAGGCCTGTGTTGGCTTGATGTGTCAAGATGTAAAACTTAATACCATCAGGTTCTGAATTTACTGAACTGGTACAATTACCATGATTGGGTGAATGTTGAAAATGCACATTTCAGCAGCCGCTATCGGAGTCACAGGTGTTGGCTGCAATTTTAACAATACCACTGTTTCTCCTGGTGCACTCAACTCATTTGAAGAGAAAGGAAATTGGAATATAGGTTTATAAGCAATTTGCTTGTCTTATTTACTCTTATTCTCTCATTTGAGCCCAGAAAGACAGACTTAAATCCCAGGGATTATGGTTAAACCAAGGCAGTTAATCAGGTGACTTTGGTGTAATCTGCCTTTATTAGAGAATCAACCGAAAAATGCTGTCATGCAGCAGCAATGGTCCAGAGGTGCATTTACTTTGCTAATGATTGACATAAATATGTGCTCCCCTCTCAAGTGACAATGTGCAAAAAACACAAAAATGTTCCCAGTGGGAAGCTAACAGGACTGTTCAGATGAAAAGAGAACAACCCAAGCACATTCACAACCATTTGCATGGAAATGACCTTGAGACAGCAAACATTCATCACTGTTGAGGCTAATTACATTATTATTGAGGCTACAGAAGGAACCCCTGACCAACAACCAGAGAAACTATACCATAACCTCAGCTATACTACCAGCAGGACTGTTGCCCTCACCCAAGCCCTCTGTGATGTCCATCTGCCAAACAAGTGATCCTCACACCTTCTGCGACACACCTCCACAACTACAGACAAGAGTGAACATCAGCTCAAAACCAATATGGCCAAAGATGACTGTAGACCATGACTTCATTTTCACTTCTGTCACAAACTCCTTGTGTGCTTCTAAGCGAATAAGAGGCTTGAAATGAACTCTGAGGTCACTGACAAGCCCCATCTAATATGGTGCTCTGAGGATGTCTCCCAGGCTGTTCACCCCTGAGCTGGGCATGAAGCATAACAGCAACTTGAGGTGCTTTGGTTTAAAAGTAGAGTTGGAAGAGGAAGAAGTGGCAAAGCACCCTCCATACAACAATCTACTTCTGCGGGATATGCAAAGGAGGGGAAGATTCAGCTTTCTGGTTACTTAAGCCTAAAGCAAGTTCTCTGTCTCTGGGCAGAGGATCTTGATAACCAGGCTAAAACAATACCAAAGGCCAAGGTTCTCTCAATCACTGACTCCTGAAATATTGCTGCACAAGGTCCTCATGGTCAGGGAGAGCATGTAGAAAGGAGCTCAATTTTGCAGCCCTGTTATGAAGTTCATTTCACAGCTGACTTCAGGGGCTAACCACAAGGCTACACAGACAGAATTCTGTAACACGTCATTGCCCAGTGGCTTGACTTTAAAGGGGAAAATGCAGTATTTGCCTATCCCATCAGGTATTGGGCACAGGTTCCGGGGAGGCAGGAGGTGGCTCTGCCACAGCGGTGGTCACTGCCAAGCCACTGCATAGGATGTGGGCATTCCACCACCCCTGAAGGACCTAGTCCTGCACTGAACCCATCCACCAAATAAGACCCTGATGTCTGCTTTGATGCAGTTTTTGGTGGTCTTATACAGAGGCAACTAAACCAAGTATGAGCAAAAACACGTGTGTAAATGCCTTGGGATATTTTTGGATAGAAAAGCTAAAGTTTCTGAAACCTAAAGACTCTCAAGGGTCTACAATAACTGGGAGAGGTTTCTACACACAACTCTTGAGTGCAGCTGGCTGAACTGTGCTTTAAAGGATACCAAAGTCCTAGATTCTTTATTGGATCTAACCATAAGTACTAAAACAAGATTGCTGCAGGCATTTATTCAATCAATTGAAACACAGGATTCAAAAAATTAAGGTAGAAAAATATATGTGCAAAATTCATATGAACAAAGGTAAGCATGTAACAACTACCTGGGTCTTCTGAGTTACAAACAATACATGCTATTTAAAATGCAGAGGCGTTGCCACAGAAGAAAACTTACTAATCCTGTCGGGGCAAAGTAACTGTGCTGGTGTGTGGTTTGCATGGGGGGAGGGAAGGAAAAAGAAAAGGAATTGCTTTATTAGCCTTTTTGCAGCTTTGTTTTGTTTGCTTTTTCAAAATAAGAGCTTTTTTTATTACTTTTAAATGATAGATACAAATGAAGAAACTTACATTTAGCAAAGCAAGTATCACCGCTCCACTTAAACTCCCCTTACTCCCAGAGATACATATTAAACTACTAGCCCTAAGCTATCTGAATGCTTTGCCTTACTTTTTTGAACTAAAGAGTAATATTGAAAGAGTTTCCACATTCTACCAGGAATATTCTTCTTCCTCAATATTTTCACTTCTAACGAATACAAAGTAAATCAACTTTACTTTGCTAATGAACTAGCTCTTTGTTCATTTATCTATCGAGCTATTTATAAATATCTCGCAATCACAGCATTATCTGGGGGCTAAAGAGCATGTTTCAACCCAAAACAAATGGACATGTCATCTCACGTCCTTCCATAAACAAAAGCCAAAGGTTTGGAATCCAGCAAAGATTTAAGCTTGCAATCAAGTTTCGTATGTTCATTTTCATAGCTTTTCTTAGGTGCTTTTTACACCGTAAAATAACAACAGTTGCCCTTAACACACAGCGGCACTGGAAAGCAATAAATTGCTGGACCAGATGGTACATGAGACAGAGGACACGTGTAGATGCTGGGAGGAGAGAGGGGCATTCCCCCTTTCCTGAATGTGCAACATGTTGCTCTCTTGGGCTTACAAAGATTAAGGGGGCATCCTCCATCTCATTTGGGCAGGGAGGTAGTACCCATCAGTGGAGAGGAGGCAGAAACTCACAAAAATATCTTTAAACAACTTCTGAAACTTATTTTCTCTCTCTGAACAAATACCTACAGCCTGTACTGACACAATAGCAAGTTCTAACTGTATGACACTGATCTCTGAGATAAAAACAGGCATTTTTTGATGACACATTATATACAGCAGTATGTGAACCAAGTACTAATTCAACAAAATGGATTTTCTAAACCAGAAAAATCTGCAGCAACATATACCCAGATTAAAATCATGTTCTTCACAGAAACTGTGTACATTTTAAAATCAAATGTAATTTTTTAACTCCGTTTTTTAACTGGTACAGACCACAAAAGTATTTGCATAATATTAACACTAAATCAATTTCTCCCTCTATGGCATCAACCAGCAACAGTGTAATGCGCACAAAATACTCTAGTTCATTTGACACTGTCATTTATACATATTCTAACTAATTCTAAATAATTAATGATCATACTTTGGGAGAAAGTTTAAATTAAAATGAATTCTAAAATATTCCCATGACTGCCTTAGTTTCAAGATACAACTAGGAGTAAAAGCAAAAGAGCTGCAACCAAAGAATATTAGTCACCGATTTCTTCCCTTAATACTCCTTTCAATCCCTTCACTTTACTAATCAATACATGTTCCAAAAAAGGTTTATTTAACCAATTGTCCAATCAAGCAATGCAGAATATCAGAAAACCTTTAAACCCTGGGTTTTTAACTGGAATTAAATAATGTGCTTACCATATTCCGCAGCCTCCTCATTCCCTAAATCCTACTGAGGATTTACACTGAGCTGACGTTTCTCTCAAGTTTACATTTCTCAGGTGGCTTTAGGCAGAACCTAAGATTTTTCTCTTTTTGCATTTTTAAGCTCAGACATTAACTACTGTAAGTACCCACTCCTTCCTACTACATCTAACCCTTTTCATACTGAGTGACTTAAGCCAAATAAACTTTGTAGCCCTAAACCTGCATCCCGTTATCCTATCACAGCAGTGCCAGTGGGGGGGCTATCCTTTACCTACTGATGTTAACTTGGTCTGTTGTGATTGATGTAAGCATGAAAGTGGCTGCAGCTAAGAACCCAGGGATTTTACTCTCTCTCCAGGGGGACTGAAAATATCCCCCTTTGTTTATAGTTAAAAAAACCCTTACAAGTCTCAGTAGCCTTTCTGCTGCTGGACTCTTGCCTCCAAATGTGTTTACCCTTTACTAATGTACTTTTACCCAAGAAAAAAATCTATTAAGAAATGCGCCAGCATTGCCCTATGATATCAAAGCACATACAGTCATTTTAACCGACTGATACTATGATCCATTAAAAAAGCCTTGGCATTTTTGCAGATATCAAATCCTGGAATGAATGCTGTTGTAATTTTAGGGTTCTATTTGAACAGTTGAAGGAGAGACATCTGGCAATAATCTACCAATAAATACAGTGTCTCCATTCTTAGTTTCTCCTCCAAAACACTACCTAGGCCATTTTTGCAGCATGATTCATATAATCAACATAATACATTACAATGTCTTTCAAATAATTCCGAATTCTCAGTTCATTCAATAAAGAACTCATTTTCGAAAGAGAAAAGGGAACATGCCATGCAGAAACCTCGCTTTATTGACTCAGCCCTGCTGCCAAAGGAACAACGTGGTGAAGCAAACTCCACAATTTCAAAAGCATTTTTTTACATCAGGGGGAGAGAGAGAAAGAGGCTTATTTACCGAAATGTGAGATTCCACAGGTGAGGCCAGAGACGTCTGAAATCTTCTTCCTTTAGTTCCAAAAGTTTTACTTTATGGTGAAGCCTGTAATAATCCTTTCAAGCTGCCAGGTAAAACACACGCCATATCTCAGCCGTATTTTCTTTCACCCTTTTGCAGAGCACCTTTGTTATTTGCATAAAGCTTAGTTCTGGCCTATGGGACTTTCTGAACATCTACATGTTAGATTAGCTGTCTTGACACGCTTTATCAAGCATGACATCATGGATCTCCATGGTAACCTTAACCACACCTGCCCAGATGCCAGAGTTACCTGTCATGTTTAGACCTAACTGAACAAAACAAGAAACCCTCAACCACCATTTTCTAGGCACTCAGCCTTGCACAGGCACCGGAAGGGTGGCTGTTTTCATAAACTGATGGAAATCGGATTTCATTTGCCAACAAATTTGTTCTTCACAGAGCACTGGCTGAATCGCTAGAGCTGTTCCTGACCCTTCCACATCTCCCAGTGCATTTCCTACTCAAACAACAACAACAGCAAGCTGTGGCAAACACCTTCCAGCTCATTTTCTAAAAGGCATGTTCATAAGCTCCGGCTCTGAAAAACTTCTACACACTCATTTTTGCTCTCTGCCCCTCAGAAAGCTGCTTTTTTTTTCAGCGAGGTGACTTGTAAAACAGGTTCATGGCAGGGACTACCCCCCTCCCATGGCCCGGTTAGTACTTTAACCTCTTAATTGCTAACTCTTTTTCATCCTTGCTTTTGCACTTGTTCCTGCTTTTTCCCTCTCTGCTGATGGGAGTCAAACCCCCTAAGCAGGTGACAATGTCCTGCCATGAGCTCAGCAGCAGATGATCACCCCATCTCAAACTTCAGCAGACTGTTTTCCTCCTTCCTTTCTCTTTTTTCTAGCTTTCCTGGGGATTACATTAGTGCTCTGCTTTCATTAATGCAGGCAAGACAGCCTTGGCAGAGGCAAGGCATCCAAAGCTCCTGCCGAAACTTGCATTACCTATAAAGGATTTAGTTCCTTGGCTTTCTGCCTATCTGCAGGGCTGTTTTGCAGGGGGGAAACCCCGCAGTGTGAGGCTGTGAGTCACAGAGCTGTGGCCATGGGGTGCTGCATTCCCCTGTGGGTGTTTAGGGGTTCACAAGGCATGGCACGCCTGCACCTCCCTGGCTGCTGCAAATTCACACCCCAGTTTACCACACAGACCAGCTCAGCTGCAGGTTATTTGCCTTGTGGCAGTATCCCAAGGACCTCGTGCAAATAAAGACAGCCCCCGTCCCTGTGAGCTTTCCTTTACAAAGTAAGATATCACAAACAGGGCAACAAAGCTGCAGGGTGGAGGAGGGATGATCTGTGTGCACAGCTGGGAGGTTTCAGGTCACCAGTTAGTTAGCCATCAGTAATCCCTACTGGCATTTTACCTGGCCATGATTGTACTTCTGATTTGTGGCAGGCTATCAAGAGTAGAAATGGGTCCTCAGGAGGCATATTCAGAGAGGGATTTATCTGAATAAATGAAGCCTGGAGGAAACCATTAATACATAGTGCAAGATACGGACAGCATTCAGTGCAGACCTTGCTGGTGGAGGCTGATACAGCATGATCTGACAACACCAAGTATTTTCTCTGGATGTTTATTTCCTGCAAACCAGGGGTCAGTTTGCCATACTCAGATACTGATGGTTAAAACAGACGAGAGAAAAAAGTCCAAAAAAAAAGACAATTACCAACCAATCTTGATTTTCTGGCTCATTTTTGTGGTTTACGGACCAGACAGGGTTTAAAGCAACCTGGAAGACAAATTATATGATAACCAAGGGGCTACCTCCTGACTGTAAATACCAGGATGTTTTATGTTTGAGGTGTACCATTTGACACAGAGATTAGGAAATGGTGTTGCACTAGTTACTTTCCTTGATAGATCGCCCACAGTGGGGAAATTCCCACCATGGATAATGTTGCCACTTCCCAGATACTGGAGCAGCTGGAGAAATAAGAAGGGAGAAAAAGAACCCGGAAAATAAATCATGACATTTTAATTCATGTCTTCCCATACATCTTAAGGATTTTGTATGTGATATATATGTCACATACTCTACATACCTACTCTATACTACTGTTACACATACATATATGTATGTATGCTAAACAAACATACACCCTCCAAAGCAAAATTATATTATGGCCTTATTCATGGAGCAGCTAAGTTAACATGCATTATACATACACATAAATACGTACGCACACATATAGCTGTGTATATATATATACACAATATCTTTGTGTATCTATACACAGAGATAGATATGTATAAACACAAACACACTCACAAAATAGAGATACGTGTGTGTGAACGCGTAGACACAATTGGCAAGAAGATCCCCTTCTGAACTGTAATGCCATGACCATAATAATTTTACTACATCTGATGAGCCAGACTGTTGATGCATTACATTTCAACTGAGAGAATTTCTTACAAGCAACTGGTATAACTTATTTCTGCATGTTTTTGACGAGGCTTCTATTCAGTTTATCTCTTTTTTTTTTTTCTTTTTTAAGATATGTGGAATGGATGGAGCCTCCAGTTTTTTCCATTCCCAAGAAAGGTAGCTTGATGCTCTAGCAGTAATTTTAAAGTTGTTTTTTTTTCTTAAATTATAAAAACCCCTCATTATATACAGTATACATGTCTAATCATCAAAAAATAGAAGCAGGAGACATTCGCATGAATTTTACCCTCAATAAATTAGCGAGGATGACACATTTTAAACAAATAGCAGGAACAGTTACTGCATTCCTTCTGTAATTTATTGCCTTCAGAAAAGGTTCAAATTACAAAATGGGTAGGGTGTAATGCTGTAGGCTGTTCAAACTGGGTTTGCAGTGTCTGCAACACTGGAACTAAATATTTACATGACTCTAAAAGATCTAATCTCTGGATTTCACCCCCCTCCCACCCCCTTTATTTAATTTGTATGCTATCTTTATCCACCACCCAGCACATTCCACACAGTCACTAAAGTTCATGAAAGAGATAAGTGGGGAGAAAAAAAAAACTGTTACAAAAAAAAAATCAGACTTTCAAAGGAAAGGAGGAAAGCTGGTTAAGGAATAGATCATCCTCATTAGAGCTGAAGTCTTGCAGCAACTTTAGTTGGATACATATGGATTCTAGCTGTTGTGTTCAGAGGCAGTGATAGCACCTGGGATCACTACAGACCCTGTCAAAGAGAAGTTGTAGTGGGGGAATCACCAAATGACAATCTTTCGAAACCTGCAAAGGTTTGGAAAGCTTTAAAAGAGGCTAGAAATTCAGTAAGAACTCCCATAACACAATGCAATATTTTTCCAACTTGTTTTCATTCCCTGCTTACAATTAATTTGTTGTTAGTGTTGAAATAACTATAAAGCACTAAGGAAAAAGAAATTGTAACACGTTTGCTGTCAATCATTTGTTAAATAGGGAATAACGGGCACAAGATTTTTCGAGCCTGAACTCTGAATTCGGCTGGTTAATTGAAAAAAAATAAATTATGGAGTAGAAGGTAGATTGTCTGTAAAGCTAAACAGATTAAACTCTAACACTGACCCAAAACCAGAGCATGGAGTTAGGTGGTGAAGAGACCCTTGTATGGCATTCCCTGAATTCAGAAGGTCAACGTGATGGCAGCCTTCACCTGCTCTGAGAAATATATCAGTGTGTCAGTGCTGCTGAAAAGCAATTGCAGGCAGGCAAGAAACCACCTTAAGGTACGCTGCTGACAGACCAATGTAGATGTCAAAACAGCTTGGAGGAGGCAGCTACCTGTGGACAAGTCTGTTCTGTTTGTATTAAAAGACTCAAAGATAGAAAAGAAAGCAAATGAAAGGGTAACAGAGCCAGCTAAAGCACACAGACACACTCCACAGATATTTTCTTTTCTCCTGGGCAGTAGTGCCAATACTTAAAGTGTAACAGAAGTTAACAGCTGTTCCATATTTTCCCTTCAGCTGTGAAAAGTAGATGGAGACCCATACACTAAGATCAAGAGTCTCACCTTCACCCTTTTCTCTGTGTATTCTCTAAAAGAAATTAAAAAATCTCTTCAAAAAATGTCAGTTTCAACAAACAACTCCAAGGCAATATTGAATAGTTTCATTTTTATTATTGTTTCTTCGAATTTCAGGGGAGCAACTGAGTCTTTGGCAACACAAAAAAAACATCTGTTTAATGCTTTGCTACATTCTCACCTTTTGTAATGAGGTAACACTTGATTTTGCAGGAGTTATAAGGACTGTTTAACAAAAACCAAGATATGAATTTGACTTTCATACCTGATCTCTCAGTCTCTCCTGGTGTCCCATTATTGCTGTAGCATGGTGGGGATATTTCTGTTTCAGATGCTCAAGAAAAGCCTCTCTCTTCCTGTCCATTTCCGAGGTTTGCATTCCCAGTATTTCTTTGGAACTGCGAGGGCCACCTACTGTATGTCTTCGAGGGATGTTGCGGGTGGACTTTGAATTAGAGGAAGTGTGACTGTTTGGGGTCGAAAGGAGCTCTTTAGATCGAAGACATTCTGCATCGTCTAGTGATGTTACATGCAAATTGGTTTTTGCCTGGTCTGAAACAAACAAACCGAACAGTGTATTATAAAAACTCAATCTCAGCATTCATATTCATAAAAAATTAAAATTGTTGATGTAAAAGGTAGGTTCTTTTAAAAGTCTAGTAGCATTCAATGGCATGTTCTGCATCATTAAGCATATACGTGTTGTAAGAAGTGGCCCGGAAATAATTGCTTATATAAGCTATGCACAGTACTTACACACTTTTGACACACAACCACAGTACTGCCTTACAGAAAAGTGAGCATCATTACAGTAGATGCTCCTTTTATATCATCTTTACCACTATGTGACTTGAAAAGAAGATCTGACAGGGCCCTTATTCACTCATCTTTAAAATCTACAGGATGCTTTCTAGGAGAAGAAACAGGTTTGTTCAATAGGCTCCAGGACACTTAATGGCCCTGTAACTACTATCCTTAAGGATATGAACCGATAAAATTACTTTGACAAAGCAGATTTGTAATCCTTAATCTTTTTTTAGTGTGTTTTCAACATGCTCGGAAACACCTATGAAATAATAAGAGGGTTTTCCAGGCCTTTTTTCCTGATTTCTGACTGTGGTCTGGTTTTAAATTTCACGAATCTCCCTTGGATTTTATACGTCTCAGGACAGCAGGCTGGAAAATACTACATCACTTTTTCAATACACCATTTCTTAAGAAACGGAATAAGAACAAGTTTTGTGTGATATAAAAAGAAAAGGGGGGGGGGGGGAGGGAGAAAGAAAGAAACCCAGATAAATTTTACAACTTTAAAATTTACTTTAAGACCAAAGACCATGATGACATTTGTGAAGAGACAGGCAGACGGGGAGGGTATGTAAGTACTGGCTTATCTTCAGGTAACTGTGTAACAGGAACCCTCTGGTGCATGAAAAAGTGTAGTCTGGAGCCTTGTTACCCAATACCTTTGAAAAAATCCCTCACTTCTTTGTCAGGAAAGGAAAAAAAAGAAAGAAGCATTGAAAAGGCCTCTCCAATTCTGATGTGGCTGATGTGGCCTTCCCCATCTTTCCCAAGCAGCCTCACGTGTCCCTGGGAGTGTTAACCCTTTACAGCACCTCCCCAGGAGCAGGAAGCTCCTTCCTTTATCTGTTTTTAATGCATCTCTATTTCTCTCCATCTGACACTTTTTTGCCTCGGAGCCCTTTATCCTCCCACCGACTCCCCCGCGTGCTGCCATTTATACGGCACTGCTGTTTGGAAACAGGCACCTACTCACTTCTTTTTATGGTTCAGTCAGTCAGTTTGACACCCTGCCTACCACTTGCCTCAGGATTTTATGCTGAGGATTTTTCAGCTTTCTGGTGTGCATTGTCAATTGCCTGCCAAGTCCCACGTAACATCAAGCCCTGGTAATAAAGTAAAGCCTCTATCAGTGAAGCTGCTGCTGGTGAGATGTCCCACCAACTCACACAGAGAACCAGTTCTCTTGGATTTCACAGGACGGGGCCCTAAAAGGTCCTCCAAAGCCTCTGCATCTTTCTGTAAACTCCCTGTAATGCTCAAGGACTTCAAAATACCAATAACACTCCCTTGTCCACAATCGTGGAAACCTATCCTGAACACAGAACGAGACACAAGAACCCAGACTGCAGGTGGTACCACCCTTCGATGAGCACCGATCTAGGCACAACTTTGGAAACGGGTTTGGTTCAAGGGGAAATATTACTCTCATGCAGACACAAAATGCCATCTGTGATCTCTGCAGCTCCTTCTAAGACCTTCTTAGAAGCACAATCCTGCCTGGTTAAACCTTAAGAGCAGCAGCCTCACATGTATGCATACACACACATACACACTCACACACTCAACTTTTCCAAGCACAACCCAATTAAGAAGCACCGAACCTCACTGATTCCTGAAAATTCAGAGCACCGACTGCTAGGTACACTCAGATTGTTTGAGAAAAGTGGCAAAAAGGAGAGTTTTGCTTGTAAGCAGTCAAACTGATTTCTGAAAGCTGCACAGTCCTCTCAAAGGAAGTTACAGAGGAGGAAAAAGAGATGGGATGGGGCTGGCTGGAATATACCATCTTTAATTTGTTACATCAAGAGCCCAGAGGTTATATCCCTGAGGCAGCTGGAACAAAGGCAGCAGACATAAATAAGGGATTTCCTTGGAGCTGGAGGTAGCCAGCGTGAGCGTGGGTGACTGACTGCAGCAATTTGGTATAAACCCTTAAAGTATGGTCACAGAGGCAGTTTCAATCACTGAATTGGTGGCAGGTAGTTCCTCAAGAAGGCAGGTAAACCTACACTGGCAAACACAACCGAGAGCTCATGAATGTGTATTTCAGGTCCTAAATCTCTCTCATGTAAAGCCTTTCCCTACTCTGCACTTCAGTCATTTCAACAGTTTAAGAAAGCTAATTTTTTGGAACATAAAGAGACATATCAAGTGTTTTACCACTATTTGTTATTGGGTGAAACCTTGAGAAGGAATCAAAAATAATGTACTTTTCTTGCACTATATTAGAAAGATCAACAAACTCTCTTATTTTTCTTTCATGTATTTGGAAAATACTGTATAAATAGCAATGAAAAGAAAGGAATGTAAACTATGCAAACTAATTGCTAGTCTTGCCAGTGTGCTGACCTGGGCATTCAGCAGGATCCGGCCGCATTACAGCACACAGCAGCACATGACTTTCTTTGCAAACCAAACTCTGTGTTTGAAGGTCTTTCCCCTTGTAATTGCTGAAAAAAAGTCTTCCTTGGCCACCTCCTAGAAAGGAGCAAGTGACTTTGATGAGGAGGTTGAAAGCTGGGATGGTGAAACCCCCGCTGAGTAGCTTGGGGCATATAAGCTCTACAGCTGCTGTGTGTGCCACAGTGCTAAAGGGAGGAGAAACTTGAGAGAAGTTTCTTGGATCCTGGAGTTGCTTAATAACAGTGTGGGCAAACTTTCCATATCTTCCAAGTGAAGATAGTAGGCCTAGAAAATCAATCCTCACAGATAACTGTGAAATGTGTGAAGGATCATGTGATGGGTCCCAGAAGAGGGCTAAGAGATGCAAAAGGATAAATTATGCAAGTACCCTCCTTGGAAAAGGAGTAAAGAGAAGCCATTGGAAAACACAGAGGTGTGAGAGTTTGTCTCCTTCTTTCTCTCCCTCATATTCAGAAGCTAAAAGCTGAAGGTCTTTCTGTTCAATAAAGTAGCAAGTCTACAGGAGAACAAAAAGCATGACATGCTGACTGACAGGGGAGGACTTCGGTTATCCCAGGCTTGAGTAACCCTTACACTTGAGCTGCTTCTCTGATCTGAAAACAAATTTCAGGATTTCTTAACATCACCAATTACTACGGCGGACATAGGTACAGGAAAGGCCAAGGTCTGCAGAGGTGAAGTGGTATGTCTGGGATTATCAGGAAGATTATAATGAAGGATTAATTGCTGTGAGCTAGAAATGCAAAGAAAAAAAAATAAAAAAAAAAAGAAAGAAAGTCCTCCAACATGTCCTGGTATGCAATTCTTCTAAGTCACACCCTCCATGAAGCCTACAGAGGTCAGGAAAGCCATTTTGCTTCATTATTTTAAATGTTGTGAAGATTTTAGTAGCCCTGTTTTGCAATCCAGGTGACACGAGAGAACATTGTCAGAATAATTTCAGAAAGGAACAAGTATGGACTTGGCCCATACTGATACTATGAAACTGAGCCCTGAAGCAAACCACATGCAATACTTAAAGTTTAACGAAAGAATATAATTTTAACAGCATGCATCAAACCCATCTCTGTTATATTTATGCTAGCAGTAAATTTGAGATTATTTGGAATCTTTCTAATTTACTCCACTGTCTTTACAACTGGCTCTTTTTCTAAGGAACTCTCAAATGTAAATTCTGGATATGGGCCAAAACTACTATGTTTGATTATGAGCTTTCAGCATTCAAACTTCAATCATAGGATTGGTCTGGTCAGACCTCTGTTGTTCCAGCTCCACAAGTATCTCAGGCATCTTCATACAGCCTATACAGAAGAAATGTTACTGAAGGCTTTTTTTCTCCTGCCTATTCAGACACATGAAGATTTCCATCCCACTAAACATAAACATATACAGACACAGATGCACGTGACTCACATTGCCCAGGATTTTAACTTGTAGAAAATGATTCAATAGAGCATCAAGCAATTAATGAACCCCCAAGTTAAAAGGGGGTATTTTTTTCTCCTAAATTCTCTATGCACTATTTTCTGGTATTACACACTTGTAAACTTGTGTGATTTCTTTTAAAACTGCATGTACCCAACCATGCACTATTCGTTTCAAAGCAGCACAGTCACAACTGTCTCAAGTGCCTGTAAGGAATACAATGCACACGAACAGAGAATGTCCACAGGTGCTCCACAGCTACTGTAACAGATACAGATTAGATCAGGCGTTTAGTCAAGCTACCTGAACGTCGTGCTCCACGTGGAATAGCCCACGTAGAATTCACCAGGAAATAGTTTCTATTCACTTTTAGACAAAACACATAGTGCAACAGTGACTGTACAACCGCCCCACAGCTGACCCGCCGTGAAAACCAGCTCATCACGGCTTGGCTTGGCTTCAAACCAAACCCAACGGGTTTCACACGGAGTACACTAACCCTGTGACAATCTGCCGCCAATCTCCCTCTTTCGAAAGTCACCCCGAGGAAAAGATGAGCTCAAACCCACTTTTGTGAAAGAGGAGCTGTTTCTCTACCATAGATGAAGCCGGCAGCGCATTTAAAGGGGACGAGACTTTATTTCTTCCCCCATCCCCGCGGGAGCAGCACCCTGCGCCGCGGGCAGGGTCCTGCCTCTGTGACAGCGGTGTAGCGTGCTCCCGGCTTTAGATGTTAGACACAAATCTCTATAAAGACAAAGTTAAACTCTCAAAGTCGGAGTACTAGGGCAATCTGCAGAGCCATAAGCACAAGAAAGACATGCTTTTTTTCAGTCCTTTTCCACGCATTCTGCCTCCAGTTATAACAAGCAGCAACGAGGGGTCCGTCTAAGCGCAACTCCATCTTTGCCTGATTCTCTTACTTACCCTTCATCTGCCTGCTGTCTGCTGAGCAAGCCCGGCACAGCTCAAGTTTCTGGCTTTCCTTTTCCTCCATTGTCCCTGCCTACCGCCCGGGCTCCCCTCTCCAACTTGGAAGGCGCAGCGCCGGGGCTGTCAGCGCCGGTCCCGGGGAGGAGAAGCGGAGCCCTGCCTTCCCCGGCGCCCCGCCGCACGCCGCGGAGCGGGACCGGGCTCCGGGGCAGTGTGAACGGCGGCGGCGGCGGGCAGGCAGTGAGCCCCCCCCGGGCCGGGGCCCCAGCAGGTGATGGGCTTTCCTGCCGGCTCGCCCCTAGCCGGCTCGCTTCCCGCGGCAGCCGCCGAGCCTTATGAAAGGCAACATTTCAAACGTGATTACAGGCCTGAGTCTCTGCTGGAATCCGAATCCATAGCCTTTTAAATCTCTGTCATGGGACAAAAGGCTTTCCACCGAGTATTTTTTTAAGCTCGTAACCACCAAGCCCACAAACATTCCTGATAAACGCTCCTCTGTCTGTTTTAGAGTCTAGTTTAAAAGTAATTCATTATATAAGCGCTTTGAGGTTTTGTTTTCTGTTGAATTCTTTCAGGCTGCTCAGAGAATGAATTAGGGTGGAAAAAAAATCAAGATACAGGAATTTAACTTTAGTGAAGCCAATAAAAATGAATGGTAGCAAGATGTAAGAAGGGACTTGGGTTAAGAGGGATTTTGAAGCCTCAGTAGCAAAGCATATAGAAACATATAACTAATTCTCTTTTGGCAGATCAGAGGCCAGAAGCCTGCACAAGTTCCAATAGATCCACCAGGCTGCAAGGCAGAAAAATAATATGGCTGAGAAGAATGAGATCAAATCCCACAGATTCCACCAGATGCCACATGTGTTGATTTAGTGGAGAATATATTAGACCTAATTAGTCTATCAAAATCATAACTCGGAGCCAGAGATGGTGGAACAAACTGAGGTGTTGAGTTACAGCACCAAGACCAGAAAGTTTATCCGCAGACAACTTCTGAATTAGGTTAAGAACAAAGCATAACTGGGATATTAATGAAAATATGCAATTTCTCATTTAAATCAACCCTGTACTGCAACACCAGATAACAGTTAGTATCTTGGATGTCTTTTAAACAGACCTAGCATAATCTGATCCTCCAAGCTGTCTTTAACTCTGACTTCAATATAACATCAGCTAAATTGCTTGCAATGACCTCTCAACTATCCAGTCCAGACAGGCTAGGAAAATTCCCCTACATTTCCTTCTACATTTCTATCTGGCAGAAATGTCATCCCGTCTACTTAGATTATTGAATGCAGAAATGTTTTGTGTGTATATAAATTCAATACAGAAGCTCAAGAAGAATCCTCCTGCCCCAATCCTCCCCCTTCCAGACAGAAAACCCATTTGAGTAAATTACAACTAACAATTGATAAACAAACAGAACTATTGTTCATGATATCATACATATTTATTCTCTAACACTTAATAGATATTTATTTTCATTTTTAGCAATTAATTCTATATGGTCTTGGAGCCTGGCAAAGGTCCCAGAAACCTGGCACGGAAAACACAGAAAAGATGAAAATACAATCTAAGCATTAGCACTGCTATTTAAGGTCTTCAGTACAGTGCTCCCAACAAAATACTCCTATATTTGTCCTGCAATATAAAAAAAAAAGAACCAGTGTGATACACATTGTAGTTAGAATAGTGTTTTTACTGGCCTTGGGTTACTGCTCATTCTGATTGTGGACTATTTTAGGAGGAGAATTGATGGCCAGCCATCCCACTAATCTGATGTTGCTTTTTGTGATATGGAGGAATGTGCCTTTAACACTGAGGTTTTCCAGAGTCTGGACAAGCATGATGGGCCTCTTGCAACTTACATTCACAGCCAGCTGGAAGGAGGAGAGGGCTCTTACAGGAACAGTGATCACTGAACACGAATGACTTCAAGAAATGTAAAATAACTCAGAAACCCCTGATGGGAAAAGAAAGCCAGTGCAGTTGCCTAGAGTAGCAACATGAAAGCTGCACCAAAACATCACCTGTAGGGCTCAGAAACTGAGTTAGGAAACTAAGGGCATTTAAAAATACCTTATCCTGAAATAACACAATGAAAAGCACAAACCATACTTGCCTACAAATGCCTAAAAGGAAGGTGTTTTTTAGCCTTGTGCAATACCAGAGTTCGTTCTGGAGACCAGTACAGTTTGTATGCAGATCAAAATCAGTGTACTCTAGCCCCTTAGGAGGCTTTACCTCCATCCACGGTGGGGAACAACAAAACAAAACAACAAAAACTTAGAAAATTAGTTAAAAAAAAAAAATTGTTAACATTAAAATGCCTACTTTTAGCCAGCACCATTAGTTTCCACAGCCAAGAGCACAAGACAGAGAGTTGGTCTCTTGACTCCCCCATGGACATGTCCTAGTGAGCAGTCACATGCCCCTTGTGGTAGTGCCAGTCAGGTCTGAAACTGCTGCTTTCATGGAAACAAGATGCTCTCACTGCTGAGACTAACACTAAATGGCCTTGCTGATGCTGCTAAAGGGCCTCAGCAACATGGACCCCCCAAAATGCAGAGATGAGATTGACACCCAGTTAGAACATCTGCAGCTACAGAAGTAGTTTCTTGAACAGGATTAAAGAGCATTGGCAAAGGGTGAGGCTAAACATGGCATGCTTCAGTATCACCAAAATCATACAAAACAAAAGAGCTCACCCAGCCTCAGAGGAACCATAATCACCTCTGTGGCTGCTCAGGACAGGGGACAGTTGGGATGGCAAGGTCTCAAAAGCATGTCCTCACTTTAAGGGAAAAGTCCTTGGTCCCAAATGGGATTTAATTAATACATGTAACAATGCTATTCTTAAGAGGTTACCTAAGTCTGTTTAAAAGAATTGGTGAAATTCCTTTAGCAGCTGAGAAACTGGAGACAGCCAGAATCTTATACTGTTAGGATCAAATAAGGAGCTCCCCAGCACAGACATTGGGATGAATCACTAACGACAAGTTAAATAAACTTGAGTAACAAGTTCACTGAATGCAATCAGCATTTGTTTATCTGCAGAATCAACAATAACAGTGGTTCCTTTTAATTAGTCTGCTCAGATCTGGACCCATCAATATCAAAACAATGCATGAAGAATAATTGCTAACAGGTTATGCTGTTTTAATTGTGTTTAAAATTAATGTCCCAGAGCAACTTAAACACTTCTGGGTTTAGTGTGTATGTAAAAGGAACGATTAACAAATACTGGCTGCACTCAATTAGTCAAACTTACACGACAATGACTTCATGGTTCTAGCAATTATTCATAAGGAAAAACCTGGGAAGTTAATTATTAATAGTTAAATCAGAAGAAGCATCCTGTATATATTCAATATCCATGTGAAATCATGTAGCCACTGAGAAAAACGCCATGAATGCTCTGTGCAGGAACCAAACTGTCTACCCTACTGTAGTCCAGAAACAAATATTAGACCTGGTGTGGTGATGCAGAAGCCTGGGAGGAATTCCAAGCACTCAAGCAGGTCACACTGTGGCACTGCCATTATGCAGCTAGAGCCTGCTTGGGCCTGCCCTGTAGGAGGGCAGCACCAAGAGGATGTTACATCGGGTCAGGAAAGGTCCCTCCACACTAGGAAGTCACAGGTGGCCATTCACTACCAACAGATTAGATCTTAAATGGAGAAAGTAACTTCAGTTATAGAGAAACAGCACTTAGGGTGGCAAAACTCTGATTTCCACCTCCGCCAGCAGAGAGCAGCTTCAGTGTTGCAATTCACTGAGCACATCTCTGTTCTCAGTGAGTTCACTGCTGTCCTTGGAGCGGTCTCTCAATGCTTAAAACTAAAATAGACTCACTCCTAAAAGAACAGGACCATGTTCAGATAGTATATTATCAAAGATTATACAATACTAGCCACTAGCTTGTACAAGCAAAATGAAAAAAACCTCTCCCTGCAGGTAGATCTGTGGGGAAAGAGGTTTATACTGTTTTAAAATTAATTGTGTCCTGATTTGATCTTGTACAACAAGGAATCAGAGGGTTTTATTTAATAAGTGGAAGGGGGCTTTATAATCATTTGGTCTTATTAGTTTAGTAAGGGATTTCAGTAAACTGGGTTCTATTTCTAATGCAAGGACAGTGGTTAAACTAACCCATGGTTAAAGGAAAACATCTGAATTTTATTTTAAAATTTATGATGACAAACAATCTAATACAACCTCTGGGATTATTTATCATTAAATTACCTTTGCTGCTATGAAGTCTGTGGAGAGTTCCATTATTTATGTTCCATGCATTCCAGTTCAGTTAAGAACTCTCATACACGAGAGGAAAAAATTGCCCAAGGAATGAAATGGCAACACTGCAGCTGAAGCAAGAAATAAAATTGAGTATGAGGTTCTCTACACGTCTCCATGACAGAACTTCAGTGTGTCTTGTTAGACCTAGAGATTTTAGCTCTTCAGAGAAGTTCAGAGACTGAGTGGTGCCAAGAGCCACCACCAGTTTTAATCGCTAAAACAGCTATTAAAAAGAGTCACTAAGAGGTTGAACACAGATATTCAGGCAGTAGATACATTCAACTTTCTAATTCCATTTCAAATGGAGCTCTGGAATATAGGTGTAATCACCTGCCGCTTGTCATCACTGAGCTGTCACGTACAAAGAAGTGTCCCAGCTCACCTCCTGCCAGCAAGCACTGTGCTGTTAAGTGCCTTACACATCTCCAAGTAACAGAGATTCATTCACTCCACAAGACATTTTACTCAAGCTCACAACTCTCACATCTGGACATCTACATTATGTTTCTGTTTTCCAAGTTTTATTCTTGTTTCCTTCCTCCCCCTCCCAAGTTTTTGAACAAGTGAAAAGGTCTGAATGCAGTAAACACCTGTGCATGTCCTAAATCAAACTGAGAAAAAAGACTTTTTGCTGCAAAGAAGCTCTAACATTCAAGTGGGGAGGAAAAAAAGAAAGACAATTTTTCTCTTCCATAACTTTATCTCCCTCTCTGATTTGGGGCAATCCCAACAAAGCTAACTCTAGATACACTTTAACATGACTTCCCTATCTAACGTTAATATTAGCATATTGCCACCAACACAGCCAACTTAGACCTTGGCATGCTACAGCTCTTCCTTATGCTTGCCAGCCTGGCCAGTCCTCCACACATAAAACTTCCCATGCAGGATCACCTATGGTAAGCAACGAGATCTGCATGCAAACAGAAATAGAAAATATGAACATCTGTTTTTGTAAGGTACCAAAGAAATCAATGTGAAAGGAAAATGTGCTTTACATCACAGAAATTTTAATCACTAGAGTTTAATTAAATAAAAAGCAATATGTGGGTGGGAAGGAACAGTAGGGAATTGCTTCTGGGGGAGGTGGAAGAAAGGGAGTGGAGGTCACTTTTAAGTCCATCTGCTCTACATTCAAAGTCTATTTCTCCCCAGTGTAAAGCATTTTGGTTTGGTAAGTTCCCTTTTGGATGAATTCCCTCAAACAGAGCTCTGGTGAGGGTTTGAATTCAAACTGGTCCAACCTTTTAGCGGTACCAGAACAACAGACTTAATGCCTGACACATTGACTATTGCTGGTTTCACAGATGTCTGCAGGATCTGGTTGTAAATGTACAAGACGGCATGCTTTAGTGATCAAAGGTATCAAGGATTTCTCTCTGCAAAGTACAATTATACTTTAAAAGAATCACAAGAGATCCTTTATTTCAGCTTGGTTACCAAGTATACACAGAGTTTATAAGATTGTCAGGTAACCGCTTGAATTAATGTGAAATACAGAGTGTACTTTGATGGAGCCTGGGTCCAGAAATAATACAATAGTTTAAGTTATGTTGTGATCACTGTAACTACTTACTTACCAACAGTCAATTCTGATAAACATTCTACCACAAAATAATAGTTTAAATAAAGTAATTAGTAAATAATTATTAGAAATTAACACAATGGTACCGGTATTGTCAACTCACAGCATTCAGACAATTCATGTTGATGGTCTTTCTTAAAAGTTACTTTTGGGGAATATTATTCATTTTATTCACCTCTGGGCTGTACACAATCATATATTTGACTTTTCTCCACAATGTCACTGGCAAGAACTATGTTTTTTTCTGAGCCTCGGACTAAAATCACAGGAGAGGTCAGCACCAGTATGACTTCATATATTGAACATTTTTAATTGTTCTTACTACAGCTTGTCTCCTGCCACAAAAGCGGTACTACACAGCAAATGACAATCTAAATGTCTGAAAAGAGATAAAGATAAGCAGAATAAATTCTTACAGCTTTGTTTCCATGTGGAGCTGATTTCTAACCCAGCATGGATAGTCACAGGTCGCAGCTTGTAAAGCTTTTGTTTCTACTCCTTGTAGAGCACCAACTCCTGAAGGCATATGTAAGAGCACAAGGATAGTGTAGAACTTCCTCTCCAACACTTTATATATCCCCTTCCTTCAAAAGTGCCTCTCTGACCTTCCCAGGCCACACTGATGCTACCATTAAGACAGCTGATTAGTAAGAAAGCAATCAGAGCTGACAGCAGTGGCACTCCTGTTCTTTCTCAGGCCTACCCAATCTGTTCTGCCAGGGTGCACACTTATTAATTCACTCTTCGGTATCGAGGATTTCATAGCTTTAGGGCAACAGGGACCATTTGATTATCTTGTCTGACTTCCCATCTAACACAAACCATTAAATTTGATGTGGGGTCCTCACATGAAAGCCAAACACTTAAATGAGGTGGAGATGACATTACTGATCTCAAGAGACCAGTGTTGCATCTGCACTAGCATTTGTTTCAAACACCACCACATGTGCAGAGATCTACCCAGATGATCAGCATAAGAAAGGGAAGAACATCAAGCTCCCAACTAACTTAACCCAGAGAAAAGTTCTTTGCCTTTAATTTGCCAGGTGAGACATCCACTTTAAAAAAAAACCCCAAACTATCCTAACCTCAAAGCTGCTGTGTGGTGCACACATCCAGTCACTGTCTCCAGCACAGTTAGTCTCTTATGCATGAAAAAGAACTGAAAGGAGGAAGAAAAGCACCCTGAAACATACTTAGCACAGTGTACATGAAGGGGAGCAAATCCACCTGAATGCTGCAGATTACCAGCTAAAAGCTGATTATAATCATTGTCTTTAACACAGAGCTGCCAGTGCTACAAGCATATTATTTGAGGGCATTTTAGCACGGAGGCCCACAAAGGTGGCTGATGGAGCTGACAGCACAGGTATACCACATCCAGCAGCAGCAGGACTGCCACGACCCTCCACCCTGCAACAACCACCGCCATAAATACAGGCTTTCTTCCTGCACCTGGCCCAACACGGCTTTGCAAATATACTCATTTCACAGCTATGTTATAGTTAATTGACTGATGTTTAGTTACCCGCAGTGCTAAGAAATTGCTTCCTATTTCTTCAGGGTAAAGTTGACTTAACTTCTATTTCCAGCAATCAGAGTAATTCCTCCTTTGCCAGCCATACACATCAGTGCTGTAGGACCTGCACTCGGCAAGAAAGCCACTTCACAACCTCCTCTTCAATCATTCGCATCAGCTGGGCTCCTGAAGTCTTGGTTTTCATCTTGGTAAACATCTTCATTTTCTTTCTAGTATGCCAGTCGTCTGCTAGCAGGATTATCAGAGCCTATTCTTCTGAACTTAATATGCTAACAGTAATAAAAGGGTGTGTGATCTAACTTTACCTCTGAGAATACCAGTGCAGCTGGATGCTGCACAACAGCAGGGAGCCCCCAGGGAAAGGGGTGTAGGGCTGGAGCACTCCTCCCAGCTGGGACAGGGAGCCTGTGGCCACAGCTACCTCCTCACAAAAGAGGGACAGGGTGCTTTGGTTTGGCAAGGGCAAAATGTCCCAAGCACTGAGCGAGCTGCAATGTCATGACTCTGGTGTCATATCCTATTTCTCCTACAAGGGGAAGTCTGCTCCGTCTGTACAACACTACTGGAGAAGATAAAAAGGGAGAGAAAGTAACAATGATCTGTCTCATCAGGCTCCAAGAAGCACACAGAATTGCCTGAGGTGAAGGCAAGAATAAGCAACGTCAGCACAGAAAGGTGTTATAGAAGGTTTAAGCTTATTCAGAAGTAGAGCCTCTGTCTCTCTAATGAATAAATACATGACCCAAGACAATTTAATTCCAACTGGTTTGTATTTCCTACAAAAACTTCTCAAACAATGTGGTGACTCACAGGTGAGCTCTCCGCTGACAGCGTACAATGACATCCTATTAGTTATCTCCCTTTACAAACTGTAAGTCTGCACTGGGATAGACGAATATGTCTCATAATATAGCACATGCCTTTACATGAAGTGTAGCTGAGGAGAGGGGACAGGCAGTAAGTAGCAACAATGACAGGTTCTCTTCACTCCAAAGGAAAAGGTTGTTAAACACTAATTGGTAACATATGTTTACTGAATACACATGTATCCCAATAATCTGATTTCCAAGACTGATCTGCAGAAGTATAACTTTGTAATTTATTCAATTTTATTTATGATTTTCATGCTATTGCCTTACTCTTTCATAATTAACACAACAAGGTCCAATGATAAATTCATACTTTTCCCCCCTGTTTTTGCTTTTTGCTGCCATTAAAAGATGCTACTTCAAGACTGCAGCTGAATGGAACCTAAACCCTTTTACCAGCTGGAGAAAATTCTGGGCAGCTGGAAGGAAAGAAGTATCAAAATCTCTTTGACACAAGATGACAATATTACTTATATGCCCCCATTTATTTTTATAAGCTCATATAAATCCTCTCTCACAGCAGAGAGTAATGCAGGAGTGCCCTTGGAAGAGGGCATTGGGTAAGCAAAATATGAGTTTGAAGCCCATGAGTAGTATTCATTCTATGCTTTTAGTCTGCTTTTTTTGCAAGGAGTCTTGATGTAATAGTGCAAATGAAGAATAGCTGGATCCTGCTAGAGAAGCTCTAGCCAGAGCTTTCCTCTATCCAGGACTATGGGAGGAAACCTAAGTGCAGAAGATGGTCTGAGGAATGGAAATTAGGACAGAGGGCTTTACAGGTCTGACATCACTTGAAACATCTATGTCAAATCTGAACAGTTTTCAAAAGAAGTGCCTAAATGCAATCAGAAAATACAGGTTGAATACCGCAATTAGGGGGTAAAATGCTACAGGCAGTAATTATCTACCACTTTCTTTCCTCAGCCATCAAAGAAGATAATTTGTTTGTTTTCCCTGCCCTGCAAGGAAAAGACTGGGTGGTCTTCTGACTTTAAGAGCCTGAGAAATATTCCTCTCTAGGCCAAGGCCACACCGAACCTCCAGGGCATCATGAGGTCCTTTTCAACACTGTCTTACACTGTACTTGATTTTAGTCACAGACATTAAGACTGTGGCAGTGCTTTGCAAATCATCACTAAATACCTTTTCTTCATAGCTCCATGCAAATCTCAGGAGTGTTTCCAAGACACGAATAAAGCCTCGGTTGTTGAAAAGTAGCGTGTTTTCAGTTCCTCAGCTGTCTTCATCAGCATGGGACTGCCATGATGCAGGGATTCTTTATTTTTTTAAAGACTAATTCCTCTTCATCTTGTGGTTGTCACCAGTTGTAAGAATATAGCAGCTTTATTCTATATATGATAAGTAACTATGAATTTTGATGAGGTGACATCTCAATAAAATACAAACATAAAATCTTGGCCCCTTGCAGACAGCTTTAAATCATCCACCTTCAATTTTTTAAATAAAGCAGCTAATATATTGCTACACATTCAGGCTTTAAAAAATTAACTAAAAAATTTTGTATCTTCAGCCCCGTCTCAAATAACATACATCTGATAATACCTATGCTCAAAGCCAGGCCATTTAAAGACTAAGTTGTCTGCGTACCAAAAATCCTAAGTCATAGAGTGTTCAGTGTTGCAATTCAGCTTTCCTTTTGCAGCAAGAGGAAGCTAGGAGAAAATGGGGCAGGAACCAGGCTGAAAAGCTTTCTGAAAGCTGCAGCTGCAGCCAACAGCTGAAATTTAAAATCAGACATTATTTTCTCTCGTCATCTTGTGGGCTCTGCCACAGTATTCAATAAACCACAAATTCAGCCACAGAGGCACTATCACTTGTAATTTTCTTTTGCTGATGGAGCTAAAATAAGAACCAGAAATACTTCCCCCTGACTTCAGAAACCAGTGTATGTCACTCCGCAATAGACTCTTGACACGTTCCATGTGGACAATGTGTTAGGCAAGTAGCAAACCCCAAATGTGGTCCTGTGAAAATAATAATTTCATGTTGCAGAGAGAACCTCAAACACAAGATCATATGGGCTGGGGAAAGCAGAAGCAAGAACTGCATTTCCATTTCCCAAACCAGTGAGCTAGCATGTGATAGCCAGCAGATACCCTTGGATTTCCACAGGGCATGTGGCAACATCCCTTGGTAAAGAAAGAAACAAAGAGAGGAGATACTCCTATTGATAAAAAAATTGAATAAAGATATTAAAGATGCTATAGGAACAACAGCCAAATTCCCCAGGGGATGGAGATTACCAATGACATCACAGAGAAAGCATTGGTCCAGGCAGCCCTCAGCATTAGCGAGATGGAAAAGAGGGCCTAAGTGAGGTGGCAGAGCTTCCTGAGAACATTACAATATTCAGTGAAGTAAAGACAAGGGCTGATTATGAAGAAGAGACTTCACAAGATTCACTGACTAGCTGGTAAAGTGACAGATGAAATCTCATGTAGATAAATGTAAAGTGATGTACATTAACTTTGAACAGACTATTACCACGCAGAAAGAGAGTTTGAAGTTATAACCATTTAATGAAAATTTAAGCTCAGTGCTCATTAGTGATTAAAAAAACAAACATATTAGAAAATGCTAGGAAAAGAATAGTGAACAAGACAGATAATATCATTACGCTACTGTACAAATCCACAACCTACCCACATTTTGAATATTGCATGCAGTTCTAATTCACTCCAGGTCAAAAAAGATAGAGCAGAAGAAGAAATGTTAAGAAAAAGGCAGCATGGATGATCAAAGTTATGGAACAGTTTCTGTACAAGGAACAACTAAATTATGTAGGAGTCTCCATTCTGAAAACAGATGACTCAAACATCTGTTTGAGGTCTATAAAAATGAGAGACAGAGAGAAGCTGAATAGGAAAAGACTGTTCATTGTCTCTCTCAATACAGACTGTAAGGTCATCAAATGAAACAGGTAGGCTAATGACTCAAAAGTACATAGATGTGAATATAATTTTACAGATCACTATGGAACTGATGGTAAGCTGGGGAACTTCTTGATGAGACACTGCAGTTGCTGAGTTTAAAAAATAAAATAACAAGTTAATGGAAAAAAAATCCATTAAGCACTGTTTAAAAAAGGGATATAATCCTTGTTTTATTTAATGTAATCTCCTAATCATATATTGCTGGGATCTGGGAGGATATTCCAGAAGTATCACTATGTACTCTCACTGATCTTGTATTCTTCCCTAGGTAACCATCATTTAGAGACAGGTTGTTGGGCTGCACCTCTGGTCTGACCTCCTACAACTGCTCTTACACTTGACAAAGTATGAGAAGCCCTAGTGCTGACAGTAGCACTTTGTCATACGTGATAAACATAAAGAAATAGAAGCACTTACAACAGAAAAATAACAAGCCCAGATGTAATCAAAACACTGCTGTGTAGTGCGAATCATACAGAAATCTCTTCCTGGGGTGAGGATATGGGAGAGAATGAATGGCATACAATACGTTAAGTCATATCATCTCATCTATTGTATAAATGGCCTTAAACATTTGTCTACACAGGGAAGTTAGTGTAGTGAAACCTAAAGAATGAATTTGCAGTGCTTCAGCTATTCCACAGAGGTGGCAGACAATGCAGGGTAAATCTTACACGGCATCAGCATCTAAAGCTCTGGCTACCACCAAGTGTCAGAATGCTATTAAACCTTTTGTGCCAGGGATCTGCACAGCTTTGGGGGCTGAGATCATCTTTTCTCCCTTATTAATCCCCCATTATCGAGATGCCACGCTGGAGGACTTTAGGTGCCATGACTCAGGCTGAAGCAGAGAGCTTCCCTCACCCTTCCCCATCCTCTGTAATACAGGATAGAGAGTAAGGGCAGGTAAGGCTGTGCAGATCAGTGCATGGTACTCCACAGTGTAGTACAGGGATCAGTAGGATCTTTCACAATTTGCTTATTTAGAAACAGGAAATCTGAGTATCTGCCCACACTACCACACACAACCTCCCCATGAAGGCATCATGATGTCACATGATTTGTCCTTGTAGTTCTTTGGAATTTGCCTTTACTATTTCCTTCCCTTGCTGTGGGTGTTTAACCACTTCCCTGTTTTCCTACTCCAAGAAAACAGGAGAACTGCTTTTTTTTTTTTTTTCAGTCGAGAGATTTTTGAAGGGCAAAGAATAATACACCTTTTATTAAGCAGCTATGCACAGTAAGAAACTTTTTACTAGCAATTTCTCAAGGAATGTTATGACTGGCTGACTTGAAAGAGGCCTATCCAGAATCTCATTAGAGTTTCAAGTACTTTAGAAAGCAGTTCTTACTGAATTAACAAACTTTCAGAAAAGTAACAGCAGTTTCATTCCTGAGATTATGTACTTCTGTGCTAACTGCAGAAACATATTGGACTAGTGATGAGTGTCGTGCGCTTGGAGGTACCACAGTAACAGGGAGCTGCTGGGATATGTTGGAGAAGACTCTCCATAAACATTTTATTTGCATGATTAAATACTGTTTTTCAAAGCGATGCACATATGACATGATATACAGTGATGTATCTCAGTAACTCTTGATCCAGAAAATCTGATGTGGTTGAAAGAACAGACCAAACACAAAAGCTTCATGGGTGTGGAGTACATACAGTTCACAACACCTTGCATAAGCAATCTTTGCATACTGGTGTTTAGACAGAGCAGCCAAATCTGTCCTCTGTTGGCGACAAAGGCCCCTGCATACAAACTTGGAAAGGTGGCTGCAGGCTGGCAGAAGCACTGCTTGTTCTAGAGTTGGTTTATCTGCAACATTGACACTGCAAGCAATTGAAAATCAGAGTGCTACTTTCTAGCTGACGGGACTTAGATACCACCAAAGAATCCCAGAGCTTCCTTCTTCTGAAGGGAAGGCAGCCTGCCACACCTCATCAAGTCTCAGCTATAGAAGTACAAAAATAACATCAAACTAGTGTCAGCTATGTACCTAGGTGAAACAGGAACCTGCTGCAGGTTACTCATCCCACTCATTCTAGACACCTATTATAGGATGGGGTGAATTAGTCTCCTGAGATGCCTCTCCATAACTGGAAAGCAGCATACACATTATTCTAAATGACCAGCACTTGCAAGGCCAGTGTTACAGGAGATGACTCTTACACACAGGCAGAGCAGAACACAGGTTGTTCAGAGGACAGCTCTCCATTGCAGGCAGTGGTGGTCTCTTGAAAACATCTGCACAAACGTTTTTTGGATGGTATCACATTTCCTTAAATAGTTCTGAGAATAAAATATTTTTTGGTTTTATTTGGAAAAACATGTACTGTCTATACATGGAAATATCTTCTAATACCCTTCAGCATTTCCACAATGTTTTAGACAGTGGGTGATTCCCATGTAGACTGTTTTCCTCAAGAGCCAAGCATATATTTAATCCTAAATTTTAGACTTGTGTTCCACATTCTCATATGAAGACTTTCCTATTTCTATTTTTGCCCAGCACTTTTTGTCATACTGTTTTTCTGCCAGCAGACTAGACAATCAGTTTCTTGAACACATCTCCCTTGAAACAAAACTATTCAGCTCCGATTGTATTCTAAGGAGACTCTCACCATCATAAAATGCTGTTTTACAAGGCTAAGGACTGTCTGTCTTTCCTTTGCACTACATTTCTGTTTGCAATTCCATACCAGATGGAGTTGTTGCATGACTCCTGGCCAGCCTTTGAAAACCAAAGCATGAATCCTGCTCTTAAACTTCTGTCCGTAACACTTCACGAGTGGTTGCTGTGGCTGTGCCAAAAGAGTTGCAAACCGCACTTCCTTCTACACTTTGACCCCAATCCATGTAGACACATCGTGGCATCCACACCGGGCTCTGCTGAGCAGTGCCAGGATCTCAGGTCTATGCAACATACGGCACCACACAGAGAAGGTAACACTCCTTCCTCTCACGTAAACACACACACACAGGCTGTGACTGCCTGCTTAGCTCTTTCTTCTCTAATCTTTTGGCTTGTCTTCTTCAACATATTTTGCTGACAACTTATCTTACTTTGCTCCATATAGCCCTTTTTATTCCCCCACAAAACACAGGAATAAAAACTATGCCAGTATGTAAAAGGTTGACGTTTCAAAGCTGTTAGTAGCTGGACAGGAATGGATAGTTGGCCTGTTGAGAGGCAGCGAGTTGGGCTGGGGGTTTACAACAGCCAGAGGCTGTTCAGCATCAGTGTGACTACCTACAGGGAAAGCGAGCAGCCACCTCCTGCGGGCATTGAAGCTGCTATCCCTTAAAGCACACAGCCCAGCAGGACGAGAGGGAAATCACTTCCTGTCTTGCTATTCTGTCTTAAGACTTGTCCCAGGTTTTCACTTTGTGGTCATCTGACGGCTATGCTCAATGTCCTGCCAATGAAATACATGCAATTTTTGCAAAACTAAACAAACAGTTTCTTACCATGGAAAGTCCCAAAGCACTGAGAAAATAGGTTGATCTCCACCCATTGTCTGTTTCAAAACTTCCTTTGCAGCTTCAAGTTACAGCCCTCTAATGAAAGTGTGGGGAAAACAGATGAACAGAGAAACCAGACTTTGCCAATAGAGATATTAACAACATGCAAACCACTTTTTTTTTAAGATTTTTTTTCTTTTTTAAGATGTTTTTAAAATAATTTGCCTCTCCTCCTCAGTGAAACAAAATGAGCTCCAAAAGAAGAATATGCAGAAGCATGTCCTGTGTACTCCCTGTGTCTGGTGATGGTGGGAGCTGTGCCATAGGCAGTGGGCAGACTTCTCCTCCCAGGTAATTAAGGAAAGTGCTGTGCACAAACCCAAGACTGAAGTCCCATCATAGCAGATTGCTAACGGAAGATCCCCATCTGAGAGAAAAGTCCAAAAGCTTTATCAGGCCTGGATAAGAAAAGTTAAAGTTATCTTAGATGCTGTTTGGGAAACCTCAAACTGTGATCTTCTAGTTCTCTATAAGGAAGGCATGAAACGATTTAAAATATCTGGTGCTGCCTCTAAGACCTTATTTGTTCTCAGAGGGAAGCCTCAGACGTCTGGCTTTCACCACAGCCCCAAAACTGGCTACACCACAAGAGGATCTGCAGCAAGCCAATATAATTAGACTGATTAACCACTAAAACTCTACTTAAGATCTCAAAATAGGTCTTATGTGGAAGATGGTACATTTTAACTCTGTAAAAACTCATGGCACTTGTTTTTGCAGTTACACTGATGATGCATGGAGGCATGCATGCTTGGCACTTTGCTCACTCACTACAATGTCATCAGTATGAACTGCTAAGTTCTGAAGAAAAACTAAACTTTTATAACTGTATTTTAGTTGCTGGGTTTGATGCCTGGTTGGTGATAAAAACAAAACAAAACATAAAACCACCAAATACCAGCTGTGATGCTGGAAGAATTTTGAATTGCTCATATAAAGTACCTGCACATGGGACATTCTGCTTTACTTCTTAACATTACTGCATTTTTTTTTTTTCCCAGGGATGGGGCTGGATTTAGACCCCAAGAAAATATTAGCATTGCCTATGGAAAGAAAAATACCAATTAATATATAGCTGATACATGTATATTAAAAAAAAAAAAAAAGAAAAAGAAAAAAAAAATTAAACTTGGCAAAGCCTTTATACATATTAGATAAAAGTCTTAGAAAACAGATGCTCCTTCTTACCAGCAGCCAAGATCTTCTAATAGCCCTACAACTTGTTAATCAACTAACATATGGTACCGCTTTAGGAAAACACACCATTCTGATTTTGCATTTACATGGTCTGTTTCCTACAGAACTATTGTCAAGATTCAGCCATTATACTACAACCTAGTAATCTTATACCTTAAATTAATCAATAAGCACAGAAATAAGGAGAGAATTGATTTAAATCTAAACAGTAAGCAAAACTAATTTTCACATGGTTTCCAATGATGGATGAATTTCCTCATATAATGATGAACCTCACCAGTCTGTAAAAAAATCACAATTCGCTGCAAAACTACAACCTAAACAGTCTGATGACTTTGACTTAAAGCCCCTGAAAACCTCATACATTAAGTGCAAAACTAAACTGTCAAGGCAAAGGTTAATGTGGCTTTGTAATACCTGCAAAAGGTGGTTCCCACATATGCATAACTTTATTAATGTGTTTTAACTTCTTACTTCCTTACTGTCTCCTAAAAAGACACTATAATTCACTTACAGACAATGTACTTCTAAGCACATACTAGGTTAAAAAAGAAAGTAATTAAGGTTTCTTTTTTAATGGACTCTGTGCACTTATGTAAGTTTTAAACCAGTATTGCTTTGCTTCCATACTCTTTCTCAGCCTGCCACTGCCTTCATTTACCAATACTACCAATACTATTAAGCCCAATGGTTTTGCACTGCAGACAGGTATGGTTTGGCTGCTGTGGTTCTTTCTGCAGTGCCACTGCAGCTCTGCAGCCCAGAGTGTGCAAGCCCTGGCAAGGGTCCATTAAAGCTGTGGGGTACCAGATGCTGTGGGCTTTGCAGCAAGTGGCACGAGTATTTTGGTGTGTCACCCCATAGACACGGTGACATCCAAATAGCTGCAGTCGCAGTGTGGAAGGGAACAACTGTCTCTGCCCAGACATGGAAACTGTAAGCAAGAACAATGAGATTTGGTAAAGAAAGTCTATAAAGCAGTAAAGCTTGTGGAGAAAGCTTGGGGGGGGGGGGGGGGGGGGGGGGGCATTTCTGGTTTATGTTTGCTATTTTAATTAAAGATAGGCAGTTTTGAATATATACGGCCTATACAGATTCTGCCCTTTTTTGAGGCCTTTAGGAGGGCTTGGGTTTTGGCTGGTTTTTAATGCTTTTAACAACAGACGCAGATGTAGCACAGTTCAAAAAGCACTTTCAAAGTACTGTCATATAGAAGCTTGTTTAGAAGTACAAAAAGAATTGCCTTACTATGCCACTTCTCAACACTTGGAATGACAGTGGGTGCAGTTCTATATAAAAGAAGAGATAACTGGAAAATTTCTAAATACCTGAAACATACTAAAAGCGCCCAACATTTACAGACAAATTACCGATTTTCTGTCAGGATTTCCAAAGGCAGGATAGAAATGAAAGTAAAGCACGTCAATTCCTGAAACTTCCTAAGTTACAATTTAAAAGTTGAAATCTGAGCTTTCACTTCCAAGAAATACAAAGGCCCAAAGTTAAAGCACAAGAAAGTGATGCAAGAAAATCAAAATAGAGAACATGCAGCAACCTTTAGTTATTCGACAGGTTTCAAAATTTTATAGATTTGTATAGATAGGCTGGAAACAATCTGACATTCTCAAGTTATTCATGATCAAACTTTGAGCTATCCCATACATACACCTGTATGCACAAACACATAGAGCTACACCTTTGTGTTTCACAGTATATCTCTCTTTCTCTATATTGCTCACCATCAACTAAATTATAAACTGTACCAAAAGGTCCAAGACTTTCTTGTACAGCGTGTGTTATAACAACAGTCCACTGAATTCTGGTATGGGTTTCAGGCTACTACTCATAATAAAATAAATGATACTTTAAAATTGATTGCAGAAATCCTCTCTCAGTTAAATATTTAATTTTCATTTAAAAGTAGCAATAATCTTCTTGAATTGATGCATGAATGAAATGAAATTGATAGCTTCACATCTTGGTGTGCACATCTCACAGACATCTGTAAGAAATCCAGAGCAGGTGATACCACCTGTGGAAGATAAAAGGGAAACAAAGTCTCCTCCTGGGCAAATCCCAAAGCAGAACATAGGATGGGACAAGACACTCAATGCTGGAATGTGCCTCCCCTTGAAAGCTAGCACCTATGTGAGAGGGACAGTGTGTGAGGGTGGCACACCTGGGTGTGCAAGCAGCTTCATGAGCAAACTAATTTCACACCAGCAACATTTTTGGCCAGAAAAGGGTTGCAAAGAATAAAAAAGAATACCTTAAAGAATACCTTGATAGATTATCTGGTGGAAGATGTTTCTTCCGTCTCCAGGTTCTGGTTTTTTTTTTTGTTGTTGTTTTTGGTTTTGTTTGGGTTTTTTTAAGGAATTCTTTTCCTTTTAATTTTGCTGCCCGAAAGTTTAAGAAAGTCCCTCATTTGCTTAACAACCCCCAGCTCCTAGGGGCAGAAAAAAGAGAACAAATGTGGATTTTCAACCGTTTAAGACTTACGGGCTGCAGAGCCCCTTTGGCGTTTATCTACCAGCTCCTACAAGACCCAAAAGCAGCAGTGGGATTTCCAGTCACCGGAATAAAGATAAGTTCCCGAGGAGCAGTCAGGGAGGTATGGACCCTGCCTGACATGGCTGAGAGCCTGTGCTTTGCCTCACTTTACCCAAGCTGCCTCCTCACCGAGCCAGCTCCGTGGGGATGAGCAGGGGCAAGGGGACTTGAGGAGCACAAAGGCTCTCATCTCCCCTCCATACCCAGGTCTCCTGCCCACAGCCTGCAGTGCCGCCTGCTTTCAGCATGACAGCACGGGCTTCGGGGTAGAAGTAAAGAATTAGGTATTCCTTCAACACCTCTCTACTTTCGATTAAAGCGAAGAAGAAATGCATCTAGACAAACACTCTCATTCTAATATGCTCACCCAGGATATCTAGCTCTGCCTTGAGGGAGATCTGGATTGCCTTGCTATTGATATTTAAACAGAGCCCTTGATTCTAAATTGTTGATGGAAGTACCCTAGAGCAACGTGAAGCATCTGAAAAGATAAGAACATTACAGATGCATGGATGGGCAACGTTACGTCTCTCTCTTAATCCAAGCTCCTGGATAATGAAATGCGCTGCTAATGTCTCTCTCAGAGGTACTTCATCAGTTTAGGCTGACGCTTTGTCATACAAAGAATAGCTGATCTGCTATTGTTTTATTTTCTAACTGAACATTTCACACTTGCTATATCACCAAACTAGTATCTGCAGAGTTCAAAACAATACACAATACCCACATTTCCCCCCACCTCTTAACAAAGAAGATAAATCATACTATGCAATACAGACAATGAAATTTGGAGATAATAACAAGATGCATGAAATCAAAACTTCAGATAAATTTTTAACTTACTGAACTATTCTCCTCCTCCAGCAAAGCGTTCTGCACCAGCTACTAGCAACAAGAAGGGGATTTCCTCCTCCTCAAACTATTCTTGAAATAGATTGCAGTAAATCTTTCTTTCCAGCCTCAGCCTTCAACAGCAAAAGGAAGCAACTCTCAATCTACAAGCAGGAACAACCTCAGGAACTGAAAAAAAAAAAATCCCAAACAACCAACCCCCTCCCCAAATTTTAGCTATCACTTTATTAAAGGTCAACACCACCATTTAAGAAAGAAGATCTCTGTGAACCGTTTTTAAAGACTTCTTAATGCAGAAAACTAAATCACAGCTTAATGCTCACTTGCCTTGCCTTTCAAGTCCGGAAAGCTCTTTGTTAAGATCACTTACAGCAAGGAAACAAGTTTTCACTCTCTCTGCATGTGTATTTTTATATGCCCATTTTGTAAATAAACCAGTGACACTTTATGGAGGTCAGTAGTGGACAGATTGCTTTTGGTGTGAATGTTAAACGAAATTTTCCACATCAGCCCCACACAGCCTGGCAAGATCTGGGAATTCACACCATATGACAGGGCAAACAGGAGAAACCACCACCAACAAAAAGCTCAGGTAGTAACGGCCTCCTGACAACTTTACTCCAAGCAGCTACCATTAATAGGAAAGGAAAAGGCAAAATATTTACTGAGTGGCTGTATAAATGTGCACTGCACGGCACGCAACACTGTGTTTTGAAGACCTCAATTGAATGGAAGCCAAATCAATAGCTAAACCATATGCTAGATCTTGAGATCAGCATCATCTACAGCAATGATAAAAGGTGGCATTAGCCCGCTTATCAGACTTCTGAGTTCAGTGACTGAGAAAATAGAGGGGTCCTCCATTTGGGGCTTGTTTGGGGTTTGTTTGGATTTTTATTTGTTTTGGTTTTTAGACAGTGTTCTCTGTATCTTGTTCATTTCCTCATCCTGGACCAGACCTCTTCACCTCTTCAAGGTTGAGGAAGGGGCTTTGTACAACAGCTCATGAGACTCCCTCTTAGAGTTCCCTCTGTATCAAGGGATTTTGTCAAAGAGAGGTTGGTGGTCTGGTCCTAGCTAAAGCAGCCTCAGCATCACTTACAATCTGAAGAAGGGTGGATGGCCAGAATAGTCCCTGTGTAGTCCATGCTTTTGCCCTGGGATTTGATAATGGAGCTTGAAAGCTCTGCTGCGCTATGAGCACTTCAAGCCTTGACACAGCCTTCCCAGGAGTCTTCTGTGGAGACTGTTGACAAAAAAGTTCTCCACCAGAGTTTCAGTAGCACTGGATGGGTAATCACGTGTATCCTCAATATGTCATACCACTCTTAGATTTGCCATCTTAGCATGGTTTGGGTTGGAAGGGACCTTAAAGATCATCAACCTCCAGCCCCCTTTCCATGGGCAGGGACACCTTCCACTAGACCATGTTACTCTTTTTTCAACCTTGCTATAGACTTGAGAAACAGAAAAAACATGATCTAGCCAGAAGAATTGTAACAGCATGACAGAATCATTTCCTTCCATAAAAAGCAAGAGTTAAAGAAAGTACTTCCTGAGGACATACCTTACCCTGCCCCAAATCAATTTAGGACAATCTGACCCACGATCAGGAAGACCAAAGTGCTCTGGACTTCTCTATGGAGGTTTTATTGCCTGCATTCAGGAGCCCAGGCTGGTCATGCAGGCATTGAAGTTAGATGATCAAAAGTCATCTTTTAGAATAACAGACTGAACTATAATTAATCCCTGACTCAAAGCCTCAGTGAAACAAAATGGCTTTTCACAATAGAGAAATGCAAATTATGGGCAGATGCTCCATCAGTGCAAAAGAATGATCACAAACTGAAAACAGAAACTTGGAAAAACAAAGCATGCAGGAAATCCAGACGGAACAGCTTTTGGGTCAACATGACAAAGGAAAATAGCTGAAATTGAAAGATACTCTCTATTGGGAAAAGTATGAAGAAACACAGGAAAAATATTTCCACAAGTTATTTGGCAAAGAAATCCCCCATTAGGAAGCAGGGAAATAAAATTAAGCATGCTTCTGGGAGAAACGCAGAGGGAGGCATTAGATGGCTCATGGCTACCTGCCATTGATTAGCAGTGAGTGCTCCTACCATATAGGCAGAATATACTGAATATACTGAAATCCTGTTCTGGGAAAGCATGTGACAATACTTTAATTAACACTGGCAATGCTCGCACCTCCCAGAACGTCAGTAACATTTGTTACAGACCTATTCAGTTGATGGTAATTTTTATTTCATATGAGACAATGGAGTGCTGTCTCAGACTAATTATGTTTCCATACCAAAATCGAGGTTCATCTAACTGCCAGACTAAGTGCGAACAGATGCTATCTTGATTTCACATTTAAAATCCAAGACCGTGGTTTCCAACATAAGGTCCCTAGCTCCATAGGGTCTGTTGCAGGTTACTCAGGACTCTGCAAAATTTCAATCTTATTTTACAAAGCCCAGGAAGTATCTTTTGGGAATAAAGAGAGTGCAGTTACCCTTCCTAACCCATGGACTTTGCCCATGATGGGAAGAGAGATGGAAGGAGAGTAATGGCAGGACCTAGTAATGGGCTGCATCCACAGTTTGCATGAAATTGCTCTTTAGTGGTGAATGCAGTTTCCGCAAAGCTCTTTATCATATCCTCATTTTATTCATCATGTTATCTCTGATTATGAAGTTACAGAAGGTTTGTTTGCTGCTGCTAATGCTTTATTCTGTTTTAATTAAAACCATTACTGACTGTAGCCACTCCTGTCAGAGTCACCCTGGAGACAGCTAGGATGTAGGTGGGGAGAAGCAGCCATTGCCAGCCCCATACACCGCAGATGAAATGGAGACTCAGAATTTCATCCCAGTTCTTCCAGAAACTTGGTGTGTCCCTGTTTTGCCTTAATTAATTTCTAAAAAGTACTGCTGTAACCTCTGACAAACTGCTAGGGCCGCGCCTGCATGTTTTGCCAAGGCTGCTACAGAAGTATCCTTTCATAACCTTGCACATCTCAAGAACAGTCCCTTGAACAACCCACTGTGATGCATTTCATAAGGGTCCTCTGCAAGGGTAACATGCCAGTATCACTGGGGAGACTTTTTTCAATGACACAGCTAATGCCTTTACCTCAGTTACACCATTAGTTTATCAGTTTATTAGTTATGCTAATATTAATGCTTATAACTAATGCTTATATTTCTGGGTTTGACAGTCCTTAGGACACAGAGAGCAGATAACCTGCCTATGATGGACTGTCTGGCATCACAAGGGGCAGGTCAGTAGATCTGATGCTGAAGACGTTAAAGACTCATTATAACAAAGGCTTCTGAGGGTCAGTGACAACATTCACTCCTGTGTCCTCAAAAGGAGGTTTCTAAGATTAGAAGTTTTTTAGAGTCATTTGACTTAAATTCTTGCTCTCAGCTGGCTGTCCCTGCAACAAAGGACAAAGTACAGCCACTATTAACTGACACAGGAGCTGCACAGTACTTGGAATACTTCTGAGAAAGAAAGGAAAGAAAAAACTTGTAACTTAAGAGCCAGCCAGAACAGAATAACAAGAACTCCACCAGTGGGTTCAAGAGCAAGCAAAAGCCAAATGCTGCTTTAGACTGGTGATAGCTGAAGTAGAACAAAGCATCAGAGAGACAGGAGACAGGGAAGCTGGTTCATTAAAACACAATAAAATGAAAATTCATTACAGTGAAAAAGAAGAGCGTCCCTCTAAAGTCTACAAGACTATTAGGAGGATATTTCTGAAATACAATTGTTTTACTGTGTTAATATACCTTATTAAAAATAAGGAACATTGACTACCATCGGGATTAAGCTCAGTAGTAAATGTATGACCCTATAATACAAATTACAGATAATCAAGTGACTATTGAAACTTCTGAAAAATGCATTTGTGCTTTCTCTCAGAGGAGGCACTCAGAGCTAGGGAGAGTTTTCAAATGTGAGGGACAAGTTGAATGCATAGGACACCAGACTATCCTACCTAGCCAGCTGCAAAAGCAGATCTCGGTTGATATATTAGTATTATTACATGGAAGTCTGCAGTGCTGTTACACACATGCTAAGAGTGTTGCAAGTGTTTAATGCTCAAAGCCATGAATTTACCAAAAATACAATTGGAAAATGCATGGCTCCATTTATGCTGTCTTCTTTTGCCTCTACTACAAATTTGAGAAAAAATAAAAAATTGCTCTAATCAGAAATACATTATCAGAGTTTGGAAGCAGACCTCAGAGAAAGCAACTCGCATCTTGAAGGGAGCAAAATCCAACTAGTAAGAAGTGAAGGAAGAAGCAGCCACAAACATCTAAAAATAGAAAGTCCAGTAGGAAGTTCCCCTACAGAGATTTAATCTGCTATTGTACTCAGATCCTGGCATTGCAAGTTCACATCTACAAGAAGCTATCATCTTTAATACATCATCTCCTTCCTACTGTTCTTTAAGGCAAAGAAGCTGATTAAACATCCTGCCACACTCCAGTAACCTTAATGGTACATTTCTTCATTTTGCACTGTAGAAGGTCAGTCACATGTTAAATTGCTCTTCTTAGTGTGAATTTACACTCAGCACAGGAGTAAGTCAGTAAGAGTTGTACTTCAGTCTTTCCGACAAACCAAGCACTAACAAGTAGTAGATTTGGCATCTCATTTCAGAGAGATGTTAAAAATTCAACTATTTCTCACTCTTTTGAAAAGTCTGACTTTTACATTTGCTTAGTGAAGCTCCAGATTAACTAGTGTGGGAAGTATTTTGCTAGCATATGAGTATCTCTCAAAGCACTAGAAAAGCAAACACCATTACCCTTCTTTTGCAAAGCAAGTAAGAATCTTTAAGGTTACGGCTTTATAGTTCCTTAAAATGTAAGTTTAAAATCCAGAAAAAAGTTTTAAAGCTTTTAATGAAAAGAAGAAAACCAACAATACAAATTTAAAAATATTAAACATTTAGCATATATTACCATTTATTTTCTTTAAGACCTGATATTCCTCCATACACACCTCTATGAACAGCTGAACTACTGACTGGAAGAAGGTAATTTCTATGCAACTGCCAAAATCCTGTTTCAAAAAAATGTAAGACTTGTTTTTTTTATTTTATGGGAAATACAGCTGTGGGGTCTGTGAAGAGCAGTTTTTGAGATCCTTGCTGCTGCCTGACAGCTTTTGTGCTTTTGGGTACCCGTTGAAGTTGGTGGGAAAATATGTTTGTCTTTTAGAAGCACAAGTCTGGAGCTTTTGCTGGATGTTACTTTCCATGTGGGATATCAAGGGATGTCTCTTTTAACCACCATCCTTTTAAACACTTCCCTCTCATCCTCATGAAAATAAAAACACACAAGTCATTTCTCCAGACTGTCATGACAGCACATGGAGCCAAGAAAACAGAGGGGAATGGGGGAGGATATTTCCAAATAGTTCCCTACACAGATAAACAGGCTGGCCATAACCATTTCCACCCTTTCAGTACAGGAGATGTTTCAAGTGGTAAAGGTAAATGCTCTTTGCACAGTGGGAATGCTACTATTCTGGCTAAGGAAAGGAGCGACAGACCAAACAGTTTTCCAATATGCCCCTTAAGAATGAAAACCAATCTGTTTTTTGAGTCAGAGACCGGCAAATCTGTGAGTTTGATTGCACACTGCTGCTGTCTGGGACAACAAGGGGTTGGACTGGACACAGGAGTCCTCCCTCTAGCTGTGGACTCCTAAATAAAAGCAAGATGCCAGCACTTCAGAGCAGCCCTAAGGTCAGGCACATGGACTGAGGAGCTCCAGCAGCCCCTGGCATCATCCCTACCTCCCAGCCCAGGGGGGCTGCAGCTGCTTAACTCTCTACAGGGCTGTGAGGCATTCTGCACTGCTATATGTCAGGTGTTCTGTAGATTAAAACCATGGCATATTTGGCAACATCGCCAGGGTCACCAAATACAGCCTGCAGTGTAATAGTGATTAGTGGACATCCATGCTCTGAGTTTCACAGAATCTGTCAAATGAAAACGAAAGGCTGACCTTCCCAGCAACTCCCTTGGTTTTATGTACTTAACGTACAGTGACCTAGATGAGTAAATGGATGGTCTCCGTACCACACTGGAGTACATTAGCTGTGCTCTCCTACCTGCATTGCAAGTTTATCCAAAACCTTTAAACTACCCTCCCCCTTCCCTTCTCATTAGGCTTTAAAACAATATTAGGTACCATGCTTTGGTGCACAGTTGGGTTGTCCCCTTGGTATATGTGACAATAAGAAAAGGACAGGCAATTATTTACAGCTATCCACAGTTAAGTGCACACAGAACTCCTGATTACAGAGCAAGCGTAAACCCCATCCTCACAGGATGAAAAGGCAATATATCACCATCCGAATACACAATGTACTTACTGCTTTTGGTATTTGCATTTGCTAAACTTTGACTCTAATAATACAACATTAATATTCTATTAATACAATGCTTATATAGAATTTCCGTTCTTTTTCTTTAGTACACAAAGAAAACAATTCTGTATTGTGAAAGAGCTGGCCAAGATACTGCTGGAGCATCAAATCCCTTATTGTTTCTCAGAACGATGCACAGAACTCCTAGTGTACTCCATCACTACATTTCATGCTGTGCAACACACACACCCACTGCCCAAAGAAAGTGGGCACACTCATACCAAGCACAGAGGTGATGGTGCAGATTGACAGCACCCCTGGTAACTCCCCCACAGGATGAGAACGGAGAGGGTCTACAAGAGCCCATCAAAGGGCAACCACCTTTCCAGAGGTAAGAAATGAAGCAAACTAACCGTCTAAGAGAGGAGCAGCTTTGCAGGAGTCACCTGCAGGAGTAGGGCCAACCTAACCTATGCAGCTTGTCCCCACCCAACACCACAGTGGTTTTCTGCAATGGAGGAGCCTCAACATGGAAGAGAAATTAGATTACTATTTTTTTAAATTCTGGGCTCCCAAGACACAAGCCATGGTTTAATGAACTTTAACCTGGCATAAGGTGGCAATGCCACTGCGAGAAGACATCTCTTCTTCCCTCAACCGCTCAATTCCTGTCCCTGTCCCCAGAAACTTCTGCACAGCCACACACAGAACTGTGACAGCTCAGGGACGTGGCCCTGCTGAAATTATCCTTCTTTTTTAAAGGTTAATAAAAAAAAAACAACAAAAAACCTCCCCCCAAAAAAAAACTCAAAAAACAAACCAAAACCAAGGCAACAGCAACAACAAAACTCAACAACTCATCTCTTTTTCTGTTGGTTTTTTGGGGTTAGCGGTTTCACTGAAAAACATAACTCACACTGAGACTCTATTAGAAAGAAGGAAATGATTAATTGCAAATTGGGTTAAATACTAAAATAGTGAATTGCTAAAAATATTATCCCCTATACTTTGTTGGAAAGCTAACCACAATTTTCTCCACCAGTTCCACTGGCAGTGTGAATAATTTTTAATGCTTTTAAGTTAATTTAAATTTTCTTTGATATTGCACCTGTTGGAACACTTAGTAGGTGTGCTGAACGTAAGGCACAGAAGATAATTACTTTGCTCTACTTGGCAGATGTAGCCTATAGGTATGCTGGTCTCCCCACATCCAATCTCATCTACTCTCAAAAGCAAAGTGGTCCTGAATGCGCTCAAGTCTGAGTTACAGCTTCTACTCCCCACAGAAATGCAACCACTTCTGGTGCACCATATGGCAGCAATCCTGTGTCAGCAACACTGTACAATAGTTTTTCAGAAGAAGAATGAAGAACAAGTTCTCTGCTTGAAACCAAAGAGAGTTTTATCCTACAAAAGTATGCAACACATTATTATCCATACTGGAACGAAGGCAGGACATCAGCACTCAAGTGTTATGGGAACTTCAGTGGTGAGGAATCAGGGATTCGATCTGATGTCCAAGCAAAATGCCAATTATAGTATGCACAATGCCATCAGACAGACAATACAGTTTTGCTGAGAAACAATCTAATGTTATGGAAGCAAAATGTTCAGCTACGAGATTCCATTATACTTGGAGCCTTTGACCCTGGTTTATCCTGGAGTTCAAGCCCTGATAATCTATGTGCTTGAATCTCATCTTGGTGGATAATGGAAAATTCTGCTCCATTTCCTTTGGGACTTCATGCTCATTAGTCACAGCATACCAATTAAAAGCTTTGTTAGAAAACCAGAGGAATGTGACACAGCACATGTACAAACCAGGAAGCTTCATTCACGTATAACATGGATGAATGGCTCTCTATGGAAAGCCAAGCATCGCATTAGCAGGTCGTGTGCATCAGCATGCAAGATCAACAAAAGACGTGCAAGAATTTTTAAGTCAGCGCTCTCAGTAAGCAGCGGATTTTCACTTTGAACAATGAGAGTTACAGTATTTTGCACAGCCCTCACCTTCTTTCTCATCAAAGGTAATATAAAATGTTTTAAAGTTGTGTTTTCTTGCATTGTTACTTTGACAATCATCTAGTAGGAAATTGCTAAACATCACTACCATCAGATTCTTTTCCTAACCAGCAGAGGTGAAGCTGGGGTTAGTGCCCTGGCAAGCTACTCATGAACTAGAATAACAGCCATTTTCAAAAGGGATTATTGCCACTATGAACCACTGTCAAGTATCTGTAACAGCAATTCTCAATTAAGGAAAGAATAGGACTCAGCGTCTGCACTCTGATCATGCAGTTAATAACTGACTCCGCCTCAATCAAATCTAAAGTGGGATTTAGCATGCGGATTTATTTTTGCAACAGTTCTTGTAACCATTCTATGTTAAATCACTTGTTATAGAACTTGAAAAATAATGGTCAGCTATAGCTGTAAAAAAGTCGATTTGTTACATTTTATTAACCCTTAGTTCTATTCCAGCATTTTCCCAGTGAGCGAGCTGCTCCCAGGAGGTTTTAGGGTTAACAACTCCCATCAACAGCATGCCATAAACCCAGCAGAGGCAATAGCTCTACCTTTCAACTTATATTTTCATTTCTACATTTCAAATGCAGCATAATGGCGATGTTTAGCATATTTCTTATATTATAGACAGACTACTTTGTAAAATAGTCCATCTGTGACAGGAATGATGACATTATGAAAACTGCAGCATGAGCAATGCATCACAGAGGAGAAAACATTTTTGAAGGATAAAAGGGTCTTATAGCCACTTGGAAAAACCTTTAGGGAGGGATTTGGGACACACTGCAGCAAAGTCCTTGTCAAGGGCAGCAGACCCTCTTTGCCTCCACCATCCCTGCATCCCCTCATGCCCCAGTGAAGCCCTTGCACTTCATCTGCCCCTGTCTGGCACCTCCCTGCTCCCACCCATCTCTGTTGCTCAGAAAACTGTCTCAAGGAATCCATCCAGTGGAAAACTAACTAGTAATACAAACCCAGAAATAAATCCTTGGGTGACTAACTCTCAGCTGTACCTTATTAATGTGAAGTCACTGACTAGATGACAACAGTCCCCACTTAACCAGTTCCAATAGCAACATCTGGACTGTGGTCCCATTTGCACACACACAGCTATGGCAACTCCCGTGCCGTGATGGGGACCACAGCTCTTCACTGCACAGAATCTAGCTGAAAACTCAAAGTTTTCCTGCCCTTTTTCTTGCCAGCACATGGCTACATCCTTTACCCTCAGTGATGGCAACCCACCTAACAGTGCTGTGAGCCAAGGTGGTGGCCACATCCCCAGCACTGTTGCAGCCCCCAGTCTGTCCTAGGGATGCAACAAAGCCAATGACAATTCAAAGGGAAGCTAAGCAAAGTAAAATACGTTAACAAGACGGGTCCTTCTTCTCTAGACCCGCCTAGCCACAACTGACACGTTCTCTTAGAAAGGCTGTGGTTTTCCTTACACTTAGGTCCAGTATGAAGCTGCTCAATGGTGTATTTAGTGAAGGTAGAAAGACAACATGAACAATGAAATGGCAAATAGCTAGCTTCTTTGCTTGAATTCAAACAAATGGATTAAAGCTGCTCAGATCTCCTATTTTTTCTGTCAGTTTTCACAGAGCTTTTATTACAGATCCACATCCACCTTGGGACATGTGGAGAGGAAACAGCAGAAGCTCCTGAAAATACACTGTGGTATTTTGAACCTAAAGAGCTAAAAGGTTCTTGAATTAAGCACATTCCTGCTCCCTTCCCCAGTGAAATCCAAAATAAATTTTGGATTCTTCATTAGCTTTTTGGATTTTGAGCATTTCAGTTATAGGAAGGTAATATTTCCAAAATTATGTAACTCTAATGATTCTTGTTTCCTGAAATCAGAGGTTTAAATCCACTTTTAGGATTCCAGGAGCCCAGGAGCTGGAACACCAAGAAAATCAGAAGCTGGAAAAAGACATGAGATTGTTTTTCTGTCAACACTGAAGATGTCTTACTTAAAGCGATACATTTATGGGTTCACAGTCATACTAAAGTAAATTAATAAAAAAAGTAATAAAAAAATATTTCCTTGCCCAAATATCTGTTACTTTGAATCAGTCTGATGGCTGCTAATACACCATGCTAATGTTAAGTAGATGCAGGAAGGCAATTTTCTCTTAATGTTCATCAGGGCACGTCACACACAGTAACTCTCTAAAGCAAAGTATCTGCGCTTTTATGGCTCTATTGTTTCAAGTTACCTTTCTACTTCGTGTTTGATGGATATAGCTGCAAGTAAAAATAAGGCCATTATCTTGAGATAGCTGTAGTCTCATTCAATGACACATTAAACAGATTCTCATTTAAAATGGAATTTTATATTAGTGTAAGCCAAAATAACAAAAAACTTACTAGTAGTATGTGCCCATCCCTCTAATCATCTGCTTAATAAAAAAGTGGAAAGAAATTACTCACAAATAAGTGGAACAGAACTTCAGGATAAAACACTCTGATTCAGATGCCTGCTTACAGCCCATACAAAAACTTTTACTAATAAAAAATAAGAATACGTGTATCTAGATAGACAGGTTGAACTAAGCCATTGTCATCATCAGAAAGGTGGAAACAAGTTTCAGTACACAAAACATAAGTTAAACTAATGAATTGGTAAAATAATTCTTCCTGTACAGGGAAAGTATTTTACATTTTATTTACAGTAACAAAAGCGAAAAGAAAAAGTACTTACTTGCAATTTTCTTGTTAAAATAATCCAGAACTTCCAGTTAGTAAACAAATACAAAGCACCTGAGAGTTACTTTGAGACTTTTTTTCCTTAGGGGGTAGTGAAATCTTTTGAACTTTTTCACATTACATTTCTCATCATATCCCATTCTAGCTTAAAAAAGTATTTTTTAAAAAAGCTTTTATTTAAAATATATATCTTTTTAAAGGATAAAAAAAATTAACCCATCAGAATCTCCCTGAGCCTTTGAACGGTTCCCTTGTACTCCTAGTGACATTTATCGTCACCTAGCTCATGGTATGTTACAGCAGGGTGAGGTCATCTGAAGAAAATGAACCAGGCTCTGAAGTTGTGTGTGCTAAAGGATTTCCTGCTGCAGCCTCCCTGCTGAGGCACAGATTCAAAGGGTGAAGAATTGACTTGCTCAGGATGTCCGTTTGCAGGCATCCAGAGCATGAGCGCAGCAATGAAAGGGTACTACTGCTGTCTTGGTGTGCCATCCCCTTGTCCTATGCAATGCTCATCCCTAATGCTAAAGGAACATTTTCCACCTTCTAATGTTTTTAACATTTGGTAATTTGTCATTTTTCTGCTCACATTTCAGTTTATAAAAACCACATAAATATATTTGTGTTGCACCTAGAGTCTGTGCTTCGCTGTTTGTTTCTCTTTTTCCTGTCCACAGACATCTGTCCTTCCCCTCTATCCTTATCTAAGATAAGCAGCTTCAGTTTACACATACAAACCTTGCAAAAGCATGGTCTGGAAAATTAATTCTTGAAAGGATTAATATTTTTTTCCCTTCCATCACAAATATGTTTCTCCTCCTGGTGACAACATGTTTCACTTCACAAACAGAAGGGGCACTGCCTGCTCTGGCATACAGGAGCATTTCTCTTCCGTGCAAAGAAAGCTGCACACAGCTCAGCACAGGAATAACTCTAATCGCCACACTAACATGATCTGTCATATTGATGGGGCTGAAAGTAAACAAAACAATTCCTCTTACAAAAAAAAAGAAAAGGCTTCTGCAGGCACTGTCATACTTTCAGGGAGAGCTATTTCTGTTCTGTAGTCATTGCAATACCAGCCTGGCCATTGGAAAAATGAAGGAAATTTCTACCGCTCACTTTGACTTGCTTTTAAATGCTTTTCCTTTATGTTTTGCACAGCACTGAAATTACATGCAAAGGCTTGTCCTCCAAATACCTTATGCAAACCATGGGGAAAAACCTCTCCTTGCCTGCCTTTCAATTCTCGATGCAGTGCAATGGAAACCCTTTCAAGGAGGCCTCCCATGCTTCTGTCCTGCAGGGATTCATTCTGCTATCCCATACCAGCATCCTACTATGTGCAAGAATCAGCAATTTTCCTTTTGAGGACTCAGATAAATCCCTCAAGCTAGTTTTTTTCAAAGGTTTCTTTCCTACCACCAGGCTCCCATGTCACACACATGCTCCTCTGCTTCTAGGGCCACAGACAAAATCCATCCAGACATTTGGATCACTCTCAAGAACAACCAACATTATATTATGCAATTGCAGGTAAAAAAATGGGCAAACCTCCCCACCCCTTGTTTTAAGAAAGATGTGGTCTTCTGCCCTCCACAGCCCTGAGCCTGACTGCATTGTTTTTATAGCTACCAACTTGGCCATCAAACTTTTCACTGCCAGGACCATGTTCACTCATTCTCAGCGCATCCAAACACAGTGAGTGGTCCATACTACAAAGCAATACAGGGTAAACATTAATGACAGAAAGAAAAACATGCAAAGAGAACAAGAGAAACAGCAAAAACTGAAGCCAGACACTGTTCTGCAGCAAGGGGAAATAAAAACCTTTTACAATGGGGAGAATAAAAGGTGAGAAAGCTGAGGGAGGACAGAAGCAAGGGAAGAGAGTAACATGAACTAAAACTAAGAAAAAGAAACACATGACAACAGTGAATAGAAATAAGAATTTTTAATCTTGAGTACAACACAAACTTTGACAGCCTGTGATATGTGCAACCACAAATTTTATTATACAAACCTATTTTCACAGAGTGATGCTGAACTGGATACTCCACTGATACTGTATTCTTCTCTTGAGGCTCAGTTGTTCAGGGTCTAAGACTATGTAAGACATAAATAGCAAGTAGGCAAAATGGGTAAGCTGTAAATCCAGATATAAAAGACAGGAACTGTCTTTGGTTATGTTGACAAGTGTACTACCTAAAGAAAAGTTATATAACTTCATCAGTGCTAAAATAAAAAAGCAAATAGCAAAGCTGGCTGTTACAGTTTGCTAAGGCAGGATCCTCGTCTCTATTTATAAATTCCAAAAAGGAAATAGAAATCTTTAGATGTCATTTCTCCATTGCTTTAGGGGGCTTTTAAAACAAAAAATGAAACATGCAACTTGAACTGTCCCACTTTCAAAGTTGAAGCTATGTGGTACATCTCCCCATACTGACTACTCTCTCAAGTAAAAATTTGCAGTCTCTCTCAGTAATTGAAGCAAAGGGAAGAAGATTTAAGCTTTGATAATGATTGGCGAATTTCAAATAGTTTGGATAAGCAACCCCCCAAAGTTCAAAATGAATATTCAGATTTTGTTGTGCAGCATGGTCTGCAAATTGAGGATAGAAATCTCTGATGATAACTATCTTAGATCTCCTACAAGATCCTCCACATGCCCTAGTTATGTCTAAGTAGGAAATAACCCCAAACCAGCAACATATTTAGTTATAAAATGCACGGATGTCTGAATTTTCAAAATGAAAATATTGAGGAAATAGAGTCACTTAAAAATCCGAAACTTCCAAATAGTTCAGCTTCATACTGGGCCCATTCCCACACCACCTAGATCTCTTAACTAGTTTATCATTTGTAACTCTTGAAATAGGCAGTCTCCCACCTGCAGCGGTTTTCACAGGTGACTCATCATTGCCTGCCAGAGAAAATCCCCATGCTCGCACCCCCTGGTGACCTTGCAGAAAGACTGAGCACAGTGTGAATCAAGAACAATGGTAGACGAAGTTCTGCATCTCTCCAGCGGCTGAGTGCTTGACTGGGGCCCTACACCAGATTCCCATCTTAGCTATACCATCATAACTGAGCTGAAAGCAACGCAACAGCATTGACATAGCCAAAACCCAAAAGGTAACTATGTGTGAAGCAGGACTACCCATCTGCAGAGAAAATGCCAGGATAGAAGGAGCACAGAAGGGTGAGGAGCTTATGGCTGGCTTTTGCCCAGTGGCAGCCATCACAAACACCACCCTCCAGGAGGAATAATCTTGTTTCTCTGAAAACACTCACTCTTCTAAAGAAGACTATGGGCAACAGCCTAACATTTTCCTGGGATTCATTTATTCACCCGACTCACTAAGTCTGTGTAAATTATCATCATTTACTTGAAAAGAATTGGGAAAGAACCCCAAACAAGCAAAACACTTAACCCAAAATACTCTAGTTCCAGGAAAACATCACTGTATTCTTATCTTTACCCTTACAAGGCTTCCACCATATATCACCTCCAAGGATAAGCATTTGGCAGTGGGAGAAATCACACAGCATGCCATTGAAGTTAAAAGATTTGGTTTTGCTCTCATAGTTGCGACTTACACATTTCACAAAATCAACAAACAATTTATGCTATTTCAGATATGGGTCTTTTCCATCTCAATGGGACTTAATTCCTCCAAGCTGAAAAAGGAAGCCCAAAAAAACCTGAATAAGTAAAGTGACATTATACAAAACATACCCTAAGGCTGCCAATATTTTTCTGTGCAATGAAGCAAAGACTGCATTATCGAGCTAGACCAAACGCCATTTCCAGCAGAAACCTTTCCTTCTTTGCTGCCGTGAGAAGGATTACATTACACAGCACTGCACTAAGCCCATTTATTCCATTCTATTTTTTTAATCAGGCTATAAAAATAATCAGCTCAACTACTCATACTAATCATAGAAATATTAATACAAGACATTAACTACTCTTCTGCTGTGATATTTTCTTCTCTATGCTAAATATGAGGGCTATAAAGTTTATGCTTCCCATAAGTTGCAAGAAATTGTGTTTTACTGCAGAAAGCTAACATCAAAAATAATTACAGTTATAAACATACAGCAAAATACAGTCACACTTGGCACCTATCAAGGTTTTATGTGAAAGATATAGCACAATGCCAGCTGCAGTACGGTTTTGCTTTTTTCAGATGTATAGTGTAAAAATCACTTTTCCAAATTACAGAAGAAAATAATAACAATAATAAAAAAAAAGAACAAAACAAACAAACAAAAAAACCCTTAGAAACATCAACACCCTTTAACAAAACTCTCCACATAGTAAAAATGGGCCAAATTAGACTCCCCAGACAAACAAAACTGTTTAAAAAATGATTTTGATATTCTTTTGATATTGATGTTCTTGGAGACATCAGAAATACATGGAGTTTTTCTCCCTTCTGAATCCAAAGCACATGAATTTCTTAGTTTACAAGAGTATCACCATGCTACCTTTACCAGTATTATTTTAAACAATCTTCCCTCCCCATCTTCCCAGGGCCTCTTTTTATTGGGAAGAGAAACCCTGTTTATTACCATATCCGCTCCTGTAGGCACTACATCATCTACAATTTTTTAATGAATCAACACAGCTTCTTTTAAAAATTAGTCAGGTGCCTTGTCCCACCATGCTTCATAATTGGAAGCTGCCTGTATTTCCACCCCATGGATTCTCAAGATCAGTTTGTAATTACTTCTTTTTTGTGCTACTATTATCTTTTATGTACAAATCCTCCTCTGTGTGAGACAGCAATTGTATTTCCTCACAATTTTCTGTTCTACAGAGTCAGACAAAGCGAAGATTTTAATCTTGCCTCATGAAACAGTCTCTCAGTTCCACAAGGCATTTTAGAAACCTGCCTTGGCAACTAATCCAATTTGAATTTACTTTTTTTAAGTACATATGATGACATTTTTCCATGTAACACCTTACACATACCTTATTCAAAACAGCATTAAGGCTTCCTTGCATTGGAAACATTGTTCCTAACACTGAGATGCGAGATGGTCCATACTACAATCCAATCTGCCCATTTTCCACAAATGTATCACTGATAGCCTAATTGTTTTGGGATTAGCACTCCAGTGTCTGTCCAGTCTCTCCCCACAACCCTGGTGTAAGTCCTCAAGTGCATGACCCTCTGCTTCTGACAGCAGCCTCTCATCCCACATGCACTGTTTTTCTAATTTATGTATTCATCCCATTTCTTGTACATAAAACTCCAGTCTTCATCATAATCCTTCTGATAACTTGTATCGTCAAGATTTTTTTTTTCCCCAGTATCATTGCTTTAGTCGTACAACCAGTAATGGAAACATTATGTTAGACTGATCCCATAGTCAGTCTTCAGCAGCTCCTTTGGTGACCTCCAACCCATTCTCCAGCTCCGATTTTGCCTCTAGGTAATTTTTTTATCCTCTTTTCTTTCCTACAACTCATTCTTAATTCCTATGTTAGCAAATCTCTACACAGCAGATGACAAACAAAGTATTTTGTTCAAGTCCATATGGATTTGATATATGATTACTTCTTTTGCTTAGAGAATTAGCTTAGCTATCTTTTCAATTAAGGATATCTGCTTAGTCAGGCATGACCTTCTTGTGGAGAATCTACACTGTATTTTAACTCATTTATCTTGTTTTCTGTCATTTGCTTATTCTTTCCATAAAACTTTTTTTGTAAGAGATTTGTATACAATTGAGATCATACTAATGTTCTTTAACTGAGCCATTTTTTTTTTCCCCGATTTAAGTACTAGTTTTTATTCCCCCAGGTCATACCAATTCCTGATGTGATATATTTATTAAAAGTACTTGCTGTTGGAATTGCAATTATATTATGAAAGTTCTTGGATGTGGATAATATGGTCTCTTCTGATTTAAACAATTACATAATTTAAGTTATGCTTCCCCCTGGAGGTGAGAATTTCCATTTCTGCATAATCATTCCTATTAGCTGCCCTGCATATGTCCCAGGTTCAATAGCATTATTAAAATATGAGGAATGCTACCTATTAAATCTAAAAACTATCCATACATCACTGCTAAGGTCAAAACTTTCATCTTTTTACACTGACTGTACTTCCATTTTTATATTTTATAATTTTTATTATAACAAACCAAACTTGCATCTCAGGTGAATTCTTGGAAATTTACAATTCATTTCCATTTTTTCTGATTTTTAAGGTACGGTTCTCTGTACTGGTCAATCTCCTTTCCATTCCTAGCATACTCCTTGCTTACCCTTAATATTATTTTTAGGGTGATCATTTAGCCAGTGTAATATGGGGAATATTTTTACAATGTAGATTAATCATACATTTATATTAATTCCCGCAGTTTTTTGAACCTTTGAGTAAAGGTGACATTCAGGCGTGCTTTATATAGTAGTCCTTGCACTTTTTATTCCAGATCATTTAACTACTGTCTGCAAATTCTCAAATATTTGTCCTTTGGAAGCCTTACAAACCTATGGCTGTTTCTCAGTCATTCTCTACCTTACTAAGGATGTCTTTATTCCCATCCACCTTTGGCTCCCTGTAACACTACTTCAGTACAGCTTTTATCTTAGTTTTTCTTCCAGATGTTTTTTTTTAATTATTATTATTATTCCAGGAGGATCTATTTCATCCCATCTTCCCTTTCTCAAAGCTTTATGCCTTTTGTGTGCACAGACACCCAACTGAATCCGCTTGCCAGTACAAGCCTTCCTGCACATATTTCCATGTTTCGGATAACACCTTTTTTCCCTTTGGCACAGATGGCCCTCAGGTTTCCATGCACCTTCCTCGATCCTTAAATTAATCCACCAACACTTCCACGATTCACAGTGACCTCACCCAAACTCCCAGACAGTTGAGGTGGGATCCTTTCACTAACTGTATCTTTACATCACAATTTTTACCAGCAGTGGGACTTGGTTGTGGTTTTTTTTCTTGCTAGCTATCTCCTAATAACATTGTTCCTTTATCCATGTCTGTAGTCTCATTTATCCAATTTTAATTTCTCTGTGCCCTCAAGGCTTGCATAGGCATCACTTGGGTTTCTCACTTTCTCCTATATCCCATTTCATCAGTTTAAAACTATTCTCATCAATCCCATAAAATGAGGAAGCTGCATATTGTGCACCCACTGACAATAACTTTATTTTGTTACTAACATATAACACTGAAACAGCACAAAACTTTATTGCACAGTTCATTTCACAAGCTTCTCATGTCTTTGTACTCTTTCTCTAGAGGCCAACAGATCTACTAGAGATTATCTCAGCTTTCACTTGTACCATCCCCCATCTTTTTACTGTCACTCTCGATCTACTCCAACATGAGCCTCACAATATCACTCCTCACTCAAAATAGTGTTTGTAAGAACTTTTCCCACTCCCTTCTGGTTTCTCTTCAGATTCAGGTATCTTACACCCTTGTAAGCAGATTTTCTTTTTGCTATCTGGATCCCCTTTAATGTTTCCATCTGTGCTCTGCAAGTAATCTGTAATGATCACAGTCTAAACCCAACATGCGCCAACGTGCATTTTTTAATGCCTCACATTCCAGGTTCCTCAAACTGGGGCTAAAAAAGAAAATGTATACTGCCTGATTCCAGGTATCATTTCAGCTTTTCTGAGGCAGTCACATTTTCTGCTATTTACTGTCCAAAGTAAAACTCTTTTCAAGATTTCCAAGCCATTTTGATAAACTGAACTAAAAATACAAATTCTTGCATCCATCTGGGTTCGTATGTCCTAAGAGCAATGGCTGCAGCATGAACTCAATTATATTCAAATATGTTCTATATTTAAATACGCTGACAAAATCTACATTACACCAATGAAATCAAACATAACAGTACAAAAAAAAAAAAAAGTACTGGAATTTTTTAATGGGAAATTTCTTCTTGCTAATTGCACAGTCAAGTACACCATCATAGTGAATGTAACCATGTGTTTTCCAGTTTTGCTTTGATACCGTGTTAAGAACTTCCTGTGATTCTTCCTGAGCCTTAAAGTGTCTGGCCATTTTTTTTCAAGCTTAAACATATAAGGTGTGCAATTTTACTAGATACCAGCTTCCTTTCAATATTACTATTTAACCTTTTTTTCACTGTCTCTAAAATAAGCTTCTGGATATCATGTATGAAGCACATGTATGGTATTCTCAAGTAGAAATACCAAAACCTCAAAAGCAGAGAACAAATAATGAAGAACCCCATATGTACACATTTAAAAAACATAATAATTCTTAGTTTAATAATTCTGGTGTCTGTTTTGAATAGATTTTGCATGTTTTATGTCAGCAGCTCTCACTGCTAGGACCACTGAATTTTCCGGTGAAATATGTCTTAATAGTTCACCGTTTCATACATTTAGCTAGCATGAGTTTAAGCTGAACTTAACCCCACACTGATTCAATTCCCAGACATTTATACCTTTACTAAAGATGATTCATTTTACATTGAACACCAGGCTTTGGGCAGACCTTTAAAGCCCTGCAAGAGTCAGAAGAAAAACAACTCCAATTGCATAGATGAGGAATTAAGTTTGGATATACCAAAAATTGCTCAACTGGGATGCACAATGAGGGCTGCCATTCAACTGACCTTTTAAAAAGGATTCCTTATTCCTTTAAACATTTTTTTTTTCTGTATTCTTCTAAACACAAGCAACCAAAATGTAATATTGCTTTGATTCTTGGGAGGTTTAAAGCTGCATATGGATATAAGAAACACTGAAGTGCTGTGAGGGCCTACACCAGTACCACAGGTGCCTATATAGGTTCAGAACATCCACTTTAATGAAAACAGTGCAGCTCATCAGCTCCTCTTCCAGACACCCTGACACCTCACATCCCAGCTTCATGTCAACCTGCTCCATATACATACTAAGACCAACCACAAATATTATTTCAGCAAATCCCCGTAGCTCCTACTTCTGATCTTTATTTGAGCTTTGAAGAAGACAGGATAAACTTAACCCATCCAAGAAGGAAGCAGTCTTCAGAGCATATGTTTCTCTAATGCTCTGTTCCAGTCCAAGGAGCAGCTCTCAAAGTATTGCTCTCCTTGATGGCCCTGGGAGAAGCATTTTATCTTTGGATGAAAGTGCAACAGAGAGCCCACAAGATATATGACACACAACCAATGTATTTATGAGGCCTACATGACTTTCTCATAGAAGTGAAATTGTACTTTAGCTTATAATTAAATTGCCCATCACCTTGCAAGGCAAAACTCTATTCTCAAGATGCTCATCATGAAGTCCTATATCTACGATGACCTTCCACAGGCATTAAACAAAAGTTAAGTTTCATTTAATGAGCTACAAATTTTGGTTTGCTACTTTGCTATTATCAGATTGTGGGGGGGGACACACACAGGGAAATACCCTCTGAAATGACTTTTCAGGGAGTAGATATTTACAATGAGAAGACTTTCAAGAAACCAAAAGATTGTCTTTAGATGCATTATTCTGAATTGCCCAGACACAACATTTGTAAGGCATCTTTCACCATACTATAAATATGAGAACACAGCATAGTAGGGAGGAACACGCTCCTTCCAAATATCTATTTATTTTAAAGTCAGCATTATAACATTTGTTAAGTGAACTCAGGGAGACTGAATACCCATGTTATTTAGCTGGAGCAGTTTTTAAAAGATGAAAGGAACATTCTTCAGGATGCCTCACAGGATGCAATTCCTTTAACAAATGGCATGTCTGGCTTTAATAAGTGCACACATTTCTTTATAAACTGCAGAAACAGTCAAAAAGGTTTTCTTTGGAGTCAAACGTATTGGAAAGAGGGTGAAAGAAAAAACACAACCTTTAAAAGGTTCTCAAAAGCACTCAATTTGCTATATTAATAGGAAATCTTTCATAATAGACAGCCATACTTTTAGATTAACCAAGCTGCAATTTTAAAAACTAATGTTAGAGACAGTAAATACACCCTAAGCCAGACTGTGTTCTATTATTGTGATGCTTCGAGCATGCTGATACGTTGCTGGTCAATGTTATTTACTATCATTATGTACACACCTGCTGGACAGCCACATCCAACACAGCATTAGTGCTCTCATCATAGCTCAGTCTTGCAGCTCATCAATTGCCCAGATGAGACCGTGGCAAGATGGACAGGCTGCAAACATAACTCACTGCTTCCCACGGGACACAATGCAGAAATGAGCCCTTGCATTCTTCATCTTCTGAAATGGGTGCATGCATCCATCAGAAGGTACCTGGGTCAGAAAACATCTCCCCAGCTCCCAGCATCACAGGGGGGCTGAAACGGTGCTAATTACACACAAAAACTGGTGCTCAGGCTGCCAGCTAATGACAAATGAAGGGTACCCTAATTCATGGATAGGCGAAGCTGAGAGCAAAAACAGATGAATAAGGAATTGCATTACTTCTGTGTTGTAGAACCATTTTTTTTTAAGGCTAGGAGAAATCATAATTCTTGTTTGCTGTCAAGCAAAGCCTAAGGACTCAGTGTTGCCTGTATACTGAGTCAAAAAATTATCCTGGCTAGTGGATAGCTGGGTAAACATTTGAATTACCTGCTGCAAGTCATTCTTCACACATCAAGATACATTAAAAAATGAAATCCATTTATCTGTTAACTATGAACACTTATAGAACTGCTGAATACACATCACTTTGTTTTAGTAAAATTGTCTGACAATTAACAATTTTCATGACAATGTTTAGTACCGATGCAATTCATATTTCATTACCCAAAACCAATATTTTATTTGGTTGTTTGGTTGAGGTTTTTTTCTCTTTTTTGAAACTGAAAAGAGCTCTGAAACTTTCATAGCACTCCCCTTTTGAAAAAGGTATAAATATCTTGGTTACCTTTCCCTAGCTACCAGGATCCCAAGGAGCTTAAACGCACCACTGATTTTACAACATTTGCCCAAGCTAAGATTTCCTAATACAATAAATGTTTGGGGTGCTTTCTTTGTTTATGTCAAGTCTATTTTAAGTCCAGTTGCAGTGAGGTGAGAAAGTAAAAGAGAAAAGCCCAGGGCTCAGGCATACTTCCTTCAATCCTTGGAAAAAGCGAACATTCAATTTTTCTCAAAATTCAGAAAATTAAAGCTGAAGTATTTAGAAGCAGTTTTGATGTTGCTGAATGTATTCTTTAGAAAATCACTGAAGACTAAAAAGGCATTTGTCTCAATTTCTGGAGGAATAATTTTGTGGAAATTTAAGAGATCTTATACAGTATTTTTACCACATTCAACACAAGTGTTATCAGACATTTATTAATTTTTTCCATGGAAAGTATTAGTAATGTTGTCTGCCTGTATGTCAGCTTTCATTTAAAAGTTCCAGAATTCTTTACATAGGCTTTAAGTACTTTTAACCATATATCAACATGGTGAAAAGAAGGTACAGATTTTGCCACCAATTCTGACTCAGTCAGCTGCTGAAGACTTTCCTAAAACACACCTCACCCCCTTCCTTTACAGTGTGTTTCACTTACCACCCAAACCTTGCTATTGCTGAAGTCCTGTTCTGTCTAAAGGCACCCTGGTACCCTGGTACATGGCTAAGGTGAGGGAGTCCTCACAGCTCCATCCACAGCAGGCTGTGCCTGTATTTTCACATACTGAAGCACACATTTTTCAATGTGTGCTTTTGACCAGGGATTCTCAGACCTCACAATGTGCGGATGGCAATTCCACATTGACACTGTCTGCAGGTCAGCCGCTTCTACCGTCATCACATACCTTCATGACATCTACAGCAAACATATGCATGGAAGGTGATTTAAACTGTAAGTGGATCTGTACTTACTTTTAATGTCCTTTAAGCAAGCATACAGATGAAAACGAGAAATGAACTTACTCAAAACCTTTTTAGAGGGTTAAGAAACTCTCTTTAAATAGTCCTGTCACAATCTACGGGATCTTTCATCTCATATATTAGCTTTTTTAATGATGCAAGAATATCTAGTCCCATCAGCTGGTTGCATTTCCTTACTGCTCTGAGATATGATGTGCCTCCTGAACAGATAAGGACACTTGGGCAAACTTCCTCTCGTATCTCTCCAGAACACTGTCTGAGAAACTACTGAACACATAAGCTCATAGGCCACACATGCTATCAGCACCATTTTAAAATGATCAGTAAATGTTGGGTTTGGCTTTCAAATATGCAGCATGACAAGGCTTCTGCTTGAAAGATGACATTTAATCAGAATTATTATATGTAATAAATATGTAGATTATATAGGACATAAAGATATGAGCTGTTACATGCCATGGAGCAGCACAGAAGAACTCCCAACTGTTGTGGATATAGCTTAAGTGAACATATTGACAAGCATTACACAACTTCTTGAGGAAGATAAAAGACCAACTGGTGTTAGGAATGCATATTTAAACACACAGTGATGAGGAGCAAAAATTAAGGCTGCGCCTGCTTATGTTCTACCAATATTTTCACAGAGGGCTTGGAAAAATCTTCACCCTGTCATCTGCAGTACAACTTGTGTTTATGGACAGAAAAGAGACTAAAGAAATCCAAACTGGTGCTTCTAGTTGTAACATACCATGTGAAATTTAACTCCTGTGTTGCTACTGAGAGCAAAATACAGAAATCATCATTAAACTACAACTGCAGTTCACCTATGAGGATCTTTGTGGGCCAGCTGTGATGGAGTGATGTTCTGTACCATGCATCAGGGAAGTAGCCTGGAACTTCCCACATTTTCTTCTCTGAAGGTTTGGGCTTTGCACTGGTAGAAACTTCCCTCTTTTCACAAAGGATGATTTTCTGCATTTTCAGTGACTATTTGACTAAAAAAAATGCAGTCCATTCTGACTTCTTGAAAAATTACAGTTTTCAGGCAAGGCTGAAAGGGAATTACTAAATAAAGATGATGATTACGGACCACCATTTTATCTGTGGATGCATAGTACAGATTTAGCATGAGTAAAAGGAGAGATCAAGGCTATTGCCACTGTTCCCCAATCCTTGAAAAACAGGAGGATATTACTGAATGAAGCTCCTAGATGATTTCAGGGGAGTAGCTCCCTAACATACCAGATGAGATAGCAGCCCCTAATACCCTCAGAACAAGCAGGAAGATCAGCATTATGTTCAAGGAGGTTGTGTCAGTAAGGCACCCAAGGGGATTTTGTGCATCTAGGAATACCACTAAAATCTTTAATTTACACTGCTTTAAAATAACTTGCCAGGCAAACAGGAAGGAATTGTGTTGTCCTCTACGAACTATACAGCTAACTAGCAGCAGCTGCCCTGATGCCAAGTATGACTATTCCCTAATTTTGCCAGTTTTGAAGAGAGGCACAGCAGTGGGTTATTTACAATCACTCTCCAGAACTGTGTCAGAATTTTCTAGCAAAGACTAGTTTACTTGTAAGAGTGTGGAAAACAAGCCAAAGATATTTAGGTAAGTTAAACTTCTCTTTGCTATGCTTTTAATTATATTAGGATGTAGCAGCACTTGAACAGAGATATCTTTCATGGAGAAATACCTGTATGACTGATAAGCCTCTGAACTCCTCTAAAAATACAAAACTAGCTTACTTAGCACCAGTATTGTTTCCACTTCTATTTACATGCAGTGATACAATATCAGATTGATGGTATTAAAAAAACCAAACAACCAAACAACACATTCCAAAGAGAATAAGGTTCATTTAAATACATGTCCTCAGGCAATGAGAAAACATTATTTTATATTTCAGGTGAAAAAAGTCATTGTTTTAACTTTATCTTTACATTATGAAAACCTGTTAATAGGATTTCTTGATTAAGTATGCAACCATTCTGCAAACTTCCAAGAAGAAAATAGTGACCTTTCTGTATTTATCTTTTAGATCGAAAGCTCGAGATTATAAAGAAAACAATATTTTCAATATCTAAGATGCTGTTCCAGAGCTATTTCAGTGCCCTCCATTTACCTATTACTTCAACTGTGTCATAAAGGGGATCAACTTAGCAGAAGCTTTCCAGGGCAGCATAAAAAGGAAGAGTGCCAACTCACTTTACCCTGTGAACCTTTGACTTTGTGGCTATTATACTCAAGAACCAAGCTGAGCTGTGTCTTATAACTCATGTAGCTTGCACATAAGATAATAAGCCTCTTAGTTTGGGATAATCTGCATTCAGTGGATATACAAAATCAATTCTGTTTACACATCACAAGTGCTCAGGAAGATGGTTTCCTCTCTGCTTTATTAAGCAGTGCATGGAGCATCCACTTGCTTTGTCAGCTATGTATTTTACAGCTATGTATTTTGCGCTTAGTCATCTGCAAGTAAGTTCTAGTTATCCTGTTTTTTCTACTTAAAACCGTCTCCTGACCAGCTAACTCCAATCTGATATTTACATTGCTCTTACTACTGTGCCCCCCAGAAACTTTCATGGGAACTGCATGTGTTTACCTCATCTGTAGGTGGATATCTTGTGTAGAGGTACACTCTGCATCATGCATAAGTGTTACACTGGGAAATAAAGAAAGTTTTTGGTGCCATAATGATCTATTTTAACCATAATACAAGGCAGCACAATCTAAACCATTTTCTTAACCCTGAAGGGCTTCTGAGGTTTTGCAGATATATCTTTTCATGTCAGTAGTCTGATTTGCTCAAAAGCTGCAGTCCTCCCCATATCAAACCTCTTGTCCAACCATGGACAATGCAAAACACTGCAGAGCTCAAGGCGTGAGCTACAGAGCTCTGCAAAGGAAGAGTTCAGTGAGTGTCAATGAGGTCACGCTGGCATTCAAAGTGCCTCAACTATTCAAGCTTGAAGAAAAGGAAGTGTAATTACTTGAACTGTGATCAAATGGTAGTATAAAAGGTAAATCAGCAGCGCAGAGGTAAACTCGATCATGTAAGTATGTACACTATAACAATGGGAAATACAGGAAGATGGTAGATGAGCCTCAGTTAATTACAAATGGTGTGCACATGATCAGTACAAAAAGCAAATGGCAGAGTTAGAGGCTGGAAAATATCTAAGTGTAACAGGGGAGTTTATATGGCTAGTGCATGAACCAAATGCATGATTTTAACACTGTCTAGAACAGCCAGCATGTGGATGAGGTCACATATCATGCCCTCATGGCTTCATTGAGAAATCTGTGTCACTAAATAATAACTGATAGAGCAGCATAGGGCTTGTTGTGTTGGAAACATCTTTAGGAGAGGTAGACTTTGGTCTCAAACTGCTGGATTAATTTTAACCCCTTTAGGTGCTGTTTGATCACCCACACCAGTGCAATGCTTGGTATTTATCCTCTAACCTAATGAAATTGAGATTTGAAAGAGAGACAGGTCCTAATCACTGGACACAGGCAACCATATGTAATGGGACAGAGGGAGCATCTCGAGCTAGGCAGAACACAATATCCAAAAGAGAAATCTGCAGTGTCAAAAGGAGGCAATGCATGTTTCATGTCCTAACTGCCAGCTCAGGGTCTGTAGGGTTATGGCCAAGATGCAGCCAGGGAGGACAGCTCTTTCTGAAGCTTGCATGTTAGCCAGGCAGTGCCTGCACCTCACACAGCAAGGGCTGCAGCTACCTCTTCTCTGGCTAAACCCACTTTCCTGTGTCTTCCAACAAAAGGTGCAAAAACGTTTGACATCAAACAACTGAATTGAATCTATCGCACATCTCAATACTTCAGATGAATCTGAATTTTGGAAGTCAGAAGGCTGAGGATGTCTTTCTCCAAGGTTTTCACTCCCCAGGAAGCCCCTCATATGTCCAAACTGCAGCAAAGACATTGTCCTGTTCACAAACTCAAAGTATCAGGCTCAAGATAGATGCTATCTAAACCAGGGCAGAAGCACAGCCTATGTCAGCAGGAGGTGGCTATCATAAAACACATGCTCCTCACTAATAGTACAACTTTGCCTGTACTTAGATATCTCTGTATTAATACCCTGTGCATTCCAGATGTTTTGATTTTTCATGTATTTGCAGCTTTGCCTTTTTTCTTTTTTTTTTCCTTTTTTTTAAGCAGCATTAATAACTGCTCCATTTTTTTTTTCAGAGAGAGAAAATAATGTGAAATCATGACTGCTCCCTAACTCTTCTCCCTTTGCTTAAAATGAGCACCAGGCCTGGGTGACTTCCTTATTGCATAAATGCCTTAGTAGTCAGGGGAAAAGCAAAGAAAAGATGGATCCATTACTCAATAGCAAAAGATAGTTTTTAACAAATGGCATGGGGGAAGCAGAATTTTGAATGTCTTTCTCATATCAGACAGACTTCACTAATAGGATCAGCTGTGACCATGCATCTTTTGTAATTAATGACAGCAACAAAATCTAAATAGAGAAAGAATGAAATGAGACAAGGTGCTGGATCTCATGAATCTTTTCCTAGGGCACTCCAAGAGCTAACTGATGAAAATATCTGTGTTCTTAGTATTTATCTGAATTCACTCATAATGGGTGAAATACCGGAAGATTTGAAAAGGGCCAATGTTGTGTCTGCCCTTCAAATACATGAGGGGATTTAGGAATTAAGATCAGCTAGGATGATCATCTTTCAAGGGCAGGGAGAAACCCTCTAAATGCCTAGAAGACTTAAAAGATGATTACCAGCAAAAATGGCTCTAGGAGTTAATCAGAAGCTTAAAACATTACCATGCCATGGTGCAAAACAACGTACTTTCACTAGGATTTACAAATATTTGTCTGCAAGAAATTTAATATAAACCTTTCACTGCACTCAGCCCTGGAATACCATCTGAAAATCCTGTTTCAGAAGAGACATGAGCTAACCTGAGAGACTCCAGAGGGCAACAGGAGTGGACTCTTCAGGAGCTCAGTGTATTGACGCTTCCATCAGCATCACTGTTTGTGTACGGATATCGAGGCCTGCTTTCACCAAGACTTCTGAGTCCACTAAGATTCCTCAGAATCCAAATTCTGGGAAAGATCATACAAAGAAAACTGTTTCAAACAATGCTTTGACTGAAAGACAATTCGTGCCTCCCAGAGAAGCTGAGCTGAAAAGTTCTGACCCTGCCTGATACCAGTTTCTAACAGCCATCCACTGCTGTGGAGCTGCTTGGGTAATCCCACCATACCATAAGCACCCTAAACCAAAGACTCTTTTCAAAACCATGCAAAAGGACTTCAAATAATGCTGGAAATTTGGATTAAATAAAGTTCTTTTGGTCTCATCACTTAACCAGTGGGCAAGAGTAACAACAGAAGATAGGAGCTGACTTTCAGACTAGAATACTACAGTTCATCTACCAAAAAAGAAGAAATACAGAAGCATATCAGATACAAGCGATAATAAATACATAGCCATTGCTATTTCTTTTTACCAAATTTGCATGATGTTCTTTCCACTTCCATACAATAATGTCTTAACTGTAGAACAATTCCTGTATTGTTATCATACAAATAAACTTAGTAAAATTGAATTTATGAAGTATCATTTTACTCTACTAGAATATCCACAACATTAAATAAAGGCATAAATCTGAAAAATTCAACTCCAAACTCTAGCTCCTCTTTTGATAACAGGACACTCAAAAGTTATACACGTCATATTTACAGGGTCAGTTTTGGACAGAAAAGAATTGTTTTGCAGAAACAACTGGACTTGATGGGGTTGTTACAGTAGGACTAATATTTCTGAGCTTTCTCATCCAAATTTTGCAAAGTTAGTCCAGATTTACACGGTACTGTTTGACTGGCATCTGCTGAAACCTCTAACACCAAAATACTATGGTTCCAATTCATATGAGGCACTTAGGTATTGCACTATACTGTCAAACCACTATAATTTTGCATATACATAAAAAGTTACATACTCTATATGAAATACATTCTTACATTCTACGTATGACAAAGTGACATTGGTAAGTTATGTTATAGAACAAGGATTTATTAATGAGGAATATTTAAGTGTCAGCTGTTCATTTCCTTAATTTATTCTAAACTTGAAAACCTCTGACTGATTTCAGGGAGACATAATATAAAGAAAAAATCAGTCTTCAAAAAAATTATACCTAATTTCCCCCAAAATAGTGGCCTTTTCAAAATCCCCTCATCTAGATGATTTAAGCTTTTTTGAGTTGGGGAGGAAGAACTGGTGGAGGTTTTTTCCCCTCCCTATTATTAGACCTTATAGTATAAGAAATGGAAGAGCCTGAGCTTCCCAAGGCAATGCATAGTTCTTTCTTTCCAATCCTGCCAGGTCCCAAAGGAAGAGACTTCAAAGTGGGTATACTTTTCCAATTGAAAAATAGTTCTGCAAGCAGTGCAACTACTGTAACTTGGTTTCCAATACATCTTTTTTTTTCCTGTGATTGACTGCTGACTTTGTAAACTGAATTATACTTTGGGTGCAGCATGCATTCAGTGTGAAAAAGTTCCCATCAGAATTCACGCAATCTCTTCCACACTTTGAATTTGCCTCTCTGGTGAATTGTCTGAGCTGTGAACTACAACCCGAGCTTGTCCCTGGGGTATGGCTTTCATGAGGTCTTACCCACACGTGAACCCTCTGATGTTTAAGAAGAGTTGAGCACACACTGCAGCTTTTCACTGAATATGATATTAATCAGGTCTTCCTTCTCCATCCAGCCAGCAATTTTCCACAAAATTATAGAAAAATATAGGCATGTACCATTTGACAGGTACAGAACAGAGTATCCTATACAGCATACAGTGCATACTGTATATCATAGAAATGCAGTATTTTTGAGACGCTTACCTCTCCATCGTAATTGCACAAATTCAGATAATGGGTAAAAAGGTTACTGATGAAAGACAGCCTGCCAGGGTGTTTTGACATGACCAATTTTTGCAGGAAATCATGCTTAAAAAAAGCTAATGTATACTTCATGCTTGGGTCTGAGTCATGATCTCACAGCAAATAAGAACAGAAGTTGGCCTACCATTCCTTACCTAAACAAATGTCCAGACATTCAGTTTTCAATAACCATAACTCCAGTTTATATACTGCATAATCTTAATTGGAAGGAAGCATGTTCGGTTACCCTATTCATCCTCCAGGTGAGGTCATACATCAACCGCTACAGGAATAAACGCACACAGGCAATGAAAGAATGTCTATTGTCTCATCCCTGTTTCCACACTGCAACTATAAATTCCAAGTTATTTTAATAATGTTCTTTTCCATCTTGAAAAGTTTTTCTATAGATCTCTTTTGCATTTTGATGTCTAATGGTCCATGTTATTTCTTCATTTCTAATACTAATATACTAAAATGAAATCATACATTCCTTACTGATTTGCAAATTTATGTCTCAAGCTTAAAATTTTGAAGAGTTAACCATATTAGGACGAACATATTTGTTACCAACCTTAGTTTCATTATAGTTTTTCAGACTATTCCACAAGACAGCAGAAATTGACAATTTTTATTTATTTATCTTTTTTTTTATTTTGCAGTCACAGTAAAAACTCAGCATTTTAAAAGCAAAACCAATAAAAATATATACTGGCAGTAAAGAAGACAACTAGCATTAAATTTGTGAGATAATGAACACTTACATATACAAGTACTTGTAAGATCCATGTTCTGTGTCTTGATGAATATTAAACAGTTTCGGAGGAAACAAAAATACCGTAGGCTAAATACGAATATTCTTTGCTTTGCTGTTCTTTTAATAATGGACTTCCTTGGAAGACTAACCAGTAATCTTACATGTGTTCTGTATTTGTAGGTATATCTCTGTCAGGAAATGCTGTGAAATTGAAGTTCCTGACAGATGAAGTTCTTGGCCTTAAACATTCCATAGCTATTATTTGAATGCCAAAAAGAATAGTTTCCAAACTTTGCCCATGATTCAATAGCTCTTTATTTAAAAACCATAACAAGCTTGGAGATAATTAGTAATACACTGATGGATTATAGTCATTGTTAAGCTGGAGTTTGTCATAAAAATAAAATGGGGGAAATATAATTAATTCCACTTTCTGTGGTGCTTTTATTGCTTGTTTTGCATGAAAAGGCCATAGATATGAATCCCACTATATCCCTAAAGTCCTTTGGCCCCTATCTAATAACGAGGGATGGGAGAAACAGGTTTTGTCTAGTTTTGGATCCAACTGAACATGAGACCAAGAATTTAGTACAAAGGTATTGGCCTTGCATTCCAATTACCATAGTCTGCAAAGTAAAGTGCAGAGGAGAAACCAGCGAGGAAAATCTAATGGAAAAAAACAGAGTGAAAAATAAAACAAAGTGAAACGATGTGAAGCCAAATAAAGCAAATATCAAAACTCAATAAAATGGGACAGAGAAAGGAAATTGAAAAGGCAGTCATTAGTATATTCTCTGCTTTTCTTGGAGGAAAGTATGGGTGACAGAAATTCATAAAGTTCTTCTATCAGTAACACATCCCAGAGGTAAAAAAATCATATTTTAAGTGATTCAGTCTTGAAAGAGAGAATGAAAATGAAAGGTTTACCTATCTCCATTTTTTTCAAACCAGCAAATCCAGAAATGATGTTGACTTTGCAAAGATAGCCACTTTGCAGATGGTAAATGCCAAAACTGAGACTGTCTCACCCCACGTGCACATGCGCTGAGTCTTTCCCTACCTGCGCATCCCCCATCCTTGATGAAGGTCATTCCCTTGTTCTCTGCACAAAATGAAGAGGGCTCTTTTCACACACATGGAGCCAAACGCTTCATCTTAACTATTCTGGATGTGGACATAGGGTTTACATACCACATGCATGTCAGGCCTTGGTCTGAAGACCAAGCAACAAATTTTGCAGCCTGTGCCTCAGTAGTCCTCATTACTGTATTAAAGTAGGTAAATATTTGTGAAATGCCGTTCTCACACCAGTCCCTATAAACTAAGAATCTTATTCTACCCCTTCTACCCGTTTTAGCAAAATGAGAAGCTAGCATCCAGAGAAATTATGGTCATTAAATTCAGGTGAAGGGTAACAGTTAAATACAAGATGACCTTCTTGAGTCCTTTATATTATATTATAGAGTACTTCATGCAATAAAACCGTAGCTGACATTGATTGCAGTTACTCTTCTGTGTGTACAGCACTGCAAATCAGAACCCATTGTCTCAGACTTACGCATCCAAAAACTAAACGAAAAAGCACATCCACACAGCCAGTACTCCCCTGCAAAAGTTCATAGAATCATAGAATGTCAAATACCTGTGGCCTTTAATGGCTTTACCTATAAATACTAGTTTTCTCTCTGCCACAAGCTGCCCCCCTGCTCATACAATCCAACTTATCAGTTAAGCACAACTCATCCATGCGCAACGCAGGGCAGGAATCCTGTAGAAAAAAAAACAACCCAACACAGAATAGTAATTAAAATGAGTCATCATGCTTTACAGTCCCATTAAAACTGTAACTGCAATTTTGGATTCCCTATCTGTTAAGCACTGAGCTTTGCAGGATTACTGTCTGTTGACATCATTCATGCATGTAATATCTTTGGTTTTAATTTAAAATAATTTGAAAGAAACCAGAAATGCCATCATGTTGTTCATGAAGACATGTAAAGCTCACTAATAGGAACTAGTCCAGCAGTCATAGGTTGATCTCTTGTGCACACAGCAGGATTTTAACACAGACACACAGGGCTATGGGGTTTCAGTGATACTGCATGACAATAGATGAAGGCTGGTCAAACAGATCTTCCCTTCCACATCAAGCTGTTCAGGACCCTGCTTCCCACCTGACAGAGCCTCATGCTCCCACTTCCCCATTCAAGTCCCTCTAACACACTTGCTCCTAAAATCCATTCCTCCTTTGCCATTTTTAGCTCCTCCAGTCCCCAGGCCTCTTCCATGGGAGCTCTCAGCCTCCCCTCACTATGCTCCCTGTTTCAGCTATCACATTCAGCTGGTACCTGCCCTCTGGCACCTCTCCTGCTTTCCCTTTTTCCCTTTTCTCCTTTTCAAGACCGAATGAGCACCTTCAGCTGCTGCTCACATTTAACCTCAGCCCCTGGGCACTGCTCTGCAGCTCCTGTACCCTTCACTGCTTCTTTTGCCTTCTGCCATATCTGCTGCCCTTTCACAATCCAACTCTTCAACTGCTTCTCACAAAGCATCTTCCAAATCACTTTGGCCAGCACTTGGACTCCACTGGGGGCCATCCATCTGGTCCCATTTTCAGAGAAAAGCCACACATTCTGCATTTCCATCACCCTCACATATCCCTTCAAAAATACTAACATTTTGTCTTCAACATGCCTTGCAAAAAAAACTCACAGTAACATCCTGCCTAAGGTACACAAATCATCCCAATGCAGAAAGCCAGCACATAACAGGTATTAATTCATGCTCCAGAAAACAGTAAGTGTAATGCTATAAATACTAAAAGCACATGCCAGGTTGCAGCTCTACTGACAGCCACTAGGTTTTTCTTTTAGAGAAATCTCACCTAAAACACTAAGTGGTGAGTGCAACCCTTGCATTTAGTTGCAAAGCATTGTATAGCCCAAAAACATTTAAATAAAACGAGTAAAAGCAGGCCCCGGTGAGATGCATAAAGATCACATCCCTTAAAAGGACACACTTGCTATTCTGTAAATCCTACATAACTTCTTTTACTCAAGGCACCAAATAAATGAAAGAACACAAAGAATATGAACTACTGCTTCAAAACCCTTAACTTGGTGAAAAAAACAGTTACAAGGCTTTCTGAGAATGTTTTCAAATGTTAAGAACTTGACTGGGAAACATCATTTACTATGGCATCAATAAATACTTGGTTACCAGAGTAGAAAAATTGTAAATCTGTGGGGTTTTTTTGGGTGAGAATAAAGGTTTTAATTTCTTGTGTATTTCACAAGATCAAAAATGAGTTTCCACATTACGTCCCTAAATACATTCAGTGAGTGAGCTGAGAAGTTTAAGCCCTCCCACATCCAGTTTTTCTATTTGCTCTCTTCTGCCTTTAATAAAGTGCTTCAGACCCAGTTTCCTTTGTAGAAACAAACAGATCATCCATCTCCCTGAGTAAGATTAGGTGTCATCACTTCTCCCTTCTTTGTGAAATAATAAAAGTCATACTGCAGAGAAAAAAAAAAATCTTTTAAACCTTATTCAGGCAGGAATAAAAACTGTGACCTTGGATGCCATGTGTGTGAAATGAAAATACACAGTTTCAAGTTACAAAGATCTACAATTTACACGTCTTTTTCCTATGGATTTAGGACAGAGGGGTAGCAATTTCTATCTGAGATTGAAAGGATTCTGCTTCTCATTCATGTTTAAATATAAAACCTATTAAAAGTTCAATTAGAATACTACTACTTTTATTTCCAAATAGAATGGCAACTTATCCTCATTTTTCACCATGCAGATCAAGTGGCTACTTTTAAATGCAGTTGTAAGGACTACTGTAACAAAAACTAAGTTAAAAAGAGGCAATGGTAATGTTCCTGCAGCCCATTGCTCAACAGATCAGTGAAAGTAGATCATAATCTTATATTATCCTCCACATTTGTTTGCATTCTGAAAGCTTATAAGCCTTTCCAAATACACTTGATCTGTTTAGTTTTTATACAAGAAATCAACTCACAGCTGCCTTTTAAGGACCCATGAACAGGAGTTTTACTTGCAAGGTTGAATGAGGTTCTGTGCCTGCACTGATACCTATTTTCTCACGTCATTTAATCTTTCTCATGCTTGCTAATAATTTCAAATTATCATTTCAAATAAAGCTTCACTATACAGGGTCACATATAGACTGTAAAAGACTGTGATTTACCACTTTGACAGCTCAACATTTTTAGCCTGTATACAGCAATCAGCCACAAATGAACAACAAAAATGTTTTGAGTCTTTCTATTTTCAAAACAAATGCTTTATGTACCAGAATCTGTCATTTAGAAACAATACACACACACATATACACACATACATACACACCCCCTATTCTACAACAATTGATGTTTGGGGTTTATTAAAAAGACAGTTATTGCAAATGCATTTGATTATTCCTTTTGCAGCATGAAATAACTGGTTACCTTTCAGGAAAGGAGCCCTCCGTGGCACAAGCCCTTCTGTGATTTCCACCTGCTCTTGCTGATGCTGTTTAACCAGGTTTCCTTCGCTGCCAGCTCTCAAAATCTTTTCACCTAGCCTAATTTTTCGTGATCGGCTGTTAAAATCTTCTTTCCTAGACAAAGGCGATTTAGGAGCTGTGTTAGCTGACACAGGTCGAGCCAAGCGAGAGGGTTTGGACATTCTGCCTATGCAGGAATATACCTGCTCCAAAAGCAATGTCTAAAAAAATCCTTCCCAGCTCACTTTCCAGCACAGAGGCTGGGGAGTTTGTGTGTGCAGCGCAGCTGGATGTGAAGTGCTGTACTGCCAGTCCGATCAGTTTTAAACACCAGGCGTTGGATGGCCACGCAGACAGTTTCCTGGACCTGTGGAATGTAAATGTGTGCTGGGATAAAACAGATGACTCTGCTCTGGTGCTGAGCCCCAACTGTGTTGTGGGGGGCAGATGCTCTCCCAGAGACTGTCTCAAGCTCCTGGCATGCACTGACAAGGCACTCAGCAGCACCGGAGCAGAAGGGGAATGCCCCACCTACGCAGGTACAACATGAAAAACCACCCAGGAGGGGTTATCTCCGCATGTGGGACCTTCCCACGTTCCTCTCCCAGCCCTCTCTCTCAAACAAACACCTTCTTGTTTTAGCAAATTTCTTCACTGTCCACCAAACCTGCACCGCTTCGGTACTATACAGTAAATGCCAGATGTCAAGAATACATTCATCTTTCAGTTAAGCATGGTGCGAGCTCAATTGGAATTAAATGATGCATATTCTCCTACCATTGTGTTTTCTAATTCACCAAAATAAATGATGGTTTGACAGTGAATATCATCTCTTTTTTGAAAAACAGCCCAAATCCTTTATTATTAACTTGCATTGCTTAGGAAATGACACTGTAAAGAACATTGCTCATTACACTTTCCCCTTTCGCTGGCACATATGCACCTAAAAAAACCTGGCTTCTTGCCCACTGCAGATAAGCATATTCCTTACTGACTTTCCAAAGAAAAAATTCCTGACCTCAGGCCACATTATTTCAAACTTCTGTTCCTGGGTGCTTTTCTTTGAAAATGCTTAGGCAAAGGCTGCCTACTTTGCACTTGTGAGTGCTGCCAACTTTGCACTTGTGAGTGCTGCCAAGATGCAGTTTGGTCACATGAAAAGAAAATTCCATTCACCATAATTTTGCAAACAACTCCTAAGGAAACAAATAAACACGGTGTAAACCAGAGAAAACATCACAGCTACAGTTACAGGAAAATCTTCGTGCTGAATTTTAAAATGTATTCCTCAATATCCCAGGCAACCACTGTGCTATATCAATAACAGAATATGAATAACCTTTTTATTTCAGAGCTAGAACAAACATAAGCAAATCAATATTACCAGAGCTAAAGTACTAATAGTTATTTAGGAGAAATGCTTAACAAGCAAAAAGACAGGAAAACATGTCTAAATTATTACAGACATCACTCATTTTCTGAAATGGCAATTGTGCAATGCAGTAAAGTATTTTTGCATGCTATTTCCATATTTTTTTCAAGAGTCCCATTAAAGAGGTAATTGTTTATGCTTCCTCGATAAAGCATATTGCCTATTGCTTTGTTGCCCCACCGAGAATGGAACAGATTTAGTGAAGTACAGCAAGCTTTGCCATGATAGTGATAATATTGTGCATATTATTTTATCAACACAGCATGAACTCTTAAGTGAGTGAGAAGACTTCAGCTCTCAAGGAGGGACTTTGATGGACAGGAGAGTAACCCTGGGCTGATTAGCAGTGCTCAGGTACAGCAGGTCATGCAGAAGAAGATGGAGAATAGAAACAAGAATGAAACAAGAAGATGAATGGAGAGTTAACCACGTAACTGGGGTGAGGAATGACTGAAGAAGGAAGAGAGAAAGTGAAAGCTAATAGGTATGTGACAGCTCAGTTGTACTGAGCCTGAGAAGTATACTGTCATTCCCTCTAAAGATCTCAGGCTGTTTTGCAAACAATTAGTTTGAAGATCTTCCACTGTGATTTCTTTAGCAAACACAAATACTCTGTGCTTAAGAAGAGTTTTTAAGCAGAGACAATAATGCCTCCGATGCTACAAAGACCTATACTAATTTTTCCAAACGCAGGATAATTGTGATATAAAACTCAGCTCTGACTGACAACATAAATAATGGTGTTTCAGTTTCAACTCAATACTGCTAAAGAGAAACCCTACTGAGTTTACTGCACATTGCACGTTCACCCAGACTGAGCACCCTTAGCACAGGGTGCTCTTGGAAAGAGCAGCCCAAGCTGTGAAGCAGGAATCTAACCAGGCAGAACCATTACCCATAAACTTAAAATAATTTAATTTCTAAGCAAAGTAAGGACATCATGGATTCAAGTTTTTCCTAAGGCTCTCTCTTATAGCAACACAGCAACAAGAGATGGCGAAAAGAGAGACGTTATCCATCTGCTTCTGACAAGAAAGGCGTGGGCCCTAAGTCTTGTCTCTTTGGGTATCAGTGCGATACTTCTGTACTGTGAGGCAGCAACAACATCCTGATCAACATTCATTTTTGACAAGAAAGAAGCTCTTTATCTTGCAACAGAGACACAACCATGCAAACATGGGGTGAGTCAAACATGTTCCTCAAACATGGGAAATTCCCAGAATACTCCAAAGATAACCACTTTCAATAGTATCTCGGTGCCTGGATAGCAACCAGGTACCTAAAGGCATCATGTCATGTGAGTAGAGGCTGAGAGTGCTGAGGGGAGAGAAGACTCAGGGGCATCTTATCCATGTGCATAAATATCTGATGTGGGGATATAGATATACAGGTATAGAGCCAGGTTCTTCTCAGTGATGCCCAGCAACAGGACAAGAGGCAATGGGCACAAATTGAAATACAGGAAACATAGAGAACATAAGTAAAATTTGTTACATGTTGAAGGTGGTCAGACACTGGCATAGGTTGACCAGAGGGGTCATGAAGTTTCCATCCTTGGAGATAATCAATACCCAACCAGGCATGACCCGACCAGCCTGTTGTAGCTGAGCCTGCATGAGCTGGGGGTTGGACAAAGTGGTCTCCAGAAGCACCTTCCCACCCCATCTTTTCTGTGGTTCTGTATTATCAAATATACTCAGAGCGTATTTATAATCTGGAAGCTTAACTATCTTTAACTCTGTCCAACAGCAGATGCCCAACCTTTTTTCTCCAAAGTCCCAGCAATTAAACTATCCCATGCCTGATTGCTGTTTCTGGGAGGATTTGCTTCCTTTCTGGTCACTACTCCCTTTTAGCCTCTTGTATTCTGTGGCACAGTGTTCCCCAAAATGTCATCTTTGTTTATGTTAAAGGCTCTGAGATGTGAAGCTGGTGATTCCCGCTATGAGCACTGAACCTCTCAAAAGAACCCCAAAAAACCCCACCCAGGTTGCTTAGCCGATTGTGTTTCTGACTGGATGTAGATAGAGTAGATGACTCATGGGATGAAACAGCATGAGAGCACGCTGCCCAGGGTTGCTGTCAGCTCCCCATCTCCTGCACCCCAACTGCAGGGGTCCTCTCCCCACCCCAACTCCCCAGAAGCCCTGGGCTCTCCTTGCCCAGCTGCAGAGCAGGTCCCTCCCTGCCAACCCGCCACCTCCACCACAGGTTCCTAATGAAGCTCCGCAGGCAGCAAGTCTTTCATCAGCTTTCAGGCTTTCTGAAGCCCCAAGGTACTCTTCTGAAATGCTGAAAATAAACCCATAAAACAAAATAACAACAAACCAAAAGCCCAAAACAAACACAACCCCTTTTCCCTTAGATTCCAGATAGCCAGCTTCAGCTAGGTAGAGATATCATATTGATGTAACATACCATTAAGAAAAAAGCAGTTCTGTTTGTCAGGTTTTGTGAAGTGCTGTGGGAAGTTTTCTAGTGCTTTGGGTCAGTGAATAAACTCTGTCACTGCCTCACACAGCAGAAGTTAATACTAAGAGACCAACAGTGCAGTCTATGCTTTTGAAGAATCACATATATGTAAACAAGTAATATTTTTAGAATGCCATACACTTTCCACTGTTTAAATCAATGTTCTATTAGTTTCAAAACTAGACTCCTCTTTCCTGCCTAGAAAATGAGTTACTGCTGAAATATGACAACAAGAATTTGTTTAGATTTAGCTAACAGAAGGCATTTTTACCACCGCATATTAGATAGGTTATTATACCACTATTAAGTAACATTTGTGCCCCCTGGGATAAAAGAAACATGACTGGAGATGTTATTAATCCAAACAAAGCATTTGCAAAGCTTGAAATTTCCTTTTTTGGGCACCCATGAAGTTCTAGTTTACATTTACACATAAAGAGCTGGGCAGGGTAGAGGATCCTTCACATGCGAGACGGGAAAAATTGGTAGCTGATGCCATATGGTTTAGGATGGGGTGTTTTCTCAGACTCACCAAACCCTCCCCCACATTTTGGCTTGCAACTATCTAAAGAGAGAAAGGCACGTATATACAAATATTTCAACTACAGCAAACTGTTTCTAAACTATTGAGAGGCAAAAACAATTACACCAGTAAATGGAAGTTACAGGTGCAGGACTTAAAATCGTAAATTAATGAAGTCTTCTCTTTACAAAATTAAGCACATAACCAGATGGCATAACATTTTCAGCATGAAATGAAAAATGAATGTATAGGCACCAAAAGAACAAGATCAGTGATGAAACAATTTCAGATGCAAGTCATAGATAGGTATGTAATGGGATAAAAAAAAAGTTTAGTGCTTCAGAGAGGTAGATTTTCTCATAACTGAAGCATGCAAAATTAGTGACAAGTTAATTTTGCAGATGCTAAAGCTTTCTTAGAACAATGTGCCAGTGTTTTATTTTTCCATATATGATTTCTGAAATAGCTGCATAATAACGAAGGTGCTTCATGTTTGATGTATTGAGATCCATTTTAAAACATTTCACACGAACCTAAAAACATTCTTCCTGGAAAATAGACCACGCAAAAGGAAACTAGTCAGTCATTCAATGACAGGTAAAACCCCCAACAGAAAGCAAGCTGTAATTATGGCAAGTCCTGTTAGTCTTTAATAAGGTCTTAAAAAGAAAAGTCTGTTAAGGGTCCTGCTGTAATATAATAGCTGCCTAGCAGATGCTATAATTAAAGCAGAGTTGTCTCTGCTTTAGGAAACCCTGTTCCAGAGATTTACTACTCAGCCATAAAAATTTAATCTCAGCTCCAAGACTAAAAAAAAAGACAAAATCAGAAAAAAACCCTTCAGGTCTAGTTTAATTCCTTTTCTTCAAGTTTTAGAAAATTAAACCATAGCAAAACCTTTCTTAAAGATAGAAGACTTTACAGCGGTGGAATCTGAACACTTTATTCTGCCCCAAAACCAGAAATACCATCAATAAGGGCAGAATGAATTTTCTTTATTATCCTTTCATTTCTGCATCTTATATTTGGCTTTGATTCAAGACCTTCGAAGTCTGGAATTTGCCTGAGACCACAGGTCCGTGGCCTACTTAATAAGGTGTTTACCCACATTGAACTATACCATGGTTACGGTTTTTCTGAAGCGGTATAGTTATAGCACTACTGTCCTTCATCTGGTGGTGCTCTGTCCTCAGGGGTTTTTTTTTGATGACTGCACTTGGTTCCCTTCCCCACCTGAAGAATTATAGGATCCTAAATATACCTTCACACATGCAACTACATCTATCCATGGAGGGATGGTGTAGAAGAACAAAGGAATGGAACATTGCATGCAAACACAGCCAGTAACACTGAACTGTTTGCTGAGATTGTTGCTGAGATTTCCAACTGGTGCCAACTGTAAAGGCATGCTCAGTACATCATCCTGATGAGATGATGTTAATCGCTAAGCAATTCCAGAAGGAGAAATCAGCTGTGAACAGCTGCCCATGCAACTCATACTGCAAAAAAATGCATTTTTTACATTACATTTTTCTGTAAATCAACCATTCATGGAAGAATACAAAATACAATGATTTGTTCCATATGTAAATTATTACTAAACACTACCACTGTTCTGTGATTTGGATATTCTTAGTGCTATACTGGTTGGCTGTAATGACTAAAAGAGGTAGAATTTATACAGTCTTGGTACAAAGTCGTTCAGAATTTATACAGTCTTGGTTCAAGGTTGTTCTACTTCTGCCGGTGTTTTAATCAAACCCAATGAGAATTTAGGATTAATACGTTCTTAAAGGAATTCCCCTTAGCGGTAAAATACAGCAGATCATTTCTCTTATTATTTCTTTGTTATATAATATATGAAAACTGCCTTTCACATCTGCAGCTATTTCACATTAGATTCGTAAACATTTTAAAAATGGACCCCAAAATATATTTTTTAAAATTTGCAGCATCTGTAGCTTTTTGATGAAAAAGTGTCCAAGTTTCAAAATTCCTTCTGAAATTATTGAAGTGAAACTATGTCTGGCTTAGTCTTTAATGCCACTATGAAAAGGAGAGGGAGAGAAACAACACGAAACACTACACTGACATTTTACTCTGGAGAAAATGTTGGTTGCTAAATTGTTTTAGCATCACTGCAGCCTTCTCTAGGTTTTTACATCATCTTTTTCAAATGACCAGCTCTTAATAGAAGAATAACCTTTTAAAGAGCTCTAACAATCTAACTGTATACAACATGGAGAGCTTAAAGTTTTACAGAAGATAAAATATACATTACAGAAAATCAGCTCATACAATGGTTTGAGTGAAATCTTGGAATGAAGAGGAAATAGGCAGGAAGCAAGAATAGACTGGATATACCAGGAGACAAATGCGGTCCTTGACTGACAGAATCCTGCCCATATGGGCAATGGGCAGACAAGCCAATTTCAATGATTCAATATTCCTCTTTTATCCTGGAGTTCTACATCAGGATAGTCCTACATCATGAAGTCCTACATCTGGGTTGGAGCAACCCCAGGCAGAGAAAAGATTCAGAGCAGCCCTGCAGAGAAGGACTTGGGGGTGTTGGTCAATGAGAAAATGAACATGAGCCGGCTTCAGTGTGTGCTTGCAGCCCAGAAAGGCAACCGTGTCCTGGGCTGCATCAAAAGGAGCGTGACCAGCAGGTCGAAGGAGGTGATCCTGCCCCTCTACTCTGCTCTCGCGAGACCTCACTTGTGTACAGTTCTGGTGTCCTCAACATAAAAAGGACATGGAAGTGCTGGAGCAAATCCAGAGGAGAGCCATGAGGATGATCAGGGGACTGGAGCACCTCCCATATGAAGATAGGCTGAGAAGGTTGGGGCTGTTCAGCCTGGAGAAGAGAAGGCTGTGTGGAGACCTCATAGCAGCCTTCCAGTATCTGAAGGGGGCCTATAGGGATGCTGGGGAGGGACTTTTCGTTAGGGACTGTAGTGACAGGACAAGGGGTAACAGGTTAAAACTTAGGGCAAGTTTAGGTTGGATATAAGGAAGAAGTTCTTTACTGTAAGGGTGGTGAGGCACTGGAATGGATTGCCCAGGGAAGTTGTGAATGCTCCATCCCTGGCAGGGGTCAAGGCCAGGTTGGACAGAGCCTTGAGTGACATGGTTTAGTGGGAGGTGTCCCTGGGGGGTTGAAACTAGATGATCTTAAGGTCCTTTCCAACCCTAACTATTCTATGATTCTATGATCACATGAAAAAAAAAAAGTAAATAAAAGAAGTAACTGAAAGGAGGGCAACCTTTGGGTGTGAAGGAAATCCACTCATATCCCACATGAAGAATTTTAACCATTTCTCATCCAGTGAAGTCCCATCAATAACGCTGCTGAATGGGTGCTGCAGTTGATGCTTTCCTACTGAGGAGCCAAATTGCAAAGAAAAGAGAGAACAATGGGAAGATAAAGGTTGTTCTCTGAAGACGGTGGTGAGAAGGAATAGCTGTCTGGGGCAGCCATAGCTCTGGCACTCTTTGCTAGACTATCACAGTTTTTTCCGCCACAGATCTTGAATGTAAAGAAAATACTCCAGAACTCCATGGAAATAGGATGGCAAATAAGGAGATACAAAACACTCTTTATAATCAGATACTACAATAACAACTCAGACTAGAATTCATTTTGAGGCTTTTTTGTTAAAACAAAAAAAAAAAGGCAAAAATAAGTAGCCAGAGTCACTACCTAAACTGAGAACAAGCACAGAAAGAGTGTAGTACCAGTCCAGTGTCTTTTTCTTGGGCAGCTCTGAAAGTGATGATTTAGCCAACAGCAGAACAAAAATGTGTTTGTCTATTTGTGAGATGCAATTTTTTTCAGAAACACATTAATGACTATTTCAAGAAATTATTCTGATTGGTTTTCTGTGATTTTTGTGCTTTTTCAGTGTTTGGGGAGAGACAAAGCAAGAAAATGTGACAGCTGTATTTTTGCATGTATTTTTGACCGCCACAGAAAAAAGTCTTTTTTCTGTAAGTCCCATTAAGATGTGTATCATCATGCAAGCTTCACTTTTGCACAGTGTTACTTAAGTCAGTATAACATACATGATGCACAAGGTTCTCTGTCAAAATTGGAAGTGAGTGATGTTGAATCCAGTCCCTTCTGTCGCTTCCTGTCCTTACAGCACCATAACAAGTGCCCCATAATGCTGACTGCATAGATTTGAGCCAATTGTCTACAGTCAGCTGCTGTCTGAGCAACTCTGGAGAGATTAACATGTTTGTTACAACAACAATAAAGAATTCTGCAACTCAATTTATTTGTGTTTATATAGCTATATATGACAGCTCAGGTAATTTGAGTTTACCATTACTCCCTTAAAAAGCCCATGCAGTGCATCCTCACGTGCTCAAGCCATCTGGAAAGACATTTCTTGGTTTCAATCTACCCATACTTGTAGAGACTAAATGTTCTGAAATCTGGAGATTTTATGCAGATGACTTAATATTCTGCTTTTCATATTTGATGATTCATTACCTTATTTACATAAGTGCCAACAAATGGTCCCAATTACTAGCACTAAAGTCTGAAAAGGCTGCGGCACAGAGCATGCTTTAGGAATGCAGCAACTGCTGTTTTCTTTATTTCTGGCATATACTTGGGGTGGTGTCCAGGTTACCCTAATGGCTGCTCCAGCCTCCATCATTAAGTATTGCTCTTCAGGAACATAAAGGGAAAATCCAATACAGTCATCAAACCACAGACAACAGTGGATGACAATGAAGCAAAGAAAACTGAAACAGTAGTCTTTCCAGGCAAGAAAAACCTTGACGAACCAATAATACTACCACTAAAACATAAGGGCCTATGAAGTACGTTATTACAACCTCAAACTATTTTCTGAATAGAAAACTAAACTAGTGACCATGCCAAGTATAATATATAAACATAAAATCTCCTTTGAAAAAAAGCTCAGTGGCCATTTGTGAAGACAGGTTAACATAAGTTAAAATAAAGAGGACACTGCACAACTAGCATTTCTGCCTAGGACCATGAAGGAAATTGGTAAATGATGCTCTGAGTGCATACTTTATATCCCCCAAAAGCAGATTATTTACTACACTCTACCAAAAAGTGTTTTGTGATCTGGCTCTTCTTGGTGCTGTATCAGTTGGCTGTAATGACTAAAAGAGCTTAAAATGTACAGTCTCAGTGCAAAGTTATTTTATTTGTACTGATGTGTTAATGATAGAAAATAAAAATTTAACTTTGATACATTCTTGATTGATCTTAACGTGTCAAAATAAAAATGATGCTATAAGGACTACTATATAAAGAGCAGACAGACACATGTACTCAAAAAACACATATAAAACAAGAGAAACAGAAAGAAAATAGGCAGAAAGAATAGGAAGGAGGATGGTAACTCCCCTCCAGTAAGCCCTACTGAGCTGTTAGGCACCAGTCTGTTATCAGGGAGGCTTCAGCAAGTCTGACCTGAATTCCCTGCACTGAAATACAACCACCAAGTCTACCATGTTATTATATGAACCATAAACAGAATAATTCAGAAGTTATTAAAAATTAATGTTATAAATTCTGACAGCAACCCTTCATGACGTCCCTCATTTTAATAGTCTTTAAAATGCCTTTCAGTGAAATGGTCTGTATTGGGGAAAGTCTGGAATAACTTGGGTCAAGAAAATCAGTTTTTTCAGCTCAAGACTCCTTCAAAAGAGAAGGATCTGAGTAACTTCCATATTTAACATTCGAATTAAATTGATCTTTTTCCATCTCTACTGGCCTTTAAAGACCAGTTTGTAAATTATTTACTCCCACATCAAGTTTTGCAACTGGGAATTAAAATAGTTTCCAGATAAAGCACAAAACTAAAGAAAACTATTGCCTTCTACTTTACATATAACAACTCTACAATGCCAACAGACACTGAACACAGTAAAAATGGAGGCAATGACCACAAAGCTAGCTTCAAGTAAATAATCCTTCCAGGCCTAAAGATTAGACCTGAATATACTTTCACATATGGTGATGTCTTCAACTGAATAAAATAATCCATTCTCAATCACTTGCCAAGGTTGTATGACACACATCTTAATAATTTTGAAGATCAATATTATAAAATGACAGAAAAAAATATTTTTTAACTGACAATGGTTTGGAACATTTTCTGCCTAAACTTTTCCTTTCAAGCTTCCCAGCAAGTTTCTACAGCACAAGCAAATTAGCCATCTTTTTCCACTAGCAGCAACTACCTCTGTTCTTTAGCTAATAAGATCACAGTCACTTAGCCTTTAGAAACACCAATATCATTCTAGTGATTAAATCCATCCATTTAGGGTTCTACACTCAAACATAACTGTACAGGTAATTTTATTTTGGTATAGCCTAACCACATAACAAGAGTCTGGTCCAGATTCAGGTTTTAATCCTACACTTTCCAAGTACATTATGGCATACTTAAATTATCTTACAGTCGCTGTCATACTACACATCAGCCTTGGTTCTATCTCAGCCATCAGATTCTGCAGTTGGAGTTGCTCCTTTGATTGTTCTTTCCATTTATTTGACTGGGCATCAAGTTTTACTGTGCTAAATACACTACAAAGCCCATCAAAAGGAAGCCTTGCACTTTGCAGGGTGATGTCACCCACCAGGCGCACGTGAAATGCGATGGTAAGGAAGCCTTGTGAGTATCTGTGCAGAGCAGTCCCTGGGACAGTCTGGGAAGCTTCTGGTGACAAAGAGGCAATCTGGGCAGAGAAAAGGGTAAAGAAGCAAAGAAGGCAAAAGTGAGAATAAAAAAAAGGGGGGAAATTCTGCCAGTTATCATGGCTGTACAACATTAGGCGTATTTTTAAGTAGGAGAGAATACACGATGTTGCTACAGAAAAGGACTCTGGAAATTCAAGAGAGATGTCCATTAGCCCACTCTCATGATTGCAAGGAGTTGTCCTGGGCATTTTGCTGTGGAGCAGCTTAAAACTTTTCTCCTTTGCAAACGCCTGACGGTGTTAAGGAAGAGGACCCCTTCACCACTCTATCCCTGATAGACTGCAGCCCTGAACAACCCTCAGGACCAGTCCAGGTCAGCACAAAATTCACTTAAAACTATGCTCAGTCAACCCACAAATGTTATCCCCAAAGCCTCCTTGACCACAGTTGTGATTATCATCCATTATTTCCAGAAAGTTTATAATTTCATAATCTATTTATTTTGGTTACTGTAAAAAAAAAAAAAAGGTCAAATTTCAGCATGGTTCTAATAGACACCGAAAATCTGCAAACCACAAATCTCAGCCTGGCTCTGTGAGAGATGAAAGAAAAAAAAAACAAACAACCAACAATCTGAAACCTTATTTAAGACATTTTTCTTTACAGCTAATATTATTGATGAATCAAAGTGTGTTATTTTACCCGTGGTCCATAAAACCCTATTAAAATCATAAATATACCAGTTAGACTTCAGGGAACAGCATCGTTTTACCCATTTCTAGAAAATATACACTATTGATGAGGAAAGGCTTTCCTAGCAATACCATGACAGAGTGGCAGGCTGGAGTGATGGTGTACTTCAGGGTGATTTGTTCAGCAAAAACAACAGGTGCAGCTGGCTTTTTCCAGCCATAAGTTCTTCCATTTGCAAGCTAATAGTAGGTTGCTAAGTCAATGTATGCCTCTGTAGTTTGTATTACACAGAAAGCATTTTTTTAAAGTTGCGTAATTGTCACAGAAGTTTAATTTTAGCCAAATGAACAATTCAAAGAACAGTTAATTAAACTCTCAAAAGATAGCTTTTATTAATTTAGGGGAAAAAATGCCCACTCCATTCACAGAATAGCAATTAGGAGAAAAGATAAATCAATACATTTGCATTTATCAATTACTGTTATTCACCAAGCAGAATCTGGGAACTTTGATAAAGAATCTTCAATCCCGTCAGTACTTAATTACAACTCATTAACTTTTCATTAACTTCAAGCTTAGCAAAAAGCAACAGCAAGTCTTTGATGGTACCAGGGTTGGCAATGTCCCATGTTAGATATATTCTTTGTTTTGGGGAAGTTATTCGTGTTTAGCCAGTTTTGCCATTGCTGTATAACAGCAACACATCAATCAGTGCTAAGAAAATACCCCAGGACTCTTCCTTTAAATTGACTCTACATACACCTTAAAGCTTTGAAGTAACTTTTAAGATAACACATGACACCACTTGGACTCTTACAAAAAGGATCGTGAACTGTGAAAGATACGTGGAGATTATTCAGGAATGCTTGCACTGGAAACATGCAGCCAACCTCTCCCCATCCCAGCTGCAAAGGTTTTGGGACATGGGTGGCAGTTGTGCAGGAGAACTTGCAAGAACCTGGGATGCTAAAGACACAGAGGAAAAGAAATGAACACCCACTGAAGAGCAGAGCACTGACTAGAGTTACAGGAAATCCTTCACCTAGAAAAACCTCCTGCTGAGAGCAGGGAAGCTGTGAAGTCTGACCAGCTTGCTCAGGCCTTGGAAACCTCCACAGATGAAGCACGCACAAGCTCCCAGGGAAACCTCTGCGGCTGCTTCAGCCTCCTCAAAGTGAACAAGGTTTTCCTTCTATCCACTCAGAACCACCCTCGTTTCAGTTGCTGTCTGTTGTCTCTTGGTTGCTCACCACCTACTGCTGCAAGCAGCAGTAACCTCCTCACTGTGACCTGAAAGGCTGCTGCAAGGTACCCCTGGTCTGCCCGTCCTCTTGCTAAGCCAGACCCACTTCTGCACCCTTTCCACCCAGGGCAACTGTTCTAGCCCCCACCATCTCGGTGGCCCTCTGGTTTATGGGTGTTTGCTGTGCTGGAGGGCCCAAAACTGTATAGTGTCGACGAGGTTTAATAAGCGCTAAGTAGAAGGCACTGATTCCCCCCTCTCAGCCATGGGATTGTGCCCTTTCCATGGGACCTACAGTGCTGCTGTCCCTTGCTGTCATCATGACCTCAGGTTCTGGGGGGGCAGCGGGGGTGTCACCCCTTCCAGGGGCAGGACTTGGTGGCTATCACTGCCGAATCTCATGAGGCTCCTCTTGGCCGCATCCCTCTGGCCTGTTTAGTCCCTCTGGATGGCAGCTCTGCCCCTAAGCTTCTCCCATCTAGGTGTCCTTTCCAAACTCAATGAGGGTGTTCTCTGTCACCTCCTCTAGGTACCTGGTGGACCGGTAAAACACAAGTCCCACCTGGACCCCAGTGGAACCATCCTGCCACTAGCCTCCAGGAAGAGTGCAGCGTTAACCACCACCCACTGTTGTTTTGCCCACTCAGACTATGGCCCAGCCTGAGCACAAAAATACTGTGGGGAGAGAGTGTAGGAAGCCTAGCTAAAGCCATGATAAATGGTGTTCACAGTTACGCCCTCCTCAGAGCAGTTGTTCTGCTGCGGAAGACAGTGGGGTTGGTCAGGCATAAATACCTGCCTTTGTACTGGGTACAGACGTCAACAAAATGAGCAAAAACCTATCTCCTATGGTAATGACAGGTAGATATGAAAAATGGGGGAAACAATGAAAAATCAGGCCAAGCAAAGATCTTTTTTGTTATTTTTTCTTTTCCAAAAGCGTGTGCACATTCTTACTATTGATTTTGGTAGGACAAAAATTCCACCTGAACAAAAAGTTCTGAAATGGACAAGTACAAGCATATAGAGAAACCGCTTTTTCATTTAGACATCTGACTCAGTTATAATTATGAAACTTTTTCATTTAAACTAAAGGTGACACTAGAAATCAGTCTTAAATGCAGCTTTCACAATAATCAGCACAAAAGCTGTAGGAGATGGAGAGAGAGGATGAAGGAATAAGCGCTACCCAGAACCAGCTTTTCACACAGTGTTACATATTTTCAGAGGCATTTCAAGGCTAGAGTGTAAACTTAAATAGACAAAAGAGGAAGTTAATTTTAAGCACTAAGAAAAAGCTCAAATCATCTTAATACGAGCATAAACTATTTTAGCTATATTAATTTGAGATTTTTTTTTCCTTCTTTGGTGCTGCACCTGATGTAACTCCTGTCTGTGTTAAATGAGAGTCTTATGCACTCCAACTGAGTAGCTCACAGTTTAAAAAAAAGCAGAAAAATTTTGTAAACCATATAAAAAATAAGGCTGTACTTAAACTAATCTGACATGGCAGTAATCTTATTTTTCTGACGTCAGGTTTTCCATTATTATGGACATATTTAAATGCATTGCATTTCAAAAATATTTAAAAATGAGACCTTTACTATTAGAGGAAAGAATACTTTTACTTCTCCTAGACCAGGATCAGATACCAGATGACAACAGTTTTGTGCATTTGTGGCTTTGGCATTATTGGAGGGTAAGCTAGGTTTTTAAGCTGATGATGTGACCTGGGCTGTTCCAGTTTCCTTGTTATACGCATGAGTGTGAGAAAAAAATAAATGCTATTAAAAAGAAAACAGCTATCACCCAGAACCCATAAAATGTGTGGATTTAAAATTGAACTTAAACATACTAAATTAGCCACAGTTTCTGTACTTTGTGGAATATTTTTTCCACAAAACCACAAGAATCTTTTTTAAAAATAGTGTTCTCTCTAGAATTTATTCAAGAGCTATGCTTATTTTGCCAGCGGCATGGAAGCACAAGTGCTTTGAACAATTTTATGTTCAGTGGTTAGACTGTCCACATTTTACAAATGCCCTGTTGAACTATGTATAAGATGATTTCAAAGCATACATATCTTTTACTAATGTCAGATACACACCTATATAATGTGGTAAGATATGATTACCATTAAATCTTTACCAAAAAAGAAGAAAATAATCATGAGCAAGTGGAGCTTATTTATTTATTTCTCAAATTAAACTGCAAGCCTGACATGTATTGTCAAATTCCCTGCCTCGGATCTGACCACAACCATCAGACGTGGCTGAACAACTGTGCTCCAGACCTGAGGTCCATTGGAGCAGGAAGGAGGGTTATAGTCCTCTCACTCAGAGGGTAAGATCTGTATGCTAAATCAGTACATATGCATGTTTTTTCTTTGTAAACATGAAGTTTTACATTACACATACTTCACAGTGTAAATGCTGACTGCTGAAAAGCAAGATCTATTCTTCTTCCTCCAAGCCAGACCCAAGACCTTGCCTCTGACCTTGAAAGCAAGCCACAAAACATTCAATCCCTCTCTGAGTGGCCATGGTCCCACCAGCCTGGCTGGTTTAACTGATTCACCCTGAACCCCCATGTGCACTAGATACAACGCAAGGGAAGCTGAAGGACTACTCAGTTAAGGGCAATAGGACCCCTGTTTTCTCCATGGCCTGTAGTTTCATCAATTAGACACAATGTCAGTTTGTTCCCTAAGTCAACCTTAAACAATCATTAAATGCTTTACACCATTATTTTAAACTTCTCACAAACCATACACCTTTCCCTGCATAGGAATGTCCTATGAGGAGCAGCTAAGGATTTTGGGCTTGTCCAGTTTGGAGAAAGGAGGCTGAGGGGTGACCTCATTGCTCTCTACAGCTTCCAGAGGAGGGGAAGTAGAGAGGGGAGTGCTGATTTCTTCTCCCAGCAATCAGATGTATGGGAATGGTCTAAAGCTGTGCCAGGGGAGGTTTAGACTGAACATTAGGAACCATTTCTTTGCCAAGAGGGTGGTCAGACACTGGAACAGGCCTCCTAGAGAGGAGGCTAATGCCTCCTGCCTTTCAGTGTTTGAGAAGCATTTGGACAAGGCTTGTAACAACATGCTTTAACTTTTGATGATCCCTGAAGTGTTCAGGCAGTTGGACTAGATCATCACTGTAGGTGCCCTCCAACTGAAAATATTCTATGCTGTCCCACACAGACACCAGTCTTTCTTCAAACTTTTAAAACTGTGCAGCAAATTTAAGATCATTCAAGACTATAAGGAAGACATACAGTAAAGGTAACAAATATATTATTATGAACACTGTATTAATTCAGTCTCATTTATTCCTATGCAACAACACACATTTGCACAAATACGGAGTGCCACAGAATTTGGATCTTGTTTGTGGCATTATACACAGAACTTTGCACAAAACCTCTGTGCCTGTGAGGTTCTTATTCTGTTATTCAGATGTCAGCAAATAATACACAGACAGAAGCAAACTGCTGGATGTTTGCATGAAATACATATTTACCAGTCACCCCAATAGAATATACAATGCTGTAATTGTAACTAAATCTATGAGCCAGATTTGTACTTTGGGGGATGAGCTGAAGTACATGTCTTCCTCTGACATGAGGCACCTTCTTCAGATTTTTACTTCCCCTGCTATTCACAAGTCCAAGACAGACAGAAGAGCATTAGGCTCCTGCCACAAGTTTGCAGACTGTTTTCCGTGCCATCAGGGCAGCAGCGGACCAGCAACATCTGGTGCATCCAACCACTTATTGTGCACCCTTTACTTTTTTACCAGGTCACTAGGAGTAGCATTGACAAAAACACTCCACAACTTTAGCATCACAGCTTTTGGCAAGAATATTGTCACTGTTTCATAATGAACAGCCATAAAGGCCACGCTGACAAACTGGAGCAAGACTCGGCTCCAATGAGCTGTCCCCAGGATTAAGTTTCCCCAATACAGCTGTCTCCAATCACAAAGACTGCACTTCCTTTTTCGGCATTATTAATCTTATGAAAAATGGTAATTTTCCTTGTGGTTTGACATATTCCACGTGGCTATTCAGCAACATCTTACATAGATGGCCTTTTAAACCTTTTTTCATAATAAATGCCATATGGGAAGGATGGAGATACAGGTGATGTTCAGTTTGAGTCAAACTAATGCTACTTTAATTCCAGCCCTCTAATGAAAACGGGACTGAACATACCCTATCAGCTTATCATTCTCACCGACTACACTGCTCATGTGGAGGTCTGGTCTGCAGTACTGTGGCGGAGGATGGGTAAGTCCCGACACAGCATCACTACTAAAAACATGTGGCCAGATACATTCAAGTAATAGCCTGTCAACTTCCAGGATAGGCAAGAATTTTCAAGCAAGTGAAAGTGAGCTAGTATAAGCAGAAGAAAGAACTAAATTTTTTGAGGTGTTTCAAAAGAAAGGAGAAGTAAAGGCTGTCAAGGAAAGGAGAGGAATACCTCCCCAGGACAGCACTTACTGCGTTAACATAGACTCAAATTTTGCAGTATCAGCAAATGCACTGTTTACTTCAAGGCTGCTTGCTTGACACCTGTCATTTCTAGACAGCACCATATTTGTTTTATTTCAGAAATTCCAGAAGTCAAAATGCAATTCATGTATTATACAAAAATAAAAGGAAAACAATTTACATCTAAATACAATACAATGTTTTTTGTTTACTAAACAATTTAAAAAAAGACTCCAGAGATTGAAGCTTCCTAAAAGGTAACACCAGGTAAAACTGGAAGATTTTTTGCTACAGCAGAGGCAGAATGCAAAGGAGAACAAGGAAGCAGAAGTAATGTGAAACATTTCAAAACATGAAGGAAACATGAACTGCAAGTTAGATGTAAGGGTTAGAACTCCAGGAGGCTGTCAAAGAACACCAATTGATTTAATTTTCCTCATGGGTAAATAATGAAAAAGTAAAATTTCCAGAGAAAGTAAAGCAAATGTACCATTGTATATACAGAGTGAAATGGGCATAACAAGGACTGCGTTTTTACTACTTGATGCAATCAGCTCAAATAGCTTGTCTGTCACATCTTCTGATTGCTCAGAAAGTTTCTTTTAAAAAAATCAGGACATCACCTGCTATTTCTTACCTATGCCTATGAACTGCACAGAAATCGAAGATAATGACAAAGAAGCCATAAATCAGGTGAAGGTGTCAGCATGGTCCATTATTTTCTCCAGGAATTTCACACAATGTTCTGTTAATTAACAAAAATTACAACTCATCTTTAGTCCAAGATTCTCATCTGACTGATCAGTCATGACCCTGAAGTCAAATAAAGGATTTCTTCCCAAGCTTCACAGACTTTAAAGTGACTTATCTCAAGAATGATCAAAGTTGTTATCCTGAGTATCACGGGTATGTTCATGACACACTGCTTAGGACATCCTACTCAACAAGGGTTCAGATATGCACTGTATATTGACAGGTCTTTGCTTTCATACCATGTAAGTAATTGGCTGGGATACCTTCTCCATTTGCTTGACTGGTTTTTAAGGAATAAGGATGAAAACCTGATACAAGTCAAGACATCATGACTTTGCAAATTCTTGACATTTTCTAAAGTAACTGAACAGGAACTGAAACACAATCAAGAAAACAGATGGAGATGTTCTGCCCCTCAGCACAGTGCTTCACATTGGGCAGATCACAAAGGTGCCAAGAAAACAGTCAAAAGCTATGGTGCTCTGTGAGGTGTTGAGACAGTCTCAGCTCTTCCTCAGATGGCTGCTAGCATGAACTGAGACTCCCTGAGCTCCTGATTTGAACAATTAGATCTTGAATACAATCTGATTCAAAGCCCATATTGAAACCTTCTGACTTATTCCCACTAGGGTTGACTCAGGTCAGTCTTCATCAACTTAAAATCTAGCTTAAATCACAAGCGAAAAATGCCTCATGTTTTGTCTACTGAAAAAAATGGTATCTGATTTTCAGGACCCTCAAATCTGATTAAGAGTAGATTCTTGTAAAATGACATTAGGAATCCAAAATACAAATCCTAGAAAATAATTTTAAGAACAACTGAAATTAAAATATTTATTAGCAAAGCAAAACATAACTTACTTTAAAAAAATATAAGGCTCCTTATTTTCCTCCTTCTTATTCTTTTTACAAATCAGCAGCTCTCACCAATAATATTGTCACTGCTGAGTTATTGCTGGAAGTCACACCTTGAGGGTGAAATCTGCTTATATTAACCACGCTCAAATATTACAATATTTGTAATAGCACAGGTACCCCACAAAGGGGTTTGCCTGTTTCTATGGTTTATTTTGCAGATAAGAAACTTTCTACATATTGCATTGGGTTCAAACAGATGATAAGGAGCCCACTTTGGCACTGGTTTGCAGCCTCTTTGACTTAAAGTCAGTTAAAAAACTCAGGGAAAAACAGCAGGGGGTTATGGTAGGATTTCAAGTCTCCTCTGAGCACATGCAGCTGATCTTGCAGTAGCCAAATCACAAAGAAAGCAGACGAATAAAATACTGGCCTAACGGCCAACGTGATGCAGCGCAATACATTATTGCAGATACTATGCCCCTTCTTACTGTAACAGAGTAATGCCCATGTAAAATACCAAGTTAAATAATGAGATCTGCCAAATGTGGGCACCCCTGTCCCTTAGTTTCCTTGATCTCAGGCCTCCTTAGGAATAGCTGGGCTCCTTCCAGCCTCATTTTACTCTCTTCTCCTCTGTTTCACTTGACAGAGACTGGAGAGAGTCACAGACACCCACAGATCCTACCCAATACCCCTGCAGATCCTCAGATAAGAATAAGCTGTGGGGCCCCTCCATGGAGGTTTGGTTAATTAACCCTTTCCTTACGGCACCAGCCCCAAGGCTCATGCACTCTGTCACAGACACTCAAGGTAGATTTAAAAGGTCATTTCACACTCAGCTCCCAGTGACCTCAAAGGAATCTTCAAATACTTATTGTTTCTGACAGGTCATGTATTTAGATTGATAAACACAGCCCTGTCAGATGAAAAAGAAGGAGTTTCTATTTTCATTTCAATTAGAAAGAATGAAAAGCATTCAGCATTTCTTGGTGCCAAGTTTAGGCACTCTAATTCTAAATTCTAGCTAAAATGCTCATTAAAGTGATCTATGTCACCTTATCTTTTCCACCCAGACAGCTCCTTTGGTATCTGTCTTTAGATCTTTACATTCTTAACAAGTGTTTGTATTCAGGCTAATTTTGTATTCAGTATCTCCTCTCCATCAGGTGACTTACTCAGTTTAGTTTCATCCTACCTATATAAGAGACAATTTTTCAGATACAATGACCGTATATGATCTGTTGCTGAAGAAATGACTAAAGACCAACATGAAAAAAATGCTTAATCTGAAAAATAATATTTAACTAAATGAAACAACCTGAAATAGACAAAACAAATTCTGTTTTTACAGAAAACACCTTTCTATTGCAATGTCATGCACAGATAATTTTTTGCCATTTAATTATTTATTTTTTTTTAACGATGTGAAATAATTTGCTTTATGTGGGGGGGTTGCAGATATGCTTAGCTAAAGTAATTGCCAGAACCAGACTGGCATTCAGAGTGTGAGTGCTCCAATAAGTCTGTACACAGTGGGATAAATTAGCTGTAAACTAATGACTAAAAAATTAAACAAACCAATTAATTCAGATGATGATGATTACATTTATTAAGAGCCTGTGAGTAGCTCTGCAAAATCCATTGCACTGCACTGACACTACCTAAAGCCTGCGTGATGTTCTGCAGTCATCTGCAGTCACAGTATGGTGTCCCAAAGTCATCTCGGAGGTACAGGAAAATAAAAAGTTACACAGTAATGTCCTTCTCTCTATCAGGACACTAATGGAGTGTGAACTATATCAAATGAGCACAAGGAAGAACATTTGCTGCAAATTTTACTCAACAGCAGTTCAAGCTATCATACATCAGGAAATGAAAATAAGAGGTGAAGAGTACATACTTTATTATTTCAACAACCTACTGTACTAATGGAATAAAACCTTTCCTCATAAAAAGACATTAGTCTATGCTGACCGTACACTTTCTCTCTCCCCAGGAATGAACTGATACACAGCTGAGTCTACTTCAGTACCTACAAAATGAATTGTCAGTTGGAAACAACTAATATTCTTCTACTATATTTCACAGACTTGTTTTACAGCTCCTATTTTATGACCTGCAGGTTAAAACCAAGTTCCTACAGTATGTGAGAATTTTTTGTTCTATGACCTTGAACACTACAGAAGTTATCAGACATTTTTTGTCAAACTTTCATAACATCTGCAGCTACAATATATGTCTATCCTATCTTTCAGGAATACAGATTGATGCTATTGAGCTGCTTAACATACCAGCTTAAAGGCAGCAAAGTAAATACTCTTCAGAAAGAAAAAATAAAGGTAGTAATAAGGAACGGGTGTTCAGATTTATCAACTCACAATGCAACATGTGTTACGTGTATGGGCTTGGGGGTAAGATCATTGGACTTTCACTTACATCATCTTAAATTCGTTGTTCAAAAGGCTGATGGAAATATTTCTGGATTACAAGCAGTTGCTGAAATTTTCAAGTGAAGTAAAACTCCTACAGCTGTATAAATATTATGGAAGTATCTATGTTACTCACAGACTTTTTTCTTTTTCTCATGGGGACTTTCAGACCACCAGAGGACTCCGAGTTTCTACAACTCTAGAGTCAGACCAACAGCATTGCATGCAGGGATGAGAATTCAAGTTTAAGGATCCCTTTGCTAATCTGGGCCATGCAAATAGTTCTTGTTCCTCCCTTCATGACAAATATAAATAAGGTTGTGTGCAGACATACTATGGAAAGCTCATATTAGGGACAACCACTATGAAGGAGCATTGAAGTTTTATCAGTGGTTCTGTATCAGGAGAATTGCTCCCATATAGCATCCATCCACACTGTAATAGACATAGTGTTTTATCAACTTTTCCCTTTTCCAAACCCCCTTTTGATTTCTCTTCTTTCCATCTTTCTGTCCTTCACCACAAGCACTAAAGTACCCTGAATTTTTCTAAATAACTTGAACCTGGTATTCTCTACTGCTTCTTCCTCCTATCCACCTGCTTTGCACGGTGTATTCCCATTCCCCTCAGCAAGCCCAGGTTTTCCTCTCCACCTGCAGTGGCTGCTGTTCAACGTGGCACTGAAGAAAATGCCTGTCCCCACGTGTGCAGTCTGTCCCTGTTTTCATTTTTAGAGAGGAATTACATAAAAACAGGGAAGTTAGCTAAAAGAAAACCTAGGAGAGTGATTAAAAGATTAAAATAATTGCATGTGCCAGGACACTCTATGAAGATACCATACAAGAAAGGCACAGCTATAAGCAGAGCATGAGAGTAAAAAAAAAGCAAACCCAAACCCAAACAAAAGCAGTCTAATAAATCTTCCCAGTCCTCCATTTCCAAAAGATATTACGAGGAAAAGAGCAAAAAAAGCTATCAAACATGAAAAACATTCTAAAAACATACCTTGTCAAAAAGGAAAACAGAACTCATGAGCGGGAAAGGAAAAGATTATATGAGTCTCAGCAGACAAATATGGGGAGTAAGTAAAGCAAAGTCATTATACTTAATGGACATTTTTAAAAGACACAAAGTATTATGAAACAAATGAGGAAACAATAGAAAGCTTCACTCTATAATAAAGCGATGACAAGTATCAAAAGCCATTGCATCAAAACAACCAAAACAAACAGAAAAATCCCAAGCTATTTAGATTTTTAAAAGAGTCATTAAGAAAAATAATTTGCAGTCTGTTCCACAAGCAACAAAATGATATTAAGATACAAAGAATGTGAACTAAAAAATGACGCATTGAACAAAGGAGCAAACATTGAAAGCAAGCGTTTAGTAACCTCTCCTAATCAGGCTTTAAGAGCTCTGGTATTTTGTGAAATGTTTGAAATACGCACTGACCTACTTAGGATGTTCACAACCAATTTAAAAGAAAAAAAATCCTGAAGTCTAGGAGCTGCTCAGTAAAGCCAGTGATTCCCCCTCCATTTAGTGCTGTGATAACTTTGAAAAGTACTGCTTTCCCTGCAAACGCTATCTTACTGACACATTACTAATAATGATTTGGGTTCCAAATTAATCTTAAATATCCTTCTTCTGCCAAAATGTAATCACCTTCAAGCCACAGAGTGCTGCACTGCTAAAAGCTTACATCAGCATCAGGCACTTCAGGGCACGCGTCAGTCTGTCCTGGCACCTCTCCCTGGGGCACCCAGCAAATAGGAGCAGCCAGTGGTGCTCGGGAAGTGTCAGCAGAGCAAAGTGGTACCCCAAAATCTGAAGGCTGTCCACATACCTCCAAAGGTTAGGCCATCCTGGCCTAAGTTATCAGCTAGACAAGCAGCCAACCCACGAATTCAAGGTGCGGGCTCCATGCTCATGAGCAAGCTTGCACTTCATGCTGTCCTTTTGTGCCCCTCCCTGTGACGCTGTTCTGACCCCTCAAGCAGCTGCTCACAGGGTAGCAAGGAGTCAGTCAGACCTGGTGCTCCGGCCCCCTGCAGACCAGTGTAATGCAAGGATTGTGGCACCAGCAGACAACTCACAAAAGCAGCAAAGTCAATTTTGAGCTCTACTGATTTCTATATTTTGCCTTTAGGTCAGGTCTGCATCTCTAAAAATAAGTTCCTAACCTCTATCAGGTGAAGGTTTCTAACAGCAGCACCAAAAAGAACCACCACTGAATGTGTGTTACCTAAACTGATGGAAATGAACTCAAAACCTTTCCAGTAATGTCAAAGAGAAAGTTTAGAGGACAACTGAAGGAAGAAATAGCCTGACATTCTGCAGGGCAGAAACCCACTGGGGATTCTGAAATTAGTCAGGTAACACACACCATCTTCTGCAGTTAAAAATTGAGAATAACATCTTCAAAACTAAGATATTGAAAGAAGCAGTTATCAGAGTAAATATTTGGTTCTACAAAAAAAGAAATACTATTTTGATACCAAGGAAAATTACTACAGCTCTAACAAGGAAGTAAACACTCCTGCTGTCTTCCTGGGTAGATGATGCTGAAGCAGTGGATTAAATCATACGAAAAGTTATCTACTATGTGGGGTTTTTTTCTGGGAAAATACAAGCACAGGGATTCATCTCTGTGTCTTCAGCACAAGAGGACAGAAGCTGGCTTCACTGAGCTAGGTGCCTACAGATGCATGGGCTACAGGCCTGCTGAGGATGCAATCAAATTACAGGAGGAGATCATTCCCCAAAATACCAGTATAACACAGAAGTGACAGATGGAAACACATTATGCTACTAGGTTGTTATATAGGATGAGAATCCAACATTTTGATTATCCATGCTGAAAAAAAAAACCCAAAACACCCCAACAAACATACCAGAAGTGGCCTGGCCTAATTTGAGGACCATTTCTCTTCTGACTCACTACACAGCATGCATTTGTCTGAAGCACTGACAAGTGTCCTCAGGACAAAGCCTGAAGCAACTAAGGCCAGAGTAGAAGCAGGTACTGGCAGCCAAAACATCTCATCCAACATGTGTGCAAACCTCAATTTATCCTCTCCAAGCATATTTTAAACATCAACTTTTAAATAATGGACTTGCTTTACTGCAATGAACCCCATTAAAATCTGAGATACAGGTTTCATCCATACGACTATGTAATGCTTATCCAGGTGTCACCATACGCAATAGCACAGAGACTGATGTACCACCAGCAGCATGACAATGCAATGTTTTCTACTCTTCCACTTAACTTTGCTTCATGCTGGGGAATGACCAAAGATAGCAAAATCCTAAATAGGCACAAAATATTTTTTGATCACCAGCTCTAGAAGGTGGGACTGTCACTCACTGCTTGTCTGCACACGTTGTACCCAGCTCCCAGGTTAATACCATTATGCACCAGGGTCCAGTACAATGCAGACTCATGCAGTAGGGTTTGGCTTATGCTCAGTACTTGAAAAATGAAGAAGAGAAATTCCCAAGTCAGCTGTCCCCCATTTCCCCAGAGGCCTCTTGTGGCCTTTTTAGAGCTGCACATGGCCTTGCACTGAAGCAGAACTGGGAAAAGCTCCTGCAAAGGGGACAGCAGGAGGCTGCAGCCCCAGGGAGTTCCTATAAGGGACAATTGAGTAAAACCACCCGATCAAGTCAAGGACACTTTTATTGTAACGTCATTAAAATCCCTGGGCTATGGTATGGGCTGCTTCTCTATATGGGCACAGAATGCAGTAAAGAGGAACGTTAATTAATTATTTGAAACGTGAGTGATTGTGCTGCCAGACACTGCAGCCTTTAAAGCTTACCTACAACAATCCTGTAACTCCCAAGAGCAAGTTTTATGAAGACATTTCCTCTCTTAAGCCTGAAATCAGCTTCAGAAACTACTTTAGGGTTAATAATAATGTAGGTTTTTTGTATGGCAGTGAAGTTACAGTCAAGACTGGGATGGTTCTTTATTGGACATGCTTTGAATACTGAAGATAGACTGTTTGCTCTGAAGATGTTGTCCTTTGTACTAGACTGTAAATTACAGGGAAAAGAACAGGAGCAAGGGACTGTCAGGATCTTACAGTGAGTCAGGAGCAGTACCAAAAGCAGATCTTGTATCTTTTACCCCCTGACCAAAGCTTGATTCATTAAAAACACTGACTATTTAAATATGTGAATGTAATGAATACCTTATAGCTGCAAATACTTTTGCCCATATTCAGACAGTTTTCATTTACTATGACTTTCAATGGTTGAATAGGCAAGATGTCATATTGGGCATAAAAATAATAAAATTATGTGTAATGTTTTTCAGCCGCTATAAAAATAAACTCCCCTGACTCTACCTAATGTTCCTACAATTTTCCCCCCTCTCAAAATCCACATAGCAAAATAAGTATAAATTTGTGCAATACCAAGTTTGATTTTGTGAGACACTGAGCTTTAGAGAGTAAGATAAAACCCAGCATTTTAAGTTGATCATGGAAATGAAAGCACTAGGGGAGCAAAAAAACCTACAGCTTTTTCACTTACAGCCAAATACTTACCTTTCCTAATTTTAAGCAAACCTTAATTGAATAGACTTAAGCAAAGTATCAATAAAATAAAGTAACTACCTTATGACCAAGGGAAGTACAAAATGAAATACACTCTTTTGTACATAAATAAATTTAGTTCTGCTTTGTAGCTAAGCAATGTTGACCTTGATGGCAAGTAATAATAGCAAGAAGGAAACATTTTGGGTAAATGTTGCACAATGACCTGTTAGAACTGGACTAGTGGTGGGCAGCGTGACAACGGGATTTTCCAGTCCTAAAGTTCAGCCAAAGAGCAAAGTGACGAAGAAGAAGATGATGAAGAAACGACCACCAGGGGTCCCAAAGACCACTAGCATGTTGTGCTCATGCGAAAATAGGAGTAAACCTATGTAAAGTAGTTCTGGGAAATGTTATATGTACATAATTTAATGGAAATAAAATGAATATGTACATTAAACAAGAATATCATCACAGCCTGATTGATGCTGGGATGAGACACGTTAGGAGGAGATATCCTCTGTCTCTCCCAGCACTGCAATAAAGAATACGTGCTTGCAAACAAACTGTGTTGGCAAGTTCTTGACAAGTTCTTTGAATCAATGGTTTTGAACCTTTAAACAAAGAAGATAAAAATCTCTATGTGGAAATATTGTGATATGTTTAATTGAATTCAAACCTGTTTCTCTTTTCACTAACACAGGCAACACGCCTTATTCTGGCAGCTGTGGCCTGCCTCCCATTGCATGAATGAAATTTTGAATTTAGTGCAGATGAAGGGGCAAGGGAGAATCCCTGGGAAAAAGATGGAAACAAATAACTGATACCAGAATAAATAATCTTGGCTGCAGTGCATTTCATGCCCACTGAGGCCAGGGCAGAGGGCTGTGCTGGGGGCTGAGAACTGTTCTGGCAGCCCATGCACAGCGCAGGAGCCCAGCCTCAAGCACCAGAGACCAGGGCAGCCCAAACCTAGGTCTGCTGCCAACCCACCACATCAGCTCAGGCACTTTAAATTACAGGGTTTGTCCTCTGGAAAAGGAGAGCATAGCCATAGGAGAGCATAGCGTTTGCATTTGATAGCAAACACCTATCAAAGCAAGCAAGGGGTTTGGCTTATTTTATAATTAGCAGCTCTTTGAAGACTTTCTGAGATCTGGAATGTGAAAAATAAGCCTAGTGGCCTGAACAGCACAACTGAAGTTGCCAAAACCATACAAATATATATACTTTGTGCTATTTATCACACTGGCTGCCATGCACATTATACATTTAGAAAATATACTTTATACACACACACACACACAGACCATGTCAAAAGCAACTCAGTCCTCAAATAACTTATTTACAGCCACATGTCAAACTGAATTACCAAGTAACATAATGTTTAAAAAACGTAAATGCATGTCTTCCACATTAGGAGGGATATTTTGAAACAACAGTTCTGTCCCAGTCACTCTTCTCTACATTCAATCAGCAAACATTTGTATGTGCTACACGAATATTCTGTAATGCAAAATTAAGTATTTTTCTTGTTGAGTTGGATGAAAAATATAAAGCACTAAAAAAGGCCAAATGATACACAATAACTGCTGAGTTTTGACATCAGGCGGGAAATATAAATAAGGAAAGATGGCATAATTGTTGTTTCACAGCTGCCAATAATTCGTAGACATTAACAGTCTGAAATAGAACAACATTTGGTGGAAACTCATTTTATGAGGTCTGTAGTGACCCATGAAAATTCTTATTTTTACTGTATTGCAAAGAGTTTCAAATCCTGCTTTCCAAGGAAAACTTCACAACTCTCAGCAGAACCCATATTGCCTCCTAGTATTTCTGTCAGAATATTTATTAATCATGATAGCATTCATAATACACGAAAGCCTACTACTTTTAACTTCCAGTATTCCAGTGCATTTAGTTTGGCTTTCTCCAATGATCCTGTTTCTCTAGTTTCACTTATTTTTTTCTTGTCCCAACACCATAAAGTGCTTACTTTTCATAAATGTTAAATCCAATGCTCATGTATGTTTATTATGAATGACATCCTAGACATTTGTTTGCCTGACTGCTAGTCTTTTTTTAAGTGGACACTTTACAGACAAGTAAACATGACATACAGATTCAGCAAGTTTTCCAGTCACTTTCACTCTTTATTTTAAATCATATCCCAGTTTTTTGTACCAGGTTCCTATTTTCTGAAATGTGTTGAATTAGATACCACAATTGCAAGTGGCCCATAAAATTACATAGATAACAGTAAATACCTTTACAGCTAGCAGTAATTCTTTCGTTAGGAGACTGAATGAAGAAATGAATTCACATTAAGCTTTCAAGAAAGAAGAGAGATTGGTATTGCAACATCCAGATTCTGCCTCAGCATGAAGGAGCCAGTCAGAAACAAGCCTGATAGAAGGGAAAACAAAACCCAGGTGCAGAGGCAGGGATAAGAATATATTTTTTGAAGAACTGTGTTTACTCACTGACCAGCTCCAGGGGGGCAGACTGGAGAGGATGTAAGCATCGAGACACAAATTTCTCTCACTATTCTAATAATTGTAATTTTTTTTTATTTCTTTAACAAATAATTCCTAATTTCATTTTAAGCCACAGGCAGGAAAGAACCACTAAAACAAGCACTTTTAAATACTGCTGCTGACAGCAGCTGTGTCCTAGGAGAATTTGGCACCTTTAGCTCTCCAGACAAGTTTACATTTTTTTTCTGACTTATCAAGGTCATCTTAACAGCATTCAGTTTTGTAAGCACTTGATCTTGTCATCAAGGAAAGGTATATCACAAAGTGAACACTGTGTGGACCCTTCAGCTGTGCTGCTGTTCTACCCTGCAACACAGTGGACCTAATAATCCAGGAAATTTCCCATCTATCCTATGGTACTTGTCCAGCAGCACCCAAGTATTGTAACTGCAAAAATAGCAGTGTACTAACATAAATGTCAAATTACTCCATTTATTTTTTGAAAGCCAAAGCTGAGATAGGAATCACAGAGACCCTGTCAGTGTATCTTTACGAAATACGCGCAATAATTATATTACAGTCTCACTGATTTCTGAATCATTTATTCTGTAAATCTGAATAAGCACGGTTTCTGGACACAAAGGTTAAGCATAATGACTGTGTTTTCCTGACAAATACTAAAATTGATACACCACAATAACATTCTTTAAAGAGTAACATCACCACTGAAATTTGTAGAGCAATACACAGCTGTACAGCATTTAGGAGCTTATTTGTATCTTTTCCAGGCTAACGTGCAAGTTTAATGTTACTGGAATTGCATTACATTTCTTTGATTTAAAATTCATAAAACAAAAACAAAACAAATTAAGGCTCAAAAATAAAAAAAAACTTTTTACCAGCATTTCTGTTATTAGTCCATAGTATTTGCAAGATGCAAATTGATCCTTTTTCAGCTATCTATCATAGAGCCAGCTACAGCACTGGTATTCAACCACAGCACTAAGAAAGACAGAGGGATTGAATCTGCCAGCAATATCAATGCCACCCTTCATTTCACAATCTAAAAATAGGAACACCAAGCAATAATTAGAATTCACCAACATGTATACATATATATGGTGCTGGAAGGAACCTGAACATTGTTTCCCTAGGAAGTTCCATTTCCCAAACCAAAGACTCAAACAATTTGCTTGCTTAAAATAAAATCAGTCTCTCACCAGTTACTGTGAAGCAGCATTGCCAGAAATTGGGAAATTGGCTCATTTATGGGTTCACGCAAAAGGATTCAAGAGAGTGAGCTACTAGGACCTGCCCCTAAGCATGAAGCTGTGCATTTCCTAAACCCCTGCAGCATCCAACTTTTGCTACCTTAATTCAGATGAGAAGAACTGCTTCACTCTTTGTTAAGCCACTGCCACATTTCTCAGAAATGCCCCCTTGGTGGTACAATGGCTGTACATGCTCTACAACTCAGTATCCAAGTGAGGGGGAGCTCTTTTTAACCAGTAAGCTAATATGTATGCTCCTGCACAGCAATGCTCCACCCCCAGATGAACACACTGTGTCCTAACAAAAAACAGAACAAAACAAAACCAAACAAATTGCAGTGGCAGGATTTTTTGCTCTTCATATTGCCTGTTTTGAGAATTTCTCCATGGTAACTTGCTCTTCCTTTCTCGGTCAATATGATACATCATGTTTCAAATCACCAGATGTTTCTTCTTATTCCTTTCTTCAAGATTCATTATTTATTCTACATTAATGTGTACTGCATTGCATCTGCCATCTGTTAACCTAGGCATATAAAATATCAAAATCCTTTTTATACTTATCTGCAACATCCCTCAGAACTGACTGCTTCTTCTACCTCATCTGCCTTCTAGGGATAAAGCCTGGAACCGCTGCCCAGGCTGGGGAGGCCCTATCCATGCAAGCAATCAGATATGCTCACACCAGCCCCAAGGACATCTTGTCATTACTAAGAGTTCCAAACCTGCCCGCTAAGGACAGCATTACTTTCATGCTTACCTTCATTATTTCTTAGCCAAAATGAAATGGAGAAGCACAGCTGTGAGAAACACTCATATATGTCAGAACTGCCAATACAATAGGAATACAAATGGCATTAATGTCTAGATTGATGGCGTACCTGAACATTTCTAGCTTATTTTAAAAACCTCTCACGTTGTGGCTTGTCTGGATTCTAAGTTTCATGATAAAGGAATGGATTTGTACTCTGATAATTATTAAACGTAAAATACAGAAGCATTCCTGGCAGCAGAGAATGGCACAGAACTAGTCTTCCACTAATCACTTAAGTCCTAAAGCATTTCATTGAGAGGAGGTGGGTTGAAATTCTGTCAGAAAAAGAAAAGCATTTCACCAAAATCTAACTTCCAGTGCAAGCACTTTAATCACTGTGTTCATGAAGTGACAGTTAAGATATTTCATCTTTCTGGACATTTGGGGTGGTGGGAAAGGGTAACAGTGGGGTGGTTGGCAATACTCATGACATCTCCATGCTATGTTTGTCCCAAGTGTCAGCTAGGAAGACAACCACACTGATGGTGGGCTTCCAGAAACCTGACACTCACCTTCCAACTCATCAACTTTATTAATGACCTTGCTCTGCAGCTCTTCAGCTTGTAAGGTCTAACTCTGAATGCAGGAGATCTTCAAAGGCTGAACAGCAGCCTCTCGTTAGGAAAGAGAGCCTCACAACTACCTGCTACTTCTTCCCAGACCTGCAGAGGGTCTCTGGTCTTTGTGTGGCACTGAACATGAACACACTCCATAGCTTCATGAAGACAAACATAATGAGAAAGAGGTTACCACCTCCTGCTACTATAATTAGAGCCACTTAATGCTTCTCCCAAGAAGATCCAGCACCAGGGAACAGTCAGTGAGTTCACTGGCTGAGGAAACACATGCAATGCAGGGAAAGCCAGCAAGTTTCCTGCCATCATGGTGGCATCACCAGGACCAGCAATGGGACAAACTGCAGTCTTCAAGTAGACCTGGGAGATCTGGTCACTCACAGCCCCTCAGGAACATAACTCCATCTTCGGCTTGAAACCATGACCATGCATCACTTGGTAACAGTGAGAAACTCCAGAGAAGAGTTTCTCCACAGCAATCCCACACAGTAGAATCCCCACTGATTCTGGTAAAATATTAGGTTTGAGCTTGCTGCATTTTGGTGAGTGAAAACAAAATCTGTGCATTAGGATAAGATCTCAAAGCAAATTCCAAATGTTACGCTGCTGCTTTTCATGAGACTCTCTGTTATATACATGATTAATCAGAACATAGATTCACAACACAAAAAACAGGGAAAAGAAATGACACTAAATACATCTTAGTATAGGAGGAAGAGTGTTGACACTAAAGACCAGAACTGACATAAGTGGTGAAATATATCTATTCTTTGAAGACATAAGGTTTATCTCCTAAGCAATCAGGCTTAAAAGTCTGCATAAAGACATGTAACAGACAGATATAATAATCTGTAGAAGTTTCTATCATCAACCACAGCACTTTGTCTTTTTCCAAACAGAACCTGGGAAAAAGTCTGATTCTATCTATCAACCTTCCAGAATAATCTATTAACCAATGAGATGAAGACAAGCACCCATATTTCTTCTCGCCCTATTCACTGAAAGCTCCATTTCAATTGAAGACACCTTGGATAAAATAGAAGTTTGAAGTTTGTCACTGAAATTAAAGTACATTTCAACTATCGGCCACAAAGAACGAATGATTAAATTAGTACTTCATTTCAAGCCATGCTATAAACCTCTTCACATTATCAGAAAATGAGCATACTGTAGAAAAAGCCTCTTTTCACTAAGTAATATTATATGCAATTTTCTAAAAATTGAGTCTCTAGAGAAGTTAAGCTTTTCCTCCCTATTTCTCCACTAAATGAAAATTAAGCCTGCAATTTCACCTAGGTATCTGAATTTGTTTAGCTGCAATTTTGTACCATTCTGGTAAAAATAATCATTAATAAAAAAAATACAGACACAACTTGTTTGTCCCAAGAGAGAAGCCACCCAATTGTCCCCAGCTGCCAGCCACATGCCCCTGTGCTGTCCTCCTACCCTGCGTAGCTGGGGGGAGAGGGGCAGAACATGGTTAGTGTTCAGGTTCAAAGTAACTTTGAAGGGAAGAAAAAAAAGGATTGGAGCAGGATTGCCTCTCTCAACATCTAAGAGTGTTTGTTTAGAGCTGTCTAGTCCAAAACAACACAACACTTTCTTTATCAAAGACGTATAACCAGTTTTAACATACCTACCAACCCAATGTTTTATCTCAGCAGACATCTTTCTGGCATATAACCTTTAAGCCTCTCAGTCTCTCCAAAAGCAACCCTCCTGCAAAATTACATTTACAGAGACATGAGATATATTTTGGGGGTGCAATACCTGAGTAGAAAAAGAAACATGTACAGACTACTTCTGAAAAACTTCAGATAGAAGCAACTATAGATAGAAGCTCTTTCCAACCTGGAAAGCAAAGCCAGAGGCAGGCATAGGTTCTCCTTCTACCTTCTACCTTTTGTTAGCACAAAAAGGGAGGCAATTGCAAAGGTTAAAAGTCTAGGTCCCTAAAATGAGGAAGGGCCCCTCAGTTACAGTGCAAATGTTGAGGGAATCTATCATTAGATTAATATAGAGTGTAACCTTTCAAATGGGGCAGTCAGGAGAAGAGTACTGCAGCATCATCAGTAACTGTGGAGTAGTAATGGTTGAACACTGTTATGAGATAACCCCTTATTATTTACAAAAAACAATTCTCTTCTGCCTGGAAAGCAGCAGTTGCTTTCTTTTGCGTTAGAAGAAGCAGAACATTAGACAAGCTAAAACTGTGTTAATGCGTTCATGGTTTAATTGCTATGCTAAGAAACATAAAAGATGGTTGCTAAAGCAGCTTTTATCTCTGCTGTGGTCTTGTATAATTTTACACCTCTGCTTTCCCTGTTGTGTGTAACCTGACGGAGGATAGGTTAGGTCGGGCTGCTATTTGTACTACTGGATGCATGTAGGGCCGTGAAACAGACACACAGAGAACCCGAACCAAATTTGCCATGGGACATGACTTTAATATTTCTTGAATTGTTATGATTTTTAACCGTTTAACCTTAAAGTTGCATGAGTGCAATTTTCTGCATTGAAATATGCAGTCATTTAACACAACTTAACACATCTTCTTCTAAACATCATCACTTTTATCATTCCTCAGGCAACCCATCCCTCTCAACCTTCAAGCATCAACATCTAACAATGAGCATTGGTTTTGACTTGTTCCTTGTTTTGCTTTCTTCCATGTTCAGATTCATCATTACACGAGCATTTAGCCCCAGGACACCATCTCAGCCCCATATCCATTTAGTTATGGTCTACAAGGACTTGTAAAGCTTTGCCTAGCATGCAAGGGAACGTAGCAATTGTCCTACGTAAGTTCAAGGAAGAAAAAGAGAATTCTCTCATTTCTTTCATTTCTTCAGTCGTGATCTACAACTTGCATCAAACATTTAAAATAAGCTAAGACAAGAGTCATTATAAAAAATGTCATAAATTTAAAAGGGTTGTATCATATTTATGATCATAGATTATAATCTATTACTATAATTGCACATGATAAAAAAAATGGATTTCTAATACAAGTTTCTTAACATGTTGGACAACACCAACAGTAACACCTGGGCATCACAAAATTGCACTTACAAATGTACTTGAGGTTTTTCAGAAGATGAAGCTTATAAATAAAGGTCTTTGTTCCTTTCATTGTCTCATTTCATTCACCTTTTGGAAACTTATATTCCTCATCTTGAGTAGAACAGACCCACTGAAACACAGATGAATGCAGACTGAGGCCATAACACATGATGTTTATGAGGCGTTTTCTTTAGTGTTTATACATAATTTGAGAGCGGGGGGGGTGGGGGGAAGGAATGAAAGAGCAGGGAATAACCCAGCCATAACACACCTGAGCTTGGAAGAGTAATGGGTAAAGATGTTGTAATTTTGTCACCAAAGCTTTCAGCGGAAGATACCACATTGACAATCTTCTAGCACCATGAAACTGCCCTTTAAATTGGCATGATTTATCAGGAGAAGTAGGGAATTATGTACAAGATGGGGTAGCAAGGACAGAGTTGCCACTTTTCACAGGTCCACAGGCGTTTCATACATTTTCTCATCTCCTTGCTGTCTGTCAGTTCACAGGACATTGTCATGACCTGCTAAGGAAAAGCACAGCAGTCCTAGAGATGTACCTCAGTTCATCACATATGCATTGCCACAAAAGGCACAGCATGCTATGCAAAACCATTAACAGTAGCTCTTGTCCAGTTAGATTGAGTCCAGAAGTTACTTCAGAGTGAGTTCAAGTTTACGGTACAGTATGTGTATATATACACACATGTCAGTTTACATGGTGCCTTTTTCACAGCACACTTCATAGAGCAGTAATATCTATTTATTGTTGGAAAAATCACTGGATTTGAAAGCAGTGACATACAAACAGGCCAAGAGAATAGTATTTTTACAAGAAAACGACATCTTTCCAAAACCATTGCCTTTTGGGTGTAAATCACATTTTCAGAAGGAGAACAGGGACACTGCAAAAGCTCTCTCAAATGAGATTTAATGGGATGGTGCCATCTATCATGAGGAACACAAAAAAGCACAATGGGGCAAAGACAGACCTTTGGAAGCAACATTAAATAGTTTAGCCAGCTGATTTATAAATACTGACACAATCTAATAATCCTTTTCCATGTACACTTCATACACGCTTTACCCCACATTATTGCAGCCTTCATGTTCCCAGTCCCCTCTGCTCACCCGCTTCAGAAATACTTCATCAAGAAAAAACCCTGCAGTTCATTTTCTCCCATCTCTTGGGCCAAACCACTGCCATCTTCAAACATTTTGACTTGCCTCATTATCCTCATCAAGATAAAGTTGCTACTTCTCAGCGATGGAGGCGCAAGTGAGAAATCAAGGCAAGCATGCCTGCCCCATCTCCCAGCCCTGTGAGCTGGCTGCCTCTGGACTCTTACCTTAGTGGTCAGCTTGGTCCCACCCTGTGCCACGATTAACACAGTTAAGACATGTGACATGGCTGGGTACCCCTGGGAGGTGAGGGAAGATGCTGCTGGAGTGATGAACAATAGCTTTGTTTTTTGCAGCAGAAGCTCTGGAGACCACCTCAAAGTAAATCAGAGGCACCAACTGGATCTAGACTGACTGGTTTTCCTCCAAGTTTTGTAACTTGTTTAGCTTGTCTTATCCACATGCAATCATTAATTATTTATTATATAGAGACTGTCAAATATGGGGCCTTTGTGGATAAAAAAGGGGTTGTAGTGCTGACTGACCTACATTCCCGTGAATAAAGTTTCTCTTCCTTTCAAGTTGGTTGTGGTTGGAGGAAATATCTACAAAGTGTACTGTGTTTGGGGAAATAAATTGAACTGATTCTCTATTCCAATACAGCTGGCAATCTTTTCTGAGGTTGTTTTTACACGGGTGTTTTATTAAATTTTCAATTTAGTTCAAAAGTGGAGGCCATTATTTGCTGAGGAATTCCCTTCATAATTTGAATTCAAATAATCTAATAGAGCTGAAGAATAAAAAATGGTGACTACAAATTAAGGCACCTAAAGAAAAAAGCATACAGCAGGACCAGCAAAGCAGGATGTCAGTAAAGAACCAAGAGAGTGGAGCTTGAGCAGCCCCAGAAAGCTGCCCATGCTACTGCTGTGCTGCTCGAACAGGAACTGTCTCTCCATCCATAAACACAGTGCTCCGATACTGCCAGGGCATCTTTTGTAGCCTGTCAACACAGCTAGCAGTTCCTGGCCTGTGAAGTTAAAAATATCCTTGTCCTGAAACAAATGACTTAATTCTGTGGCTTTTTGAAATGCAGAAGCGGGAGGTTTGCTCTTAATAAGCAATCTTCAGTACCAAGAGAGTTGGTCCAAAGAGTGACTCACTATATGCTACTTTTGAAAGCATCAAGATAGAACTTCAGAATATTAACTTAATAACCTTGTTTACTGAACTCTGGGATAAGGTTTGTGAAGTGGATTTTTTTTTTGTTTGTTTTCTGGTTTACTAATGTTTTATATTTTGAAATACTAGAATATTTGTTAAACTTAATTCATTTGTACCCTGTTCTACTACTAATCAACCCTATCTACATCATATTGTTTACACCTCATGCAAAAATGCACATCCTAAGAGAGATCTGATCATTGGGATCCACTATTTCAACTCATACATTTTCAATTTAGGTGACTCTTTGGGCACAACATCCAAGTATCATTCCAAAATCTGATGTCTTGGACTATTACATTTACTAATATGTATATTTCAGTATGTTATAAATGTTTCACAATTGAAAAAGTAATTTTACAGCAAGTAATGGTAACCTCAACTGAAAAATTGTTTTTTATTTGAGTGAATCACAAGATAAGTAACTTTGAATGGTTGTACTACACTCACCATTAGCTGTTGAACAAGCATGGAGGCACACACACTTCATTTGTTTCTCTCTTTGATGTTGGTTTTAATGTCTGTGGGCATCAGTGCAGGAAAATGAAAAGCATCCGCAAAGCAGGAACAGCCACTCTCTGCTGCTGCTTCTCTTCTCGACTTCTTCTAATTTAAAAGAAATGTGCTAACTCTCCTCACTCCTTTACTTGTCATGACCTGGGTAAGGAAGTCCTGGTAAGACTGCCCTCATATGACAGCGACATAGTTAATAATGGGAAATGCAATTAATTTTCCTGGATACTGTCCACATACACTGCTGAGAACCAGAGACAAAACAGGCTGTGTACAATTAAAGTCATATCCATTCATGAGAGCTGGCATTCATTCGACAGAAAACCCCTTTTCCCCATCCTGCCATTTTCCCCTTTAGCTTCTTTACCACACATACATATGATAACATGCTCAAGGCCAAGAAAAAAAGATATAACCAACCCCTTCCTTGATAGACATCAAGAGAAGCTAGGAGTATCAACTCTGAAATGTCTCCAAGATGTGTTTCACTTGGCTATCCCCTGCATTTAAAAAGAATGAAAAATCCTATTTAAGAAAACTCTATAGATAGCACCAGTTGAAACACTCAGTTATTTCAGCTTTCAATGAGAAGAGGTGTGAGTGATGACCAGTAACTTGATGATGAGAAAGGGGAAGCCACAAAGTCACCACATGCTAAGAGCTCTCCTGGGAACCTGGAGGTAGAAGAAAGACAATGTGCCAAGGAAATAAAATATAGAGGTGAAATTTTAAACCTACTTAAGTTGTAGGACAGACATAATTCACTCATTATCCAAAACTACCTAATCTTCTAGGCACTAAAACTCAATAGGTGACTCCTTACTTATGTTTCTAGAAATTCTCTATGCATTAACCTTAATTACCCACACATATGCTTATGGTAGATAGGCATCTGCTGATCAGCTGTGCTCCAAGACGTGCAGACTCCAGCAAACAGCTTAAGTCATTTAAAAACACTGAAAAATGAGATGTGGGCAAGGCTGCAGTAGTGGCACATGTAAGTATTTTACACTTTCAATCATTTGATAAGCATTTTTAAAAACAAGAACTGTCTTGGAAACAGGGACCAGATGGGTAAACACTTCAATTCCTACCTTGGAGCCCCTGGTTCTACCTTCATTTCCTCCATGACTGTTGGAGCTCATGGCTGCAGAGTAAAACCAACTCAAGAGCAGACAATGCTTACAACTTCACCCTCCTTTGGCTGAGATGCTTGCACAAGACATGGCAGGCAGGCATCTGTGTAAGTTAAACTGTATGGATCACTCCCCTGAGGTATCTGTGCTCCTTATACAGCTGACATATCATGGTGAACACCTAAGGCAAGAAGGCAAGATTGCCCACTGCATGTCTCCAGAGATGAAGGTCTCCGACAACTGCCCAGGGAATGCAAGTAGTTATGCTTGCCTGGATAGGAGTGGATAATCCTACTGGAAAGGCATCTAAAATTTTGGTGAGGCAATTTATAGATAAGACATCTAAATAAGAGACTAGATACCATCCCACAGGATGCCCACACATCCCAGGAGAACCAAGTCACAACAGTTGTGCCTCACACATATTTTAACTTGTAGCTAGTTTAACATCTGGAACAGATGTTAGAGTTATTTATCCCTGCTCACACAAAATAAATGTATGCTATACCATAACTGTCTTGTGGGGAAATAAATTTATGTTAATATATATTATTAAATGTAGAATAAAGATGAGGTTTCTGAACTACTTCAGCCACAAACACTGACTGCTTGCATTCTTTTCTAGGCCACTGAGACTATTAATTAAGGATCCCATAAACACAAACCATTGATTTTTTGATTTTTTTATTTTTGCTGCAGATTTTGGACTGAGTTTTCAGAGCAAAATTATACAATTATTTAATTCAACCAAGATTTTTTCATTCCTACTGAAAATGAGATATATAACTACAAAATTCTGTGAAAAGAAGAAAGTAAAATTGTTTAGTTTTTTATCCTCCCTCCCTCCATCCCACCAGAAAAAAGAAAACAAACAACTTAGTTTTACTAGTGGACATAATCTGTAAGAGGACTAGTGAGGCAATGTAGACATATCAAAGTAACAGCTCATGCCTTCATACCTGAATTTCAATTTTTGTGTTGAATGTGTAGTTTATAGATGTTGATCTTAAAATCCAACAAACAAAATGCACCCACCTAAATAAGGCAAAAACCTCAAGAAAACACTTTCCAAAATACTCATTTTTCACTTTGTGTCCGTATGCCTAAGTGTGTAACTAAGTCAGTTTTAATCACTACCTGAACTAGCTCATCACATACCTAATTAACACATAGTACAGAAAGTGGCTTATTAACAACACTTTTCACATGGCAGCCAGCCACAAACCCTTCATCATATGTAACTCAGCTGCTGACTAATAGTTTTCTTAAATAAAGAGCTAACATGAAAGTCTAAAGCATCAAAACAACTTACAAAATGATTAGCTATTATAAAAGCTAATTTATTATCAGTAAATAGTAGGTTGTTTGGTTGAGGTTTTTAAAAATCCCACCATTCAACTCAGTATGTAGAAGGCATTCCCACCTGCTTCTTCAGGTGGAAGTCCAGATCTGCTCATTCATTTGCTGGGAAAACCACAATTGCATAGTGCCTGTTAGGCCAATGTTTAGCTTCAAAGAAGGATGTGATTGATTCTAATGCTGGGCATTTTTGCATCTGGCTTCTCCATACCTAGTGAAGATGCCTATGGTCACTTTACAGCAAGGGAGAAAACTCAACATGTGAAGAGCAGAATGTGCAGATACCAGCATGTTCAGTGGGGACAAGTTTAAGCTTGCAGATGGGAAACAAGAGGAGAAAGGAGGAGCTTACACCAGCCTTTTCTCTTGTGCACATCTGCTATTTCATCTGTGACAATACCCTTCCACTGCCACAAAGCCCCAGAGCACAACTGGTGGAGGCAGGTTCAAATATCCTCCGTCAGGTCCAGCCTGAACCCAAAGCCCAAACCAACCAGACCAAGGCTTCACCAACACTCTGTGAGAAATGCTGACAAGGTCTCTTTGTGAACTAGTTACACTCTGCACCAAATAATTAAATACTTCCCGAGAGATGGAGAGAGAAGAGTGATGCTGCAAACCTAGCAGTTTCCAACACCTACCCAAGAAGAAAGAGGTCTTGCTTTCAATTTCCGTTAACATTTGTTTTATAAAACACCTTAAAAACCCCTCATCCCACAAATTTGTAAGTGAACAGTCCTGCTAAATTTGCATAAATTGGGAATGTGAATGAAGACTGAAGGACAATAAAAAAAAAATCAAGGAAGCATTTCTACCATGGAATGGTATGCATTAAGTTATTTGCCAACAACTTTATCTGCAGCATATTGAGAGCAAACCATAGGGAAAGACAGATGAAGATGTTTTGTCCTAAGTACAGATAAACCCCGGCTTTTGCTAAAAAAAAAAAAAAAAAGAAGAAAAAAGAAGTTGCTATAAAATAAAATGAGTTATAGCTTCATCACCTGTTTAATCTCCTTTACTCTGCTGGTGGACTTTCTATATCCCTAATGCAAGTGAGGAATCACTGCAGGTCCACTGTGCCTCAGGAAATGCATTGATGAAGCATGAGCTCACTACAGGACACTAATATATTTTACTTATTTTTTATTTATCTTATACCGCAATCTTTTATGCCTCATTACATTTCTTTACAAATGTTTTCCAAATATGAAGATTAATAAATTACAAATATTTGTATCCTTATATTAAATACATACTTAAACACCACAAAGAAGAACCCTAGCACTGGAAAATGCAGGCAGAATCAGTTACAATAATTAAAGTACAATCTCAGCAGCAATGGAAAATACTATTAATGCACTTCAGTGAGCTGCAGCTCTATTTGATATGTTAAAAGACAGATAAACATACAGGACCAATCTTCAAAAGATGTTAAATGGCTCAGCTCCATTATATGTCACCTGTCAGACCCAGAGGCTGGCCTAGGCAATTTGACTCATAAAAATTAAAATATGTAAAATATTTGGACAGACAGATGCAAGGTGTAATTTTATCCACTAAATGGCATTTATCTCCTAGTGTTCTCAATCAAAATGAGGTGGGTGTTTGTGTGTGCGTGTGTTACAATCCAAAGTTAAAAGGGTAAAAATCCTCCTTTCTTCTGACAGCAGAGTAAATCCTGCTTGTTAACAGATATAACGTTGGGGTCTCTTCCAAGGAACCAGCCATGTTTTTGCAACTCTGCTTTCCCGAGATGCTCAGCATCAAGCAGCTTCGCCACAGGACATCAGGGATAAAAATTCCCTAAGAATCATTGATAAAATTCTCACCAGCCCCAGGCATTCACGATGAGAATTTAACTCAATTCAAAGAGGCCTTAAGAACTCAGATTTGGAGAGATTTCAACCACTTGGTCCCTGATGCACCAAATTATTTGATTCTTTTATAGTTTAAGTATGCTTTTACTTCACATAGGTGAACACTTCATATGACTTCAACTTCTGCTACATGATTTTCACCTGCTGGCAAGCTAGCATTGGGTAAGACATGATCAATTGTGAAACGTTATTTTTGCATTGATTAAAATAATTTCACACTACTTTCTGAGAAAAAGTAACAGAATAGTTGCTAATTCTTGCAATTCACAGAAATAAGTAACATTTGGTATACAAGATGAGCACTAAACTCTAGATGTCTAACTTTGAAAGAAAAACATATCCAAGATCGTGATCCAGTGAGCTGTTTCAAATTGTCTTAGCTTTAGAGAAAAGTGGTGGAAGAGAATAAAATTTATGTTCTCAAACACTTGCTAAACTGGGTTTACCTGATAAAATTTACTATCTTTATTATCAGAACTGTTACGGGTATCAGTAGCAGCAGAACTGAGAACTCAAACTACCACCTTCAGCTAATTGTGCCAAAACAGACAACTGTTGATCCATTTACAGTATTTCAGAATTGCATCTAATAAAGCTGCACTATTGCTAGGGAACATTTTTACATAAAGATGTAGGGGAATCATGAAACCTATGCCATCTTTTTACATCCATTATCCAAAGCCATTTTTCCCTTTCCTGGGAATTAGATAAGCAGCAGCCTATGTGGAGAGGGCTGTTGGCATAGACTACAAGAAGTTGCACATGACTGACGCATATGATTGAACTGATGCTGCTATTCCTCCTCTCATCCCTCCCTTTTTTAAGGGACTTTTTTTCTGAAACTGTTTTGCAAAACCAAGTCAGGAAGTTGTAAACGTGAATAGCTGGTACCTATATTCCAGCTGATTCATTAATAACATGAACGAAGTATCAACCCAGTCATGAAGTACTTTCTGAAACTTTAGAGCACTTCAAGAGTAGACTAGAGAAAAACCATTGATCTTTGCAGAGTATGTCTCCACACACTATGTTCTTCTACGGCTGCAGCAGGAATTTTAACTGAATTCTGCTGTTGTACTGATATTAATCATATTTTTAAAAAATACATAAATAATATAGTCACAGATACAGACACAGACAGATATATAGCCCCAGCGTGCCAAGCAGTCATCACATGAGATTACCAAACCTGGTCAAATACTTCCAAAGAAGTACGAAGCACTTTAATTTCAAATCTAGTGCTTTCTTGAAAGACTTATTCTGAATTATCAACTAATCAGAGGTTTTCACCTTCAAAAAGTAAAACAGCAGCTGTCCACCACTGTCTGAACTTTTTGAACTGCTTCTCATACTCACATATGTAACAGATACAAATATTTGCTTCCTATAAGCCTAGGAAATACTGAGTTGTACTTAAAAGAAAGTAAGAAGTCTTTATTTGCAAATGAGCTTTTATCCTTTGCATTAGAAACAAAAATGGCATGGAAATAATTATAAACAATGTTCAATAAGAATGGTCAGGTCCTAAGAACAAAAATGTAAGAATGCCTAAAGCCTAAAAAAACAAAGGGTGAATTAGATTTGCTCAGTAATGCAAGGGTTTCTTGAAGGTACAGAGCACTAACAACAATGAACAGTGTCTATAGTATTTTGTTGGTCCCCCAACGTCTGAGCAAACAAAATCGCATGCAAGAAAAAACACAACAGGTTGGATCCCTCTCTATTTCTTCTCTCCCAAAACACCATATGCACCCTCACTCACTGATTGGTTTCTAATCTCCTCCTGCAGAGGAAAACCTGCAGATGGGAAGTTCACTGCAGCCACGTTAAGCACAGGGGCTCAGAGCTGGCTGAAGGTTTTTTTTTTATCTGAGGAAATTCTCTTCCAGTTCCTCTCCCCACCTCCTTTTTATTGCCCGCAACCTCTTTCAAGTCCCTGTTTGGATACTTCTCCTCAATGTTTTCCTTATGCCCTCCAGACTGTGATCAAAGGCCCTGCTGTATCCCCTTTGTAGGCAGGAGCCATTGCTCCTCTCTGCTGCTGCTGACAGCAGTGACTAGGGATGCCTCTGCAGTGCTGAGGAGGCAGCAGAAAAGCTGAGGAGAGAGGAGACGATGCACTGTTATTAAAAAACCACTGAAAAATAGTGCAGGTTTTAGATGCCGCTACTGTTTTTCCCCTAGCCTCACTGTGTATATTCATAAAAGTCAACAACACTGTCATCAGGTAGTCCCTGGAAACGGTCTACAGAGCAAGATCTTCTGCTAAAGCCAAGGACAGTTTAAATAATAACTATAAAGAAGTGTTTTGCTGCTTCTCTGGATGCAGTCTATCTGTCGGCACATTCAAATAGCAGATTGTTAAACGCAGCCTTAAAAGTTCATTTTGGCTCCTGCTGCTTGCTGTGCCTTTGCCTGCTGGCATACAGCAGCTCCCTAATCTTACATTTGAAGCTGGTCTGTGGTACTAGAGCTTAGCTCAAGAGGAGATGTCTTGGCAAGCAGTCTGCCTTGCTGCCGAAACTGGGGTAGCTCCCTAGCGAGAAGAGAGAAGAACAAAGGAGCCTGTAATGCTACAAGAGGACTACCAGGAAACACAGGAAGGAGCTCATTCTTGTTTGGAATCAAAAAGATCTAATCAAAACACTGAATTACCATTATTAATCAGTTTCTTTGCTGCAGCTCAGCAGTCAGATCAGCAACAGAAACAGACCCCAAGAGATGCATCTTGCATAAAACCCCGTATACATAGAATTTACCAGCGCTACTTTGTGCTTCCTTTGGAAACAGAAAAATAACAACTACCACTTAGACTTTCAAAAGAGCATAAATAACTCATGTGTCCAAACTCCACAAAGTTTCAATGAAGTTAACTGCCTTACTTCTCTTGAGGCTTCTCCAGCCTACACAGTTACTCAAACACTTACTGGAGGTTAGACAAATCATTAAGATAAATGAGGTCCAGATTCAGAAGTACTCAGAAAAAAATAAAATCATTAATATATTTAGCTCTGCCTAAAGAGACCAAAACCAAATTACTGCTGAAATTCGGAGCTGATGTGGAAGCTCCACATATTTTGTACTCACATGTCGAGGGTTTCACAGGCAGAAGGTGCACCACAAAGTTGCTGCTGCCCACATCACCTATTAACCAACCAGATTCATACGAGAATGACAAACCATCCAGCGAGATGCAAAGTTCCTGAGGCTGCATTTTGTCTTTTTCCTCAGCAAAAGAGGATGAATAACTCTGTAAAAACCTGTTTCCCCCCTGCTGTTTCTACCACCACCATTAGGACTTTGCAAATGAAGTCTCAGTGTGTTTAGATTTAATCTCCACTGGACATTTGCTTTATTCCCCTGACTGTACTTACAAAGCAGACATAGTGAAAGTGACTGCTGACTCCTCTGTCTGGGCATTAGCACCCAGGCACCAGCAACCAGGTCAACAGACACAAGTTATGCACCAACAAACTATTGTGCCACTTCCAGCATGAGGCCACTTAAACTGCATCTGCTAATCCCACGGTTTTGCATGCCCAACCGAGACAAAGCAGGCAAGGCTGCCTCTAAATACCCCCTTTCCCTTTAGATATAAAGGGGACTTTCCTGATGTAACCCCAGGGATTGGAGTCCGTTGTGCAGCTTCATTTGACACTGTCTTGTTTATCCTACTGAGAAAATCACTGCTTACAATGTACCAAATATACTTCCCCCGTGCATAAGTACAAGGGAGACTAAAAAAACTAAAAGGGTCAAAATATTCTCTCATCCCCATTGAATAAGGGCTTCCAGTGCTGCACAGAAGGAACTGCTGGTGAGGATGACTTCCCATGCACTCCCTTCCCTGGACATTCCTGACAGCTAGGACATATTAAACATTTTAAATTATTAAAACCTCCAGGCACCCTGCAGACAATCCATGCTGCCTCCATACCTCACAGGTCATACCCTTTAAATCCGTAACAAAGGCCAGTAATTTCTCAATGAAGATATTCCAAATATCCAATAAAAATGAAAGATTGTGGAATGGCATCCAGAATGCTCATTGTCCTCTGGGAGGCAAGGTCAGCACAGGCCTTCCCTCAATAAACAGTGCTTTCATAACTCTCATTTATGTCGTCTATATGAAATCAGCTGCTTACTAGATTTAAACTCCACATTTCTTCTTAACCAAAAACATAAGTGGGGGTGAGACAGCAAATGCCAAGGCATTCATGGATCACAACATATGCAGGTTTTATTATTAGAATGCTCAAAGATAAAGAATTGAAATAACCTGTTACACTATTGACATCAATTAAGTGTCCAAACTCAGTTTCTAGATGCTACATGGAATCACACACTCACCAAGTACACTGTCCTAGTTTCCCTTACATGCCTATATTCAGGGGATATCTATATTCACATATAAAGCAATGCAATGGGACTCTTTTAAAGTGCAGGGCTTTGGATGATTTTTAGTAAGATTACTCAGTCACACTGTAATAAGGCATCAAAATAATGGGAACTTGCAGCAGGCTGGAGCAGGGGCATGCTCTTCAGGCATGAGGCTGTACACACATAGCCATGAACACATCTGTGAATTAAATCTAATTTATACAAGAGACTGCTCACACAAAGTAAATACTTAAAATCCTCTAAAAATAGTTTGCTGTAGTGGACGATGTTGAGAAAGGTAAAGAGGCCTGTTCAGCTAAAGTTCTCTTTTCCTCTTCCTTACAAACTAATACAACTTGTACCTTGCCATGGAGGAAGTTTACAGAAGACAAGCTCGAAGGGTAACAAAAAGATAGAGGGAGTGAAGGGGCACCCTTACCCAGCTAGTGCCTCACACTGGCACAAAGTCAGCAGCAGGAGCCAGGCACCCTCGTGAGAGGATTAATCCTGGCTATAGCCCTTCACCATCCTCCCCCTCTGAAGTGCATGGCCATGCACACAGGATAATCACAGGAGCAGGCATCAAAATAATTAACAAACGGCATCAGTTCCATCGCTGTATCACAGAGGAGTGATATCATCATGCAAGTTTGTCAGACTTAGTGTATCTCAGATGAACTAGTACAGAGAAAGGGAGACGTGGTGTTTATATGTCAGCTGCACACTAGGGAGAGGGGAAGGCAAAGGTATTTCTAAAGAACAAGCCAGCAACAATTAGTTAACATACATTTGCAGCATCAGGAACTAGAAGGTGGAAATAACAGTGATGTACAGTTTGGCACTAAGCAAAAAATTAGTTGAATGGTTCATGGAAATAACGTGCACACCTACACACTTGCCAGTTGCATCCAAGTGTGGTTTTGCAGGATCATCCCACTTTCAAAGCATTTCGGTCTTTACTGAAACTTTTCCATATTCTAGGCTATCCTTACATAAACTGTAAATCTGTAGATGGCTTTGCGTATTCCAAGCTATTGTTTTCACTCACTTCTTGAATAATAAGTCAATGCTTGCAGAAATTTATCATTTAACAAGCTGTTTATTAGCAAGAGGTCATCAAGGTTGATTAATTTTAAGAAATTCCCAGTCCAGTTTAATTACACCAAGCAGAGGAACGGAAGTGGCCTCAATACATGTAAAATACTCTGGGGGCTCATAAATATAGCGTAAGAATATTAATAAAATTCTTTAAAATTGGTACGCATATGCCATGCACACTCCATCACACTACTATTACTTATGATTCGATAGGATCAATAAAATGATTGGTATTTTCTAAATATAAATAGACAACCACACCCTCATAAAAAGCATACGTGCACTGACGCCCTCCCAAAAAAGGAAACAGAAGGAAAAAACAGATGAGATAAATAACCAGGTATGATAAGAAATCATTACATTTCTACTTCATCACTCTTACATACTTCAATACTGCATAAATGCTATTTAAAACGTACAGTAGACTGGTCCATGTATCTACATGAGCTGCTTCTTGATTACAAAGGGGAGGCCCCTTTTTCCCATACTAAGACAACATCTGTTGGAAACAGCTGGAGAAAAACAGTCAGATTCACCAGGGTCTAACACTAGGGAAAGTGGGATCCCAAACTATAGGAGCAGTGCAGTTTAAAGCATCAGTGTCCAATAGTACTAATGTCATCTAGGTGATATTATCAAGGCATGCATAACACTGGCAAAGTATTCTTCACCCTCTTCTGGTGAGGAAACAGATACACACTTCCATGTAGGAAAACTGCTTGAGAAGCCAAAGAAATGGAGATTTCTTCAGCCTACTTGAAGAGTTTAAGGATCCAGATGACAGGTCTCAAAACACAGCAGCTTGGTGATTTTTAGCAAATTCTTGGCAAAAAGCACAGGGTGAAGGGATGAAAAAAAAGACCATAAAACAAAACCAGAGGCAGGAAGAAATATTTCAAACACAGAGTCCCCAGATACCAACATGGTTGAGATATCAGAGTTCTGGGTCTGGAAAAGACTGGTGCTCAAGTTGTTTTGTGGTATGGATAGAGAGGTTTTCTACACGCATGCATTGTACAACCACTAACAGTATCCTGGACAAATACGAACTTCAAACTAGTTATTTTTAACTGGAATACTACACATGACTGCAGAGACAGTGACTAGGAAAGTCTTAAGCCTACCCAACACACAGTGATCACTCACTACATGAGTGCTTGTTACCTATACATCACTGCTGCTTATATTCCCCACATTTCCTGACATACTTTTTGAACAAGCATGCTAATAGAAAATATTATGCTCCTCTCACCCTCAGTGAAGACAAGCAAGCATATTGTCAGTAGGCTCCTGTACATTTTCTATACAGGAATCTGCAGACTGGAAGGAGGAGGAGCTGAAAACCACAGACTTAAAGCAATGGGGAAAAAGCAGATGTAAGCCTCTTGTGAAGAAGGAAAGGGTAGTAAGAAGTTGCTTAAGATGGCACTAAGACTCAGGACTGCTATTCAAATCTCAGTTTCCTGAGCAGCATTACAGTAAAGATAAATATCTAGTGGCATATGTATAATGACTGTCATGATTGTGTAGAAATTTGTTTTTAAAAGTTGTCTTAAAAAAGTAATAAAAAATGCATAAGAAACTCATTGAAGACTGACAATATAACTGGTTTTGCAGCTAATTCCAATCTAGATTTCAGGTAGATGAGATATTATCTGGCTTTTGCTTGTCTGATGGCTCCCTGTCACTGGAGCACATCAAAACCAATTGCATTATTTACACTCAGCAGTAAAAATCAGAGTCTGAAATGTCTTCTATAACAGAGATAAAAGAACAGAGCACAGACATAATCCATCACACAAGTGAAACACAATAAAGCTCCAACCCTAGGCAGGACATCTGTCTGCTGTGCTGCAGCATGAAGCTTCCAAAGACTCCAAAGTCTTTGAAGACTGATGTGGTAATTCAGTTTGATGAGAAGTACCATATTTAATTTCTTATACAGCACACAAAGTAAGTTTATATTTCAGTTTTGGTTTCTAAACGTTTAATCATGAAACATCTGAATCAGCAAAACACGGAGGACTGTTAGCTACATCAACATGTTTTCTGTTTTCATAATATTTAATAAGGAGCACATTTATGAATCCCCTTTGTGGACTTCAGTCTCTTTGTGGAACTCAGACCAGAAGCGAGGACACTGAGAAAAGTTTTAAGGCAAAGGGATGAGCTATTCAAAGGATTCCAAAATCTTCCCTACAGAAAACACTTGATGGACAGAATATCAAGCTGGGCAACACCCAAGAAGACCCCAGACTCCCCATCTGCAATGCAAGGCTGGCACAAAGGCACATACAAAAGCTTCAAAGGTTGCAAGGGGCAAGCGCACATTAGGGGACATCTCATCTTTGCATGTTTGTAGGGACAGGAAGGGGAAAGAGAGGTTGGCAACACAGATTTTCAGTCCATACTCCTCTTTTACAAGCACAATGTAAACAGAGTACAAGAGGGTTCCTTTGGATCTTAAGTGCTATTCATGAAATGAGCAATACTTCAACTGGTTTCACTTGTGAAATAGTTCCACTATTTAATGAAAGGTCCCTTTTTATTACAGTATGCCAAATAGATCACACACAGCAGAGAAGGGCAAAAAAGTTTAAACCGGTTTTTCCTGATCCAGCTTTCTATATCACAGGCAAGCAAAGACAAACCACAATATGAACTATTTTTAGGGGAAAAAAAGGGAATGATTTCTAACATAGTAAGAACATCAGCCTCAGTCAGTTGAGTATTATCTTTAACAACACCTCATAAAACTGTGTATCTTTAAACTATTTCTTAAATATCAGAGAGCAGACACAACAATAAATACTGATGGCAGGGGTGTGTTGCTATAGGGAAACATTTTTGGCTTTTCAATTAATACCATAATAATAGACAGCAACACTTCAACACAGCTTTCTGAGACTCTTCTCTTTATACTCCTTTGGAGATCTGTACCCAGAAAGGGTACAGATAACTCATACAGAAATCTGCTGAATTTTCAGGCAGCGATAGTAGACAGCCACAAGGTCTCCATTACTGGTGTACAATACAATGGTTTGTTTTGTCAAATACTTAATGTGGTGGCAGCAGGGAATTTTGGACTGCAGGTGCTTACATCAGTGGAATGTATACAAATACACCCTAGAAGAGCAGTAACTTCCTAAAATCAAGGTATCATTTTAAAATTATCTGCCTACATAAATTTGACAGTGTCCCCTATGGGACAATGTAGTCCTCCTGAAAACGTGCTTCCTGAAACGTGTGCATCTTGGAAAAGCATATACTTAACAAGCTTAAAAAAACCCCAAACAATTATTAACAATGCAAAAACCAGGAATGATTTAGAAATGTATTAAGTATGCTTTTAAGTTTTACGCTGTTGGTTTACACTTACAGCACAGAACGTACCCTTTCTGCTCTGCAGAGGAGCCTGAAGGGCACCAGATTTGTCTATCACAGAAGCTAGCAAGTGAACTTATTTCCACTGAGCACAAGCTGTGCTGATACTCTCGCTTGCTCTCTCTGCTACCCTCTAGTGAGCAAGCAAAAGTAAACGATGGGATTCAAGTGCCTTTGCATAAAGACAATGTTAATTCAGTTTTCCAGTTTCAGCGTGAAGTACAGACCTCTGCAAATACCACTTTTGGCAATTACTTTTCCTGACTTTTTCACTCCATAATTTGAGAAGTATAAGCCTGCAAAATGCATTTTAAAACTCATTTTTATTGAGAGGTAATTGGACTAGTTGACCTTAAGGTATTTCTCTAAATTCCAGACCTTTTTCCTCCCAGTGATAAGCATTGTTTAGTGATCTACAGCATTTATTTTTTTTAAATTGTAACTTGCTTTGCACTATTATGTTTTGCTCATAATGGGGAACTACTTGTCTTCCTTTTACAGGGAATACTCGGGATGGGGGATGCCAGAGGAACTGAACACTGGAGAAAGAATTCTCAGTATTTTGGTAGTCACCATGAGATACAAGAAATGGGCATTTCATTCTAACTACTTAAGAAAAGCAACATTCAGGACATATTGTGAAGGTTACTACACTATTACTGTTTGCTGTTCCTCTACACCATTTCTAGCTCCTTTCCTGCCCTTTTCTGAGGATTAAACAGATGGTAAACAGAAGCTAATGCCAGTGTAACTTACCATCTGGCTAATAGATGCATTTTTGCATAGGCTCATTAGCATGCTTGTTCCATCCCAAATCCTCCATAACAGTTTCGTCTCCGTCTGTATCATCTTCATAACATAGCTAATAAATGCAAAATGCATACACGAAGTTGCAGTCCATGTGGAACATAATCACAGCTTTTAACTAACCAAAACATCAGAAGTGGGACTAGACCAAACCCTCCTCAGCATCAGCTGTATTTGCTGCCTACTCCACTTTTTGATTATTATTATTTTATTCTGCTTGAATGTTTGCCTTTAATTTACAGCTGGTTCTTTGTTTACCTGAGACACACTCTGTAACAAAAAGCAACCGTTGTCTTAATCTTTATTATCTTTGTTTTACTTAGAGGGAAAGGCAAATCATCAAAAAAAAAAAAAAAAGGCATTAAAACCTCAGCTTATTTGAGGTATACCTTGGCTGGCCTTGTCCATTATAATTACCTTCAGATGCCTAAAAGCAAGAAGAATGACAATGCTCATTTTAGTCTATTCAGTAGCATTAGGGTAATTCATCAAGCACAGGGCTTTTTTTCTCCTTGACCAATCCTGTCACCCTGTAATAACACTGGTCAGAAAGTTCAAAACTTGTGTTATTTAAGTGCACTGAATTACTGCTCAGATTCAACAGTGTCACAACAGGCTAATGGACAGAAAAACACAATGACAAATAAAAATACACACAGGCTAGACTGAAAATGGGATTATCAACAGTCAAGTGGAAGTCAAGAACACCAGCACTGTGCATTGTGCTAATTCAGGGTACACTAGTGTCTCTCCTCAGGTATTTGTGAATCATCAACTTTAAATGAAAATGGTAAATATTCAGAGGAAAGAAAAGGCTACTAATGTTTACTAAGTTATCTATCAGCATTTAAATTAATTAGAGCAAGTATTTGGGAGCATGAACTCTTTGGTTAAGTCCAGGGGGAAAGGCAGTAAAACCCGCCTGCACAGGAGGAGGATCCCTCAGCAACACAAGCACTGCCTGCTGTACTCCCAGTCACTGCCCCACACGGCAGCTGTGGTTCACACATACGGCTTTTCAGCCACTGCAGACCTAGGATTAGCCTAAATTGCTACTCAGGTTTGAAAGAAAATAAGCAACCAGCAGGAGACAGACAAGATTATCACTGAACTGAAATGAAACATTAGATTTTTGTTGGTTTAGGCAGCCACATAACTTGGAACTAATGGAAAGAGAATCAAAGAGCAGAAAGAAAATCAATGTGCAAGCAGTAACAAAGAAGAAGAAAGAGAAAGCAAGAAAGAAGAGAAAAACAATAATGAATGGAAATTAGTAGAGAGAGGGGAGAACCTAGAGGGGCACAGAAGAAAATGCTGGTTGCACTAGCCAACAAGAATAAGGTTGGAAGTCTAAATATGGCCAGTAATTTTCAAGGGATTGCATTTGAAATACACCAAGGATACTCTGCAAACAACTTCTTTATCCAGATTCATGCAGACGCAAATACAGCCTACAAACAGTTTTCAGAGAGCCAAACTTACTTAGAAATTTTTCTTTGGTAAAACTGCTGATATGGACAGCAAAACAACCTATGAACAGAACTCCTACCCACCCACCAGTGAGTTTACCACTTCAGTAGCAGCCTGGCAGACTTTGCCTCATTTTATTTGGCAACACTATCATTACTCTTTTATACTTGCGCACTGACTTGAAAGCGTAATAGTTTGGTTTAAGACTAATGAGTTACTAGCATGAATTTAAGAGCGCTTTTTAAAAAAGAGAAGTATATGGAGATTTACGCTGACTCTGAAGAGAAGTGGCCAATTCACATTGCTTTCCGCAAGATGTTGAAGACCCTCAGTTTCAAGAGACAGTATTTTTGTCATAGGTGCTTAGCACCACACAGGCTTTTTGACCTTAGTCATCTAAGTTTCAGAATTCCCATCTGATCCACCAGCAAAATGCTTCAGCTTTTAAAATGCTGCTCTCAAGGCAACAATACATTGCTTAATCCCACACTGGACAAATTCCACACTTCAGCAGCAAGCTTGGATCCAAGCAGAATTTCAATTGTCAGCCCCCATTTAAAAAGAAAAAAGGGTATTTCTGGCCTCTTTTGTAATACCAACAATTTATGTTCCCACAGCTCTTCTCCAGCCCTTTGTGATTTTACATCTTATTTGTGCCTTATGGCTATTGGCCTTACACAGTTCTTCAGAAGAAAATGACAGACAGCAGCATGAAAGGGATGGCTGAGTCCAAAGATCTATTTTTTTCAACTCCAGACTGCAATTGTTTCACCAAGCTCCCATCCATAAACATTGTCCCACACCTAACATGGCAGTGTTCATGCATAAGGCCCACTTCTGTGCCAGTGTCTAAGGATGATGAAGAGAAACCTCCCAAAGACCCAAACCCCAAACCCCAAGAATTCTGCATACAGGACCATTAACTGCAGAAGAGCTAAGCTATCCAAAGTAACTACAGTTTGGGCTTGCTGTCACAAATATAGTGTACCTCTCTGAGCATTACTAATCTGGACCTATTAAAGGTATTCATCAAATAAAGTACTGTGACAGGGGCAGCGCCTACAAAACAAGCCTACTGAGAATAAATCCTTCCAATAGCTGATGATGTGTAGCTGATACTGGGATCATGCACAATTCCAAGGTCTTCACTAGGGACCAAGAACTTTTAGGTCAGTGAGTTTAATTAATTGGCACATGTCCACAAGATAAAATTCAAGAAGGATACATATATATATATATATATTATAGTCACATGGAACATTTTGACATGTCCATCCCAGGTGGGGATTAGAACAAAGGGGATAATTATTACCTTATTAGAGTATAATGTTATGATATTATAGTCTGCAGTTGGCCTGATAATACTAAAGACATAAACCAACCATCCACTTAATTATTTCAACACTTACAGGATACAGAGAAGATGAAAGATTTAAAGATTTTCTAGAACCAAGATTCACCTCAGTGGAAAATTCCAGGTTGTTTTTTTTTTTTAGCAGCATTCCAAACCAGGATTGACAAAAGAGGGGTTTTCTGGGGCAAAAATTAGAGCAATTAAATGGGATTTCAGATAAATTAAAGTACTGTGTGCAGTAAAACTGAAGTTTTTCTTTCAGGTGGTTTCAGCTTCAAGGTGCATACACTCAAAATAAAAAAGTCAATACAAATACAGAAAAATGCAACCTTGCAACTGGTGGTTTCTGTGTAACAGGGCACTGCTGCTGTCTCCCTCCTAACTTCTCCCCCAGCAACCAAAAAAAATCCAAAGCATCACTGATTTTTCCAGGAGGGAAGCATAATTTTGACTGAATGGTATTATCCAGAACAGTGGCACAAAAACCAAAATATCTAAGCATCACTTTCTCCAAACCTATTCCTGTGGCAACGCCAAGAAGCATGCCATGCTGTTTTGTCAGACAACTCTATTACAACCTTTGACTCCCTCCTTTATGCTTCAACAGCATCCTCTGTTAGAGCAAACAGAAAGCATGCTGTCTACCTTTTCCTTAGTTTATTCCCAGCCTGCTGCTTCCATCAAGGGCAAAATTATCTAAAACATCTGGAAAGATTAAGATTATCCATTTGCAAAGGGAGGTCTGGCAGTCCTTTCCATCTAACTCCTTCAAAACAGTATATGAACCCTTCCTTAACTGTTTCTCTTTTCAAGGATTCCAGATTTTTTGTTTTACAATAAGCCAAATTCAGAACCACTCCAGACAGAAGAATTGCCAAAAGTAACATCCACAGACTGACTGAAAAACATTCACCACCCACCAGGACCGGTGCATTGTCTGCCCAGAGCCGGCCCCAGATACTGCCATCCAAAACCAGTCTGACAGGCCTGGTGTTAACCCAACTTCTGTCACTCAAAACCCTAACCTCTCCTAGATCAAAATCCTGAGCTAGCTCAATACCTCAAAAGTTACCAGCTACTGCAGAAGAAATCATGGAATGGTTTGGTTGGAATGGAAATTAAGGATCATCTAGTTCCAAACCCCCTGCCAGGCAGGGACACCTTCCACTAGACCAGGTTGCTCAAAGCCCCATCCAACCTGGCCTTAAACACTTCCAGGGATGGGGCAGCCACAGCTTCTCTGGGCAACCTGTGCCAGTGCCTTACCACCCTCACAGTGAAGAACTTCTTCCTAATGGCTCATCTAAACCTCTTCTCTTTCAGTTTAAAGCCATTCCCCCTTGTCCTGTCACTATAAGCCTTTGTAAAAAGTCCCTCTCCAGATTTCTTGTAGACCCCTTTAGGTACTGGAAAGCTGTTCTAAGGTCTTCCTTGGAACCTTCTCCTCTCCAGGCTGAACAAGCCCAGCTCTCTCAGCCTGAATTCATAGGAGAGGTGCTCCAGCCCTCTGGTTATCTTAGAGGCCCTGCTCTGGACTTGCCTGAGTAGGTCCATGTCCCTCCTGTGTGTTGGGGTCTCAGAGCTGAATGCAGTACTGCAGGTGGGATCTGACAAGAGCAGATTAGAGGGGGAGAATCACCTCCCTCAGCCTGGCTGCTTGGACAATTTCTCTGTATTCCTCCCAGGCTATCTGTCCTTGCTTCCATGCTCTGTATCCTTCCTTTTTGTGTTTGACTTTGTCAGGAGCTCCTTGTTCATCTACGCTGGCCTCCAGTGTTTTTGTTTGACTTCCTCTTCATCACAATTCATCAATCCTGAGTTCGGAGGTGGTGATCCTTGAATATTAACCGGATTTCTTGGGTCCCTCTTCACTACAGGGCTTTGTCCCATGGTATTCTACCAAGCAGATCTCTCAAGAGGCCAAAGTCTGCTCTCCCAAGGTCCATGTTAGCGAGCTTGCTGTGTGCTCTCCTTGCCACCCTAAGGATCTCAGACTCCACCATTTTGTGATCACTGTAGCCAAGCCTTAAGCTTCGCATTCCCCAGCAGCCCCGCTGTGTTGGTGAGAAGAAGGTCCAGCATAACACCTCATTGGCTCCTCTATCACTTGGAGAAAGCCATTATCATCACTGCATTCCAGGGATCTCCCTGATTGCTTATGCCCTGCTGTGTTGTCCCTTCAACAGGTATCAGGGTGGTGGAAGCCCTGCCACAAGGACCGGGGCTTGTGAACATGAGGCTGCTCCTATCTGTCTGTAGAGGGCCTCATCTGCTCGGTCTTCCTGTTCGGGTGGCCTGTAGCAGACATTCACTATAATGTCACTTGTACCTGCCCACCCTTTAATCATGGCCTGTAAACTCTTGATTGGCTCCTCATCCATTCCCAGGCAGAGGTCCATACACTCCAGCTTATCACTGACATAGAAGGTGACACTCCCTTCCTTGTCTCCCCTGCCTATCCTTCCTGGAGAGCCTGCATCCTTCCATTCCAACACTCTGGTCATAGGAGCCGTTCCACCACCATTTGCACAGAGGCATTTAAGCTGGGTCCCCAGTGAAGCTGACTTACTGGGTGGAGTGTCTGGGAATCCAATGTGCTGTCCTTTAGGTGCTCTCCTGCTGACCTGTGATCCCTCTCCAGGCTCAGGGTATCCATTGCTATCACTGCCGTCAAACTGGTAGGACTGGGATGAATTGAGGTTCCCACATCTCCCAGCAACTTTACTTTAAAGCCCTCTTCACCAACTTGGCAAACCTATGACCAAATACTGCAATTCCTTCTCTCTGCAAAGCCATTACTATTCAGGTACTTACACTGTAGCATCAACAGCTTATCTGGTGCAGATAAATCTCTGTATCTCTTCTGATTTAAAAAGGACAGTCAAATGGATTTTGTCATACAGCTCCTCCCTTATTTTAAGCAAGCCCAGAAAAATCTTCTGTTCTCAGACTAGTGGGTACTGGTATAAAACTGCATCTTTCCCTGGTAATATAAGCCTCCAACCCTGCACACTGCTATTACCTATAGCCTTGTAGGAAATAAGAGGAGTTATGAGTAGTTTTTTTGCCTATCAACAGTTTAAAGTGTTAGCAAACATCTTCGTTCCACTACCTTTGCCTACATTTATTGAGAAGAGTATCCAATTGTCCCAGATTGCTACCAACCACCACCAGCATTTCAGAAGATAAAACTAACCTTAACCATGACTATGCTCAAATATGCCATTCACTTACCGTCACTTCCCAAATGTTACTCTCGGAGATATCCTAGGAGAAGTTTCACAGCTCTTATCAGCCAGAATTTAAAGGAGGGAGAGAACAACAGCATGAAGCATGCACAGGCACGTTATGGGAGAAAGCAAAGACACTCCTTCTTGCCTCACCAGGATGTAGCAACTTCCAGTGACTGCAGCCGAGCCCCTTCACCAAACTGGTTTGTGCATTGAAGGGTACGTCAGGAAATTAGAGACACATCATATGCTTCTGTTGTGGCTACGTGCTTACATGTATTTTTTTGCTAATACATATGATCAGAAAATACACACTACATGTTTTTTTTGTTACACAGGTGTAAATAAAACATCATGAATATATAACTAAGTAACCTTTTTCCCCAGGCGCTCAGCCTTTTGCAGGCTGAAAATATATGCTGTTAATGCATGGCTCCTCTACAACAGTATTTACCCTGAAAAAATCCTTAGAACAATATATGTTCAAACCCCTTGGTAAAGGAAAATTTAAGCTTAAATTAGGAGCAGAAAAATGTAAAGGTAGTTTATATGGAGTTACAGAAAATTCTTTGTAATGAATCCACAGACACAACTCCTTCAATAATGATTATTAAAAAAATCCTATCTCTTGATCTTCATTGTTTATAATGAAGTTTGGTTATTACGCAGATTTTAATTAGTACAAGTCAGGATAAGACAACTGTGAAGACAACTTTTTAGCTCAACAATGCTATCCCCTGAATCACTAATTCAGTTTCAAAAACTAAGGAGTTTTTGAACTCAGTTCCTACCTTACCAAGTACAGCAAAATGTGGAAACTTCTCCTGACCTCTACCACGCCAGGATGCTACCCTGATGTCCTGCGCCACAGCTGCACTGACCGAAATCCTCATCCTTGCTCTTTTCTTTGCACACAGACTGAAAACAGAGGAATTGAAAACACAACCATCCAGGAAGAACGTCTGCAGTGACTGCTGGGATACTGCACTTTGCAGTGTAGTGACTGATTGGGATGACAGAAGTTTGCTGTCTCCAGCAGTGATTTCCAAGTGTGCTGCTGTATGTAGGACACTTGCAGTATTCAGATAATACTGAAAACCTACACAGGTTATACTGGCACCACCAGATAGCTACAATAGCCCTCTCTCCCCTGGTCTGTGACTCCTGCCTTATAATATATCACCTCACTTCTAGGGTGATGTAACACCCCAGTTACACCCACTTCTGGGGTGATGGGAGGGTAACAGGAAAGCCTCCAAGTGACAGAGCCCCACGCACCAATCTGTGCTTCTGTATGTATTTTTGTCCTCCTTAAGTTCTATACAGCTCTAACCAGGTACTCTTCTATGTAGAGATCAGCACCCTTTCCTTAAGATTGCTTCCAAGTATGCAACAGACTCAGCCCAAAATCCAGAGCTGGCAAAATCCATCATCTGTGCAATTCCACTCGGAGCAGGGTCCTGCAAGCATCCTCTATCACTTATTCTGGCTGACACTGTACATCTCTGTTCCTTCCCTCCTAGATATGAAAGGAATTAAGCCTTTGGAAAATAGCAAGTGATTTACATGCATTATTAATACCTCTTGGTATAACAGTATTCAGTATGTCACTTTTTGTTGCTTCACATCAATCACAGTCTCTTAGATTTCAGAGGAATATTCGCCCACTCACTGGGTAAAGCCAAATGTTACAAAAGGAAATTCTGCTCATTCCTTGACTGAAATTAATTATGCTTTTATAAATATATAGTCTGGTAGATCACAGGTATTTTGGAATAAATTAAGTATAAAAAAATCATTATAGGCTACATTTTTTATACAGCACTGGCATTTTACACACAATTTCTATCATCAATGATAAGGATTAATCAAAATTATTCTAATCATAAAAAAAAACCAAAAACCTCAAAACCCTTTCACAGTATTTCTCATAAATGCAGTCAGGTTACTTATAATGTTATATATCATAGAATGATTTGGGTTGGAAGGGACCTTATATATCATTCAGTTCCAACCCCCTGACATGGGCAGGGATACCTTCCACTAGACCAGGTTGCTCAATGCCCCATCCAGCCTGGCCTTGAACACTGCCAGGGATGGGGCAGCCACAGCTTCTCTGGGAAACCTGTGCCAGTGCCTCACCACCCTCATAGTGGAGAACTTTTTCCTAATAGCTAACCAAAATCTCCCCTCTGTCAGCTTAAAGCCATTCCCCTTGTCCTATCACTACATGCCCTTGTAAAAAGTCCCTCTCCACATTTCTTGTAGGCCCCTTTATGTACTGGAAGACTGTTATATGGTCCCCCATCCCTTGAGATTTCTTCAGGCTGAATAAGCCCAGCTCTCTCAGCCTGTCTTCATACAAGAGGTGCTCCACCCCTCTGATCACCTTTGTGGCCTCCTCTGGACTCGCTCCAACAGGTCCTCATCCCTCTTGTGTTGGGGTCTCAGAGCTGAGTGCAAGACTCCAAGTGAGGTCTCACAAGAGCAGAGTAGAGGGGCAGGATCACCTCCTTCAACTTGCTGGTCACGCTCCTTTTGTTGCAGCCCAGGGTATGGCTAGCTTTCTGGGATGTGAGTGCACACTGTCGGCTCATGTTGAGCTTCTCATCAACCAACACTCCCAAGTCCTGACTAGCACCCTTCTCAAAAATTTGCCCAATTTTTTTTTTACATTTTTAGGGTACTTCCTTCAAAACCTGTAATTGAAAATCGTTTGGCATTTTCTCCATCCTTTCAAAACTCAAACATACCAGCTTCTAACTCCATGAAGTCCAAACCTAGTATCAATGCATGGTTTATTTTAGCTCTGTGTGCCCCACTTTCAAACAAAAAGCCTCTAATGAGATTAAAAGGAAAAAAAAAAAAAAATCAACCAAATAGAGCAACTCACTTGGGCATCTTAGAAGATCATTTCATATCCACGAAAAAGCTTGCCTGGGACTTACAGCTCTAATACTGAGGAAATACCATATTGGCCACAAGAGCCTGTGGTTTACTTTAGCTATGGGATAATGGAAAAAACAGAACAATAAATAAATGATCATTTGTCTCCACTTTCACCAGAGTTGTATAGCATGTTAGAACAATGTAAGACTCAACTGTGTAAACCTTCATCCCTCAAAAATTATGAGCAGCTTCTCTGTGCTGGAATGTTTCACTAATCCCTGCTAAGTGATTTGCAAGGCTGAGTAGAAAAGCAGAAATGCCTTCTCTGTTCCACATCTAAGGATCATCACCCTTTTCAGTTACCTTAGGAACCAGCTATGTATGAGAGAGGATCAGAATGGGCAGTGGCCCCTGCAAGGCTTATTAAGACTTGGGCTACACTGGTTTAGTTCTATTACCAGAAAACAAAATTAAAACAACAACAACAACAAAAAAAAAAAAAAAAAAAACACACCCACATTTGTCCCAGGGACTACACATACCTAAAAGCAATGTGATCAGTCTTTGCTGTGAAAATGTCACAGTCACTCAACTCTGTCCAAATGACAAAACCAGAAATAACTATTAGAAATAAGTGGACTTGAAATGATTTCTAAGAACATCTGTATTTAAACTCCAGAATAGCTAAACCACAAAACGTGTTTAATACTAGTAAGCTCTGCAATTAAATGACATTTAATTCCTTAGACATAGACCTACTTACCACCTAACAAGCCTTTAGTGCTAATACATTAAAATCTAACTTACATTCTCAAAAGCCAATACAAGGAAATGTGAAAGGAAATACAAGGAAATGCTTACAGGATATAAGGCAACTTTAACCCACGTATCAAGATTACACTTCAGGAATGCTACTCAAGACAAACACCCATTTCTGGTTTGGGGCTAACACATTCCCAAACCTTGAGTGGTTGAAGGCACACCAGATGACTGCCTACCAGTACCACTGGGTGCTGCTGTGGAAGTCTCATCTGTCCCACCATTCCTCCTGAGATACGCTGACCTTCTTGGCTGTAAGTCTCAAGGCAGACACAAAAATTGCTCTGTGTGACTATCTTAAACGTTTCACCTCAGATGATGCTAATCATGTCATGGCAGACACGAAGGGGAAGAAAATGAGTGTGAGGATTTGTCTGAGCGCAGTAAATGTTCTTCCTTCTGCTCTCCCCAACTCCTGCACATGCAAATTACTCCCACTTACAGCCTTCCCGTTTCAGTGGAAATCAGAGGTGACACCTGAATTAATCTGCTTTCTGTCAACCTCTACTTAACCTACTCACACCCAGTCAGCTGCACAGCATCTAAGGCAGCCTGTATTGACAACTAACTCCTGAGCAGGCTTAGCAAAGTTTTTTCTTCCCATACAATCATTCCCAAGATAAATGTTAGGTGAGCAGGTGTTGAATGTAGCCTTCAAGTGTTTCCAACTTAAAAACCTGCATGGGAGGGGAGCATCTTTTTAATAACACAGAATCTAAAATTTAGAGAGTAATAACCATTCAGACAAGATCTTTATCTTCTGTAATGATTCAATAGCTCCTTGCTGCAACTGACTGGAAGTTAACCATCAAATGAATTCAATGTTTAATGTCACAGTACATATTTTTTTCATTGTTCCAGGACATCAGTTCACCATCATACTGAAAAAAAATAAGAATGCAATTTATAACTAGGGAATTGATTAAGACACCTTCATATGACCTCACCACTCACATCACTTATCAGTAAAGCCAGAGTACCAATTCACATATTGTTTTTTTACCTAAAATTCTGCGTACACAAATATTTTAACCTTTCCCTAAGGACCCGGTCTCTCTGCTGCCTGCAGTAGGGCTTCGAAATTCAGTCATAACAAAGCCTTGACCTTAGATGTACGCCTTCTGTCATGTTGTGACATTTCCATCTAGGTTCTGGGAACCGAAAACCTTTACAAACCTTCACTTGCCTTCTCAAAATGAAACACTAGAAGCATTTTTGGCATGACTGAACACAAATCCCTTCCCTCAGTTATGCCTTGCCACCTCCCCTCTCCAGGGAGATCCAGTCCAAACCCACGCTGGCAGCTGATCCCGCTTTCTGAAGGATAAAAGTGGCCAACAAATGGGATGCTCCTACAAAACTTTAACTCAAACAGCCCATGCCAGTATTGAAGAAGCAGCTTCTTACCAAAGGAGGGCAGAGGAAGGAGCAGAATGAATATAGGTCAGAAAACTTCCATCTCCCCCATCATCTTCACTGGGTGCTACCACACACTTTTCCCTAGCTGCAAGCTCCAAAGTGCTGTCACCAAAACATTGGGGCTGAAGTTCCAGAACTTCATGCCTCATAATGGCTCCCAGCTCAAGCAGAGACAGGATTGTCACAGCCCTTGTTCTTACCTCCACCCACATTTTAAAGTGCAGCTTTTCCTGATTGGAAGTTAATACCTGATTCAGAAAGTCCAATTCTTTCAAAAGTGCCAGAAAGTTCATTTATATCTAGTTACAGTTTTATGAACTCTTTAAAATGCAAAAGTTGGAGCTAACTTCAACATTAATTGCCTGAATATTCAGCCAAATTGCTTCCCTGCTCCCAAGTCAGAGGGTAAAAAACCAGGCTGATGCATCTCAAGGTTTGCAAATATAATTGCTTTGGCATCCATAGCTGTGAAGTACTGACAGCTCTTCATAATATCCAGTCTGCTTGAATATTCAAAAGTTAGACTTCAGGGATCACTTGAATTGATGTAGTTTTCCTCTTTTTCTTTATTTTTATTTTTGTTATGGGTTTGGCTCTTTTATACAGTAAACTGGACTTTATGCATGCTTTCCTCTACTAACAGTGATATATTATGATACGGAAAAAGTATACACGAACACACAGCTATCTATCTCATCAAAAAAACATTATCACAAACTCAAAATAGGCAACAAAACTCAGATACAGGAAGAGAGTTTTTAGTTTTAGCTGTTTTTCTAAAAACAATTACCTTTAGGTTCAGTGCCATCCCTTAAATATCATTTCTCTGCTTTCCAAAACAGCTACCAGTGGTGCTCTCCCCTTCTTCAACTAGCAGTTAGCCATGAACTGTGAGAACACAAAATGCGCTCAGCATAATTTGATTAGGATTCTAATTTATATTTGTTAGCAAATATTCCTACATTAAAAATTTATTAAACCATCATTCATCCATTTGTAAGTAATTTCAGTCAATCATGAACACAACATCTCTTTTTCAGCAGCAAAAGCTGCAGTGGTTGACAAGCACATAAAAATGGACTTTTTGTACACACCTACTCTAAGTTTCTGCTTCAGGGAAGGAAGAGTGAACAGTTTTCCTCTGCCCAGATACATACTGTGAACAGTGCAACTGTCTGACAATTTATCAAGTATGATTTGCTAAGAAAAGTAAAAGTCAACTGGAATATCTTAAAAGAAATCACAGGGTTGTTTCTGAAGAAAACCTCCCAGTATTCTATAGGAAATACTCATGGCAGCCCCTGAAGTATTTATTTCTTTTTTAATTCAAGTTCTAAACAATTAGCATCTCCTCTTCCACCTCCTTGCCCCTGACTGGATGAAACACCACTTCTTTTCCTTAGCCTACGCTACACCCACTTAACAAAACTGTGGGTGCCTAAGTGTTGAAGCACTTGACATGTTAAAATCGTTTTTAACAGCTTCATTTACAACTGAATGCCTGTAATTTCCTAACATGTCCTGAGGCAGTTTCCTAAACTGTATCATTATCCCGACAAGTGATCAGGGATAGGGCTAAGCAAGGTTTAAAATCTTATCTACAGCGCTCCTTCGGGGCTCTTGAAGAGTCTTCCTAGTTATGTGGGTTCTTAATACGAATGGGGCTAAAATGTTTTTCTATTCTTTCTTTGGCATTACCTTTCCACCGTATATTTTCCACAACTAACAAAGTCACTGCCCGTTTTAATATGTACACATATTAATTTACAATTAATATGTAAAAATTTTAATATGTACAAATATTTTTATTGCCTCTTTTGAATCTTTTCAAAATGTTCTATCATTAATTTCATAACACCTTCTTCCAAAAGGCTCTTCTCCCTTTTTGTATGCTTAATCTTTCTAACACTCTACCTCCACTAAATTTTACAAGATTATTGTAAAACATTTCAGAAATGGAAAAAAAAAAAAAAAAAGACATTTTGTCACATTAAGTACATGTCTCACTGTTTCAGTAAGGGGAAGTAATCTGCAACCACAAAAAAGCTATACACTGGGGGGTTTTTTCCTCCCCTCCTTGAAAATGCAGTGCAGAATTACTTTGAACATCTGGGCAGCAAAGGGAACTGGATGTTTTCATGTAGTGCAAGTAGCTCAGCAGGGTTATTTTGCCTTCTTTTTTATCTTCTTCACAAACTGATAAAAATGGGGATTGCTTCTTTAACTTATCGTACTGAACACAAAAAAAAAAAAAAAAAGAAAAGAAAACTGGATCCTGCTTCTGCTTTTGACTGAATTTGTGTATTTATTTGAAAATAACAGGATGAACCACAGCTGTTGGACAGACTCACTGTACCTGGGAGAGACTCTGGCCATTCAACACAAAGATCTGTAAAACTACTGAAAATTACAATCAAGAGATAATTTGGGGTTAAAATGCTCATAGAAATAAAAATACTGCTTTGAAAGACATCTCCAGTTACAGGTGTTCTTGTCTATTTGTTGGTTACATCAGTGTGATCATGCAGCACCCACCCTCATCCACACTTTTGGCTATTTATGCTTTCAAGACAGTGCACAACCATCAAATACTTGAACTTTCTCTACTGATGTATAGCCTGAATATGCCATAGGATGACTATGCCAACAGCTGTCAATCAAGGTAACAAAAGAAATACATTCAAGGGCATATTGCATTTCATATGGAGCCTGATTTGAAAGACTTGCTCTAGCTCCCAGAAGAGCATTCTCTTCAGACAAGTGTTAGTACTGATTTTTCTGAGTGGGTTCTGACTTTGTGTGAAGCCAGCTCCCAGGGATGCCTCTGGGTGACTGGTATGGAGGTCTTCTGGTCCTCTTCACAGCAAGCAGGGGCTGGTGATGTCCTGGAAAAACTGCTCAGAGCTGGAGCCAAACAGATGACCTACGCTATGGGGTTTCTACATAGTGGTGCCGTGAAGTCCATAAACACAGAAATCCTGCATGAGTAATATCTGCTCTTCTCCAAAAGATGTCACCAAGCACGTGACAACCTCTCATGCAAGAAATCTGTTTCCTGCGTTTATTGGCTAACTTTGATGAAAAAGAAGCTTCTATAACTTTGCAACATGTCAAAACAGAAGACTGAGCTGGATTCCAGTCAGTCACAAACCAAATTAACATCCAAGATCTAGCTCTAAAAAGCATCAGTGTAATTTTAATTTATAAGTTCCATGGCCATGTTTGATTTGCAAAGTTGAAACACATCCTTCGCCACACTTCTAAACCTATTGATGTCAATAAAATCTAAGATTAAGTGAGAATTAACATTAGTTCTCTAGGTGCAGTGCAGAATCCCATTTTAAATTCTCTTTTCTGATTGTAAGAAACATAAATAACAAAACATAGTAAAGAAAATGGAAAATGAAATAGGGAATCTAGCCCTAGACAGCCACATTTTTTTCCTCACATAATGTTACTTCTGGCACATTTAACTTAAGAAAACAGAGGTAAACAGGAATAGGAATAAAAGAAATACTATTGCTATAAATTTAGTGATAATGCATCATATTTAGTAGAAGACAGGTTGAGTAATAGAGACACCTGGTAGTAAGACAAATTAGGCATTTCTACACTTCATGCTTTGACATTTTTTTTGCTTAAAACACGTTACTCTTCTTGACTACATGTCAAAACTAGCTATAGCTAACATCATTCAAGAGTTAACTGTTTGGTTCTGAAAATTAAATTATGAAATTTAGGGTTTTTTTTGTTTGTGTTGTAGAATGATTTTTCCATTAAAACACATTGTTAATTCAAAGTGGACATTGATTAAATATTAATGCGGTTCTGTAATGCCATTAAAAAAGTACAAACCTAGAAACAAAATATTAATGCTTACAAAATAGACTAAAATATCCCCTTGAGACAGAAATCCACAATTATTTGCATTATAACTACCAGAATAGTATTACTTCTTTTCATAAAATTACAGATTAAATTAAATTTGTCCAAACTGGATTTTTACATCCAATTGTTTTTCTTAACCATCTGTATAGTAGAAGATTCTAATGTTACTTATTCTTCACCATTTTCATATTCAATTCTATTTAGAAGGTAACAGATAGCTTAATGCACTACAGGAGGATTTTTTTGACCTAATTAAGATGACTAGAGTAAGCTTTAACATTTTTCTCCCCAGTTATTTGTTTCACAGCAGGAGCTCAATCAATTTCTTTCCCGTTGGTAGAGGGATCTATATTTCTATCTTCCATGTAAAAATTCTTAAATATTAACGATGATCTAGCAGTTGATTAACTGTATTTATTTACGTATTTATTAGCTTGAACTACTAAATGAATGGAAAGAAGAAAAAATAAACAAACTATAACTGTTAAAGGTTGCTGGAAAGTACTCAGTGAGGAAAGCATTGACAACCACTGACATGAAGCTCCAGCACAAAAACAATTAACACTGGCCAGCAATGAAAGCCATAGGTAAATAATTACTGACAAGCAGAGAAATTAGTAAGAGAAATAAGGCCCCTTGCCATTTAGCTCAAGCACCAGAACAGCTTCCCAGCTGCAGAGCTGCTCAGAGCCCTCTCTCCTGAGCACTAGAGAAATTCCCAAATGGAGACTTGTTCCATAATCTTCCCTGCAGAGTCCAACGCAGGAGGCATTGTCCAGCCCATTCACTGGAGAAATCATTCAAGGCAGGGTGAGAGGAAGAGCACAACAATTAAATAGTCTTTACAAAAAAGGATTCATTTTCAGATATCCATGCAATATATTAACTCAGAAATCTTTTCTTCTGTGCCTCTCCTGCAGATGAAGCATGTGAAAATAAAAATAGGAGAAATGATCCTGCAAAGAATACATGTAGAGCCCCCAGCTATTACAGGCAATGGAGTCACCAGGCACAACCTAAGCTGCCACGTGGAGACAACAGACAGCATAAATCACCTTCACTCCCCACTTACAGTAAATCACTTTTCACCCATCTTGACCTCCCACAAATTTGCTTTGCAAAACCAGAGCTATCCAACAAGTAATCTAATCTGAGCAAGCTGAGGAACAGGAATACCTGCATGTATAAATAGCTCTCTCCAGAAAAGCAATCCAACTTATACTTTTTGCTCATTAGTGGTCTTGCACAAACTGATCAGCTCCCAGACAATTACCGAACCTGGTAAAAAAGCCCAGAAAGTTAAAATAATGGTAAAGTTACTTATGCCCATTGTTGAGGTCAAAAATAGTTCTGTGTGTCACAGAACTACTGACTGATGCCAACACAACTTGTAGCTAACCATCCTTGAAACATTCACTGGGCTAAACTTTCAGCATAATGATTTTATATATGCATTAAACAAGATGTTGTAACAGTTCATCACAAGTTTCTTTCTGCTTCATAAAAGAATGTGAAACACAGGAAATGAGAAGTCAATTGCTTTTCTCTCCCTAGATGAATGTCTGAGACACCAAGGTTGTATAACAAATGCACAAGATTCATTCCCTATAAATCAGTATCTACAGATTCACAATTTGTGTATTCCCTGAAGTGGCAGAAAGGCGTGATATGTTTCGAGGTAACATATATTGAATTTGGAAATCAGTCTAAAATGTGCTATTAACAGGGACATCCAGATACTTACCTTCAGAAGGACTTCATGCTTCTGAATTTCTTCCTCAAACTCTCTCCTCTTTCATCATTAAACACTGACGTTTTAACTCCAAAAGCACCTATTGAACAAAACAACTCTTCCATGAATATCCTTATTGAAAACAAATCTCACTTTGTTAGAACATGCAGGTCTCACAAGGCTTTGCCAGTTTGAAGACAACCAAACAGAACCTTTCAAAGTTCTCTAGGCCAGTAGAAGTCCCTAAGGTACTGGGAACCCCCCACTTGGATGTTTCAGAAGATCCTGCAGCCAGGGGAATCACAGGCCAGTGGCCAGAGCTCTGCTAGAAATTAGCATCGCCACATGAAAGCACCACTCTCGGTTTCAAATTCAGGGGGCAATTTTAGAAATTAAGTCATTCTAAACCTCTAGCAAGAGGTGCCCAATAAAAGCTAAGCATGAGCTTATTATTACATGCTCAGAAGGGACTAATAAATGCTGAAGAATGTAACTTTTAAACAGGAACCTTCCAACACCAGATTAAAATTCCCAGAGCACAGCCCAATTTACTGCCTGCGGTCTGGGACACAAAGCCACAGCCAACCTTGACGAACGCATTACCAGAATGTGCTGGAAACAGAAAGCTCTGAGCCTTTCGAGACCAAACTGCTCTATATTTTGATAGACCTTTTCCATCCTGCAGATGCTCACAACAGACTCCAAGACATCACGATATGCAAAACAGATATTAATTTAGCCTTCAGTGGGGAATGGCAGGTGGTTGCATCAGGCAGGAAAAGCCATGTTTTTATGAGCACTGCTACAAGCTGCTTGTAAATATAAAAGTGTTTACATTTGGGTTTGTGCAACAGTGATTTGAGAGAGGCAGAAGCAAGTCTCTCAGTTTGCTGAGATTTTGATGCAAGTCAGAAAAAAGCTCCATTTACTGATACTATCAAGTTCTTCAAAAAAGAAACAGATCTTCATCTCTGTTTTGTGACAGAAGAAATAGGTAGTACACAGCAAAAGGCAGCTTAGCTTAGCTTTACAAATACTAAATTGCAGGTCTGTTGTTGACAATACCAGAGGAAAAATAAGCCACGCTTAGAAAATCCATGGGATAAACACTATTATTTTGTAAGAAATTAGATTAATAATTCTCAGGAACTAAGCTCTGTTTCTAACAGAAATAAACATGAAAAAGAACCCCACTAAGTCCTAGACTCTCCAGAAGGTGACAATTCCACCAAGAGTACAATTCCACCAACCACCACTCCAAGAGTACAAGTTCAGGTATGTAAATCAATGTACAAGGAGCTTCATATCCACCAAGTTGCTGCATTTTGATGCCTCTGGTTAGCACATTTGCCTGAACACTGATTTTCTTCAGAAGCCTCTGTGCAGAAAATGCATGGCAAAACAGAAAACTCTCTTGGAAGTACAACTCTTTAGCTGAAGAATGAAAATGTAGCCCACAGAAATGCTGCAAGGTAAATTTTTATATATACACACATATATATAAATTGTGTGTGTGCATATATATTTTATTTATTTATTTATTTATTTTTAAGCAAAAATGTTTGAAACCTACAGTCAGGGTTTTTTGTTCTCCTGGTTACAGGACTCAAAATCCTATAGTTTAGAGAGAAAAGAAAAGGAGTGAAACTATTTTTTCCATTTCGGAAATCAGAAGGATGTCACAGTATAAGTGCAAGTTTCTATCCCCTTGTTGTCCCCACATCCCTCAATCCTAACATCTGTTTTCATCACAGTGTCCTGCAGATTTTCTGCTGCAGCCAGTCTGGACAAGATTCCTCCCTCGTCTAAAACTCTTTCTTTTCTTCAAGCTATTCTCTATACACAGACTCTGGGTTACAGCTGGGTTTGTTTTCTACAAATGAATGCTGCTACTGTTAAGGGAACAGACAACAGTTGTTATTTGAAGAAAAAACAACTTGTAATTATGACTTTATTTTTCATATTTTGTCCTTCCATTCTCAGCTCAAGCTGTTCAGAGTAAAAAAGGACTCTTCTTCAAAACAAAATCCAAATTTGAGGATGGATACAAATTACTATAACGTCTACACATGTGGGAGTCCTCACCATTATTTCTCTACCAGTAGTGCACACCACTTGGAAACACATCTCTGGGTATGTCCAGTAGATTATTCTTACTGCAGCTTCCATCACTTCAGGCAGGTCTCAATTCTAGCAATTACTTTCTAGCCACTGCCATTCCTGCAAGCCAGTGTCTTCTCCCCCAGTATCAGAAAGTTGCGCCCTCTAATATATGCTGGCAGACACCAATATGCAGACCCCACAAGCCAGTACCCCTTGGCCATCAGACATATTCTTGTCTTAGAGTTTATTAAAACAGCCTTTTAAACCCAAAGACAGTATAAAACCCCTTCTCAGTAAATTATATTTCATGGTTTGGAAATAGTTAGCTCCTTTGATCTTGAATTAACGGTTTTCTTCTCTTGGTTTTCTCTACATGGGTCACCTTCATACTAGCCATATAAAAAAGCTTAATATAGAGCTATATAAAGGTAGGTTCATCTTTCTCTGAACTACACACACAGGTAGATAAAGTTCAGACTTAACAACAAAGCCACTCTGTAGTGTGGAGTCTAATATGACTATACCCTGACATTAAAAGAGACTATTAGGTCCATCCCAAGCAGCCCACAGGTCCAGCCAAAAGAAGGTCACAAACCATCTACTTACACATTGAACTCTAAGCACATGCACAATCCCAAACACTCTATGCCAAACCCAGGATCTACAAAATGCTACAACAGTCAGGAAGAAGAACCAAACGCATCACTAGTGAAGAACATTACCAGTAGTGGGAATTTCTTAAGTTAAAATGCTCAGGAGATGTTAAATGATAAACCATAATCCACATTCCAAAGCAGTACTAAGTAAATTTGAAAAAAAAAAAGAGTAATTCCTAGATTATAACATCTAGTCTTAAACTCAGTCTAAATTCCACTGCTCCTTGCTTTTTCCCCGCATAAAGCCATCAGCTGTCATTACTACCTTTGGAATTGCTGCTAAGTACCACTGTCTGTGTAAGTTTGCAACCATTACATCCAAGAAGACGACAAAAATGATCATTTAAAAAGAGATAACCTCCTAAAGCCAGATGTGAATGGTTCCCACTGCTGCTGGCCAGAGGCTCTATGCTTGAATCAGAGACTGGCCAAAAAAACCCCAAACAATTAACCCAGCCCAGAAGTCCTGTCCTAAGAACACATGTCCCACATGCAAGCAAAGATCTGGGAAGTATAAGCACAAATACACAGGTATTTCAATGCACATGTACATGCAGCCAGAAGGCAGGACTGCACACGAATGTTGGATATGAAGGTCGGGCTTGACAAACCTGTTGTGATAGGGGGCACCTGTCTGGGGACAGGACAGGAGAGTGATTTGACACAAAACCCCAAAATGCCTCAAGGGGCTACATGTCTTCTCAAGCTAGAACACTGAGATCATTGCATTGTGTGTCTCCAGCAGGGTCCTGTTTTGGCATGGGGCAAGAGAGAAAATGCTGCAGCTACACACTGTGTGCAAGCAGGACAATTCCTTCATTTCAGCTTGGTCAGCTCTTTTTGTATTTCTGGCATTTGTCAGGGACCAGAGATATTGATCTATATCCTTTTTATTTGGTAAAAATTCACTTGTGGTCATACAGAACATTCTTGCTTAATGCTTAGCTAATAAAATGCACATATACTGTCATCAAAAGGAACAAAGCTGTATGTCAAATCAGCAACAGATACCTAAGCTATTTTTCAGACCACAGGCAACTCTATACACTTACTTTAATACTTCTGGAGGAATAAACTGTACATTAATGGAAAAGCTGAACATACATGAAGAGAAACTATAGTGCTAAGAGAACAGCATGAATAAGGCTATCAGTGATCTTCAAACATCAAGTGCCCATCCTGCTTCTCCTGTAACGCACAAAGTAGAGCAGCCCAGATTCAGTCACTCCCCTTTCTTCCACAAGTTGAATACATTACATTTCTTGTCTCCACACACTGCTTATGAGAAAATTAAATTTTCAGAAAAATATTTGAAGTCAAGCTATGCTTCAACTTTTGCCCCAAATTTCAGGAGGATGGGGAGGGAACAAAGTGTTTTCAGGCTTTACAGTAAGCAGCCCATCTTACAAATTCCAACAGCAAAAGAGACTGAAAAAAACCCACCTTTACAGGTGAAAAGTGTATCAGAAATGCTTCACAAAATTCAGAATGTTAATTCCTTTATTTTAGTTAACAAACAAAAATTCCATTATTACATAAGAAAATGTGAATTTCTTTCTAATCATATCATTATAGCTATCCCTGTGGCAGGATAACCTACTAAATGATGTAATGAAACAATCCTCAATTTGTGCTCTCTGCCTATGGAGTAAACAATATGACTCCTCACATAAAATCCACATCTGGTTAAAAGGCCTACATACTGAAAAGTACTTAGCTATCATTTCGAGCTAGAAACCCAGCGACAGTTTCATTAAAATCACCTGATTTAATACTCCCGATGAAATAAGATTCCCCTAAGTATTTCTGTGAGAAAACAACACGCCGCGCATTGCCAGCTGTCCTGAGTTATTACACTTGAGCCTTAGCCACAGATTGCCACACAGCAGTAAGCCAATCTACACAACTACTGCTGTATACACATGTCAGCATTCCTCTGGTGTGATAAAAACTACTTGAATACTTTGTAGGAATTAGCATAGGATACCAGAAGATACAGCATGGCCAACACCCACCCAAAATTCACAGGGGTTTAAAGACCACAGGCTTTAACCTTCTGCCTGGCCCCTCTCCAAGTCCCTATCTTTTCAACTTTATATTTGTCCATGAGGGCTTCAACAAGGTTCTGTCTAATGTTAATGGTAAATATTCATCAGTAGGTTCCCTATTCTGGAGTTATGAGCCATCATAAGTGTTTTTTAAGGAGGTGGAATAAAATTCCATCATTAATCTGTGTGGCATTTTATATATAGCAGCTGAGGGAAAGCAGATTCACAATCTCCACAGACTCATACTCTCAAATCTCTGGATTCCTTCAGGTCTTTGACCTAACACTGCCAATGCAAAAAGTTTCCACTAGATGGTGTGGGATATGTAGGACATGTAACTATTTAAATTATTAATAAATATACATTCTGTAAATGGCACTTCCCCGAGTTTCTGTTGCATTTCTCTTCCCTTCCAATAGAGAGAATCAGCTTATAGGAAAACCAAAACACATACCTTACAAAGCATTAATTCAACCTAGGATGTATGCACACTAGTTTTTCTGGGTGAGGAGAAGCAGCAGCTCTGGAATCCTATTATTCAGTGAATTACCTTAAAAATTAAGAATACTACTTTATTACTGCAACTAGAAAAGAAAAAAAAAAAAAAAATCAGTCTTCCCAGAAAAAAATGAGAGGAAAAAAAAAAGTGGAAAGCCTCTCTTTTATTTTCTCTGTCTTTTAAAGAGAGAAAAAACTAGGAAGCCCAAGTGAATGCAAAAAGCCCCTAGGGTTTGGTCAGCCCCTTTTCAGCCCACATCTGAAGTGCTATTCTGTTTTGAAACTGTGACAATGAAAAGACAGCTTCTTATTCAGGAATCTTCTACTGGGGACCTGATGTGACAAATTCAGCTTTCTCTGGCTATCAGCTGTGTCAGCATGGCACAGCACAGTGCTTCATCCCTGTCCTCAGAGCCCTGACAGCATAAGCTGGGGAAGGGGTGAGGAAATTAATTATCAGAACTGCTAGATATACTTCACCACTTATTCTTTTGTACAAATTAGTCTCAGACGATCTACACAGTTACCACTGGGGACCTGACAAGACTCAGGTACGATACAATTGCTAATTAAAACATAATTCCTTCAGAAAAGTTTGTGTTATTGAGTGAGAAAGAATGAACTCTTCTTGACTCCTGGATCACTAAATGAATTTGCACTGTGTGGAATAAATAGTAATAATTAAAAAGAGAAAAATCATAATCCACACTTATTTTTAACCTAGGCACATAGTAAAATAGAAGCCATTAAGACACAACAGCCATTAAATCCTACTGACATTTTTAGGCAATTTTCAATGCCAAATAGCATGTTAAGCCTATACATTTCTGAAAAAAAATTGAAGCAAGCACACATGATCTAACACAGAAACAGATTTATTCCCTACTGACTAATAATCAGAAACAACTGAATAAATTCAAAGTGGTGCAAAATACCACACCACAAAATACTACTGAGCATGTTCAACAACACAGGGAGAAACTGAAAAGTCCACGTGGGCCATGGCTGAAACATGAATTCTGGGGCAAGAGGGAAGGGAGCAGGCAGGACCAGTGGACCAGAAGGGACTTGGGCTCCTTCTGGCATGGCCCACAGAAAGCTCTCCAGACAAACAGACAAAGTAAAACAGGTATAGCTGTGAATGATCAGTGGATTTTTATGGGTTTTAAATTTGGGTTCACCTCTTATGGCCAGCTTCTGAATGGCAGGCAGTTACAAGGACAGCCCATTCTGAAAGGCATTGCTACAGAAAGCTCCCATTCAACTAGACTGACCTGCTGCCTCCAGATTCCCTTCCTGCCCATGGATGGGTAACAAAGCATTTATTTTTCCATGAAAAGTGAAGTGCATAGACATACTGTGCTTCCATTCTCCAATAAGAGACTAGCCCACAACTTCACAGACATCTTGCCATTCAAGAAACCCACTTTCTCAATTCTTTCAGAAAGCAAGTAATTTAATACCTCCTATACTCCAGATATAAAAAAGAAATTCACAAGGAAATGGAAAAAGAACAAGTAATCATGGGAATGAAAAGGCAGCCAGAAGATAGGACTGCTTTTGAGACAGCCAGCAATCACCAACTAAAAGGACCAGGAAAGAAAGAAAAAAAATAAAGGAAGGAGGCAGAACTCTATCAAACAAGAAAAAAAAATGAAAGCAAATGGAAAAATAGGAGAGAGTGTGCTGTGAGAAGGACATACATACTTTGAAATTTTACGCTTGGCAACTAGGATATTCATTACCATTTAAGATTAAAAAAAAGAATAATTATCTCATAAAGAATGCAACAAAGTTTAAAGAAAATCTGGTGAATTCAAGTGACTTGTGTAACACAAGTAAAAATACACCACTCACTGTGAGCGAGTGAACAAGCTGTCTGGCTAGGTTTAAACCACAACAAAAACTACTGTTGGAACAAGCACACTTATTTAAAAACTACTTCTTCCCCACTCCACAAACAAAAATTATGGTTATGTAAGGAAAAAAAGGGCAAAAAAGGTCAGAAGTAGAAAAAGAAAATAGTTCAAGTAAATAAAGCTTAAATGTGATGAAAGAAAATACAATTTAAAAAAAATCAAGGACTGAATATTCTTACTTTACCCCATTGAAAATGTGAAACGAACTTAGGGTGATTGATTACTATATAAGACTGATAATGCATTATATTACTTCCAAAGAGTAACAAAATGCAGTTATTCCTTCCAAACTTGAAAGCACAGAAAGCACTGAATTCAGTGTAAGTATGAATTATGTAAGCATTTGGCTATTTGCTATTATAAAACCACATGAAAATATCATTACTATATACTCGTGATGCGAATAGAGCAGCCTTTCCAACTTTTTTATGATTGTTAGCAAATACTTCCTTGCAATTAAACTAATTCACCTCTTCTTTCTATGGAAGAGTGGTTAAGAAAGTAATTTTCACAGTATTCCTCTCCTGTTACTGCTCTTGTTCTTTGGTTTTATTTCTTTTTGGGTGCAGCTCTTCCTTTTCCCGTTCTTATTTCCTTTGGTTTCTCAACTCTCTTGCTCGAGTGCCCTGAGCTCTGTTTTCTCCCTCCTCAGATGGTTATTTTTCCCCTTGCAGTTTCTCCAGTGAGGTGTCCAGCCTTTACAAGCACTTCTTTGGGAATCTGGTAACAGCTTCATATTTTAGAATTACTTGGGAGCTATATTTGAGGGTATTTCATTATTACTTTATAGCTCAACACCAAGCAAGTCAGTTACAGACTCAAATGAAGAGGTCATTCAGCTGTATTTTTAAACATTCATTTGCAAGACAGTGATACTTATAAAGCCAGGTTATCTGGCAGCAAATCCACAGAATTACTTTATCAGGAGTTCTCAAAAACTGTCTAGAGTTGGTGATATTCATAGAATAGAATCACAGAATCATAGAATCACAGAATAGTTAGGGTTGGAAAGGGCCTTAAGATCATCTAGTTCCAACACCCCTGCCATGGGCAGGGACACCTCACACTAAACCATGTCACCCAAGGCTCTGTCCAACCTGGCCTTGAACACCACCAGGGATGGAGCATTCACAACTTCCCTGGGCAATCCATTCCAGTGCCTCACCACACTTACAGTAAAGAATTTCTTCCTTATATCCAATCTAAACATCCCCTGTTTAAGTTTTAACCCGTTACCCCTTGTCTTATCACTACAGTCCCTAATGAAGAGTCCATCCCTAGCATCTCTATAGCCGCCTTCAGATACTGGAAGGCTGCTATGCGGTCTCCCTGCAGCCTTTTCTTCTCCAGGCTGAACAGCCCCAACTTCCTCAGCCTGTCTTCATACAGGAGGTGCTCCAGTCCCCTGATCATCCTCGTGGGCCTTCTCTGGACTTGCTCCAGCAGCTCCATGTCCTTTTTATGCTGAGGACACCAGAACTGCACACAACACTCCAAGTGAGGTCTCACAAGAACAAAGGGGCAGGATCACCTCCTTCGACCTGCTGGTCACGCTCCTTTGGATGCAGCCCAGGACACGGTTGCCTTTCTGGGCTGTGAGCGCACACTGAAGCCGGCTCATGTTCAGTTTCGCATCGACCAACACCCCCAAGTCCTTCTCCTCAGGGCTGCTCTGAATCTCTTCTCTGCCCACCCTGTAGCTGTGCCTGGGATTGCTCTGACCCAGGTGTAGGACCTTGCACTTGGCATGGTTAAACTTCATAAGATTGGCATCAGCCCACCTCACAAGCATGTCAAGGTCCCTCTGGATGCCATTCCTTCCCTCCAGCATATCAACCGAACCACACAGCTTGGTGTCATCGGCAAACTTGCTGAGGGCTCACTCAATCCCACTGTCCGTGTCAGCGACAAAGATGTTGAACAAGACCGGTCCCAACACCGATCCCTGAGGGACACCATTCGTTACTGGTCTCCAGCCGGACATTGGGCCATTGACTACAACTGTTTGCGTGCGGCCATCCAGCCAGTTCTTTATCCACCGAGTGGTCCATCCATCAAATTGATGTCTCTCCAATTTAGAGGGAAGGATGTCGTGTGGGACAGTGTTGAACGCTTTGCACAAGTCCAGGTAGATGACATCAACTGCTCTACCCTGTCCATCAGTTCCCTAGCCCCATCATAGAAGGCCACCAAATTGGTCAGGCAGGATTTCCCCTTAGTGAAGCCATGCTGGCTGTCACCAAGCACCTTGTTGATTTTCATGTGCCTTAGCATGCCATCCAGGAGAATCTGCTCCAAGATTTTGCCAGGCACAGAGGTGAGACTGACTGCTCTGTAGGTCCCTGGGTCATCCATTTTCCCCTTCTTGAAAATGGGGGTTATATTTTCCCTTTTTCCAGTCGTCGGGAACTTCACCTGACTGCCATGAATTTTCAAATATGATGGACGGTGGCTTATCAACTACGTTTGCCAGCTAAATTTTTAGAAATTTTAATACATTTTTAGAATTAACTATTGTAAAACAGGTAGCTAAGAAAAAAAAAAAGTTACTTGCTTCTCCCACTTCAACAGAAGCCCTGTGGGAAGAGTTTGCATAGTGCTCTCATAAATCACTATTAACTTTCACAAGTAACTTTCAAAGAAGGGGGAAGAAAAGAGAGGGAGAGGAAAAAATACATTTCAGAATAAACTGGGTTTGCATTCCTACAGGCATCATCCATATCTTCCTCAGGAGGGCCTGATGTAATACAGTCATCCCTGAGAGCCAGTGACAGTACCAAAACCACCTGTCTCCTGCTGCACAGGACTGTGGCTCACAGCTGTTAGGCACTGGCTACAAGAGGAGCATCCTAAAAAGCCACCCGCAAGTGGCTTTACAGCTGCCACTTCTGTTATAAAGTGTGCTAATAGGGCAATTCAGGAACAGCAACTACTATTTTTACCCTCCTCTGTGGCATTCTATACCATATATCAAGTTTAACTTATCCTTGCTTCTATCAAAGCCAATATACAGCCCTCTAAAGGGATTCTCCTATGTCCCTGTGTCCCTGACGCTTCCTGCCCTTCGTAGGGACATCAATTACAGCAAACTTCTCACTACAGGGTCAATTCTGCCTGGACCTTTAGCTTCAGTTAATCACAGTTATCCCTAAAAATACACAGTGGTTTGCCTGTAAAAAACAGAAGTAGATGCATTTCTATTTTTAAAAAAGTCATGTATTAAAAAAATGAGAAGTAAGATGACACACAGGGTAACCTATGACCTGCTTTTAGTGGAAACTGCATCTTTTAGGGCCAGACTCTGGCACCAGAGCTGCAGCAAAAGCAGAGGACAACCTCCAACCCAGAACAAACACTGAACTGGCACATACGCAGCATTAGAGAGCAGGGGACTCCTGGGTGAATTGATTTTTAGATAAGAATTAAAGGACACTGAGAACAAGAGAGATTATTGCAGTGATTACATGATACATTGGAGATTCACAACAGCCAAGAGATGTAATACAGCTTGGTACAACATGGGGAAGAGAAGTGTAAGAGACTAGGGAGCAGAATAAATAGAGCTGTACACACAAGTATTAAAAATCAGGAGGGGTTTAAATCTTATGTATAAATCTATAAAGGATTTAATTACCTGAAAATATTATGCTACAGACTTCTCGCAATATGTTATGAGAAATAAACACCTAAAATCAATTAATGTTAACAAAATCAACTCAATTCTTGGTACATCAAAAGAAAACATATCCAGAGGAATACAGCTGACACAGAAAGGAAAAAACAGCAGACTTGTTCAACATTATTCTGGAGCATTTAAGTGCATCATGCCAGCCTGTGGAGAAGGGCAGCAGTTCTGCACTAAGTCCTTTCTCTCTGGACTAGTTTGGGGCAGGACCCACCTGTCTGAAGCCAGTGGAGCCTTGCACCCACAGGTCTAGCACCTCTATCTCCCAAACAGGGTGACCTCTTGGTGACTTAGTGAGGCACAGGGGCCAGTGCTGGTGGTTCCAGGCCATACTGAGCCCTAACCAACTGCTGGTGCTCACACATATGCCCTGGTCCTGCTTACTAGTCCAGGTGTAGCCTACAGGACCAGTTTCTAGTCTGAGTTAACACTAAGCTGTATCTCACAATGTGATTTGTCTTGCTGATGCCCGGATAAGCCTTGAGGGTGCCACAGCACCGAGACAATTACGACAACTGGATAAAGAACAACACACTAAGCAAGTATAGTACCCTGTTTATCTCCAGCACCATATTTAGCTCCTTTTTAATTTACTTGCCAAGTTCCATATTACAAGCACTTGCAGTTTTTGCCCTTGGCACTCTCACTACAAAGCTACCCCCCAATATTATTTTTTTAGAGTTGCTGTTTTCCATTTCTACTTTAAAATGTCACTCAAATACAATGCTTTGTCCTCCAAAATGTCTCATTTGGCTTCAGATATGCATTCCAGATATGTACTATATCTAAGTAGGGGTATGGGGGAAGGACACAGACACACATGACAGACGAGACTTCTATATTCAAGCAGCACAGCATAACAAACTTAGATAAACTAAGGAATCTGATTAATGTAGTGTGTTCTTTCCAAAACCAAAACCTTACTTACATGCATGTTTGTACTTATCTTTCCATTCATTTTAACTTGTGAGAACTCAATCCAAGCCTATTTACTAGAGCCAGCTGTTTTAATGGCCTCATTACTTACCCAAACCCACATCTCAATAAGCTTGGGGAAGCTGCCAGAGGATTTGGCTGAACCTCTTAAAAGGCCCCAGGACAAATGGTAGCTATCATTTTATTTTCTGTCTCAGTGATATCAAAGTCTGGTTGGATTCTCCAATTCTGGATGATTAAAGAATAGCAACAAGTTACAGCTTTCCACCCATCATTAACAAGAAGACAGTAATTGCTTGTACCCACAGGCATTACTGGTACAATATGAACCCTGGCACCTCCAAGCTCAAACCCTGGAATTCACGGCAAATAAAGAAAAACCACAGGGATATATTCAAATACCAGGGCACTTGCTGCCTGTTACCTTCCTGAAACAAAGAGTTCCAATCTATTAACTTTGCAACCATCTAGGATACTGGTGGTTTTCCACCACAGCAGCTAAGTGGAGGCATTTAGTCCAGCTCACCACAGTACAGAAGAGTGTCTATGAAGGCCAGAGAGCCCTAGAATGAGCTCCCTCAGAGTTTGAGCTCATTTTCCTGACAACTGGAGTTGACTGATGTAGTTTCAGAGAAAACTGCAAAAAATCAGGCTTTTGAGCAGACAGATGGGAATGGCAGAATTTCTGCAGGAAACCCAGGATGGGATCCTTCTGAGGTAAATGATCTTCTTTGGTACCTGCTTTCATTAGACAGATGTTTTGCAGTTACTATTACTGTATTTCAGCAGAGAATGAGCCCCATCCTGAACTTAAACAGAGACAGACTGTCTCAGTTATTTACTCAAGGCATAAAAAAAATATTTTAGGAGACAGAAGAATATGAGAATAAGGAAATTTGAATTGTTTGACAGTATCAATTTGCTCCAGTTCTGCTTTTAGAAAATAGTAATCTTCACTTAATCACACTAAAAAGGAGTCCAACCTAGGAGAAGCTTTACTCTGGGACTTGTCTAAAAGAAAGCCTGATCTGCATTGCATGCCTCCTGGCAGCCTCCTCTTTCCCAGTCCTTTTGTTTTATTTCTATCACTTCTGATGTGTTAGTTAACAAAGCACTACAATAATAATAAGCAAAACACAATGTGGGATGGGAGAGCACAACAACCAGAGTCAATAAAAAAGCCATGCATAAGGCAGGGTGTAGCTGAAAGAGAGCAGGAAATAAGAAACTAATAATCCAAGACACACAGACTGGTGATTCCCCTCAGATGATTTTTACAACCAAATTTCTCCTTCACCTCTGAGCAGTATTTCATCTGATAGCCTTCAAACTGCTTGAGACTGCAAACTTTTCCTGTTACCTGAGAAAAAATACATTTCTGTGGTCCTATACATGATCTTCTACAACATTACTATGATGCAAGATGCTTATTTCTAGAAGACCAAGAAAGAGATTCTGTTAAACATTAAACCAATCAAATGGTCTAAAAAAATCTTCCATGCATCATATGGGTAGGAGTTTCTCTTACTCTGAGTTGTACTCACCATAACAAAGAAACACAGCTCTAAACAACAGTGGCTACAAGTTGAGGGGAGCCCCAGCTCTCCTCCACCAGCCAAGGAGCCAGAAACGGGCTCCCAGCAGGAACAAGCCTGAGTGAAATGAAAAGTCCACTGGTTCCTCCCTGATTTCCTATGACACCCCAGCAAGACATCCTGGAAGTCGCACTACTGACTACAAGTGATAGAGGTCTCTTGCAGTTACTCTTCAGGAGCATGGAAAGCACTCCATCACCAGGATGCATCAAGACTATGTAGAGCCAGCTGAGAGCAGAGGTGGCACCTCTGGAGTTCCAGTTCTCACATGCATGCAATGGAACATGCCACAAAAGTAAATACAAATGGAGTTTACAGCATTAGGGAAAGAGAGGATAAACTAACTCTCTGTGCAGAGACAACTATTTAAAGAGCTGCAGTTCTACAAGAGGTCTCCTTTTTCCAGTGGAACACGTTGAAGGTGGCTCTCCTTCCTCACCAAATAGTAAAAGGCTGCCCAGGATTTACTACCCCAGTCTTTATTACAGGGAAAATCAAATTCATCCTTCTTAACACAGATCAACAGCTAAAGATATTACCCAACAATATTCTCAAATTCCCACCAGTTTCCAGCTCAGGTTTTATGACCCGTTACACAGGCATCTCACCAACTATGTCACAGGTCTCTTGCATATTTATCAACTATTCACATTCCAAGTAATGTTAACATTCAAAAAAAGAAAATTACTAATATTTACACTTTTTGTTCCCAGGGTGCTTTCAGCCATTTGGCTAGAATTCAGATTTTGAATTTACTGCTCTTACTTGCAGGGTGTTTTCCTATCATGCTTCCATATTAGACTGCTGGCGCCTACCAACTCATAAATTTCTCTCTACCTTTTTTAGTATTTTTTGCACATCTTGTCTTAGCAAAGGTTCAAAAGTTTGTTATCAAAATGCTACTTATCTTTCTGCTCACTGAAAAGCCTTATGACAGATAATGTCAAGAAATTTAACACAATTATGACAACTAAATTACACAGCAGTGCATAGATCTTCTAAGTTTGCAGAAAACATTAGGAGTAATTAACTGTTCTTAACAGGTTTACACTGACTCAACAACACATGCTTAGCCCCAAAACTGAACTGCTAATAAGCATGTCAGTAATTTTTGCAGGGACTCAGACTGAATTACTTCATGGCAGGATGTTACTCAGTTTGCTTATCGTTTTCCTAATAGATTACAGTTGATTCTCTGCTCACCCTGAAGGACCTTGTAGAAGCCTTCTGCATAGTGCTAGAAGCCTACCTTTCCCTCTCTGCCCCATTGAAGTCCAGCAGCAAAGTTATAGAGCCACTCTTCCAAAATAACTTTTCTTGGAAAAGATCCAAATGCGGCGGGGAGCAAGCACAAGCTTAGAACCTGTACCTGGAAGAAGTTGTTTTGTTGTAATCGAGGGTGGAACGTGCCATGTGGAACAAAGGTATTCCCAATGCACATAGAAAAGCATATAATGCATGAGAAAACAGGATGGAAGAAAACCTCGCACTATTTAATGGACAGCAATTTACCTGCACAGACATTGTAAAATGTCCTTAATTTCCAAAAATGAATATGTGAATAAATTTTCAAAAATGAATAGGTGAATAAAATTTACTCCTAAAAACAGACTGGCTGTCTCCACTGGACTTCCTTCAGTAAATGCAGGATATTCCATGCAGAACTGAATCCTAATCAACATTGCTTTTACTTGCTAGTCCTTGCAAGGGATCTGTGCAAGGACACTGAACAAACAAAACCACCAAAAAAAATCCTAATTTAAACAGTGAACATGTTCAAGTGCCCCTGTTGGTAATCCCCTATGACTAAATTCTCCTTTTTACACTGGGCGAAAAGACAAACACTTCAGTTGACACAGAATATTTATTTTCAAATGAAGTTCCAAGCTAATCTGTACCCTCCTGGTGCTTGTATCTCCGAAACTCTGTGAGTGACATGCCAGACAGACTTATGCTGGTAACAGCTGAGTGGTTTCCAATTTACACACCTTCAGAAATTACCATCAGCATGTACAAATGTCCTGGTGCTTGCTGGTGATGTAACTTCATAAATAGGAACCTTTAGTACAGGTCAAATAATGACAATTTTTTGTTTGTTTGTTTTAAAAAGAACTAATCAATCAACTCTCCTAGGATATATATAAAAAAATGTTATATATTGTCTCTCATTAATCAAGCTGTCACAGTTCTGTGTTTTTAAAGTGTATTGGCTTTGCATGGCAAAGTTTTGGGGAGAGGGAGGGCAACAGGGCTGGCTTCTGTGAGAAGCTGCTAGAAGCTTCCCCCATGTCTGACAGACAAACGGCTCCAACGTGCACATGCTGCTGGCCAAGGCTGATCCCATCAGTGATGGTGGTCGTGCCTCTGGGATAACATAGTTAAGAATGTGGAAAAAGAAAATTCACAGCTGCAGCCAGAGAGGAGTGAGAACATGGGAGAGGAACAGCTCTGCAGGCACCAAGGTCAGTGCAGAAGGAGGGGAGGAGGTGCTCCAGGTGCTGGAGCAGAGTCCCCTGCAGTGCGGGACGCAGACCATGGTGAGGCAGGCTGTGCCCCTGCAGCCCATGGAGACCCATGGTGGAGCACATCTCCACCTGCAGCCCAGGGAGGACTCCACGCTGGAGCAGGTAGATGCCCAAAAGAGGTTTTGACCCTGCAGGAAGCCCATGCTGGAGCAGGCTCCTGGCAGGACCTGTGGAGTGAGAGGAGCCCACCCTGGAGCAGGTTTGTTGCAGGACTTGTGACCTCACAGGGGTCTCACACTGGAGCAGTCTGTTCCTGAGGGACTGCACCTATGGAAGGGACCGATGCTGGAGCAGTTCATGAAGAACTGCAGCCTGTGGGAAGGATTCAGGTTGGAGAAATTCATGGAAAACTGTCTCTCATGGAAGGGACCCTATGCTGGAGCAGGAGAAGAGAGTGAGGAGTCCTCCTCTGTGGAGGAGAGAGTGGCAGAGATGTGTGATGAACTGATCACAGCCCCATTCCCTGTGCCCCTGTGCTGCTGTGGGGGAGGAGGCAGAGAATACAGGACTTAAGTTGAACCCAGTAAGAAGGGAGGGGTGGGGAGAAGGTGTATTTAAGATCACTTCTCATTACTCCACTCTGATCAGTAATAAATTAAATTGTACTTTTACCACAGGTCTGTTTTGCCCATGACAGTAATCACTGAGTGATCTCTCCCTGTCCTTATTTCAACCCATGTGCCTTTCATGCTATTATCTCTCACCTGTCCAGCTGAGGAAGGGCAGCCATAGAGCAGCTTTGGTGGGTACCTGGCATCCAGCCAGAGTCAACCACCTACATAAAGCCCAGACATTTCACGGGAAGAATGCTGTGACAGGGTGTTTGCCCCAACACTGAAGTTACCCAGAAATCTGAAGGAAAAGGGAACAAAAAACCTCACAGAAATGTTCCAAGTAACTTTAAATTTATTATATTCCTTCCTAGAATAACAACTATTATAATCATGGTTCAGGTATGTGGAAGGACAGGGCAGTAACCAGTCTTACACATATTCTCAACAACAAGATGGAAAACCACTGTCACAAATGTGCTTTCCCATTCACACAAAAAAAAAACCTGTGGATAATCATGAGGTAAAAAGCCTTTTCAGCAGTGTAAATACAAATGGTAAAGTTTTAAATGACTTCATACGATTCTGTGATTAGAGCAACAGTTTCAAGAAAGGTAAATATGACCTTGGGTGAGTTAAAATACATTTTATCTCATCAAGCTACTACTGAGGAAAGCAACGTTCATTAAAATAATGCATTCATCTTAAAGAAGAACATGCACGTGCATACTTGCAACAGTGACAGAAGTGCTCCTAGTTTGACTGAAATAAGGAAACACAATGACTGAGTACTCAGTACTTTCCCAGTAAAACTACTACCACAGCAAAAACTGCTGAATGTCAGAAAAAGATCAAGTGCTAAAGCCATGTGCTTACATACAGCTCTGAAGGGAGTACTTAAAATAGTACTCAAAAAATCTGGAAATAGAAAAAATTAAAAAAGCACTCAGCGCATGTAACACAGACCATTAAAAAAGACAGCATGGACACTAGGATGAACTAAAATGTCTCTAAATGGGAAATCTGATGATTTTCAAGTCAGAGGCAAACAACATCCCGAAGGAAAGCAATTGTTCTGTGTGGAAAGTAATGGAAACAATTATCAGTGGTAGAGCCTTGGCCCTCCAGTGTAGGATGTGTTCTGCTCTTGTTCTCGGCAGTCGACTCAGCTACTCAAAGGATTAAAGAAACAGGAAAAGACAATACTCCAGCACCAGGCAGACATTTCTGGGTTAGTAAATGGAATAATTCGTTCTGTGATCACAATGGCAGCCAGTGTCAGCAGAAACCCAGTTTCATACTAGATACAGCAGCTGGCCCTTCATCTGCAAATTAAGCAGTCTGAAAGACATTACTTAGTGCTAAATCTCATTAGAAATGGCTCATCCTTTACCTTTCCCCATGGAAATACTATACAATTGAAGGCACAAGGCTTCTCAGGACATTACTGGGTGTGGATATAACCACCTCCGTTTACCCTGACACGAACAGCTGCTCTAGAGCTGCCTACAGATACTGCCCTGGTATTCTGCCGCCCTGGCCCATGACCATCAGCAGTTCCTCCAAACACAGCCCTGAGCTCCATCTCCACCATCAATATCCCGCTATAAAAACAAAACACAAACGAAAAAGCCACCCACAGGACCTCCTTTCCTCCAAAACTGTTCAAGGACCTCTGCTTTAGAATATTAAAGAATACAGGGTCTTTTTTTCTCCAGAAAGTTGTGCATGCCCTATCCCTGGAAGTGTTCAAGTCCAGGTTGGATGGGGCTTTGATCAACCTGGTCTAGTGGAAGGTGTTGGAATTAGGTGATCTTCAAGATCCTTTCCAACCCAAGCCATTCTATGATTCTATGAAAATCTTTCCAACCCATCTTTAAACAGAACCAAACACTGCATTCACATATCAATATACATATTTTCACTGGCTTTGAATTAGAGTATTGATATCAGAAAACTAAGCATAAACACGCCAACTGATGAGTGTCTTTCCAAATTCAGGCTTGTTCTTTTTATGCTTTGAAAAGTTAAATCCTTTGTTTGGGATGGAAAGGTTGCTTGACCCTATGGCACCTCATGCTTGGCCTAACTATGCTTCCACAAGATCCATCTTCATAAGCTTTTCCTGACTTTTTTTTTCAAAGCATGTGAAACATGCTGAAAGTTTCAGATGCTCTCAGGTTGTGTGATATGGTTAGGGTTCACCAAATTCCAACTTGAAGTATAAAAGAAGGAAGTCTCACAGAGCGCTCCAGAGGTGCGCAATGATGGAAGTTTTTGATCAACCTAAGGAGCTAGCAAGCAGTTTCATTCAAGTCATTAGCATATCCTGGATCACACACACCATCTCCCTCTGCCATTCTTGTACGCCTTCCTGCCCTCACAGTGCCCTTAAATAATACAGATGTTCCTATGAATCCCACAAGAAGTTTGTTAGATACAGTTAATTATTTGCAACATCTGGTAACACAATACTCATTTGAACTCAGCCACTGACAGCCAAGGTCAGAGCAATGACAAAGCCATCAGCCTCTGCACCACATTAGCTGCTTCTACCCCACTTCTTCAGTGGGTGGATGAGTCTTGCTTATGTTCACACAATAGCTTTGTTCTGATGTTATCTACAGAAAGAGGAATTCACTTTGAAACAGAGACATCAGTTTTACTCTGGACAACTGAGTCATTTTACCAACAATATTCCTTCCCCCTCCTTTTCCTTTTTTCTTTCTTTTTTTTTCATTTTCTGGCTTGAAAACCAGGATGAGCAGGCAGAAAATCTGCCCAAAATCAGCATCTGTGCAGTCACACTTGGGGAGAGAGCAAGCACTATGCCAAGCAGAAAACAGCTGAAGTGAGGAAGTTAGAGGAAGTTAAGCAGAGTATGCCAGCCAGGGCGATCCAGCTGAAGCACTACTTTGCAGCCAACTGTGATCAGAAGGAAAGCTATAGCAAGGAGCTATAGCGGCATAACCTAGAGCCAAAGGATGAAGAACATCATGCTGAAGGACAGGATTAGAAGAAATACAAACATCACAAGATTAGGTGTGCAGCCTCTAAATGTCAGCACATTCAGACCAAAGAACAGCAGCATGCCTGGATCCACAAGGGCCCATCCACCCTCCTCACCACCATCTCCTCCTGTTGGCGCCTACTTTTCCCAGTACCTCCCCAAGAGCAGGAAGCTCCTTCCTCTATATTTTTTTAATATATCTCTGTTTATCACCATATGCCAATTTTTCCACTCACAGCCCTTTATCCTCTCAGTGACTGACTCCCCCGCATGCTGCCATTTTTACAGCACTGCTGTTTGGAAACAGGCACCTACTCATTTCCTTTCATCAGTCAGTCAGTTTGACACCCTGCCTATTGCTTGCCTCAGGATTTTATACTGATGATTTTTCAGCTTTCTGGTGTGCGCTGTCAATTGCCTGCCAAGTCCCACGTAACATCAAACCCCAATAAAAAAGCCACGGCTGGTGTGAAGTCCCACCAATTCACACAGGGAAGCCCTTTTCTGGGGTTTCACAACAGGACTGGGTCCTGGAAGGTCATCAAAGACTTTGCTTCTTTCTGTAAGCTCCTTATAATGCTCAAGGACTCCAAAATGTCAACACCCCCTTCTCATTCACATTCATGTAAACCTATATTAGAAGCAGATCTAAACACAGGAGCCCACACTGCAGGTGTCACCATGCTCTGATGAGCACAGATCCAGGCGCAACTTTGGAAACAAGTTTGGTTCATGGAGAAAATTTGCTCTCATGCAGATCCAAAATGTTATCTCTGATCTCTGCAACATTGGAGAAAGAGCACAACCCAGCTGTTGAAGGGCAGTATGGATAAAGATCAGCATGGAGTAGCCTCACACGCTACTTTATCTGCTTTTGCACCCCTGAGGAACTGGCAGAACAAAATGTAGAACCCTGTAGACTTCAAAGTGAGGTTTCTTTTCTCAATCTTCCTTCTTTCTGTGGTCCTTTAGAGAAGGGCAAGACCGAAAACCACATACAGCATAGAGCTGAAAACATCCACCTCATTTGGAGGAAGATGTTCTTAGAAGCACAATCCTAGCTAAACCTTCACAGTAACAGCCTCACATGTACATATATATATACACACAAACCCCACAGCTGCAGTTGCTGAATTGGTGGAAGGCACTTCTTCAAGAAGGCAGATAGACCTATGCTGAGAAACACAGCTGAGAGCTCATGAGTGTTTATTTTTGGTCCAAAACCTCTCTCATGAAAAGCCTGTCCATATTTCAATAGTTCAAGAAATATCTAATGAAATGAAGCATCAAAGGATGTATCAAGTTAAGAATATTTCAGAATGTTTTAACGCCTTCATCAGTGTGTTTTGTACAGGCTGCTTCATATGCATGAAAGTAAAATCCTTCTCCCTTGTTACCTACACTCGCAATAGAAATACAATATACAAAAACATCCTTCTGCTTTTACAGTGTGGGGCCCTAAAATACTGGCCATACCTCAAACGGCGCTCAAACGGCGCTAGGCTCTATGAAGTCACTGATGGCCACTAATCTACACAGAAGTGGTCACTAGTCGCAAAACTCTTGCATTAGTTCACTTGACCCCTGTTCCATTTTTTAAGGGGGTTCATACCATTCACGTGAAGTCATATAGCTCCAAACACTTCAAAGGGCTAACTACTAATAAAGATTGTACACAAAGAAAAAACCTTATTTTATCTTCTGAGCTTTCTGAGAGTAGGACTTCATTTATATGAATCTTGTATGTAACCAAACAGATTAAATGTACTTTTTATCGGATATATGTGCATTTAATGTAGAATCCCTGGAAAACATAAGCACATATTTCAAAGCAAAAGAGATAGTCTTTCTTTTCTATGAGAATCATATGGAAACTCAAGCAAAATGAAAAAAATTACCACTTTTACCCTATTTTTTTAGAATGTATCAAATAAAAAAGGAAAACATTATTTCTATGCTTAAGCTCACAAATAGGCTTAATGCACTAAGAAGCGGAGAGAAGCTTGGTTTGTTTGGGTTTTAGCAGTAGCTCATTCCAGTGAAAATATCTTCCTTTCACTCTGTAAACTCAGAAACCTAGGTTTACATATTTAAGTACTAATACCATATGCGAAAGCCACCTACAGATACATTGATGCATAACTGAATTCTCCTTCCAAGTAACGGAATTTAAGTTAACTTTTAGGTAAGTAAAGTTGAGCTATGTATAAAAAGTTTATAAACGTATATACATACATATAGGCATGAGATCAACCCTGGTATACACTGGACAAAAAAGAACTCTAGCTGCTACAAAATTGATTGAAAGAGGCAAAAATGAATAAAACCTAAAAATGTTACCTTAAAATAACTTCATTCAAAAATTAATTCAAAGTTAAGGCACTTTATGCAAACACAACTGAAGTACAGTAGCAGCCAAAACCCAAAGTGTTTTATGAATCTCTGCAAGTTTTTGCATACATTCCTAACTTTTTATTGTAAAGGTCAAGAAGCACTAGCAAATTTCTTCAGCCAAGGTTAAAAAAGTAATTTGTGCACCACCTTACCTGCTTTACATAAAAGATACTGTACTTGCATAGAGAATATGCAGTTTATTTTTTGATCTAGTTTACTTAGAAGTCAGGCCCAAAGTTGCCTAAATTAAGTACTTAAAACTGTATTTAGGAATCTATCTGAACATGACTAGATTTCCAGATAGTGTGGGCCATGCAGAATTCCCACTAAAGCCAAAGAAGCTGCAGAGCCTAATACATTTTGAACAAAACCACAGACACATAACAAGATATACTCATGTAGTCCTGAAATAAAAGGAAAACTGAAACAGATCCCAAGATTTAAAAGCAGATCACAATTAACCATTTTGTCGTAGGTACAAGTGTCACTAAGGTAATAGAAATTCCAAAATCTCTTGGATTAAACTCAAATTTCCTCCTTCAAGAAAAAGCACACATGCTTTGTATGGGAGATAATTTCCAACATTTTATAGAATTTTTTTGGGCATCGCTTCCCTCTTAAACAAAAAAATCACTGCTGAAAGCTGCCTTTTCTAACATTTAATAGACAAAAGCATATTTAAAACTATGCACCATTAAAAGTTTTACAGTCAGAAGAAAAAAAAAAACAAAGCCAAACACATTAGAAGCCCTGGGAAAAAAATAAGGTACTTAAGAATACATGGTAAATTGTTTAGGTTCCAGGCACCATTAAATATGAGTAAGTTCACAATCATTTATGTATTTTAGAACAGGCTATTGCAGAATTCCTTGTGGAAACAGGAAAACTATAGACACCACCTGCTTCCACTCACAATCCATCCCTCCCAGACCCATGTTCTCTCTCAGGCACTGGCAGAAATAGCCATTTAATCTGTGCCTGCATGATTTTAAAGATGTGAGAAAAAAATCAAATATTCAGGGGAAAGAGGATTTTTAAGTGTTGTTGGACGCTAACAAGGTGAAAAGGAAAAGGAGCTAGCTTTTAAAATAACAGCAATTTATTGATAGAAAAATGAGCATTTCAGATAGCTGTTAATTCTAAATCCACCAATTTTAAAAATAATTGTTAAATGTGTGCAAACACATTGTTTGTGCAGTACCTAGAGAAAATAAAGAAAATTCATGAGACTGTATTCAAGGTGGTACAGTCTGTAAACTATTTTGGATCTGCTGCTATGTTCCCAGACTTTAGTAAGGATTGTTACTCTTCATATTTGCATATGAGCAGGCAGAAATCTCCAAACTTCTATACACGCTGGCAGAGTGTTCAGATAATACAGATGAGCTCAGAAGCGGTGACTAGTTTCCTACCAAACACTCCAAATTACACAAGAATTAGTCTCATAACAAGTGTCCAGTGGATTTTCTTTCTTTTGTTTACTTTGCTAATATCAGTGACCTCACTAATAAACAATTTTACTCCCTCCTGCTACTACTTTAACCATCAAGTGGCATAGGCATAATTTCTCAGCTTTAGGAAAAAGCAACAGAAGTAGAACAGTTAAATCTTATAAAAGACTTAGCAAAAAAAAAAACCTTCTTAAGAAAAGGTCATTTTTAAAAAAAGTCTTTTAAAAATCTTTTAAAAGATCTTGGTAAAATCTTTTTTTATCCAGAAATGGCTACAATTTTCAAGAGTCTCAAAGATGCAAAGATGCATTTTTACAGAAGGAAAAAGCTTAAGATGTCTTGTAAAGCTGTCATTTATTTAATTCAGGTATGTCCCGAGGTCTCCAATATTAAAGCAATGATCTGGAGTCAATGACAGAATACTTCCTTAGGTGATTATTTAAAAATCAGTAGGTCTTATGTCCAGACCTCTCTCTTGTTATAAATGTTCTTACGGACCTCATTATCAACCTTACTTCAGGCAGTTAAGAAAACGAAGAGTCAGCACTGGCACTGAGAGCGAGCTGTATGTGGTAAAGGACATCCTGGAGACCCTTCACACTTCTCAATTGTATTTGATTTACACCAGAGATCATCTACTACACACACTTCCTTCAAAGCACACTAAACACTAGTAAGTTAAGGTAAAACTAGACATTTGCAAGAAGTCTAGCAACTAGTCCTACAACTGTCATATGCTGCTAGCTGCCAGATTTTATGCTTTTTGCTCACAGTTCTTTTACCACAGAGATCCCTTAGCCCAGCTACAGCATGCACTCAAGGCAATACTGAGCACCTGATGAGCTGTTCTGACAAGAGCCTGCTAAATTTTGAGCAATAAACAGCTAATGTCAGAACAGCACTACCAAATCACATTTAAGGCACTCTAAATCATTGTCATGGGGTTCCAGCAGCTTTACTCCTCTGATTCTTCTGAGGCTCTCCTCGTTTTAAGACCAACTATTTCCAGGTGTGCCAGGTGAGAACAACAGAGACCTCCTGATTGTGAAAACTGAAACGACAGAGATTGCAGAATTCTGGAGAACTCTTACCTTTTCAAGGGGAACTCACATTTGATTCTGAGAAAATTAAAGTAATTTAGAAACGTCTCAGAAGATTAAAAAAGGAATAGAAAGCATTTTTACTCAAAACACTTACAGTTAGCACAAAATGCAAAGAAAATATCAGGATCCTATGAAATTTAAATAATGTCCTTTCAAGTTTGCCACACAGCTGTAGAGAAAAATCATTAGCTAGGAAGAGCTGCAACTCCTCTTTTGGCAGTAAGACTAGAGCAGGGAGTCCTCTGCGATGAGCCAGAAGCACTAAAGCAGGGAGCTCTGTGGCTGCCTCCACAGCTACTTGTATTGCTTTACCTTTTGAACACACCAACACCACTGCCAATCACAGGAATAGTTTCTGAAACGTGAATATGGGTGCTCTGAAAACTGGGCTGAGACCAGTAACTCATTTTGCAGACCTCTAGCTAGTTATTCAAATGTTAATGGTCTTTAGCCACTACAGCCAAGACTGAATTTAAACAAATGTCCTATGAGAGAATAATACCATTTCCTTACTACCTAGCTCATCAACCATCTAATGCTTCCCAAAGTACTAAACATTTTCAAGTGCAAATATTGCTATACCTTTGACTGTTGCTACGCAACACTAGGTCTTATATTTCCTAGAAAGATGTGAAGGAAATTGGACTCCTGATCCTTAGCTTAACTACTATTACTCACCGCCGTACCTGCTATACACAATTTGGATTAATACTCACTGAGGAAACCAGGTTATAGTCTTCAACAATTTACTTTTAGAAACTGGGCTCTGCTCCAGTGTATTTTCCCCCCTCATTTGATATTTAATTCTTTTTTGAACATGACCTGCCCTGCAATTTTCAGAGAAACCATCCAAGTTCTTCATCTAGCTATATTACAGTCATTTTGCTTCAGAATTGCTCCCACAGCGGTATCAGGAATGTCTTAAGGATAATTATGTTTTATGGTTATAAAAGTTAGTATTGCTGGAATGCAAGAGGACTAAAAGTACAGAGCACACACAAGGGTCATAACGCAGCCCTTCTCATACCTATAGAAGAAGGCATACCACCCCATAAACAACCTCCCTCCCCCCACCCAACTCCCCATCTTCAGGCATTCTGGGACAACAAATCACCATATCAATCAGCATAACTTTCAGAAATAACAGCAGGAATTTTTTTTTTCTTGCTAAGACCAATTATTTGCTCCTCTGTAGACATGCAGACATTTTTAGTAACACTTCTGGATAATCAGCTTTATCAGCCAGATGGTACATTTTTTGGAACAAGAGACATGGGCTGTTTGTTTCACCACAAACTGGTGAAATCCATTTTGATAAGAATTTAATTCACAGTTAATATTCATTTTTGGCATCTGGTTTTATATGAATTGATTGCACAGAGAAATCAGGTCAAGATCAGTTCCGAGTAAGAAGACCAACAGATCTAGCGGTGAACTCCTGTCACTGCATGTCAGTGTGGAATTCGGCTAACCAGAAGTTGTCTGTGCCCCGTCAAGACAGAGCATGTTATATGTGCCCCCCACCAATGCATTTAAAAAAGGGAGGAACGGGACAACACTGATAAATTCTCTCCCATTTCACTTGGTAAAACACATTGACAGCAGTCCTTCACGCTGTGACATCAGCTATCTTAATACATGGGCTTTGCATGAAAAGAAAAGATGAGTAACAAGAAGCAATTCTAAGACTGATACAGTTTCACATAAAAGTACACTTTTTTTTTAATTAAAAGTTTTAGTGTAGTAGCTTCTTCTTTTTCAAAAAATAATCTGCTGACCAGGATCACTGAAAGTCCCAAGAATTGCACAACTTTTACATCGTATTTACAGTAACTTCCAGAGTAATATTCAGCAAATCAGTTCACCTTGTTTCTCTCCAAACTCACACTAGGCCTTTTTTTATCATATTAGAATGCTTATAAGTGAAACTGTCTTTGGGAAAACATCATTTCAGAATACATACTTAAGAGTTCAAACTGCAGATAGATTTTGAGAACATGATCATGATTCTATGATTCTATGACCAGATCTCAAAATATTAACTTTGAGATTTAGCATGTGTAGGGTGCAAGACTACAAAACTGAGTATGTCACAGAAGATTATTTTATCCTTTCAATAATAATACATTTGATACATGTTCTACTTTCTATTTACCTTATTTTATAGTACCTGAAATAGGTAATTTAAAAGCAGTTATGAATCTAATACAAACCAGATATTTTCCTGCATATCTCAACTATTTTCTAAGAGAGCTTCTGCTGAAGTCACAACTACAATGAGAAGGAACAAAAATTGTTTCCCATCAAGTGGGAAAAAACAGTTCCTGTTATGTAGTTTCATCATACAAAGCTTTTTCTTCACTGAAAATTAGTCAGGTTCCCAAGTTACAAAATAAGCAGACAAAACAGTATGCTTATGTTGTTTACTGAATTTGAACAGCATTGGAAAAAATGCATTGGAAAAACAGCATGACCCAAGAAAAAGATGACTCATGGTTATTAGAGAAGGAAATTCAGAAGGGTTTTTATTTGATCATGGAGATTTTACCCTTCACAGTGCATACCCTCATGTTTTTCTGCAATAATAACAAAGGCAAAGGATTACTGGCATTTGAAGAACTAAGGCTGCATCTCCCACAGTCTTGAGATTTGGAGATAGGTTTGTAGATAACAACACAAGACAACCAGATAAAATCTCAACAGCTATGAAAAATCAAACAAAACATTTCACAATTTGTGGGAATGGCCCCACACAGCCATTCCCAGTATCCACCCGAAGATGATACCACACTCTTTTGTGACCACAGAATCCGTTACCAATTCATGTAGTGGTAAGTGGACTTCACCACCACCTCTTCCTCTGTGGGTCCCATGCAACAAGCCAGCTCTCTTTTCAAGTTTCCATTAACCAACAGAAAAGCAGGAAGGCACAAATCCTTTCTGTTGCATCTGGGAACAGCAGAGGAGATTGGAAAGAAAAGGAAAAATAGAAAGAAAAAAAAAGAACAAAGCCAGGAAAACAGGAGGCGTGAAAAATTTGCCATCGACTTCATTCAAGCAATGCAAGATGCAGAACATTGGAAGGTCAAAAAAAAACCCAACCAAACCCAAAACTCCTGAAGACTGAATCCGAGTCTTCAGTTCCACTAAGAACTAGTTTTGGCTGACACCTCTATTTCAGCAGACTTACATCAGGATAAAAAGAGCCTAGAAAGTTCAGTGCTTCTGTCTAGTGATCTGCACTTTCTCCTTTCTTTCTTTTTTTTTCAAATGCAGAAGTAGAATTTTTTTTATAGTTTAAGATGTAACTTTCACTGCATAGAGAGCACCATTTTTTTTAATGAAGCATGAATACAAACTTTTGAAAGAAAATCAGCAAAAAATAGAAATGGCACTGCAAAATTGCATTTAGAACATCACTGAGAGAAAAAGTCTCTTAAACCACAGTTAATTACCAAACTTAAGTACTCTATGACAGTAGGTGACATAACCTAAACCTGAATTTTTGTACCTGCATTCCAACTGGTGAAGCAGTGCTGGTTTTACATGGGAACTATTAGGATAGGAGTCTGGAGCTCTCACCAGGCACCCAGGACACAGCGTACATCATCACCCATTACATTAGAAGGAGGGCAGAAAGGTTCCTCTTAAACTCGGTCTCACTTCGTATTGCCTTTGCTTTGAAGGAAGCTAGTCTGTACCACACTTTGAAGGACATTGCAATGAATGTGCACTTCATTGCCAATGTGAAATTTAGCCAGCCAATGTGAAATTTCAGACATTAAATTTATTACTTCCTGCATTTGTTAGTTTTACAGTAAAATAGCAGCAAGTCATCATTAATAACTCCTGGCATCTGATGAAAGTACAACAGTTTGGAACTCTCCAAAATCTTTTAAAATATATTAATATATTGTAAGAGCAGAAAATAATCTCATAAAAAATGAAAAGCAATGTACAGTTCTGACAACATAAATCTACACCTTAAAACTGCAGAAGAGATGGATGGGGGCATTACGTTTTGTTTCAGGAAGCCTCCTGGCAATCTTTCAGCAGCTACAGAAGGACAAGGTCCATTTTATTCCATCTATTTTAGCATTCTCTGAATATCATAGAAAGCCTCTAATAATTTGTGCAACTGGCAATTATTCCATCTTTCTGTTAGCCTGCAAAATGCCTCCAAAGCATGCCATATCCTTCTGTGGGGCTCAGCGGTAATTTAGTCCTCAAAGTCAAGCCCTCAGCAAAACAGATCAACTGCTTCACAGACATTAAGGCCAGAAGGGACTATTCAATCACCTAGTCCCATTACCTGCATTTCATTTCTCCCTCAGTTCCACTTCAAGCCCAGTGACTCTCCAAGATGCTTCAGAAAATGTTTGTCCTACAGGTTAAACGCCTGTATTGCAGACAACACTGATGCTGTAACGTGATAGAGGACTGACAGGCTATGACCAGAGTGGCATGTGGCAGACACCAGCATACCCAATTTGGAGGACCAAAGCAAATTGCCTATGAAATTCAAATCGCATGACCACATCAGTGAAAAATACCACATCTTCCCAAAAAAAAGCACTCCTTGTGCAACTTCCAAGCTTTGACTGCCTCTTGGAACACCTCTTTTGCTGCCAAGGAGAACTGTAGATTCTGAAATGGGCAAAAAAAAATCCCAGATAGAAACCCAGCCCAAATATATTTGGCCAATGGCATGTCAGCTGTATTAAATCCCATCTTGGGCAGCTCAACCCACACAGTAAGATTCACTCATGAGGCACGGAGTGCAGAGCTGAGAGGGATATAAGAACATTTGTGGAAACACAAGCAGTTCTGCTCTCTCCATAGCCACCAGAGAACAGGAGGATGCTCAGAGGCTCAGATCACAGCCCTCAGAGCAACTCACTGCTCATGAAAGGAGAGCCACAGCTACTGAGCTCACAGCACCACGCTTTGCAGTGATTGCAAGAAAATAACTAAATAAGAAAATCAGGGATATCTATGAAAGTACTTTTATGGACTCACCTAAGGATTCATTGTGATTTAAACCAGATAAAATCTAAAAAGTTAAACAACTCTAAAGAGCATGCTTACTCAAGGATTATAAAACAATTATTATTTCCTGGCATTTAATGTACTCCTCAAAAAAAGTCATTAAAAAAAGAAGAAAAAAGAAAAACTACAAAGTAAATAAGTAGTGCATGCAGCTCTGCTTCAAAAAGCTGAATGGCAATCAGTTCACTGATTTTTCTTAATCAGAATAAACATGCTCTTTCCATCAGACTGCTCTCTCTTTTATCCCACTCTTCACACGGTACTACTGCGACTATCACTTCTGCTGGATAAAAAAGCAATCCAGGATATTATCCCTGGGAGAGTAAAAGATAAAAAAATAAAATAAACCCTCAGTCTCTAAACATCTATGTTTTTTTGCTGCTTTAGGTGCTGCTCAAATGCCCCCAGACATCCTACCTTCTCCATTTGCTTTCCTTCAGTTGACAAGGCAATTTAGCCCAATTTGACTAACAGTCTATACAGGATCTGCTTTCACTATCTATTCCTTTTCCTCATTTACTGGGGCTCTTGGACAGAAACCAAACATGCCACATACTGTTTTCTCTTAATACTGTTTCTTCTCTCAGTCTTTGCCAGTTCTCCCAGCATAGTGAGCATGTAGTGTTATGGCTGCAGAGCACTTTATTATTTGCTGTATAATAGCAAAGAATAATACCATGAAACATTCTTTCTCACATCCGTATTCACAACTCCCATGCCTATGTACCTCCCTCATTCTTCTTTCCAAATTGCAGCTGGAGGAAGGCAGAAAGGTAACAGCTTTGTATTTCAAAGAGAAATGAGCATACACAGCACACTGCTAGGATCAACATCATAAATTGGTTGGGAAAGGACAGGCAGATGCTAGAACAAACCTGCACTTCTTGTGTGTCCTTAGTTTGGGGTAAACAGAAGCAGCCTGTTTCATGCGAGGCTGTGCATATACTGTAACAGGAGCAGCAACTACATCTCCTTTCTCCATTCCTGCCTCCCTGGGCAGTATTAGATGTGCCTTGTAGCTCCTGACCATGAAAACATGTGAGGTTCAGAGGCAGCTGCCATGCCTGCCCTGCAGCCTAAGGCTGAGTATGGTCAAAGTCTGATGGGTAACTACGATCACTCCTGGTAGCACCTGCTGGGTGGTACCACACCAATGCTACTGCCACACATCAGGGACCAACGCATAGCAGCAGATGCCACATGGGTAATCTCCATGTCAGGGAAAACCCAGCATCTCTATGCACCATTCAAGGTGGTGTAGCAGTGCCTTAACTCCCACCTTCTACAGGAGGGCTTCATTGTCCTACATACCTTCACACAGGACACACACACACATTCACTCCCCTCCCCATTTCTGTATATTGATACCTTATATCCCCATCTGTGGGCTTGAACAGCTCTAACAGTTAAAGAAATATTTTAATGCAGATGGGGAAAGAGAAGGGTAGAAAATTAAAAAAAAAAAAACAAAACCCAACACACACTGCCTGTTGAGAAAGAACAGAAGACATCCCAACCATCTGAGGGAGCTTTTGGAGGCCAGATGCTTTTTGGATAGAAGGTACTTCTGATTTTGCAAGGTCTGAGAAAGGAAAATTAAATATTTACTATAATGTTTTAAAAAAAATTTCAGCAATACAAAAGATTTTCATCTTGTAATCCAGAACTTTTTCCTGCACTTTTCAATTAATATAAATAAAATTGCTTTGAATTTTATATTGTAGCTAATTGACATTAACAAAAATTCCCTTTTGCTGCCAATGTACAAAAGAAGTCTAAATGCCTGTTCTCACACCAAAAATGGTACAAGTTAAGTATGCAAGAACTAGATTATAAAAAAAAAAAAAATCAACAAAACCCACTATACACAGTCACCCTGTCATTCTCAACGAGTGCAGCCAATTTGTGGCAATTAGCACATTGTGCATAGCACAATTCATCTGGCTGTTTGCTGGGCTGCCAAAGAAATTCTGGGTGGTGGTTTGCCTTAGAGCTTATCAGCAGTGCTGACAAGGGATGCTGGTGCATCAGCAAACACCTTCTAAAACATGCAGCAGCTTGGCTGCTGTTTCTACCTGTCAGCCACTTTTCAGTGAGCTGTTATCAGGAGGGAGAACACTTAATCACAGCTTTCCAACAGCTAATATTAAAGGGGAGTGCAGGATGACTTCTGACACATTAAAGTCGGCTGAAGTTATCACCCTTTCCCTCATGGCCACACAGTTCCCAGACCAGCATGGGATAATTTTCATCCATTGCTGTAAGACAACCAGGTTTTGTTCCCCCCCATTTCAATTGCCTTTTGCAAGAAAGGCTGGGGCTTAGCCAAGAATGAACTTGAAGATTTTGGCTTGCTAATGCAGGATTTGATTCCCCAATCCATAATTTAACTTACACTGAATACTTACCACATGGGTATCGTTATAAAACACATTAGAGATGTAAAATTTCTAAGTACCACCATTCTGAAAAATATTCAGGATATTATTTACTTAGTAGCTAAAAATTGCTCTTGGATACAAAGACCCCTTAACACAGAAAGATCTTAAATATAATGTGTGTTATGGAGAAATTAAAATGGAAGATGTGGTCCTTCAGTGGCTGTGGTCCTCAAATGCCTTTTTACTGATTTTTTAAAATATTTCAATTTGCTCCTTTTAAAAAAGAAAACACCCACCCTCCAAACATGACCTAGAATTCCTTTTCCTTCAAAAACTTCACAGAAATTTATGACAGAAAAACGCCTGTGAATTTCTACCCTTTTCCTTGCTTCACGACTCCTATGTCAAGACTAAACCTGATCTTCCCTTCAAACACTATTTTTCCACTAATATGTTCAAGAAATTACTGCCTCAACAGCCTGACAAAGGCACCCTTGAGAGGTGTGAATGACTACAGATGGGGAGCTGGGTTCAAACTCTTTGATAAATCTGTCTGAGCAACAAGACCCAAAGAGATGCACAGAATTGTGAAATTCATTTTCTTCTTGAATCCATTAGCAGATCTGAATAAATTAGTTTTGACAAAACCAGCACATTTTTGCTGACCACAAAAAAGGAAAAAAAAACAAAACACAAAAAACCAACAACATCGAAACATGATCTAAAGGCATTCCTGGAGCTCTATGGAAATAAAATAACTTCTTACAGCAGTGTTTACACCAGCAGACTGGATTGGCAGAAAACTAGAGGTACATTTTCAAATCGCAGCACCCACACTCTCTGAATTCAGTAGCTTCACTACTCAGCCTAAACACTGTCAACAGCATGCCAAGGAGGTGACTAAAGGATGAGGGTCCATGTCTGGCAAGTGGGGCCATGCCAGCATTACAGCTGCTGCCTGGGGTTGGTCTCTGCATTCTGCAGCAGCATTGTGAGGCTCAGCTGCCTTTATACCCTACAGTCCTCCCACAGCCAAATCGCTTTGATTTGTTAGCAGTGAAGCCAAAGGAGATGGAGGAAGCTATTCTATCCTGGTGGAAGCCAAGCCATTCCAATTGTTGTGTCCTCAACAAAACCCAACATGCATTTGTTACACAACTGACCATGGATAGCACTACAGCAGTGATGACTAACCTGGACAGCTGTGACTCTTCCGCTTACTATGTAGAACCAAAGAAATGTTATGAGAAACAGCACAGCAGCTCAACATGTACAACCATCCCAAAGAGGAGCAAGATTAATTTTAAATAAGACTAAATATTTAAACAAATGTAATATTGAAACAATGAAACAGATAATAAGGAAAACTGAATATATGCTAACATATACACGCATAAACTCATGCCACACTGTGCCTCAACGTTGCACCCAGAGCTCTTCAATTTTTATTGATTTTATTTGGTAGCTATGTCACACAGAAAGCAACACACACAAACTCAGGAACCCTCCAAGATGGCATTTCATCAAAATAAAAAGAATACATTAAGTTTAACCACAGCTAGGGTGTTCCCTTTGATACAGAAAAAAGGTATGTTGCTGTGGGACAGACCACAGCAGGCATTGGCACACGGTTCAGTTGGAAGATGAAGACATGGAAACTCAGGTCTGTGCACCCAGGTCCTGACACAAAGGAGAGGGAGCAGCTGGGCAGCACTCCAGCCAGGGCAGGGGGCTGAGCTCCAGACCACTGCACACACCATGACATTTCACTTGTGTGCAAGCCCATAGCTTACAGGAGCAAGAGGAAAAGTAGGTACTGACTTGTTCTTTTAGCTGCCAAACATAAGAGCTGTGCAGTGTGAATATTCACATGCACACAATTCCTTCCCATCATTGGGGGATCCTGAGCACATAACACCTGTCCTACATAACACCTGTCCTTGCAGAGTGCGCTACAGGGTTCCGAGTGTCCAGGATACAGACTCCCCTTTCCTCAGGGCACTGCATTAGCACATATGTACCCCACTAGTACAAGGGATGGGACAGGGAGGCCTCTTGTTCCAGGTACTGCCCACTGATCACAGCCCAGCTCCTGGAACAGAGCAGTTACTGATGCTAAAGGATGCACCATCAAGTGAGACCCTCTAGCCCAGCTCTACACAAACTTTCCCAAGGTGAGAAACCACAGTTCAAGCTCTTCTGTGACCAGGACAGAGAATGGAATTGAAATTGGATCTCTTCCTTCTAATATTTTACAAACCAAGCTGAGGACATTTTCTGTCTTCAGGCCAGTGAAATGTAATGACATGCAGTAAAAGGAATTATTTTTAAAGCACATAAATACAATAGCTGTGGAACAGTATCACCAATGCTTCAGAAAAACAGCCCACACCAATATTCACATCTTTTATTCATATATTTTAGTGAGACTAAAAGCTCTCATACTTTAAGATTCACATAAGATACAATGTTGGATATGCATGAGATGAAGACTGCAAGGGTTCTTATTGTTCTCAGGTTCCTGGATATAATGAAAAAGACTGATGGGCTCTGGGAGAAGCTTCCCTACGCACGCAGTGCTATTTCAAGGTTTTTCACATCTTCTTCTGGTCTAGATCGTTTGACTAAAGAGACAGAAGAGAGAGTTACTAGAGTGGGCAGTTTTAAAGCTGTTTGCTGTGACTATAAAATTCTTTTTCTTCATTTTGCATCCATGTGGGAGACACTAAAAAAAGTACTAACACAATGGTAGTGGTGAAGTAGCATGGCTCACTTAAACCAAACTACATATTCACCAATCAGGCAAAAGATTTTTGTTTGTCTTTTCTTGTATTTGCATAGCAAGTGCTGCCTCTTTGGGCATAAAACTCATCCCAAGACACTGCACATAGCATGCCCCTGCTTTCTGCCTCAGATGGCAGTACAAACCAGCACTGCACAGCAGAAAGGAGGCTCCCAGCTCCAAGGCTCCATGTGATGCTAATGACCTTCCTGTCCACGATCATCTTCCTGCTTTTTGGATCATAAGGAGGTAGCAATTGTTTAGTTATCAAAATAGTTCTTCAGATTTCTAATCTGTTTTTAAACATGGGATGGACTTAAGACAGGACCTGAAGTACTTCATGATTTTGCAGCTATACACTGGGATGGTCTGAGCTAGATACAATATTTTTCAGCTGTATTTGAGTTTCTTACTACATACCATTGAAAAAGGTGCTAGCTGTAGATGAAGTTGCTCGAATAACCCCAGAGAGAATTTCTGCTGTCTGAAAGAAGGCTCAATGTGATTCTGAGTGAACAAACATTATAAAAAATTTTTAAATAGTGTGCTGGGCTACTCGGGTCCAAGCTGCATGCATGAGGTACCACAACCCCTAAGAATTTCAGTTATCAGCCATAGATTACTGTATCTGTACCAAGCATGTAAGCAGCACTGAGTTTTACATATCCACTGCAGCTAATTAATTCCATGAAGCTGATTCAATGACTCTGGGATTCTGAGAGAATGAGTCCTGAATAAAGTCAGACAGTTACAAATTCACCTAGGTAAAACACACAGAAGAGTAATAGACAGAAAGAGGCTTATAGCAAGTTTGGTTGTGGGTTTTTTGATATCACCTGAGGTACCATTAAACGATGGAGAGCTGGCATCATTTATTAATAGGGTTGTTAATTTAAGAGTCTTGCTAGACTGCATGCATAACAGAAAACACTTGTGCATAAACATAGCACTGTAAATACAGTTTTATTTTGAATGAGATGATTTCCACTTTAGTATTCAATCCTTTCTATATAGAACCCCTTGCTGTTAACACTCACAAGCTGCACCTAAGATGCGCATAAATACTTATTAGGACATGACACCTTGTAGAAAAAGCACATAAAAGCCTTGCTTCAGAAATGATACTAATTTCTTGTGAGTCTGCAGATAGAATTTAAGCTACTGATTTTGACCTCTGATGACCAGTATTTTGCGCAACAGCATTAGCAGACGTATTCACGCTAGAGCACTCCACCAAGACGAACGGTTCCCAGTGCAGGGTCTCCCCTGTTCTCACAGCGCACATTTCTCACCCTGTCTGCCAGAATCCAGATTTGTTTTAGTTACAAGACCATCTGCTTTTTGAAAGACTTTTGTTTTTTTGATGACAGATGGACGAGGTTCAAATTCTTGTTGTAACCAGCAATGAATTTTTACAATTCATTGTCTATGCTGGTTACCGTCCGTCTTGCTTTAATTACTTGAAAGAAAGAAGTCTTATGGGGGAGAGTTTTCCAAATGCATAAAATTTTAAAACCAAAATAAGCTATAAAATACGTTTCTGATGCCTTAACTACAAATAGTCCAGCTCCAGGTTTGTAACCTACTTCTGTAATCCTGTATTAGCTCAGGTTTCTCTTTCATGTCCCAGAATAAAGGGATGTGGAAGCAGAGGGAGTACTTTAATGGACTATCTACAGAGTTATAAGCATCATATACTTCCCCCCACCCAGAGTCTCACAATAACATCTGGCTCAAAAGAGTCTTAGTTCTCTAAGACTGGTGTTTGCAGAAGAGCTATGCTTACTTTTAAAAAGCTCACAAAAAAAACCCTCAAGACTTCTTAATATTTAAGGACTAAAAACTTTAAAGGTTGGTAGACAGATTTATGGGTTTTTGCTTAAATTATTTCATATTTTAAAAGCCTCTTCATTTTTATTTCATATTTAATACCCTTTTCGAAGTGAAAAGCTTGGAATAGCAAACAAGCCTCCATGATACCACTAAAATATAGTAAAGGGGTCCCCACTAATACCATGCTGCCAAGTTGGCAAGCCTTGATCAGCAAGCCATAAGTTATACATCCACTAGCCATGAGCACTCTGCTACATACTTCAGGAGGAGGGAGGCATTGGGAAGTGTGGCACTGAGAATAGTGGGATTTGGAAGCCTCATCCCTGACCATGGCTGTACCAGGTTTGCACCCTGGCTCCAAACCAACATTACATTGCTCTCAGCCTCAGCACTTTACTTACTTGTCAGGGACTGTGATTAACCACCAACCCCTGCCCCACCACAGCTCCCCTGCCAGGCATGCACAGAGACCCAAAATGGGATGCACACATGAGTTAGCGAAAGCTTCAGGCATTTGAAGAGCCCCACGCTGCCCCATCCACTATAACAGGAGACCTAAGCTGTGTGTGAAAGGGGGATGAAAGGAAGAAGAGGCAAAAAACAAATAATTGAGCAAAATGCTAAACAGCCCTCTAGTTTACATCCCTAGGTTATGCCGCAGACTCATTCCATCTGTGCACATATTTCAGTGAACTACATGTCATGTTTATATAAATTTCTTAACAGCAAATAAGAGCTGCCTGTTCAGCTGCAGGCACCGGCCTCACCACGCGCCTCCCATGCCCCGCAGCTGGCATGCCAGCCTCAAAAACATGCGCTGCCAAGAAGGGTCACGTCCATATCTCAAACCAGGCACAGACGCTACAGAAAAATCAAGACCGGATTAACAACATTTGGAATCTCTGTCCTTTATTGTTTGTTCACTATGGAGTCTTTGTAGGCTTCAGTCTTGGTTTCAATGAAACGACTGTTTCAAGGAGACAAAAAAAAAGACAGAGGATAGGAGAAACTCCATGGAGTAAGGGAAAGCCTGACAGCAGATACAGAAGTTTGATCCAAGCAAAACCCCAAAATCTAACAGGTTTTTTGTTCCAGTTGCTTCTTGATTTCCAAAAAAAAAAAAACAAAAGCAGATGCTTTAGTTTACTGTTCCCATAGTACACTTTAGCATGCCTTCATCTACTTCCTGATGTTATTCCCATTTTCCCTTCTCATTTACTAATAAAAGCAATCAAAGATCACAGATATTATAGGCAGGGAAAAGTGGCAGAAGCCAAGGCATTTTTTATCATGTTAAAAATAATTTTCAAGACAAAGTCCCTACTAACCATGATCTCCTCTGAGAATAAATATAAGAACCTATTCCTCAAAATCAGTACAATCTAGATGCTGCCTGTTTAGGGTTGAGGTTTTGGTTGTTTTTTCAATAAGACCACCCAAAACCCAGAACATCCTAAACCCAAGAAAATACGTTTTATTTACACAAGTATTTTCTATCACAGCCATGCTGGTTGTTCCACATTCACATGAACTTCATTGTACTCTGGAGCTATGACCATATTTCATACATTCTTTTTAAACCTTGATTAATTTAACAGAAAAAGAGTAGGCCAGAAGGAAGCTCTCTATTGAAGACATTTCTCCTCAAGTCACATCCAAAGTAGCCATGATTCTATATCACAGGAGCAATTTATTTAGAATTAAGACAGCAATAAAAGTGGTATAGAGAAAAGTATTTGAACAGCACTGACAAACTTCACTGCTGTAACACTTTTCCCATGCTATAAGGCTCATATCCAAAATTCCAACACTGAAGCTTTTTTTCTCTTTTGAACACTGGGATATTCCGGAAGTTAATTTTAGAAGAAATCAGTCAGTAACCTCTGTGGGTGTTAACTTGCTGCATTTTACAACACAGTGTCTGCCTGTGCATTACTTTGCTCCACCACATGCTTTCCTGTACCTAAGTGGCACTGATAGGCTTCCATTCCACTACTTGCACCCCACCAGCCATTATAAAGAAAAAAGTCAATAAATAATATCTCCTCCTGCAAAATTAAAAGGCCAAATAGATGCTTCAGCAGGTGCCTCAGCAATGGCCCAGTTCATGGCAAAAACTGAGACTCCCAACCATCAGCAGCAGTTAAGTGATGGACCATTACCAACCTGTGGCCAGCAAAGAGGAACCCATCAGCAGCTTCACGGCAGGTCCCCAGGCCCTCCTGAATTCTAGAAAGCTGTAGGAGTAACTCAGGTCCAGAGGTAGGTGAAAAGCTTAGGAGCAGAAAAAAACAACCAAATAAAACCCAGAGATAAGCTGGTGTGCTTAAAAACTTCGAGGGAGCTTTGAGGGAGAATAAGAAGATTCATTTATTGTGTTAATGTTGCTCAAGTCATGCTCACAGCAAGTGCTGAGCCCAGCCTCTCAGGATAACATGATGGTAGATAGTCTCTTTATTGGGATTTCATAGGAAGACAAAGCACTTCCACCGCCTTGGGAGGAGTGGGCGGACCTATCGTCTCAGAGAGCTGATAAATTTAAATCTCCAATTAAAATAGATATCCTTGTGTTCTTACCAAAAAGGTACTAGAGCAGTGCTGAGGGTTACAGAACCAAGTCTACAGTGCTACATGAATCTGCTCCAGCATGGAAAAGAAAAAGGGCCGATGTTCCTCCTTATATCACAGCTATGTCCAACGTATCAGGATCCAGGAATCTTAACAGCTACATCTTGGAGCACAAAACAAAGTAAGAAGGATCTTGCTGTACTTATTTTTCAGAGACCATCTGTTTCTTTTAAGACTTTGCAGTCTTCAGAAGAATCATTTTGCAGATTTATAAAATAGATATACATACAAAAATAAAAATGGCTGCAGAGATAGGGAAATGCTCTCAATGTCAAGTCTCTTGACTTGCCAGGTCTGAGAAAGAATCCACACAAACTGACCAAGTAAATATGTTAGTCCATATATATGCTTTTCTTTTTTTTTTTCCCCCAGTAGGGTAGAGCTTAAAAGATTTACAAATTGAGCACTTGCCGAGGATGAATTTCCTTCCATACAACGCAGTCACTTCATGAGAATATCTGCAATACGAGTATCCTATCTCAGGATGGGCAAAATTTACAGTCACCCCAAAAAGGAAGGAAGGAAATTAATAAAAAGAGGAAAGGGCTGATAGAGAAATGCCATATGACTAGTATATTCCCCCTTGAATGTTAATCAAAGAAAGGTGAAAGCAGAGAAGAAATGCAGAAACCACCCCCCTTCCCCTAAACTCACACAAAGTATCAAGGGGATAAAACAGTCCTGAGAGCAGCATACCGGCAAAGGCAAAAATCTATAATGTAAAAGAATTCTGATTCAATTCAAATAACTGAAAGCGAAAATCCTATATCAGGTACAACTGTTTTGCTTATGCACACAGGCACAGGAAAAGCAGGGTGCAAGTGCATTATGCATAAAGTCAATGAAAGCCAATTTCCAAGTTGGGCACTTGCAATACAAACACCCAATATGAATACATAGACAGAGATAAGGACTCGGAAAGAAAACCTGAAGTGAAAATACCATGTGACCCAGGAATACGTGCACACACAACTCCTCACCGCCCCCAGGAAAAAGAGCAGGGAAAACAAAAGTGCCTTCTGAATGTGCAAATGCAGTAAGTGATGAGCATTTAATGCAACTAGCCAAATACATGTACTGAATATCCATAGAATCACAGAATGGTTTGGGTTGGAAAGGACCCTAACATCATCTAGTTCCAATCCCCCTGCCATGGGCAGGGATGCCTCACACTACACCATGTTGTCCAAGGCTCAGGTAAGAGCAATAAATAACAATAAATAATCACAAGATTCTCTTTAACCTCCTCTTTTTTAGATGATTCTCCAAGTGTAAGTCTGGGAGCAATGGAGTGTACCATAGTGACAGGCTGATGAAGGTTGAGCTGCTCAACAGCCTTCACCCCGATACCCAGCTATCACAGTGGCTTCTTCTCAGCTCCTAAAAATCACTGTACTGGGCTGGAGCAAAACTCCAGCTCAGCACTGGGAATCCACACAGGTCTGGTCAAGGCTCTAGAACAGCCCTGTGCTACAGCCCTGGCCCACCACATAACTGTTTCCATTTTGAGATAGGTTGCCTAAAATAGACCTATTTCATTTGGTATAACCAAGTTGTTAAAAAGAGTTATTTGCATAACAAGAATCAACCTGCAGTGAATGCCAGTTACTGTATGTGAATCAACCAACCCTCAAAAAAAATCCACTGTTGGAAAGTGTTCATACATAAAAGCACCATTAAAAACAACTATAAAGTATATTTCTAACCTATATTTCTAACACAACCTATTCCAAATTAAGCAAATTATCAACTATGGAAAGAGTTTAAAAAAAAAATAATCTGAAAAATATGTACTTAAAGCAGATACTAAAGGTTGGAGTGGCACTAAGCAGATTTACAGAGGAAGATTGAGACACCACCTTCCCAACCCCACTTCGAAGTTTTCCTGTCTCCCAGCTTGAGTTAATGTCATGATCCCAAAGGGGACATCACTTGCAAGTACTAAACCTACTTAAAAAAAGTAGTACTTCAGAGTCACAGAAGGTGCCAAGGTGCCTTGCAGAGGCTCAGAGGCTGGCCCTCAGAATTGAAACTCAGTCTACCTGAAGGCAACCAATAATGAATGCAAAGCACGAACAGAAACAACTTCAAACATTTGAGCTAACAGTGGTGGTTCAGTCTCATGAAACCTGGTGGCAAGGTAAGTCCACTAATCAGATCTCAAGAAGAGCAAGGGTTGCTGCCACCACCTACCCAAGAGGCAAGTTAGAGCTCAAGCCCTCCAAGGACAGAGAGCAACCACGGTCCTCATGTTTGTTCCCTGAACAGAACATGGTCAGAAGTTAAAGTGACTGTTACAAGCACGTTGGTGGTGCTCTGCTAACACTGCTTTCACAAGCAGCTTCACATCAACATGGGTGACAACAATTCACATTGCTTCACAGCAACAGCAATCACCCATCACTGCAGCAAGTCTTCCCAAAGCAGCTGCCCCAATGCACCACTCCTCAGGCAGCAGAACAACAGGCCATGGTCAGTGCTATCAATATCTACCAAAGTGATCCGTATTAGCTCTGGTCATGCACACAGACCTATCACCTATGAAGTCTCCATTCCAGGGGAAGGCAGGACAGCAGACTCAACAGACTGTCCTCCAAATTAATGGGTCTCTAGACAGAAAAGCCTCTCCCTCTCAATCATCTTCTGAACACGACAGTGGGACAAGGTGAGATATAATTGATTAACAGCATGACTTTGAAAGATGATTTCCTGAGGTTCTGACCAATTTTCAAAATCAGCAGCATCTTCCCCCAGTAATTCAGACACTGACAATGGATGTCAGTCACTGCATAAATGAGCTGGCACTTACTAAAACAACTACAGCAGTAGACTAAAAATGCAGTATTTGGCCTTAGGGAATTCAGAGAATCAAAAATGCATTCTTGTCAGAGTCTAAATTAAATTCAAAGGGCATCAGTCCATCAGTAATATACAAGTTTGCTAAATCAAAGGTCTGAGGAACTGCCCCAGCATTAGTCTGCATTATCTACATAAAACAGGATAATTTATTCTCAGCTCTGCCTCGTGCATTCAGTCCCCAGACTGTCCAAGAGGATTCAGCTAGACTGCTCTTCATTGTACAAAACCAAGAGACAGTATTACTTTATTTCAGATACATCTCTCTGCCTGCACATACAGTTAGAGCAAATTATCAGATACCAACCAGTACTTCAGCTGTCCTCTCTCTTGGACATCCAGCCCAGTTGGATTAATTCCTAGAGATTCCCCTTAGACCCATGTACCTTCTTGCCAGGGCTGTTCGGATAAGGATCCAAGTCCAGAAGTCCACAATCCTGTCTACAGCTGATAACCCTTAACCATAAGCCCATAATCACTGACACACAAATATCTAGATTTATTCCTGAAGATGGTCATAAGCAGCATTAGCTCAGCAAGACTCCCTAGCAGTCATACTGATCTATACACTGATAAAATCAAAGAACGGACCAATTCCAATATAGGCACTGAAAACAGCCAAATGCCTTTCTTAGAGGATCATAAAGGAAGTTCCAGCTATCCACCACACCTCAGTTTTGCAAGAGGGAAATAATTCAACTGGTATACCACATAGATAGCAATTATTTCGTAACAGGTAACATCACCTAACAAATTTTAGCAACATAAGGAAGATGTTATGGAGCTTATAGTGTGTGAAGGAAATCAACACTGTTTATGGCAGAAAAAAAAAACCAATATCATCCCAGGAACTTATCTTTAAAAGAGGGGAGCAAGAAAATGTTTCAGATGCACCTTCTATAACCTACCTTACCCACACCAATGCTTACCGTTTGTATAAAAAAAGGGACAATGAAGAGACAACTCATATCTTAGTGAGCATCTCTAAGGACTACTAACTCTGCCTCTCTATCCTCCCCATCCATCCAACACATAACCACCTCTCCTGAGGAAACTGTCTTCCAAGCACACCAGAAAGAAAAGAAAATACCCATGCACCCATCACCACCCAGCAGACCTTATTCCAACGTACACAAAGCCAGGAGAGCATGATAAGGCATGCAAGAAAGGGCTGATGACAGCATCCCATGTCACCGGGTTTTTCACAGCTACCACTGTGTCTGAACACAGGAGCAATGTGGGCAGGCAGTGTTTTACACACTGAGGACAAGGTTTCACTTACCCAGCTCCCTACAGGGGAGCGCCACGCTCCAGCGGGGCGGCCGGGTACCTCTGCCATGGGGCATGCCGGGGCATCACAGCACGGCGGCTGCCGGCAAGCTGCGGCTTCAGGAAACCTAAAACAGGAGAGATGCGAGTCAAGAGTGAATGTGCCAAAGCCCCTTTCAAAAGCGGCACTGACAGCCTCCCACAGACATCTGCGGCATTGCCACAGCTGAAAACCCTGCAAGCAACACATCATCAAGGTTGACTAACCAAAACACTGTTTGTTAGAATGCAATTAAAAGTGGAAGTATGAGCAATTTAACAGCTATACACACCAGAAAATATTGCATTGATCTCAAACCCAAACATTTTTAGCCCAGTAGTGATGCCCTGCAGCAGCTGTTAGCAACCTGATGATCTGGCTTTTAAAATATCAGCTGCCCTTCAGTGTTTCGTCACATGGGAGAGTTGCCATATTCCTGAAAAAAAATGTGAGCTCCCAGCCTTTGGAATACTTTCGGCTTTATTTCACCAATACCTATTTGCAAGCTTCATCCATTTGCAAGTTACTTTTAGACATTACAAATAAAACATTATCTCTAGAAGCAAAAAAGCTAAAAGAACAATAACATTATTTCCAGTCATTCAAGAATAACAGTGTGAGTTTGAAGATTAACTACGCTATTAATGAGATGTGGGTTCAAGGTCATTGAAATAATGAGCATTATCAAAATTACACCAAACAATCTGTGAATCTACTGGAAGGCTGAGATATAATTAAGCAATTTGCCCTTTAACTTGCACCTGACAGTAGTTTAAGTGACATTTCCCAAACCTAAGGCCAACAGTCCATATTGCCAAAGTCTTGCAGGATGATAATCACAGCCTATGCTCTCTCAAAACTCCAAAACAAAAAGTAGCGTTAAGAGCACTGCTGAACAGCAAGGAACCACTGGTCACAACTGAAAACTTTTGGCTGCATCAGTGAGTCTCAAGCTACCCAAAAAGCAGATGGCAGAATCCAAGAGCCTCTGCCTCTCCTTGCTCCAGTTTCCCAGCAAAAGAGCATGGCACTGGAAAGATTCTTTGATATTGCCTCCAACATCCACATGCAGATGCACAAGAGGCATTTTTCAGAATTAACCCACAGAATCCATTAATAAGAACAACAGATTCACATTTAGGATTAAAAGGGTTGATGTACTTGAACATGTACAGGTAAGTGAGCCAGGAGAAGGAAGAGGAGCCAGAGAGGTTTGCTGGGTTTATGTTTTCTGAATTGAGAATGGCAACACCGCCTATTTAAATCTGACTGCAGTCTACAAAACTGCAACTGGCATAATCAAAATACTTTGTACAGGATATACTTGATTAAATCAGCTTAATTTTCACCATAAAGTTGGAACATAATTACTGGTTAAAAAAAAAATAATCGTATAAAATATCCTTTATCCAAAGATTGCTGTAGTTTCAGGAGAACACAGTTGATTCTTCATACAAAACCAGAAGTGGCTAAATTGCTTGAACACAAAAGATAACTCAAATTCAACTACCAAGTTGTGCCCAGCAACTCTCTAATAATTGCATACAGAACACAAACATGTTTTGTTGAGAACTCATAATATCTAATCAGCTATAATTGTAAATTTTATTTTCCATTTGTAAATTACCAAGGGAGATAACTAGAGAACAGGGGATGTAAAATAATATTCTAGCTGGGGATATTTTGTTAGCACATAAGCCTCTACCCACCCCTTCCCTAATGCCTGCAAAGCTCTTCTGCTTCTGAACTTATTTTAATTGTTAGCTTCTCTTTGAAGGTATTTCAACTATAACGCAAGCAATGCTCTAATGAATTCTCAGCTCTGTGATATTTTTCCCAAAGAGTTCTTTTATATAAAAAATTGGATGCTGAGATGTAGTTTCCCATGATTGTGCATCTCTGTTTCTGAGGAATGTCAATATTCTCATCAAGTGAGATGTTTCAGAGTTCCTAAACTTAAAAACAAACAAACAAAAAAAAAAAAAAAAAAACAAAAAAAAAATACGCCTTCTGTGGGTTTGTTGTTTTCTCACATGAACCTGTTTCAGCACTTAACTCATTGCTCCCTTCTCCCCCTGCCTACTTACTGACTGGTCCTGCTAAGCTGTGCAGCTCCACCAGCAAGCACAGCTCTCTGGAGCCAGGGGAGGATGCTTGCAGGGTCCAGCTGGTAGCACAGCCCAGCCTGCACCACAGCAATGTACTTCACACCTCTCCCTTAGAAAGTGCACCCTTTGGGCAAGCAGATTTGGTAGTTGGCATCTTTTCCAAACTTGCCTCTGCCAACACTTATTTTTCAGATGCACAAGTAGTTACTGCCATCCTGAACTCCCAAAACACCACCAAGAGCTGCACTAAAGACACGACACACTGAGTACCTCAGCAGAAAGCAGACGGCAGTTGCCTCATGCTTAGAGCATCCAAACACCACAGCTCCTTCTGCTTAAGGGACACTTCTGACATTGTCCCAGGTCATGCCTTCCCTATGACAGCATCTGACTACATTTTGCCACCAACTACAGTCCCACTGTGACAAGGACCCTTCCATAAGGGCACAGACAGTGGGGCAGTACAACTTATGCCTTTGTCTCTTACCCCAGCAATGACAGGCAGACCTTTCAGTAAAGGAAAACTACTGTCAGCTACATCTGTAAGCTGAACTATCCAAAACTAAATATAATTTAAAAGGGGAGTAATATAAAAAGAACCACCAAAGGATTTCAGCCTGCCTTATGAACAGATATGTTTTTTAAATAAGCTTAAATGTGCTTCTTCAAAGCCAGCAGTCAATGGAACCAATATTCCACTTTTACCAGCCCTGCTGCAAAAGCCACACCAAGCTCACTGAAAATGCAAAGACAAACAAAAAGACAGAAATTCCCTGCATTCTGCAGCACTCTGACAAATAATATATAGATGGGTGGAAGAATGCAGCCGTAATTAGCAACCTTGTTGACCCAGGCAGTCATGTTGTGTTTTTTAAAATAAAAAAGCTAGCATTTCCAGGTTGTAAAAAAGCAGTAACAAAAGGTCATTCCTCTGAAAACAGCAGCTGACAACTTTATACAATAAATAATACTATTTTATAGTACAACATCCACAACATGGTAAGCTTAACATATTAACGCTGACAGAAATTATCTCTGTTCTCTATTAATCTGCATTCTTTACAGATGGTTATTCACAAAAATTAAGCATGAAGCTGAAAGGTTATCTATGGCCATATTAGCAAACATCTGCTTGCAATTCTGATTTCATGTTTGCATGCTATTCTTGGAAAAGCAACCATATTTGAGAAGTACCAGATGTGACCAAGTGTTCTTAATCATAAAATATTCTTTTTAGCAAGATAAAAGTTCAGTGAAAAAGCCAGGCCAGGAAAGAAATCATACTCTCTGAACACAGCAACTGCCTTATGCCACTGCTGCTGAATACTCCAGGGGAAGAGTGCTTCCGAAGAGGAAAAATAGCGTTTTATTTGGTGTGCCACTACAGATAATCACTCTTCATTTTTAAATATGAAACATTCAAAGGAATAAACATGAACTCGGTTTCAACTTTAAAGCAGAGAAGTTATGCATTACATGAACTGAACCACCTATTTACTCTCTGGCAGGGGGACTGACATGGTACCTTTCAACCCCCAGTGGCAGGAGCTCAAGCAGCCTCCCACAGATTGACTTGAGGGATCTTGACTTGCTCCCCAAATGACCTCACCAGGATCTCTCACTGTCCACAAGAAGGAAGAAGCAGTTAACTGTGGGCTGGGAAGGTGTTGCAGACAGCAGGCCTGTCTAGCCATACAAGGGAATTAATTTTGGACCAAGGAGAGAAGGGTTAATTCTTTCACAGAGTCTTGCTACACTTAACCTAGTCCCTAAAAATTATATATAAAAAAAACAACCCAATGTTTCTGCACCATCAAAATATTTGTTCATTGTGTTTGATAGCTACACTTTTTGAATGAATAGGACTGCTAATCCAAAATAAACTCTGCAGATAAAGTATCAATATATTTCTATTACAACACAAGATTAAATATGTACTCATGTAGCTTTTTTAATATACATATACACACACAAGTTTAGAAGTATATGTGTATTCTGTTTATAAACTATCATGGACTCCTGTCTTTGCAGAGACAATGCTTCTGAAATTAAAGAAAAAAAGAGAAATGTAAGAATGAAATACTGGAGTGAAGGATTACAAGCCCAGCCACCAACACTTAGTCTGATTCAGGGACATCTTCAAAAGAGGCTCATTTTAAATAAGGCAACCTGCATAAGGAAAGAAAATAAAAACTAAAATCAAAACCCACCCACATGTCCATCCCCTCTTTTCCTCTCCAACAGTTCTACTGGGTTCAAGAATTATTCTTCTGATGAGCCCTTGTGCAAAATGCTGAGCAATGCGCTTGATTTACATCCCTAATAATTGTTCAGAGGAACACAATACCATGTAAAGGTTCAACTTTGGGAAAGTTCAGCTTCCCCCAATACTATAAGACAAGAAACTGTTGCACTCCCAAGCCTATCTTCAGTCTGCATTTATTCTAGTTTTTTGTTGTTTTGTTTTCTGGGGGGGCTTAGGGATTTGTTTGTTTGTTTCGTCTGTGGGGTTTTGTTGTGTTTTTTTTTGTGGGGGTGGTTTGGGTTTCTGGGGGAGTTTTGGTTGGGCTTTTTTGTTTGTTTGTTTTGGTGTGGTTTTTTTTTTGAACTGGCTCATGGATTCAATTTAATCCCAGGCTGATTAAATGACAAAGCCCATAACATTTAAAGTAAAACTAGAGGTGGCAAAGACCTGCATTGTTAGTTGATGCTGCTCATACATTCTTTTATTGAGGAACACTGATCACCACAAATCCCAAATATTAAAAAGGCATAAATTATCTCTTTACCTACAGAAAAAGGAGTTTGATCTGGAAGACTACTGTTTCTTAAAGTATCATCTTAGATCCTTTTCATGTTCTAACAGCTTGGGACATTCACTGAATACATGATTCATATTTTGAAAGTATCTCCATGACATGGCTCCTTGAGCTGAAGGTTCAAGACTACAAGTTATAAGCCTCACAATGAAACTGGGTGAAATTCTGTATTCTGAAGCTCTACTTTTCACTCTCCTGCCCCATCAGTTCACATAGTTCTTTTAAAACTTAGATTAAGAATCCCAGAAGGGAGCATGCAGTGCTTCACACAAAGCTCTGGAAGGTGCAAGGGTTTGACCATGGTGACTGGCAGATCCCCACAAGGTGGCAGGCCCCCAAGTGTCCCAGCCATCACCTCCCAGCCTGCTTTTCCCAGCACTGGAGCAGGAGTGAAGTCTGAGCCTGCAGCAGACTTCTGTTTCGCTATGCCAGACCTGCAGAATATTCCTCACCACCACCACAACAGTCAAGGGAAAAGAAAATAAGATCAAAATTATACGTGTACTTTCCCCTCTTTGCTTCCTGTTCCCTCAAGCACAGGAATTCACACAAGTGGCAAATGATGCAAGAACCTGCCACTGCACATACAAGAGGTCTGAGAGCTGCCCTGAGAGCAGGAAGCTCTGCTGAAGGGAGAGTTGTGTCACATTAAGCCATACAAAATTTGAGTAATTGAATTGCATAGCACAATGTAAATTGGGAATAGCCTGTTTCCCCTCCCATGCATGGGCCAAGCTGAGGTGATGCCTGCAGCCACAAAACAAAATGCAGAGCACACCTTGAGCTACCTCTGGAGGAAGGCATGAGGACTTTTCCTGGGACAAACAAAGGCAATGTGATTATGAAATGCAGAAATAGGCACAGGAGCAATGGAGCAAAGACAGAGGAATAGGAATACCAGGAATCATCCATTTAATGCAAAAGCACAAGCTGAAATTTTTCCAAGTCTCTTCAGCAATGATGCATGATTCTATAAACAAAAGTAGTTCTTAACATACTTTCCACTTGAAATGAATTCCTCCAAATGGAAGAGCAAAGCAGAAAAGCTTCTGTTTTGGACAGATGAAAGCATCCAAAGGCTGTTCCTTACACACCTATACACCCCTGACATCATTTCAGGTGTAAACCAAGGGGTCTAACACCCCAGGAAAATGAGCAAATCACAAACACACTCCTACAAGCAGTGTGTATGTAGCTTCTGTGCACAAGAACATGTGCATTTAGCTATGGTGCCTTGAAATCAGAAATCTAATCAAGAAAAAAACTGTTTTCAGCCATCAGATAAGCTATAAAACTATTATCAATTCATATTGTAAACCTAACACTGCCAAGTACCACTATACCATAAGAATACTTGTTGCATAACTGCATGGCAAAAGCCAAAGAAAAAGCTTCACTTAGTGAAGCTGAGCAAAAGAACAGGACACCATACGCTTGTTGCTGACACCTTAAAACACTTCACAAAGCTGTCAGATGGATCACTCCTACTTTTGCAAATGCAGAAACTGAGTCATAGGAAGAACATAACTCACAAAGCTCTCCAGCCAGCAGCAGGGGACAGTCAAATTTCTTTTACCCAGTGTTCAATCTACTAGGTAACACTTACTAAATCAAAGCTTTTATTTCATGTCTTCCAGTATGCCTCAGAATAATTTGATTAGACATTGGACTCAGGTCAAATTGACAGTGTAACCTAAATTATATAAAGACTACTTTCTTCTGTTCCTGTGGACATTAACATATTCTGAATAAATTCCCCAACGTTACCTGGACCACTATTTTTCACACAGCTCTCAAATGAAGGTATGCCAGAAGACACTTGGAATGATTCCTGACATTGTACTGATGCTTTCATTTCGGCAGCACCTCTAAAGACAGGACAATGGAAACGAACTACAGACTACCATTCCCTCCCCTCTTTATCTGCCATGCTATATTTAGGATATATGTAGATGTAAAGCAGTAAAAGACTGGAAGCAAGTCTTCCCGCCAGTGCTCCTGTTATTGTCAGTACTGGCAGAGCTATACGGCTGCTGAAGTCAACAGCAGCAGGTTTCCAAAGAAACGGAAGTGTATACAAGGATGTTTTACACAGCCAAACAGAAAATCTCCCTTCTAGTTCCCTCCGGCTTCAGGCAAAACCAGCAAATCCTAAATCAACACAATTCATGAGCACATAGGGACAGGCAGAGGCAGATGCCATGGTTTTGCCTGCAGTTGAAAATTTTATGATTAAAAGGTTTATGTTGGTATAGCTCCACTGTGAAGAATCACCAGAGGATCTGAGCACTCCGTGTTGATGATGTAGCATGGGACACTGAAAAATTCAAATCTTACCTGCAAATGCTGCTGCTCCAACACTGAAATGCACATAACAGTACGTTACTGAAGAAGAGAGAACAGCTTGCTGAAAGACAGCCACTTCTATTTTATAAAAAGACGACAAGTAATATATTATTAAACAAAGTCATAAAAATTTTAATCACAACTGTAATATCATTTCTTGTAATTAAAAATAAAAAAAAAAGAAAGCTAATAGTTCTTTCTTGATTTAAAAAAAAAAAATCACAAGTATTAGTACTAAAAATGTTAGTAGTAAAAAGGAAATGTTGAAAGCAATTCATAACTGAATAAAAATCAGTTACTGCTCTATTCCAGTAACCTACAGGAAAGCTGTTAATCTCAATATTCAGGATTCTGCACAGCAGGGTTGGGTTGTGAAATAATCCTTTTAAAGTTGAGTTTCAGCAACTGACAAAGGCAAGTGTTAGCTGAATTCTATTTATGGCATTCATCCAAATATCAAATAAAGTTTTCCTGGCTATGTTTCAGTCATCCCTATTCACAGCTCAGAGTGCTTTTATAAAATGTAGGCAGGCGGTATAAAACCTGTGTCTTGTTTGTATCCAATTTTATACATCCCAAAGAGGGAACAGCATTATTCAGTAATTATCACCTCAAGAAATGGGCCAGTAATGACTTACTGAACAGTCTATCCTGTGCAGTTATAAATTCCAGACAAAAAAACGAGAACTCGCAAGACACCCCTCAACCACCACAGTGAGCAAGGCAGAGCAACTAAGGACAGACAGGACTGCATGTACATGAACATAACAGGGTACCACTCCACTAAATGGCTAACCACTTCAAGCAGCATATTTGAAAGGCTTTACCACATATAAGCAGTAGTATTTAGAGAGGCACATTCCTCTCATAAACAACCCAAAATGGGAGAAGGGTTGCAAAAAAGTAAATAAAAATCCATCTGTTCACAATACCTTAAGAATGACAAAAGAAATAAATCCAATGTTGCCATGTTTTAATCTTCCAGCATGCAGGAAGCCAAGCTAAGCTTATGTTTGGAAAGAATCCAAATATGATAGGTATGAAAAATTCCATTAAGGAATTCAAACAACCTCATTTTGCCATACAACACTGTGATATAACAACGTTGTTATAACAATGGCGTTTCTTTATTTCTGTTCCTACACTAAACTGAATTTTAAGGTTTTCTCCCCCTCTTCATATACTGTCACTGCGAAGACTTCATTTCTCAAATGCTCAAAGAAACCCCAACACAGGATGATCAGAAAATATCAGTAATAGCTGTTTATCAATCCCTTAAAATATTGCTAGTGTTTCAGAACCAAAGTTCATCAGAAGCATAGAAGCAATCAGACCCTCCAGCCAGTTATGCTGGTTCCTGATTTGCAATGCACCATCCCAGTTCAGAGGCACACAGAAACCCACCTGACCCTCAGTTTATTACTGTCTGAGAACAGCATTTCTCATTCTTCTCAGCTATGCACACATTTTTTCCAATTGAGTTATTTTTGCCACCTCTTCCATTTGCCGTAGAACAAGAAATGCAACGCGTGCAATGAAAAAGTGTATGCACTTTTCCTGTCAAGGCTGTACCGCGATATTTGACATGAAGAACAAAAGCGTACAGGTATTCAGACACACTTTCAACACATTGCAGCCCCTCTTGGATTCAGTATTTTTTTAATAAACCTGGATGTCGAGGGTCTGTGCAGGAGACTGGACAGGTCCTAGTAACTCCTAGCATGATGTCTAGCATCAAGCTTACAAACCATCATCATGCTTGTCTCCTTATTCATTTTTATAAGATACTGACATTAAAAGGTATTTTCTTTCATCATTCCCCAAACTGAGATTTATGCTTCCTGCCATCATTTGAATTTCTCATTATAATTCAACTATGTTTGATGATGAACATAACTTTTAAAAGCAAACATGAAGTAAATTTTGACAAACAATATACCTTGGCAGAGTTGAAAGAAAGCTTTGCTAAAACCCTGGCATCTGTAATGTCACTTCTAATAAACTGACTGATCACGTACATGAAAGATACGTTGTGTGAAAGTGATGGAGTCTGAGACTCTTGGATCACACAGTTTGTCTCTCTGGTATTGCAAGATCCCAGAATAGGGGTAGAACTTCATCCATGTTAGAAAGCACTGAAAGTAACCAGAGACAGCCTGGATGCTTGACACACATTTCATACAGTCACAAGGCATCTTGGAGCACTGAACATGAGTCCCAGATTGCCTGCTCAGGTTTCTGTCACATTTAGCACTAACAGCAGCTACTCTGAGCACATCATGCCAGAAATCGGAAAAAAAGAAAAGGGGGGGGGGGAGGAAAAGGAAAAAGAAGATTATAAATAATATCCTTTTTAGCGACCCTGAATGATATAACAGAGTCATGTATGGTTCCACCTTAGGCTCTAAAAGATCTCCATTCTAACAAGCAGTGCTGGTGATACATACCAAGCCTCCATTAAACTGCAGATAAAGATACATGCAACTAATGAAGTACATTCTCAACCACATGCAAACCTGAATGATAAATACTGCACCTGGAAGGAATTCCTCATAGAAATAAAAGATGAAAATTGTATGTAAAAACAGGTTTCAAAACTATTAAGCAAGTTCCTCTCCAAACACTGTCACAAATGGCTCTTGGGAGAGAAGTGGGAACCTCAGCCAATTAATTAAAGGCAAAACACAGATAAAAGATTCCTTTCTGTGGCACAGAGCTAAAACTCCAGTAGGATTGGAGGGAGACAGCAATGAAAGAATAAGTAGTGTAACTGCTCTGGAACTGCCAAGTTATGTGAAACTTAAGGATAGTCATAACAAATGAAGCTAAATATTCAGTTAGCCCACATCTTTTCTCTGATAGCAGCAAACTACAGGGAAAGGCTTACAAGAACCAGAAAGTTAAAAAAAGTATTTCTATTATAACACCTTCTGAAGTCTGACTATCAGCTATAGACTAACTCCTTAGCATACAGGCTTCCCTAAATAGGTATATCCTCTGCAAATCTAACAGCTTCTTGAACTGTTTATCCTTTCACCACCCAAAACATCTGTCAATCGTTTCCACAATTAAATGGTGTATAGAAGAACAAAACAAAACAAAAACAAAACAAAAAAAAAAAGCTAAAATCTGTCCCTCATTTTAAATTGCTGCCTAATCATTGCATTGGGTGTCTCTTCTCTCTGAAATCATGGAAATAAATAAGCACAGCCTATTTATCTGTGCTATATACCATTCATGATTTTCCTCCTCTCCCATTCATACAAATTCTTCAGTTTGGTATCTACAGTTAAACTATGCAACATTTTGTATACGCTAAAGCTTGACACTGATTCAAGGAAAGACAACATAATAAAAGGTAAGTCTACTGAGGGTTAGAGTTTGTGGAGATAATTGGCAAGAATGCAAAGATTATAGCTGGATGGATATAGTGTACCTATCAAAAGCTTTTGAGGATTCCAACATCCTTTGTCTAGGTCTATCCCACCCCACTTCCCAGTAAATTGAGCTATTAGAGTTTGCTATGACCAGCTTCTTGAAAGTCATATGCAGCTATACTTACAGATCCCTTCAGCTCCATTAAGTTGTCTTTACTTCTAAGGGAAAAAAAACCACCCTCGTATTCAGTTTCTTCAACAGGTAACTAGTAACCCACTATATAAACTGTTTGTTTCAAATGCCCATAGTACTTCAGCTGTCCTTCCTCTATGTCCAAAAGGTGAATTCAGCAAAAATAAAGCCTGTTGATTCCTTGACTCAGGGGCAGAAAGGTAGCAATCTTCCTAAATTAATTCTTTTGCTATTGTATTAATGTATTTAAATACCTGTATAGCAAGGAGTACTTACATTTATTCTAGACAATATAATCCCCTCATATTATTTCCCCATCGTATTAAAGAGCAACTCCATTCCAGTACAGTTCAAGTTTCAAGGTGAGGAGGAAGGTGCTGTCTAGAATTCAGATATGAAATTGATATAAGATTTACTCCCAGATGAAATCAACACACAGGCTAAGGAAAGCCACTGATCACACTCACACAAACATACTTACAAGCAAGAGATGATGGAAGTTCTTCATCACTAACAAATGCAAAGAGGAGTTTAAAACTGCTGAATATGCTGAGTGTGCCTGGAGCACAGACCTCCAGGAAGGCCCAGAAAGTCACTCTCAAAGGAACACACTCTTGATGAACAAGTGTAACTCTCTTTCTTAAAGGAGCAACGTGGCAGTCACATCACCCAATAGGTTCTGAACCTGGTAGATAGCCTCAGCAAAACTGGTAATAGGATACAAAATCTCAGTGTACAAGAAAATGAACCACTGTATTTCAGAAGAAAAAACTGACTTAGTGCCCCATAAGAAGATGACTGCAAAGTAACACTAAACATAAGAAATTCTGATGTGGGAACTCACAGATTTCCTAACAACAGTAAAAGCCGTTCAGAGCTCACAAACTGACATGCATTTATGGCCATGAAGATGAAGGGCCTGAAGCATCTTTCACACAAGGAGAGGCTGAGAGAGCTGGGGTTGTTCAGCCTGAAATAGAGGAGGTCTCAGGGAGATCTTATCCATGCACAGAAAATACCCGATGGGAGGGAACGAGGGGCTCTTCTCAGAGGTGCCCAGTAACAGAACAAGAGGCAATGGGCACCAATTACAACACAGTAAATCCCACCTTAATTATTTTAACCATGAAGGCAGCCAAACACCAGCACAGGTTGCCCAGAAAGGTTGTGGAACCTCCATCCACAAAGATAGTCAAAACCCAGCTGGATGTGGTCCCAGGCAAACTGCTCTAGCTGGCACAGTTTGGCAGGGTGGGAGGAAGAGGGAGGCTGGATTAGATGACCTCAGGAGGTCCCTGCCAATCTCAATGACTGTGTGACTGAAAGCTGACACTTTCTCTAGAAGCACTCACCCTGCTCATCTCCCACACCCTGTGCAACTGGGGACATCTCATTGTTTTCAGAACTTTAACCTAAATCAGATGATTCCTGGGGTCTGTAGCATTCAGTTACAAGATATAACCAAGACTATTAGCAACTGTAATTGTTGTAAGCTCCTCAGTAAACCTGCTTTAACGGGAATATATTTTCCAAGCTAAGCCATCTTCCCCGTGCACAAGAAACGAAAACATAGTCAAATATTCTAAATTAAGAGACCTTCTCATTCCTAATACTAACCTGAAGAGAAAGTAAACTTTAAGGAATATTTCTTCACCAAGCATACAATTGGATTGTGGAATTTCTTGCCGAATTCAAAAACTAATCAAAACTCAAGAGAACTAATTCTACGTACTCCTATTATACTACAAATAGTTGAGCATATACATACATACATACATACAAAGGAACTTCACTGAAAAGGTAGACATATCCATACTGTGACACATTAATAGTGGTACTCATGCTGTTCAAATGCATAGATGCATAGTACTGTTTGGCATGAGCTCTGCTACAGGCTACAGCTCAGGAGCCACTGCTGCCATCAACACTCCCCAAGGACAAGCACTAAGGGAAGTGGAATGTAATTTTAACAGAAGCAGATTGTCACTTACAACTCATATATTCCTGCTCCACTTTAAAAAGCAGTTTGCATGACCACTATCAGTTAATAGTCACATTTGTAGGTCATGTTTTCCTATGCACAAGAGAACAGAAACTGTCATAGTTAATAGAAGCTACTGAATTCTTCAGGTTATTATTCTCCAGTCACTTTGTAGTGCTACTATCAAAACTTACAGATGTTTCTGCTGGGTGAATCCATTAAAAAAGAAAAATAATCAGGCCTTTAGTCAGCAAGAGACCTGGTTTGTAATGTCACTTTTTCTGAATGGGATTGCAACTCCAACCCTGAAAACTTCTTATTACTGTCTTTAAATCTCTCTTTCCTATATGCTTCATCTTATCTGGGCATTAATAGGAGCTGATATCCATCTTCCCTTTGTTTGCCAAACACTATGAGCTTCAGTGCAACTCAAATCTGCTTTTAGTATCAAAACTTTGCATTACTTCAGCATATTGCATTAGTTTTATAAACTTTGTAAGGTGAGCTGAAATTCTTTCTAATTATTTACAAAGCAACTATAAAGCTTTCTCACCTGCTGAAGGGACAAGTAATCAGAGGAACTGGAGAAGGATTCTTCAGAGCATATTTATGTAAGCAGTGAAAAAATTCCTTTGAGTCTGGTGTGGTGATATTCACCATACAGATCATTCAGAACTATATGACTTAATAACATAACTGATGTTGAGCATTTACATTTCAAGCACTGCATGCTTTTGGAAATAGCAGTTACTTAAGATTCTACTATGTGCCCACCAAAATATGCTACTACAACCCCCTTAAATTAGATCTGAGAATTCAATTCAGTCAGTTCCTAAAATAATTGCTGTACTTGCTAATGAGAAAACCAAAACTTGCCTGCATATTCAACCTCATCAGTTTGCTCTTTACATAAACACAGAGAAGGTAACAAACATGATGAACTGCAGAGACACAATCACACAGCTTCCTTCACCTGTGCTTTGGACACTCATCAATTCCTGCTAGGGTTTATCAGCATATCTAAACTTCCAATCAATTCAGGCCATTGCCTTCTTGTACAAAAGTAAGCATTACTTCCCTTTCATTTTCTCCAACTCAAAAGAAATGCATTTCTACATAAAACTAAGTAAGCTGTGTAATAGTGCAAAAAAAAGATAAAGGCTCCAGGCGGACAATAATTTTTAGTCAACAGGCACCAAAAATTAACTACGCTGCTGAAAACTCACAAATAAAGATCAGATACTTCACAAAAATTCTAAAATCTTAACCTACAACCTGAGAAAACACATGGTAAAAAAATAATAAATCTACTTCTTGACTATATTACATGGCAGTATCCTAAGATTTCCCTTATAAACAGCTGTAACAGGTTTCAAATACGCAGACCCTGAACTGAAGAAACAAGTACTCTTGACTCCTAATATTTTTATATTCTAAGCATTCTCAGATCTCTATTAGAGCAAGTATCAAAACTGCACAAAGAACTTTCCAGAACAAAACAAAAGTGCTCCTGAGTAGCGTAACCTTGCATCAGAGAAGAATGTGGTAAGCCAAAACCAGAAAGACTAAGGTGGGTGTCGGCTACTCTGACACTTCCCATGCTCATGCTGAGATCTCACTTAAGTCAAATTCAGGCTCTTCATTGCGATATTCAAATCCATCCATGGGATTCAAATACATTCTCTCCAATTACGGGTTCTTCGAATATCTAAATTTAAATGGGACAAGAGAATTGGGCAATGCATGAAGATTCTCTAATAGATAAAAAACAAACAAACAAACAGAAACAAAAAAACCTACAACTTTCATAGAACTACATAAAGTACCAAAACAAGTAAAACTGACAATGAAAGAATCCAACTAGATTTAGAATTAAAGAAAAGGCTTACTTAATTCCTCTTAATTTCCCCTCCTCTTTGATCCGCACCACACATTTACACCTAGATACAAACAGACAAGCATTATGAGAACAAGTTATTCCTGGGGAGATTCTGGTTGAACATTAGACAAAAACTTTTCACACTGAGAACAATCAGCCATTGGAATAATCTCCACAGGAAAGTGGACTCCCCAGCACTGGACACTTTTAGGACTCATCTGGACACGGTTCTGGGACAACTAATCTGAGTCATAACACAAAAAGACCAGATGATCCTTGAGGTCTTTTCCAACCTGGTATTCTATAATTAAACATCAGAGAACCTAAGGCAGGAACATAGTCTGACAGTCTTCCATCCACAGCTGCAGCAGGAGAGGTGCTGCAGCGTTCTGCCCAGCTTCCCAAGCTCCAAAAACGGATTCCCTCAACAAGCCCCAAGAAACCAGCCCCTGCAGGAAGCCTGGCTTTCCTGGTCTCAGCACAAGCACAGGCACAGCAAATGCAACAGAAGGCACAACATGAGGATCATGTATGTCCGTGACAGAGGCAGTTTAGTAGTTCTAGCTCATCCACTACCTCTTCCACCATTTAATCCCAGTCCTTTACACACTCTTCATGGACTTGACACTATTACTTGTGCAGCTGCACAGTAAACTAGACCTAGGAGCAGAACAATGTCAGAAAATCATATTAAAAAAAAAGATTGGTTTCCCAATCCATTCAACTCGCAAACACAAAAAACAATTGTACTGGGACAATTCAGAGAACAGTATATGGGTGAGAACAGATGTCAGGGAAATAAGTCTATTTAAACAGCTCTGTCCCTGGAATATTCAAATTACAGTGCGAAAAGCTGTGAATTCAGAATCTTCCCTCCAGCAGCACACATAATGATCACGCAGCAATGTATTCCATAGTTTTGTTTTTAAAGCTAATAAACTTACAGGATTCAAAGTAGAAACAGACATTTACAAAGCTGACAAAGAATTTAAGGAGCTTTGGTAGAATCCACTTCAGTCGACTCAACCCAGAAAGTTCTGGAGGCAGCTGGAAGAGCTGCACACAGTCCGCTCCTCATGTAATGCTCAGCAATGCCTGTATAATGTGGCACATTCTATGGGCTACAAAAAGAGTCTAAGTATTATTACAAAGAGAAGCTAAGTATTACTTCTATTCCTAAAAAGTGCTAGTACTGTTCAAACCCAAAAGCAGGCTCTTAGTAGTTTTTAAAAAGTATCTGTTCCATATCTTTGGTAACACAGTTACTGTCTTACTGAAGTTATCCCTTGGATCATAGAAAGAAAAAAAGATCTCGTATGGGAAGGAAAAAAAGAAATCACCAAAACCCATGTGTTGTACGAACAATCCTCAGTAAACACAAGTAGATTAACATCATTTAGCATTTAAGCATGGAGAAAAATTGAGATCTGACTATATGACATTTTTATGGCAAAAGAGGTATTTAAGAGACTACTAACTTTTTTCTTGTTGCTACTGAATTCCATAAAGTCTCACAGTTTCATAGTTACTCAGATGTGTAAAGCAAAATCAGGGGGAGAAGGGAAGCATTAATAAAAAGTTCCAATTGGATTTGCTACAGAGCAAAAATGCAGCGTTATTAGTACATACCTGCTCATAGAATCACAGAAATAAATATCTTGCGATTGTTCAAAATGGATGTATTAGCTAAATTAATCACACAATCAGTTCAGATTTAGTACCCAACTGCTAAAATCACAGGTTTTCACTTCTGTCTACAATGAACAGCTACCTTTGCTACACTTGAGTACCGCATATGATGTTCAACCACAGAACAACTAGCTGCAAGGTTTTAGATTTTATACACCAGTGATTTTTCTAATATGTTACTAATTTGTACACACATTTGGGTTGAAAAAGGGCAGCATGTTTAATGTCAGTTTCTTACTAAGTTGAGTAAAGGAAGAGAGGGATGAAGAGTTTGTGGGCTCAAGATGGTAGACATCAAGCTAGGAGTTACTAGGACCTGTCCAGTCTCCTGCACAGACCCTCGACATCCAGGTTTATTAAAAAAATACTGAATCCAAGAGGGGCTGCAATGTGTTGAAAGTGTGTCTGAATACCTGTACGCTTTTGTTCTTCATGTCAAATATCGCGGTACAGCCTTGACAGGAAAAGCGCGTACACTTTTTCATTGCACGCGTTGCATTTCTTGTTCTACGGCAAATGGAAGAGGTGGCAAAAATAACTCAATTGGAAAAATGTGTGCATAGCTGAGAAGGCTGAGAAATGCTGTTCTCAGACAGTAATAAACTGAGGGTCAGGTGGGCTTCTGTGCGCCTCTGAACTGGGATGGTGCATTGCAAATCAGGAACCAGCATAACTGGCTGGAGGGTCTGATTGCTTCTACGCTTCTGATGAACTTTGGTTCTGAAACACTAGCAATATTTTAAGGGATTGATAAACAGCTATTACTGATATTTTCTGATCATCCTGTGTTGGGGTTTCTTTGAGCATTTGAGAAATGAAGTCTTCACAGTGACAGTATATGAAGAGGGGGAGAAAACCTTAAAATTCAGTTTAGTGTAGGAGCAGAAATAAAGAAACGCCATTGTTATAACAACGTTGTTATATCACAGTGTTGTATGGCAAAATGAGGTTGTTTGAATTCCTTAATGGAATTTTTCATACCTATCATATTTGGATTCTTTCCAAACATAAGCTTAGCTTGGCTTCCTGCATGCTGGAAGATTAAAACATGGCAACATTGGATTTATTTCTTTTGTCATTCTTAAGGTATTGTGAACAGATCAATTCCTCCCTCCTCCCATTTTGGGTTGTTTATGAGAGGAATGTGCCTCTCTAAATACTACTGCTTATATGTGGTAAAGCCTTTCAAATATGCTACTTGAAGTGGTTAGCCATTTAGTGGAGTGGTACCCTGTTATGTTCATGTACATGCAGTCCTGCCTGTCCTTAGTTGCTCTGCCTTGCTCACTGTGGTGGTTGAGAAGTGTCTTGCAAGTTCTTAGGTTTTTGTCTGGAGTTTACAACTGCACAGGATAGACTGTTCAGTAAGCCATTACTGGCCCATTTCTTGAGGTGATAATTACTGAATAATGCTGTTCCCTCTTTCTGAAAAACCTTTGCCAAATTCTGCTTGCATTAGAGAACAAGACAAGAAGTTGAACATGTGCAAAAAAGGGGGTTCACTTCTGGGGGATGGGCAACAGAACCCCATTCAAGATAGTCTCCAAGTAGCACAGTCCACCAAAGAAGGGAAAGAGTAAACAAGATTTGTGCTTTAAATATTTACATCACTGTAGCTCATATCTCTCAATCTTAATTTTCAGCTTACTTGGTGCCCTTTACAGATACTTGTTCAGAATTGGTTAAATGTCAGCCACAAAAATAAAGCTCAGAAGAAAAAGTAAAACTTGATCATTCTTTAAAAGTTCCCATCAACTCCAGAAGCCCACTGCGTGCCAGCAGCCTGCATAAGAAAGAGACTCTTGTTCCTGCCCCGCACACAACGTCCCACATAACCTTTAAAACTCTGTTGGATACATAAAATAGCATTGATCCCAACGCGCCAGGAAACAAGGCCCTGCGAATAAGAGATCTCAGCACAGATGCCCCGCTGAGGACAAATCCCGCCTTGTCCTCTCTGCCACAGGCAGTGCCGGGGGGCGCTCCCTCCTGCGGTCCAGGCAGCCTCCAGCAGCAGCCCAGCCTGCTCCAAGTGCTCTTTTGCCTTGGCACAAAAATCCCGACTTTAAGAAGGGGCTGAGGGTGCTGAACTCCTCCCTTTGCCACAGAACTCATGCCCCAACTTCCTTGTAGCCTAACCCTCCCCACAGAGGTCTTCCATTTCTCATCTCAATCCTACTGAAAACATGAGCAGGGTTTGCTCTTTCATAGGCAAAAAACTTAATTGCTGTGCCAGATGGTAGGCCGGGTCAGACGGGGCTTTGAGCAAACTGGTCTAGTGGACAGTGATCCTGCCCATGCCAAGGGGTTGGAACTAGATGATCTTTAAGGTCCCTTCCACCCCTAATGATTCTATGAATGGTCCAAGTTATTATGAATGATATAAAGCACACGGAGGTCTGGTCTTTAGTGAGCAATTCAGAGACCAAGCTCTGTGCCAGAGACCATTAAAAGAATCCCATAAAAGAATTAGTTACAAGACTCACGTTACGAAATTACAAAAGTACAGTAATAGGATCTTAATACCTACCCATGGAGACACTTGCTTTAAAAAGAAAATTTGTAACATTTAGCATCAATGAGACAGCACCTTGAAACCAGTAAAAAATAAAGTGCACCTACCAGTAAACCTGCACTTACAAGTAACAAAGGAAGGCACAGCGACCTTTGTCAGGGAGACACAGAAGAGGCATTTCTCATGTTAGGGATACGCTTTCTACTTAAACAGAATTACCATGCTCACTCCATCATTTGGAAACTTTTAGATGTCATATTGCCATTTCAATAATAACATCAGAAACTAATAAACGGTCATGGGTTGTTAGACACTGAAACAATACTCCAGTCAAACATTCCAGTGCACGCTGGTGCTCTGTTAACATTAAAGCAAACATCAAAAGGAAGAATCTCTCACACGTAGACTCCCTCCGAGTTTTTGTCCTCCAGTTTTCCCTCGGTGAGCTCCATCCATTAGAGCTAAAAGAGGATCTCAGGCACAAGGCTGCATGCAATCTCTTCCTTTTCAACAGCTGTGTCATTTAGCTGCTTTGAGGATAGTTAATGACGCTTATTAGCATGCTGACAGCTGATGTATCCATCATTAATACCGTTAGTGAATAGAGCAGCAGTTAAAAACCAACAGTAACACAGAATAAGCAGAGACTGCATCTGCAGACAGTGAAATCCATTGAGCTCAATGGCATTAGCACTCATCGATCCATTTTCCTCATCATTGCCATCACATTAAAAAAAAATAAATAAAAAAAAATAGCTTTATGCTTTCCTGCCCCCATGAATGTTGAAGTTTGTTCATCCAACTGCAGACTTTCAACAGGAGACACATAAAAAGCCCTTCACGACTGAAGATACTAGGATGCGGGAGATGTGGGTTTAAACCCACATCTAAGCTGAGGAATTGCTGAATGTCTTTTCCATTTTCATGCCAAGTGAAGTGCTAACAAAGGGCTGAAGAGTAGCAACTCCTTAAATCACCACTCACATGACTCCTTCTATGGAAGAACTGCTAGTTTAAAAGCAGCAACATACAAGCTAACTTGAACACTACTGAAAGGACTTCCAGCTAACCTGTTTGTCTTTGGCCTAAGATGACCTGAACTATACATAACCAGGTCCCAAGTTTCCAAGGAGCAGAGGTAGATCAACAAACTAAATGTTGGCTTTTCTAGCTACACAAGATAGAGCAACAAAGCTTCAGGAACTATGTCCTGATCTCAGCCTCACATACTGCTTTGCAAATCCTAGACTTTGGATTTCTTGCACAGCCAATAGCTGGCATTTCCTTAGATGCCTAAGCGCCACACATGGCAATTCCTCACTCTGCACCTCCTGCCCCAGGAAATGAGTTTCATCTTGGATTCCAAGGCACCCACTTCTCTGCATGCAAAAGAAACAGCCCAAGCATACAGGTAGAACACCTAAGCCTGACACTCTTTCATCTAAAATTAAACTGCAAATCTTCCTGTTAAGCAACAAAAACAATGAAGGAAAGATCTAACACAGAAGCACACACCAGGCATACAGGTTGGAGAATTCCATAACCCATAAAACTGCTTTCACTGTAAGGACAGTCAAGTAGCATCACAGGTTGCCCTGAGAGGTTGTGCAGCCTCCATCCTTGGACTTTTTCAAGATATGGCTGGATCAAGCCCTGAGCAACTTGATTTGATACCCCTTCTGTGAGCAGGGGGCTGCTCTAGAGATCTTCTGAAGTTCCTTCCAGCCTGATCTATCCCATGAGTCCTTATAATACATGCCACAACATGTCATGCAATTGGACCTTGATGTTAGTCTAGCCTCTGGAAGGTACTATCATGAAGTTAAACACAATTTAAGAAAAACTGATTGCACGAATGAGACTTTGTATTTCATCACTTTTAAAGTTCCAATCTGGCATCAACTAGTCTTTGTTATTGAGAGGAGGCAATGCAAATAATATTGAAAATACTATCAGCTAGATACTTCTGTTCTCCAATACGATTTCTGAGGCAAGATGCTTGAAAAACTATTTATGTATAGAATGTACTGCCTTCATTAGAATTTTGTCTAACCCCAAAATAAAATAATGAACTGTTCCTACTGGAAAACAACCAGATAGTAGACCACAACTCTTTTCTTTTTAAGAACATAAAGAGATTATCGTTTGCAGAGTCATGAAACCATGAGCTAGATTTTATGATAAACATTAACTTTGCTAAATAAAATAATAATAAGAAAGAAAAAATACTGCATTCATTTAAAGTCCCATATTAGGGAAACAATGCTGTCTTTTTATGGCTATCTATTACATATAGCTGAATCTCAATAATCAATTGTAATTCAGCACCATATCATCTATTTATATCCACTGTTCTCAGCCAACTGCAGATTACTGCACTCTCTTGAAAAGTTTGGCCAGGATTTCAGCATAGCTGGCAAATGCAAACTGGCAAATGCAAGCTGGCAAGCTTTTAGCCAATTAAAGTCTTTAAAATGACTACACCACCACATGCAAGACTGCTAGAAATGGGACTGGACAAAGTACAAATATGATGCAGTCATGCTTATAATACTATATAATAATATTTAAGCATGACTCCTTTGCACTTCAATTTTGTTTTGCTGATATTTCAGTAGTGTACTACAGTTATCCCATCATTCCTTAAACTTGAGACATTTAAATATTAGCTCCATGTTCCAATTACATTAGAAGAGGATTATCCATATGAAAATAGGGTTTATTAGAATAAGTGACAATGGAAAGTTTTTCTTCACTAAATGCATAATACATGTTCAGCCAAAGTACTAATTGCATACTCCATGACTAAGTAACAAATACGTATAATCCATCCTTATGGATTTCAAAATAAAGGCAAAAGAAATCTGCAGAAGTTTTTCCAGCAAACATTTCCAAGTAACCTCCATACAAAGTCATAGCAATAAAGAACAAAGTATTTCCTAACCACAGAATTTAGACTCTTGCCAGACAGAATGCAGTTTCCAAGGTAGGACTCATTGTTACTAAAGCAATACTCAGTCTTGACTACCTTCACAGTCCATATTCCGGGTATGTGATCTCAAAAGAACCCTGTAGCTTTTCCCCATAGGCATCCTAATATACAACAACATAATGCTGAACTCTGACATGTTTGTAAAGAGTCTTCTATCATCCTATTTTATGCAATACTGTAAGAAAAAGTTGGTTTAAAAAGGAAACAGTAAGGCAAAGATGAGAAAAAGTTAATACGCTACATTTCACTTTTGAGAACCCTCCTAAGATGAAAAGCTATACAGTTTCTAAAATAATTAACAAATGCCTGATTATAAGCAGTCTTGCATATTATGGTGACATTATACCCAAGTTATGCAACAAGACTGGATTAGTGCAATACACTTTCAATGAATTCTAAGGAGAGGACAGAATAAGATAGCAACACTAACTATGCAGTAACATTTCACAGCCTGTAACATTTTTTAAAATTCTAAGAACAAATCACAAACTGTCAATAATAAATACATTTTTTGTTTGTTTCCCAGAAAGTCTCTTGGGACTCCAGCTAAAGAGAAGTCTATTTGAATTGCATATCCAGATGTGGGAACAGAGATGACCAGCATCAGCTGGGTCAGCCCTAACATCACACCAGGAGAGAAAAAGAACAGGAGAGATGCATGCATGTTAGGATCCATGTTGTCCAGAACTCTTAAATCTGACAAGACTAAGTTGCATTCTACCAGAATTAAGGGGTCCTTTAGCCAGTACTGTAAGCAGGGTTTCCGGCTCCATCCTTGTAAAGGAATCTTGCATGAGCACAACACTGGAATCCTGTTTTGGGGTACAGGCCAGAGGAAAAATTAATGAAAGAGAAGCACCAGGCAGGCAGCTGAGGGGTAAAGCGCCAACTTTTGTGAGTTTGAGCAGCACAGAGACGTATATGGCATCTTAGCAATAAGCAAACCCCCGAAGTTTTGGTGGTGGTGGGTTTTGTTTGTTTTAAGTTGAATCCTTCATTAAATACTCAGCCCCAGTGACAAAGCCTGTAAGGACTCCTTCAAAATTCCACCTCAAGGAATCAGACATCTTTTCTAGCAATACTGACTGAGCACTGGCACAGAGGGCCCAGAGAGGCTTTAGAGTCTCCACCCTTGGAGATGCTCAAGAGCCACCTGGACAACCAGGTCTAGGTAAGTCTGCTTGAACAAGGAGGCTGAACAAGATGACCCTCCAGAGGTTCCCTGCCAATCTCAACTGTCCTGCGGTGCACTCAACCAAACTCCTACCAACTTCCTCAAAGGCACCATTTCAGGTCTCACCATACTCAAAGAAGGGACACAGAAGAGTAACAGCTTCCCCTGCATCTCATAAGATCTACAAACTGATTTAGTCTGTCATGTATAACAAGAAAAAAAAAAAAAAAAAAAAAATCACACACATACAAATTTAACTTTAGAGAGGGGCAGTTTGGACCCCAAGGCCCGAAGATGCGGGATAGTACAGGAGGAAGGAAGAGATACAAGGAATATTTGTATAGTAACAAACACAAAAGCTACACTGTATTAAAACAAACCACCCATGGACAAGATTTTACAGACTTACCATTAAATTGCATGAACTCAAATACAGTATCAAGTGATTTGGAGATACTCCAATGATTCAGTGAAGGGTTTCCTGAGACATTTTCAATGGGGAGTTCAAGGAAGATTTCCTCCCCTTCCCCTACCCAAGAAAATTGGAGCAAAAGGTATAACAACCAATCATTTTAATATCCCGTTAAGAAAAAATAAACACACACACACCATTACCATCATGGGATATTTCTGGTGGGACCACTGCACTGTCCCAACCCATTCTGTCCCTGCCTGCCACAGAACCTGTTTCTTTTCCCGGCATGGCCCACCTCCTTGGCACAAAGAATATTATTACCCCAAGATCTGGCCCATGTATCTCGGTGTTTTCCTTGATTTTTGTATACATGTTTAAAGTTATTTTATTTCATGCTGGCTTGGAAAACTACAGTTCCATTACTTAATTAATTCTGAGGCATCCAAGAATATAGCCAATTCCAGCTTATGTTACACGAAAAATGGAATAAACACTATTATTCAACTATGTCAAGGAAAAAAATAAAAAATAGGAGCAGTCTTGCATATTTAAACTATGTATACAAGTTCCCAGACATCTTTAGTGAATCCAAATCTACAAACAGAAATCTAGGGAGACTTACAGATAAACTTAATGTCAAGTATCGCATGGAAGTCTTCACTGGATCAAGACCTCACCTTTCTCAGTCAGAAGGATTTAGATGTTTGCTATGACAGAAGAATATCCCTTTATAACACAATATATTCAAGGAAAGGCAATTTAATTTTTGCAGAATTAAAGAGTCGGTGATGCCTAGCTGGAAAGCACTCTTTTGGAAGAGGCAAAGGCTCAAGTAATTGCAATGGACTGGAAGGCCTTCACCCCCAGGTCAGGAATCTACATTCCAGTCAGGCTGTTTATGGGGGACAGCAGTTACTACCAACTGCCCTTCGAACGCACAAGTCCCCAGTTTGTGTACCAACACGTTTGGGCACAAACAAGTACACATAGCATGACAAACCAGTCCCATGAACTGCTTCAGCACACGAGCCCCGGACTGAGGTAGTGTACAAAATCAATCAGTTACCAGAAGTGGACCAAGACAAATAAGTTGGGTCTGCAATACAATTCCTCTCCACAGGCTTGAGCTTCTGTCCACCACAACAATGTCAAATGCAGAATCAGCATAAGTAATGGCAAGTAAAAATAACCTTTCATCCTCCAGCAGATTGTTAACTCATTACAATTTGATATAAGCAATGGTTTGAATAGAAAAAGAAAGTCCACATTTTTCCTCTTTCCCTGCCAGCTAACATTAGTTCCACCCCACTTTCCCAGTTATTTTTTTCAGTTCCCTCCCTCTCAGCTTGCTCTGTGTCCTCTGCTTCTTGCTTCAGTGCTTCGTCCTTTTTCTTAGTCCTAGATTCGCCACCCATAGTCTTTCTCCTCATTGCTTTCTTCACTGCTTCTAATTTAACTTTTAATAGTCCTCTGTAAACACTAACTGATTAATCAAGATAATTACAAAAATAAGCAAGTCTTATCTTTAAGACCTCTGCATCTATAAAACAACCTTTAAGTACATAAGTTCTCAGTATATGCATAAATTTTTTTCATATGTGTGTAAGAATACCAAGTGCAATAATGATGTAATAGTGAAATAAGTGAAAATTTAATCATGGCTGAGAGTCAGAACAGGAGCTAGAATTAAACATCCTCATTTTCAACTCTGAGTGAAAGACAAGCTTCAAAATCATTAACTGTCTCCCTTTGCTTACAGCAAGAGGTCACAGCAAATGTCAAACACAAGAGAGCTGTTCAATTAAGGTCAACCTTACAAAATCCAAACTATTACCAACAGCAGCCTAGACGTCATCCTTGCCCCAACAAAACCACTGCCCAGGCAGCAGCTATTACACAAGACTCCACAATAAAAAGCTGCCAAGCTTTAACCTTCAGTGAAGAGAAACAAATTTATTCTCTCAAGAAACAATTCTGCCATACCAGAGTATTGACTTCCTGGGAAATAAGTCAGAAAAAAAGCAAGCTAACTTTTCCCACCTCTTCCTATAGCCTAAACTAAAAGCTACATATATGGAGTAATAGCACAGTAATTTAACAGAAAGCAATAAACAGGAGATTGCTGTTGCAAATAGAGAAAGTAGGTAGAGAGTAAGTTAGAAGTTCTGAATAGCTATATGGTTTGAAAAAACAACCACAAACCCCACGATGCATAGGAATACAAAGGCAAATTGGGGAGGGGGGAGAGAGGATACAACATGGGACATATTCCAGAAAAAAAAAAAAAAAAAGTAAGTAAATGTAGCGGTTTTCTTTAAATGGCAGCTTTATCATTGTACATTGAATGCTTTAGAAAAGACAGCCAGTCCAAACTACATCAAATTGTCAAAACAGTTTTAGAATAATTCCTCTGCCATACAGGAAAAAAACCAATGTATAGTTCCAGGCAGAGAAGCATTGAAAATACTCAGTACTAAACCCCCTCGTCTAATTTTGCAGTGATCTGTGGATAAAGGTTCTCCACAGCCAATAAGTCTGAACTAACACATTATATAATTTATAACTCTGGGCCTGTGGACATCAGTCAGAGGTCCAGGTACGCACAGCATGAAGTCACTTTGAGCCGCAGAGAGTTCTGCCCTATTAACGCTGCACCCTGGACACTGCACACACAACAAGACCAGCTGTGTGCATAGAACTTCCTGCATGCATTAGCTCAGGTATTTTCAAAGGAATTTAAGATTAGGTCATATTTCTTGGTAAACATACAGTTAAGGCAAAAAAAAAGTTGTTATATATAGTCACAGTTCTAGCTTGGTCACTGTACATAAATGTCATTCTTGGAGAGCTAGATGATACAGACTTCTACACACTGCATGCTCACTGCACTTGGCTCCACGCAGTTCACAAGGTCAGAAGAAATAAATAAATAAATATGGCTTTGATTTTCATCTCTAACTTGCAGAAAGTCAGCTTACTAAAACTCTGCAAGATGACGTCTTAATGTTTGATATTATGCAATACTTGGTTTAATAGCCTAGTTATGCTTTCACATTAAGAAAAAGCTACTGTCCACACAGCCATTTAAGCAACCCGAGCTATGCAAACGATGAGCTGGTGATGTCCCTGGGTAGTACACAATGCTCATCTGCAGAGCTCCAAACAAGTATCTTGAAGGTATCAGAACAGAGAAAGAACAAGAAATGAAAGCGAATCAAGAATGACTCATTTTAAACAGCAGCACAAAAATAAAGCACTAAAGATGACATTTAATATTCTGAAAAACTTGCACCACCATGCTGACCAATGCTGCATGCAGAGGCTGAGCTCTGCCAAACACAGACAAGCCAAATTCTGCTATTCTTGAAGTTAACAATAGTTTTGCTTTGAACTCCAGAAGAAGCAGAAAAAGTTGGCCCTCAGCTGACAGCAGATCATATCTCAGAGCACACACATGGGCAAAGAGACCCGCAAACCATCCCACCGAGCCTCCCCCACCCTCCCGCGGTCCCTGCGAGAGGGGCAGCGAGCTGGGGCTGGGGTCCAGCACCCGGTGCACCCGGACAAAGAGCGGTCTCTCCCTTAAGGCTCAAGGGAAAAGCTTCCAACACAAACGTTCATAAAAGCCTGGGGGTTTTGTTGATTGGTTTTTTTTTTCCTCCAAAGACCACATTAATTCTGTTGTGGAAACCTTCTGACTACAGTGAGCACACACACACACTCTCTTCCCCCACACAGACATTTTTTTTTGGGGGGGGGAAACTCATCTTTTGTGGTACTCCATGCTTACAAATAAGTAACTTCTAAGTCTGACATATTCGCAAGTTTACTTACAAGCAGAAGACACTCAGAGGTCCGCGCAGGGACGGCCAGGGCAGCCGAAGGATGCTGCACTGCCGAACACCCCAACCCGTCCGCCGGAGCACCCCCCGGGCCAAGCCGCCCGGCTCTCTCCCGGCGGCGGCTGCCGGTGCCACCCCTCGCCCGGGCACCCCTCCCACCCCCCGCGTTTGCTGCCGGTGCCGGACGGCGAGGGCAGCGCGTCGAGAGCGGGGCGCACCCCCAACGCAGACCCCCGCCCCGCTCAGCCCCACCTGCCCGCGGCGCGGCCGCCCCAAGGTCACCCGGTCCCCCGGGAAGGCAAACTTTGGGTTCCACTCACTTCCGCGGAGCGCAGCGCAGCGCCGGCACGCAGCGGCCGCGGAGATCCGCGGGGGCGGCGCGGAGTCTCCACCGGCTGCACCGCGCAAGGCGGGCTGCGCGCTTCCTCCTTCTCCGCCTCCTTCTCCCTCTCTCCCCGACGACTTTCACTTCACCTGCAGGCAGCCTGGCTGCGGCGGGGTGGGTGACTCCGCAGCTCTCCGCGGAACTGCAGTCCCTGCCGCAGCGCCCTCCCCTCCCCACGAGGGAAGCCGGACTGGCCGGAGGGGCGGGCCGCCCCGCGAAGACCAGCCCAGCGGCCGCTCGTCCCGCCGGGGGACAGGGTGAGCCCCTGACTGGAACGTAGCCGCAGCCCCTGGGGGAGAACACAGGGAGGACCTTTGGGGTAGCGAGGCCTGCCCCAAGCTCCACCGCGAGCGCGGAGGCCGGGCGGACTCGCTCCGCGCACCCCTCGAGATCCTTTCCCCGAGGCGGCTGCTTGCCTGCAGCTACTGGGTAGGGATTGCCCCCGTGCTGTCAATCACCTCCCCGGTGAGGGGGTATAAATATTTATTAGGCATCCTAATAGCTGCATCAAGCTAAGCAGAGCATTTTGTGCGTGTGGCTCTTGTGACTCAGACCTCCAAAACCACCCCTACGCTTGCTTCATTTAAAGTTGTTCCCGCACTGCTCCGGCTTGCTCCGCATCGGGGAAGGACTCTCCTGCCCCAGCCAGGTGCAGAGGTTTGGTAGCAGAGCATCAGCAAGTGCCCAAGCACCTGAAACCTTCCTTCCTCCTTTTAAAGGGTAGCTGAATGTTTACCGGCTTGAGTGGTTTCCATCAGAGTATATCCATCATCAGAGAGATTGACCAAATTCCGCTGTGGGAACATCGCATGAGTAGACTTGTTTGGACAAACTGGGTTTTTATGCTCTATAATCAAGCTATGAAAAATGTCTTAAGCAAAGTCTGAATGCACAGAGAGCCCTGAAATAAGAAGCTAATCTTGGATGCTATTAACTGTGTCTAGAAAATTATGGTAAGAAATGATAAACTTTCTACAACTGCATAAATGTTCAAAAAACACCAACTGGGTCTCTCACTAAAAAAAGGTGTATGGATGAAAAATCCTAAATTAATCTCTTTCTGTTTGTTTTCCTCCTTACAAAAATGACCCTTGATGCTTGGTGGCATACAACCACACTGATAGGAGCTCCCCAAGCTTTCAATACCTCCTGCAACAGCTGCCATCTTTGTAAATTCTGCAGATAAGCAAAATTTTGGAGTTAAGAGCAGGAAAGATCAAGACAAGCAACATCAAAAGCCCTGATTACAAAGGCAAAATCTTTCCTTGGTTTGTTTCAATGGAGGATGGTGGGTTTATTTTGCAGGTGATTGTTAACATGGAATCAGCTAGTAACACAGTTTTGGTTTCTGGTTTTCTTCACCTCCTGTTCCCAACCAGCTGACGCTTCTGTCAGGAATCTGAACAGGCTGAGCTTGACGGCAGAGTCAAGGTCTCCTGTGGTCTCTCAGGATGCTCCCACACCTTCCCAAATGGGCGTAATGAAGGTCCCACTCCCACACAGTGATAGGTCCAGGGAAAATTACTTCATCTTATAGGAAATTCCCAGTGATGTTCATCAGATTTAGTACAGGACAAAGTCCCTCTGTGTGTTGGCCTAACAAGAAAGTTACAGCCCAAAGCCTTGTTAACATGTATGGGCAACAACTAATTTATACCAGTGGAAGCTGAATGAAAGAAATCGTTGTCTGGTGTTAATTAAAACCCATTTTTAATCAATTTCAGATGACCCTAAGAAAGTATATGCCTGGTCTTCCCTAATTCTTGTGAATTAATACCTAATATTAAAATACTGCATTTCCATCTGCAGACAGGTACTAATTTTTCATGTACTCCTATTGAGGTAAATAGTAATTTTTCCTGCAGGCAGAATAAGGGTCTTAGAGATGCTAAAAATACCATCTTCCCCATTCAGTGCAATTTTTCTAAAGGAATGCTTTGTCAATTTTTCTTTTATGCAAGTTATCATTTGATAACCATTGGCTGTTATGTACAGGTTCTGTAATGGTTACAAACAGCAAGGTGCTGGTTGGTATGCAGCTGTATTGAGTCTAGCTGAGATAAGAGTTAAATTTTCCCCATAGCAGCCCTCATAGTGTGGTGCTAGAAAGGTGTTGATGACACACCAGTGTTTTGGCTGAGCACAGCTGAGCAGTGCTGGCTGTTTCTCCAACGTCCCCCCCCAACAGTAGGGTGGAGATGTCCCTCTTGGGATGGGACATAGCCTGGATAGCTGACCCAAGGTGACTAAAGGGATATTCCATACCATATAATGTCTGCTCAGCAATAAAAGCTAAGAGAAAGGAGGAGGGAGGGTGGGAATTTGTTAATTACGTTTGTCTTCCAAAGCAAGTGTCACATGTGCTGAAGCCCTGCTTCCCAGGAAGTGGCTGGACACGGCCTGCTGATGGGAAGTAGAGAATAATTTAGTTTTATTTTTTTTTCTTTGCTTCCATGTACAGTTTTTGCTTTTGCTTTATTAAAGTGTCTTTATCTTGATCCGTAAGGGTTTTTTCCATCTTATATTCTCCCCTTGCTGTCCTGCTGAGGAGGGGAATGGGAGAGTGGCTTGGTGGGCACCTGGCATCAGCCAAGGTCCATCCACTACTGCAACTATTCAAAAGTGGAAAGCAGTAAGCAAAATGTTGAGTTGGCTGAAGATATTCCATTCTAAGAAGAAGATTTACTTTTTTAACCATTCTAAGAAGAAGATTTACTTTTTAAAAAGTATTTGGTAGGGGTCTTGTGAGGGTGTGTTGTGCTTCACTAAGTATCCCATTTACAAGAAAGTTCTTATTCCCAATTGCACCGTGAGAAATGAAGGGAATTTCTGTAGATGTGATATCCATAGAACTTTTGCATTCACATATTTTATTGCTCTATTGTATTTCTGAGACAAACATGATCTTGCTTTAAGTTAGCATTACATCTAAAACTGTTCAGCCTGAGTACAACATACCAAAATAATCCCTTTTGTTTTCCAAGAGTCAAGTAAAGATAGATACCATTAAAAACCAGCCAAACACAAAAAAATAAAACCTTCCTCAAAGTTTTATCACATTAGAGAAAGGAAGAAAACTCTCACACAATATTTTCATTCCTTCTTTCATCCGTGCCTTACCTTCTGTTCTTCTATAAAGGAATATCTATCTAAAGTGTGTGAATGGGGACCAAGCACATTTGCTTGGTCTCTGGGTCTGCGCAGTGATGTTCATGCTGGGCAATGAAGTATTTCAGGATACCTGAATTGATTAAATATAGGATTGCGCTGCTGCAGAATTACTTGGGAAGGTGCAGTTCCCTGAAAGCGCTGTTCACAGCGACACAGAGCCACTGCAACAGAACCAAACCTCCAGGGAGGCTGCGAACTTGCAGTTCAGCTTCTAAGCCAAATTCATCCCCTTTGCAGCACAACCTGGCATCCACATCAATGAAGAATTCATTTAGACTTTTACATTTTCCATGGCTATAGCAATCACTTGTTTTCATTTCTTTCTTATGGAATGATCTTTAGAATTTTTATATATTTCCCTGGATTTAATTCAGATCTCCGGGCAGGCAGCTCTGCAGAAAAAAAACATCCTTCAGAACTTCCTGCATTTGAAAAGAATACTGCAGGACATGGTCTTATTCTGGCAACACTCTCCCCTGTCTTGGAGCACACAATCCTCCTTGGAACTACAAGTAGCAGGGGAAAAAGAGGTTTTTAGAGAAATGAAGAAAATAGACACAAAATATTTATGTTTATCAAAGAGTATCACAGGCTTTTGTAATAGTATATAGCAAAGCGCTCAGCCCATTTCAACGTTTTAAAGCAAGAGAGAGGTCTCAAAACTTCTCAAAATATCTCAAAAATAATTAAATTCCTATGAAAATCAACTGCTTGACTGATCACACCCAGGTCAAGACAGGCAGGACCCAAATAATTCCTCTCCAGTGCAGCAGCTTTTTCCATGGTGGCTTCTCCCTGAGCTATGAGTTATTCTGGAGCACTGGCACTTTGCAGAGCAGCTCTGTGACCTGCTGGAAAATGCAAGGTCAAGTCTGTGGCAAGTGCCTGGATCTGGGGTCCTGCATGTCAGCTGAATGGACAGAGGTAGAGTCCAGGCTGGGGAATCAGAGGAGAATCTCCAGCTCTAGTGCCATTCTGATCAATATCTCTTGCATGGGTGTTTGCCACAGACTCCTCCTGGTTCTCCCCTAATTCCAAATCTGCATTTTTCTCTGCTTCTGCTGGTGAAAACTCCTAACCAAATATTGAATTTCAACACCAAATGGCCTTTCTGGATCCCTCAAAAAGATTAAACTCTTCTTTGCCTTCCCCCACCCCAAGTATTCCCTTGGTTTTGCTTGAGCCAAAAGAGAACTGATTGACTTCTCTGCCCATTTTGGTGCTGGCTGAAGTGGAGCAAGGCCATTTTCTGTCCTTCCCAGCAATCCAATTTCACTCACTGTTTACAATTTAATTTATTTGCAGGTTTTCTATGAGTTGCTGAAGAAGACTATGTTTTTTTGCTACTATGTAACCTTGGAATCATCTAGTTTTGAATAAAATATATTGAAGATATATTAGAAAATAAAAGCACACACAAAAAAGAAGCTTTAGGTTTGAACTCTGTGCTGGACTATGCCCACTGAAATAACATTAAAATGCTGGAAGTTCTAACAGTTCAGTAAAATGGAAATGAACAATGACACATCAATGTTAACAGGAAGGCAATCCATATATTCTTAATTCTTTTTCCAACTAAGTCAAATATTCTGCTGCTGGCTTCAGTAGAATTTCACATGTAACTGAGAGGAGAAGAGTAATAAGAGGAATATGTTGGACAATGAACCAAAATTTCTTGTAGGACATTGAAAGCTCCTATATACAGCAAATGCTGCATCCTTGTCTCCACTAGCAATTCCTGGCACGTAGCCCAGTTAGACGCTGCTGAAGCATTACTGTCCACAGTCTTGCAGCAGCAATGGACCAGGAACTGTTCTGCAGTGTAGGCAAGATACTGGAGTGAACGGAAAGTGTGTATGTGTACATGTTTAGTTTATGTTTGTCATTTATATGTCTGTTGCCAAGGAAGGAAGGGCAGCTAAACACTCAATATAAAACAAGGTTCTGAAGAGCAGTTTAAAAAAAGGAAGCTCACTCTCTCCTTACCTCCACAACAGGAACTAAGAAAATTTCCAGAGCTACCTAACATGTGACTCCATACTTACGCTGTCAGATTCCCTCCTGGCAAAAGAACCATATATTTTAGCCATGGGGTTTTAACCATGGGCAACTTTTGGTAGGAAGCTAATATCACTTCTAATCACTAAATCACTATTTTATTTTCAGTTGTTTGATTTGACAGGGCTGAGTAAAGCTGTAGATAATTCTTAACATGTTCTGAAGATTACTAGAGCCTGAGTTGTAATAGTGACCCTACAAGAGTCTCATAGGGATCTCACAGGGGTAGAAAAACTCCTGACTGGGGATAGAACAATTTCCTTGCAAAGAGAAACTAAGATGACCAGAAGCCTCCAGTTTGGAGAAGGTATAAGCAAGTTATTAAAATCATGGTCAATATGGAGACAGAAAATAAGAACTCATTATTTGCTTTCCCTCATAATTCAAGGTCTATAGGTAACCAGTTGAAATTATCCAACTTCAAGTTTAAAATAACGAAATGGAAGCCCTCAGTAAGACAATGTCTGACTCAGCCTGAAATACAAATGTTTTAAAAACTCAAATAGTTTTTTACAACCAACATCCAAGCAGGTCTGTTTAATAGACTGCTGTGGATGCAATGTTTGGCATACAAGTCCCTGAACTGACAGAAATCGGTTACATTTTTGCATACACTTATTTACTTTCTTCATAGTGACCTGCCACTGGTAACCATTAGAGACAGTATACTGAGTGAGATGGACCTTTGTTCTTATCCAATGTGATTGCACCTACTTTATGATTAAGCAGTTTCCTTCAAAACGAAAGCACCTGTGATAAAACTGGGGCTGCCTTTTTTTGTCATAGAGAAACCCATGCTAGACACATTAGGTATAAAATGATGGGCTTATATATTTATTTCTAGATTTATAGAGTGTTCTGTTTTATATTTCAAGTAACTGAGCTAATGGTCTGCCGCAAACACCTGAAGATCGAGAGCCATCGTGAAAACATGAAATCAATGCTTAGACCTTCCAAAAGATAAACTCCTGTAAAACTGATTAATGGTACAAGCTTCATTTTATATATTCAGTGATGAGCTACTGATCAACATATCAGAGTAGTTTATGAATACTGACAATACCTGCTTGGTTTATAGGGATCATTATTTCCAAAAGGCTAAAGAGAACATGAAATATGTCAAGACTGCATATATATGATTACTACAGGAAATAAAGTACTAAAGCTATGTTTCTACATAGTTCACACTCAAAGCCAAGACAACATGCTGTCTTTTGAATGCTGACAGTGATGATGTGATTCAAAGCTAAATAAATGTAGATTACACATCCATAACAAATAGTAACATGTTGAAGTATCTCAGAAGATTCTGAGCAGAGAATGTCTCTTAAATTGTATTTGTGCCTGGAGCTGAAGGGGAAACACTACATAGGCAGGGCTTAAGCTCGATAACTATACTGTATTGTATTGGTTTGCAATTTATACTGGATCTTAGATTTCTTTGGTCCACAGAAATCAGTAAATGCAGTAAATGCAGTATTTAGTGATTCCTGGAGAACTGCATGGGCATGCTTGGTTAACATCCCTGCCTAACAACACACTATTTGAAACCAAAAGGCAGCTAACAAACCATCTGTAAACTTGCAAAAAAGGCCATGTTTTGCACCACTTAGAATATCCACTCTAAAACTTACTACAGGATAAAAATTTGTCAGGATCCAAATGAGACGCTTTCTCCAGCTGAAAGCTGCAGCAGCATGCTGTGGGAGAGGAAACAGAAGGAAACCTTTCCAACTATCAGGAACTCTAGCAGTTTCACATACCCAACTCTTTTGCCAAGGCTTCCAGATCACCTGGCAAGCCAAATCGTTTTGCCAAGACCAGAAAAGTTTTTGCCATCTGGGATAGCTCCCTGTGCACGCAAGGTTTCATGGAAACACTGTGTACAGCAATGTTCTTTTCAAACAGTAGAGGTTACTAGGTTTCTCAAAGCAAACTGCTGACACACAAGCTGCTTTTTTGTTGTCTTTTAAGCCTCACCTTACTTGTTTTGCCCTACAACAATTGCTACGGATAAATAAATAATATTGTGACCTAGACAGGTATCCTTTAAGCACCAATGATCTCAACCCTCCTGAAATCACAATGATGTACTTGAGTGCTGGCATTATTGAGATGCTGTGCAGGCTTCCAGAGGCAGCTAATGCAGACTCAAGTTTTGGCCACACCACATCATTGTATTCATTTATTTACACATGAGAGCAGGCTAAAATGGAAAATCTAAGAGGAAGATAAAGCCATTTGGAAAAAAGCAAACGGTGTTTTTAGTAAACAGGAAAGTGCTGTAACTCAGTGGTTTTAAGATGGCTGACTTGTAATTTCAATATTCCACTAGCAAGAAGTTTTTAGAGACATGTTTTTCCTCTTAGATCTGTAGAGTTATTAGAACATACCAGAACTGTATGAAACAATGCTGCACACAAGGAAATAAGAATAGCTAATGTGAAATATTGAATTAATCTTTTATTGCAGCAAATGAGACATTTTTTTAAATTATGCCATCCAGACAAGCACCCTTCTCAGTCTAAGAATGTGAGTTGTCTTTCATATACCTGTTGAAGGTGTATGAAAGCTGTATAATCTGGTTTTAGATTGCAACATGTTGACTGCCTAAAGAAGAAAACAAACTAATCTGAGGTCAAATAAGAAATCACAGAAGAAAGGATTTGTGAAAACATTTCCTAAATTCCTTTATTTCAAGATTACAGACAGGCTGAACTATTTTGATTATGCTCAAGGACTTGGAAAGCATGAAGCAAGGAGTATGGCGTGCTGTGTAAAATGAAGAGCAGAGGCACAGCAATTGCTCATGTCCTCTGGGTGCAGGATAAAATTCACTGTTACATGCATCAATCATCCTTTGCTAGAGGGCCTTCCGAAAGGTATTACATAGCTTAATACAAAGGAGAGAGACATAACTATTTTTCTACTTGTTTATGTTCTGTAGGCTTATGGAGCGTCTTGCAAAGGATAAAATTCACTGCACTGTCCTACTGTTTTGATTGCAAACTCACCTTGCTGTTGTCTATGGTAGCACTCTGCTATTTGAAGTCCTCTCCAGACAGATTGATATTCATTGCTATACCATGCATTGCAAATTCAGTCTAACGTTCTTTTGAGACTAATAAAAATCATGCAAATGGTTCATTTCTTTAGAATTTTGGAACCTGCTAAATTATTTGGATGCCATCACAGTGACATTTCCCCTAAAAATATTTATTATACTATTGAAAGGAAGAAAAAACATAACACAACCAGATGTGATGTTCTTACAGAAAACCCTAAAAAAATCCCAATCTGTCCAAATTCTGTTGCTTATCCACTACTTAGTCTGAAAAGACCTGCTAGCAAGGCAAACATTTGTTCCAAGCACAGAGTCCCTGTAAACTGAGGTCTGAGGTCCTTACTCATGTCATGGCTAAGAAGGACTTTCTCAGCAGGAACTTTCATAAATACACACAGATTTTGTTCAAGGTCTGAGGCAGGTAAAAAACAGGAAAGCAGCTGCTACAGGGGTTATAGGAGGTAACTGCTATTAAAATGATCTGTGCCTGATAGATATCACTGGTGTAAAAGCTCCAATACCAAAGCTGTAATTGCTGTCATCGATACGATACCTTCAGTTCTTCATTGCTGTCATCACACATTTTGGTGGAAACTTAAGCCCTGGCCATCCTTGTATCATCACTGGGGAGCAGTGGGTCCAGGAAGGTTGTTTCTAATTCTATGGGACACATAACAGTGAAATCCAGTTTGGCATGTGATTCTCTCACAGCTGCAAGGATGCCAAATGGCCTGCAGGAAGGCCTATAACTGAATATTCAATTTCAAATGATATGGCTTCCTTTCTCTGTACAATAGCAGCAAACCAACAATAAACAATTGAAAAGTTGTACCATTAATGCACTTACCTCTGAAAATCAAAACCCATTTTTAGGTCACTTTCTTCCCAACATTAAGCACAGAAAATTACAAATTCTTTACACTTATAGAATATTTTGGGAAATTATATACAGGTGAAAGCTTTGCTTTCATTTTAACTCAAAGACACAAGTTGCTGTATTTTGCCAGTTTATGCTCCTTTTACTCACCTATTCTCTGTCCTAACTTGGTAATTTGTTTAACTTTTATTACTATAGCATGGGCTTAGCTTTTTTGTGGCTTCATATGCCAGAATAACCAGGTGAAATAAATATGTCTTTACTCTAAAATTCATGTCTTTTCAGCTTTCCTTATTAAGCCTCCATCTAGTTTCTCCATTTATTATACCAACAGATTCATACATACTTTAAAATATAGAATTTAAAGCTAGTATAGAAATTGTTTAGGCAGAGTTCATTTCAGGATAATATCCAGTGATATTTGAAGATGTTGGAAATGGAACTTGAGTCTATAACATTAAAATAAGGAATATTTATTACAACCTAGAATTCATTAAAAATGCACAAGTTTTTGCTGAGCATAATTCTATTTGTGGTATAAATCAACAAAACAAGTAGTTACTGCAGTCTATACAGGTATCCAAGTGTTGATTGTTCAGTTAGGGTAGGGAGGCTAATCATCATTTGACACCGTATCTTCTAGGCTCCTGTAAGTACTTGAAACCCCGTTTGTTATCTAACTGCCTCTGGTTTAAATCCTGACAATTTTATCATGTTACCAGCCAACATTATGCATGTTGGTATTTTTCCTGTGGTGGGCAATGTCCCTAACATGACGGATGAGCACTTTATTTCACAGGCTTTGCAAAGCAACATTCAGGCAGTAAAGCTTCACTGACCCTACTGACTTGGAATGTATTTGAGCCAATTATGTAAAAGCTGAATGTCTTTGCCAACTCCGTTACCCATCCAGCTCTTTCTGTAATCAGATTATACAATTTTATATGGTTTCTGCACTGGCCACTTTTGGATTTGAGCTCACAGAGTGAAATTCAGGGGTTTTTCTTTTTCTTTCCAGCCGTATAAAAATGTTAATATCTTGAGAATGTACCATAAAGAGTAAGAAGATTCACCTGAGGACAGTGCTAAGATGAATACCACCCCTGAGATGTGCCACTGTTTATTCATATTAGGCTAGTTTCAAGCACTGAATATATTTTCTGGTGACATAAAGTGCCTTAGCAGAAGGTTGCTGCTATGCAGAGCAACCTATGCCTGGCAGCCTATCATCAGAGATGGTGGAAAAATGGATCGGTCTGGTTAGATGTGGCACCTCTTCACAACCATCAGGAGACACATTATTATAGTGTTTCCAAATTTTTTGCAGATTCTGTTAGTTTAGTCCAATATTTTCAATGTGGATTATCAATTTAACTGATTTTTTAGATAATGAAGCCTAATCTTTTGAAGGGCTAGGTACCCAAAACATTACTTGAAATCAATGGGTTATGGGAGTATGCTTAGTACCTCTGAAAATTAAGTCCAAAATTAAATGCAGACGTAAAACCAGTGGCACATAATTAGTTTGAGAGTGCTTCCAAAGAAGCCAATGACTGTAGTTTTACTAATGCTGATGGGTATTAATCAAGCTCCCTATCAGATGTAGATCCATTCATAAAACAATGAGCAGTTCCCATCTCATTTAAGGCTACTCTGTAACACATTCCTACACCTTACCGTGTACTGCCTCCATTGAGGAGACTTTCTGAAATTTTCTACATTAAGACTTGTTCCTACCAAGCTGTTCCTGCTTACTTTTGCAAATAGATAACTAAGCTATACCTTTTTTTAATAAGCAACTGCTGAATATGCTTAGCATGCAGTGTTGTTGCTTAGAGATCCACTCTGGTTATACTGAAAAATAGGAGGACTATGTTATCAAGGTAAATTGCAAAGTCTTCAAGAACTATCAAAATTTCTGGCCAGAGGTAAATGTAAGATACATTGGCAACATCTTATATGAAATGTACCACAAGACATGAGCATATTTCCATCTGGTGCTTTAGCCCTTGCTCACCAGCCTGCACCAGCCCCAGCAGGAAAAGATGATACACATTTCAAAGGGGTTTTCTTACATTCCTCCTAAGTCACATGCTTTAGGAGCAAAGCATGGAATTTAACCCTTGGATTTGGAAAGGACATATTTCTATTAGTGTCCTAGAAGTTCACATTCACATAGAAAAAGTATTTTAGGGTCCAGTTGAGTTGTGATAATGAAAATGTTTGAAATTTATGTTTCATATATTCAGAAATTCGAACTACACCAAGGAATAACAGCAATTACTTTGGGCTGTAAAATAATCATACCAAATCTTTAATTCCATGTTACAGAGAAGCAGTCTGACCTTTATGTCTGAGCAGAGTTGGACAGGTGCTATGATTGTTCAGGAGAAACTTGGGGTCTCGGATGCAGGAGCAAATAGCTCCATTTTCAGAGGATTGCTGAAGCTCCTGTTAGACTCACTTATCCAGCCCTCCTGGAAAAACAACCAATGGGAAACTACTAGTGAGGGATTGTGCTCCTGCATTTTGTCATGTCCTGAGCAAAAGCGAATTTATCCTGGTCCTTGACGCGCCTATTGCAGGACATCACAGCAGTGTAAGAATCTTATCTATGGCTTGGGACTGGTCTGAACAAGGAGAAAAATGGTAGCAGTTTTCCTCAGCTTCAAGGTGTGGTGCTGTTAAGTCTGAGAAAGCATTACACGTTCACAGCTTGACTACTGGGTAGTATCCACAGGAAGCTCACACACAATGCTTCAGCATGGAAAGAAGCTGGATAGGTTATCATCTATTTGTATGACCCAGCACACACTTTTTGCAGCCCACTTTTCTGATGCCATGCTGCCCTGGCTAGGCATGCCCAAAGTCTCCAGCTCTGCCTCAGAGGACCACAGAAACCTCCAACAGCAGCTATTGTGCCTGAACCTGCAACACATCTTTTTGTCCCTTCTCAGGACCCTGCGAGCTGTTTCTTCTGCTTTTTGCCTTTCCACCAAATCACCACTCACATCCTAAAAAAAAACAAATAAACAAAAAACCCCAATGCTCCTCAAAAAAACAGCTCCCCTCCAGAAAAACAACAAACACCCCCTCAACCCCACCAAAGCCTTCACCCGCCAAAAAAAAAGAAGCCCCAAAATTCACATGCACACATAACCCAAAAATCCAATACCCCCCCCAAAAAAAAATAAAAAAACAAAAAAAAAAACCACCCATCCCCAAAACATATATTTGCAGCAGCAGCAAATGCATTCTCTCACTCATCTACCACCACTGGTCTCAGGGGAGCCCCTTCCTCTGGTTAATGCTGAGACCTCATCACACAGCCCAGTGCTCTTATCAGGAAGGTATCTTAGTTACAGCAAACACATCATTTGATTGATAAGCCATCCCCATTCTCATTTTCAGTTTTCTTTCTTTTTTCTTCTTTTCACCATTTAATTTTTATTTTTTTTTACTCTTCTAGGTTATCTTTAATCAAGTTAATTCAAGAACCTAAATGACTTCAGATCTTACAGTCCAATAGCTTTGCTCGTTTCAAAGAATAAATTTAGGAGAGAGAAAAATCAGACAATGAGGCATGTGTGAATGCTCCTTTTTACAGAGAAAATAAACGCATCTTCTTAGGGATCTATGCATTAAGACAGAGTCATTTTAAAATATCTCCTTAGACTGTACAAATATTTTATGCAAGGTAATTCAAACATCTTTATGTAATGCAAGAATCTGGTTAACATTAACATTCATGCGTTGATGACAGAAATACTCTCTGTGTTACGATTTTTTAAACACCTGATCTGTAAATATTCATACTCTTTGGGTTGGAAGAATATTACTACCTGTATTTAAAGGACTTGATCTTTCACTTATCTTCAGTTTGGAGAAAAGGGAAAAGGAAAGTCATTGCTAACTTCCCAGTTTCAAGAGAGATGAATCAGACATTGTCCTAGCACTTTCCCAGGTGGCCACCAAAAAAGAAGCACAGGCATAGAGGAGAAGCAGGTATCACCTTTCTTCTGTTGGCAGCTGAAAGCTTCATTTCTGAATACCATGAGGGGGGAAAAATCCCTGTCTTAAGTGATATTCAGCTGCAACTTTGTTGTATCGATTAGTCATACAAAACACATACGGCAAAAAAAAAGCATTGGTGCACTGGGAAAACTGAATTTCTGTTAAAAGAAAACTGAGGTTATAGTTCACAATGTACAGCGGTTTCAGGGGAGACTGAACAGAGCTGGAATCTGAGAAACAACTGGAGTGTAAGGTGCATTTTAGAAATATCTATCCTGACATTGCTGGAGTAAGACGATCAGCAGCCCTGTTTCTGGCAAATTCTCTTTGCAGGGTTTCAACAAGAATAACCATGCAAGTCCATGTCTTTTTGTTCAGAAGACAGCATATCTATTTACAGCAGCTGAAAACTCCGACTTAGAGGCATATTGCCTTTCCGCCCACTGGGTTTTGTTACTGATACCTCAGTGCTCATTCACACATAGTCTTGCATCACCATTTGCTGGCTTAATACCCAGCATTGCAAAACAGACAACCCCCTGCCCCAAAATTATGCCACAGATTATGCCTCAAGATTAAAGAGCTCTAGCTCTAAAAGTTGTATTTCCCAGCTTTTCTAGCTCATGATACAAAATCAGATCTTTAGAAGAGCTCCCTGTCTACAGCGCCTTTCTTCTCCATTCAATCCCTGCCCATCTCCCCAGACTCTTACATGTTTATGTAAGAAAGGCCATGAAACAATTAACAGTAGTTAACAATTTGATGGATGACTTCACCCTACTTCAGGTAAAACTAACTAAATCCCTTTATGAGACTGATTTACCTGAAACCAATACAGGAAGAATATTAAATGCTAAAAACCCCAGTGCTCTCCAAACAAGATTAAGTAACGCAGCTCTGCTTTCAGCGGTCACCCTTTGTAGTTTGTTTACAGAGAAACTTGTTGGTTATATAATCTGTCAATGAGATGTTTTCTTTTTCCCATAAATTTCATTAGGCTTTGATAGATTCATCAGTTTTCATCTAAATTATTTTTGGTGAATTCTAATTGGTTCCTGCTGTGTCTTGGCAGCCACATAACTGATCATATGCCTATTTAATCCACTCATGGGATATTTAACAAATTGTTAGCTATTTTACTGTGCACTGAAGTGTAGCTTTACCAATCCTTTTTTCCTGTCATGCCACTGGGGCTATTATGACAGTCCATTATGTGATTTATTTTCTGAAATAAATGTGAAGTGTTGTAAAACCAACAATACATCATAATCTTCACCCAAAATACAGTAAGGTCAAGTGACATCTGTAAGCTTGTACATGCAAAACACCAATACCTTTCTTTCCAATCTGTGGACAGTAGTTTGCCTTTTCTGACACTAATGTACTAAGTAAGACATATTGCAGTGAAATAGTTACATGATAATTCATTTTATCCTTCTAAAATAAGTACTTAATTGGTGAAGAGAAAAAGTAATAGGCCTATTTATCAGATGTTTAGGCTTGTCTACCTGGCGAAATAGCCTGGAATACTTATTGCATACTAACTCTTCAGGTGGACGTTCTCAGTCCATAATGAAGATATCTCTGTGTGTTTAGCTTAATCCACACTTTGGAATGAGCACAGACTGTATTTTGCACTTTAAATTCATCCCCTAAGTTTATTCTGCAATAACTCCCCCACATAGACAAATTCTTAATGAAAGTTAGTTAAAGAGTTCAGCAAAATAGCTGTAAAGCTTGGCTCTTCTTTTATGCAGTAAAATGCTTGCTCTCCTTCCCATGATGCAGCTTGTTGGGTAGAACTAGAGGAGATACCTCAGAATGTGGAAAGAAGTTTCCAATAAGAGTATCTGAAGTACAGACACTACAGATACTTTGGGCAGTTATTTCCCCTAACTGCCCAAATCATTTAGCTTACGTGGTGTTTTCTGTGTTTGTTTGGTTGGTTTTGGGGCTTTGATTTTTTTCATGGGACATAGAAAGAGTACACATTATGCTCTGGAATTTATGGTACTTCTATTTTTCATAGTGCAAGGTGAGATGCTTGGGTGCTTGGTCTGCAGAACAGTCCTGCAATACTTCAGCTTTCTACTGGAGATGTGGCACTCACTCTTCCTTCTCTTGGCACAGAGAGGCTGAACTGATGAAGACAATGATTTCTGGTCAGACCTGTCGGTGTGAAACATTTCTCTCTCTCTAAACTGAATATCAGGGTAATGATGCCTATAAAGTGGTGTGAAATTTTGAAAGACAAACATGATAGATGTGAAAATATAATAAATCACCTCTCAGCAGAAACACCAAGTTTTCTTAAAACCTGAAAACTTCAGTGTGCCACAATTCACATACCAGGCTTTAAAAATCCATAACTCAGATATCAGAAAACAAGATGAAGCAGACCTGCCAATATGCTAGTCCAGAAACTACCAAAAGTATTATTATTAAACTTTGTTAGAATTCACGCGTCATAGGAGACAGCTTCTGCATATCCACATTTTCTTAACAGGCTGTAGCAGGTGAATATACAGCAAGCGCAGTAAAGTACTGCCAAACCAAACCATTAGGGATGACAGACCCCAGCAGATTAAGTCATGATGGCAAGGTCAGTGGGATGTGAAACATGGCTAATGATGTCATGCCCTTGTCAGCTTGCATTGGCTAAACACGTTGAGGTTTACCAGCAAGCCCTATGGCTTAGTGCGTGCTACTAAGAGAATTTCAACCTGAAATAGGTCAACATGAGCAGAATACAAATGTTTGCACCTCAAAGACTGTTGGTGAAAGTCTGGCACTGCTGAAGCCAATGGGAGCTTGGCCAATGACCTCAGTGAGGCCAGGATTTTGCCCTTTGGCTTTTACAGGTATGACATTCAATTAAATCCTTTTTCTTATATTCTGCAGATTGATTTTCATCGTATGTCATAAGACATTTGTAGATTGTAAACTGGGTAGCAGGGAACAGCATCTCATTAAAGAGCTGTTCAGATCCCAGGTTAATGGGACCTTGGCCCTTCAGGGTCCACATCACACACACTAAAGAGCAAAGCAATGAAAGAAATCTCACCCACAGTGCAAGAATGATCGTGCTGTATGAATTAGCTAATTTAGCCGTCTGAAAATGACTGCACAGGGTGCTGTATGCAGACAAGCAGAGTGGCATGGTAAGTCTGTAGGGAGCCACCACCACCTTCCCCCTGTCAGAAAGCATTACGATGAGCAGGGGCTTAGCAGGAGATATCTCCCAGCCGAGACAGAGCCACTCTGACAGTTAGCACTCCAGGAGTCAGCCAAGGATTTCCAGAGGGGAAAGGGGCGTTAAGAGAGGGGCTGGACAGCAAGCCAAGGTGAAAGTGGGCAGCATCTCTTTGGGAGACAGAGATCAGAGGTGTGTCTTATGCTTCAAATCAGTGACTGACCTTGAAACTCAGTCTGCCTCACAGAGGTGGATTGTGTTTCATACCAGTTTGGTTTACTTTTGAATCAACAGTCAACAGTAAGCACTAAAGCTACTTTCTTCAAACAGGTTTTGTTTGTTGTGTTTTTTTTTTATTGCTAGGCACAGGCATTGCTAGGCTTACTGGTTGAACAAAGCAAAAATATCCCCCCACAGCCAGAGTTACAAAGGCAAAGGAGGAAACATGCTCACCCCTAAAAGGTGATCAGCAGAGATTCTCAAAACATACAGAACAATGTCTGAAATGTTGTAAGGGCAGTATCTCACCCCCACCCATCATTTCATAGAAACACAGGTCTCCCAAGCTCTGCCTAGCACCTCTGAGGGCAGTAAAAGGGAAAGAGTAAAGACAGTATATTTAACCATTCTTCAGTGTGTTCTGTTGTCACACATTTCAAAGCACACTCCCAAGCATCTCCAAATTTATCTTTAGAAGTATTTTAGCTTAAAATCCTTGAAGTTCAACAGAACACCAATGACCAGTGGCTATGAAAAAGTCAGAAATCCCACTCTGACACTCAGATCCATGCTTAGCTTCCCATGCAGTTATTTTGGGGTTTTTAATTGCAGATACACACTGTTTAATTGCAACATGGATAAGTATTTAATCTACACTTAATTATTTACATTACATGTATTTGCTTAATAAAAAAAATGGTTTATTGTTTTCTCCTCCTAATGAAGTAAATAAAACCAGATGGGAGGAGATGCAATTTATCATTCAAAAAATGCAGGGGCCAAAGTCTTAGATACATTTAGGCAACTAAAACTAAAGAATCATAATGAATTTTTTAGAAGTGCCCAGAAGGCTAGATGCCTTACTTCTGCTAATGTCAATGATGGTTTTACTGTCAAACTGCCAAAAGAATGGCAATCTGAAAGATAAGAGTATTATTAGTGTCAATGCCAGAAAATGTTAATGCAGGTGATATTATGGCAAATGAAATCAGACACAGACAAGCAGGTTTTAGAGAAGGATAATCATATATTGAACAAGAATTTGTGTTCTTAAGAATTCTAGAAGTGCACAATATCTCTAATAGTTGTTTAAGAGACACTTCATGAAATACAGTGACCTCAAAAGATAGTAAGAATTAGGTAGGAGTAATAATCCTCTAGTTAGGAGGCAGATGATGTCAATCAAAAAAAATGAACAGCAAAAAAGGAGTGTAATAAGAGTGCAAAGTAACAAGTTTGTGTGCTATTGCCACAGCTTTTGTGGCTATTCGTGGATAGACCCATGAGACAGCCCTGGGCAAAGGACACTGAAGTTCCTAGTGCTGAGATACAAAGACCTGTATTTTGCTACTGACTTAACCTTCCTCCCACTTTCTGTGCACATACAGATCAACCTCCAAAGCCAGGAGTAAGAAGGAAGATGACGTGTTTCAACAAAAAGACCAACTTTGGCAAAATTCAAGTTATTGTGAGTAGCCAAAAGCAAATAGGAAGTTCTGGTTAATTTACTTTCATTGTGAGCAATAAGAAAGACACAGAAATAAAGGTATGGACAGGGAAATTTTCTGGGAACATGAAAATTTCAGGTAACATGGAAAGCACCATAGAAACCTTCTGTCAACATGAACAAAGATGAAGCAATATGACAACAGAGGATTATTGACATCAGCAGGCAGAACAAAGTGTGACCAGCTACAACATGGTCTTAATACAGAACGAAAACAAAGAAATCGTTTTAATTCACAATGTTCTGTATATCAAAAGTTGATCAGAGTGTCAAAGTTACACACATAGATACACATGAACGAACAATGGAGGTACCAATGACCAGAAATAGTCATACTGGCCAGGAACTGGGCAAGTAGCAAACCATAAGTATGTGAGGTTCAACAGCAAATATCAGCCAGAAGCCAATACAGGGGTGAAAAAGGGTGTGTAGAAGAACAACAAAGCAACAAACTGGCATATGCATAAAGTGAGTTGCAAACCAGTCAGGCACAAGCAGATGAATGAAAAGACATCCACACAGTTTTATTCAGCTAAAGAAAGAGAATTCAAAAATGCTGCTTTTGTGCTTTTTATATGGAAATCCACTTTCCATCCAGAAGCACAATCCTTGGCACAATTACAAGGAAAAAGGTATCTAGTTATTTAGCACATACTAATGTGTTACAGAAAATGTAAAAATGTTACAGAAAAAAGCAGGTTATGGAATGCAACTGCTAAAATAAATATGCATGTAGGGCCAAGAACGTAACAAATTTGGCATAAAAGTATATTCGGTTGCAAATCCATATGTGTGCATGATTATGAAAATCAATAAGAATTTTCCTTTCTTTATTGAAGTATAAATACAAAAAAAAAGATCAAAATGAATGCCTTCAGCTAAGTTCCCTTGTTCCTGGTTTCAGGACAGTAAAAGAGAGTTTGAAGAACAGTTTTCAGAGGGCATAAAAACCAAATAATTAATCATTTCTTCAAACACATCAGGAGCAGGAAGCTATAGAGTTTGTAGACCCGTTAACTGATCAAAGTACAAAAGGAGCTCTCAGAGAAGATAAAGCAGAGAAGGAAAATTAAATTATTTTTGTGCAGCCTTGAAGGAGTTTAGGGAAATTTCTGGGCTGGAACCTTTCTTCGTACATCAGAGGGGATGTGTCAGAGGAACTAGTTCAGAGGTAGTTCATTAGAAGAATCTATAGAAGAAATAGTCAAAATTAAGGTAACAAATTGTCAGGCCCAGATGATTTAAAAGCTGACCTACAAAAGGAAGCTACAAGGCATTTAGAGCAGCCATTGCACTGCAGGAATGGAGAGCGGTGACAAATGTTTAGCAGTTGCAAGGTGTATCTGGACAGCTACAATCTAGGAGCTGTAGCACCTACTAGTCTGACAACAGTGTCAGGAGCACTGATAGGAATTAAAGCAACAAATATTGGGAAGTATAGTACCCTGGAGAAGTAGCTTTCAAAAAGGGAAGCCATGCTTTGTAAACCAGGCAGAGTTTCTTGAAGGAAGAAGAGACCTAGTTAAGAACATTGGCACAAAACCACAAAAGAATGGCGGTACTGAGTTTGCTAAGAATCCTGTCTCCAAAGTGAATGTCTGGGAAAAAGAAGACAACCAGGGCAGAAATACGTGATGTCCCTGATGAGTACTTTTAGGACTTTCAATTGTTTTGACTGTCATGAACTCCTCAACCAACCTTTATTTCTATGTGTTTAGCAACCTCAATGGATTTGTCACCTGTGAACAAGCCCAGTCTGCCCCTTGAATCCACAAATACTACCCACATTATGTGCAGCAATGAATTTTGAAACTTAACTACACATTGCATGAAGAATCACCTGACATTTTTTGTTCTAAGTGTGTCTTCTAGTAGCATCCTCCAGTTCTTGTACAAGAAGAGACAGTGAATGAACAATTCCCACCCCATTCTGCACATAATAATTGAGATTTAATCTCTTGGGATCCCTGAAAAGCATTTGACAACAACCTTCACCAAAAACTGTGCAAAAACCTGTGCTACAACAGGATGGGAAAGGAACTCTTTTTGGGGGTAAATTAAGAGTTAAGGTTCAACAAATGAGGGGTAGGAATAAACAACCAGTTTTCTCAATACAGTGAAGGTACCAGTAGAGCCTTACTGAGGCATGTGTGATAGGTCTGCTGTGTTCAACATACTTCTAAATTATCTGGGAAAAGAGGTGAATAGTAAGATGCCAATGTTTTCTGTTGATAAGAATTCATTCAGTGTTATCATTAAAAAAAAAAATAGAATTGCAGAAAGCAGACTGACTGGATGATTAAGTGGCAGATGAAATTCAAAGTAGATAAATGTAAAGTAGCATGCATGAGAAAAACAATCCTAACTTTACATACAGAGTGACAGTCTTTGAATTAGTGCTATCATTCAGAAATAAGATCTTGGAAATCTAATAGGCAGTCTATGAAATTGTCAGATCAATGCTCAGGAGTAATTAAAAAAGCAAATTGAATGCTAAGAATTATTAGGAAATGAAAAGAGAAGGGAGAATGTCATCCCACACTGCATAGATGTGGGACACCCACACACTGAATACTGTGGGCAGTTCTGGCCCACCCATCTCCAAACTGTGTAGCAGGCCTGAAAAAAGGGTTCAGAGATGGAGTTTCAGGATGAGCAAAGTATCAAATGGCTTCTGCATCAGAAGTGATTAAATAGATCAGGCTTTTTCAGTCTGAAAAGAAATGACAGAACAAGGCTACAAGAAAGGTCTATGAAACCACAAGTGTATAGGGAACATAAATAAGGGCCCTGTGTTCATTGTGTTTTCTAATGCAAAAACCAGAAAGTATCAAAGAAGACTGGAAGATGGCAAATTCAAAACAAATGGAAGAAAAAAAAGTCATCTGTGTTTTCCCATAAGCTTTCACCAGAGTTTCCCTGGCTTTAGAGAGTGATTAGTCAAACCAGGGTAAGAAAAAAAAAGAATCCCTCCAGCTCTATGAAATACGAAGATAAAATATGCAGCCCCGGTCACCAGAAGCTCAGATATTATGGCTTCCCTGGCTTTGTACACATCCCAGTGAATCACCAGTTTGTTGCCATAAGAGATTATTGTTGCTACTAAGATAATGGATTGAATGAATATTCTGGCTGCACAGGCTTAGACTTTCTCATGTGCTTAATCAATACACCCCAGCTTCTAAGATTGACAGCTAATAACATACTTGAATTTTTGTTCAAATAAGATAAATCTATTTGGTATGGGACACACTGTCAGACAGTGACACTTGACTATGAAAGGGATTATATTTTTTCCAGTGGCACTTTAAAGTTTCACATCTGAAAGCTGTAAGATCTGCTGTGAAAGAAATAGGTGAACAAATTGATACAGGAGCAGTGCTTCAACAGGACGTCTAACCATAGCATGTCTTCAAGTCTTCACGGCAGCTGAAGATGGCCAATTGTGTTGACTCCAGCATACTGATTTAGGTACAAATGAAGTTCATTTCACCACAAAACTCCTCAGTTTCAACTATATCGAATACTGAGATGGTATCTTGCTAGCTTAAATCTTGATTTACCACTTTGCAGAAACCTCAGACTGCCAGTTACAGAGCTCAGAGTTTGAAGCTTGCTTTGCATCTACTGAGTTCCGTAATAATGGGTAGCACTATTTAGTGCTATTGATGCCAGTGAATCCTGGGCCTTTTCTGAAGCCCCAGCTGTGAGAAACAAAGTGTTAGTGAATGGGCACATCAGTGGCAGAGGTACAGCGAGCCTGAGGACAAGCCTGAGATTTTGTAGTGGTTTCATAGTAATGGGCAAGACTGAGACACATTTCACCACCAGCCTCTGTTATGTTCAGCTGCAGAAAGAAGTTCTCAGCTCTTTGAAAGATGATAGAGTTTTGAAGCCTTGCTGTTAAATAGACCAGGCTACATTGGAACTTGGCAAAACACTCTATAAAAAAAAAAAAAAAAACCAAGATGTCTTCCTACAGAAGAAATGAAGAGTTAAAAAATGTCCCTGGCTTTGCTCTGCTTCTGTTCCTTCCTGCATGGTGTGTGATGGAGCAGGCACTGATCTCCACAGGAGTGGGCAGGTAGGAACTGGCTTGGAGGTACCCAGTGTCACAAGATCAGGACTCTTGCACATACAGAAGACTGGCACAAGCATGCATGTGCATGCACACACCCATCCCCAAGCAAGGAAGGAATAATCAACCAGGCTGCTACCCATCTGCTCCTGGAGGGGCAGAGGGCACCTCCCCACCGCCTCACCTCCCTGCTGGGAAACTGCTCAGGGTGGGCAGAACTTCTGTATCCGTTCACTGGATATCTAGAGAACCTACTTAACCCTAACTGCATGGGGGAGGTGTGCAGCCCACGAAATTGTCATCAGCCAGATTCCAGGCAGAATTTAAAGCACAGACCTGCTCTAAGCAGTATGTGCCAAGTCATCCTACCTCACTTCTCCAGGCAGGTTTGACAAACCAAGGACCATACTCATCACAAAGACAGTATTGTTTTGAGTTTTCAGGGATGCAGTGCTCCAGCAGTTCGAATTACCTTCAGCTACAATTATCAGTGTTAAGTAGTCTGAAAATGAGAGCCTTGAGGGCTTGATTTTGGTTAGTTGAAAGCAGCTAAAAACGCTCAGCCCATTTATACCATCAGTGGGAAAAGAGACTGGAGTGGTTACAAAATGAAAGGAAATTTTGCTAGAGCTTTCTGCTAGCATTTTCGCAAACTTCCCAAGCAGGAATTTCAGAATTCAAACAACAAGTTGTTCAGAACTGGCAGTACAGAAAGTCTCACAGAAAAACAAGATAAGAAATCTCAACGTGTCCTTTGCCAGATAATTGAAAAATATCCTGCAACTTTTTCTGACATGTTTTTGAACTTGCATTTTACTCTATGAATTGATGTTAAACTGTGACCCTTTGCTGGGCCATTTGCAAACAGGAAGATTGTCACATCAAATCATTATAAAATATAGCCACATTTACATTCCAATTTTAGTCTGCATTTCTCTGGTGAGGCAGACAAAATAAGAGGTTTTTTAATTGAAGTGACTCCCAGAATGCTAATGAATACTTGATTAGGCTGGGACATTTTCATAATTCTGATGTTCATATTTTGCCGACAAAATGCCAAGGAGACAGCTGACCTCCTCCAATATCATCCTGTTCAATGAAGGAAGCACACAGGGAATTGTATTCTTTTTTAAAACTACAAAGATGTTTCGCTGTCCAGAGACTGACAAAAGGTGGCAGGACAAAATAGAAGTGAGAGAAGTTAACACATTTTATGCTCACGTTTTTACTTACCGGTAGAGTATTATTGTGAGAGCACAGGATGTGTTGGACTTAGAAAGCAGAAACATGTAGTTTGCTCATTTCTGCAGTGGCATAAAGTCAGCATTCTTTTCTTTATGGGACAGACTTCACAATAAACAGAAAATGTGAAGTTTTTTTCAGTGTAGTGTTTTGCCTTTACCACTTGACAGATTTTTTTCAGCAGAAACACAGTCATTAGGCCGAATGCTCCCTCTTGCATTCTGCACAGTAATGTACACTCATGCAGAGCAGGACACAGTACAGCAGGAGAATGAGGGCTTGTGGTCTAGCTTTGCAGAGGTGCAAGTGATTACCCACCCAGAGCAGTAGATGAGAACTCTTCTAGTGCGCTTTGCCTTCTAAATGGCGCAGCTGGTTCAATCTGAACTGCTCCTTCTGCCAGGTCTCTCATTTCTCCACAGTGGCACTGCTGCATAAACTCCTTTCTCCAGAACCCAAGGTGTATAACCAAAGATACAATATTAGCATTCAATGCAAATATGCATTAAAGAATCCCTAAGAGTGATGAAATGCAAATAATATGCAAGTAACTTATTCTCTGAAATTTGTCAAGACAACAGCCATGTCCACAGCAGATGGCATCCAGAGACGAAACAGAATAAAATCAGGCACCCAACAGAGGGAAGCAAGTTGATGACACCAGAGCCATCTTGAGCAATGTGGGCTTGTGAGCATCAGGACAGGACACCTCCAATACAGGGACAACCTCCTGCAGTCCCAGTCTGATCTCTCTTTCAGTCTTTGAACAAAACAAGCAGCCACATTATCAGCCTCTTTAGGGAGAGAATGATCCTTAAACTCTGTTTCAGAAATTTTGAAATAGAGCATTGGCATGAAAAACATTTTTCTTTGTTTCAGCATTTTCAAATCAAACTTCGGGAGTTTAATAATTTTAAAGATGAAATGGCAAACAAAAGCAGAATGTTTTCTGCCAATATTTCAAATGTTGATTGGAAAGTAACATGGAAATGGGCATGGAGGAGGAATACCAGTTGTGAGGACAGCATAAGCACGTCTGAATAAACAAGATCTGACACAAAATCTTCACTCAATTTTGTAACCAAAGTGTTACAGATTCAGAAAGCTGAGACCTTTCTCTCTTTTTCATGTCCTGGAAGTGGAAGTCATAAAAGTCCCCAGACAGATGCTATTTCACTTTCCCACAACTAAAGGACAAATGAATCTTTGAGGAAAGGCCTGCCTCTCAAACTGCCAGCTACCGATGTGACAGGCAGAGAAGTTCCCCTGAGATTTAAATGCATAACCAACAAAATTCTGTAATCTGTGCCAACACAGCATTTAGGTGGCTGCTGATATTATACATAGGTTTTCAGCTATCAGCTAACAGCGTCAGCTACAAAAGGGAAAAAAAATCTTTTCCAGGATTAGCCTTTTATTTAGTCTTCAAGATACGTCAATGTGGAAAATGCAAAATACTTTGCTTCCTTACTTAACAAGTCATCATTTGCATTTAAACAAGAAGAGTACTTAACATTTTACCAACAGAGAAGCATTCTGGAACAAGGTATTCCAATAGCAAACCATTCTCAGCAGAGGAAGGACTTTGTGGCATCAGCAGGTTCAGCTGTTGGCTACCCAGAGACCTTACCAAATATTTGCAGTGTATTATAGGTAATTAAATGTTGAGGGGCTCATTTTGGAGAGCAAAGCCTGCTTGTTCTGTTCCTTGAAAATATGCTCATAACAATGACAGGGCTTTTTTTAGTTCCAGCTTCATGTTATCATTAAATGCAAGGTTATATCACACTTCAATTGATTAAGTGCAGATTGCCCCAGTAGACAGATTTGATTACGTTGCAAGGATGAGCTTGGGGAGAGTAATTAGTAGTTTCACCCTCATTCTGCATCTCCAGTTCCACATTTGGATTATGAGCAGAGCCTTTCAGGTTCCTTAATTTATTTTTACAAGATATCGCAGATCCACAGCTGTTTGGCAGCAAACACAGAAGAAAGTGCATTTGTGAAACATATTAAGCCGTTAATAATTAAGGCATTTCTTGTTTTGGTGACATCCATCCTTGTTCAACTTACCTGCAGTCACAGTCAGAAATAGCTGTGGAAGAAAGGGAGCAAAGACAGCTAAACTGTTTAGGCAGCAGCATTAATGACAACTGATTGCTTTCTTCACCTGTTCACTGTTTTCTATTCAAAATTGTCAGGTGGCTGGCAAAGCACTCAGGAAACTGTACATTTCTTCAGTCATGATTTTCACAACACAGGTTTTTTGTTCTTGACTTTTATTCTGTTGTCTTGCAGGGGCATAGGCACAAAATCAGATTCTGAACTGTATGCTAACATGAAGTTAACAAAAGATAAGAATAGACACTAACATCCCAAATAGCTCTATAAAGATTTTGGTGCCTAATACCCAGTAATGCACAGTATAGATGCAATTTAAAGTGTTGAAAAGGAAAAAAAGCATTTAAATACTTTTACAAGAGAAACATGACCATAAGTAGCCCCCCAAAAGGACCAAAGATTTGGTAGGGAGAATTGCTGACCAAACTACAATATGTGTAATTATTAAGTAGCTTACTAACCTCAGTAAATATACTTAAATGCCACAGGTGGAGTGGCTAAGTGAAATATATTTAATGTGGTACTACAATAGCATGTCACCATCTGCCAGTATTTTCTTCCAACATGTTTTGGGGCTTGGAGTGCAGAACTTTGGGTCGCCAGTCTTAGGCATTTGAAACTCTACATTCATAGCAAAACCTCTCTCTAATGATTGCTTAAAATACAGAAGCACCTATTTGTTTTGGAAATCTCTTTCCTGAAGGTGGTTTGTCTTTACGGAAAACATCAGATGGAAATCACAAAACAGGTCTGGATATTTTTTAAAAGCATTCTTGTTTAAAAAGATATGTCGGCAATGTGCCACAATCCTAATTACTGCAGAGAAATTAGCAAATAATTATACACAAATAAATGAAGCTAATCAAGGTTATTAGCACATTTGGTAGTCAGACATTTCATTTGCTTTAGGCTATGTTACAGCATTGGTAGGGGAGAAACTGCTAAAGGAAATAAAACAAGAGAACTTTATTATGTGAGTATCCAACATTTCTATAAACATTTCAAATGTAGTGTTGAATCAGCTAAACTACTCAATATCACACTGGATTGGCTCTGGAAATGCATATTACCTATATTATGGGAATAGTTTTATATGGAAGGTAGGGTTGACAGTCCAATATATGCTATTTTCCAGTTTCTTCTGGAAGTGTGTCTACACAGTTAAAGGACATTTCTATGCCAGGCTTTTGCTTCAGGCTGTATTTGTTACTGGGGCTGTCTGTTTTGAGTCCTGCTGCTTAAATGCTTATGTCATTTCAGGGAGCAAGACTTGGAGAAATCTGTTGGTTTCCCAGTGTTAAAAAATCTGATGGCAGAAGAGACAAATCTGGCACTACCATGTTTTGACACAATGGCTGATTCCTGCTTCTAAGCCACACTTTTTCTCTGGTGTTGCTCAAGCTGCTCCAGCAACTGGGAGGGCACTGTCCCCTTGATGTGACTCATAGCCTCCAGGACATACGGCCAAGGCAGATTTGTCTTTCATGGGTGTTTTGGGCTCTGCTGCTTCTCAGTGCTGTAGCGGAGATGACTCAAAGGCCAGAAGAATGAGAAAGAGAGGAATGAAGATCCCGGGAAGGCTGAGGTTCAGCAGTGGAAGAGAAAAGTATACTGGCTGCCCAAATGTATTGTGGCTGAACCAGATGGAAAAGCAACGCACTGCCCAGAAAAGCCCCAGGAGCACAGGGAACGTGGCAGCAGCAGCAGGTGGGGTAAGCCAAGGGGCAGGTGGCATGCATGTCTCTCTCAATGAAGCTGTCTACATTTTGCTGGTTCACTATTGGAGTCTTGTCCCTGGGGACAAGGTGTGCTAGTAAGATTAAGATTGGACTTTAATCAGTGCCAGTGTGCTGGCATGATGAACAGAGGTGTCCAGATATTAATCCTGATGATACTTGCTGCTTTGTTTACCACAAATACAAGCTCACTTAATTGCCTTCAAAAGATTCACTCTCCCCATCTGTAGGACCAGGTTCTAGGTGACTGTGGTTCAAGAGAATGACAGCAGGATTTATACATGCATACTCAGAAGCACAATAAAAATGTTAGACTTCAAGACTTTATTACAATTCTCATACACACGCTTACTCAGCTCTTATTTTAGAACCGTCTCTCTCGTTATATCAATACTAGTAAGTTAAACAGTTCAAGGGAGCATTCCCAGGCACTGGAGCTGTCAGAGCTGCCTCCAGCTAAAGGTCAGCCTGTGCCAGCACTGGCTCTCAAACTACCCCTAGAAACATATTGAGAGTTAGCACAGTCTGGGTTCTTTCCTATCAGACAGGTCAGATGTGACCCCTTACCCCAAGGCATGGGGCAGTTTAGCAGAGACATGGGCCATTTCACAGCAGCTAGTTGATGAGTTCAGACATAGTTTTTATATGATGCTGCAGTCAACTTCCTGTTCCCTGTTCGTCATGCTTAGTGGGGATTTTTTTTTTTAAATTATGGCTTATTTTTAATGTACAATAAGTTTTAGAAGAGAAACAATTCCACTGGTTAATTTTTATCAGATTTGCCCAGCTCTGCTTAACTGCCTGGAAGCTAGCTCGGACTGAGCATCTTCAAAAACTTCTCACAGGTATTAGCATGCAAGAACATGCTATATTAGTAGTATATCATACAGTTCTATAATGGTGTCGTCCTCATAGTAGTAAATGTATTATTTGTTATATTGTCTTTATCATGTTTGATGTCATTATCATAATTGTAAATAATTGTGATGCTCACTTTTACCTTTGTAGGTTGAGTCCTTCTAGCCGTGACTCAGGTCCACACTCAGAAGATCCTCATTCGTTTTTGAGAATTCTGAATTCATTCATCATTCATTCATTCATTCATTCATTCATTCATTCATTCATTCATTCATTCAGACATGTTCTCATGAGCTCAGCCCTTGTTATGTTGCTCCACTTTTTTTCAGTGGGGTACAACTTCAGGTATTGAAATACTGAAATATTGAATATTACTCCTCACCTGGGAAATGAGAAAGACTTCATTGTATAGTTTATGGATTATAAATGGAGGAGGAGCCACTGTTTTCATAGTCTGCAGTCGCCAGAGGAATGTTTCTAATTATGTTGCAGGTACAGAATGGCAAGATGAGACCTCATTTGGAGTATTGCGTACAGTTCTGGTGTCCTCAACATCAAAAGGACATGGAACTGTTGGAACAAGTCCAGAGGAGGGCCACGAGGATGATCAGGGGACTGGAGCACCTCCCGTATGAAGACAGGCTGAGAAAGCTGGGGCTGTTCAGCCTGGAGAAGAGAAGGCTGCGTGGAGGCCTCATAGCAGCCTTCCAGTATCTGAAGGGGGCCTATAGGGATGCTGGAGAGGGACTCTTCATTAGAGACTGTAGTGATAGGACAAGGGGTAACGGGTTAAAACTCAAACAGGGGAAGTTTAGATTGGGTATAAGGAGGAAGTTCTTTACTGTAAGGGTGGTGAGGCACTGGAATGGATTGCCTGGGCAGATCCCTGGGTGGCATGGTTTAGTGTGAGGTGTCCCTGTCCATGACAGGGGGTTTGAAACTAGATAACCTTAAGGTCCTTTCCAAACCTAACTATTCTATGATTCTATTCTATGATTCTTCCAGATATTAAAGCATTTCCTCCCTGTAACTTTTTAAATTTTTTTTACCTCATTAGTTTATTCATTAAATTTTCGGTTGTTGCTGGATTTAAAAGACTGATGATGTGTGTCAACATTACCATTCAATGATATTTTCTTTTTTCATTCATCAGATTTTTAAGAAAAATCTTTTTCTATATTTATCTCTACTTGTCAGTTTGAAGAACCCTGAATGTTTGATTTTATGTATATTTCCAGCATAAATCACAAGTTAAAAACATACTGCCAAATACAAGAAGAACAGGATATCTTGTGCTTACTACATAAGACAGGACCGCAATTTTATGTTGCTCCTTATTTTTTCTATTTCTCCTCTTTCTAGCCACAGTTAATAATTTATATAAAATTAAACACATTTATATAGCAGATTAATTAGGCGTGCTTAAATTCCAAATAGTTGCCTTGTACAACTAGAAAAATGCTACAGTAAGAACAAAGTAGAGTAACTACTCAGAGCATCTTCAAATCCTTGAAAAGGAGTATTATTTACAGCAATTGCCAGATTAAAGTAATTACTGTAACACTCCACCACTCCTATATATGTCAAAAGAATGTGTATTTTTAAATCAAGCCAAATGGCTGTACAGGCTATTAGGACTATTTTATGAAGCTGCTATAGTTGAGACAACATCTCACAACTTAGATTTATATGTCTAATAATGATCTGCTTTGTTTAATATATATTTTCAGTAATTTTGTGTGGCCTTCCTATTTTCTAGTTTAAATCAGTGGCAATGTGCTTGTTTTAGCAGAGAGGCTCTGCTCCATAGCATTATTTGTGCAGCCTGTGCAACGTTACCCACTAAGTGTTTACTATATGGGGCACTAAAACTCAGATTTATGCTGCATCCTTAGAGGTGGTAGTCAGCTGCAGTTGCTATTACAACAATTCAATTTTTGTATAATACACAGTAAGCCTCCGTTGAGAATGGTTTTATACTCTTTTAATGCACTCCATATGCTGAAAGAAATAGTTCGAGATTAAGGAAGGTTTATAGTAGACGTTTGCTAAACTTCTTGTTTTCATTCAGAAACCCCAGAGGCCTGTTAATAGCCCGGTGTCAGCATCATACCCCAGCTTCTGGGGCTGGCTGCCATCTCTGTTCTCCATCACATACAGATCTGCACAGGGGTTGTACAGGCCAAAAGAGATGAGAAGTCACCATCCAGTCTTATCTGGACCACTGTTTCTCAAATCTCTGCCTCTCCCACCTGCCGTCCTAGCCATCTCATGTGTTTCTCATGTTATTTTCTCTCCTGGCCTCAGTTTTGGACTATTTAATATTAAAAACCGCAATGGAGAAACTTCTGCTCTGATACTCCTGCTCTTTCTTTTATACTGGCATCTTTTTTTTATGTATTACATGCAAATACGGCTCTACGCCATCTTTCTTGCCCACAGACCCCCAACTTCTGTCTCATTTTTTCTGTAACAATAATATGTTTGGCAGAAAAAGAATATAGATTATCTGTGAAATTCTTAAAGGAGAGAAGCCAAACAAAATCATAGTTATAGACAGACTCAGTATCTCAATGACTGACTTCAGAAAATCAAAAGAGAGTCAACATTTAGGGACCTTGTCACGCTTGTGGGGTGGGCTGATGCCAACCTTATGAAGTTTAACCATGACAAGTGCAAGGTCCTACACCTGGGTTGGAGCAATCCCAGGCACAGCTACAGGTTGGGCAGAGAAGAGATTCAGAGCAGCCCTGCATAGAAGGACTTGGGGCTGTTGGTCAATGAGAAAATGAACATGAGCCGGCTTCAGTGTGCACTTGCAGCCCAGAAAGGCAACCGTATCCTGGGCTGCATCAAAAGGAGCGTGACCAGCAGGTCGAAGGGGGTGATCCTGCCCCTCTGCTCTTGTGAGACCTCACTTGGAGTGTTGTGTGCAGTTCTGGTGTCCTCAATATAAAAAGGACATGGAACTGTTGGAACAAGTCCAGAGGAGGGCCACGAGGATGATCAGGGGACTGGAGCACCTCCCATATGAAGACAGGCTGAGAAAGTTGGGGCTGTTCAGCCTGGAGAAGAGAAGGCTGTGTGGAGACCTCATAGCAGCCTTCCAGTATCTGGAGGGGGCCTATAGGGATGCTGGAGAGGGACTCTTCATTAGAGACTGTAGTGAAAGGACAAGGGGTAGCAGGTTAAAACTTCAACAGGGGAAGTTTAGATTGGATATAAGGAGGAAATTTTTTACTGTAAGGGTGGTGAGGCACTGGAATGGGCTGCCCAGGGAAGTTGTGAATGCTCCATCCCTGGAGGTGTTCAAGGCCAGGTTGGGCAGATCCCTGGGTGACATGGTTTAGTGTGAGGTGTCACTGGCTATGGCAGGGGTTTGGAACTACATAATCTTAAGGTCCTTTCCAAACCTAACTATTCTATGATTCTGTGATTCTATGTCCTTGTACAGAGGAAGACAAATGCATTCTTATGCTGGGCAGATACATATAGAACTGTGTATCCAACTTATAAAATTACGCAGTTCCTCATGTGCGTGACCATGTATAATTTACAGGCAGGGACAGCAGCAAAGAGGTTTGTGAGGCAGGTTTTGTTCCCAGAAGAAGGGAATTGTGTGTGCTGATGGAGCAGCTTGGCTAAGAGCAACTTCAGCTAGGACAGACCACAAGAAGAAGAGAATATAAAGTCCTCCAAACCAAGAAAGAACAGTATCACCTCTAACCGTGCAGCATAAATCCAGCTTTTAGTTTCCAATACCATAAACAATTGATGGCTAATGTTGCACAGGCCACACCACTGTGCTCTGGAGCAGGGCCTGTCTATGATAACAAGCATAGACACTAATCTATAGCAGAAAATATGAAGGTCACACAAAATTACCTCATATTATATATTAAGCAAAATAATGCACTGACAGCCACTGACAATACTGGAAGCAGCCTTGTTCAAGAGGAGTCCGGCTGCAGCATCCCAGAAACCTCAGAGCTTAGACACCAAAGATTTAGGAGAACCAGAAACGAGAATTGCAGTAGACAAGTCACATAGTGATTTGGACGTGATTAAAGATTTCAGAATAGCGGCTGGTGCAGATCTGGGTAGAGCAACTCACAGCCCATCAGACAATGCTGAGAGAAAGGCAGGCAGCGTCAAAGCTGACTCCAGGTATCTGCCTGGAGAATGAAGTAGAAGGCTGATTTAAGGGAAATGAGAGTCTCGTTGAGAATGAAAAACCATCACAAAAGTGTTTAAATTAGGAGGAAGATCCTTCAGACAGTGAGCAAGGTTTTCTTGTAAGCTGGTGAGGGAGGCAGTGAAGAGCAGAGGGAGGGCTTGGTTGAAGACAGGCACAACCGTGCTGTTCAAGACAGTTGGAGTGGTACGTTTGGAGACTGCTCTGAGCAACATTAAATTGAATGACATTCCCCATAGACAATGAACTTCAGTGAAAAAAGCCTGGATGTAGCTCACTTGGAAAAATAGTGTGCCAATAAATAAATGTTCCAGGAAGAAACTACATTACTACCAGAATTAACTTATGTGAAATTTGTCAAGTTAAAGGCCTCAGTGTTACTGGTCTCACCATATGTTTGTAATTTTTTTCCTTCAGAGCATCTGGTATTTTCCTAGGATGTTCAGGTCATGCCCCTCTTGTCTAACTATGACTAGCAACATTAAAACATTTCCCAACCCAATAAAGTCTGAAAGCTATTTCTTAACTAGCTGCACATTATTTCATTTCTCTCCCTTTGTTGTTCTAGTGCTGCTCAGAAAAGTGTGCACTCCCTTTATGAAATCAACCCCTCTTTAAACAATTTGTCTTCCTTTTTATTTTTTTTTTTAAGCTTAATCACTTTGCTGGGAATGAAACTGTGAGTTGAAGCGTTACTACCAATGTCTTGAAGAGAAAGTAAACTACGTGAGAAGAAAAGGGTTACAGTGGGTGTTGCTGCTGAAACAGCACTGGGAAGGCCAGGCAGCCCCTCTACAGCTGTGCGGGCTTTTGGCTGCTGCAGTTAATAAACAAGGATCTGACAGGCTGGCATGACTGCTCCCTCCCTCTTGTCAAGAAGCTGCTGCACACTATCATCTGTGACTGGGAAGAAAATGTGAAGTTTATCCTGCAGCTGAGGGAAATCACTGAGCAGTAAAAATGGGGACAGGTCAGTAATGCAGAGTGAGAGAGGTGGATCAATTTGTAAAGCAGGTGGTGTCAGGCTGTGCACATTCTGAATATGTCCAAAGCAAAATTATACATCTGGAAAGAAAAAAGGCATCTTGTAGTATGCATTAATATTCTCTGGAAAATAATTGCCCTGCAGGGGACATTGTGTATAATCGACTGAACATCAGGTCCCAGTGACACAGTGTCATCTGAAGTGTCACTGTGATTTTGGATTGATAAATACATACATACATACCTGTGAGTCTGTGCAAGTCTTTGATGGGAATATGAACTTTATTCCTTGTCTAGACAAGGGTCTGTACAGCTCTCTCCCCAACCAAATGGAAGTTATGTAGTGGATACAGTCCAGAAGTTGTGCTGCATCTAAAAGGTTTGAGCATGTCCATGACATGTCTCATGACCCCCCAAGCTGGAAATTACTTTCCTATGCCCTGTAAATGCATACGGGATTGAGAGACACCTGAAATGGCAAACCTGACAAAGCCTGATGTGGTGCAGTTTACCCGACTGTTGTGCTAAGTGGAACCACCACTGCCATTACCCTGCTGCAAGACTTGGAATTGTTGTAACTCCGAAACCTCCCTTCCAGGGAAGCAGCGGTGTTTCCATCCCACTGCCTGCCCCTGGGGCGTGTTGTGGAATTCTCATCTCCCCTGAGCCAACAAACCCTGGCAAGTGACAAAGTCGGGTTTTAAAGAACTGACGCCTTGTCTTACAGAAAATCGATGGAGCTTGTCCTCCTCAGTCACTTAGATAACCTGCTTATTCTTGGGATTTTTGTCTGAATGACACTCCTAAATCCCTCACTGGAACTAGCTGCCACTGATTGGGGGGGTTGCTATTTCACACTCAGCATTCCCCTACAGACTGGAAGACAGGCTGGTCCCCATCTCCTCCCCCCTCTCCTTCATCCTCCCTGCAAAGCCAGCCAGAAAGTTTCTGGGAGTGGCAGAGGTCAGGACAAAACACTCCCTCGGTGTTCCTCACGGAAGTATGCTGTGGAGCCGCAGCCCCCAGGCAGCTCCGGGCTTCCCTCCCGTCAGTGCTCGGAGCAGTGCCGAGGGGGGCACACCACACGAGAGCGGGTGGCACTGCCAGCAGTGGTCTCCAGCACTCCCTTCATCTCTCCCTGCTGGCTGTGCGGGCAGCTGGAGCCCAGCTGTCCCATTCCGACCTTGAAAACAGGCAGCACAGCAAGAGCTGAGCTTCGATTCAGACCACACAGGCGGTAATCTGGAAATGACACAGCTCTTTCTGGATCCAGCCCTTCAGCAGGAGAGAAAAAAAAAAAAACCTCTCTTTGGCCAGACTCAGCCTTAACTTGGTGTTTGGCTTCATTGCATTCAACATGATAGCAAACATCCGACTGAATTCCTCTTCCCATCTGGGCTGTTCCTGTGGTTTCCCTGTCCCAGCTGACATTTCCTTCCTCTTCTACTTTACAAAGAATTCTTATAATCCTTTCTGCATGTTTTTCAGAATTAACAAGAATTAACAAGCACCTGTCTCTGAACTCTGTCTGTAACTATCTTTCAGCTTAATAAACCCAGTGTTTCCGGCACCTAATTTAAGGGAAAGTTAAATAGAAACATGATGTACCAGAAGCTTAAGGTATTACACAGGAATTACAAATGCTAAATGGGTAGCTAAGTCTGTAATTGAAGGCAGGGCATATTCTCTTTGCTAATGCTCTTGGGATTATTTGAACATCTCAACTGTCAGGAAACACTAAAGACATAATACCCAAAGTTTTTTCTCCTCTCTAGAGAAGAGCTCTGCTTTTCTAGACTATGCTAAAAGCATACGTAGAATGAGGATGAACTACTTTTTAAGATTGCTCTGAAAACATATTTTGGTAATCCATCTGAGAATCTAGGATTTATATCTTGCGGGGGGAGAGTGGTTTGGAATGCTGCATAGTCTGAGCATCTGGAAGTTATATTTAGGGAGCTAATAGATATATGAACATACAGAAAACGTGTGCAACATGGCATCAGGGAATGGCCAATGACTAGAAAGGCTTCAGGAATTCATCACAGAAAAGAAAGGTGGCTGTGGTTTCTAACCTGCAAGATCAGCAATAAGGATTTGGTGATCTGGATGTTCTTGAAACCATTATATGAGAAAACAGACAAAATGAAAGATGATTTGATCTACAGTTCCCATTTAGAAAACCCTAAAATTAGCTACAGCATATCTCAGATGCTGAGTGTATCTTATAGATGACTGAGCAGGTCTGTAATTAACTTCAGTTCTTTGAGTGCAGAAGGACACGTGGTTGCTTATCATCCAGACAACAGGCCCAGAAAATGCAGCATTGTCATGGATATATGGGTGTATAGTGCTCCCTACTAATTCTAGTTCAGTTATATAATGGAATATTTGGATAAATTTCTCAATCTTGGAAAAGACTATATTTAAGACCAGATTGTAATATTAGAATACACTGGATAAAAGTGTTCTATGGAACAAAAGCTAGCAGCAAGTGCTGAAGACACAGACCAAAGCCCAGTATCAGAGCCAGGAGCTCCCATTCATGATCCTGTCCCAAACACAAGAATATTTTGGGGAATCTTCTCAAACCATCTCTGCCTAATGGCCACAAAGTGATACCAGGCACACCCTGCTACCATATCTGCCAAGCACCATTCAATGGATGAGTCAGACAGTCCCTAAAAAGGTTCCCAGCAGGAAAAGTGGCTTGAAACAGCCTCAGCAGAGTCCTGGAGCAGCCCTCTGACAAGAGCAGTCTGAGGGAAGGATTTAACTCCTTCTTGTTAGGTAACACTGACATGTTTACTATATTTTTTACCAAAAATAAAATAATACTTCTTTAGCAAAAGAGACAAACCACTGAGGTTTCAATTCACTTTGCTCAGCTTAGTCCCGTGAAATCGTACATAGTCGCTAAGAAAGGTTCACAGCTCAAGCACAGAAATCGTACGTTGTTTATATTACCACTAGGTGGCCCAAAAATCAAAGAGAAAATACACCCCTGCTCAACCTGTGATTAGAATAAACACGCATCATATAAAGACTACTACGTGCTGTCTCAGAATTCCAAAGTTTCAGTAAGCTGTCAAGCTTCTCTAGGTTAGTGGTAAATACTCCTCTAAGAGAGCAGAGCTGTCATAGCCTCAGATACATTACAGCTCTTAAAGACAGACGTTGCTTGTGAATCTGTGGGAGAGCAACATCCAAATGAATAATTTGTATTTTTATCCTTAAGATCAATTACTACTGAGTGAAGTCAGCTGACAAAGAGCAATGGAGGATGTTCAAAAGCCTCTAAAAGCAGCCTTAGCACCACATTATATTTTAATCTATTTTAACAAATCATCTGAACAAGTAACTTGTTTTGTTTCATAGTGATTACCTTTATTTATAACTGTTAGCAGCTTATGACTTGTGTCTAACCTTCTATTACACATTGCTTTAGATTAAGGACAAACCTTGCAAATTAAACTCATCCTTACTTGAAAGTAACTTACCGATAGGCAAGACCCCTGGGTATAGGTATATCTGCAATCAATCAAACCTGCTGGCTTAACAGCATCTGCTCTTTCCAGGTCAAGTAAAATAAATAGAAAGGACAGTTTCTGTAGAACTTCAAGAAGCAGATTATGTTATCTGCTACCTTACAGTCAGCCATTATCCTACCACTGACTTATGAATTGCCTCCCATTGAAGATGATGGGACTTGTTGAACAGGAGGGTGTCAGAGAGAGAAACAAGGAGAGACATAGAAAGGATTTCTATTTTCTCATTATTCAAATGCCTCAAGTGTTGTATGCAAATCTCCCATTTCTTACATGAAGCAAGACGGGGTATGAACCACAATGAATACCTAGTCACAGTGATCCTTGCATTTCCCACACAAATAAAACACTTTCATAGAAGCTGTAGTCTGGGCAGTTAAAATACACCTGGACAATAAGCATGCTTTCATGTGGTCGCTCACTGACAAAGATTTTGGTATCCATATGTGCTCATCATAGCCATAACTGAGAATTACTGATAGAGTCTCCCCGGGAACAGTATGAAGGCTGATACCAGATTTCCACCTACACAGTCTTCTGTGGCACCTCTAAAAAAAATACAGCATGTGCTTGTTTTGTCTGCCTTTCCTGTTTGACCAGGCATGCTCAAACCTAGGGCTCACGATCACACCTTGGGCTTTGAAAAGAGAAAGATACAGGTTCTCATACAAAAGTGATGGAAGGAGCTTTCCTTTTCCTTCCTACAGAGAAAGGCCTTCGGAAAGCAGCAATGCTGACATAAAGGAAACATCCAGAAAAGCACCCCTCCCTTACAGTTGGAGGCATTGGTCTGTTAAATCAGATACATCTTTAAAATCTTCACAAGTGCCTTGCAAGTTGCCCTATGGGGACAACACCCTGCTTTCTAACCAAGTTGTCATCATGATGCACACCAGCTTCACCCCCCAGGTTCAGAGGCATGACATGCTCACATACTCTGGGTCCTAGAACAAAGCTTCTGCCAAAAAAAACATCCCAGATGGCTCTGAATACAGTACCCTGCTTAGCAGCAGAAATTACAAGCAAGAAGGTAGGAATGGCTCTTACTTCAGGGGCGCTGAGCTGTCACCACAAATGCCAAAATCTTTCTTTGGCATTTTTCCTTAAGAATGAACTGCATCACTGCCAAAACACAACGGAACTTAAACTCCATGGTACAACAAGCCCTGTACCAACCTCATGAGAGGCAATTGCAGACCTTGTGCAAACCTGTTACAACAGGGAATAAGCCGCAAGATGTAGCAACTTACTACAAGTAAAAAAAGCCCATAGGTGCTTATTTTTACTAGTGTTTTAATGCCCTTTGCAACAGTTCTTGGTGTGGATGTCCCTGGCTGAACCCAGGTCCACAGAAACAGGCATGGGGCATTCTGATTGGGCTAAAAACAAAAAGGTCATGCAGGAGAATTATACATCCTCCACACAAGGGCTCTATTTTTTTTTGTTTCCAGCATATCCATCTAAAAACTCTAACCTCTTCAGCAGTATCTTGATAACAAATAACATATGCTGTTCTTGTTTTGTAACATATTGTTGTCTTGAACTTCCATCGTGTTAGATGCATGTGCACACACACATTTGCTATTCATTTTGGTTGTCCATCAGCTGTTGGGAGGTGCTGGTGCTTGATAGTCTATCTTGTTTCAATACATTGCATACTGGTGCACTGCTCTGCACCATGCGCCTGGTGCAGAGTCCACTTTAAGGTCCCTTCCCTGATTTTCAAAGCCCTCCATGTCTGCTTCTGCCTACAGTCACAAATGATTTGTTCCCTTTATGGGGGGGAAAAAAACCCATCACATTATTTTGTTGCTCAGCAGGAGCAAAGTTGTGACCAGAAAAGGCTGAACCTTCAGAGAAGCCAAAACAAGTCCAAAACAAAGTAAAAATAGCCACCACCTTCACCAAATCCAATCCAAATGAAATACAAACTGCACTCACTACTGGAGCTGACTCCCAGTCACACTGCCACTTCCTAACACAGGTGTCTGTACACAGTTTCTTGAAGGGCAAAGGGGGTGCTCTTGGAAAGCACCACCTATGGCACAGTAGGAACGAAAGGGCAAAGATAAGGCTGGAGGATTAGTTTAGGCAAAGATAGTTTGAAGGCTTGGCTGGAATTAAGAGTTGCAGGGGTAACCCCCAGAATTTTGTGTAATGACTGGTTGATTTAGATCTGTTTCTGATAAGCCTCTTTGTGCCCTCCTCATGAGCACTAGAGGTAGATGCATGGAAAGGAAATATCCTGCCATAGGCCTGACTCATCTGGGAAAGCTGATGGCTCCTCAGCCTGGTATCTAGGTGGTGGTAGTTTCCCACATTCAGCTGCCTCTCCTACCCGCGGTGCCGGCAGCCTGCACACTGCGGGGTGTACAGGAGCACGTCTGTCCTGCAGGAAGGGGCAGAGTGCCTTGATACAATCATCACTGCCATCCCACTCTGAGGAAGGGGAGTGCATGTATATTCAGCAGGAAAGAGTGAGAAAAAGGTATGGGAAAATACAGTTTGTATCTTGACAATCAGGGTTGTTTTTTCTTGTTTCAAAGAGAAAGAGCAAGCAGGCATTTATGGTCTTCATTTTCTAAAGAGGGGAATGTCTGTTCCTACAGTGCCACCTTCAGTACTTTCTTGCTTATTGTCTCAATTTTACCTAATCTCTCATTTGCTAACACCTACTACTATTTCTGTTAGTGAAAGACTAGCCAAAAGCATTTGTGTGCATTTCTCTTTGTTAGTAATTTGTATCACTAAAACACAACACTCTTCAGATCCAGAAGGTAGCTCTTGAACATTTCTCAACAGTGTTAATTGTCTCTCTTGCACATTCTGGACTTACGAGGCAATCAGATGTTTGCTGAGAAGGTAATGGGCGAGTAGGAGTAGGGAGGGGTACATCTTGCTGGTGTGTTGCTAAGAAGGCAGGTTTTTTCCCAAACAAATCTGGTAGTTTGGTGTATGCTGTACATAAGATATGGATCTGAATGTCTATTGGGATAAGAACAAGCATAAGCAATAACAAATACAGGTTCTTCTGCCAGAGAATCAAACAACAGAGTTACAAAACAATACGACAAACATAAAATCATGTTGGTTACACTGGCAAAGTCATCTGCAGCTTGACCACTCACTGAACGAACTTATCCTCTGTAATAATAAATTTTATACCCAGATAATTCAATGCAAGTATAGTATTGTTTTGTCAACAAAAGCAGAAATAGAATCTACAAGGAATATCAAATGCATATTATTCATTTCTGTAATCCAAGCTTTTTTTATATGGGGATATCTAAGCAATAACCAATAGCTATTTTAAGTCAAAGAAGGACCACATTAACCTCTCCAGGATATAAATCTGTTGTCACACTCTTCTCCACGTCACATGCTACAAAGAGGATCTGCAATAACTTCTCAGAAGACAGGTTTTTTTCATTAGTTCATTAAAGTACCACAGGCACGTTTACATCAGCACCCGTACTGCGCTCACAGGGTCTTGTCCCCAGGTGTTGAAGTTGATACTGCATGGTCACTGGCACCACCACTAATTAGAAGACTAATTTCAGTATCCCAGGATGAGTCCTGCGCAAAGTGTTTATCACTTGGCAATACACGTTCCATGACTCAGTTCCATGAGGAAGCTGTAAAGATCCAGTTCCAGAACGGATAAAGGAACTTTTTCCAGCACTTTCCCCATCTCCCGAGGCGTGTGTGCTGCCAAGTGTGGGTGCTGAGTGCCTCTGCTGTACCTAAAGTCCAGGGAGAGCCTGAGCCTGAGATGAGCACAGCAAGAGGGAAAGTACTGGTTGCTGCCTGTCCTGGCCCCGGGGAACCCAGTGGGGGTTTAGCCAGTGGGGCTTTGCTTGCTTCAAACTTAGGCAAGCTCTGGTGAAGCACTGAGACTATCTAGGAATACAGGGTTCCAGGCAAGAGAAAGAAAGACTCTTTCCCTGCTTTTGCTGCTGGCAATCATGAAAAGAGAGAAGCAGGGCCACTTAGGTAAAGTTACATGGTAGGACACATAGAAAGCATTTCCCTTGCTGGTAGTGCCAAAAGTACTGTAGGATAGGAGATCCTAAGGACACTTTGTGCTGCTTTGTATTAAAACATCTGGGGTATTTGCTTTGTATTAAAACATCTGAGGTAAAACATCTATGGTAAAGGCCTGAAATGTGCATCTGAACTCGAGCTTGGAATGCCTTCCTGGATCTGTCCCTGGGAACAATCACAGAATCATAGAATGGTTTGGGTTGGAAGGGACCCTAAGATCATGTAGTTCCAAACCCCCTGCCATGGGGCAGGAACACCTTCCACTAGACCAGGTTGCTCAAAGCACTGTCCAGCCTGGCCTTGAGCACATCCAGGGGTTGGGCAATCTGATAAAGCAGTACACATATGGCCAGTGAGACCATGATTTCAAACTTCATGTAGGTGGTTTTTTCCTAGCTAATAAATTAATGTCTTAGTTGTCTCCTGCCTTGAAGCTAGCATAGTTATGTGTGCATGTACAAAATGAAGGTGACACACTGCAGTGTCTGTTTACTAGCATTTTATGCCTGCACTACCCAGCATAAGCGGTTGAAAAAGTTTTCTGTTGCTGTTAGTTCAGACCTTAATGCAAATGCATCAAAGCCAGCTTCTTCTAATGGACTGAAACACTGAAGTATTTATTTTAACTCAAAACATTTAGAAGCTAAATGAAGAAATGGAGCACTTCCCCTCAATGTGACACATACTACCAGAAGAGCTGCTGATATTCAGTTGTTTCCTTCCAGCAGCAAGAGCCAAGGCACCAGGTGAGACAGCCCCAACACACATCTGTAATCCCTGTATTTCAATCTCTGTCATGGTTTCTCAAGTGCACTGTTATATCCCACTGTGCTGAAAGGAAATTACTTCACATGGATTCTACTGATGATTGCATGAAAAAGCAATGATTTTTTGCCTGCCAATAAAACAGGACTCTCCCATGACTGCTACCAATATGTTCCACACTCAGGGTGTGGCTCCTAAAAAGTGCTTCTACCACCAGCTTCCGGAGGAGTGACCTTTCTCTTCATTTGCCTCCCTACATCATAAAATAGAACAGACTTTTTGTTTGTTTCCATCTCCAAAGTATGTCATCAAAATAGCCACATATTTGCTATGGAAGTGAAGATCTGTTCTAATATTTTTATCTAAAACATCAGATTAACAAAGCGTCACTCATAGATGGCATTGGATGCAAACTATTTTAAGGCCATATTTAGAAAAGGGACTAAAGTGTCTGCACCAGATGCTTTAAGGCTCTCTCATTGGTAATTTCTCTTTGCACTTCTTCTGCCAAGTACATTCTGAACTCTGCAGTACAAACCCCCTGTCTGCTAACTGACACGGCATTTGTGCTTCAGATTAAGATCCTCCCAGTTGTCTTTCTGACAATATATTAATGAGCCAACCAGAACAGCTTTGCCTGGGAGGAAATTAATAAAACATGAATTGGAGAGCCAGTCTATAAAGAGAAATTGCTCAGACTGTATAGCTAGTCTGTCACAGTATTGATGAAGTGCATCCATTTCCTGCTGGAGACATTCATCCACCTTCAACACAGCCCACTCGCATCTTGGAACAGTGACTCTGTCTCTCAGTAATACCTTATAGGTTTTCACGTTTTCTGTGATTTTAACACCTTCTGAGATTATATATTTCAATACTATATCATGCTGACAAAGCTAGAAGGAAAAATCTATCTACACTACTTTGGGAAAGCTGGAAATGCCATATTTGTGGGTTAAAAACCGTATCAGACACATATGGTGGATCTGACCCACTGCAGCACCCATGTGTCACACGGATGGCCCGACCATGAACTGTGAGCCCTACATGTGCCTAGTCTCCCAGTCGACACACACTACTGACAGGCAGCCCCTGCCTGTGAACATGTATGGGTAGATTAAACTAGGGCTACTGCACCTCCACACACCAGCTGCCTGCGAGAGGATCCACCACCACTCCCAGCTTTTACATTAATGTTGGAAGAGCTTCGGAAAGGGTTGCATCAGTGAAGAGGTACAGGCTTGCTGCTACCGGCTGAAGTACTGTGGCCTCTGGCATAATGCTACAGCAGTTCTGACCCACTGTTCAAAAAGGCCCTTTCTGAACTCAAACTCTTCTCAATAGAGTAACTGAGTTAATCATTACATAGTGTCTGTCTGACAACATACCTGATGTGATCTGCTCATAGTTCTTTTTCAGATGTACAGCTTCTGTCCCCATTTCAATATTTGCTATCAAAAAAGGAATGTCTGCTGTTAGTTCCAAAGAACTAAACTGATCATCTGAGGCAGGTTGGTTGCTTGGGATTTTTTTCTTCTCTTGAGGGGGTGGGAGGGTTAGGACATGGTGGGAGAGCAGAAGCCAAACGTGATTTTGTTAATTCCCCAGTGAAAAGCAAAGTGGGCAAAGTGAGCACAGGCAAATCCATTTCAGCACAAAGGCAAGGCATCCTAGCAGAGCACGAACCAGAGCTTATGTAAGAGACATTACACACCTCATTACGGAATTCAAAATATTTGACAAGGCAAAGCCTGTTGAGAGCTGTAAATAAAGCATGAAGGTAGGTGCTCCAGGGCAAAAATGAGAACAAGCAGATACCAGAAGATAAAAAGGTGAGTTTAAGCTCCTCCATCTAAAGTCTTTTAAAACATTCTAAAGGTTGGAGGTTTTTCAGTGACATCCTGTTCATTCAGCAGAGCAAGTGACAAGCACAGGGCAAACCTGATTGCTCAGTGTAGAAAACACACTGCAGTAGAACAATTACCTTGGTATGCTAAGTGTCATTGTGGAACATAAAGCTATCTGGCTGGTGCTTAAATGAGTGCAAGAAGAATTTATTAGCATTTTTATGGAGATTAAACCTGTTCTTGTTTTATAATTTAGCAGCAAGGTGATATTGATACACAAGGATCTGAGGATGGAAGTATCTCATCACTGAATCTCGTTTGTGCAAGGCTGCTAAATCAGGCTGTTCAGTCCTTACTCCTGTGAGCAGGTCTGCTCACTTTAGTGGGATAGAAAAGGTCTGCATCCCTTCAGCTTTTATACAAATTCAAAGCCCACAAAACACAGCTACCTCAGTGAGGAGACAGCAGCACACTCAAGAATAGCACACCAACACCCTTGCTACAGGATGGAGTTGCCAATCTGAAAGACATCATGAACTGTTCCTAATCTCAGAAAATGTAATTGAAGCTGGGTTTCAGCAGAGATTAGCTGAAAACTCAGCTCAAGGGCACTTTTTGAAGATGAAGGGCTCAACAAAATCCCCTGGCTTGCAAAATTCAAACCTGCTGCAATGTAACATGAGTAACAATTTTAAAGTACTGACAAGGAAAAAATAACTGATGAAACTGCCTGTTTCATTATTGGTAGAGAAAATAGTCCATATCTTTCCTTTTAGCACAGCTTTTGCTTTTCATTTTTAAAATGCACGTGTTTGTCCAGCAGAACACAATTTAGCATTCGATTTCTATACCAATCACAGTATCAGACAACAGATCACTAGTGGTAAAACAGGACAGCGTAAGATACCACACAGATTTGCCTTATTGCAGCAATTTTACATTACATTCACCTAGCTAATCCATTTGGAGTATCAGCAATCTAGTGTTTCTCTCATTTTGCTGAGGACTGTAATCCTTACAGGAGAATGAAATGAGTGCATACTGCAGAGATTGCTTTGTCCTCCTCTCAAGGCAAAAGAATCATCATAAAAAGTCTCATCCCGTGATGGGGTCAGAAGGCCACATAGCAAGGGGAGAAGGTTTCCCCAAAAAGACATTTTCTTAGGTCTCAGCAGCAATTGCATGTAAAAGGCTTGACTATGGTTTAGGCATGTAACAGCTGGCAGTTTAGAAGGGGGGACTATCTCTTTATTCCCTGCTATACCACCACTTACAGTTAAGCTTGCCATGAGACTCTGCATACAGTATTTCTCTTGGGGCAGAGCATCACACATATCAGCTCCACAAATTATAACAATGTTAGAAATCAGCCACATATGCAGTATTTGTGTAAGAGCCCAAAGACACAAAGCTGAATCTGCAAGTCATTCCCTATGGGCAGCCAGGCACCCTTCTCCTGGTTCAGCATTATCCCTCCTCAGGTTTTGAAGACCAGAGCTCCCAGTCCCAGGACTTCATCTGCAGCATTCAAGTGCCGATACATTACATCTTTGCACCGTGGCATAATCATCTGCTCTCATTTGTTATGAGTTCCTTTCCTAAACATTTTTCTGATTCAATTTGCCTTTGACTCTTGACAGCTATTGAACTGATGCCTTCAGAAAACTACCTACAATAACTCATATGCCTCTTTCTGAGTGGTACTAGGGAATTAAATCCCTTACTGACTATGCTTATACTTAGAGGTATGGTTTTATTCTTGTATGCGTTACCTTATAATTATTGACATTGAATTTCATGTGTTGTTTCATTAATCAGTCAGCTCTGCAAATCTGCTCATCTAATTCAAGATCAGACTATTCTAAGAAAATATTCTGGTTTATCATCTGCATTACTGTCACTCATTTCATTATTCATGTCTTCTTACCATATCCTTTATGTCTCAAATGGCATAATCGTAAGCCCAAATCCAGGTGATAAGCCACAAATAACCTCCTGTTTGCTCCAACATACAGTCATGAAAAACCTAAACATGAAGCAGGTTCTGTCGGAGTCTTCCTCTAAAAGCCCTATGTCCTAAATACTCCCCCACCTTACGCAATATACCTGCCCTTCATGATGTGCCTTCTTGCCGGCTGTGAAACTGTCCTCTCCTGGGTGTGGTGTGGTGTAAAATGGGGGAGGACAGTGGGTTGAGCTGAGGACCAGAGCTCTCATCAACATGCATTAAAACTACACCCCTGAAACTTCCTACCAGCAGCATCTGAGACAGCGGCAAACCTGGCCCAGGACAGATGCATAGCACCTGTCAAAGAGAGGGGGGTGTGAAAGAGAGGGAAGTACATCACTCTGGCTGTCTCTGTGTCTCTTTGCTTAGGGATCTCTTTGGTATCAGGTCTTTGTTTTGTTGTCTTCACCTGTTGGTGAAAACAAGGATCCATGGCAAGAGCCTCCTTATGAATGGAAAGTTGCTACTTCAATCTCCCACTGTCTTTTCAATTGCTTCTACCAATGCCCTTGGCATGGACATCAGACTTCTTAGTCTGTAATTTTCAGATATTCCTCAAACCCTATTTAAAAACTGGTGAGCCATTTGCATCCTATTTTTTTCATCATTAAGTGCTTTAAGGAGTAACTCAAATAGGACAGTTATGGTTCCATAGTTCCATACCAGAATACTTCTTCTGCATGAATTTGTTCTGGTCCTGAGAACTGGTGCGGTTCAGTTTACTGGTTTATTCCAATCAGAGTTTCTCACACTCATCTCTTGCGAAAAATGACCCCAGTGGGAGCCTCACTGACCTCTCCTGTAACCAGCACTATCAGAAACACATCATTTACCTGTGCTGCATGGTCCTGTCTTCACAGAGTGCCTTTTCTACACCTTCATCATGTGTTGGCCTCGTTGACTTTCTGGTCAGCTTCCTCCTCTTATGTTTTGGAAAATATTTTATAGCAGCTTTCACACCCTTATTAGGTTGCCCCTCTAAACCCTCTCTGGTAGTGTGACACTCGCTACAGTTTATGTTCTTTTCTATTTTCGTTGTTCACATAAAATTTCCACTTTTAAAAGATGCCTTTGGTATCATTTAGTGGTTCCCACTGCCTTGATGTTTGACCATGCCAACATTTTGTTTTCCTTTCAGTCCTTTAAAAAATCTTCTCTAGTAGGTGGTATATATTTTCTCCATGCTCCTAAAATAGTGTTCTGAAGCAGTGTCCATGCTGCCAACACACATTCTCCTGGTTTATTTAATCTTCTGTTTTTCTACATCCTATCTCACTGATTTATTGCAGCTCTGCTTTCCAAAAATCCTAAGTCAGCTGCACATATCATCTCAGATTTTTGTTGTTCAAGAATAGAAAAGCTACATTCACTTGAAACACCATCTTCTCGTGGGAATGACCCCAGCGACATGGGCGCCTGTGAGAGGATTATTGTGAAGTCAATGGACTAGCATGAGAAAGGGCTTTGAGGAGCAGAATCCTGTAAACTTTAAGCCAAATAGGAAAATAAGATTTTTTTTTTATATTGCTCTTTTGTGCCCTTGTTGCCTGCCTACCTTCTGCTTGATTTTGGGTATTTACACACCAGAATAATCATTTGCATCTAAATGGCATAAATTAGGCATAGCCTTGTTATCCAACCTTATGGAATATTCATTCTTCAAGGAATTGCAATTAAAAAATTGGTATATAAAAGAAAGAAATTTGTAATTAAGAATGAAATTTAACCTCCTTTTAAAGAGTAAATCTGCTTTCCATATACTTACGAAAGTTGTGTCTACTACCCGCACCCTGAATTGCTTCTCTCAAATAGCTATTTAAATAGCTTCATTAATTATCATCTCCTCAGGATTCAAAACTTGCTGTGGACTGGAAGAGAAGGTTTAATCAGGCCACTCTTTCACTCCCGTGACTCTTTTGCTAACCTGCATGAAGGCAGCTGCTATCTGAGCTGATGTACAAATAGAGGGTAGCAACATCCTACAGAAGAATATGAGTCTTAGAAGTGTTCATTTTTGCCTGTTGGGTGCTGACTGTAGGAACCATGCTTGTCAAAGGTAAAGCACAACTTTTATCTCCTAAGTCTGAAGGAGTGAGTGGCTGAGGATATATATATGTGAAGCCCCATGCCCTGGTGTCCCAGGTGACTGTAGTGGGAAGGAGGTGAGGTGCAGCTCAGGTCCCTTTTGGCCAGTGGTTTTTGTCACCTTCCCGTGGAAATCCAGACTTTGCCGAGGGACACTTCACACTTGGATCTCCATTCATTGGGATGTTGGGACATGCTGGGGCACACAGATAGTCCCAGGAGATACAAGACCTTCTCAGGTACCAGGCTTTTGACCTAAACTGAGCCCAGAATCAAAGATAGGTTGTGGTTGCTCTACTTCATTTCACACTGCTACAGCACAGACTGGGAACATCACCCACCCAGGGACAGCAAAACGAGCCCAACATTCTGATCCACCATCTTGCACCCAGCATGGGGTACATGTCTCTGTGGGGAGATCAGAGGTCACGCCAGCAGCTAGAGAACACCCAGAGAGCCTTTGTGTCCTGAGGAACACTGCCTCCTCCAGGTCAATAAATCCTGCGTATGTGAACCCGTGCAAACTCCTGGTTTTCTTCTTACTTTGGTGTAATTATAAAGTAATTGTCTGAAATCAGAGAAAGCAGAAACAGATAAGCCAGAAGAACTGAAAAAGGACTTTGCCTTTATAAACCTTAACTGACCTTTCCTCCATGCAGCTAATGGCTCCCGTGGGTTTTGTGGTGGTGTTGGTTTTGGGGTTTTTGTGAGCTGGCCTTCATGGTGGTCTTCTTCACTTATGGTTTCCACAGAAGCAAAGCCAAATCATGTATGCTGGCTCCTGTTTTCCTTCAGCAAACAAAATCTGAAATAGCAGCTAATGCCTCACTGACCATGTACAGCAACCAGCAAATTCATCCTCTTATTTCAACATTAACGTGTTCAAACCAGAGCAACCACCACAAAAGCAAGTACATAGGTCTAACTGTATACAAGAGGACTGTTTCTTTTTTCCTATATGTGTTACCGTGGCTCACGTTAACCAGGTGTATGGCTCCCATCAGCTGCAAAATGACTGATTCGCAGGTGTCCGAGTCAGGCTCCCAAGTGTCCCCATGATTCTGGACTTCAGTTTGCAATGACACCTGCAATTTGAAAAGGAAGTGGTTTTAGCTGCTCACAAGATAATATCAAGAGCATGCCAAAGGACATTACAGAAAACATCGCTGCAATCCTGCAACTCCTTCAGGTCCCTCTCGCAACGGTTTTAGGTTTTTTCTTTTGAAATTTATCTCAGACTTCTGCAGAGATAAAAATGGGAGACGACATTACCAGGAGCTGGTGATTTTGTTCAGTTTAAGATCTAAGCAGACAGGAAAATAAAAGCTTATGATTTAAGTGTCAGCTCAACCTTTACCACTAAGAGCACTAAAATGACTCTATTGCGGAAGAAAAAAAACCAACTATCACAGAACTGAAGAGGTTTGATCTCTTCCAATGTACAAGTGACAGAAGTATAATCCTGGATGTATTTCAAACAAGAATGAAGAGCAGAAATTGCCCAACAAAGCTCATAAAACAAAGTTGAGTAAGAAGCCTAGCAACCATGAGCTGTTTTAACATGTTTATCCTGAAAATTGCCTCAGCAACTGTATTCACCCCACTAATAAAGGCTACATTAGGTATGCCCTGAGAAGAGACTTTTAGTTTTAATCACATTTTCATGGACATGCTGTGGGTAGACTGTCAGGTGGTTTTAAGGTTAAGCTGGTTTTGCACTTCAGATCTATACGACTATGGGAATGACAAACAGTACAATTACAACACTGTGGCCCTACCTTTTCCAGAACCAAATCAGTTGCACAACAGGTCATATGTTCAAAGACTGTAAATATGAATCTCAGTAAGCAATTCACACAATTCAAAATTCAATGGAAAAGAATTACCTTCTGCTCAAAACTTAAAGGCATGTCCCAACAAGTTAAAATGTAATATTTCTGTTTAGAAATTACAATCAACTTTTGCTTTCTATGGACATTCTGGCAGGAGTTTTGAATACAAAATATTAGTAACAAATTATAACAGAAAACCCAGCAGAGGAAAAAGCAAATCAGTCTGTACAACGTATTTCTTCACTATCTAGAATAGCAAAAGCAGCCCTTTAAAACCCCATCTATTTATCTGACCATGATGTTGTATAGAACTGGTCTGTGAAAATAAATATCCAGTATTTATGTTTCTTTGCAGTTTGGCATTTTTGGGGATATTTGCAGAACTTCTGGAGAATAAGAAAATTTATTCCACATATGTATTTGTGATTATATTATTTTGAAACTTTATACAGTTATCCTACACTTGCCTTTCCTTTCTCATCCAGCTTACTCGTCACTAAATGAATGAGGGAAGAGAAATATACCCACGGAGTTTTATTCTAAAGACATCTTCACAAAGGAGATCTTGCATATGTTTCTTCGTCTAGCTGAGTACAGCTCTTTCTGCTGATGAAAAATCCCTTAATTGACTTCATTCAAATCACCCCAGGTGGGTGATTAAAAGATTGATTAAGGATTTGTCCCCTGCCTGTCAAGTCTGACTGCAGCTCACTTAGATTAATAGTGTATCTATCTCTCCCTGAGCTTGAAATGATAATGCACTGCTTGATTGACTGAAGTGTCCCTGGGTCAAATCAAATAGGACAAATGGATGCTACAGAACATCTCCCCGGTTGACATACAACATTAGCTAATTTTCAATGCACAGTATATTTATCTTACCTCTACTGCCCTACAGCATTCCATGACCACTGAATCAGAGAAAGAAAATCTCTTTAGAAGTGGGGAAATGAGAAGGGAGGAAAGAAAGTAATCCACAAAAAAAAATGAGTTTATTAACACCTGCTTACCCCCCAAAAACCAATTTTCCTCTGGAAAGATTTTTCTCTAAACACCCACTAGGTTTCTGCTCTTCCCATGCAAGCTTGGCATCTTTAACTAGCAGTTTCTGTCAGGACCTCATGCAAGGTCACAACCTTGCACACGCTTGTGTTCATCTAAACCTTTCTGGGAATAATACATTTGAAACTAATGTTGTTCCTTTATTGCCTAGAATCCAAAACAGGATATTGCAACAGCAGGGAAGGTGGGAAGTTGGTGGGATTAATCTGAGCAGAATGTTTCAAAGGACTTCTCCCAGGAGGAGATTCACAGCTATCTGATACCTACCTTCTGGGGTGAGGCAACGTGATGCCTGCTCCCCAAATGGAAAACTAGTAAATGCTGGGAAAAATGCCTCTGTTAAGTGAAGGCAATCAGAAAGTGGAATAAAAAGACTCCTCAACAGGATACATCTCTCAAATTATTTCAGTTGGTGAGAAAGGCTTGGTGTCAGAAAGGATGCTGCAGTGGTCTTTACGTATAGTACCATGGCCTTCAGTATCAAAGACGACTGTAGAGATTTCCAGGTTCCAGTGAAACAAAAGTCCCCAAAAGTTGAAAAGGTGAATTGAGTGGAGGGTGTTTGTTTGGAGGAGAAACAATATAAACAGCACCACAGCAAATTCAGAGAGAACTGTAACCAAATCAAAGCTGAGGGCACTGAGTCTGCTGGTGGCCAACAGATGAAGCAGATCTGGATGCATTTCTTACAGAGACAGAGGTGTGGATGTGAGGCACCAGTGCCGCAGCTGGCTCTCAAGAGTAGCTGAAGAATGGTGAGCGTTAGAGAAAATCCATTGCTGAACCCCAGACTCTGGTAAATGATCTTTTTTCCTCCACAGAAAGCAGGCCTGGCTGACTGATCTACTGAAAGCCACAGCTCCTTTTTGGAGAAATCACTGTTACAATCTGAGCCATCTTGATCCCCTGTTCAGCTGAACTGACCTCTCTTGTGCTTGGATCATTGCTCATCTGCAGCTCTGTCGAGAGACAAGCTGAAGTCCTTTCTCATAGGAATTTGAAATACAGCCAGCCATCACTGACCTTTCTATTAAAAACATTAAACTTGATTCTCAGGCTAAATACTTCTTGAGAAAGATATGCAAACTGCACATTTCTCAGGGAAGTGGCCTCAAATAAAAACATGTATTTTAACATCTGTCACTTGAGGATCCATCTCCTGGAATGGAAAGGTGCTCAAACCAATGTCTTGATGCCTAAATACTCAGGTGGTGATTATTGTACAAGTTTTCTGGTATTGTCTCATTACTGAAAATGAAACGAGGCAAAATAAGTGACTGCCATGACAAATAATGTGACAGCCTGCACAGAACATCTAGCGGGACATCACAAGTTGCCCTCTCACAACTGCCATCAGAGGGAGCAGGACAAGTAGCATCCAGCTCTCCAGGATGAGAAAGTCCACTCCAACACTCACCCCATCCCACCCCTCATAATAGAGCACACAGCATTCTTGGGGAATACCAGTAAGTAGGCAGGCTGCCAAATCAAGGCATTCTAAAGAACAAATAATCATTGAAAACAAGAAGAGATTTCTATCCCATCATTCGTTTTCTACTGAATGGTTTGCTCTGCTTTCTACAGCAGCCATTCTCTGCCCATAGGGTGACAGAGCACAGCTCCACTGCTGGGAGAGGCAATAAAAGACAGGACAATGGTTGGGGGTGGGATTTCTATCCCTGTGGTAGTATTTATATCACTACTTTGGTGTGAACACAAGAATATACACAGTAGTGCTTGCAATATCAGGAGTTGTGTTGCAACTCCTGAACCTCTCTGTGTTACAATCTCCATTTTTTGTGCCATCTGTTATGAGCTGAAGCCACTACAACAGCCTGGGAATCCTGAAGCATTTCAGCAGTTGAGGAAATACAGTGAAGCTGCTTTTCTTTACAAGGAGGGTAACTGATCAAGTTTTATAAACATTATAGTGTTTTTGCTTTTAATGCTAACTTCTTTGTTTAAAGCAAGCTGGCATTAAATGCAGTGCAAATAGTTCACACACAACAACTCCTGATCAGCTGAAAATCTTAAGAATATTAGCTTTAGAAGGGTCTTCTTAACACAAACTGTCTTAATGCCCTTAAATTCACAAAAGTCCACGTAAAATGCCTCTCTTTCAACATGATTTTATGGCTTTCTCTGTTCTAATTAAAACATACTTAGTGTCCAGTACATTCTGCTAGTACTTTAGTAAAGGCAGATATGAAAAGTAAAATGATTAACGACTAATGATTGACATTTCCCCCTTTCCACCCAATTAACGAAATTTCCAGTCATTTGCTCTATTTAGCCTAATGGTAGCCAGACCTAAGACCATTAAGTAATACAGGTAAAACAGGGAGGCACAATGTGCTGCAGCTTATTAAAGAGCATTTTACATTATCCTAAAAGCTCTTAACCTTAATAGACCTTGAATGTTCCATTAAAAAATTAACTAAATAGTATTTTTTTTAATTCTGTGGATTTTATATACAATGCTTAATGATTTATTCAGCATTCAAGAATGTCCAGAAATAAAGTCTCTGCAGTATCTGAATGATTCTAGAAGCAGGCTTCTTAAGCATGATGATAATGCAGTGATAAATAGCTAATAATGCTGGCAATGTAACAATTTACCTTCTTGTGCAGATGGAATCACTACTTTGTGGAACAAAAATGCTTCCTCCTAGATCTTCCTAAATTTGAGTTCCCTATTTACTGATTTATTTGAATTCTCTTTCTTATTGCATGCTTATGTTTAAGGGGGAAGTGACTGCCTGAATCTGAGAGACAGACCTTAGTTTTCTTAACATTAATTCATTATGCAGCACTTCTGTGTGTCTGCAGTGGCCTTTTGTTTAAACAGCTAAGTTAGAGAGACCTTTAATGTTAATACCAATTTATTTGTGTCGGCTTTATAGTGTCTTAAATTATAACACTGTTACATTAAAAATGACATTTTATAAAGAATTTCTATCCTATTTCAAATTTATTTCTCTTTTATCCAACATTCCCTGCAGGCTGAGAGAGACCTTCAAGATAAAGGTTAATGCTGACATTTATGGTTCAAATGTTTTGTTTGTATTTGCCTATAACCACATAAAAGCAAATTAATCTCATTTCCATATATACTTGGTAGCAACAACAGTTTTCACCAGCATTTTGTACATAGAAGACAAATGTTTTCTTGTTATTACTCAAAAAATTGTGAAGATAATGAGTTGAGCAACCTTTTGAGCAGAGGCAGATTTCAGAGCTCTCACTGCATTATGCAAACTTTGAAAATGTAATTGGGTTACCAAAAATCACATTAAGAAGTTGTCATACGTATTACTTGCCTCTCACATTATTGCTGATTATTGAAGTATTTTGCATGGATGCAATTTTTTATGATGCACTTTTTAAATTCCCTTATAAACTCATTGACTTTAAACTCCAAATCATAATTTTGGTTGTTAGTGATGCAACAAAACACTTGGCCACATCAAAGAGAACAGCCCAAAACCATTCACCATCAAGATTCATACACAATATGCTTTGTTTATTTTCTGCTTCCTGTTCAAAATCCAGTAAATACAAAAAAAAAAAAAAAATATTTATTTTAAATCATACGTTACCTTTAACACCTTTATTTTCTGTAATCAGACCTTTATGATGACTCTCATGTACACATTAGAATAAGAAGCTTTATTATCAGGTTAGTGTTTCATCCTTGCTCAATCTGCAAATACACACAAGCTTCAGTTCAGAGTCCTCTAAATTGATCAGCCATGCCAAAACCTCACTTACCCCACCAGGATTAGCCTCCCTTGATATGTAAGCACAATTAAAAACATTAATGAATCAATTATTTTTTTTTATGGTTAGCTTAGGTCCAACTTTGTTTTGGCAGTAAATGCGATCATTAGATCACTTCTGGCAACTTTAAGAAAAACTTGATAAGAAGCAAATTTAATTCACAAAGCAGTCATTATTATACTTTCATTGAACAGTGTCCAGCATGTGTTTGACCTGCTCAGTCCAACACATGACTGGCTTCAGCCAGTCACGGCTTTCCCAGCAGCGACATCAATCACCAGCAGAAGAGAGCAGCAGAAGAGAAGGCTGTATCATTTCCCCTGGGTTTGCTTCTACTCTCTTTTCTTTTGGTCACCTCAGTTATAGTGCTTGGATTGACTGTTTGTCTGCTGTGACAAGGGCAGCCATGCAGGGGAATACTGTCCCCAGCTACTCCTCCCAACTGCTCTGCACTGCCCACAGTCCCCCAGCTCAACCTACAATAGGATTTGGATCGCTACACTGTGCACTGGACCTGGAGAATCCTGTTTCCCCTTCCCACTACCCCACCTGGACCCACTGTGGTTGCTCTTCTGCAGATGATCCCGGCACCACACTCACAGTGTTTGTGGTCCACCTGCCTTTTGCCAGCCACAGTACAAGAACCCTTCCCAGAGCTGGGAATCTGGGTGGTCAGTGAGCAGGCTCCAAAGGGCCCTGACAGCTCATCTGTTCCTAGGGCCTGGGGACATTAGCCCCAGGGAGCTCAGGAACCCCACCACCTCAAGCAGCCAAGCAGATACAGTACAGCCAGGAGCACTACAGTGAGCACCATCTCCAGCACAGAGGGCAGAGCCACTCTCCAAGTCACCTCACCATGGGCATGGCTACTCTGGCCAGCAATAGGATGGGCTACACTGGGCTGGGATGCAGCAGATGAAGCAAGACAGAACACAGAAAACAAAACAGCAAAGAAGAGGAGGAAAAGCCTTCACAGCAGTACAATACAAGAGTATTGTACACAGATTTGTCTGTCCACAGGGTTTATCTAAACCTTTTCCTACTGTTTGGGTTTCAGCCAACATTGCTTTTCTGTTCAAGCTATTGTCCAACCACCCCTGCAGTACAGCCACTGCCACCACTGCCCTTGCAGTACTGCTGCCACCATGGTATCACTTTGCTTTCAGGATTGTTTCCTTCCCTTCTCTCTCTTTGCCAGTTCTTGTATGAGACTTCCCTTTACGCTGCACATTTTCTCCATTATTAAATCTTCACATTATTCCACATTAAGCTTTAGTTGCATGAAGAATTTACACATTACTTTCATAACAGCATAGAAAGTATGCTCAGTCTATCCCTCACAAAGACAGATCTCATGCCATTGATGCAGTTTATCCTGGAAATCCTGAGCTGTTCTCTTTTGACAGGGAGACACTGGCTTTTTCCTTTGGAAATGGCATTAAAACTATTAGGTCACTGCTACACCAGTAAATATAAGAGTTCAAGGCTTATCCTCTGGCCTTGAGATTGACGGACATGGCCCTGATCGTATGTTTTACAGGAAAGCAGAGCGGTCCTTCCTTTGGGGAACAGTCCCCAGGCTGTCCTCTGGACAGGATCCAAGAACTGGGGGAAAAGTTCTAGTGGGCACAGGCCAAAACTGTGCCAGGAACTGACCTAACAGCATGATTATTAGCCCAGGCTTAGATCCTGGCATTAATTAGATTACTACTGCAGCTGCAGCCTGAAAGACTTACAGAATCTACTCAATGCAGTAAAGGCAGCTAAATTTTTTAACTATTTTGTAACATATTATATTGACCAAAAATTGAAAAAGAATTATCTTCCAGCCATTCTCATCAGATGTATGTAACATGTATTTCATTATGCATTCTCTACTTTTTTTCTTTAAAAAGAAGAAAAAACTTCCAGTTAAAAAAAAAAGTTTTTTCTCAACACGTTCCCTAAAAAATGCTTTTTTCTCAAAGTTCTAAATGGGAGCTTAAAAAAGAAACTTTCAGCAGAGAAGCCAAAGGCCCCAACCCCAGCTTTTGAAGTACAGACAGCACAGATAAGGAAGCCCCAATACACTTTTTGGATGCACAATTTGAGTTCATGTTGCAAACTTACAAGCCCCGCTGGAAACCCACCAGCCTCTTGATGAAGCTCAGAGGTTAGCTGGCTAAAACACAGTTTACTGCTGAATCCTTTGTACTCGATAAGGTATGAGAAATTCAGGTGAATCATTACTTACTAGTCATGCAGGATACATTTTGATTCATGACAAAGCAGCGGACAGGAAGGAATTTTAAGATTAACCTTGAGAAAAATGTCAGATCTTGCAAAAGTAAAGATCATATGAAGCTTGTATTTCATTTTGTTTATGGCTGTATTAAGTTAACGAAATGTAACACTATTTCTGAACCTGTAATTGCTATTAGCAATGTATTTTGACCTATGATAAGCACCTGACTGTTTGTGCATGTGTCTATATCTGTGTGTATGCATGGATACATTTGGATTTGGATTGTCATAGGTTATCGTTATCATTTACCCAGGATTATCAGCCTGGACAAATGTCTTATGATACATATTACTTATAGGCTTAGTTTTCAAAAAGGTAGATGATACAACATCAACTGTGAAGTATATTCCCAAGCAGCAAGCTGGTATTTTGACTGAGCTCTTCATTTCAGTACTCATAACATCATCTGGCTTCATCCATATTCAAAACAACTTACTTTGCATTTGTGCAAGATCTCTGAAGTACAGACTGACTTTGTTATCTGTTTATGCAGTGCTTAACACAACTTTTGTCAGGAGCTCCTGTATGTTATTACTCTACATAGTATGTATAGGCATGTAAAACACCAATTTATTTGAGGTTGTGTTTAGGCATACATCTACACTTTCCCCGTAGCTCTTGATGAACTCTGACTGTTGCTAAACTCAAGTTATGGAAAACTGTTCCCATGTGACATCTAGCATTCAGCTCAGGCCTACACCTACTCTGGGAGGTCCAATATTCCTGCAGAGTTTGTATTTGTCTTCACAAAGAGAAAGACACACTTGCAAAATAAAAGGTATTCAGGAAGACCAGTGGTTTGAATATTTTTTTCTTGGAAATACCCCTCTGAGAACTGGATGGATCCTGCAGTTCCTGTAGCATATGCAGTTTTGGTTTCCAGGTTGAAGCCCAGCAACTTTCATGGTTCAAAGAAACCCCAGTGGATGTTAATGAGATCAGGTGTTGAAATGCAACCTTCCATAACTACATAGTTTTGGAGATGGCAAATCAAACGTAAGAGAGGCCCTGTGAAATCCAAGTAATGCAGTAGGAAGACGGGGGAGTTACCCTGCCCCATCAGAAGGTCACAAAGAACTGCAAAGCCTGTGCTGTTCAGTTTCTGAAAGCTTCAACACACCCTGAGCATCTATAAAGTGAGATATTCTTGTGCAGTAAGGAACAGAAAGAAGTATTTTAAACTACCAGGATTAAGAATATGCTAGGAAGAAAGTGGACTTTTCCAAGCCTTGACTATGACTATATCACAAGGGACCAAAGTGATAAGCATGAGGAATTCAAGCTCTGTGTCACTATTTTGCCACTGATGCTTTTGCTTTCACCAAATGGATTTTCTCAGTTCTTATTCCAGCCTGCCGGCAAACTGCAAACTTTAAATTTAGACCTGCCTCTGAAGCTGATTGGAGGGGTTTTGGGAAAAAAAAAAAAATTGTGCACTTCTGCAAACTCAGGAGATGCTGAGGAACATGTTACTGTAATATTCTCTCCTCTGGTCCTCTCTTCTCTGCTGCAAGTAAACTGTTGTTAGAGCACATTCAGAAAGACACATCTGTAGTAACATACTCAACATTTACTGTTTTCCTTATCTTTTAATAAAATTTTACAGTATAATCCTTGCCTAGTGTCTTCTACTAACACGGATGAAAACAAAAGCTGGCATGTGTTGTTCACCATGCTACAAGACTATCATTCAAGCTGTAAGTTCTTCAGACAGGAATCCCTGGGACAAGGATATAGCCTTGATTTATGACTTTAATTTCCAGCATAATGTAGATAGAGAAAGAAAACATCAGCAAGAGCAAGAAAGCAGACTATGCAGCTGTGGTGTGTCATCTGAAGGTTCCCTTTGGCACTTCCACTGGGAAACTTCATGGCAAAGTTGTATCCTTTGTGCTGTTGTCATTTCTCTTTCAACCCACCAGTGTCTGTGGTTCTTTGCACTTACATGCCCCTCTAGGCAACAGTGACACAGAATAACATCTTTCACTTTGAGACAAACTACAGGAAAGATCCAGAAGAATTATTAGCTCACGAATGAGCTGACTTGCATCTTACTTGGAAGCAGATAGTCTGTTCCACCTATGCTGGCCTAGACCCAGAGTCACCCAGACTTCAATACTAAGAGGAGCTGGACTGAAAAGCTCAGGTGTAAGAGATATAAACCCTAAAAACAGTAGAAGACAAGACATTGGAAGAAATCTAAGAAATACATTTCACCTGGAATTTCATATCTCCAGTGCTGAGCACAGTCTGTGTGCAGATATTAATCACAGATGCACCAAACTGCTAACCATGTGCTTTTCTTTAACATCCCTTTTAGTTGTCAGCTGCAGGATGTTTCACTTGAATGCGTTGCTGGTTAAACCTTTCTTACCTTTCCATTTGTATTAATTTCTGGTTTGGATTTTCAGTGCTCATTAATGCCCATCTACTGCATCACTCAATGTAAAATATTCCACTTTACTAAAACTAGTTACATTATCCTTTTTACATCAAACAACAATTATCCCTCCCTACCACTGTCATTTAATTTTAACTTCAATGACTACAACAGTGTTTAACAGGTTATTGCTGCTTTTTGTAACTAGTACTAAGAAAATGATCACTGACAAAATCTAGAACAGAGAACTCAAGTAGGATAACTTTGGCCATTTATTGCTTCTACTAATTATCCTAACCTTCTTATCATAATTACTTATTGGCCTACTTACCCAGTTATCCTAACCTCACAGCCTTGACTTCCGCTACACTCAGGATTTAGTGCTAGTAAAGTTTAAGTCTTTGTTACTGACACTAAATACAACATAAACATGAAACAAAAGTGAGGAGCAATTAAAACAATACCATTCTTTTGGTAGCCATTTCCTTGGCAGTAGTTGTTACCACCATGAATGTTCAAGGGCATGAAAAAGGGAGAGGCTGTGGAAGAGGAAAATCTTCCATAGACCAACAGACAGAGGGGGGGGAAAGCTTTCAGGTGTGCAAGCCTTTCTTCAAAGAGCACAGTGATATTCAAAGCTAAATACAAGCTGAAGAAGTTCCTCTGAGTTTAGTTAGGTATGATAATCATCTGAGAGAAAAGGTCTGGAGTCTCCAGGGCAGTGTTAGCGAGGCTAGGTGGTGAAATGTTTATCTCCTGCAGGGAAATGGGAGCAACAGCTCATTTATTGCCTGTGGAACTTGAGGGAAAGCCTTTTTCTCTATTTACATTTATAGTTGTAGTTCATCATGTGAAGGTTTAGCTTCATCCTTTTAACGGGTTTTCTTGCTCAGGCCTGAGAGGTCCGAGTTGGCAGTGTCTGAAGGTGTGAAATGCTAGTAATGGGCACCTGAGAGTTGCTATCCCCTACAGCACCGCCTGTTCTGAGCACAGGTGTTGTGCAACTTCACCCATGCAGTTTTCCCAGAGGATATGTGGTGTATGGGGTGAGATACAAGATATTCAAAGGGTGCCACACATGGCCAAATGAAGGTACAAGGGAACTCATGGGATACTGCCCACTGCTTGGGGCATGCTTTGCAAGAGAAGGGGTTACCAAATAGACCAACCCAACAGACAGTCTTCTTAGCTGTGAGTAGTCAGGTATGCTTAGCCTGGTTTTGGTCTTCCTTACAGATGTCAGTTTATAGCTACTATAGCAAAGAGAATACCAGCCACTGCTAACCCATCACTCAGAATCAGTGCAGCTAGTCCTGTATTATTATTCTGAAAAATGGGGATGTAGGTTCCCAGTTGTCACAGCCATGGAGGTGTGCTACTGGTGGGGTTTTTTCCTGAGGCACAGTCTGGATTATTCATGCAGATACTGCTTTTTTCCTAATGGCGAGTTAAGTGACACAGGAGTGTTTGAAGCTGAAAGGGCTATTCTTAGAAAGACTGGAAAAAATCCTGGAAAAGATTTTTATATATATTTAGGTTATAAACCTTAAATTATTTTCTGAATAGGTTCCAAGCTACCAAGAATGTGCAATTGTTTTCTACTGAAACCATAGCTCTGAAAAATGCAGTGATTCAGAGGAGTATTGTTACAGGGCAAAACATTTTTTAAATTGTGGAACTGAATACTGAAAATGTTGAGCTTAGATACCACTCGCTTGGGTTCAAGAGCTCAGCTGCGCTCTTCAAACCAGTTAATTTTCTTCAAAGTAATGGCTGTTGCAATAACTATTTTGATGCACTGCCATAATGACTGCATTATCCATACACATACATCCATCATGAGAGAAATGGAGTTGCTTGGTCTCAACTACAAAAGGAGAAGTTTAAAAATCTTACAATGTAATTTTTACATTACAAACAGTACAAAAAGCATGATTTCATGCAGCTTTTAGCAATTCATGACCTTTAAGAATAATGTCATATGTATGGCATTAAAAGCACCCTATTCAGTAAAAGTTTCTTTAATTAATGTACATTGAAAATAACTTCAAAAACGTTTTCTGTGTAGGTTCCAATTTTTGTTGAAATAAACCTTGTACTTAAAAATAGCTTAGCATATCATTGGGTTTTTTCAATGTGTTGTAAACCCAAACTTTGATTTCCCCCCTCTCTAGCAGGAACAGTAGGTGCTCTCAGTGTGTTTATAATAGGTGTTCTGGGTGTGTTTAGGAATTCTGGCATCAATAATGCTTTCCACATCAGCCAAAACCACATCTACTCATGAAGTTAGAAAGAGCACACCCACATACGTATATCTTTGCAAATCAGGCAATGTAACACTTTAGATTGCTAGTGCTTTAAAACTTAGTCATTAAGAGAGGTTTCTAATCCTGTAGTAATGCTCCCTTCAAACTGTAATGTTAATCTCTTTAAGAAGCTACGGAATTCCTCCATCATAAGCATATGTTTGTAGTGACATATGTAACAAATTAAGATTGTGTCTCTTTTCAAGACTAGGGAACTTTTCTGGCATACTAACTGAAAGCAACGAAAAAAGAAGGTAATGAATTTAGCCAAAAGCACACTTAGCTCACACAGGCTGTTACAACTGAGGTAGACTTCTGCTTGACTAAAACCTGTGAGGAACTGCAAAGAATAATGAAACACGAATCACATCACGACCAACATAACTATTATTCTCATTCCCATTATTCAGGTGTCTGATTCATTTATTTACAGGCTCAGCACTGTAAGGAACAAAAGTTCTGAACACTGGAGAAGTAAGCACGAATTATTATTATTACAGTGGTACACAATCATGTGTGTGACACTTATTTACAGGGGACCAATTTTTCTGCAAGGTTGAAACAGCACAGTATCACAGTATTTCAATATATATCTGTGCCAGTAGAACTGGTACAGTCAATGGTACGCAGTACAACTCACTTTTCTCATTCTATTTTTAAATGCATTTCTGTTGAAGATTATTTATTCACCTACTGCTTGAGAGAAGAACATATGATGGTAATGCTTTTTTTGTACAAAACTGTTTATCCAGTTATGTAAGACAAAAAAGACTTAATCTCATCTGTCAGTGGAATGTAACATACTGAAGGTTTTAATCATGTTTTTTGAAGGCATTGAAAGGATGATGCTGCAATAAACAACACAAGTTTGGGGACAGAAAGCTTTGTGAACATGTATAGAGGTAGAGATAAAATCTTTCATACATCAAATTAAAACAAATTAGTGATATGAAATAGCCTGAGAGGAGGGAATTTATTTTGCAAATTATTATTAATCAAGAGCTGGCATGGTGTTCTGCCTTGGCCGAAGTACAAACAGTATTACTGGTCCTACCAGGGCTGTATGCACAGAGAACCAGATGGTGAGTCTCTGCCTTTTTGAAGTTGTGAACTTCACTGAAACAAATGTAGCTCTAATGGTAACTATATGAAATTTATACATTTTTTTTTAATGGAAATTGTGTCAGGGATATCATCTTGCTCAAATGCAAAACTAGCTTTACAATGTTATGCTCATTAAAGGATTTTCATTGTTATGTATTTCAACATCAGGTACTTCTTTTGGCTTTTATAAAGACTGATTTTAGCAGAACAGTTAATAACTAGATCTATTGTGTAAGGTTTCTGTTTAATCCGCAAATACTTATAGATGCATAAGTAAACAAATGTTATATTTTAGCATACAAATAGACATATGCCCACATACCTACTGAAAAACAAATGCAAAGCAAATTTGCCAGAAAAAGGTTACAGCCTAAAGGAAAACACTGGAAGGAGCTTAACAGAATGGAAAACTGGAAATGTCAAATGTTTCAGCCATGTCTATCATGAATTAGCAATTTACAAGCCAAGAAAAACAAGGAAAAATAAAGTGCGTGTATCAAATCTATCATGACTCATAGCAGCTCTATTGTACTTTCTGTTGTTTATAAAGCCTGTTAGTTCTAGCTCCTGGCAAGCTGTGAGAAAGTTGTTCCTTGCATCTCTGATATGCAAAAATTAAGCAAGAGCAACTGCATGACTGCTGGAGACCAGGGCCACCAATGAAGCTGTGGATAAAGCGGTGCTCTCAGTCAGAGTGACAGTTTTGCAGGGTGACATATGAAATGCAAGCCTCCTCATCCCTGCATCAGGAGAGAGCTGAGTTTCACCAGGGCCTATGCAAAACCCTGGTCCTAGCAGCTCTTCTGCTCTGCCTTGTCCTGCTCCCTGGCCTCCACAGCCTCTCTGTCGACAGCTCCAGGATTACAGCACATTGTAAATGAGGTCCAATAAGGGGTGCAAGGTGGCAATTGAGACCTTTGAGTCCCAAGGATTGGTAAATCAGCTAACTCCTATCAGCTTGGGGTTGGAAATGAGCTGTTGCCATGTAATTTCCTCTGCTCTCCACCAGAATTGCTGAGAAGTGGTTTATGTTACTTATAACTGCTATTCCATTTTCCTGCTTGCAGTTACCATGGCTTCCTATTAAATGGCAATTTAGCTGTATATGGAATTTTTATATGTTTGTAATATAGTATCTTTAACTCTCTCCTGGGGCTACATACTGCTCATACAATTACTGCAGCTTGGTATTGCAAGACTGTTGCCTGGCACAAAATAAGAATACCTTGAAATCTAGTCCATAGAGTTAAACCCCTGAAGGCTTATCTGTGCCCCAGAGTGTTGATGCCAAACCTCACCAGAGTGCCCAGAACCTTGCATGTTCTGGGCCAGGGGAGGCAGCAAAACAATCCCGTGGCTCAGAATCCTACTAAACTCCTTCAGGGACCTGCTTTTTCCTTCTGCCTAATGAGCACTGTGCTGCCATTGCACTGCTGCCCTTGCTGAGCTCGGCAGGGTGTCTCCACACAGCACTGTCTTTTGCAGTGCAGACATACCCCAGAAGACTATCAGAGTAATTTTCTTTCTTCATCTCACTGAGCAGCATAGGAGGAAGAAAATCCAGGAAATGGCATTTCAAATACTGTGCAGGTGATGATGCTGACCTTATGTACACCTATGGCTATTATATTCTCTCCTTCAAGGATCTCCTTTCAAGAACCTGTGTAAACAGACTCTGCACTCAGTTCCCCATCTGCAATAACTAGAGGCGAAGGCAGCTGTCTCAGGGAAGTGACAGGTACAGGATTTTGTTGGGATGAGCTGGCCCATCCACACAGCAGCAAAGAGCCTAAATAAGCTCCAGTTTCATTCTTTTCCCCCCCTAAGAAATTAAATTTGTAAATTTAGAATAAAGTACATAAGAATGAGAAATGTCAGATTTTTATAACATCCCATTCATGTAGTATTTCCCATTCAGAATTCCCTTACTATTCATCAAATTTAACACAGCTGTAAGCACTTACTTAAAAAGCCTATAAACATGGAATTAATACTTCTTTGCAAATTTATTTTTCAGAGCTATGTGCTTGAATTACACCGTAAAGTTTGTGAAATTGAAAACACCACATAAATCTTGTCAGACGTAAAATTCCTAAAATATATTCTGGACTTGACTCTCAAGAGCCAAAACCTCTATTCATATTTAATCTCTGGGTGGGAAAAGGTAACATTTTGCAAAAATGTGAAAAGCTTTTTTTTTTTTTTTGCCAAGAAAATAAATGCAAATTTATAAGTGAGATGCAAAACCCACAGGTCAGACCACTGAAAAGCAAGGCTTCCCTGCACGCTGCACTTTAATCTCAGATAGATACATCACTTTGATTTTTGTTGGCACAGTCCTGATCCTCTCTCAGAGCCTTTGGCAACTGCATGAGTATGTACTCAATATAGGGAATATTAGCAAGAATAAGGCTCTCTAAAGAAGGCTTTTAGTCTGGAATTATTCTCTCCTCTCCTTTCTGGCCTTAATAGTATTCATTATCCCTGGAAACAATCCCCAACATGCCCTCCCTATGCGAAGGGAATAAACACTTAGAGTTTATGAGGGGATTAAAAACATAATAGCGGTAGTAAACAGAAACAAATACCCAAACAGCAGATTAACCTGGATCCAGGGTGGAATTTGGTAGAAAACCTGATTGCATCCCACTGAAGATCTCCATTTGACCAAGTGTCTGTAGCGTTTCTAGAGCTGTAAAATGCCTCCATGGCTAGCTATAAACTCCTAGTAATAGATTTACAAATTGGGGGGGGGGGGGGGAAGTGAGGGAAGAGGGGGAAGAGGGGGAGGGAAATAAATATATCTGGCTTGGCGCAGATGGGAAGATTTTTATCTGAGAGATTTTAAGTGAGTAGTGGGAGAGAACTGATTCCGTGTTCCAGTGATGTATAATTTCTTTTTCCTGACACTTTATGCTAGACAGGAGTGATATATGACACCGTTAGGACAACCAACGAGGTATGCTGGAGCACAAGTTTCCCTACACACTGACAGTATCTGCTTCTTGTCTACCTTTCGATCAATATCAAGTGACTGAAAGAGATTTGATACAGCTGCTGGCTTGTTAGAGCTTAATCCAGAGAGCACTGAGATAAAGCTCAGAGGCTTGAGGAAGCACCAGAAGTCTTAGCAGAGATTAACTCAATCCGTTGACTGAAGTAGAGCAACTACTATTACCTACTTGGTCTCAAGGCTAGAAGCCTAGCTGGCAAAGTGATTTCCACAGATGTTAAGGCTGAGGCCACTGCCAAGGCTTGTGTTGTACAATCTGTCTCTGGGGCAATGGATGCCATGGTTCCTTTCAAATAGTGCCTACCTGGAGCAGTATTTTTGTCACCTGAGAACAGGTCTAGTGCAATACTTCATGTGTGCTTTTAGGTAACTACAACAACAAACTTTTCTGTGGTATCTACTCTATTGCTATTTACTCACCAACTAATATGGCAGAAATTCAAAGGGGAATCCAAGAAGCTGCATTGTCCCACCAAGCTCAGGGCTCACTGGCTCCACTCCTTCGAGCTGTCCTGTCCCAGCCACTGAGCCAGCAGATGCTGGGCTGGGATGCCAGCTCTTGAGGGGCACGTGCCTGAGTGCTTCCAGTGATGGACAGCATAGCCAGAAAGAATCTGGGTCAAACCAGCCCAAAGAAATCTGAGGTTTCCCAGGACACACAGCTGCCCAGATAAATGCTGTAACTGCCTGGTGATTCTTACATGCAATCAAAGTGTGTTTCAAGTACCTATTGCAACTTTAAGTGTGAGCATAGAACTAATAATGTGGTATACAACCTACATCGGTTAGGTGGTGCTCTAGTCCAGTCATGCATCTCTGCCAAGTTTCTTAATTGAAATTATGTGATAAGAATATAAGTGTCACTCAGCTTTTGGACACTGGTTAATGCAGGAGATGGTGGTGGTGTTAGCCAGAGAAAGTTAATGTATGAGCATGCAAGCTCTAGTCAGTTCAAGAATCACATTTTTCTCTCACTCCCACACACCAAGCCTGCCAAGGTTAAAGAAAAATGTTATCCTATGTGTTAATTATCACTTAACTGATAATTTGAAGGACTCCTAGGAGTAAATACAGCAGGAAATTTGTTGTGACAACACCATGCGGGATAGAACGGTTTGAGAATTACTGCAATTCCGTGAGTCATTTTAGGCAGTATTTTGTTTTGAAAGATTATGTACTTTTGGGGTACTATGCTGATGTCAGTGTGACTATAAAATGTCCCAGCAGCCCCCTTTGCAATAATACATTTGGCGAAGCTTTCCACAATAATTATTTCTTATTAAAAGATTCTTCAACTTACCCAGCAGAGCCCGGATTTGTCCTGTTTGTCCATTTTGCAACATGTTTGTCTCTGGCCAGAGCTATATAAAACCCTTCTACAAGGAGAAGAAACTGGCTACACAGATGCTATCAGCTCCATAACCAAATAACTGATTTTTTTAATTAGTGTTATTTGATAGAATTTCTGGCCACTTCAGATGTTACAGAGCCTCTTCAGAGCTACTGCTGTAAAATACTAGATGAAAAATTGAAATCTACTAGGAATCACGTTCAAGCAAATGTTTTACATGAATTATTGTGAGTATATACAAAAGGACAGCTACCTAATTGAGAAAACATCCATAAATATTTACTTCCTGATAAGTAAGATAAGGCACATGCCAACAAGAAAATGAAATGGAGAATAAGTTTTCAGATACCTGCCAAGGGTGTGCTGTTAGTAATACTGCTTCTCATCAAGGTCCCAGTGGGATTGCAGCTTTGTTGTACTAAATGCTCTACAGTATAAAAGACAGTTGTTTAACCAAGGAAATTTCTTATTCACCATTTAGTTATGGGTATAAATCTGAATTAAGGATCTTATTCTACACATATTCAACCTACGAGTTCAGGAAGGATGCAGGCCACATAAACAAACATTCCTTAACTAAAGCCAAAGATTTCTTTCACTGGATAATAGACATGGTGGGAAATACATGACAAAAAACGCAATTATTTCCTGGCTCCTAATAGCAGAACATTATTTTATTTTTTAATCTACCAGTGTTAGTGGTCTCTTGTGTCTCCATTCTCAGTTTAGCAAAAAATGTAACGTGAGATGACATTTTTTATTAAGAAATAATAAACACAACTACATTAAAGCTTTTAGATCAGTGGTTACAATGCTGATCTATAAACTGACATAACCATCTTTTAGAGCAAAACAAGTCCTTTCACAACTGCTTCATTTTGGGCAACACCTCTCCCTCCCTTATACATAAACAACAAAAGAACTGTCAACTCCTGAACTCATTCAAATGTCTCATTAATTAGGTTTTGGTTTACAGCATAACTACTTTCAAAGGTTAAACTTGAATGGGCAAATAACTGACAAAAATGAAAATGGAAAGAAATTAAAAGATTGTAGGTATGGTTTGCAGGAGTTGGGTTGGTACTTAATGAGACAATACTTTTGTCATCACTCCTACCTTAAACTCCAATAGTCAGTCCCTGTGAGTAATCCACTAATCCAGTGGAGCTGAAGTTTGGTAGGAAAGCAAACAACTCATATAAACATGCCAGCTAATTGCTTAATTGCTTATTCAAAGCTCAATCTTTAAGTCACATGTAAGACAGGCAATTTAGATATAAAATATACTGTATGATTTCTTTACCAAAGGGGTACATTTTGACCACTGGCCCTCTCTCAAAAAAATATCAAAACAAGTTTAGGTGGAGTTCCAAAGATCATACGGTTTCTGAAAGCAGTCATCTAAACATGAGTACGGCATCAGCGATGGGAAGAAGTATTACTCTTAGCCATATTAGGTTAAATTGACAGAACTTACAAGGTTCCGAATCCCACACAGAGATCCAAAACCATGGATTTTCTTGCCCAGAAACACTGGTGAGTTGGAATAGCTGAAAAATGGAATTTTACACTTAGCAAAAAATAGTTTTGTGCAGGAAAAATGCTGGATCCTTGTACCCGTGAAAATAATATGGTCTAAATAATGAAATTATGGATTAATTAAAAAAAAAAATGTTTGTCAAGCTTTCTTAGAGTCTCAAAAAGTTGCTATCAAGTGCTTTATCTGATCTTTAAAACTATGTTTTGTGACCATTTTGGTATTCAGTCATGCTGTAGCTCATTGATACTTAGGAACACAAGGCAAGAAAAAAGCCGCATCTTTGTCTGTGAAATTCTTTTCATTTTTGTCTGAGACAATGTTGCATCCCTTCTTCCATTTGCAGCCTCCCAAAAACTCGGCAGGATAATAACTTTGCAGCTAAACATCAATGAGCAATAACAGTGAACCTGATGCACACTGTCACCCGAACAGCAGCAGACTCACTGCCCACCACAGTGAGTCCCGATCTCCCCTGCCTGGGATGTGGGTGAACACAGGAGACAAAAGGATAGAAGACAACCTGAGCTCCTTCACAACCATCTCCCAGCTTCAGCTTTCCCCGCAGCTACCCTCCCCTCCTGCAATAGTCTTCTTCACTGCAGATGCCATTCTTTATGCAACTTAACTGTGCTATAGTGCTGAAGGTTCACACTCCTAACCATGCCTTGTAGTAAGGATACAAGAGTTTTGTTTTCTACAACTTCCAGTAAAAAACAATGGGAAATAAAATACACATTAAAAGCATAATGGTTTAAAAACGCACACTAAAAATGCAGGAAATGCCAAATTTAAGATCACACAGGAAAGATTAGGTCTATGTGTGTATGTGCATCGTGCTGCTACAATTGCACACTCACAGTTTCTCCAAAGAAACCTGATCTTACTCAGTAATTAGGAGAAATGTATGAGGATACAGAACAATAACCACTCATGCAACAGAAACCTGGAACTTGCCAGTGGTTTATTTCTATCAGTTTGAAGTCCAAATACCAGGAATGGGTTTTCTTGTGTAAAAACAAAGATTTTAAATACTAACACCAGGAAAAAAATGACTGAAGTACAGTGTATTACTGCATTGCTGTACCTTTCTATCCATTTATACTATAAACTTACTTTAAAAAAAGACAGACTAAATTAAAACTTAACAGGAAATAAGACCTTCAACATTTTTCAACTAAAATGCACATATACATGTTACAAATCAGCCTGTACACTAGTAAAAAGTTCAAAGTTTAAATTCTTCTGCTTCTTTAAAAGAAGTCCTGATGGCTACAGAATCGCATTTGCCAGACCAAACGGTTGCCCACAACCTTTCTGAATGCTGCATACTTTCATGTAACTGTGCCCTTCAGTAAAAGGGACAATCTTTTCAACACCAAAGCTGAGGCGTTTTTCATTCGGCACCATTTTTCAGCACGTCCCAGTAACACTTATCAATGTGTATCAATGAACTGTTAAATACATATGAAAGAGTATAAACAAAAAACGGTCAACGCCAGGTACTTGTCCCTGTTGTGAGACATCTGTCATCATGTTCTGCATAGATTCAGAAGCTTTGTATGTGCATGCTGACAAACCACTAAACCAAAATTGTAATTTTAACCTCGAAAATCCTATCAATTAATCCTGACATAATAAAAGCAAAATCAGAAGAAATATTTGGGTGCACATGGTTTTCTGCATGCATAAGGAGTCCTGAAATACACCTTTATTTACAAGTGACATCAATGTAACAGATTTATCTTGTGCACATGTAATGTACCAGCCAGGTACAACAGGAAATATAAACCAAATAGCTGGCACTAGGCAACTTTTATGCATCCTAAATAAATCACTAAGCACAGAGTCACCCACTGAACTTTCTGAAAGAAAACCATTGACTGAGATGAAGAATGACACTTATACAAATCTCCCCTTTCCCACTTGCCCACCTTATTTTGGGATGCATTCATTGTACATACAAACCAATTCAGTTCTTGCAAACCTTACATTGTGCAACAGAGTCTGTTCAATACACACAAAAATTCTAACATATCCATTGCACGTTTAGTGACAGAATGCCATAGTCTTGGCAACCTAAGAAACTTCTGAAATGAAGCATCAACTAATTCACGATTGTATTATAAAACACAAGCAAAGATGCTCAGTTCAGAATTAAAGCATTTTCTACTTGACTTAAAGGACCATACAACCAAATATTGAAAATCTAGCTCTCCTTTTCACTTATTGTTAATAATAAAGAGCCTGTTGACCAAAGTCCCCAGACAGGTCTAAGGATTAGCTGTGTTATGCAAGTGATTAGCCAAGGTTAAAATAATCAGGTACTGAAATTATGAGCAAGAATGACATTTGTCATCTCCTTGTTACTGGAATTGTTGAGGACAGTCAAGGAAAACTTATACTTGGGCCAAGTGACAACATTACAACCAGTTCTGTAAGTTTTGTCCACATTAGGATCACTGCCTCTCTAGATGAACTATTCCATGGAACTGACGCTATTGCTACTCAGGCAAGACGCTGGCTTGCATCTAGACTCAAATTTCTCAGCTAAATTTCAAACACCACAGCTATAAAAAGAAGTTTTCACTTTCCATGTGCCTGAAACATCTGACATGCCATTTTTGTCATTTCCTGTCAGAAAAGACAAAGTATGTAATGTAAGCTGCAAAAACAAGTGTGCCGATAGATGCTTCAGCAATATATCCTCACTGTTTTCACAAACTAGTTCAACAAGTAGCCTAGTTTCTTTAAATTTCTTAAAGTTATCCACATGTCCCTGTGACTTCATGCAGTAGCATCAAAATTGTTAATGAACCCTATGGGAACTTATCCCACAGTTCTGCACTGCTCATTTTTAACATTATTGTTGATATTTTAGTGTAAAATATATCTCTCAGAGTGAACACTATGCAGTATCAATCCTTCCTTGCTTTGCTTACTCTATGAGGGTTTCTAAGGTTTGTGTGGCAAAACACAATCAAAATTTGTAAATAAAAGTCATGTAGGCGAAAATTGTAATTTTAAAAGACCTGAAAGTTTAAAACAAACTTTTTCAAAACAAAGTTTGGGATATCCACAACTTCGAATGAAATCATCATCTCCAACCCAAAAGGTAAGCAATTGGATACAAAATTTTTAATCAGTCAAGCACATCACTGATATTTAGTGATGCTGTATTATTTTTGTGCTTATAGCCACCTAAGTAACTGTTTTTCTCAACTATCTCTGTCCTTATGAACACCCATATCTACATCTTCACCTTGCTCTCACCTCGGAACTCAGCTTTTCAGAGATTCAGTAAAGTTAAGCAATAGTGGACTAGCAAGACTGGGACTTACCACCTTTGAGCTTTAAGGAAGCAACATGATTGTGTGTGAAGAAAATGGGGGAAAATACAATCTGTATTAACCAATATTTTGGAACACAATAAACTTAAGTCTGCCCTTTGCATCACAGCACCAAAATAAACACAATCCTGCAGCTCTGTAGCATGACTGTGCTCGATGAAGACTGCTGCATTTCAGCTATTTAGTTCATTTATAATCCTAATTTTAACCCTGTACCCTTCTATCATTTAAGGGTGGCCTTGTAGGATTTTGAGATCAGGGGTAGGTTTGTAACTGCATGCATGCACACCAAGTAAGGTCTAACAACTTTCACTCCCCTTACAAAATGGAAATGCTCTATTCAAGTAATGTGAGAAGGGCTGAGAGGTGTAAGTCGTGACAAGGGAAATCTGAAATTTGGAGCTGCAGAATGGACGTTCGCAATTACCGCAATCCAAGCCCAAGTGCACGCAGACCCCCAGAGAGCTGGTCCAGCACAACCACTGGTATGACCAGTGCAGGTACCACACTTGAGAACTCCCCTCCTAAGGCAAATTAATATACAAAAAATATTTCTTATGTGCAGAGATATGCCAAGATTTGTAATCTTACAGATATTCAACTGGTTTTAAATGCTTGCATTTCTTTCACATATTCACAGACACCAGAATTATCAGTGGTTCACATCTGTGTAGTACCATGCCCTTCTTCCCACCTCTTAACTGGGGAAACTATGGGAGAGAAACTAAATAACAGGTCTTGGAAACACAACTGCAGTTCTTCACTAGGAATAGAAAGAGTGGAAAGAAAGATCACAAGTAAAATTACATTCTTTATTCATTCCACTTTAGCTGTGAATATTCCTATTATACAAATACAGTATAAATTCCAAAATCACAATATATTACAAAATAAAAAAGTACAAACTGCATTACTTAATAAATATATCTAACAAGTTAATCAGAAAGTAGAAGACAGAGTTAAGATTGGAAACATCCAAATGTTTGACCCAGCAAACCATACAAACCTTGATTTAAATACTTTTCCTCCTTTTAAACCATAATGTAGAACAAACACCATTCCTGATTTATTAGAAAATAACGCCAAGTGAATAAAATGTTGTGATCAGATAATGAGTTGTTGGTGCAATACCAGTGCCAGAAAAGCAGCAGGGCTTATACAAAAGACATCATAACCCCAGAAACAAGAACACAAACACCGAGGTGCAGCCAAGGCAATTACTGCCAAAGTGGGAGACTATTATCTAGTCACAACATTCTATTTCAAGTTAAATGTTCTGTTATTACAGATAACTAATATAAATGTAGCAGAGGGTAAGCCAACCAGGCAACAAGAGGCCAGTTTACTCAAAACAGTAATTAAAGAGTCAACTGCTCCCTGTACTGCTCACGTGTAGCTGCATTCCAACTGGCTCAAAGGACCTGTTCTGTGCTCCAGGCAGAGAAAGCAACTGCTCTGAAAAGCAATCTGTTCATACTTTGCTGCACTTTAACAAAAAACATTGGTTTAGTTTTGCAAGAAAATATCCATGATGCTTTCATCATTAGGGAGGGTTAGTCTGACATCAGCTTCATTTGGTAAAAATATAAGGTTTATGGGTAAAAAACACAGCAAAAAATAGCTGTTACATCATAAGCCTTATTTACAAAAACAGTTTACAAACGTTTTGGCTGTACAGCTGAAAGCCAGATACTAATGTCAGGTGTAGAAGATGGAGGTAACAGTTTAAAAATATTGTGCAAAAAAATACATTCTGATAGAAAATAGACAGTGGGGAGACACAAACATATGTGGAAAATCTGCTTGCAAATAATCCGAGGCTGTGTTTTTACAATAGACTGTTACAACACATTTGCATTTATCCCCCCACAATCTACAGTCCTTCTCAGTCTGGGGTGCTGCTGCTGCTTCATTAAGGATTAAGGCATCACCATCACAGCCAGCACACTTTCCATCTGTCTCAGTCCCTGCAGCAAAGCTCCCAGCCTGCAATCCAGGGGGTCTCAAGAGCAGGCATTCTGCTCAATGTACATCTTGGACAAGGACACCGCCATGGACTTGGCCAGCTCCTCATCCCGCCTGCGCTGTACCTGAGTCTGTCTGCACCAGGCCTCGTACTCTGGGTTGGGGCACATGCGGTCCAGCACAGCATCATAGTGCCCATTGCTAAGCCAGCTCAGCCAGATACTGGGCCGTGTTGGGTCCTCGGGCCCCAGGTAGTGAACCATGGTGGAAACAGTGGGGCTCTCGGGCCGGCCACCTGTGGTGAGGTGGATGTTCACGTTCAGCATCTGCCCCATGGCCAACAGCTCCGGGTAGCCAGCCCAGGCCCCGTCCTGAGCGGCGGCGATGAGGAACTCTCCCACGTCGCCCTCGATGATAGGGGTGAAGTGGTCCAGGTGGTCGGCGATGTAGTGCACGGTCTGCTCGCGGAGCTCGCTGTGCAGCCGCTGGTCCCCGTACATCGCCTTGCAAACGGCGCGGTACAGGCAGTTCCCGTCGGGGATGATGTGGAAACGGAACCGGCCCTTCTGTCGCAGGTATTTGTCTTGCTTCTCCACCTCGGCCAGGTACAGAGCCAGCTTCTCGCTGCGTTCCGGCCTAGCTCCCGGCACCCTGCGCACACCGAGATCCGCTCGGTCCTCCTCCTCCTCCTCCTCCCGGGCCGTGGGGCCGGCGACAGGCCGCGCGGGGCTGCGGCTCCGCTCTGCAGGGACACAACCAGGTGTCAGCCCGGGCTGGGCGCCGGCGGCCACCGCCTGCAGCGCCTGACAGTGCTCGCTGAAGCGCAGGCTGCGGTTGCTGGGCTCCTCGGCGGGCGGCGGCAGCGCGGCGGCCTCGCCGTCCCCCCCGGCCTGCCGCATGCTCTCCAGAATGCCCTCCAGCCAAGCCCGGCTGCGTGGCGAGGCCGGGACCAGCTCGCCGGGGGACTCGACTCGCTGCACGATGCGTATGGGCACGATGCGCTCCAGCGGCCGCCGGCGGCTGACAGTGACCTGCGCGCAGGTGCTGTATTGCGGGCCGCCCGCCGGCCGGCTGCCCGGGCCCGCCGCAGGGCCGCTCGGCATCACCTCCAGGCAGGAGGAGAACGCGGGCATGGCGGCGGCGCTGCTGCTGCTGGTGCTGCTTCCCCCACAGGGAACGAAGGCGTCCTTAGCGGAGCTCTCAGCGGCCGGATTCGGACCCGCGGCGGCTGCGCTTGGTGCCTCCGCGGAGGGGTGTCCCGGCGATAAGGAGACCTTGAAGACACCGGTGCTCGGCGAGGCGGCAGCTGCTGCGGTGGCTGTTGCGCCCGCCGGGTAATGGGTGATCACCGAGCTGTAGAGCTGCATCCTCTGTTCCCCGCGGGCGGCGCTTTATAGGCGGCGCCGTCGGGGCCGGGGCGGGGATCGACGGCGGGGGCTGCGCTGGGGCTGCCGGAGAGGATGAGCTGCCCGGGTAAAAATAAACAAGGGCATCACCCCCACCAATCCCCCCGCCCCTGCGCGCCCAGCGGCCGGCTGCGCCCCGCGGACACGGCAACTCGACTGCGCCACCACCTCCGCCACTGCCGACCGGCCCGGCCCGGCCCGGCCCCCTCCGCACAGCTCGGGCGCTTCTGGAAGCTGCTGGAGGCCGGGCCGGGGGCGGGGCCGCGCCGTGTTTACCTCAGGGACAAGGCACGTTGGAATGCGCGGGGGGTGGAGTTGAGCGATGTGGCGTCATCGAGTCCGGTCTGCTGCCGGAAGGGGACGCGGTACGGGCGGGGCGGTTCTTCCGTCAGTGGCGCCGGGCGTGAGGGGTCCGGCCGTCAGTGGGGCCTAGACCGCAGTGGGTCCCTCCGCTGCCCTCGGGGAGGGGCGAGAAGTGTGTAGTAGACATGGCGTTTTTCAGCGTGGTCTGGGTTGGGCTCTTGGTGTAGGGCCGGCTTCCCCTCTCTGCTTCAGCCCCGTGTCGGGGAAGCGGTGCTCAGCGGCTGTGGCGGCGCGGGCCGGCCGGTGAGGGTGGGTGCTTCTGTCTCAGAACTGTTCGGGGGAAAATGCCTGCAGTCCCCTGTGGGGATTCGGTGTGTCACTGCTGCTGTGCAGGGCTGGGCACTGGCTGTGACATCGTTTGGTAACGGGAAGTGTTGAGGAGACTTCAAAGAGGGAACACTGCGCCGGGTGTGCTTGGGGGCCGAGCTGGGAAATGCCACAGGAGGCAGTGAAAGCAGCTTCTCATGAAACAGTTTGTCAGACAAGCAGTTTGGGCTTTAGACTCGCAGCTTGATATTTAGACTCGACTATCAAGTATAAGTTGTTGGAGATGTTCTACCTATGTTTATGATGCTGTGTTGTATCCATGTTACTGCTGAATGATGCTTCTGCCAACATGTAATCAGTGTCATGATTCATAATTTGCAGTTAGGGTAAGAATAATACTCATCAGTTTTCTGACACAAGCTGCTATTTGTCCACCTGCAGCCCTACTTCAGAAAATAGTGCATGCATACATAGAGTATGATGTAAATTGTCACATAATAACAGGAGACACCAAATTTAAAATATAGGTCTCATAAAGATTATTGATAATTGGTTTGTTAATATGTGTAGTGTCTTCAAATTAAGCTATGTCTTTTAGCCTTAGCTGTGATATAAAGTAATATCAGACCCTTTGTCCATGAACAATGACATCATATGTACACACTGGATTTGATGATGTTCTGGCAGGCATGATGTTTCTTGCTGACCAAGGAACACCAGTTTATACTATGATCAAATGCTAACACAGGCATTTATTACTACCAGAATGGAAATACAGTGTATTGATGCATGTAATTTCAAAGTGATAGTTAAAAATAATTAAGTAATTCTGGATTTCATTCCACAGTCTTAAATATCTTTGAAAAAGCTTTAGTAATCCAAACAGCAGAATTTAAAAAAAAAAAAAAAAAAAATTCACCTCTAAATGGATATTCTGAAAAAAAATATTTTCCTTATTCCATTTATGTTAATTGAAAAGATGTAACTAAGAAGATCACTTGCAAAAGGCTGCAGAGTCAAAAGCCGTTGTTTCTTTGGAGTCTTGGCTGTCCTTTGGATCCATGTCCAGGGATGTATTTCCCATCTTCAATTTCTGCAGCTCATTCAAGGGCTACGAGGAACACAATATAGAATTCCATTCTCTTTACACAGAAAACATGTTCTGATCCCTTCTGCTAACTTGCATGTTGAAGGAAAAATGCTGAAATCCTTCATGCTAAAAACTCTGGATATTTATGGGAACAGTCTTCACATCCACCTGTTTTATTCTGGATAAAACACAGCAGCTAATTCCATGCATTATTGGGAACTTCTTGATAAAAAATTACAAGGTCACTATATGTCCAAAATCATTGCCTTCAGAGTTGAAATGCAAGAGGGGCATCAGACATGAATCAAAGCCCAGAAGTCCTTACCTGCTACAGCCAGAAAGTTGGTATCTTCAGAACAAATGGTGATGGGCATTAGGCAGGAGCATTTCTGGCAGCCTGTTACAAGGGGATAAGAGGTTACAACTGCTCTGAAATTACAGAGTGACTCTTGCATTTCAGAATGTTCAGAACTTTGTTATAAATATAGCTTGCAAGATCAGAGAGTATTTCTGGACTAATTGCTGCATGGAGAGGAGTATATATTGATCAGAGAGTGGTAAACTGAAAACTTCTTAAAATGAAGGCTTGGAGCAAAGGAAAGATGCTTGTCTAGTTTTGCTTCTTAGTCAAGACCTGATAAGGTATTCCCAAGTTAAAATGTCTAGTGTATTGATATGTAATTTAATGTAAAATCACTGGAAGTTACTCCCTCCTAGAGAGTTTTCAATGTGCCAGTAGCTGTTCATTGTGAGTTTGTTCATTGTTATAATAAAGATGTACACTACTCCATGCCCACCAGCCTTTCTGCCTTCATTTCCTAGTTACAAAAGGTATCTCTGTGGTTTTATTTAGTGAATTGCTCTGTCTGCTAGTAAATGTCAGAGCTGAGTGCAGGGTGATTGGGTTCAAAATCTTAGTCTAATAACAGAGAGGGGGGGGAGAAGCAAATCTAGCACTCTTTCTGTTAGAGAACAGTAAATGGAGCCAGCAGAGTAAGTGTGCTTCTGTCTTAAATGAGTGCTGTGTTTTGAATATTCAGTACCAGAGTTTTCTTTCTTCCAGGATATTGCAGAAACTCCCACTAATGACTGTTCTGCCTCTCCAAAACCACAGGTTATTTGGAACAGTGGTACATTAACAACTGGGCAGCTGGTTAGTTCTGATTGATGGTTACAATGAAGTACAATGCTTGTGGTGCTTTGTTTGAGGAAAGAAACAGATTTCTTATGTACACCCAAATTACCATCATGTTAGTATTCTGTTGCTCCCTGAGCAAAAAGCCAAGGAGTATCTTGAAATACATGCTATATACACAGGCAGTTTTTAGTAATGGTAGCAGATAGATTGTTCTTTTGTTCTCTTTTCATTTATAAACAGATATTTTTCAGTTAAAATGCACATGGTAAGCTTGCTAATAAGGTTAAAACGATCAAAATCTGTTACTAGGTAACTGACAGACACAACAAACATTTGTATCACTGTCTTAGTAGTATATGACTTTGGGCATGCTTATTACCTCCCTTGTGAAGTAAATGGAAAGAAAAGCTCACAGTGGTGTGGTTTACCTGTGTTGTTATTAAATACTGACAGTGTACTGCAACCACTATTTTCCATAACTGAGCACCTAGAGTTAGTCACATGTACTTGGCCCGGGGGGCCAATGCAGTCTCTCTGGGTGATCAATGACAAAAACTCCATTGAACCGCTGCAATACAAGCATCTCATGGTTGGTTTTCAGCTTTCATATTAGGAGGTACCAGAAATCAGCACTTACCTAAAAGGTAGTTTTCTTACATCTGGTTTTAACAATCATGTCCTAAACTGTGGTCTGCTCCAGAGAGGAATGATCAATACAGTTCTGGTGTAAAAGAAATTGCAAGGCAGAATTTGAATGTCTTCAATGAAAGAGTATCTAAAAAGTCAGGGGGCATGTGGATGTGCCTTAGTGCCTTTTCCTACCAGAAGATGGAGGTTTGCTGCTTCTGTGAGCTGCATAGAAAGCTGCAGCTAATTCCAGGGGGAAAAACAAACAAACAAATAAAAAAAAACAAAAAACAAACCCAAACAAACAAAAACCAACCAAAAAAAAACAGCTTTGCTTTAGTGTGGCCTGGATCAAACATCACGCACAGATTGATTACTTGCAGAATATTCCTGCATGTGCCACTTCTGTCACTGTGGCCTGCATGTTGTGGCCTCACAGGCACTAGAGGGGTATGGAAAGTGAGAACACAGTACAGAGATGCCTTTTCACCGTCTTCCTGGGTGTAACAATCCTGGGCTTCTGGTTCACTCATTATAGGGTAATGTACAGTCCTTTGCTAATACAGAATAGATCTTGAAACAGTCTTTGTAGTAATAAACATCTCCTGTAGTTAAAGTTTCTCCTGACGAGAGTGTTATCGCTGGTTACGCTGCACATTCCAGGAATTGTCTGGATTGTTTAGAAGGCAACCCATGATCACAAGAACAGCTGTGGAACAACAGTGGTATTCACTGACGTAAAACTACATGCCTGAGAGTGGAACTACTTTTAATTTTAATGTGTAGTAGATACATGACTGACATAGAAGGAACAAATTAATTACATCACCAGGAACATTTGTTAGTGAAGAAGGGAGGAGAAGTTAGCTTTAATGATGTATTGAATGACACCGAATAAGCGTTTCCAGTGTCTTTTTTTTTATGCCAGCATAACAGCCCTTCAGCCAAAGATATTTCTGGATGAAGTATTTAATGAATTAATAGCTCTCTGCATGTACTTGGAAAATGCAATATTTAAGTTTTATTAATAGTTTTGAAGCGATTTATCAAGGAAGAAAAAATAAAAATTAATAGAAAATAGAAATATCTATCAAGCATCTTCCAATACAGGGAAGAAATATATACAAGCTGGAACTTATATGTAGAAGGAGCCCTGAATTACCAGTTTTATCCTCTGATACCTGCAGGTGATCATATCAATCATATCATTGTATCATATATCATATATCACATCCTTTCATAAAATACCAAGTTGCAGGTAGCTTACTGAGGGTATAGTTAATGAACGTGTAAAGATGTGACAAGCCAAGAGCACTAGCAAAAGAACCAGTTCTGCTCTTTCCCCCTCCTACTCTTTTTTTCCTTCTCAAGATACTAGCTACTTTGTGATGGCTTAAGTGTTGGTATTAACTAGACTACCTACTTTGTTCAACCCTAAATATACCACTAACGTGAAAAGTGAAAGCGTATCCACTGTTACTTCTGAGGTGTCAATAAGCTGTGTAAAGCAAGGGCTGTATCTCAGAGAGCCTTGCCTCACAATTTGTTGTTCAGCTTCTGATACACTCTTATGTTAAAATCTTATTAAAATCTTATTCACTGTATGGGTGCACTAGTCATTAGAGAGGTAACCCATGCGATGACATCATATGGCAAGAGTTTGTGGAAAAAGGGCTGTTGGTGATAAATATAGACATTTGCTCATATCTCAATGTCTCGGGTGGTATCCCACTTGGTAAGTGAGTCTCTAAATGTGAGTGATGACGCAGGTCACGTCTCTCATTTCTACTCAGAAGTGTGGATGGCATTTGGGGTGGTCATTGTGATTAGAGCCTTAAGATGCTATCAGGGAAAAAAAAAAAAGGGGGGGATCTACAATGCTGTTTCCCCTGGAAAAAAAAGAAAAACAGTAGTAACAATGTGATGTAAACAAGCTTTATAATGTGCATGACATTTAGAAAGGGTCATCTTCTCTATTTTAATAAATGTTGTAAGTATTTGCAATGTCTGTATTTTGTTATCAGTTACAGGAAATCAAATTGTCATCTTCTCTCCCTTTCATGTTGGTTAATGGCAAGCTTAGGGTTGCAGAAAGTACATATTTTAGCTAATGCCAAGAGCAGAACAGATTCTGACAAGGACAGACTGTGAAGGAGGTAGGAGAAGCGGGTAATACAGAAATACCAGAAGCAGGAAACCACCACTCACAATTACAGGAAATATTATTAATAGATTAATCCTGATAAAAAGTGTAAGCATAAAGTAGCTGCGGTAGAAAAGAAGGTACAATGCTCCCTACTCTTGAAGTGAAAAAATACTCCGTTGAGGTAGCAAGTAGCCAGCACTTCCATGTGTGGCCTTGCAACAGAAAGATTTTGGAAACACACCAATTCAATGTAAGTATCATCCCCTCTATCCTCCACAACCTTGCAATGCACACCTTTCCCAACCTTTCTGCCACCAGTAAGCAGCAAAAGGAGGAACCATCACTTCACACAGAGAGCTGAGCAATGCAGAAAACCACATTTCATCATTCATGCTTTGAGAGTCATGGAATAGCATGTAATTACATTAACTAACTTTGTTGTTCCACTGCCGAGTCCTTCCTGTGGGAAAGGGCTGTGGTTACGTGCTACATAACCAGCTCAGCAAGTTGATGAAATGTAGACAGAGGACTTACCTCATCACAATTAAAAACCTGCTCTGTTTCCATCTGTGCAGCACAGAACTAACTGTTACAGCAAGGTCAGACCACAGCTGCTTAGCTCCACCATCTAACAATAAAAATTAATACAGGTAGAGACATTAGAGAGGAGGCATGACATCCTGACTGATGTCCTACTCCGTGTAAATAATTAAGCATTTCCTAACCTAATTTACCATGCCTAAATGTACAATATGGAATTATTATTATGATTTGACATTTCCAAAGTTCTAAAGTGGCAAGAGATGATTTAAAAGAGCATTTATAACAATGACCCCGAATCTAAAGTAATTTTCACTGGAAGAATTCAGAAACAGCTACAGTCCAGTTAGTGGATTTATACTGGTAACTCCAATCAGAATGGAATCTTAACTCAGTTTAGTTATCCTGAAATACAAAGTAGTGTTCCTGATGCTTTGAGTATCTATGGAAATTTTAAAATAGTATTTTAACAACTTTCAGTTCTTCATAATTTTCTCTCTTGAAGTACTTCAGAGAGTTTCAGTACTTACTCAAGCACAACTGAAACTTTAAAATTGTTATAAAGAAGCACTAGTTGTAAGAGTTATATTATCCATGCATGAAAAACATAAAGTCTTCAAGTTTTTATATGCAACCACAATTTTATGAAAATTAAGCTTTAATCAATTAGTAATTCAGAGTAGGAAACCCAAATATAACCAGTTTACTGTCAGACCTGGGCCCTTCAACTGAAGAGAGGTTTTTGTGCACGTCTGTCTGAATTTGATATAAAGTTACTATAGGGAATTAGCATATCTTATCTTGCTAAGGGAGAGATCACCAAACACAATTTAGAGGAATTGTTAACACTGAAAGGAACTAGTGTAGTTCTCAAAGATCCATCTTGGGGCTGACTTTAGTATTTTCATTAATTACACTGGCACTAGTGTGCTACTGACTTTTGTTAACGACTCTGAGCTGAGCAGCATTTTTACAATAAAGATTTTTGAAATATGGGTAACTTCTGAAGACTAGAAACAGCCTTGCTTACATGACTAGATGAAATTCAACAGTGGAAAAATGAAAGAGCATGCACTTGGTGGCAGGCCAATATTGCTGTTATTAGCAGAATCTCATCTGCAGGAAACCATCAGGACAGGTGAAAGAACCACACATTCTATTCAGCTGCAGAATCACTGTAGTTTCTGATGTGACAAACCTTTCAAAAGCACAAACAGAATCATAGAACACAGCAGGTGAGAATGTATCCAAAGTAAGTATTTGTTATAGAAAGGACTTGTAAGAAATAAGTATTTTTTGTAGAGAAGACTTGTAAGACTTCATCTGGAATATCATATGCATTTCTGGTCAACATCACTTAAGGATGTTGAATTTTGACGGGAATGTGAGCAAAGGGGAATTGATCTGGGCACTGGTGACTGTCTAACAAGAGGAGACTAACTGTTCTTGGCTTGCGTTATCTAATGAAGGTTGAGCAGGGATGTCTATAAATACATCACAGATGAGATATAGGGAGTGAGAAGGGCTCATTAAATTAAAGGACAGTGTTGGCTAAAAAAGAAACTGTCAGTGAATAAATTTAGTGTTGACTCAGAGCCTTGGCTTTCAGATATGACATAATTGCAAATGATTTTGTGAAAGGATCCCGGTAACAATATACTAGCAGCAGCATAGTGAAATCAGGATGGCCTATGAATGTGAAGACCATTACGGTTTAATGATAACAGCAGGGCAATAGCATAGTTAAGACTTTGATCTTAACGTGGAATCATATCGTGTCCACTTCTTTGTTCCATTTATCTCTATTCCTGGGGGGTTATGATTTGTCATTCTCTCCCTGCAAATACAACTCTCCTCTGAAAATTCTGCTACACTTTTTTCTTCCAAATTGTCCAAGGAATTAGTCTAATTAGTTTAAACAAAGCGCATCTCTCTCTTACGAAGTTTGCTGCTGCTATACCAGACTTGCAGAAGGATCTGAAGATGCCTGAAGATCTGTTCATTTTTTCCAACAAAGCCAGTGAGAATAAAATAGATAAACTGTATTTCTTAGGTCAACAAACATGGCTCAGATAATAAGGAAAAATAGAAAATGTGTATGGTTTTAATTGTCATACTTGCATGGGACCCACTCTAACTTAGAAAATTGTTTTTCTCTGTAATACAGGACTAAGAGATTTGGAGTTGTTAGAAAAATATCAATAACTGTTAGCACATGAACCTGGTTACCTTGGAGACTTGGTTAGAAATTAATGAACCAACATTAACTCTGGAAGGAAGCAGAACATTAACAACTGGAAGGAGACAATGTGTAAAATGATCACATAATTAGAATCTGAAGCAAAACCCTGAGGTAGCTGGAAGGGAAGAAGAGGAGCCTTATTGGGTGTTGCCAGTTCCATCCTGTCACTGAAACTTAACATTTACAGGCCAAATAGATCAACAGATTCATCACAAGGAACCACAGAAGCTTTGTTCCATTCTAACACGATGTACCCTAAATACTGTATCTTCTTTTAAAAAGATGGCATGTGCAACTGTAAAGATCAGAGGTCAAGTTCATCTAAACTGAGTAGGAAGCCATAGTTACAAAAGAGCAGTGCTGATGCAGAAGCCCAGTTTCTCACTTGTGGTGCCACAGCATTCCCTGCACAGAAAGCAGAAGGCCCAGCCACTGATACAGCAACACTCCTGGAGAGAGAAGACACAAACCAGAGGCACATAGGATCTCATTTTCAAAGATTATAACTAAACTAATTTTGCAAAGTCAAAACCAGTATTTTATTACACCATAAATACTATTCCGTAAGATTTGTCACTAGTACCATTCCAAATCCATTTTCATCAGTACCTAGCTGGTTAAAATATCATAAAGTCCATTTCAAGGAATTTGGGAATTTGGTGAATGAAGACTATAAACAAATAACCTTTGATTGTTATCTCAAATGAGATAACAATAGCCATCAATAGCCATCCTTCCCAGGCTAGACAGCAAAGACGTTTCTAAATAAACAAGATTGTTATAACTAGAGTAGGTCATCAGGGTGTGAGGCATGGAGCTACTTAACATAAAGACAGTAGTTAGAATAGTTACAACCTGACTGTAATCAAAAGTAAGAAAACAACCAACACGGGATGAAATATATCATAAACAGAAATGTTTAATTTTTCAATGTTTTTCAGTGCTCAGAAATAAATGTGAATCTTCTGGTCAGTTCCTCTACTGGATACAACTTGTTCCTTTCATATGTATCAAAGCAATATATGGGATTAAGAAAGCAAGTTTTCTTAACCTGTAATTTGATTCCTACACATCATAAAAGCTTTGATGTAATTCTGTGGCAGTTTTTGCCATGTTTTCCATGTTTCCAGTGGCAAATTGGACTTTTTCCCAAACCAAAATACACTCTTCTCTGCATCATTACTGTTGGAGTGTGACCTAAAATATAGGGTTTACAAATGGTCTTTTTAAGCCAATTAACAATTTCTGCATTTCACTCAATTATCTTTACCATTTTTCTAACTGAAAGATAACACCTGAGAAGAATAGCTGAGTTCACAGTATCACAGTACTCAACATGTGACTTTTTGTATTGCTAACATTTGTGATTTATAAAGACCTCAGAAAAAGATAAAAAAATTATTTTTATCCTTGAAAATAAAGGCACTTTTTCCTATAAGCCACATGAATCCCTGATTCTGTAGATTCACAGAAGTTGAAGTGGTTTTCTCAATGCTAATCACTCCAAATACTGCAAATGGTGATTTATTCTTTTGAGTAAAGGAAAGCAAGTCTGTAACCTGGTCCATAAAAATTACATATCACTGAGAAGAAGTTCCTTAGCAAAGTTTAACTGGAACAGTCACCTGTGTTCCAGCTTTAGTAGATCATTATTTTGTCCTATCATTGTTTGCCACATTGATGTGATTTTTGATATTAAATGCTTGCTATCTCTGCAGTTGTAACTTGAGCTTAAGCAAAGTTGAACGATTTTTAGTGTAAATGCTAGTAACTATTGAGGTCAAAGAGCACAACATATCAAATACAGAATCATAGAATCATAGGTTAGGGTTGGAAAGGGCTTTAAGATCATCTAGTTCCAACCCCCCTGCCATGCGCAGGGATACCTCACACTAAACCATGTCACCCAAGGCTCTGTTCAACCTGGCCTTGAACACCGCCAGGAATGGAGCATTCTCAACTTCCCTGGGCAACCCATTCCAGTGCCTCACCACCCTTACAGTAAAGAACTTCCTCCTTATATCCGGTCTAAACTTTCCCCCGTTTAAGTTTTAACCTGTTACCCCTTGTCCTATCACTACAGTCCCTAATGAAGAGTCCCTCCCCAGCATCCTTATAGGCCCCCTTCAGATCCTGAAAGGCTCAAAGCCTAATTAATAACTTTATAGCTCTTCCAGCTATCCCATAGCTGGGAATCCATCCTACCCTCTGATGGACTTCTGTTAAGGAAGAGTTATGAGAAAATCTTGCATAGCTTTTGGTCATCACACTATTGTCTCCCAGTGTAAAAACTAGAATGTCAAAGCCAAGGTTTGTTATTACAATGAAAGCAAACAGGCCACTCATAATGGCTTATGTTTGACATCATCTTCTTCTAGCCTGCAGTCATAAACTGCTCAAGATTTCTTCTCTTCTTCTACCTCCAGCACCTCAGCCACTATTTCCTCCACATTTTCTGCTCATTCTTACGTAGCTTAAAAAACCCATCCAAATATTTCATCTCGGTTTTCAGACTGGAGGAGGGAGAGGTGGATGAAGTTCAGGGATGTGTGATGGGAATCACTGCATTAGGGTGCCGTGTTATATGAAGCACTCTCTTAGAACTTTATGTGAGGAAAATGTTTCTTAACCCTGTAATACTTGAGTCCATGATCCTCCTCAGGTAACTGCTCTCCAGTGAGGCTCTGACCATTTGTATTTTCAACTTGACAGCACTTTCAGCTTCAATAGGAAGCCTGCTGCTTGTGAGGTTGGGTGAAAGTGGGGAAGGTTCCTGCAGCAGACTACCGCGCGCTGAGGAAGTGAAACATCTAAGAGGGTCTGAGCTCGCAACAGCTGAGTGGCGACAAAGGGGATAAATGCAAGAAAAGCCTTCTGCCTCCCGGGAGATGGGACGCTCCAGTTGGAGGAACTCGCTCGCAGAGGGGAGGTTTCCGAGGCCAGCCAGACGGTGCGGGTTGCTCCCGCGGGCCGCCGAAGGCAGCAACGCCCATGGGGGCCATGACGGAGCCGCTGCCTGAGACCCCCGGGGAACATCCGGCACGCTCACAACGGAGCCGCCAACTGAACGCGCCCCGACGCCGCACGGCCCTGCGCCATACGTCACTTCCTGCCGCCCGCGCGCGGAAGTGTCGCCGTGCCTCGGGCCGGCGCGGCATGTGGAGCTTGCCGGTTTCCATAGCAGCGGCTGCGGGGGACGGCCCGGGCGGCTGTGAGCGTCCCGTCGGGGTAAGGAGGGGAGCGGGCCGCGGTCCTGGGCCCTCCGCCCGGCCCCGCAGGCGCTGCCGTGCTGCTGGGGTAGCCGGAGCCCGAGCACCCGTGAGGAGCGGTGGCGGTGCGCCGAGGCCTGAGCAGGCTTCCCTCTGCGCCGAAGGCTGCCCACGGCGGCGGCGGGCTGCTGTATGAAGCCTGGCTTGGATGGGGACAGTTCCGTTCCGTGGAGATCCCGCCTGGTTTTACAGCTGCAGGGGCCGAGGGCGGTTCCCGGTCGGTCTGGAGTGACACCAGGTGTTGTTAAGGGGGCTCCGATTCACGATGCTTTGAACGCGAAACCAGACATGTCCTGAATTTTACTCTTGTTAATGCTCTTGGGGCGGTTACACACTGAGGTTTCACCTAAATAGCTGATTTACCTATTTGAGAACGTTCCCTGTGTTTTGCTGCTGTTCTAGGGACCGACAAGGATAAGACGGTATCTTGTATACACTTCTGCTTTGGAAGAATCTGCTTGTGCTGTGATTGAAAGTAATCTCTTTGTGCACTAAATTAAGTGTAGCCCACGGTAATTCAGACTTTTTGGCTGAGCTGTGCATCTTACAGGGAAGCCTTACAGCTGGGTGCACAGCTTCTTCAGTGAGGAGTTTCACATAGAATCATAGAATGGTTTGGGTTGGAAGGGATCTTAAAGATCATCCACTTCCACACCCCCACTGTCGTGGGCAGGGACACCTTCCACTAGACAAGGTTGCTCAAAGCCCCAACCGACCTGGGTCTGAATATTTCCAGGGATTGGGTATCTACACTCTTGGTAACCTATTTCAGCATCTCACCACCAAGTAAAAAATTTCTTCTTTATATATAGTTTAAATCTACCGTCTTACAGTTTAAGTCATTACCTCTTGTCCTGTCACAACCAGACATATTAAAAGGTCTGTCCTAATCTTTCTTACAAGTCCCCTTAAGATACTGGAAGGCTGCTGTGAAGTCTTCCCGGAGTCTTCTCTTCTCCAGGCTGAACAGCCCCAGCTTTCTCAGCCTGTCTTCATACGGGAGGTGCTCCAGTCCCCTGATCATCCTTGTGGCTTCCTCTGGACTTGCTCTAACAGCTTGATGTCCTTTGTATGTTGAGGACACCAGAACTGCACACAATACTCCATGTCTCACAAGAGCAGAGTAGAGGTGCAGGATCACCTCCTTTGACCTGCTGGTCATGCTCCTTTTGATGCAGCCCAAGATACGGTTGGATTTCTGAGCTGCAAGTACTTGGAATACATCTAAAAGTTTGCAAAATAAAGAGGTCTTCAGAACACCTCTGACTGAATGGTATTTGCCCAGTTGCAATGACCTATTAATTAGATAGAGCTGGGCAAGAATTTTCTGGCACCGTCTGTTTCTAGCAGAAAGGAATTTCAACAGAGTCAAATGTTAAGTTTTTAATAATCCAATGTTGCGACGTTTTCTTTAAAATGCAACAATATTAACTGTCTTTTAGACTGTGTATAGTATCAAAATAATCAAATCTACCAGTGAGAAAGAAAATCTAGCTCCTAACCAAATCTACAGGCCAGGATTTCTGGACTGACATATTTTTCTACAGAACACTGAAAATAGCCTATTTACTGCAGAAACACTCTTTTCTTTAGCATTTTCTTTTATGTTCCTTAACGTAATGTTTAGTGTTGGTTAACTTATTTGTTATTTGAATAAAAAAAGTCTTCATGAAACAAGCATTGAAAAGAACTGATGTGTTTTATTACACTCTTTTAAATTCCTCTCTGTCTTAAAAAAGTCAGACAAGTGAAATGATAAAAAGTATAAGCACTTTGCCTCTGAATTTCTATTTTTAACAGAAGACTTAGCTTAATGCAAGTAATGTAATATTGCAAGTAATTTTTGTTTCAATTCTGTCTGGTTTTCCAGGCCTTGCATTTCAAATTGCATTAAAAACCAGGATATTACAGCACTGATCATGCTAAGCAAACAGGTATCAAAGAAATACTAGAATTAAAGGAGCTAGCAATTGCTATGCAGGATAAATTAGGAAAGTATCATAACAGAGCCCTCCTTGTGCTATAGAACGTGTACTTTTGTCACTGACATCTTTGCTTTGTGTAATTCTTGAGGAATCTGTTTTGGCTTTTCAGCTGTCTTCATATACCTGTTTCAGCTAAATTATATAAATTTCTGTTTTCAAAACAGAATAATATGCAAGCATTGGTAGATGAATTAGAGACTGGATTACTTGGTTATCTGAATCAGAAAAATATGTAGGGATTAACACTGCTTAATGTACAAAAAAAGATAAGGCACGATGCAGTCTGCTTAACATAAATACCGTAGCAATTTGTGATGGAAGACAGGTTCCTCTAGAGACCTGCAGAGGGAGATCTGTCCCATCAAAGTGAGGGGGTTTTTATCTATCCCTTTGCTGTGTAAGAAATTATAAAGGAAGGTGATTTGGAGTATAAAATAACGTGGGAAAAGGTTGATTTCCTATGGGGAAAAGAAAACAAATCCCAAACCAACAAAAAAAAAGGACAACCTCACTTTTGTTTTTAGTTCTTGGATGGCATATAAAGAGAGAAGAACTAACATGAAATGAAATGCTTTTGATACTAATTTTAGAAGCAATATCTCATTCTACCTCACATCTCTGAAAGACTTCAGAGTATTTTGCTCATCTGAGCCACTGTCAAGCAGAATGCATTTCCTTTAGCACTTCCTCTGTCACTTCTTCTAAAATGCACGTTTTTTTATTCTTTTTAGCATGAAATACTTTAAGAATGTTGAATTAGGGTTTATAAATAATTTTTTATCATTCCCGGGTGTACATTTTGATATCTGTATTGATACATATGTGTGGGTCTCCTTTGCAGAATCTGACTAGTTACCATCTGGCAGATACTTGAGTGTTCTTAAGTTAGTTAATTTTTTAAGAAAGCTAAATATCTTTCCTGCATAAATATTCTCTGGCTGTCAAATACTGAATCCAGATATCTTTAAAGTATGCAATACTGAGGTTTGGAGGAGGAGGGTTTAGTTTCACAGAGAACACTGTAATCTGGAAACAAGGTATATTTAAATGAAGGGTCAGTTCTCATTATGCTTTCCTTGCCTGTGACTAGTGAAATATATGCTTAATATTGTATATTCAGATCTTCTATTTCATGAGTAATAGTTTTCTTAATGTCAGTTTGCAATTTTTATCATCCACAGGAGTGATACAGTGGAGTGGTGCTTACAACGAATATTGCAAAGATGTCATTGATACTTCTGACATGGCAATATATGTTCGTTTTGGCACCTTTGTATAATTTATTCTTTGCTCTGTAAAAGTAATTATAGTTTTCTTCATATAATTACTTAATTTCATCAGACAACATTATAGTTCAGTGTTTCTTATTTTCATTATAGAAGGCTCCCCAAGACATTATTTAACAGTCAAATTTGTTATTTGGGGTGCGAATCAGCTCACAGATTAAGAAACCGACATTTAGGTGTCTCATGGGGGTATTTTTGCCTGAGCAGGGCATCTGAACTTCCCATATCATGGGTGCAGATCTGTCTTTGTAGTCAGTGGAGCATGCCTAAAAACATGCAACTTGGCCTCTGTCTCTTTTTTCAGAAAGGGACAGGTTTCCCTTAGCACTCCATCATGTCTGTCAGCCGTTCATAAGAGGTCTTTCATACCTCATCTGACAGTAAACCATGTGTGCATGAACAACTGAGTCAAGTTCCATTGACTTCATTGCCTGTAACAGAAACTTACTCACCTGGTTCTTATGTAGATGCCTAAATATAGGTGGTTTACTTTGCAGATAGAAACTCCCACTGACAGCCTAAGATATCTAAGGCATTGATATGAAGCTGTGAGCTCTGACACATGTAGAGACCCATACCAAAGTGACTGTTGTAGACCAAAGAAAGAGGATACCATAGGGTGTAAAAATGCATTAGATGCTCATTATGGTGAGTGAATCTAGCCATCAGCATATCAGAGTACTGGAGTATTTGTACTTTTCTTTTGACTAGCTTACTTTATATATGAAAATAACACTAAGATTTTAATTTTTAGCTTGTTCACTACAGCAAGACTTGCTCTTCTACAAAAGTACCATTCAAGCACAATATTGAAGAGCAGGCTTCAAATATTTGTAAATACATAAATGATTGACTAACAGATGCTGAGTTTTTACAATACATGCTCCATTTGCATGTGGCGGAAGAAAGATGACATTTAGATTCCATACTTTCTAATTTGAATTATTTTTACTATACCAGTTACATCCTGAACTCGTTAATAAGAAAGTTTGTGACATAGTTTATGCAGTTTTGCATACTCAAGTATAGTTTTAGACGAGTAACATTATAGTTAGTACAACATAAATATGCTTATAGATACCAGTGGAAGAAAGCAAAAATTGCAGAGTTTTTAATTTCTTGACAAGTGAAAAACAATTGACCATAAAATACTTAAGTAGTGTAGGATTAGACCCAAATATGCACTCAGTACTTACTTTTCCATGTTATGGTGGGTAGTCAATCAAATGAACTTGCTAATTCACAGCAAATAAAGAGAACTTGCTTTAATTGACAATCTATGATTGGGTCTGCTAGGAGGCAGAAACATAGTAAATAATTCACATAAAATGCTGTTTGGTTGGTTCAATAAAAAATGAAAATGTCTTGAAAATTCGGTAATTGAGCTCTTAGGCTACTGGATAGAGAATGATGACCAGTTCTGGGCACTGCAGGTGGCTTTTTACTGCCCTCTAGGGACTATGCCACAAACTTTCTTCTTAGCGAGTTCAGGCTGTAACTGGTACAGTAAAAATTACCCAAATTAGAAAATATGGAACCTAGATTTCATCTTTCTTCCCCACATTCAAATGGAACATGCAAGTTTTTACTTCTTGACAAAACAAAGCCAGTATTGAAATAGAAAGAAAAATATTAAATTACTTTACTTGGATAGTTAGGAAAGTTATTGAGTAAAAATATTTAGCTATCATTATTTTATTACTGGGTTTACATAGCAAAGTCAAATAGAGAGATGTAGTGGAAATTGTGTACAGCATTTTAACAGTGTCTACTGTATAATACAGTATATAGAAAATCATAGAGAATCCTGAAAGGAGAAAGGAATGTGTTTTTTACAGAATGAATGATCTCCTGGACATCTGAAGGGACAGAAGAACAGGTGCACTTGTGAATGAGTTCAGACCAGCATTAATCATGTGGATGTTTCAAAGAATAGGATAGAGAAATGTGAAGCAAAGAAGAAAAGTCCACAGAAAAGATATGTGGAGCTGTGAAGCTGAGGAATTTTAATAAGATGTGAGAGGAGATCAGAATGCTGGAAACACTGAGCAAGTGACAGAAGATGATATGCATTTCAAGAATTTTGCATAGCTTGAAGCGGGTGGTTGGAAGGCAAAAGTGAGGCTTTAACATTAAAGGAAAGGACAGCTGCTGTAAAGAGAGAAACTACAGGATTTATTAAGAAGACAACACTGAGAGTAAAGGTTTTAAGTTTTTACTTTTGTTCTTCTTCATTCCTGGATAATAATATGTAGCGCCATCACTTGAAGCTCCAAAACCAAGTGTAAAACTGGGGGGGGGGGAGGTGTTCATAAGAATTGTGGAATCTTCCTAGCAATCACTGTAATGTTTTAAGCAGAGTTGTTGTTAATCTTTTAAGCAGAGTTAAAAGTGTGCTGTAGACTGTATAGACTATTTGAAAAAAAATACATGTTCCTTTTCAAAAATGCATCGTGAAACACTCCTGTTGGGAAATAGTCACTACAGAGAAAAATTGAGTAACATCTATCTCCTGTAACACTTCATCAGTAATGTAGACATGTTTATGATGCAGCTGTGCTGACCTTGCCTTCTTGATAGTCAAGGCAGAGATCATAAACTAGTTATCCAGATTTGGAAATCTTTGAACACATTCAACAAAGTGTATTTCTAATGTGATTAATTTTATAGGAACATAAGGTTGGGAAGGTACTAGAATGCTATTTGGGATTATCCTATGCTATTGTAAGTATTTTGACTCAAATAATTTGTAGTACACTATTAACGTGACACAAATTTTTATCATTGATGGTCTGACCATGACTTAGTAGTTGTATTCCCCACCCAAATACAGTCACAAATAGCTAATTATAATGGGTAGGAACAGGCTTTATTTCTTCAGTCTGTTGTCTTCAAATGGGAAGCGTAATTGTCTCATATGTCCACACATCATCTTAGTATCCTTCTGTAAAAGAAACACCTCAGTCTCCTTTTCTCTAAACTAGACAAACCCAAAGTCCTCAGCCGCTCCTCACAGGACATTTCTTCCAGCCCTGTCATCAGCTTTGTTGCCCTCCTCAGGTTGCTTTTGAGTACCTTCACGTCCTTCTTGAATTGTGGGACCTGGAACAACGTACAGTACTCAAGGTGAGGCCAAGGTGAATGATAAGTTAATAACTTACGCCATAAGTATATTAATACATTTATGTATGCAAGCAGGGGAGAGTTTATGAACATATAAGAAATATTTCAAAAGCTTGATTTAAACTGGTGAGGAAACTCATTGAGACTTAAAATCTAAACACAATAATATGAACAAAAAAGCTGAAGTCTCCAAGAAAAAAAGTGTTACGTGACCATGAGTCTTATAGTCAAGGAAGGGAACAGCTTTTACTAAAGTCCTGTTTTAGTTTCATGGCAAGGTGACATTAGTAAATTATAGAAATTAAAGCAACATATAGCAAATGTGGGAAAAAATACAGCAGTTAATATAATTAGAAGGTTTTGAAAGATGTAAAATGGACAATGTATCAAATAAAGAACTATAAATAGGGTTTGATCTTCCATTAAGGGGTCGGAAGCTCATAAAAGGCTTTAGTTTGAGACCTCAGGTTGAGGTAGGCCCTTTTGCCTAAAGAGCAAAACCAGGAAGCAGAGAAGTTTTCTCTTCAGTTCACGAACTTCAGTCAAAGTTACATTAATTACATAGATTGTGGAGCTTGTAGAGTAAATATCTACCATTGCCATTTGTCCTTTTAACTCCAGTAGGGTGGGATGCTGTCCAGGTCTTGCACTTTGCATAATTTATGAACCAGACAAAGACATTTTCCTTTGGCAAAGCTCCTGTTCAACAATGAAAGATTTCAAAAGCTACCTGTAAATGGGGAATCAACATTGTATAGGTCTTGTTTGTTTGCTTGTTTGTTTAATAAAGTTTGTTTAATAATAAAGTTTGTTTAATAAAGGTTCCACATCATTCATCAGTGACCTGGGATTAAATTAAAACTTGTAGGCAATACAGAGTGCTAGGTAAGTAACAGCAGCACGTGGCAGTTGCAGCAACCTGTTGTACACTGGGTCCACTGAAAATTGTGTTATACCTCTAGAAGCAAGGAATGTAGCCCATACCTATAGAGCTATCATCAGGAGTACACTTGTCAAGTGAACACATAGTTCACAACAAATTTTGAAAGAGATGATGTAATTCTTCAGTCATTAGGTAAGTGTCTCTGGAAGCTTGTGAGTACTAGTCCTAGTTAGGGACTAGCACGGTCAGGGAACTGAACAAGAAAAATAAGAACATTTTTAAGATCTGAAGGGCATGCCCTAAATTGAAAAGCTCAGCTTAAATCTTAATTACAGAATCTGAATACCTTGCTAAGAAGAGGACTTAGGGGTATTTGACCAAGGTTTGGGGTTTATACAGCATTCTCTTAAGAGGTGCTGTATATGACAACTTCAGTCTCTCTCCAGGTCACAAGAAGCATTCCAACAACAGTTAACAAAAAATCTCTGATTGTCTATTTCTGAGCAGATGAAAAAAGGGACAGTAGAGAAGGCTGGTTGCAATATACAATATCAAATTGGCTGGCTAACCCTTCATCCTTAGGCTCCATTTCAAGGACTGCTTCAGAACCTGTGCAATGTTTAGCTGATCCATACAGCAAAAAATTACCATCACCACCTTCTTCTCCAAGAGGTCTGCATTTAAACAAAACAGAGACATTTGCTGTTCTGTCAAGGAGTTTGCAATGAAATAACTGTTTTCTCTCCAAAGCTGTGCTGTCTTTAATCTTTTTTCCAGCTCCTTGAAAAGGTAAATGGAGCTAAATGATTTGTCAGGCCCTCCTGGGCCATTGCCCACATTCTGTTACATTTTAAAGACCTCCATAGATGACAAAATCAAACACAGCAGCTACAAGATGAAACCTCTATGAGAATGCTTGCTGATAGAGCATATTGTCAAAGGAATAATGGCATGTGGATCTCCTGAAATCGTCAAGACTGGAAGCTCTTACAGAAAATATGCCTTAGCTCAACTGAAGATGCCGGTGTAATAACAGGTGACTGAGAAGTAAAGACTTGTATTTGACCGGTAGCCACACTAGGGGTTCCCTTGTTCAACCATAAACTGCATTTATTTGAAATGTACATTAAAATTATGTAGATACCAGTGTAACACACTATGGATAATAACAATAAACGTAAATAAATATCAAACTGGTCATTTCCCTTGCAGCTCAAAACTGGTGGATTTGTAAATGGCTGTTTTTCATGACAGCTTGTACAATTGCACCCTCTCGTGGTGTGCGTAACGCAGACTTTAAATGCCAAAAGTGCAGCTTAGAAATGGAAAGGTATGTAGTAATTTGGATGACAGATTTTCAATAATGGATTTGTTTTCAAGGCAAATTCCCGATAAATCAACAACAGTAACAACTTCAGTTTATAATTTTGACTAGAATAGGCTCAAATATTTTCTTTCTTCATGTCACAGGAGAACATTAGTAATTTGCATCATATTTCTTTGCAATAAGAGTGCAAAAAGCATAACTGTTATACAGAAGGCCATTTGATTATTTTGAGTGTATGTTAAATACTGCAAGGTATCAAACAGAAATGTCTATTTCTCAGCTGCATAATAAATAGCTATATTTTCTCACCTTTACCTGTTTGGCTAGAATACTATGAGTGGATGAATCTCGTTGAAGTTTGTTACATTCCAAATTATGTATGCATCTCTGTCTAGTATTACTAGAAAAGTGATCCTAAGAGTCTACAATACAGAACCTCAGCAAATAGATAGTAGAATTTATTACAGCTAAAATATTCATATTTTCACTTAAATTAATAAAACTGTTAGAATGAAGGCAATAAAACAGGCAAAGTGAGAAATGTTGAAGCCTCCTACAAAAGCCGTGTTAAAATTGCCTTCCAATCTCGAGCCCTTTTTTCTTGCAACTTAGAAGTTCCCCAGTTTAAGCAAGCCAAACGCTACCGCTGTGGGCAGATGGTAGAGAGAACATTGCTACAAAACCTGCCACTCAAAGTGTAACAGATGACTGTAGCTACAGAAAACTGTCCCTTTGTTCATTTTGCTAATGAGTGTCCTCATTGCAGCAGGAGACTGAATAGTTAATTACTTGCAGTTCTTGGGTTCAGCAGATGGTGGAGCTAGAGCTAAAGGTTATCTGAGTAATGGGCAAAGCACAAGTTTGTGAAGAAAATGGCTTTTGTGGGTTTTCCATCCTTTCCTTAAAACAGTAACAGATTATGGGTACACTTATAGCTGGGGTACCGTTTAAAACATAGCCACAGGGGTAATTAAAACCTTTTTGTTTATGGAAAGGTTCTTCTTTGAGCATCAGCTGTTGATGCTCAAATGCAGCCAGAGCAAAGGAGCAAATGCTTAAGCCTATTAAGAGCTGTAACAGTTATTTAAAAGGTCTTTTGAAATTCTGAGTTGGTTTTGCAGTGGTTTAGAGTTGAGCACCGCCAGAGCAGAGTGTTAGCTAATTACTTAAATATTGCGTGTGCTGTTGCCTTAGCACTGCTGTTTTCCCCAGAGTGTGCTCAGCTGTCTGCAGGGTTTGGTAAAAGTTTTCAATAAAAGCACGCACTCATCAGTAATTGCCTCAGAGGATTAATTTCAAATCTGTTGCTGCATAAAGACTGTCTAGAATTCAATGCTCTTGAAGTATTTCATTAGAATTTATTAAAAAATTACATTATTAAAAGTAACGTTTTTGTTACTCATACTTGGTCTTTATGTAAACTGCTACTCTTTCTTTAGTAAAGGAAGGGGAACCACAACCTAGTATGAATTACTTTCCAAAGCACTTGCATTTAACTTACAGGATTTTTTATACAACCAGTGAAAACTCTGTGGCTAAAACTTTATGTGCATTGATAATTTGCTCTGGTAAATTGGAAATCAAAAATGTCTTTTTTGAGAAAAAACAACTAGTTATGGACTAAATTTTATTCACCAATACATTGCAGTTTAAGTTTAGATGACACTTGAAAACCTCAGAATTTTGCTTTTGAAGACCTTTAACATTTTTATTTTGAAGTAATTTTTAAAAAAGAGTTCATATTTTTATCAAGCAAAGCAAATAATATCCTAAATTTTCCTTAGCAAGCAAAGCAACTGCTGCCTGACTCTTGTCTTTTGTGTTAATATTTTAAATGGTTTTGGGAGTTAGTTAATATTCTGGTATTACTATAAAGATCTGTGCCAGCTCTGAAAGCTTTTCTATAATTTTAAAAGAAATATGTGGCAGTAAAATCTAGACAGCCATAAGACAATATATTCAAATGTTTTCAATAGCTTTGAGACCAACAAGAAAAAAAGAGTAGCTGTCCCAATAAGCTTCAGTTGCATAAGAAGTCTTTTCCATAATGGATGTGGCAAGATTTAAACAAAGGACACGCATAATAAAAATGTAAATGAGTTTGCTTTACTAAAACTATAACTTTAAAGTCTTTTGTTGCATGTTATCCTGGAACCTTCTTACAAGGTAATCACTGTTTGCATAGAGATTTAAACCGTAGTCTTCAATAGCATTAAACCCCTGCACGGTCTATGTGTGACAGGCATGCAAAGCCATGTTAATGTTCAGAATATGAATTGCCTCTGGGTGGCTCCGACACCAAGTAGAAAACCAACTGTGTTGATATCAGAAGGCCTGATGGACTCCATGCGGCTCCCAGCCTGAAAACTTCACCGCTTTGACATGTGATGTGCTCCTCATGACACTGGCAGCACTGTCACTGAGAAATGGCACAAAGGCAACAAGCCCCCCTCCTTAGCCATGCACTTTGCAACCCCCTGGTGTTGCCTGTCCACAGTCTCTCCTGCCTGCCTAGTTACGGACAGCACTTCATAAACACGGGGGGAAGTGTGGGTGGATAGGCCCCAGCTGCCTTCCTGGACACAGCCTCCATAATAAATTGACCTGAATGATGAGGGCACACAAACAGTATGATATGCATTATTCCTGTCAATAAAACGTCCCCATGTGTTATGGTCTTTGTATATAATGTACTGCAGCCTTTCTTCTAGTGGGGACCTATTTAGAGTCTTGACTTTTTTCTATTCATAATATGACTCTGTAATAGAATTCAGAAATTATATGATACTGTGTTGTATAATATTATACCAGTGCAGCATATGTAAATCCCTGATTCCTTACTTACAAATTCAAGGCATCGCAATCTTTCAGGTTGTCTTTGAAGATGATGACCATGGAAAAAAATAACGCTTGAAAAAGAGAATGAGGATTTCAAATAAGAGGTTTTTAAACTGCACAATGAGATTTCTCATCTCAAAAATGCTCTGAAATGCTCAGAAAAGGAAAAATTCCTATTAGGTAAAACTTTAAGCCGATGTTAGAGCAAGATGATTACTTTACATGCAGCATGGAAGAAGTGTCACTAAAGTCAGAATTGTTAACACACTTCAGAAGGATGGTGACTTATATCTGGCCTGTGGTTTTTTTCTGGTATTGAATGCTAATTTTCTATGTATTTGTGGAGAAATTCATACATATTTATTCTAATTTTAATGCATATATTTACATATTTTTAATTTATGACAAAGGAATATTTGCTGAGGCTTTTGGGACTTCTAATACTGCCTAGCAAAGTGGCTAGAGTTCATATTTTGTGACAGATACATGCTGTAAACTTACTGAAATACAAAAGTGTCTTATGTAAATAGTTATATTTTTAATTGATGTTCTACTATTTTATCTTAAGGGAGCTGTGTTAAAAGCAGCTCTCTCTCTAGAGCAGTGTTCAAGCTTCCACATAGTGTCTGAATGTGCATTTCTTCATATATTTAATTTTGTGTTTCTGTGAAAGTTTCTAACACAATCAGTTTCTCTCCAATAAGATGTTACTACTTTTCATACCTCTGCTATATTACAGCTCTTTAAAGGAATTTTTTTCCTGTTAAGTAACAATGTACAGTCTTTACCTGCAGGTTACATCTCATAGTCTCATATTCTCATTTCACTCATTGCCAGAGTAAAATATTTAATGGGGGACTGGAAACTACAGCAATAGAGTAGAATCTGGCTGTTTAGCTTTGTTGTGTTCACATAGATTAGACCTGGTATCACCTTTAGCAGTAAGCAAGATGAATTTGACTCAGGCGATATTCCCGATTCCTGTTTACCATCCGATTCAATACTGCTTCTTATCTTTTGGTAGTTTTGTATGAGCAATAAAGAACCACCTGCTAAACCACTTTGTATTGGCTGTGACTAACAGCAAGGATGTCTAGAGTAAGTATTAATGAAAAGCTGTGGGTACTCAGTCACACTTGGCTCTTGAACTTACTTCATCTCTATCTGACCAGCCAGCTGAACAGCAGGAAGAAGGCTGTGAATGTCAAGGGCAGTGGCGAAGGTCATAGTTCTGCAGGACTCTCATCCCTGGTGCATTCCGCTGTGTTTAGAGACTGACCTGAAGGAAACACTTCGAATACATTAATGTAGGCATGTAATTTAATGGGTTTTCTCTTTTCCCTCCTGTTTCCAGATAAGCAAGTTCAAAGAATGTGATCAAAAATGGAAACAGATGAGCAAATTCCTCAAAGGGTACTGTATTTTTTACTTTTATAATCTATGCTCTTGGCAGAACAGTAACGAGCTTGGGCTGTTGGTATAGTCCCAGTAATGGCTGACTGTAACTTGAATTATGTTACATTTTGCTTTATGGTAGTATAACTCACTGTAGAGGAATAATGAATTGGTATTCCTTTAATGAGTATCATGATTGTGATTTTCTCATCCTGCCATATTTCATAATGTTGTTAAGACAGTGAAAATTCTGAACCTCAATAAACTACAGTAAAATGATTGAATACTTTTATAAAAAAAGTAACACATTTACTTCAAAAAAGGTAAGCTTTTGAAGGCAGGGAAAGATTTGTGTAGGTGAATACCCAGTAACTTCAAAAAAGAAAATGGCTATTTTTTTGTAACTTATGACTTGTTAAATATTCCACTAGTTCTGGATAGAGCTGTTAGTATTCATGAATTATTATTTATATGCTATCTGAGCAAAACAATAACTGACCAAGATATGAAAGTCAATGTTTTAAAAAGCTTGCCAGTACCAATGTTTGTTAATTACTAAATGATGTCAGCAAAAGATTGACAGCTCTCAGTGTTTTCCCAGTATAACATCTAGATACCTTTCCAGTGGGCTTCCTACCTTGTGATAGTTCTTGAAGGACTTTTTTCTACAGTGCATATATAGTTCTCATCCTGAACAGTAAGAAATAGACACAGAACCTCTGCCTATAAAAAATATCCCTTCTGTAAAACATTTCGAAAATGTATTGTAGATAACTCACTTCTTTGCGGTGAAATACAAGGGAAATAGTGGTACTTCTATATGCTGATTCCATGACCACTAAATTCTCATGTAAATTCATATTTAAAAAAAAAAAAATTGTGGGGACTGAGGCATTGGATTTCTAAAATCATTCCTTTCATTGCCTTTACTTGTGACCTCAGGTGTATCTCTTTTCTATGACCAAGTTTCACACTCTGAAAATAGTGATAACTACTCATCTTTACAGGCGCATTGAAAGGGTGAGTTAAGAAATCCAAAATCAGAAGTGGCATATTAATTGATCTGTTGAATGCACTAGCCTATCAAAGAAGGGATGTGTCTTCTGTTAGTTTTTCTCTTTTTCTGTCTAGGCCTGACAGTGCTCAGGAATCCCACTTAGGTTTCCAGTCTCTTTATGCTGGAAAGAAAGGGCCAGTCATCTGTTCCTGTACTGAACGTTTCTTCTTAGTTCATTTGCAAAGTCCAAAGAATATTTTTAGTAGTACTTTTTTTCATCCTGTCACACACAGGAATTTTTTTCTGAAAAGTTACTCTGTATTTTCCTTTCTTTCCCTTCATCTCCACACAATGGAAGATGTTACATCTAGTATCTTCCCACAGATATGACCTTGGTCTGTGGATCTCAGCAGCAGCATAGGAACTCTTTTCTGTATGCCTCTCACGTGACTGGGAAGCACTACGTTTGTGTAAATTTGGGTCACACACCTTCCTCCCAGTCCACCTCCAGTACAGCTACCCATACAGGTAGCCCTTCACGGTCACTGCACCATGTGTCAAGTGAGCTAAACTGTAAGTACTGCAGTGCTGTGAGAAATCTTCGGTGCAGTCCTTCCTTTCTCACTATAATTCTGATAATGAAACTAATTAGATTTCCATTCCCATAAGAAAAACTACAATTCTGGAAAATTAACTACATTGATTCAAGTTTCTGACTATCTCCCTCTCCCCCACCTCTTTGCTGAAGTATCTTTGAAAGATATTCTCTTGATAGCCAGGATGTGCAGAAAATCTCCTCTGGTTAAAAAGCTTTGATCTTTAAAAAGAGGAGCCGAGCATGAAGGCACACACTGCTGTAGTGCCCAGCAGTTTGACATTTCACTCCAGAAAGGGAGCTCACAAAGCTGGTACAGTATCCAATGAACAGTGCTTATGGAAAAGTCAACACTTAAAACCAGGATTCAAAGCAAACACAATCAGTACTGAGTAATGATGAAACATGTTGGAAGCGCTGTCTCTTAACTGGCCTAACCGTAAGTTATCAGATGATTTCTTGTAGCTGGGACTCAGAGCCTGGGTCTTCCTCTTGTGCCCAGGCAGCCAAGCTGTACACTAGCTGTGGGCAATTGCCTCTCTAATTTCTCTTAAAGCACCATAAGAGATGACAAGGACTGATGTTTTCTTAAGTACTGGAGCACTTGCCCAGGGTTCTCATCACGGAACCTGAGGACCTTTGAACCCATAGCTCCGTATACCAATGACTTAACTGCTAGATTGTACTGTGTTCTGGTGGGAAAATATTCTCTTTAAAGCTGGATACGGGGAGAGCAAGTACAGAAGAGCCATAATCCCTGCGCTACATGTTAGGATACTCAGCATAGAGGAAGGGACTTTTCTATAGGTTTGCTCTTTCTTTCTTCACATTTCTTCTGTGTATTTTTGCTTAGGTTTTAGGGGGAGGGTATTTTGTGTATTGTTTTCTTGTAATTCATAGGCTAATGTAAAATGCATAAATGATGTAGCAAGTCAAAACACAATGTTGTCCCTTTCTCATGCAGTCACAGCTTTGGTATGTCATCAAGCTCATGCATGAGTATTTTGTATCTAGTCTCATGAATTTCATATTCTTTGTGTCCAATGGCACAGCTTGATCAGAGCTGGTGGCTTATTCTCATCATAGAGGGGTAGTTAGGCTACTTTTCCATGACTTGAGATATTGTAATCAAGCCCCATAAAACTCCCAGCGGCATACAATGTCAGCTGCCCTGATTTGTGGCTGAGCATTCTAGCATCTAGGTTATTATGCTGAAGGGGAGCATTTCTCCATTTTTATGAAAGAAAAAGAATGTCAGTCTTGCACTCAACATTGTCTGCCTTTAAATATGTTCAAAATGCAAATTTGGTGAGTAGCAAACTCTGCTCCTGGTGACACTGAGAAATATAGATGTTTAACTTACAAGTCCCAAGTGACAGTACCTCTGACAGAAGTGCCAGACAGCTCAACCCCAGCAGAACCAAGGAAGCTTTGCCATGCAATGTAACTGTTTCAGAGAGTTTGATTCTGGAACTTCTAAGACTTCTTAAAGAATTCTGCTTTTAGGCACAACCCTTTGTCCTTGGTGAGACAAGATGTGTAATTTGCCTGACAATGTTTGTCTCATGCGGATGATATAGATGTCTCCTGATCTTTCTACAGATTTACAACACAACAGTGCAGTTGCTGTTCCAAACTGCCACTGCTGTTTGACTGTAACAGCTTTCCACAAATATTCACGTTTCTGAGAGTTTAAGTCATTAAGTCTCTGTTTCTAATGTTTTCGTCATCTTCCCACCTCCTGTGACATCACACTCTACTTTGCTTATGTCTAAAGAACTTCATATGGGTGACTTTTGTGACATTATTAAACTCCACATAAAAGCATCTATCATCTCTAAGTGAACACATCTATCTGTTACCAATCATAATACAAAAATGTGTATGTTCACATGTAGTTTCTTGATCAGAGAGACTGTACTTAGAAAATCCTTTCTGCTTGTAATACAAAATCACCATCAATTCTCATATTTATATTTTAGTCGATTGAAATTCATGAACAAATGAAGGCAGAACTTCAAACTGAAACACCTGTACTTAAAAATCTGGTCAGATTCGTGTACATTGTTTTATGTAAACCACCACTTATTGCAAATGTAATAAAATACACAAAACCTTTTAAATATAACATAGGTGGAATAAACTTGGGGTTTAAGTAGGAAGTTGCTTTACATGTAAAAAAAAGATAGCAAAAATGCTTTACAGTCGTACTTTGTTCTTACAGGATATTTTACAGATGTCAACAATGCCACTAGAAAGATTTGATTTTAAAACTTTTTTTTTTTTAGAAGGGCTTGTTAAATATTTAATAAATGCAACATTATCTGAAAGGATTTGCTGCTGCTGTTTACAAATGTCATAGTCAAGGATGCAGAGTTTTGTCTTAAAATATTTTTGTATTCTGCATTAGTCTCATAAGAACACTGCCTTTTATTTTCTTTTTACATGATCCAGGAACTTTCCAGACGGCTGGTCCTTTATTTTACCGTTTGACTTTTTTTTTTACTCCAAGCCTGATTTCGTACTGGCTTTCACACTGATCACCACTAGTATGTCTTTGTTACAGTAAACTGACTGGGTTTATTATAATAAAAAATAAAACACAGCTTGACTTGCAATCTAAATGTGCTGGAAAAGAATATGATACTGTTTCGAAGAGAAAAGGTTGTGAATAGAAAATCAGTACCACTTCAGTTATTTAAACATTTGCTTTTCTGCAGCTTGTCAAACTTTGTGCCAAGTCATAGCTGCTTTACTTTGTTTTGTTAATCTCAGCACCATGTGTCTTGGGCTTTTTTAATAGGGGGCCAGTCCTGCAGCCCTTACTCAGTTTTCAGTTTCAGTGAGGCTGGGTAAATACTGTAGGACTGCATCTTTTGAAAATCAGAGGGGGGGGAAAAAAAACAAACCCAAAACCAAAATATAGTGTTATAAAGTAGGTCTTTGAAATCAGTTTGTGAAAACTAAAAATCTACAAAATGTTGCCTACTAAATACATTTTAATCAGCACCTTCAAAATGAAAATGGTTTCTAATTTGCATCACATTTTAGGAAAATTTCTTTAACATGAAGATGTAAGCAGGACTGGTTTGGAATTAGGAAACTGTAAATAAAGGATTTTAAAATTTGATTGTCTAAATTTAGGCCAGAGTCTAGACTTTGCTCTGTCAAGGAAAATCTCTGGGGACAAAATGTGCCAGCAGAGAATCCTTAAATACTTAATACTTAAGCTAATACTTAAACTTCCGCTCTGATTTGTGTATTTACCAAAAGCATTTGAAGGCATTATGATAAGATGATATAACTGAGGGTTGATTTGGCTTCATGGTCTGTTTCTGAACTGATGCATAGCATGAAGACAACTCAGGCAGACTTCTGGATCATAGCTGAAGCACCTAGAATTATTTTAAGTCACAATTTGAATTGTGATAGTTCTAGAAATCCCAGAGGGATCTTTAACATCAAAGCTTAAGTAGTCAGGTTTGTGATATCCTTAATGTATGCAAACAAATCTATGTATTAGAAAGCTTTTATTAATTCAGGAGAAAAATAAGTTTTCGATTATTTTTTTTTAATAAATACTGATTATCAGAAATGTTTACTTCTTTTTATTATTATTCCAGAATTTATTCCAATTTTTACCTAGAAATGCTTCATCTGAGGAGAACTTCTTGGATGAACTGGGTAACCTTTCTTTGCGCAGATGTAGTTAACAGTCTGAATTTTGTGGCTTTAACTTTTCACTGCATATTATCAAACAAACGAAAGAAATACAGCAGTAATGAAGGTAAGGTAAGTCAGAGCAGTAATGTGCACACTGAATAACATTGAAAGTGGAATGCTTATCTAGTACATAGCAAAGAAGGAGTAGACTTGGTGACAGCTCAGATGCTTTGCTCGTTGAGACTTCTTACTGGTACTCTGAGTGCATACAAATGTGGAAATGAAAGATGGACAAGCAAGAGAATAAAAACACCCTAAGTACACAGTGCTGAAGAGAAAGAGGAATTTTTGCACTGAATGTAAAAAGTAATTTATAAGTAAGATTGAACCTAAAAATATAAATCCGGTGACATACGATTGGAATAAAACATCTGTGCTCTCACAAGATCTTCTTGAAGTTTTAACAAGTTTTAAAGCAACTACATGAAGACTGTTACATAAATGTAATAGCTGCAATTTTCATACAATTCTACGAACTTTTATTTTCTGACAATAAATAAGAATGCTACTGGTATAAAATGACATTTCCTAATGGTTTAAGTTTTGGGAAATGTACCAATGTTAGATGAAAATAAACAATTACAAAACAGAATCAATAGCAAAGTAGCCAAAGTTGAATCAATAATAAAAACCTGGAATAAATATTAGGGGGGAAAACATTGATTGATTAAATGTTCTCCTTTTGTCATCTTTAATGATTTCATGAATATTCAGTTTCATCTCATTGTCTAAACAACATTGTTGCTTTTCCATCATTCCAGTAGTACAGATTTCTGAGCAATGATGGGCAGTAACAGAGAAGCAACAGGCTTTGTTAAAACTCAGTACAAGCCAAGGACTTGCTGTCACTTTCTAATGTTGTTGACAGTCCCAGCTTATTTCAATAGAGTTTTCAAAGAAGAAGTGTAAGTATTTTTCTCTCTAGTTATTATGTCCCCAGATGGTGAACTGAAAGACAGTTTTTCACGGCCATAGGTCAAAGTGTGAATACAATTAGCTTCAAATCTGCAAAAAGTCATATGCCTTTTGAAAATAATACCATTATAGATTATCTCTTAGTTTCTCATTTTTATACAATTTTTCAATAAACGATAATGCTGGTTAATATTAGACTTTTCCTAAATTTTAGGCCTATCGTTTTGTTCATATTTCTTGGTGGTTGCTTTCAGCAGCAGAAGATGAAGAGAGAAGCTGCCAAGTCAAAAATGTGAAGTGTCCTGGGTGTGGTACAGGAAAAGTATGCAATTTACTTTGTTTCTGAAGTAAAATATAGATTTATTAGCTAATATTACAAAGTTCTGTGCTCATGTTATACCTCTATTTTATATTTTTTTAGTCTTGTTTATCACATTCCACTTGTTTCTCTTAAACTTACGTTTGTGTTTTAACAGTATTTTAAACTTTGATGTTTATTCTAACAGTAACAAAACACTTTGCTTACACTGTACTAGTAACAGGCTACTTTCACTGCAGCTATACTTTTTTAAACAGCGCTTTTTCCCCATTTAACCTAACTGGAGTTCAGTAACATCACTACTAGACTAGACCCTTATCTTCTACTCACCACCCCTTTGAACTGAAAAGTGTACTCCGTGTTCCCTGCCCTTTAATCTAGAGAGAATGAGCATGGCCTATCGAAGGACATGATGTTTAACAGCTGTAATTATTAGGTAAGCCTAAATCTGGGTTTGTTCAGCTGAAATCAATTCAACTGACAAGGTAGGAGTCTGATGGAAGAAATCCCTTTATTACTATTGTACCTCATAAATTGCTAAAAAAACAAGAAAAGCCCACAAAAACATTTAAACAATAGACACTCAATACTAAATTTGTCCACAGGCAGCAATGCTTTACCAAAAAAATACAATTTATATCAATCACAGAGACATAATACCAAGATGCTTGTGGTTTGACATAATACCTACATATCTCAAGACTAAAAGCAGCACAAATTCTACTTCAAGCATATGTCATAGTGTAGCCAGAGACCAACAGCTTACTGTGCTACAACAGTGTCTTCGCACAGCAAGTTTAAAGGTAGTCCAGGTATTTAATAGACTTATTTCCAAAGCTTAAACTGAGAATCATGTTTATCCACATGGGAAAAATATTTCCTGTGCTTCATCACGATTAACTAAGTCGGATGTGATCCTCAAGGAACTGTGGAAATAGAACTTAAATTCTGTTAGGGCATTTGGGTAAAGCTGGCATCTGAGTTAGTAACTGTCAGGAAAATCCTGTGTGGGTCCTAAGTGACACTAGGAGGCTCTTGAGAAATTACTAAGATACTTGACATGCAGGTCCTCTGGTTCCTCTGTGGTTCTATACTTGATATGAGGCATGGTTGGTTATTCTTGCAAACATATGCACTTAAGTGGTCCCAGCCTTCAAGGAACAATATGTGCATTATAATTACATACAGCTGAAGGAAATCTGACAGACAGCTAAATATATATAAAGAGATATTACTGCATTGTAGCTGTCAGTACTTAGGATATTATGAAATCATTGAATTCTCCTGAAAATAAGGATTGTTGCAAAACAAGAAATGTTACTGGAATATAGAAGAGTCTGCAAATAAAGTATACGTGAATACATAAATAAATTTTAAAATGGTTTTGACACTTACTGTAATTTTCAAAAGCCCATAGTGATCTATCTCCCAAACACTTCAAAATATGCCCAGGATCAAGTAAATGTACTAACTCCACAAAGCAGTGAAAAATTCAAGGAATTAATTTGTCCTTCATGAAACTCTAGTTTCATTTAAAATACCATGGGAGGGGGTTCCAGTGGCAGTGTCCTAACTAATTTTATAAGAAAATTATATGTCCTTTTGTTATTCTTGATGTTTAGGGGATAACTCTCCATTTATGCTTTTCTTTTTTCATGCTGAATGATCAAAACCACTTCTTTGATTTATGGAGAGAAAGTGTGGTCTGCTTTACATAAGTCATCCTCTCTTTCCAAAAACGTACTCTTGTAATTCCTTCTATACACTTGCCAACTTTAGAATCCTTTAGATAAAGAACAGATGAGACTAATAAGGAAAAATCTTAACATTTTAATAACATTTGAAGGTTTTCCTTTGAAATTTGTGCTTTCTTCCTTCGTAAGAATGATTATCACTTAGGAGTCTGTAACCAGTTTCCATTAGATATTTGAACTATCTAAAAACTCACTGTACCAGGAGGTTCCAAATGTGACCATAATCAAATAAAAACGTAATTTTTCAACTGTACCGACTACTACAGCCTGTCATTTACCAGAGGTGTGGGGACAGTTAAACTGTGGATTTCTCTTCTGCTATTAATTATATTTTAATCATTTCAGAAAATAATTGCCTGTAAAATGTGTATTTATGTTTGTTGACATTCTTTAACTTTTGCAGAATATTTTTATAATATCAAAATAAATGTAGTGAACCATTATAAGAAGAAAGGATTTTTTTTTGTTTGTTTGTTTTATTATCTTTGGGGTTAGATAGAATTTAGGTTTTACAACGATTTATTTGAGTAAAGGGTTGATGATATCCCTGATCTTTCAAAACTTCAAATAATAGGAAAAAAGAAGTCAGTGCTTAGAAGTTAATATCTAAATCAATGTATTAATCAGTCTTACTTTTTGAAGCTGGATTTCCTTCAACAGTTATTTGACATATCCTATTAATCACAGTTAGATTTGGAAATCTATGGCATGTGGTGAGAACAAGCCATATGCTGAGATAAACTGAACTGAAGCACATCTAGGTTAGCTGAAATATGTATGATGTTTGAAAGTGGCATTTGATTGTATTAAGACAAAAAATTTGTATACTGTTAGTAATTACATTGCTTTGGCACTTACCCAAATCTCTACTTGCCCTAATGCTTTAATAATTACATTATTAATATTAATAATACAGTAAAATCTCAGAGACAACAACATAAAATTTCAATCTCAGTATCAACAATGAAAAACTTCAACAGAAATTCAGCCCCTATACTACCTTCAAAACCTTTTCTTTCCCTTTAAGGACAGATCTTTTTATCTCTTTCATTCTATTATAACTTGATAAAATAAAAAATTCAGTTTTCCACTATTCCATTAGGTATAATTTTTGTGGGTTTTTTCCCCCCCTTGCTTTTTTAAGTATTTTGTGAATTTTCCTGTTATAATTATGTCAAAAATCCACTCTGCATTGACCAAGTCTGTACGTGTCTGAATATAGCTGAGGAGCTCCAACCTGGACTAGTGGGAGGTGTTCCTGCCCATGGTAGGGGGTTTGGAACTGTATGATCTTTAAGGTACTTTCTAACCCAAACAACACTATGATTCTATGAAGAGAAGGAGCCCTTTCATTTATAGTTCCACCTTTAAAATGACCTGGCCTAGTTCTTCTCGTATTAGAAATATTTTGAGGAGTTTGAAGCACGGGTTTGGTTTTCCTGTGTTCCTTTAATACCTGATTCTCCCATCTATCATTATCCTTCACTGTATACTATTTTTGACCAATTTGCTGCTGCTATTTCCCAATCTTTTTTCTTTCTATTAGCTGAATTTCTGGGAATATCCCATCAGTAACACCCCGAGTTCTGTTACGTTACTAGTGCTCATACTATTGTTCTTTCTAATGCCTACAACCCTTCATAATTCCTATTATCAAAGATAATAGGATTTTGACCTTGTGAATTCAAAATTAATTTATTGGAGCTGTGTGGTTTTGTATTGATACTGGTCAATACTGTATTGATCCTGCAAGAGAGTGCATGAATCCTTCTCCTCCTTAATGCACCCTTCTAAAAAGAGCAAAGAATATTTATTCCTTTCAGTCTTTTAAACAAGAAGATAAATGCACAGACTTGACCACCCCTCATTGGCCTCCACACAGGGCACATGAGGATGTCCAGGCCTAACCTGACATCCTTCCCATAGCTCTACAGCCCTGGGAGGACGGCTCTTCTCAGAAACCACATAGACTCTGGCACAGCCTGAGGTGCTTTCAAGATACAATCTGCTGTTAATGAGTAAAACACTAAGTGATACTGTAAGGTTCTGCTGTACAGCCTTTCTAATTTTGAATGTGGGTTTGAAGAAGCACACAATAGCACATTCAATAAAGCTCAACTGCTTTTCAATTACTATCCAATTACTATTAAGTACACATATGGTGCTAGCTGATATTTTACTCGGTGTTTGTACTGTAGCAGATTTGGTTGTGTAATTTTGTTTTGTAGATCGAGCACCAGACACTTGCATTCACCTCTAGAAATTTTTATGTATCTAGATAGGGTTTATATTTACACTGGGAAGTCCATTTTGTTATAAATCAAGATTTTGTAAATAACAGGATATCCATTTATTCTCTGTTTCAGCGGTACCTGGTGACTGCATACAGCACTGTAGATAAAATTGGAGATACATGCAATAAGAAATTTATTATTCTGTGTTTATTACAGAAACAGGAGGCTAGAGGTGGGAAAGTATCTTAGATCATTCTAACTAGTCCCATCAATGGGGAAGATTTTTCATATTGAGTGCTTTTCCTTCTTTTCTTCATTTAAAGCAAATATCCAATGTCATGACGGAAAGGGTATAACTGAGCAGAAATAATGTTACAGGTAATAAAATTGTCACAGTTCCCCTGACATCTATTTCACAGTCTCATGTCACCCAATTTCATTCTGTTTTCTAACTACCTTAAATTCATCCCTTAACTCCTAATAATCGGTACACATTGAATGGTTTTATTCCTCAGTGTTCTTGAAATTCCCCAACATGGAAGATTCCCAGTCAGGTCACAGTATCTGATATTTATGACACTCTTCTATATTAGATGTAAAATGAAAACCTATCAAGCCCTCTGAGCAAGTCTATAAAGCCATTGTAACTTCATTCATCCCCAGGCCTTCATGGCTGTTCAGCAAGCAGTGTTTAATTTTAGAACCTTTGGGGCAATTAGGAGTCTTTTTGAGGGTGAAATCTAATCATATTTCAAAATACAATAGTAATATTTTCAGTAGTATGAGTCACTTTATGTACTGAGTAGGATACACTGTATTTCAAACTTGCATCTTTTAAGATGAAAATGGGATTGGGAGAAGGGGTAGATGTTACCAAAAGACTAGTTGCAGGATGCTTTTTCCTACTGAGTAAATTAGAGTTCTAATGTCTGAAAGCTAAGTGTGTTTCAACAGCGGATGAAAAGCTTAGTGAACATGAAGAACTGTGGTTATTGGATTCTGGCCACGCTTAATTTGCTAAAATTTAAGTATGTTTTTTATTACATATCTGAAATACCTGCAAGGTCTTCCCTGAAATGCAATCCTTATAATCACCATGCTAATATGTAACATCCCAAGTTCCGCTACAGTGGAGCTCGACTTCCTTACCAAAGTTAAATTTGGGAATCCTGTTCAGTAGGATTCTTATTTTTATTTCCAGACTTTATTTGCAAAGCATAGATCAAGGTTCAGTTCTTTTACATTGCCTGAGGTACTGAGGTGTTGTAACCATGCTGAAACACTAGCTAAGCAATTACTTCCTCTGCCAAATAATGTGGTTAGAATTCACCTGTACTAAGAGGTGTATCAAGAAAACTTATGTAATGAAATCTGGTATTTTTGCAAAGTGTTCATTTGCAAATAACATGCTCTTGTAATTCCTGTTACATAAAAGCTTATATAAGGAGATAAATATATAGTTATGTGCTGGGAACACTTCATTAATGACACAGGGAAAGGATTTCCTGTAGAACAGATGGCCTTCGTAGTGTTAACCAAACTGTTCATCTAAACCAGCATTGTCTGGAACCTAATGCCCTCAGGCAAGGATCCGACCCAGTTGTGGAGAGGCACCATGCAATCACAACAGATGGTCATGTGTTGAGGCAGTCCAAAGACCATGCATGTGTACCAAGGGTGCTTGTTGAGAGCTGAAACTCACGGTGGAGAATAGTCAGTAGGCTTATGGCTATGGGCTGTCCTAATCTGAACATCAGTGTAAAAAAATGAAGGCACATGAGAATTTAAACTGAGTGGAAGGAATACAGTGATAGTTTCTTAGCCCTTCACCTGAGTTTCATTGGTTAGATCAATAGGAGGCAGAAACTTGTTTCATTAGCTTCAGCTTAAAGAGGGTATAAAGTTTAGTCCGTCATTCTGCAGTGAGTTGAATGAGTGACAGTAATAAATACATTTCCAGCTTTTGAAAAACAAAAATTTAAATGCACTCCTGGTTGTTGCATTTGTGGTTAGTGTTTCTTATCACTTTTGTATATAAAACTCAAATGAGGCCTGGCTGAGGTTTTAAAGCTGAAAGATATGAAATACAGTTTAAATAGCAAGGGCTTTTCTGATCAAGAGATTGAACAAGATCCCTGTATTGAAATTATGCTTCTATCAGCTGGAGATGCTCTTGAAAAGGGGCAATAATCTCAATTATCTTCAAAAGTTGAATTCTAAACCAGCTTATGATTGCTTTCCACATTTGCAAGGAGATTTGCTCTTCTTTTCAGCTTGGAAATTGTTACCATTATGCTAACATAATGGTAGCAATAGACATTTATGGGGCAGCTTTATCCCAGGACCTTACAGATTTTTTCATGACATTTCCATAAGAGAAACAGAAATCAGTTTTGAAGAAGGAAGAATGAAGATCCAGTCATGCAAGCTGTGTCTAATCCATATTGCATGGGTGTTCCATGAACACCTGCAAGGGTACTTCCATCCAATCATGAGTCATAGAGACTGGAAATGTGCCACAGCTCCCTTCTAGTCTGTGTATCTGGATTTTCCTCTTGCATTTGACATGGGACTGATTTGAGTAAGGGCATCTGCACAAAAGCAAAGATTCGGAAGCGTTCCTGGATCTCAGTATGGACAATCATGAAAATCAGAGTTAGGTCTGAGTCAGGAGTTCTATTCATTGCTCTAATCACTTGACCATATACTTTTCACACACTACTGGTTTTGCCACAGGGAATTTGTGGTGATTGGCCTTGACTTCTCGTCCATTTAATGCAATGGCAATTTTACCATTGCTATCAGTAAGATGAGGTTCAGACAACTCTACGTAGGACAAGATTGCATTTAATTATCCACAGTGCTGGTTTTATTATAGTTGCCAGAACTTTGCCTGTCACAATCCTTAGAAACAAAACCAAAAATATGAGCTGACTTTGACCTACTGACTTAGGCTATAAAACCTTTCCATTTTAAACAGGATGCTGAAACTATCCAAAGGCCCAATCATGAAAACTCATCCCAAGAGTAGCTCTGTGTATGAGCAAAACATCATGTTTGGTTTTGCATAGCTGGAAAAAAATAATGAATGTTTTACTTACTTTCATATAACATATGTAGTACCTGAGCAGCAAGCTGCTGACAGATCCCTGACTGCTGGAAAAGGTCGGGAAAGGCAAACCACAGAATAGTAGTGGCCAAAATTGTGAAGATGTGCTTTGGAGAGATTTAAGAAACCTCTATTTCTTAAATAAATTTAACTACTTCTCTTGACACTTTTTTTTCTACCTTAGAAAGGAAGCTGAGCAAAGTAAAGAGAAATCACAGATTCTACAGATCAGGGTTAGTGTTATTGAATCAATTGCAGTGATAAAATACTGCAGGCCCATAGATTTTGCAAATTGTGTTATACGGTTATATACATTATTCAGTTATGTAGTTGTTAGCATTTGTAATAGCTAGGTTTAGAAGGTTGGAATTAAATATTAATGGACTGAATAACATATTGTTAACCTAATAATGATAAACACTTCAGACAATTAATTTTGTACAGTTGTGTACAAATAGTGCTCAGTTCTTAAAAACAAAACTTGTTTTGTGTGCTGTTAGACTACATTTTCTGTAATGTCTTTCTTATGGCAGTCTTGAATGAGATTTTAAGCTGTTAATACTCTTTTTTAGCCTGTTTGCTTCTTTTGTCTTCTTTCCTAATGCCCCTCTTTCCCAGAATTGTTTTTCATCTCCTATTTCATACTTTACCATTTTCTGTCACTACACTTTCTCTATCCCAGAATCACAGTCATTGCTTTCTTCTGTTTTTCATGTGATGGCAGTTCTTTGTGCAGTTTTCTCCTCTGCTCTATCCATCCTCTCCAGAATCTTAACTTTCCTTCTCTATATACTGAAACATTTTAGCTAAAAAATGCTGATTGTCCAAACGCACAAATTCACTTGAACCATTGAATTTAATGAACTAGCAAAAGAACATGGAGGCTCCCACGGAGCTCTGCTCAGTCACAGAGACTGGCTGAGAACTGCAGCGCTTCTATGTCACACAGCTCCAGCACAACTACTTCAGGGGACAGCTTTCTGATTTGCCATGAATCTGTGGCTGGGATTGAAGACCTTGTGAAGCTATGAATTCCCTTGCTCTAAACCGGGTTCTAGTCTTGCTCATTGAAAAAGCCTTATGTTGTTTCTTGGGCAAGTAGCATTTGGACAGCCAGATGTGCTAGGACTACATCTATACTGACAAATGATTTTTAATATTATAGATACATTTGTCCTTGAGTCTTGGTTCTCTAGCAGCCTCTCTGTGTCTATTGCTTCACTCATGGTCTTTTTTTGGATAGAACAAGCAACCCCTCAGGACAAAACCTTAGAGCAGTTCTGGTGCGGGTTTGTTCCCTATAGGCAGTGCAGATGAGATAGCATGCCCACATAACTCCAGGCCATATCTTAGAACATGCAACGTATGTGTTTGGCACCATGCTATAAAAACAGCTCTCTCATAGGCCATGACATAGCCCAAAGCTATTTTAGGTAGAAAACTACAAAGATTATCTCAAATCCACATATGTGCCCCATGGGAGCCAACCTGGCAAACAATGAATGCAACCAGTGCACTCTGGAGGTCACTAGTACTGAGCAGTGAGGACAAGTTGTGCAGCGTGTCTTATGCCTATGAATTTCTCCCTGCAGCAAAATACTTCAGTAGTGCATATCTTACATAGTGCACTCAGACTGAATTCCACAGCAGGCAAATAAGGTACAAAACTTTGGTAGCCTCCGTTCTAACGAGGGTTATCAGAGCTTCCAGAGTGCCTACTGTGAAATCAGGAACTACAGTCTGAAGGCTCTGGGACAAGATATGGAAGCTGTAGGGGTTGCAGCCACATATAGTTTGCATGTGAGTGTTGTCTGGAATGACAGAATAGTAGAGTCCTAGCAGATGTTAAATGAATTTAATATGTTCTTGGTGGTATCTTTTCCTAATGCTGTAGGGATAAATCAGACAAACTTTAAATTTAGAGAGTCCTGAAGGAATCAATTTAATCATGTAAACATTGTCTTTCATTCTTTCCAGGATTTTTTTCCCCAGAAATTTCAACTTTATTGCAGATTCATCTGGACTGAAAGCAAGTTTTAAAGAACAAAATTTCCCACCAACAGCACATTCTGCTGTACTTCAAACAGCTCTTTTCCTTATATTTTTATCTCCACAACACCAATCAAAGGTGTGGAAATTCAGTAGTTCACATCCTACAAATAGTGAACTGCAATGAAGGCACACCCATCACACAGGATACTCGCTGTATTGTACATTATGCTTGTTTAATTTGATACAATATCTCTAAGGTCAATGGATAGTTGCTCACTAAGTTCAGCATTCATTGAAAAAGGCCCCAACTTATCTTCTCATCTGAAAATGGTGACAATAGACTGTGCTGATAATATAATGGCAGTGTTATCAGTGTTTTCAGTCATAATGCAAGTCTCCATCGAAAAATAAAATTCTATTATTCTTACTAGGTCTACTTTAATGGGTATACACTGTGTTACCTGAATAGGTGGGTACTGGAGGACATTTTAACAGAGACCATTAAAATTATTTGTTTAAATAAGAGATTGATTTGTCATTTTAGATATAGCTAATTGTTACATCATCATAGAAACAGAGACATTTTGATGAAAAGCCAATTAATGGTGAGATATGAATAGACTATATGAACACAGAATCATAGAATGGTTTGTGTTGGAAAGGACCATAAGATCATCTAGTTCCAACCCCTCTGCCATTGGCAGAACACCTCACACTAGACCATGATGCCCAAGGCTCTGTCCACCCTGGCCTTGAACTTTTGATTCATTTCATTCTGACAGTTTATTAAGAACCACACCAATTATTTTCTCATGACAGCATTACTCTCTGGGCAGCAGACATTTGCCTTGAATGTAGCCTGAATCTTGTTATAATTTTATTACACTCATATTTAATATATATATATATAAAATATGTGAGCCCTCTTGTGGCCAAAATATCTTATGAAATCATCAAAGATTGTGTGGGCTGGTGAATGAAGTGCCTGAAAAATATCCAGTGAACATGAAGCATATATTTGTCTAGTTAGCACTTCTGATGTCAGTTCTTTATCATTTTTCATAACAACCGAATTAAGTTTGCCTTGGCATCTTAATTTACTGTTTGTAGCTAAAATGCCTATGAAGTTCTGGTTTTGGAACCAGACACAAACAGGACACAGAACTCCAAAATGTCTAATAACTTCGTCCATGCTGCTGTAATTGCTGTGAAAGGTTCTAGTTAATGTAAAATGGGTTTTGTGGAGATCTTCATTATGATACAGGGTTTTTACTTTAAAACCTTTATATAAAGCAATGATTTGAGTCATATAGGACCAAACATGACAGACAGCCAGAGGTGCCTTTCAGGTGTTACTGAGCTGAAACTAAGCTCTGTGGTGATTTTGAGGAAGAAGAGACATTTCATTGTGAGTTATCACTCATTCGTCACAAATTCAAGGGAAAATGACCCAAACCATCCAAACTACATATTCTTATTTAAGAAAAGCTTTTATCACCTGAGACAATAATTTTCATCCTCTGTGACTTTTTTTTTTTTTTTTGCTTCCCTCCATTAAAAAGGTCTGTTGCTGCATTGTAATACCTTTCTTTGAAAAGAAAGAGGAAAAATTTTACAGCTGTGCAAATTACCTCATGAACTGGGCCTTGAGAAATTAGGCAGTGATATTCATTGATTAGATAAAATAGCAGAACTCTGTGGTTGAAGTGATGGTAAATTTACAGGTAGGAAAATGATGGTATTTTAAACTCAAAATGCGTATTCTGCTCTTCACAGGTTTTCCCACTGCATAAAGTGTGTTACTTTACTCATACATCTAACATAATGGCATTTAAATGTATATATGTCCCTTGTATTGCTGAACGCTTACTGGTTATTTGTTCTAATTTTGCTGATTGATAGTATTTGCTTAATTATTTCCCCTGAGGCCTGAGAAAAATACAAAAATGTACACTTTTTTTTTATTAACTGGCTATTTTACGCTGTGCTGGAGAGTATTGGCTGCAATATCTTAACCTTATTCAGTATCACAGTATTTGCGACACTTGCGTAAAGTTATCTATTTATGACTCAGCTATATATATTTATGTTGAAAAAATGCAAACTATCAACACTTCTGTTAATATTTTCCTGGTTTAATTTGGTCTTATATTTTTGTTTTCTGCTAATTTTATGTCTGTTTATCACCATCTTTTCAGTAGTATGGAAGCAGATTAAAACTGGAGTGTATTTGTTAATTCTTGCTCTATTACGCTGTATCTGTTTTTCTCCTCAAAAACGTAACATACATTCATACCTCAAAAGAAATGCCATATTTACAAATGTACTTGATGTTCATTGTTGGAGTGCATTTTATCATTGCATCCTTGATACAGACTCTCAAGGGAGTCTTTGCAAAGAGTCACTGTAGAATGAACAGAATTAAAGACTTCCAGCACCTATAGAAATTACCCTATAAGAATTACATGCACAGGAACCACACAGGAGTTTGCAGGAAACATGTCAGAGAAGAGGCAAAAATTAGTGCATTTACTGAGGAGAGAAAAAGCCAAACCTCACGTTCATTACTGGTGAGATCACGCAAGTTTCTCATTTTCAAAATATAAATGAATGCAAATATTAACTGGGCAGAGCAACGGGTAATAATCCATAGATACTGATTGATTTCTTTAAATGAGAGGAATTCAGCTGCAGTGTTTTTTGCTCAGCCTTCAATGTTATTTTAAACGGAAGCATCTTAAGATTAAGAGAAGATTAACCACTGATGGTGAAAGTGCTCTGAATTTGAATTCACCTGATTGATTAACAATCATATGAGAGAGGTTGAGGCTACACAGAACTAATATGCTCCACCTATATTTAAGAGTCTTTTATATTTACAACTCTCAAGTGAGTATCAATCATATGTCTGCTTCATCATAGTTATTTTGATATTTTGGAAAGTCAGTTTCAGTTTGATTTTGATTATGTATTGTAAGAATGACAACAGGCTAATGTAGGTTAATTTAATGTGAAAATCTTTTCAGTCTGCATGCGATTAAGGATGAGATGTTTTTTAGAAAAAACCTGTAACGCCAGTTACTAGCACTAAAATAGGAGATCTGTTAGTAAAGAAAAGGTGACTGGTTTATTTTATTTAATGCTTTATTTCTATCAAAAGAAAGCTTTCTAATACAACAAGACACAGAAGCCAGCTCCTGCCATACAACAGCAAAACTATGAAATGGGAAATCCAAGAGGGGCAGATTGTCAAAGCTGGATATGCTCAGCCGCATGCAGCACAATATTGTGTACATAATTTGTGTCTACAAATAGCACGTAAATTGTGCCTTTGCTAGGTAAACATAGCATCCATCTGCAGTATATGAATAAGCCCTAATGATAACATTTTCAATCAATTTGTGAGTTCAGACTCAGACTGTAGGTTGCCTCTTGTAGCCACATGATAGAAGGTAGAGAGACCAGGGACTATGAGGTTGGGCATATTACTCTCTCTGTGGCTTACATTTGTAAGTCCTAACTCATCAAGGACAGCCACCCCTAAAGAGCCATTGGTTCTTCTCTTATGCAAGCGGGTGCAGCAGGCCAGAGTGAAATTAGGGTCTTTCCTTTTTTCCAGGGAAGTTAAACAGGGGAAGATGTATTCTAGTCTAAGTGTAGGACTAGCACAGTCTGCTTACTCCCTGGATCAGGGGAGAGGGCTTTATAAAAACTCTGAGTCCTTTGGGATTTAATTTAAATGTTCTAGATGTCAGAAAGGTCTTCAGTCAATCCTTTGGATAGGCATGGGTTAGCACAACATCACATTGTCTCTGCCTCTGTTCAGTTAGACATTCACTACACTGTGCTTGGAAGAATTTAAGGAAATTGTTTTTGCAAAGCAGAATTGGGAGACAAATGTTTGGAATTCATTTATTGCATGGCAGTTGCCTTAAACAGAAGAATTACTTTAATTCCCTTCATACATGGTTGTATTTTTTGTCCTCTTTTTTGCTGTTCTGACAGCATAGAAAGAATTGCAGGGAGAATGAACAAGAATGGAGCTTGTCAGATTGAAATAATTTTGAGTTTACTATCACTAGCATAATTAATGTTCAAACACAAGTACTTTCCATGGATTTATTTCCCTGATTAAAGTCATATATGCAACTGAGTTCTACATATGCTCAACTCTCAAAGTAAAAGGTGTACAATTCAGGTACAGTCAAGTTAAAATATATTCCCCTAATTTAAGAATGATTATACATTCATGGCAATTCCACATTCAATTAGAGTTAACAAAATGTTACATCCTTTTTAACATCTTTTATTAATGTTGATTTCATCAAACCGTAGAATCATAGAATGTTTTGGGTTGGAGAGAACCTTAAGGATCATCTAGTTCCAACCCCCCTCAGCCATGGGCAGAGACACCTTCTGCTAGAACAGGTTGCTCAGCCTGGCCTTGCAACTTCAGGGATGGGGCAGACACACTTCTCTGGCCAACCTGTGCTACTGTCTCACCACACTCACAATAAATAAATTCTTCCTAGTAGCCCACCTAAATCTCTCATCTGTCAGTTTAAAGCCATTCCCCCTTGCCCTGTTGCTACCTGCCCTTCTCAAAAGCCAGCTTTTTTGTAGCCCCTTTAGGCACTGGAAGCTGCTCTAAGGTCTCCCTGGAGCCTTTTCCTCTCCAGGCTGAAAAAGCCCAACTCTCTCAGCCTGTCTTCATAGCAGAGGTGTTGCAGTACTCTCATTATCCTTGTGAGCCTCCTCTGAACACGCTTCAACAGGCCCTTGTCCCTCTTGTGTTGGCGGCCCCAGAGCTGAATGCAGTAAGGTTTCTCACTTATTATTTTATATGTCTTAAGCTACACTTTCTTGAAATATTTTTAGTATATGATTAGCATGCTACTTACAGGTGGCTTGTCCTGTTTGTGGTGAAAATGATACAAGCAATATGCAGGGATTCAGAGCTAGGTTATATTTGCATTCAAATTTGCTCTGTAACTTCTTTGGGGGTTTTGTTGGTTTTTTTTCCTAAACATAAATATTTACATATTTATCATTAATAATAATGATAATATTTTTGCCAATTTTGTGAAGCATAGGATAAGACTTTCATATATCCAAGAGTCAACATTTATCATTTGCATAATGGAAGATTATTTCAATTGGAGAGTTTCTTAATGTCAGATAATGACTTGCTGTAAACATATACTGAATTTCACATTTCTCTACAGTATGAATTATGATTGTTTACATAAATTTTATATTATTGTTAATTATTTAAATATTTAACATGTCCAAATTTTACATAGCTTTTTTGTTTTCAAAACAATAGCAAGTATTGTTTGAAACATGCAAAAACAAGTATTTGTGAGAAGCATGGCAGCTTCAGTTTTAAAGCCAGCTGCAATATTAAAATAATAATAATAATTAGGTGGCTGCAATTGTAACCATCCGCATAGGAACTGATGTAGCATTGTCCCAGTGGTTAGAAAGGCCAGTGTAAGCCTGATTCATCCAGTCCTAAAATAAATGGGAAGACCAAGATGGTTTAAATAAGAAATGAGTGGGTTTCTAAGGTTATGAACACCACCAGTTGCCTAGCTTGTAAGAGTTTAGTTTGTCTTGCTCCCTTTTAGGCCTAATAGCTCAACCTCAGTGGGTAGATCTTCAGATTACTCCAGGGGATGGAAAATTCTATACACAGTTTTTGAGCACATATGGAATCTTTATGAGAAATGTATGTCACACAACTGGGATTATGGTTTGAAATTTCATTATGTAATGTAATGTAAACAAAGAAGCATATATGATACAATTATTTTTATGACAAAAAATGACAGGGATCCAGGGGCTAACATAGCACCAGAAGTGTCATTACCTCTTCCCAACTAATTTTATTTTATAACCTGGTGTTTGCTGAATCTTAATCCCCTAAAGATAAACCAGTTTAAGGTCTTTAAAAGTACAAACTTAATGACACACCTTGATTGTCTGCTTTGTGGAGAAATTTGAATATTGATTATCTTTAGTAAGCCCATTATTCTGGCTATGGACAAGGGCATCATTGAAATGAAATGAAACAATATGCTGTGTGGTAAGAGCTTGTTATAACTTAGGTATCTATCTTGTGAAAATAATTGCATCAAAAAATCACTAAGGTTCACATGCTTATAGAAACAAGAAGATATAAATTTTATTGGCATACTGCATGGGAGTGTACAGATAGAATAGAAAAGGTAGCTAATTTTGCTTTATGGATTACACAAATCTTTGACTTGGGGCATGAATCAGTCACTACACGTACAAATGCAACCTGAGACAAACAGACTTGCTGCAGAGATAAGTTCAGTCAAAAATGCTTGCCAGCAGGTAAACACCAAAAGCAAAATGACAGGTGGGGGAAAAAAAATACATTTAAGTAAAGGCTAGTGAAGAATAAGGTATTGTTCAGGTTGCTATAGGTAATTACAGAAAAGATACCAAGGTTACAAAGATAATGAGCTTTCTATTTTAACCATCAATTGACATAAAGTTAATAAAGAACAATTTTCAGTCAAAAGCATCCTGAAGTATCTTTTTTCAACTCTCTAAACAAGTCTCTGCTCATCCTGTTCTGATGATGCTTAATGTTTATATTGTATGAGGTTATTTATATCATCCATAGATAGCTTATAAATTCCTGCTCTAAGCTATTTTAAAGCTCATATGTACCAAGGTTCAAAGTTATGGGCATAGGTTACTTCTGTCACCTGTTACAGTACACAAGGTGACCAACTAGGGTAGAGGATGAACTGATCCCACTATTCATAGGAGCCGCTTCTGCCATTATAGCAGTCTAGAACATAGGATGTTAGTATGCCTTGCTCTGATTTTTTGTTTAAAGCAGCAAACTATTTTTCCACCCAGTAGTAATGGGAAATGTTCCTGTAACCTGAATTCTTTCACTGGAAAATGCTTCTATGGTCTGAGAAATTTCGAGTTTCTACAAACCCAAGGACTGCTTTTCTTTGATGTTGTACTGTGGTTTGTTTTCAGCATTTTGAAAGAAAGAGAAAAAAAGGCATTAGCTAGCCAAACAAGAATATTCACCTCAACATCAATTTTACTGAAAGGAAAATATTCCTTGAACTAAAGAAAATTACTAGAAACAAAGTTCTTGATTAATTTCCTTTAAAGCAACCTAACCCTATATTGAAAACTGTGACTCACAGGAGACTCCTCCAGCCTATAGTGATGTTTTGTCTTCTGCATTGATCTTGATATCTTTCTCATTAATAGTTCATTAGAGTGTAGAGTGTAATGTCTACATGCATAATTGAAGCTATACAGAAATAATTGTCCTAATTACCAGTGCTATATAATATCATTCCAGTTACAGACCCGTACCACTGGGTGATATCTGCCCTAGAGGTTCTCCTCAGAAAGGATATGTGATATTCTGAAGGAATCCTTGATATTTTCAATGACTCTTCTGACCTGAAAAGTATCTTCTTGATAACCGATAGGTTCAGTGTAGAATATTCTATAGAAACCAACCTCGTGTGTGCTTCCATACCCAGTGAATTATTAGAAGGTATCCAGTCTATTTGGCCTTATGGATTTTCTGTTTTGTACCCCTGCACCCTCTTTTGTCATGGGCACTGTGGTGGAATGAACAAGACAAGAAGAACTAAAAAAAACGAGCAATTTGCTCAATCTTGCCTCTTCCCAATTTTAAGTATTGACCTACCTAGCTTTGATTGCAAGACACACTTGCAAAATGCTTTACCTTTCCTCTGTCATGGTATTATTGCCACAGGATTTCTGTGAAGATTTTGAACATGCAGCTGTCATAGCATGTACAGATAGAACTTAAGTGGTGTAAGAGGCTTCTTTGCAACATGACTGATTTCCATCTATGTTATTGATGAGGTAGTGATCCATGATGCTGCTAATGGGAGGGCAATCCAAGAGTCTTTATTTGGTATTGGCTGCATGGGTGTATGGACTTTTAGGATGTGCACTGCCTGAAGTCACAACCCATATGAATCTATATATGTAAATAAGCACATACCAAAAGAATGAAGTTATCAGTAACTGTCTTCAGATTAATTCTTTCATGTGTGTATGCAGGTTCCTGTGGTCCAACCTGCCCTCCTACCTCACCTTCTCAGTCCTCTGAAGACTTTAAAACAAACCAAAACAAAAATTACAAGCAGAATGTTTTTCCCAGATCTTAGGATAAGCATGAGCTGAGGATGAGGAAAGAAAAGCCTTCCCTACATTCCCCGTCTTGAGTTCCTAGGTTTGTATGTCTTCAGTAATGGGGAGAGAGCCAATCTTAACCAACAACAGCAATAAATAAGTACCAATCAGAACACACAGGTTATTGAAATAAGATTTTCAAACTGTTAAACACAGTAGATAGTCTGTCCAAACCTGGGCAAGCATTTACTCTTCCCAGAATAGAAGGAATTTCCTTGATTTGCTTCAAATCATCTGCTCAGATGTTCAGGGTGAAAAACTCCGGTAAATTCTAAACTGAAAATACTTCTGAGGAAACATGGTTGGAATACTGCTACTGCAGTGCAAGAAGGAATTGTCTATATGGTAAAAATGTAATTGATCTTAAAATTATCAGGTTTATGTCAAGAATAACAAGCTAGAATTTCTTTTTCAAGACACTGAAGCCCTATAACTTGTGCAAACAGAAAGAAATGCTTCAGGTAAGTGATTCCTATTTAAAATATCCTTGAATTATTCTATTGCAAGATATGAACTTATGGAAAGATTACTAACGTCAGTTCATAAATTTTCACTTAGTGAAATGAATGTGAATTACTTTCATAAAATGGTGCAATGTATCCTTTTGAGGACACTGGCAAACTGTATGGGAGTGAGAACCATGCTGTTGCTCCACATCAAAGCACCCCTGAAATCATCTCTTGGTCACATCCACGGTCCCACGGACAAGTCCAGTGAACTGCATATACTGAGGCAGAATAAATTGAGTAAATCTCAGGTGAGTTCATGGTTTGGAACTTTTTCAGCTTGGGAAATTGTTCTTAAAACAAGATGACACAATATTTTAATGCATAGTTTTTTCTGTTAATAAGTGTGCTGGCATTTAATGAGATAAACAATTATATAAGCAAAGACATGAAAAAACAGGGGCATAGGAATGTATGATAATATAAATCAAGGAAATTTTAGGAAGTGAACTGTTTCTTTTTTCTATTCTTCAAGTTCCTGAATTTGGGATTCAAGTGTTGCATCACTTCCTCCAGCTGTCTGCCTCCGCACAGAAGCTTAATAATACAATAGAATTTATAGTAAAAATATTTTTTCACTTTATTATTTTCAATACAGATTCTGATTTCCACACAAATAGATGTTTATTTAAAATTTATGACGTCTAATGTTAAGCCTTTTTAGAGGTAAATGAGAAAATCATGTTCTAGTTTAATGTCACATGAAACAAAATATTTTATAAGTGCTTAGCAGACCTATTAAACTTCTTTGTCCTAGACAGGTTCCAGCTCATGCATCTGCCCCCACAGTACTTACAGCCTTTTCTTTATCAGATAGAACTTTTTGATTTCTTTGAACCTTTGTAAAGTAGTTTCGAGTATAAGCAGTAAGTCCAGCCCTGCTGGTCACACATCCCCGTGTGTAAGGCTCTGCTGCAGAGGAGCTGGCTCCGGTTTCCGGGAAGTGATCGCTTGGTATTGTGCACGAAGAGGAAAAGCACTGTGTACCTGAACGGATAATGCATACAGTAATACACAGCATAGTCAGGGAGAATTCAGTCAGCATAATAAAGTGAGGTGCCACCTGTAAAGTACCAGGCATTTGCACACTGTCCCTATGCAGTTACCTCCCTCGTCTTCAGAAGTGAAGCGGCGTGTCAGGGAAGATGCCACGTCTACCCTGCTGCATGATTTACCTCCCTGAAACTCCATTCTCTTCTAACGTGAGCAATGAACGGTAAAGGACTGTCGAGTTACTGTGAATGTACAACCCACATACACGAGTCATTAAAAGCAGGAGCTGCAGGAGTCACAGGGGCTACAGCCGCCCGGCGCCTCCTCTGAAGGCAGTCGTTGAAGACACGTTAGTGGGCTCCGGCTTTCCGCGGGGAAGAGACCCCTGCGGACTCGGCAGGTCCCCGCTTCGGGCCGCTGCCCTCCGCGCCGCTGCTCAGCTCCCTGGATACGCCCGGCGCCCCGATTCGCCCGGCCCCATCAGCGCGACCCGAGAGGCGCCGTCCCAGTGCCGCAGAGCCAGGACAGGGAGCGAGCTCTGACCATCGACGTGCCCGGGCTCCTGAGGAGGCTGCCCGACTAGCTGGCAGCGGGACAGTAGCTCACGGCTTCGGCAACCCTTCCCCTTCCAGCTCTCTCGATGGACAGCCGTACTGCGGGCATGTAATGGCACCCGCTGAATGCTCTTTCCAAGCCCGCACCTTGTTTCTCTCTGGCCTCGCTCCTCCGGTGGGAGCGAGGAGTCATCCTCACAGCCGCCCCTCAGGGTAACCCCCCACCGCTTCAGCTCGCTCACGACAAAAAAGCCTTTTCATGTGGATTGGGCTGAAGCTGAGTGGGTTGGGTTGGTTTTTTTCTGGTGTTTTTCTTCATTTCTGTCTCAGTTTAACGTGCGAGCACAGAGGAATACGGGGAATGTATCAACTGAATCCTTTAAAAAAATATAGGCATATAATAACTTGGACACGTTAGGGCAGGAAATAGTGAAAACCTGCTCCTTGAGGCATTTCCCAAGCTGGGGGAACCTGCCCAGGGCCCAGGATCCTTCGGGCGCTTAATGAAGTGCCAGAACTCCACTGGGATCAGTCATCCCTTTCCAGGATAACCCATAAAAGTAGCTGTAACGCCATCCCCTCAGGGCCAGCCGGATAATTACCCATTAGTTACGGTTAGAAAACTCGAAACATTCGTAAAACAGATTTCACTGAAACTTAGAACTGCCATTAAGGAAGGATGATCCCCTTTGGGAATGGCAGAAGGAAGTGTGCGACACCGGGGGATGAAGTTTTGCCACAATATTTACTCTCTTGCTTGTTTCAAGCTGATAAAACCGAACACCTACAAACATCTATGCTTGCCATTGTACAGCATCCACCGCTGCTGGTTCTTATGTACTCAGGGAGAGTTTTCTCACAGTCCGGTGTTTGCATCTATTGACTTTGCAATCTGTAGACATACTCTTAATGAGCAGAAAAGACAAGGATCTCTGAGATAAACCCTTGGAATAACAGTGAGCCTTTATAGCTTGTCAGTAAGAGAAAGCTCAAACACAAATATCTGATTTACAGAAGTAACACAACTTATTTGGGTAGATTACATTGTTTCTGTTTCAAATTACTCTGTCAATCGAGAAAGAAGAGGTTAAGAGGTCATATTGTTTTAAAAAAAATGCTTGAAAGGGCTCTTTCAAGGGATTTTTCATAAACTTCAACCCCATACGTAATTACTTATTTGTGATGCTGCATGCTCTTTACTTTGCCTTGTCAAATGTGGTGGGTTTATGAAACGTTGTTTCACAACCCCCCTCAAGCAGTCAGGAACAGGATCACCCCCTACACGCGGACTGGAGCGCAGTGATTTGCCCCACACGGCAGCTGCTGACAGGTCTCCATCACATCTTCATTTCAAGTTTGCGCTTTTTTTTCCCCCTGTTGGGTGAGGCTTTGTTGTTGCTTTGAACCGTTTTACTAGGGAGGACGCAGAAAACGCCACACGGGCTTTTTAAGGAGGAGCGAGGTCAAGGTTGAGAGTCGTGTGCATTGAAAACTTTCAAACCAGTGACTGCCCAGCAAAGACATGGGGAGGAGAGGGGTTAGGGATTAAAACATCGAGGCAAAAGTCCCCTTGGCCACAGTGGTGCTGGACTCTTAAGTTTGGAGATTGGAGAGGACACCCGCTCCCCGGGGGAGCCGGCGAGAGGCACTGGGTTCCCGCCGTGGGGTTGCGAGGACCCTCGTCACCCACCCCCCCGGCCCCCACCCCCGGCTCCCCACGCGTGCTCTGCCCGCCCAGGCACCGCGGCCCTCGGGTGAGACCCCAAGGCGGACACGCGTGTCCAACACCTCAGGCAAAGGCCCGGGGAGGCGGTGCTGGGGCCCGTGCTCCCGGGAGAAGCGACTCTGCGGCGTGTGGCAGGGGAAGCGTCCCCATCACGAGTGGACCGTCCGGGCACGCCGGAGACCCGGTCGGTTGCTCTCTCCTCTGCCCGCTGAGCCCCTGCTTCCTCGAGGCGCTGCGCTCCCCGGCAGCCAGCAAGGGGAATAAATTACAAACCCGCGTTTAATGTTAGTGACTCTTTAAATGGAATTTTTCATTCAAAGTTTGTCATTAAAATAGAAAGGCCTTTTGGTTGTGACCATACAAGCATACTAAATTGTATATGTTTGCGATACTGAATGAATCTTGCCCATATGCTGCACTGCAAGGCTACATGAATGAAGCATTTACCAAATCAGGCCCACCACATTAAACAGAAAAACAATCTTTATTCATGGTAACTTATCAGTTTCAATTAATCAACCTCAACAATAGAAATTCTGATGTGTTCAAGCAACTTGAAAGCAATAGGTCATCTCCAGGGCAGCCATGTTGTGTCTTTGTGCCGATGGTTTCACACAAAGCAACATCCCCAATAAATGTACATCCCCACACACAGATGTGTGCCTGTATGTGCACAAACACCCGAGGGCCGCCGTGTACACGGACGGCTCCGCGTCGGAGTGTTTCTCTTTTTGTCATACAAAAAGGAATTGTTTTCCAGTATTTTACTTTTTTTTTTAAAAAAAAAAAAAGCTCTGCAAGTTTAAACAAAAGAAAAGAAATTTCCATTGGATGACCATCCTTTCAGTTTCTCTGCTGCTATGTGAATAGCATTGTGCAAACCATTCCAATGGTATTGAAAAGGGGTAACCATTGGTTTGATTTGGTTACACGGTTTCGTAAAGAGCTCCCTCCCACTGCCTTAGGGTCTGTGAAAGGTCCGTGACCTGTTTAGAACTGCCGAGTGAAATGTCATGTCGCCCCTCCCAAATGGGAGTATCTGCATTCATTTGATCAGTATAAAAAATGATTGGGGATGGCGAGATCAGGGCTTTTGAATTGCAATTTATAGCAGTTTACAAAAATGCACATTGTTGGAAAAGAAAACATGGAAGTGTTTCTTTCGAAATTGCATTACCTGTGAAATGTCATTAGTCTTTTTAGGATAGTGCATCCTATTTTTTATGATCTCAGAGTTAAGCAGATGTAAAGCGAAGAAGTTGAGTGTTTGCTTGAGGCCGGGGGTGCAGGTTTGCCCTCGGCTGTTGGAGGAAACGCTTCCCCGTTTCCCCCCAGGCCGCGTTTCTGTCATCATTCGGCGGTACCGGGTATTTCACGGGGTCTCGCCGGTTTAGCGAAACGACACGAGGCTGTGGCTTCCCGGGAGGGTGGTTTGTTCATGTCCGGGTCTCAGCATCCTCCTACCTCCCGCCGAGAGCTTTGACCACCTCCGCCTTGTCCGGAGACGGATGCACTGAACGCTTAATTTGTTACTCGTGCAATTGTCCGCCGTCGCCGCAGCGCACCCGAAAAAAAAGCGGGAGAAGAAATCCCGAAGCAAGAGGGAACGGTTATACTTACGTTAAACTATCCGCCCTTGTATTTGTTCCCTCTCACCCCTTTTCCCCGGGGAGCTGCGCCCGTTACTGGCTAAGCCCGGCCCCTGGGTGCGCACCGGGACCTCTTCGCCCGGTGCCTGCCGGCTGCCCGACGGGACAACGTGTGGGGCAACTCTGGGAGAGGTGCGGGACGGAGAAAAACTCTGGGGAGGGAAGAGCGGCGGGGAAAGTTCTGGGCAGACGTGTGAGAGACAAAAGCCAGGGATGAAGGTGCCTCGGGTCTGCCCGGGACGGCGGAAACCCTTGGCTGGGCTCAGGCCCCGAGGGAGAGCAGGGCGGCTGCCGGCGGGGCAGGCAAACGGGGCGGGCTGCCCTGGGCTGCTCCTCTTTTTCTGCAGGTGCCGGGACAGAGGGCGAAGATGACCCCCATCGCCTCCCCCCTCACCAAGCAGGTACCCCGATGCCAGCAGCCAAAGAGATGGGGTCTGGGTCTGCAAGAGCACTCTGCCCTGTGAGCCAGGCCCCCTGCAGCCTCGTCCAGGGTACGGGTCTCCCTGGGACTATCCTCCCTAGCCTGAACTGTGTGTTGAGGAGCTGAACGCCAGAGACGAAACCCCAATAAACTATGCCTACGCCTCATCGGGAACCTCCGGAGCGGCCCTGCCTCGGGGACCCCGGGCCGGTCCCGCAGGCATGGGGGGCTGGGAGAACCACGCGTGTCCCTGAGTCCTCCCGGGATGATCCGGACCACAGGGAGAGGGGAGCTGAGATGCCGTCGCCAACAGCCTGGCAAAAGCCTGACGCTATTTCTCGGCCCGCGCTCGCTGGGTGCCGCGGAGATGCGCTTTGTAGCTGTCGACAGAGGCTGAAACGTTTAAACGGGGCAGATAAATTATTAGGAGTAAAAGCCTTGAGCGGCTTAATTGGGAAAAGCAGCCCGGTTCCAACCAATGTCCGTACAATTGCACACTGCAGTCCACCATTATTCGAGCTTCATCTACTATGCACTATATACCACCGTCTCCAAAGGATTGTTGCCCTAGAAACTTGTTTTAAATCTCCAGCTATATATCAACACCTTGTTTTAGCAGTCCTTGGCTGAATTACAGTTACACAGTTTGGCGCTTCTTTCAAATTTCCTCCCATCAGTTTGGCCAAAGAAAGGAATTTTTCTCCTTTAGAAATGAATTGGCTTAATTAGTAAGTAGATTAATGGCAATTGCTGGTGAGTTGGTTTCCAGCAGAGTTTCACCAGAGAGGGTTAATCGGAGTCAGGTCTGGAATCTTTCCCAGAACTGGCTGCCAGCCATTTCCGTCAACCAATCAACCCCGTAAACAAACGCGCCATCCGCCCAAACAGGGCTAACTCCGGGGCTCGTCCTGCGCTGAGCCCCGGCCCCGCTGTCCCGAGTGAACCCGGCGCCGCCGGGCCCAGCCGCTGCCCCAAGAGCTTGGAAGCGTCTCCCCGGCACGAAGAGATTTGTTGGGCTCTTCGGCGCTCAGTAAACACGGAACCTGACGGTTTTCTCCCCTAGATAGCTGATAAGTAGAAACAAAGCCAATTGACGTGACAGGACGAGCCCAAACTCTTTTCCAAAGCCACTGGGCAAAGAAGAAAACCCTCGCCATTGACTTTGACATTTTTTTCAGCCTTGCCACTTTTTTCTTCCCCTACGCCGATAAACCGCATTCATACTTGGGCTCGCAGCTGCATTAGCCTTGCCAAAAAAAAAAAAAAAAAAAGGGGGAAAAAAAAAAAAGGAAAAAAGGGGAAAAAAAATCCCTGCTGAGAAATGCATATAATAGGAAAAACAGATCGGCTGGACAGCAGCGTAATTAATGCCAGCGAGGGCTGGGGCCGGTTCCATAGTTTGTCTTTTGAGGATATCAAGACGAGACCTGGTGAAAAATGACGCATGCTTTAGCATCTCAGAGAGCCGGCGGCCAGCGGCGCTCCCCCCGCCGCCCCTCCGCCTCTTTTAACTCCGTGCCTCGGAACAAAGGGGTCGGCAGAACTAGCTAGGGTGTAATGAGTCCTGTGTCCCTAGCACATTAAGTGCATCATGGAAACATATTGTATCGAAATAGTTTGGAGGAGAATACTGGGGATGAAAGAGAAAGGGTGCTTTGATCAGCTCCCTGGGGTCCTGAGTGCGCGCAGACCGACTTGCAAGGACTTATTCAGCTCCAGCGAGACACACTTACAACGCCATTCAAAGAAATTTGCATATCTGTAATTTATCACATTTGTCCCCAACATTTTTGCAAGGTAAATAAAAGTTGTCTGAATGAAAAATATCAATCATCACACAGCGAGGGCGAGCGGGAGAAGGGCGAAGCGTTTCTTTCACCAGGCTCCGTTTGCAAAACTTTTGGCCGACGCGGGGTAAAACCCACCCCAGAGCATTTTTACAGTTGCTTTCAAGCCGGCCACAGCGCGTGTGCCCGCGGCCGGAGATCCGCGCCCCGGTGCGGCCCGGTAGGGCCCCTCAAGGACCTAGCTCCGGCACTCCGCGCCCTCCCGCTCAGCACCGCGCAGAGCCCCGTCCTTTCGGGCCGCTCTTCGGACCCCGCAAGCCCCGGCAGAAGCGCCGGTCAAAGCCCAAAGGGGAAATGGGGAAAGGGGGAGGTAAAAGTGTAACGTCGGGGAGGGACCCCGGCCGGGCCCTGTGCGGCTTCTACTGGAGGCGGCCGCACTACCATCGGCATCTTCAACTTGACCTTGGAGAGGGCTCCGCACCTTCGCCTCATCTGTCACCCGCGCCCGGTGACAGTGATGCATTTCGAGGCATTGTCGGGGCAGGGCACGGGGAGAGCCGTCGGGACGGGAGGGGACAGAACGGGACGGGACGGGCTGGGGTGGCAGCAGAGCGGACGCAGTGCCTCCGGGCAGTGGCGGGGAACCAAAGTGATAGAGAAGCATGTGAGGATAATTCTGTGACAGGCGGGTCCCGGTCCCCCCCCCGCGAGAAGGTCATGGCTGCGGGCTGCGCTCCGCCAAGGGAGCCTCAGCGCTCCGCGCATCCTCGGCACCACGGACCGCACCGTCGGGGCGCGCCCTCCTCTCCGCAAGCCGGCAGGCACGACTGGTGCTGAGACGTCCCGAGGGTTCCGTGCTATACCCCTCTTCCCAAAACTCTGCCAGCCCGAAGCCACCGGTGGACGGGCACCGGCAGGGCTGTCCAAGCCACGCTGAGACTCCTCCGGAGCTCTCCCTTCCAACCGCATGTCGCCCCAAGTTACTTCTCCCTTCTGCATCAGGGATCAGCTCCCTGTGGCCTCCCCCGGATGGGGACCGGCGCCGTTTTGCCCCGGGGGCGTCGCCCCCCGCCATCCACGGAGGAGCCGTCCGCTGCGGGGTAGGATAGAGGTTCTTGCCAGGGACATCGCTTTCCCGAGGCCAGAGCGCGAGGTGCCAGGGCGGTAAGCGGCCGCACTGAAAAGGCCCGGGTCCCCGGGGCACGCCGGGGTAAGGGTAGCCGTCGGGGCGCCCAGTGGGGACATTTCCCACAACAAGGAGACACCGACACCCGCCCAGCTGGTGTGGAGTTCTGCCGTCCACGCCTGCCCTTCGCCTGGCCTTCTTACCGCGCCCCGCGGCGCAGGAGCCCTCGAGGCCCAGTCGAAGTGCGGGACGGCAGCATTCGCCTGCCCATGCGACCCGTCCGTCCTGACTCTCCTTGCGGGACGGGGGCAGCCTCCACCCAGCGGAGCCGCGGCTCGGGCTGAGGCGCTCCAAGCAAGGATTCCGGGAAGGCGGGGGTCGGGAAAGACCAGGGCAGCAGCGAACCGTCCGGGTGGGTCAGGGCATGACCGGGCAGGGCGGCCGGAGCCTCTCGCTGCCCCGGCGCTGCCCCGCGGGGAGCAGAGAGCAGGGGGGGATCGGCGGGGCCGTGCCTCCTCTGCCCTCTCCAAGCTGCTCGGCGTTACAGGTTGCGCAGAGCAGGTGCACAGAGAGAGCGGGGGGCCGCCAGTGGCTTTGGCTGCTGGCGGAAGCTGGGGAAGCGGGGGCCGTGGAGAGGAGGGGGGGGCGGTCGTTCCAGGGGGGGGGCCTCGGGGGCCGGCTCTACGCCGTCCGGGAGGGCTCCGCGACCGCGACCGGAGAGCCGAGCGCTGCCTCCAACACTGCGCTTCCGCTCCAGGGGCCTTCCGGGAGGGAGCCCTGCTCTTCTCGGCGGGGCCGTCGCCAGACGGGGCCCCGCGACGCGGCGCGGAGGCTCCTAGCGGGGCACACCCCGGGGCCTCCCACTGCGCGGCCGCCGCGCAGGGGCGGCATCGCCCTCGTCCCCGGGGGCGCCCGGTAGTCGGGTCCCCTCTTGGAGACCTCCATGCGTAACGCGGGCTGCCGGGACGGGAGAGCCCCGCCGCCGTCGCCCACTGCCCCTCGCCGGAGCCCCGACGGCAGCGAGTCGGCGGCGGGATCGACGGCCGGGAGCCTCCCCCGGCTCGGGGCTGCCCCGCCCGACTCCTCCCGGCCGCTGCGGCGGCGCGGGGAGCGGCGGGGAGCGGCGGAGCGCACGCGCGCCCGCGCGGGGTCCGTCCCCGCGGCGAGGCGCGCGGCGTCGAGGACCCCGGGAGCGGCGCGGGGCCGAGGCGCGGGCGGGCCCGGAGCCGCCCGAGCGGGGGGTGAGCGGCTGCGGCGGGGGGGGGTCGGAAGCCCCTCAGTGCCTGCCGGGGCTGCCCTCGGGAGCTGCGGCGGCGGCGGAGGCGCGCTCGTCCCCGCCGGGCGGTCTCCGGCGAGGGCAGCGGCGTCCGGGCGCGCCTGGTCTGCAGCCGGAGCCATTCATCCGCTGCCCCTTTGTTCGCCCTGAGAGTAACGCTGTGAATTAAAAGAAATGACAATATTTCGTATCTGCTCGGCCGGGCAGGAGAAGGGCCCTTGAGCCTGGCAAAAATCAGGCGGATCATTCATCGTGCCACCCCGCACCTGTGGGCTTGGCATTGAAAACCCTGCGGACCTCTTCCTATTCAACTTAATTATTCCCCCAAGGCGCACAATGGTTGAAATGGAGCAGGTTGGAGTCTGTTTATTGGTCGTAAATGTTTTTCTGAAGATCTTCTGAATCTCATTGTTAGCTCGTTGTTTGAGGCTGCCCTCTTTCTTTCAGACGAGAGTAGCCTTGGACTTTTCAATTTTCAATCGTAACATCTGCTTAATCGTACGGATCAAAATATGGAGACACAAAACATATGTAATGGTTGATTTGTTAAATCCTGGTAATGAGTTATTAACAAGGGAAAACAATGGGGCAGGATGGTGAGAGCCTTATGGTAACAGAGTCACTTTATGTAACGCCTGACGTTTCCCTTCTTGATAAATGGAACTAAGGTCTGAGCGCCAGGTGATAGCAAGAAAATCAATGTCTTTAGGGGCCGGCCCCGAGACTTTTTTTCTATGTGAAAAATTAGGAGACATAAAATTTAATTGGCTGATCAGGGGAAAGCAGTGGTCTTAAGTTTAATTGCCAGTAGGCTTAGCGAGGGAGACAAAACAAGATTTGGGCCTGTTTGTTTGCTTGCATCCCAGCGCCGCGTCCAAGTGTATCGTTGAAAATGTGTTTTATTATAACACATGTCATGCTTTACAGTTCCCATATTGTGTAAAGACAATAGTTAATGGTACATTAAAGACAAGCAAACCATGCCAACACGTCTTGGACACATTGTAAGGGCCTCTCTCTTTGCTCGCTTTAGGCAGCTGCAGTCCAGGACCCAGAAGCACAAAAAGAACAAGTTTGAAATACCAGGTGCATCCGAGAGAACCACGACAGGGATTGATATGTTATAGCCCAGGACATGAACCTAGCAATAAAGATATCATTGCGATTGTTTGCGGCTTCCACGCCATGTAAAGCCGGAGGCGCCGGGGCAGGCTGCTTGCTGGCGGCGGAGGCTCGGCCGCCCCGGGCTCCCCCGGCGCCCTCCGCCAAACCCGAGCACCTGTTGCCCAGACCCCGGCCCCGCCGTGGGAACCGCCTCCCGCCCGGGCTTCCAGGTCCCTGCACCGCGGCTCTCTGCGGAGTTATTTAGGGCCGTTCCCACCGGCTGCGGGATGCTGTGGAAAGCGGGAGGGAGCTTTACCGGGGGACACTCAACTGGTGTTTGTTCGACCTCGCAGCTGGCACTCGGTGCCAGTGAGGGGTGCGTGAATGAAGGAGGGGGTGAGAGCCCGGGATAGGGCAGCCTCTCTCCCCGCGCCCGGCCGCCGGCAGATGAGCGGCCCTGGGAACGGCGGCGGGACCGGTTCACAGCGCCGGGCAGCCCCCACCTGCGTCCGGCTTTGCGAGGGGCCCCGCCCGCATTCCCGGGCCCGTGGGCCGACTAAGCGGTCCTCCCGGTTCGGCCGGGGGGTGCGGTGAGGGCCACCTTGTTGTATTTCTTTATATATGTTTTTTTTATTTTTTTAATGGGGGCTTGCCTGTTCTGCACAATAAAGATGTCTTTTCACCTGGTGCCTCACGGGTGATGCCACTGGAGCACAGCATCACCCCGCACGACCAGAGCCCGCACCACCCTCCCGGCAGCCAGCAGGAACCAGGACGCCTGCTAGCGCCTCCAACATCCCCTGCACCACACGGGGCTGGGGATTCCCTCTCCCACTTTTGTTCTGTCCAGCCCCACTTTGCAGCCCCCGGGGTGATGCGGGGCGGGGGGGGTTAGGGGCAGAGGCCTGGGCCCGAGCGGGCCACCCCCGTCCCCTCGGGGCACCGTCGGGGCAGCGGGGAGGCCCCTGCGGGAGCCGGTGTGTAGTTTCAGGCGGGAGGCCGGGGCTTCGGGAGCGGGGCAGGGGCCCGGGGGTTGGCGGGGAGCGGCTGCCCGAGGCGCGCCGGGGGGAACAGCGCTGGAAGGTGCAGCCATCCCTGCCATCGCCCCGGTGACGGCCGCGGGGAGCAGCGAGAAGAGGCGGCGGGCCCCGGGGCTGCGTGGCTGTCGGTCATGCCTGCGCCACGCTGGTCCTCAATGGACCCAGACGTGCTCTCCCCCAGAAAGCTACCGCGGAAGCCCCGAGCTGGACTTGCGGGAGTGGCCGGTCCCGCTGCATCCCTTGGGCCAGGACCTGCGCAGGCGCCTCCTCCTGCCCCGTGCGGCGGGATCTCGTCGGAGGAGCGCGGAGCTGGGGTGAATGGATGATGAGTCGGTCAAAAGGAGCTGTCAGTCTCTTTGAAGACTGCGTTTAAAGGGACTTGCCAAGTCAAGACGGGAGAGTGACAAGATAGACACCCTGGTGTTTTACATGCGAAGGCCGGCTCTTCCGCTTCATCTGCACCATACTAAAGGATGTGTTGAAGCTTTGAATCACAAAAAAGTGGCACGCCGAAGAAAAGGTGCCACATAACAATGATTGTAGTGTTTAAATTGTGGGAGACCGCATCACCCGAGCCAATTGAGACGGACGGGGCTATACACAGAAGGAAACGGTACAACACTTCCATAACTTATAATTAAGCCGAAGTCCGCCTAACATTTGACTTTCTAATGAGTGTAATGAGATTACATGCCTGATGGAAGCATTTGTGCAAAAGCGACTTTCTGTGTTTAATGAGGTCCTAATACAGGACAAGATCGAATTATAGGTCGGCTCTTTTTCCAGTTCAAAGAGCTCCGTTTAAGTTCAACGACTCCGGTGCCGCCCGCCTCCCGTCCGCTGCAGGACGGGGCGAGGCTTCAGCCGGGTTCGCACGGAAAATGGGCAAAGAAATAAGCAAAGCTCCCCCTCAGCCCCGTCCCCAGCCGAGCCTCGGTCTGTTTTTGTGGGTAAGTAGCTCCTCTAATTGCTATTGGAATAGATCCATGCCATCCGCGCTAGGGAACTAAATGTGTCTAACTAGGTTAATGCAATTAGCATGCATGCAACATATTGCTCCCACTTTGCGGCAGCTTTGAAAAAAAACGAGAGGGAGAGATGTACAGTATATGATGGGTAATAATTATGCCTTGGCTCACCCGGGCCGTTCCCACCCGCCCGGGCACGCCGCGGGGACAGCTCTGCTCCGGCCGGCGGCCGGGCCGGGCATCTGCGGCTCTCCCGGGGGCCGAGCCGTCGGGGCTGAGCCGCGGGTGCCACGGGAAAATCAGCACCTGCGGCACCGGGTCGAGTCCAAAGCCCAGCCCCGGGCCGCCCCCCCGCCCCGCCGGTAGCACTTGCATGCCCTGGTCCCCACCGCCCCCTCCCCTTGCCGCCGGGCAGGTGCAGCCCCCCCCAACACATACACACACCCAGCAGCGGGGTACGCGGGGCTGTGGCTACAGGAGCAACTCTGCCACCAGTTGCCGGGGACAGCCTGGCCCCGCACGCGCAGAAACCAAGCCTGCCCCCCCTCTTTACCCCTTCCGCCCCGGCACTTTTGGGAAGAGCTTTGTCCGGCGGCGTTTGCGCGCCCATCCCCGTGACGGCGGGCCGGGGTACAAAACAGCAGCGGGGGGAAGAGGAGTGTCACACCCTCGCAAGGTTGGTGTTTGAGGACTCGGGTCTTTCAGCTGGAAGCTACAAGCAGAGAGCAGAAGCACTGAAAGGAGGGGACCTCCTAGAGATAGACAAAGACATCAGTTGGAAGCACTTCAGGAGAGGACGTCAAAAGGGGTGGAGAGAGGGGGTAGGTCTCCCCCGCCCGTCCCCGTCCCTCCCAGCTGTATAAGAGCAGCCCGAGCGGGAGATGGGGCAGAGCGGGGCCGGCTGGGGCGGCCTCCAGGCCCCGCATAGCCCGGGCTCACCCCACCCATCTGGAGATCGGGACGGGTGCTTATGGACGGGCTTCCCCGGGATGCGGCGGGACTCCCGGCAGCCGCTTCCCGCAAACACACTGCTCCACAAGGTACAGTCTGGTTTATTATTAACAAACACAGGAACAGTCCACGTGCGGCAATAAATTATTCTCACAAGTTCTGGCAATTTTTTTGTTTTCCCCAAAAAAAAAAAAAAAGTGCTGGTGGAATAAACCTATTGCATATCTTAAAAAAAAATCAGTATAAATTATATAAATTATATATTCAAAACAGACGATTCTATATCATTATCACTACTCCGTAATAAATAGATAAATAAAGTTGATTGCCCTTAGAGTCTGAATCTTAAATTACATTTACAATAAAAGTCTTTACACACAGCATGTACAAGGCTGGCGGGGGCCACCCGCTTGGTGCCTCACGCCACGAAGTCAAAGGGAGGCTCGTTCTCGATATCGTTGAGGGAGGGTTTGCTGTTCACCTTCCGCGGGTCCTCGGGGGTCCACACTTTGGCTGTCCGGATGATGTTTTGTTCCTTGAGTTGCTTTTCATCAGTCCACGACAGCGAGTGACCGGCCAGAGGGGGGAGTCCGTAGTCGGGGTCGCTAGGGGAGGGAGATCCTGGGGGACAGAGGGAGAAAGGCAGGGGGTTATTGCTGGGGACGGCATTCCTGCGGAGAGCCAAGCCGGGCTGAGCCGGGCCGGGCTGTGCCGTACGGGGCCGTGCCAGGCCGCCACTTACTTGTGCCGCGGTGGCAGATGATGATTTTCTTGGGCTGGCTGGGGCTCTCACTGCTGGCGCTGCGCAGCGGCAGGTCGGACTGCACCAGTTCGCTGAGGAAGTTGATGTAGCCGATGGCCAGGCGGAGCGTGTCCACCTTGGAGAGCCGCTTCTCGTAGGGGAGGGTGGGGATGTGCGAGCGCAGCCCCTCGAAGGCGTCGTTGATGGACTGCATCCGCCGCCGCTCCCGCACGTTGGCGGCCTGCCGGAGCTGCTGCAGCTCCGCCTCGGAGCGCACCCGCCGCCGCCTCTTGGCTGAGCCCAGCGCCTGAAGCCGCCCCCCAGGGGACAGCAGCGCTGCGCCCGCCGCCCCGCAGCACTCGTAGGCGAAGCCGGGCGAGGCGGGCGACGGCGGGAAGGTGGCGGCCTGCGGCGGGCATCGATAGCCGCCCTCGAGGTCGCCGCCGTCGCGATAGTACTCCTGCAGCTGCCGGCTGAGGAAGTCCACGTCCGGCTCCAGCAGACCGTCGGCTGCCAGCGCGTCCCGCGAGGGCGGCTCGGAAAAGAAGTCCTCCTCGTCGAAATACGGGGGCGAGGAGAAGGAGTCCAGCCCTCCGGCGAAGTGCTCCAACAGCACAGTCTCCATGCTACCCCCGGCCTCGGCAGGGACGAGCCGCGACGGGGCGGGCGGCCAGCCCCACCGGGACGCGCCTGCAGCCGCTCCCGCCGGCCCGCTCGCCGAGCCGCCCCGGGGGCGGCGGAGCCCCCGCCCCTGCCCGTGCCCGTGGCCTGCCCTCCCCGCCCCTGGGTGGCCGGGAGGCCGGGCCGCTGCCGCCGCTCTCCAGGGAGGAGGCCGGAGCCGGCTGGCGCGGCGGGCCGGCACGCGAGGAGTCTTATAACGACATCCCCGGGCGCGTGCCGCTGACCGCCGCCCACAGCCAATCAGCGCCCGCCGAGGGGGTGGACGGCCCCCCCCGTCGGGGCGACACCTGCAGCGCTCCCGCCGGCCGAGGGGCGGCGCCGCGGCGGAGACTGGGGGGGGTGGTGGAAGGCGGGCCCTGATGGTGACCCCCGATGGTGCCCCCCGCCCTGTCCTGCCCGGCCCCGCGGCCCGGGTACTCTCCTGGAGCCCGCGAAGCAGTTCAGGCTGGTGCTCCCCACACGTCGAGGCTCGCAGCCCATATCCGTCCAACAGCCTTCCCACAAGCCACAGGCTGACAGCGCGAGTTGGCATCGGGAGGATTAGTACCCTGGCGCTAGAAGGGGTCACCACCGCGGATCGTCCCCTTCCCCCGGGACAGCCAGCCCCTGCCGTCAGCAGAGCCGCTGTAGGAGAGAGCATCGGGTGGATGGATGGCGCAGGGTTTAAAAGGCGGGCAGATCTGTCATAACATCGAGCAAGAGCCGAGCGTGCGGCGACGTTGACCTGCCGCGTTTTAGCTTTTCCTACTCCCACAGCACTCTCGGGACAAGCACGTTTGGCGGAGGCTCTGTTAATAATTCCCCAACTGACTCTCACTGATTAAAGCCCTAAAAATTCTCACTGGGGTGAAATGGATTACCCGGCAGATTAGGGAAGGATTATCTGTCATTAGCGCTGCAGTAGCTTGTCCGGCAGAGGCTGTCCGGGTTTATCGAAAGTGACTTTTCAGTGTGGCACCAGTAACACCGAGATCAAACCCCGAGTGGAAACGCTCCGCGCCCTATCAGCAGAGAAGGACAGGGCCAGCTCCGGGAAAGTAATAAATGACTCGACTTCAAAGCCGCTGACAACGCCGTGATAACGGCGGGGAAACGCGTGAGTCACGGGAGGGAACAAAGAGCTTTGCAAGAACCAAATCTTGGGAAGTCCTGCCTGCAGACGGACCAAGCGAAAAAACGAGAAGGGAAGGACGAAACCTTCGCCTGACGACAGGACGCTTTGCGGGGGGACCTCTGCCACCGTTCCGGGACGGCGGAAATGAGGAAGTCCCCCATCGAGGGGCGGTGAGACAGCGAAGTGGCTCCCCGTTCACGTCCAGGGAGCGGGACTGAGGACCCGGGGTGGGGGATGAGGGGAAGAGGCGGAGGCTGCCGGTCCGGGAAACACCAGCTGCAGCTGCCTGCTGCGGGCATCACCGCCCGGTACCCTCTGCGGAGCTGGCAGAGTCCGGCACAGTTGCCCGCGGTCGAACAGCCTCTCTCCTACTCTGAGGGAACGGCTCCGCTGCCTACCCGTGCCGAGAGTCCCGCTGGGCTGCACACTCCCCTCGAGTGGGAACCCAGGCAGTTAGAGAACCTAAGAGGGGTCCAGGGCTACATCCTGCTCCCAACCGGGGCAGCTGCGAGGCCGGACCAGACTTTATCCTGTCTTATCCTGAAAACGTCAGGAGCCTTGCACAAGTTCCCAGGGCAACCTGTGCGGCTGTTTCACCTTCCTCGGTGTTAAAGGAACTGGTGTTGCCCCATGTATGTAGATTTCGAACCTCTCCCTTTTCTCACGGTTTTCCGTGCGCGTGGACTCCTGTTTCCGTTCACGCCCGCTGTCACCTCGCACCATGCACCGCTAGCAAAAGCCCGGCTTCTGCATGCTCCACACCCCTCCCGCCACTGTGCTGCGGCTGCCCCCGTGGCCGCCTCTGCCTCACAGTCTCATGAGTGCCATAGAACACGGGGAATAATCCCTTCCCTCGGTCCTCTGGGCTGTGATCCTGTTTCCGCAGGCAAAGAGATGCCGCCAGCATCCCGGGTGGCCAGGGCATACGGCTGGCTCTCGCCCAGCCCGCTGCTCACCGCCACTCCCAGCACTTCCAGTGGCGCTCCCTATGGACAGCTCCGAGCGGCACGAAGCCCTCGTAGCTTGGCAGAGTCACCGCTGCGGGCGGCCCCAGAGTCCGGTGAGTCCCGGAGTCCCCGGGAGCCGTCAGCCTAGCCCGTCTGTCCCACAGCCGCGCTGCGCAGCCCCTAATCCGTGCCACCCGCCGGCAGCCTGTCCCCCTCTGTCTTGTGCAGAGCCCGGGACGCGGGGACAGGAGCCCTACCTGCGTCCCTCCCGTCCCCGCTGGCTCAGCTGTGGCACACCCGCATGACGGCCCGGCCCTTCCCCAGCGCTTCCCGCGCACCGTGGCCGGGAGGAGCGGGCACGCCGAGGCACGCGTGCAGCTGGAGAGCCTCCTTTTCCCAAAAGAAAAGTGCCAGATCCTTCCCTCCCCACGTGGCACGGCCCTACCCGGGCCAAGCGCAGCCAGTGGATGAACGCTATGGCATCCTAGAGAGGATCACAGGCATAAACCTAGCACGAGATCCTCCCGGATCCATGTAATTCCTAACCCAAAACACACGGAAAAGAAGAAAGCAAAACCTGAAATCCTAACGCTGTGATTTTTTTTTTGACGCATTTCCTGGCCACAGAGCTGTTACTGTTCTCTCTCCTGCATGCCCAAGGAGTCATCAATGGGATTGTGAGTCCTTGCTCATGCCACACTACGGCTGGAGCAGGGGAATTCAAAGCCGATAAGCAAACCACTTCGAGTGGCCCCAGTCACCGTCACATCCACTCGAGATCCACATGCACACACTACGCTGACTCACAGCTTGCCTTGAAGCACTTCCCCTGGGGCAGACAGGCCAAGCACCATCAGATCCAGCGGTGAGCACCCCCTGAAACAGGCTTTTCTCCCCCATGGCCTCTGCTACCAGCCTTTTCCCTAGCGCAGCTTCTTGACCCTGGTCTGTCCTTGTCCACAAGAGTGAGGGAGGTGTCAGGGCCTCTCTCTTTAATATGGTGGTGAGGCATCTTCCCGGTGGCCGTCTGAAGGCTTTAGATTCATAGAATCATAGAACAGTTCAGTTGGAAGGGACCTTATCATATAGTTCCAACCCCCCTGCCATGGACAGGGACACCTTCTGCTAGACCAGGTTGCTCAAAGCTCCATCCAGCCTGGCCTTGAACTCTGCCAGGAATGGGGCAGACACAGCTTCTCTGGGCAACCTGTGCCAGTGCCTTATCACCCTCACAGTAAAAAAGTTCTTCCTCATATCTAATCTAAATCTCCCCTCTGTCAGCTTCAAGCCATTCCCCCTTGTCCTGTCACTACACCCCCTTGTAAAAAGTCCCTATCCAGATTTCTTGTAGTCCCTTTAGGTACTGGAAGGCTTCTCTAAGGTCTCTTCGGAGCCGTCTCCAGGCTGAACAAGCCCACATCTCTCAGCCTGTCTTCATAGCAAAGATGCTCCAGCCCTCCTGATCCTGTTCGTGGCCTCCTCTGAACTCTGATCCTGTTCATGGCCTCCTCTGGACTTGCTTGAGCAGGTCCACATCTCTGTTGTGCTGGGGCCCCAGAGCTGGACACAGTATTCTAGAGGAGGTCTCATGAAGAGTAGAGGAGCAGAACCACCTACCTCGACCTGCTGGCCACGCTCTTTTTGATGCTCCCCAGTATACGGCTGGTTTTATGGCCTGCAAGCAAGGGGTGATGACGAAGGAGAAGCAGGCTCTCTGCTGTTGATCTAAGGACAACAGGTTCCCAGAGACGCTGGGGGGGCCCAGCACATTTTCATCGCCCGAAGCCTGTCTCACTTCCCCAGGGCTGGTGGTCCTGCTTTGCTCTGGCGCACAGCTGGGATGAGCCCCGCAGCGCTAGGCAGTGAATGTCACACTATGGAGGTGGCACGACCGACAACAGCGGCCCACAAAACAAAGGCAGGTGACCTGGGCAGCTGGTCTGTGCGGTCTGTCCATCCCTGCGAGGCAGCTCCCACAGGACGGACAGACATTTCGCAGCGCCGTTGCGGTAGCAGGGGAAACCTGCTGCCCGGCAGCTCCAAATGATGGGAGCTCACTGCTTGGAGGAAGCTGAGGAGTACTTTAGCAACCTACTATGTCCAAACAGTTGGAGACGGAACCTGTCTTGAAACCGTTCAGACCTAGCAGATCTTTGGTGACTCGGCGAGCAGCGCCCCGGGGGAGGTGACCGATGCATGGAGCTGCTCTCGGACAGCTCCTCTCCCCCTCGCAGTGCGCGCTGGCGCTTCTCGTGTGCGCAGGGCTGCGAAGGCAATGAATGGAATATGGCTGCGCGGCTCCCCCGCGCAGTGCCCGCTGCGACGCTCGGCTCTGGAGCAGAAGAGGCGTTTCCCTCACTGTGCCCACCTCAGCCCTCGCCCCTGCGACAATGACGGGGTTTAAAGACGAACAGTTCCAGTTTTGTACATCGGTCTGTGAGCAATGAGCAATGACCGTCCCCGAAGGAACTGTCCGAGGAGTGGAAAGGCTCCTCCCGCGTTGCCTAAGAGGTTACGAAAAAGACACGCGAAAACCAAGAGCCGGTACCTGTGCAGCCCGCGCCACGGCAACAAACTTGGACCAGCACCACCTGTGTCGCAAACGTCCTTTTTTCAATATTTGTCCTGTCCCTCTTTTGTCTACCTGTGTGCTCACAGGAACGGCCCCTCCCTGAGCCACTTTCCAGCAAAGAAAATGCGTAACCAGCGCCTGACACCTCGTTATTTTCATTCCCCGAGGGCAGGAACCAGTAGGGGAGACGCCAAGGGGCACACCGCCTTCCTCCACAGCCAGTGACCACACAAAAGTTCCGCTGGCAGCCAATTCCACGGGGAATCGCTGAAGGTCCATAGATGGGGAGGGGCATGGGGACGGGGAGAGAGGGCGCGTACCGAAATTTAGTGGCCCACCGAGTGGACCCAGAGCACCCGGGCTTGCCAGGCTCTCTAGCCCTCCCTCAGCCGGGATGCTCAGCGCTGTACGCGTCTGGCCCGAGACGAGTAAGGGCTAGAGCCCCACCCTGGCTCGGGAAGGCGGCAAAGATCTCCCTGGGCGAGGGATTCCGCAGTACATCTGGGAAGCCACAGCGGCCCTGCTGTTCTAGGGCAAGAAGAACGTCCGTCCGGCAGATGCCCATCCCTTCCCTCTGACAGGTTTCTTCTCGGGGTCTTCCAGTGCCGGAGCGGAGCCGGGCAGCAGGAGCAGTCCCTCGCCCCGGCGGGACTGCAAAGCGCGCACGACTCCCGGCGATGCTCTGTGTGGGTCGTGGAAGAATGCTGTCTCTGAACTCCCAACACTCGCGGGGCTGAGCGCGGAGGCCCATACTCGAGGGATCGGGTCCCGGAGGCTTCGCAGCCCCTTGGGTCTGCCCCGATTCCCACAAATCCCTTTTTTTTACCCGCACACCCATGGCATGCCGGATGTCTTAGCGGCGGGCGGGGGGTGGAGCGGCTCCCTCCGGGCACCCCGCGGGAACAAGCGACAGAGCACTGCTCCCCAGCCCCTCCGCCGGGGTACAAGCCCCGCGGTGAGAAGCAGCAGCGCTCGTCCTCGGTGCCTTTCCGCTACCGCGGAGCCCCTGGGGCTGCTGCATGGGGAGCGCGGCCCTGCGCTGGTCCCTAGCGGGACGAGGCAGTGGGTCCCTCCGACGCCCCTGAGCTCCCACCCCCGCCGCCTTCCGGCCCCGGCTTCCACTTTCGACTACGTTTTGCCCTGAACAGAGACGGGAACCAGGTAAAAGGTAGAGTTAAGTAAGCAACAGCGAGGTCCGAGGTGGAGAGGAGCCACAGGCCCCCACCCTGCTAGCCGCCTTTCAGTACAGGACCTCGAGAATCCTGTGATAATCCAGAATAATGAAACCTGCTAGCTACACCTAAGGTAACACCCCGGATCCCATAAGGTCCCCAGGTGTGTTGGGTTTCCTCTCCAGGCCTAAAATCCAGCTCTCACTCTTATACCAGCATATATTTCCTAGGTCCTGTTGATCCAATGCCATGAAGCCACAGGAATGGAAATACAAGCTGGGAGAGACCCCCCCTTCCTCCATGGACCTAATATTCTTCTCAAATCATCTGTCAGCGTTCGATGAAAGAGAACTCAGGTCCATAAAGCCACAGTGGGACGAATATCGAGTATGGCTAATATTTTTCCTCAAGATTATAAAACAGCTCACCTATAAGAATTCCTCGGTGTATTGCACTTGCTCAGAGATGTAATGTTTGATAAAGGAAGCAGGAGGCTTTTGAAAGACTACCACTGAAAGTATAATTTAACCTAAGCTTTGCCTCACGGCAACCTTGGGAGGACTGTGTGTTTCCTGATAAACTTTCGACAACCTCCTGTTCTGCAGGTGAAGGAGGAGACCCTCAACACCTCACTGGAGTGAGGGTGTCCCACTGCATACTTGACAGAGGGCAAGTCTGTGCTGTGCCAAATCCTGCAGGATGGAAACCGCTGTGCAGAGACGTCTGCAGGAGCTCTTCTGCTCCCCGAGGGCTACCAAAGCCCCACCAACTCTCACCGCCTGTGTCCCGCAGCACCCCCCGGTCCCCAGAGGCTGGTGCCCTGGACCCGTGCAGAAGTCCCGGAGCAGGGCCTATCCCAGGGGTGCGGAGGGAACGGGACCAGTCTCCGAGGCCGGGCCGCAGCGACCCCACCCCTTCCCCAACCACCACGTGAGGTCCATAAATACGGCGGGGAGAAAGGCTTCTCCCCCCCAGCACTGCTACCGGAGTGAGCGCGGCCCGGCAGGGAGGCAGTTCCACAAAGACGGTGTGGCGGCCTTGGACCCTCACACGCCCGGCCGACGAGGAGGCACCTGCAGCCGGGGTCGGTCCGGCTGCGCGCCCTTCCTTCCGCGCTGGTACCTGGGCGTTGGGCTGGTAATGCACCATAAAAAAACCTCCTTTCAGGCTCTTTCAAGCCGAGATCGCGGAGGTCACCATGTCTACAAACCCCCCTCTGTCGGCCGCTCGGGCCGGGGTGCCAGCGCGGCAAGCTGGAAAGCCCATGGGAATCCCAACACTTGTGCCGCCGGCTCCCCCGGCCAGCCCTTCCCCCCCTTCGCCGCCCCGAGGAGCCGCTGAATGTAACAAATGAGCTGCAATCGATCTGCGGGCACGGGGAAAATCAAATTATATGGTGCGGCTGGGCGGCCGCGGTCGGCAAAAGGTGCAGAGAGCGGCAGGCGAGCTGCCGGCTTCCCTCCGCCGCAGCCCTCGGCGCGGAATGGACAGGCTGACAGCCCAGCCTAGCCCCAGCTTCGCTTCTGTCCAACCCGGGTCTGCTCGGCTTCTCCCCGGCTCCGTGGCAGAGATGGGAAGTCTCTGGCTCGGCCCGGTCTCGCTGAACACGGCTCTGCCAGCCGGTCCCTCCATCCCCCGAGGCACCCTACGACCTTCGGGTCTCGCAGTCGACCTGCGCGCAGGTTGCGGGGCGTACGGAAGTGCTACTAGCTATGGCAAAGCACCTGGGGGGACTTCAGCAAAGATCAAAGATCTTTCCTCCCCTTCTGGTGCCGCTTTCAGGTCTCCTCCCCGAGCTCCTTTCCCGGGCCTGGGGCTGAAGAGGGGAAGCAACCCCGTGACGGCATTGGTGCCGGCGGGCTTGCCCCGCACATGCAGAACCCCGGGCTCGCTCAGGCAGCCGGCAGCCCGGGCTGGCAGCACCTGCCACAGCCGCAGGCAGTGTGCGAGCAGGGGTCTTGTACCTGAGCCCTTTCTCTGTGTCCCAGCCGTGCGCGGGGCACGGCTCCTCTTGGGAACCCCTGCGCAAGGCCGGCGGTTGCCTGCGGTCCATGGGAATCTGGCCACTTGCGCCGGGCGCAGCCGGGAGGGGGCTGTGCTTCCTTTACAAAAAGAGACACAATTAAGCAAAATGCTCAATGAACATTATAAATGATGTGCAATCGCCTCGCAGATTGTCTAGCAAATCAAATTATATGGTTGCTCACGGATGATTTCCATGTGCTTTAAAACGCAAACAGGTACTTTCTGATTTGAGGGGGGGGGGTGTTGGTGGGTTTTTTTTCCCAAACAAGAAGAAAAAGAAAGCGCAACGCTTTAAACATTGCGGAGCAATGCCACACGCTGAAAGGCGGCTGTGTGAATATTCACGTTCTCCTTTGTTCGTCCCTGAATTTCACAATAGCCCGGGGAGGGCACGTCCACTGCAGTCTTGTAAATTTACCAATCCTTGACTAAAACCGCCGGGCACCTGCTTGGCAAAGCACAAAGCTGCCTACGTTTCCACGAAGAATTTACTGTTTCATCAGCTTCTAAATTGCTCCACAACAGAACGGCTCGAAGCTAGTATCATTGAAATCAACAGAGATGACCGGGTTTGTGGCTCCGCAGACTGCGGAAGCGGCAGGGCTGCGGCTGCCGCCCGTCTTCTCTGGCGGAAGCGGTTCAGGTGCGAGCGGAGGGGTCGTGCCGTGCCTGCTGGGCTAGCAGGGCCTGCCCGGCCCTGCCAGGTCCGGGCTGGGGAGCTCGGAGGAAAAGGCAGCCACAGTGCTGGGTGGGGGATGAAGGGCAAGTGCTGGTTGTCCTGGACGGGGAGGACACAGGAGCTCCTATAGGGCATCGCAGCGGAATAAACTGGCAACAAACCTGACCGGCCCCAATCGGGAATAGTCTCCTAAACGGGCAGCCACCACCCTAGAAGGTGCGGGCTGCCCGGATCCCTCGGTGGCATCCCGGGCGAGCCCTGCCCTGGGCCGCCCTCCCGTCCACCGCAGCACCGGCTGCGGCGTGTTCCTGCGCGCTCTCCCCTGGGGGACTGGTAAGCCAGGCCACTGGAGGGGAGCCGTGTGGAAAGCGCGTTTGGTAAGGAGTCCCTTACTTTCCAATGTATGAAACCATTCATGGGGAGCGGGAATCGTTTCTTGAGAGCAGGTCCTGATCCAGAGCATCGCTCACTTGAAAACACGCACCAGACGGTCACGGTAACCGCGGGAGGGCTGGCTGGAACAAGGCAAAGCAGATGACTGCTCATGAGGCTCTACCCACACGCCGGACAGTTTAAGAAGGGCCACAAGTCTCCTTAGCATCAGCGGGCAGAAGGCACTGCCACTCGGTTTGAATGGTTTTTACTCCGGACAACTTCCTGTGATTAAGAGGCCCATCTCAATGGATAACAGGGCACTTTTTTATTTCAGTAAGCAACCGCGTTACATCATCTCTTACATAAATATATACAGCTCTAGATTAAATAGAAATACGTTTTTTCTAGTCATTGCTCTTTTTGGGGGTGGGGTGGTTAGAGGCTCCTTCTGTTTTGTCTCCTCCCTTGATTCTTCCTCCCTGGTTTATGTCGGTTTGCTCTTGTGAGTGCAGGCTCCCACAAAAGGTGTCAGTCTCCACAGGATTTTCCCTTAGGCTTACATACATAGTCATCCAGGAGATGGATGACTGTGGAAAATGGCTTTCCTTGGAGAATGCCATCGATATTTGCCTTTCTGCCAAAACTCCTCATGTTGTACTTCATGGGTTGTATTTGCCTTTTTCATGGCCATGTTCCTTCCGTGGCTCATGACCACTTTGTCATTAACTACCGCCCCAAGGTCTTTTTCCTCCTTTACCTGGCAAGGACTTCCAAGGCCACAGCACATGTTCTTACGATGTGTCCCAAATATATGACCTCCTATTGCTGGATTTCATTCCTTGCTTACCACTGTGGCACTCGCAGTCCTAAGCCTCCTCCTGATGACTTTTCAAGCCTTCTCCATGCTGGGATGTCTACCCTCCTTCATGACTGTGTCAGATGTTGTTAGCAGAGTCCTTTTATTCTAAAACTGTCAATTAAAATTTTCCATTGAGTCTGTAAGAGCAAAGAGATTACTATCCTGGGCCATGGCATAAATTCATCCAATTTCTTCATCCACACGTGCCAGTGGTAAGAGCTTGAGATTGCTTCTGTGTATCTAAAAGCTCTTGATGCATTTCTCTCTTTCATGAATTTGCCTAATGGCTTTTAGAACTAAAGCAGCAAGTTGATGTATTAAAACTATTAGATACTATTTAGTAGAGCTGACTTTTAAATTAATGATTGTTGTCTTGGAAGAAATTGCAAGATTTAGAGATGCAGGTAAAACCAGAGGCTTAAAAGCCTGCGAGGGGTCCACATTCCTCAAGAATCATTCCTCAGCTACCATGTAACTCCACAAACGTCTCTCCTGTAGACACCCTACATTGTTGGTGTTTTGTTGAATAGTCTTAGCTGTAATACAATGTGAAAACTCAATGATTTTTAACTAGGAAGAGCTGACCTGCCATAGTTGTTCAGTTATTCCAGTGGAGATCCCTCAACCCCACTTCTAAGTGCCATTAGGTTTTTCTCCAGCCCAGAGTTAGACATCTTACATGTTTTGGCTCCTTGCTGAGCCCTCTGGCTCACTCTTGTGTTCTTTGTTGATCACCCACCTCTTACCGTACCAGGAGCCTTGGGGCTGGGTGCCCAGCACCTACAATTTAGGCATTGCAAAACCACATCTCTCCATCCATTTAGCCCTGAGGCTTTTATCTTTGTGGCAAATTATTAACCAAGTCAGGGACATGAAAAACATCTACACAAGGAGATGCTGCATGTTCTTTGGAAGTTGTCCACACATGGAAAGTACTGTTTTACCTAGCCTGATAGATCTTCTCCTAATCTCACCTTAAATAGGCATGGGAGAACACTCTTCATTCCACTGCATGAGAATGTTTCTCACAGTGAGGATTGTTTTCATGCCTCCTCTCAATGAGTTCTTCCTGAGATGAAGAAATTCCATGTCCTTTTAGTGTGTCCTTTTTAAATATAACATTTTTTGTTGTTTGCTGCTAAATTCCCTGTAGCTTTTCTTCTAGTGTACTGTTCAAAACTGGACTTTGTGTTTAGGCTAAGCCTCACCAGTGCCAAGAAGAGCAGAATAATTACCTCAGAGTTGTACCCAAGACACTGGTGCTAATATACCCCCAAATTACATTTGTTTTCTTCTGCATAGGTTTTATCCCACTTTACCTAGTTCATAGTTCACAACAGTCAGTTGATCCATTCCTGCACTATTGCTGCCATATCAGCTATTCCTCACTTCACAAACCACATATTTGATCTGTCTTTTGTCCAAAACTGTATTTTGTACTTGTCTTTATTACAGTGCAGCTTATTGATTTCAGGCAGGCTCTCCAATCTGTGAAGATCAATGTGAGTCCTGATCTTGTTCTCCAAATCAACCTCTCCCAGCCAGCACTCTCTGGAGTTGAATTAAGTACTCTCTTTTCCAGCAGGCTATTTATTGTTGAAAACGTTGGGGCCACAACAGATGCCTCCAAGACCCCACTTGGCACACCCAGCTTTGACAGTGAACAGCAGATGAGTGCTTTAGTATGATTCAAACATTATGTGCTCAGTCTAATCCTGATTTCATTTAGATCTCATCACACAGTTTGGTTTATAAGAAGAGTAAGGCTTTTGATACTAACAAAGTTGAGATATATCACATCTATCTCTTTATACACTTACCTAGTTAGTCCTTCAAATAAGGACATGGAATTAATTTGAAGTGATATGTTCTACTGCTTTCTTATCGCTTATGTGCTTACAAATTGATTAATAATTGACTCTCATTATCATGGTTACGCTGATGGATTTATACTTCCCAGGATCCTCTTCTTTGCTCTTTTTTTTTTTGGGGGGGGGGGGCTTGTAAACACATGCCTCTGGGATCAATGCCCTCAAGCGAGTCACAAGTGAGTTGTCATTGCTTCTAACTTTAGCCAGTTAAAAGCTGCACATTAACTTGAAGGGCATTCAGTTGCTTACACACAGGAGTATGACACACAGTTTAGTATCACGCTAAGTCCTATATAGTATCATATATATTTCTTGGGACTTGCAGATATGAGGCAGGACCCACAGGAGTCCTCCATGTTTCTGGAAGCTCAGCTGGAGCTTCCTTGTAGGCTATTCATGTGGGATACCTGAGAGGATCTAAAAAGGGATAAATCTATGTTAAAGTAACTACATCCCTAAGTATAAGGTGTTAATTAATAGTTAAGGAAAAAAAGATAGGTGTACCAGCTTGGGTGGTTTTGTTGATTGAGAGGAATCCAGGGTTTTATAGCTCAGCCGTATCTATTAAGTGCAGAATTCAGCCTTTCTCTCACTTGCAGGTGTTGTGAGGATAATCACATGGAAGCTTGCAGGGCACTCTGATCTGTGATAACAGAGCTGCATGTACCCAAGGCAGAAAGTTTGGATGCATTATGTAGTGCAGATGGCAATATTGGAAGTTTACCTGAGCTGCCCACATCCCTGGGCTGTATTAAGACCTTCCTCCAGATCTACAGACAGAACACTCATGGCAAGGCACATCTAGAACAGCAAAAAAATGCAGTAAATAAAGAAAATATCAAAGATCACATCCAATGAAAGTTGCTTCTGTTTTGTTACTGAAATATTCAAGACCTCTTCTGACATAGCAGTCCCAAAGGTACATGAAGTAAATCCACCGCACACATATACTCATGTTCTTCTGATGTACAAGATCTTGATGAATTGTAGGTGAACAAATGAATGACGTAAGGTACTGGTGGGGAAGGGGTACCTTGAGAAAGCAGCTTCTCCTTCATCTGTGCCTTGATTTGCAAGCTGTCAGAAATATGTAGAAACCATTCCACTGCCAGTAGCTTACAGGCTGTTTGATTTAATCCATGCACCCATCGGCCTCCCCGTCAACAGAGCCCACAAGGAGTTACCATATAAGAGTTCACATCCAAATGAGTGCCACAGTTTCCCAGCATGAGGACTGAACCTGAATCACCATAGGCCACCTGTCCCTGCTCACCACTGCAATGTGCAGTAGAGGGATTTAGCCCTTATTTGTAGCCTTTTGTCTGCTGCCTTGTTGTTTGGGTGGGGCTGCACCTGTTCATGGCGAGTGGGAACCCCTTAATTGCGGCTGCGGGGCTGGGCAGCTAGGGCTGGCCCTGCACACTGGCACACAAAGGCTTAGGGGAACACATGTGAATGTGGTGCCCTCTTTATGCCATGCCAGTGTTCACTGCAAATCCTCCACAGGTCTTCACGGCTCAGTTCCTGCATTCCCAGGGCTTCTGCCTGGTATCTCACACACCAGATTGTCCTTTTGTTGCAGGGCAGAGGTGCTGTCTCCCTGTATTTTGGATTATTGGGGCCTGCAGTTGTTTAGGAATAGCACTTGAGGGACAATAATACATTTTAAGGTGTACTTCTGGTTACAGAATCATCAGTTCTTTCCTGTTATCAAATGCAAACAGAGTTTACTTGGTGAACATACCCCTATTGATTTGAAGTGTCATGTTAGTAACGATAGCTTGAGCCATGGGTTATACAACGCACTCCACTGAATCCTCCGAGCTGAAGAGACCCCAGTCTCTTCCCTTCTTGCAGAAGTCCATTCCATTCAGCAAGTGCCTCATTCCCTCACTCCCCTACCCTAGACCCTCCTCTGCCCTTGACACCACATTTCCTGGATGTCATCATCTCTTGATCCCTCTTCTCCCTACCCAAGCTTTGCCTATCTTAATTCCCAGTCAAGTGTCACTGTCCCCCACCAAAATGCCATCAGAGGAGACACAGATAACACAGATGGCCTACACCTTTTAACTTGAGAGGCCAATGCCACAGAGACCTCTTAAGACCACAGACAAATTTGTGCCTACACCTCGCACGCCCAGGCTGAAGTGTGGTTTGTTCATGAGGAAACTACAGAATCATAGAATAGTTTAGGTTGGAAGAGACCTTTAAAGATCATCTAGTCCACCCCCCCCCGCAATGAGACATCTTCAATTAGATCTGGTTGCTATGGTGTACCTGGATGCCAAAATTGACCAGGCTTCTGTAAGCGTGAGGACAGACGTCCCCCAAACCCACACCACCACAATTTGTTCCATCTTTTCCCAGGCCAGCTCCCAACAGTTTTGGTGATTCCTCCCGGGAAAAGCCAGCCGTCCGCGTGAGCCGTTAGGGCCCGGCCTCGGGGCTCTGCTGCCATCTTGTGGCGCCGCGAGGAACGGCACTGACAGGGACCGGCCCTGAGGCCCCGAAGGGACCTGCGTGTCCAGCAGCCTGCCCCCGAGGCCGGTCGGGCAGCAGCCGGGCCGTTTGGTGAGCCCCCATCGGTGCTGACCGCCTCTTTCCACAGCGCACCAATCCGGGTTAAACTAACCCCTCCAAAAACCAGGCTCGCCAAGGCGCAGCAATGCCTGAAACGTTGCAGTATGACTAAAACAGCCCTGAAAATGGCAGAAAAGTGCTTTCTTGCTTATCCTCGTTCATAACAGTGCATCCCATTTGCCGTGCTGCTGCCTTGGTGGCTTGCGGGTTTTTGGCTGTGAACCACCATGGTGGGTGTTCCGCAGCCCACCTTGACTCAGTGTGAAGGCTGAAGTGGGTACCAGATAATGAATGCTGAGTCCCCTCCATGAATAGCTCCTGCAAAGAGAATGAAAAGGGGGCTAAGCTGCTGCTGCCTTCATCTCGCTGCTGCAGAGTGCAGCACTGGTACACCCCTCTCCTCCCCTTGGTCCTTGGCAGCATGCAGAAGAGGACCCTGCATCCCCACACCTTCTTTGAACCTGTTGTAATGGCTGTGAGGATAACCAGGGTTGAGAGCCAGCTGTTGTTGAGTTTATGTGACAAATGAAAGGTTCAGATGTAGGATTGATAGCAATTAGATTGCCACCTGCTATCGCTTTAATCCGTATCCCAGATTTTTAATTGTTAAGGGGGAGTAGGGGGGCTGTTGGCACATGAATACGTAAGGATTATCTTAAAAGACACAAAGCATTAGGATTGCCTCCCAGTCATTGTGAGTAGGGGTGCCCATTTTTTAGTTTTAGCCTCTACTGTGAATTTTGGTCTCATTTTTGAACAGTTTAGTCCTGAGCTTTCTAGGACTTCTGTACTCTAAATTTCCATCCATCATTTTAGTCATAATTTTATTTGTTTGTTTATTTTAGCAAATTCAGACAATTTCATTTTAGGCTTAGCCAGCTCTTTCCAGTTTGGCTTCCTGACAACCTTCTGCTGTCAAGTGCCTTGCATTCATTTGCATTGTTTCTGATTTTTAGCAGGTCCCTATCTGAGGCCTGTTCCTCCTGGCTGTTACCCAGGTGAGCATTCCTGCTGCAGTCAGAGTGATAATAGCTGTCAGTAATCGGTACTTCCACAGGTTTGCAGGGCCAGGGCTTGGTTCTTCCCCCCTTTGGATAGCGCTAATCTGCTTTCAATTCACACATCTTCAGAAAAAGAGAACACCAAGAAATTTGAAAGGTTTTCCATCAGGTTCCACAGAGGAATATGCTTGAGAGAAACATGTTGATTTTGTTAGAGAGACAGACAAAATAGACTGTGATTTGCATAAGGAGCTACTGAGAGAGGGAAATTGAATGAGAGGTCAAGGGAAGGGTTTTGATTGACTTCAAAGGGTATTGGATCAGATCCATGTGGAGCATCTGCAACTTCCTTTGATGCATCAGCAAAGTGGAGATAACAAGGCTCTCTTCTCCATACATTTCCTACCTAAGGCATTGTGTGGAAAAAGACTTTGAGACTGGCAATGGCACAAGCCAGCCTTAGAAGAGAAAGTAGGACCGTGTAATCTGTTTTGGAGAAGCAGTTTTTTGTAGGTGATTTAAGGTTGCAACAGGGTTGAAAGCAAACGTACCCTAGAGGTCACTGCAGAGCAGCCAGTTGAGGGGCTCTGTGTTCTGGGGGAATTGTCAAATTATTCTGGAAAATTAAATTTTTTAAAAACGTATTTTGAGGTGGCTCTGAGTAGTCACTCAGCAGTGTGACTCTACTACTAGTAGTGATACTACTACTCTGAGTGGTCCATCCCTCTCCAAAACCACCCAACCATATGCCATACCTCCACAGAACAGGATCCCAAAACTGTACACAGCCACTGCTGTGTTTTCCGTAGGCTGGGAAGTCATTACAAGTACAGCTGAAAACCTCTGCTCACTGTAGTTATCTGTGGAGAGGTGCTTAGTGGGCTTAGTTGAAGACTCGACGTGGGCAGAGTGGAGGAGATTTACTGTGTCTCTTGGAGCAGTTCATCAGTTTTAGGCTTTCTTTTTTATTTGCAATTTCTGCCTATTCTTGAGGCAGGTGTAGAGTAAGAAGGTGAAATCTTACAGAAAAGGTAATTGGCACAGGGGTAATAGAAATAAGAATAGCAACAGGCCCAAAAGAATAAGCCATTGCAAGGATTTCTGCAGCCCTTTTCATCTGCGGATGTCGAACAATTTGCAAGAGCTAAAAAAGTTCTCTCAGCAGTGCTCATACATCAGAAATACGCAGTTTCTTTCACCTATTGCTTAACTGCTGTCACCCCTGAATTAGGACAGAGAAGCTGTTCATTGCTCAAGGCAACAACGCCTTGCAATTTAGGGTGTGAGAGGCTAACTCAAATGGTAAGACAAGGCAGCATTTAGAGTCTAGAGTTGGCCAGACCACTGCCTTACAAAAAGAGCCATGGATCTTTAACACCAAGTGGTCAGGCCCTCAGTTTGATGTCTCAGCTGATAAAACAGGAAAGGTGAAAGCAGGGGCAGAACCAATCTTTTAACAGCTGGCTATAGGAGAAGACAAATTTGTAAACTGAAGGAGGGACAAAGGAAAAACATTTACCCCCTGCTTTTAATAGAGATTCATTCATAAAAGTAAAGAGAAGGCTACAAGGTCATAGAAAGTTACATGTGATCCGGTTTTGGAAAATGCCCTTCTTACAGAGCAAGCGCAGAGGCAGAGACTACTGGGGCTATTGCCAAGGAGAAGTGTCTTGGAGGCCCTTTTTTTTCCTTCTCTGGGGGCCTAAGGAAACTCCAGCTAGACATAGTGTACATGACAAGGTTTAATGACCTTTGTTCATAATGGGCCCAAGCGTGAATACCCAAGTGCACTGGGGAGAGGCCCAGGACTAAGAGGTAATGGAAAGGCTGAAATAGGGAGGGAACATTTTCTGGATTGGGAATAGGGTCATTCCTGGGGCAGTGAATGTGTGAGGGCTCATTTTGCACCTGGTATTCTGATTAACAGTGAGGTCAATCTCCTAAACTTCCCAAACATAAACACCTGCTTCTAGCTCTGCTCAGATCCTAGCCCTTCACAGGGCTTTTTCCTTCAGTAATCCAAGAAAACGCATAGGCATCCCATGGCTCTGTTAGAACTGTCCCCAAGAGACTGTCACACCAGGGAGGATTGATCTCAGCTCCCTCATCCCTGAGAGTTCACAGTCAGCTCTTTTGCTACTGTCCTCTTCATGCTTTCAGTCCTACATGCTTCTGTGTCCCCATCCTTTGGTGCTGGAAAGGAACCTTCCAGCACCTTCTGCAAAGGAAAACACAAACTCTTCGTTGTCCATCTTTGACTCCAGCACCGCCTTCCAGCACCTTGTGTTGCCTTTGCCTCTTTCCTAACAGTTGTGCAAAATACTTTGCTATTCTTTCCTGTTCCTTCCTCCTATCACAAAATGTCCGGATCCATCTTCCGATCTTCCAGAAATGACACCTGAGCAAAGACGACCTGGCTGTGGTCCACATTTCTACATCCCGTATGCCCTGCCACATCCGAAATGCAGAAGGGCATCACAGTCTTTGTTTCCAGAACCAAGCAGGTTACTTGAGTATCCTGATGACTTTTCTATTTTCTTTTTCCTGATTTCTGTGGCAGCTTCTCTGTCCCTGATAGGTTCTTCTGGAAGTCACTTTTTAAATGATGTCAAACCATGTACACAAAGGAGATGAGCTGGATGAGCACAGCTGATGCCTGCTCTGCCAGCCCCTCCAGACCCTGCAGGGCAGATCCTCACAGCCACCTCCAGCATGTGCAGGTAGCTGCTGACACAGATGTGGGCACAGGACTGTGTGTTTGATCATCTCTCTGGCACAGAGAAGTGCCCTGGGTGTGTGAAATTATGAGAGTTCAGGCACAAGGTAAGGGAGAATGCAATACGTAAAGCTAGAGCCTGGGGGATATTACAAAGGGATTTCTGAAGAGGAGTGGGAAGGGATACCACAGAGCAAAGAAAAAAAAAAACCAGAAAAACAGCAAAAGAGAAGACAGTAAAAGGGAGTGCAATAATGGGCATGAATTTCTCTTTCTTCTGCCCCATGGCAAGCTGCCAATCCCTTCCACACACATTCCTCAGCGCTGCTAAAACCAGTCCCCATGGACACACCTGCCTTGAGACAAATTCTTTTAGTCTTGAAAAAATCTGGGCACTTCTTCAATAAAGAGCTTTGCTTTTAAACTACTCTGCCTTTGTGAATTTTGGCAGCAGCTCGAACTTGGAGAGCTTTTGAGAACGCTTTTCTGTAATCAGATTCCCCTGCCCCAGGGGACTGTGGGCGAGTCACTTCCCACAGCTGTCCCTCAGCTTCCTATTCTGTGACATGTGGCTCACCACTACGTCAAAGGGCTGGGGTTAGGCATCACTTATGTGTAAAGAGCTGTGAAATCCATGAGGTTGATGGGGTGCTGAGCATTACGCCACACACTGTGAGGGTAGTGTTACCACAGCTCATCACTTGTATATAGCAGGAGGTCGGACAGGCACAGGAGTATGGTTTAAAGCATTTCACTGCCAAGAGCGAAAAGTCATTAAGTGAATGCAATAGGAGGCAGCCCTATAGTGACAGAGGCCATTTCTTCTACACAGTAGGTCTGAGGTTGAACACTAGAAAATACAAACATGCTTAGGAGTACTAGCCAAGTCCTCACCATCTTGTTCAAAACCAGAAAGAAAGCAAAACCCAAACAAAGACTTTTTCAGTTCCTTCTCATACAGGCTGCCTCCTGAGCCACCTCATACTGGAGATGTTCTGGGCTGGCAAAATCTCATTTTTGGTCTGAGAAACTTCTCTGTTCTTCTCTTGTTCTGACCAGAATCAGACTGTCAACAGACTTACAAGAGAATCCAAATGATTTGCAACATGGTGCAACAGAAAAGGGTATCACTACAGTTCTGTGGATGTGTGGCTAAAATAATGGGCATCACGGTCTCTGGTGAAAGGAACATGAAGCTGCTAGTAAGGTAAGAGTAACCTGCTCCTTCTTCCCTATCTTCTCTCTGTGCTCCCAAAAAAACCCCATGGTGTCTTCCAGGAGAAGAAGTTACTGTTAGCAAGCTGCCTTGCATCACTTCTACATGAAGCTGTGTTGGAACGTGAAGAACATAGGCTCACTTTAGGCTGCATGGCAACATGCAACACAGCCGGAGAATACTGTGGCCTAATTCCCAACCAAGCCCGTACCGTCTTTGCTCTGAGAAAGAGGTCAAGTATTGCTCTTTATGTGCCAAAGTTGCCCTAGTTGGCTTAGCTTTGGTTTTAATACCATAGCTGGAAAAAACATATGCTAATTTTACCTCCTCTGTTTCGATAATTCACCCCCGTACCAAGCAACCAAGTACCAAAACAAGTTTTAGAAAAGCCAGAGTGTGAAGATAGGAACTGTTAGGAGCCATGCAGAGTCTAATTCTGGCTTGGCTGCAAATTTAATTTGTGGTCTTGAGCAAGTCGATTAAATTCTTTTCATCAAATCTTCCCTCAGTAAAATCCAGAATAATTACTTGTCTTGTAGAGATGATGCGGAAACTAAGAAAGTCTTTAAATAATTTATTTAAGATGTTAAAGCCTCTTAAGAATTACGTAGAAACCTCAAATAAGATTTCTAAAAAGGTTATTTAAAACCACAATGGGATAAAAAAGTATCATCAGTGGAGCTAATTAATGAAATAAGAGTGTTGAAAAACTTCTATGATGTGAACAATAGAACATAAATCTGCAGTTGCCTGGCAGACTACAGTCAGCTCAGAGAAGCAACTGCTCTTCTGAGCATTTGCTATGGTGGAACAAAGTCAGTGCAGGTACATGTGGAAAGTCTTCTAGCCTATGATACTCTTTAGTAGTGTCTTCCATTATTATTGGTCTTTATTATTCTTTGTAACACTTTGGGCCTTTAGCTGGGGTCTGTCCTGGTGTGGTTGGTACCACAGACACAGAAGATAATGAAATTCCCTGCCCCAAAGAGCTTACCAGAGGTCCTGGATGTCTAGCAGTTTAAATCACACAAGGATGAAACCATGAATGTGAGCAACTCTGTTTATAGATGTAAAACTAGCGTCCATAAATGAATCGTCATGGGAGACAAGCTTAAATACATGATGAGAAATGTCATGGGGATTCCCCTGGCATGAAGCACAAGGTAACAGTGGCATCATTAAGGCTGGTGTAACTGTCAGAGTACACCAGATGTGCTCTATGTGCATACTGAGAGATGCAAATTTCAGGGAGGAGGCCAGGAAGAGGCAGGGTAACTAACTGGCCTTGCACAGTCTTAGATGAATCTCCTCTTTGGTTTTGGTAGGCCTAGATGAAGTACAAATGTATTTGATGAAAACTTGACCTTAATTTTACAAAGGCAGAGATTACTGGCAGAGCACAGGCCAGTACCATCAGCATATCTGAGACAAAACACAAGGTGGGACCAAGCTGTGATGTATCTTACAAGTGAAATATAGAAGTTCAAACAGATATATAGAGAATAAAAAGCCAGCAGAGGGAATAAAACCAAAGACATGGACATCCTGCAGTTTTATACATGCAGATCTTGGCGCATCCTCAGAATTACTTGCTAGTCTAAGAATAGTAATGCTCAGCTCGAGAGATGATTAACCTGAACTCAAACAAGGATGGCACTTCCCCCCCATCTTGCACTGTGAGACAAACAATAGAAAACAAGGCTGTCAAAGATGCCATTTTATAAAGGACTGATGAGGAGTAACCCATTTGATCCATGTAATTTTCCACAACTGATAATGTAATAATAAGATGGATCTGTTAAGAAACCTCAGCCTTATCCCCACCGCAGTACTCAAGATTGCTGTGAAAACAGTTCCAGGCACTGTCTGATACAGCAGAGAATGTGAGAGTCAGACATTGAAAAAAAGACATCGCAAGAGCTAATTCAAGGTCATACCATTTCTTTCACACGTTCTTCCCTTACCTACCCACCCCCTCCCTTTTCCTCTGCTGAGTCCTGCATCATTCGTGTGGCTGTGTTTGCATGGAAGAGGTGCAAGCTGCCTGTAATGGAGAGGGCTGGGAGTGGTAAGAGAGCTTCTGTTGATTTTGGCTTTTATTCCAAATTGATTACTGGCCATGCTTGCAAAGGAAATTATTTCCCCTGTTCCTCTACCAATATATATGCATGGGTATGTACAGACACCTAAACACTTTTAGATTTACAGTGAGGTGTAAGGGGCAGGATATTCAAATGCCTCTCAGTATAGCTACTCCAAACTGTGGGATACACCACCACACTGAAAGGTGATGTGCCACTACTCTGATTTTAAGACGCGGTGAAAGCCAAACCCTCCTCTTGCCCCCGTTTTCTTTTGAATAAGCAGAACAAGGTTGCTTAGCTCAGTGTCTGGTTTCTGTGGGGCAGTGGAGTTGTGCTTTATGCTGTTTCCTTGGTGATGGATCAGTGTAGTGCAGTTCAGGTGCTATCCCTGAAGATACGAGTCTGTTCATACAATTACGTATCTGTAATTAACAGTGCACAAGCCAAACTGGGACCTTAACAGGACTATTTCCTCACGTCATCTTCCTGTATGAAGAGGCATTATCTGCTGCTTAGACCAAACATCTCCAGTTGCATAAAGTGATGTTTAAAGGCATAAATATGTTCTCTGCTCAGGCAAGCTTCCTCTGTCAGTAATAGTAACTTGCCAGTTCACTAAGAGCTGGTTTCACCAATCGCATACATCCAAGGTACTAAACCGAGTGTGGTTTGCACACATCTGTGTGTGGATACTTGTTTTGTCAGTGCATGAAGGTACGTCAGGATATGGGGGATATGTGAATTCAGAGCATGTGAGAACAGCAATTTCTGTACAGCCTGTGAAGACTCTTGGGTGCAGAGACCTGAACAGGTTGGGCACATACATCCTGGTCAGAACAGGCAGGCGATAGCAATAGGTGATGCAAGGGCATCTCTGCATAGCAGAGCACGATGCAGCGCAGGCACAGCAGGCAGCATGTGGGTGCCATTAACAGACACCTCTGATGACAGTGTGACCATCACCATTTATGACACTACATAAAACCAGTAGCAGCTGTTCTGGTTTAGGTTGGCTATAGGGATCATTGCCCTCATCTGTTGTTTTTAGAAGCTGAAATTGTAGAGATCTCCTGTAGAAAGTACAGGAGAATGAAAAGCTACAGAGCTCCAAAACACAAGGAGCAAAGGTAAATTCAGTGGAATAGAGGTCCATTTTCTGAAGACATTTAAATGGTTTTAAGACCACGCTAGTAAATGAACACACCCTTTTTATTACTGAGGCAACCAAAGTGGGGAGAATGGAAACAGCCTGTTATAGGTAAAGCCAAATGAGATGTTGCCTAGTAACTCTCAGCAGGGAAGCATTTAAATCCAGCCAGTTTAGTGAAGCTGATGTTCTGACTCAGAGATTACTTTCTCTGGAAAAAACCTGAAAGCGGGAAAGCTCAATAACAAACATACAATTTATTTTCCTGTTACAGCAAACCATGGTAACAATGCTTGGGAGAATACAGAATTATTTACAGACTTGCACAAATAAGAGCAGACAAGGTATGTTTTCAACAAAAGCATCACTTTACTGAACATGTTTTTTTGATGCCGATTCCTGCCCCCCCTCCCCGTACAGTCAATTTCACATTCATTTTTATTTTGGGATTCTGAAATACACAAGTGATAACAGAAGTGTGGATATATTACACAGATTGTTACATTATTATCATATTACTTCTGTAAGAGGAACTTCCTGGAGCAAACCCTACTTCAGCTATTGGACACAGAATCAAAGCCATTGATTTTAAAGAAGAAAGACTCTGTATCCTCACTGGTTCCGTTGCCTGGAATAGTTTTAATTAGGCCCTCCTTCTGCTTTTATGTGTGCACGGAGAAGTCACTTGGCTTGGTTAAAGACCTCTCACATCAGGGAAAAAACACCCACCTCAAACCTTGTTTGGAGATTCATGTTATTTTTTCTTCCCTTTAGAAGGATATGATAATTTTACAGAAGTAAAAGCTTTGGCTTTTGTACATCTGTATTCCTGGGTGCCACAACTACTGTTCAGCATCAGCAAAGTCAGGTTCAGGGAGAGTACTTCATTTCAGCAGCCTCAGTGCAGTTCATATCGATAATTATGAATGTGAACTATTGCATAGATATTATTAATTTTAAAAAATACAATAAACAGATCAACATTTACCTCATACTAATCATTAAAAAACAGACTGCGAAAGGTTTAATACAAAAATATGTATTTTATCAACACTCAGCCAGAAAGCAAAGCTGCAGTGGCATAAAAATTTGAGTTCTATATTAAAAGCATGAGTTTTTCACAAGCCTGTTGTATAAGCAGTAAAAGGATGTTCTATAAGCCACAGAGATCCACTTCTCATTGACCAGAGCCTGGTCTGAAGTTTAAGGAAACACTGTTGATACAGAACCTCTGCCCAGAAGGTGGGGGACCATCATCAAATACATGGCCTAGATGGGCTTCACACTGCAACAGAAATTATGTACCATTATTACCACTGCAATTATGGATCAACTTGGTACTAACTTAAGAAACTTGTATGATGAATTCACTGTTATGTTGGTGGGGCAGTCTTGGGGAGAGATTAGAAATACATCCTGGAGTAATCACCTCTTGTCAGTGGGCGAATATCTGCCCCCAAACAAGCAGAGTGCAGAAGAGGAAACTGAAAGGTACTAATGAGAGAAAGTATAGGAAATAAATGGGAGGATTCAGACATCTAAATATATAACGAAAATGTCAAGTTAATTGAGGCAGTCACTGTAGGGACTTCTCATAGGACAGCTAGGATTTCCTCCCAAAAATTACTGATGGGAAGAAATAGGACCCAGAATAGCTATAAGCGGCTCATTATATAATTGAAAGGCTATCTTCAGCTGGGGTTCTTGAAAGGTGATTGCTGGATATTCCTGCAAACATGAACTCTGCAGTAGATTCTTGTTACATCTGCAGATAATACCTAATCCTGTTAGAATGGGCTGCAAGCGCACTGGAGGGCAGTGTTAGCAATATTAACAGTTTGGAAAAACAAGCAAAAAAACCTCCAAACCCAAAAGCCTAAGACTAAATTCATTCGACTCAATTGCATACTTTTATACCCTAACAAAAGTAATAAATAGCAGAGGTTTAGGGTTGGAAATAAATAGTCATGGGTGGCAGTTCTTTGGAAGACAACCTGGGTATTACAGCAAGTCCTAAAAGAAATATGGGTCATGGGCCGTGGAAAAGTAAAGGTGTAAGATCAGGACCACTACCTATAACACACCTACACAGCCTCTGATGGAGGCTAGGCACACCTGCAGTGCTATGTCCAGGTCTGCACTGTACTCAAGAAGGAAAAGAATCAATTGGAAGGAGTGCAAAATACAGCAACAAGATGACTAACACTAAAAAACACTGCATAAAAAGAACCAGGCCTTTCTAGTCTTGAAAAGAAACGATTCAGAGAGTCAAAATAGCTACTCAAAATAGAAGGGTGGTTTCTGTGGAATAAGAGAAACCATACAAGATAGCTGTGAAGATGTAGAGCACAACCACTGCTGTGCAGGGCAAACAGTAGAAAGTTTCAACGGCTGTGGTGTCTCCATCACTGCATATTTTAAGAAGAGCTTCAGCATTTAGGAGGACTGAATTATGAAGAACTGCCCTGTGATGGAGCAAAAGGGGCTAAATTTCACAGTCCCTTCCACCGTGTGTTTTTCTGTCCTGCAGTTCACCTCTGGTTTTCTGAATATGTTTTCTAAACTCCAGCCCTTGGCTATACTTAAACAACTGTTCTCCCTAGTCACATCATTTCTTCAACCCAAACCAACTGCTTATACTTGATACTTCAAACTACTCATGTGTTTGAACAGTTGCAGTGGTAATTACTATAACTAATAGTAATTCTCACTATTGTATTTAGGTAGATTCATTCATGGGCACAAAGAAAATGTATTTGTTAAGATGTGGGTCTTTGGGTATCACCTCCAAAATAAACATACCTGTTTGCAGACAACTTCGGTTCTAGTTGATCCCAGTGAGTTATCCAGTCGTCTCATAATATTAGCATTGCTTTCATCTCTGCCACAGGTACCATAAGCCTCAGAAAATGATGGCCATCCAGTCCCAGAATTGAACTTCTTTTCTGAGCTATAGGAGAAATCAGATCTTCTTCTTAATAAATAACAGACATGTTACAAAAAAACCTGATTTTCATAAGAACATTGGATTTTTTCCCTCATCCCTGTCTTGTACTGCTATTAATAATATTTGGCACAGTATAAATTTTCTCACTGGCATCAAACTGTGCTGGAAGCTCTTTTCCAAAGGGAATTCTCAATCAGTCCACAACATGGGCTTTTGCTTCACTGTCTCTGTTTCACTGACAGACTGGCATTCTAGAAAGCTTGAAAAAAGCTTTTTCCAACAACTGAGGCACTTGTGCATGCCTCCTGTTAACATCCAGGATTACCAAACCTGTTTAGTTGCATATTAAAACCTAGAGTATGTTGAAAAAATATGATTAGAAAATATTTTTGGGATCTAGCATACAGAAATGAGATAATCCATCCAGTTTAAAGTTGTGCAAGCTTCGCCCGCAATAAGTACTTTCTCCTAGCGAGGAGGGACCTAGTGTGAGAAATGAAAACAGACACACATACTCCCGGGGTAAGTGGTCTGGAGACCCAGCACGACCGTTTCCTCCCCATTTTCCATGGTTTATCCCATTTCACAAACCCAATGCTCTTACTGGCATCTAGTGGTGGAGGGAGACACCAACACCAGCAGCAGCTTTTCTGTGATCGGGTGAGTCCATTAGTTAACACAGAATTTAAAGCAAAATATCTAGTACAGATCATGTATATTTTGGTGGGATGTTAATACATTGCAGAAAAATCTTACTTGCAGTGCCTTTTAAAAAGAAAAGACAAACAAGCTGGGCAAAAAGCTTAAAAAAATCCAACCCAAAGAACAGGGCATGCTTGAGCATATGTTTTATAATTAACTCTGCAAGGCTGTCTTTGAGCAATGCAACTGTGGAAATAAAGCAGAATTTGCAAATACTGAACAGAAGGCTAATTTTTGTGGGGGCTGTTGCTCAGTTCTTTACATAACTCCATAAAGACCTATGAGAAATGCTCTTCTATCGCCTCCCTTCCTTAAAACTGGGGAGAAATAGGACACAGCACAGAAACAGGCAGCACTGGAGAAAACACAGTTTGCAGACTGTGTTTGTGTGAGAAGGTATTTAGGGCTCCAGGCCCATTTCGTTCTAGCCAAAAAAGGCTCCCTGCTTCTCCTTGCTACAAAACCACACCAACACTTTGCCTGCTAGCCAGAGTCCCAAAAAATAACCTGGGGGAACACAAATGTCTGCACATGGCTCCTGAGTTTCCTGGGCATGTACCTGCACTGGTTCTTTCTTATTTTCAAAACATTTCAATCAACTCTTTTGACACAGGGACCCTTCTGCTTATTCATATACAGGTACAAGGATCCTCTCTGAAACCCTGTAGAGCCAAGGAAAGTCTTTAATGCTATGTGGGCTTTGCATCTGACCCTGACTGATTCTGTCCCTTACATGCCACTCACAATGCTTCAGTTTATTGTAGATGTTTCCACTGCTAAAGGATCAATCTTGTGAACTGTTAAACTAGCTCTCAACAGAAATGGTCTCTGTGTGGTTTTACTAACAGTAATATCACTTAGATTCCCTAATAGAATCATTTTAGTTCCCCAAAATATTGCTGTTTGAGATCATATTTGCCCTTTGAAGTATTTCACCACTTAATTTATGGATAAATGGACTTTCCCTAAACATATGCATTAGATTACCCTTCGACACACCATTCCTCCAGCACATGTCATTTACTTTGATCCCTATTTTAGTCGTCCTGGATGGAATCCAGATAATTCTAAAAAGTGCCTTTTGCTGTATGAATCTCAGCTGTAGGTTTATGGTTTGCTGAAGGTTTGAGTTTTCATTAAAGCACCACAATTTGCTATCTATAAAGGTCAGGGGTTTGTTCCATGTATTTCCAACTCTTTCAAATGAGTATTTGGTAGCAGAAGGTAATAAATCCTGGTATAAACGCATACACACACATGTATACTTTGAAAGAAAGGAGGAAATGCTTCATGTTTACCTGTAGCTAATGATCTGATGCATTTGGAAAAGAAAGGGCATTTTTTAAATGCACTAGGAAATAAACATAATGAATGAATCTCTTATCAAATACCATTTCCCCCCTCATATTTAGTGTCCTCCACAACATAATGCACTCATGGAAAATATATTTTCAGACCATTTTGAATATTTAGTAATTTTCAATTTTCTTAACAATTTTTTTTATTATTTATTTTTCTGTAAGTTTGTGGGAGGTTTAATTTTTCTGTGTCACTATGCAAGGCTCAGCATTATTTTATGCTTTAAACAGAAGTGCCTATATTCTTCGAGACTGGATTCTGCAAAAAGCAGCATGACTGGTGATATTGTTGTTTTGTTATTAGTTTAGCAGCAGCAGCAATTCCCTCCAGTGCTCATCTCTTCATGTTGGCCTGTCAATATCTATTGTCTAATATAAAGGAAACCTAAATTGAAGGAATAGTTGAGGGAACTGAAGGAACTCTTGCACAGCTTAATAATTTAAAATTTCTCTCATTTACCTGAATTTTTCAGAGGTATTTTTAGATTTTGCATTTGTCTTCAGAATACTCTGCAATGTGTTCTAGGTTCTGAAGTAAATGTACTTAAAAGTGTTTATTATCAAACCTCTAAAGAAAAAGATATATTTAAGCAAATGTTCATTTGCATAACAACAGCTTTCTGTACTTGGCCAAAGGATAACTAACAGTTCACAATTATCAGCCTCCAATTTTACCATTTAATTGCTTGGTTTAGGTTTATTTTTAATACAGCCATTACCTTTCCCCCCCCTTCTTACTGTCCAGATCTCTTGTTCCTCAGCTTCCCGTTGAAGTTCTGATCTGTGATGCATCCTTTAAAGTCTTCATAAAAATGGGCATATCAGCCATATTCCACGGAACTCTCAGCTGGGGATAAATAAAGGCTATTTTCTAGATCAAAAATATGAGGAACTGTCTTTTCTGGTTCAGTTACAGAGAACAGAACACCTTCTGAATATCCTACTCTGAGGCATTCTGTTTCCTTTTACTTAGACTTTAATGAAGTTGCAAAATATATTGTATTGTAAAGAGCACAGAGGTTAACAGCACGGTCGTTTACAGACAGGTTTTAAAAAGCAAATGTAATCAAAAGGGCAAAAATAGTGGAATTTAATTTAGGGAGCAAGAAGGGGGTGGAGGTGAAGATCTCAGATCCAGTACAAGGGACCCAGCAGTAAGAACATAACATCTAGACCAAAGCAGACCAAAAGTCTGTTAGCCCAGCAGCATAAGTGGCAGAAGACAGCCGTGGAAGAGCACGAGAACAGAGCAAACATACTGTGATATTCACACATAAATACGTGTATTTTGTGGCAGCTTATGGCTTAGGGACCTCTTAAACAGAGAATTATAATCAATCAAGAAGGACAGTGTGCGTGGCAGGAATCAAAGGCAGACCTTAAAGTACCAGCTATTGCCTGCTGCCCACTGGAGACCTCATATGCTCAAGAAAAGGGCCTATCTTGTGCCTGTATCACCACAGGTATCCTGGAAATCCTGTACATAGCACTCTGGCAGCTTCCTATTCCTCTTATTCCTCCTCCTGTCATAGTTCGGTCATTTTAAGGATGCTGTGAAAAGGTGTTACCTGAACAGTGGGGCATTGCAGCACACGCAGCAGTATATTCCCGATTCTGTGTAATTCAGATAGATCCCACTAAATGGCTTTAAAAAAAGGAAGAAAAAAAAGGGAAGTTAATAATGTAGGTCTTTTAAGCTCACCATCTGGAACGAGCATGTAGGAATCAGATTCAAAACAGGAGAAAAACTATAAAAAGAAGGCTTCGCAGGGGGGCTTTGAAGAACAAACATTAGCAACCTAAAGAAATGAAGGGCAGGATGCCTTTGGATTAACAGTGAAGACTACCCCCTGCCCCCAGAAACTTCGAGAGCAGTCAGATGCATAAATCATCCAGGTACCAGGGCTGGAGTCATGACCTCCGAGGAACTTGTGAAATGTGCAGCATCCCAAAGACCAGGGCTCTGCTGTGGAGTGCCACGACTTCAAAGTGGCTCTACAAAGGGACTCTCTTCTCCCTGAATGGTCTGGAATTGGGATCCTTATTTTATAGATAAAGAATTTGGCACGGCTCACATGGTTTAATCTCATGGTACATGCTCCATGCACGCAGAAGCCCTGGCTTTGGGCTGGGGACACCCACAATTCTACTTGGCCTCCATCACAGAAAGAAGCAAGGCACAGGGACAAGGTGGGTGGTGACATGGCACATGAGGGATAACCCAGCTCCTGAATGGAGTGCTATGTATAAGATTTCTATGGCTAATCTACATATGGTCTAAAAAAGACTATAGGACCAAAGTGTGATCTTCTCCCTCCCCTTTGGGGAGGTCTCCACTACTGCCACACAGATGGCTGAGCTGGCAGTAGAGTATCCCAGAGGAAAAAAAATCACCAAAATATGAAAAGAACGTACAATTTTTTTTTTTATCCTCAAACCAGTCTGGATCAGAACAGAATCCACCCAATTCAGTATGCTGAGTCTACCTTCCATCCACAGGAAGGCGGAGGAAGCAACTGAGTTGTGACAGCTCCCTGCAGCAGGTTTTTCTCTGCCCAGTAGGCAGAGGAGGTGGCTTAACCTTGGACAGCATTAATGCTTTTGCTTACCGGTTCAGTTCCTTTTTGTCTTGTAACATAGAATTGCTCTGGAGTCAATTTCTTTTTCCAGTCTGCAGCAGCAGTTGCTTCAGCTTGTTTAGTCAGAGAGCCTGAGCCTTCAGTTAGATACAGAAAGACAATTCACAATAATTTTAAAACCATTTCAGCTTAGACTCTGTTCATGCTTTCTATCATCACCTCAATTCTCCCAAAGTTTCTATGGGTACAGGCAGATCACAGGAAGGCAGTTTAGAGGCATAAGAGCAGGGGTGAGCACAGGACTTTGCATCTGCTTTCCATTCTGTGTGCAACATAGGGAGAGCAGCTCCAGCACACTACCTAAGAAGGCTCTGATTGGAAGTGGGCACCTACCACCCAAGTTACCATCCACCTGGGCAGTGCAGCCCTCTGCGCTGGCTTAGAACAACTGCTGGTGTGCTGGTGCTCCTTCCTCCTCCCTGGGTACCACTGAAAGCTTTGGCAGTCTGCCTCTTGGAAACCCTCAGACACCGCAACTAATGCTCACTGATGGGCTGTCAAAGGCTAGCAACTTCCACAGGCCTCTGTGAAGTGGTGATAAGAAGCACTGAAAGAAAGAAACACCTACAGCCCAAAAGAAATAGGGCCATAGTTCTGAGGGACACAGAAATGGAGAGCATAATCCCATAATGGTGCAAAACGTCCAGCAATACCTCCTGTGAATCATATAATCATAGAATGTTTATGGTTAGAAAGTACCATAAGATCATCTAGTTCCAAACCCCCTGCAGTGGGCAGGGACGACTCACCCTAGCCCAGGTTGCCCAAGGCTCTGTTCAACCTGGCCTTGAACACTTCCAGGGATGGAGCATTCACAGCTTCTTTGGGCAACCCATTCCAGTGCCTCACCACCCTTACAGTAAAGGACTTCGTCCTTATATTCAATCTAAACTTCCTCGGTTTAAGTTTAAACCTATTACCCCTTGTCCTGTCGCTAGTCCCTGATGAAGAATCCCTCTCTGGCATCCTTGTAGGCCCCCTTCAGATACTGGAAGGCTCCTACGAGGTCTCCACACAGCCTTCTCTTCTTCAGGCTGAAGAGTGTGTGAGTCTGTACACACCATACAGAACATTTATGGTGGTATGGGATTAGAAAAGAATGAATAGATTGTCTGAAAAACAATGAATAGAACAGTTTCATGCCTTCCTAATCGGAAGTGTGAGGTAGGGAACTATCTCCACACTTACTGCTCATCAGCACAGGATCCTTGGAAAAAAAAAATCAGCCCGAGTGATAAATGCTTGCCTGGACTCACCTTTGGCAATGCAGAGGTGATACGGGGAAGGGGGGAAATAAAACTTGCAATCACAGTTTAACTGTAAACACCTATAATTTAGCCTGCCAGTTCAAGAGAAATACCTACAAGAAGCTGATATAGCCCTTTCCGAGCAGCTAGAGGACACCAGGGTCGGGGATACCCTCCCATCGCAGGGCAGGGGGCTGCCCTTTCCCCCCATCTCCCCATGGTCCGGGCAGAGCGTACCTGTGCCACCGCGGGTGGTGCTGCTGCTAGAGCTTCCTCTATGGAGGAGGAAGAGGAGGCGGCAACTCCCGAGCATCCTCCGGAGCACAGGAGACGCCATAGCGGTGGGGCGGGACCGGGAGAGACGCCGCGTCCGGCGTCTCTCCCGGTCCCGCCCCACCGTGTTCTATGTCTCGACCATGCGTTGAGCCTGAGTAAGTGCGCCTTATGAGTAGAGCAGCCCTTAAACACCAATGCAGCACTTGCAAGTAAAGGTTTCGATCGCTTCTTTAAGAGCTCAGCTTAAAATGCAGCATTATCCTGTCGAGGCTTTTGCTTGCAGCTGTTCTCAGTTGTATTTAAGGAGAACAAGCCTGGTGTTTACACGCGAAAGTGCTCTTAAAACGCATCTTGGAGGCGTTGCTCTTTGTTGTATTGATTGAGAACATGGTGTGATTTGCAGTCACAGCTGCTTTGGCTTGTTCTATAAATATAGCTGTAATAGGACACGTGGTTTGGTGCAGGCTTCTGGCCTTAAAAGGTAGACCTAAACACAAGGTAGTTTTCCAGGTTAAGCCTTAATGCTGTTGTCTGGGTTTTTTTCCCTTACAGCTCCATTTCTGATTTGGAATTAGGTCATCACTGAACAGTGTGGAAGGTACTGTTTTGGTTGCACTGGATAACAAATGGTGTTTTAAAACAAAGTTACTTTCTTTTTAGTCTAATTCTTCTAGCCTGATTTTAAAATCAAAGCAAAAAAATAGTGGTGTGTGATCAGTCCTGTGTATACACACCCTTACTGAACCATCCTCATACCTAAGACTGTGAGTTCAATGGCAGCTGAGGACATCCAGCACACCATATACAGTACCATGGCTGTAATCAAATTCTCATGCACCAGAAGACAGATAGCAGCAAAGCTTGTAGGTGATTGCATTCGCTGCCTGCAGTGGCAGGGGAGAGAGGGACATACAGCTGATTAATGGCTTTGTCCTACACAAATAGGCACGGTGGAGTGAAGAGTACCTTGATAAAAACCCTGGGGATGTGATGGTGCCTGTGAGTCCTCAGGACCATGGTTCAGGGTGGTAGGAGAGCAGCACTGCTGGGCAGGAAGGAGACAGCTTTGCCTGAGCTCACAGTGCTGGCAGAGGGCTTCTATCAGTCATTTAGCCATGGTTTAGGAGGGAACTGGAACATTTTAGGGAGCCTGTTTTGAGGACAGACCCAATCTGACACTCCCCGGTTCTGGCAAATGGCTTAGGCCTGGAAAGTGCTGGCAGGGGATGGCGTCACTCCCAGTGCTCACTGCTACTGTCTCTGGTTCAGCTGTGGGAGGGTGGCATTTCCCTCCTGTTCCTCCTGGCCTTGATCTCAGGCAGTGGTTGCTGCTGAGGAGAGCAGGTAATCAATGGAGTTCTCCCTGAAGTATCTGGGAAATGAAGGCGGGTGAGAGAAAGTGATTAGTCCTGAAACTTGCATGTTTTAATGTAATTGACATTGATTTAACGGGCGCTTTTTTGAAGACAAAATCCAATGACGAATGAACCATCAATATCTTCCTTGTAGCTAGCTCCCTGTTACTGCCGTGTCCCAAAATGCAGTGGTTTTGAGGCAGTGGGAGCTGAACTCAGGTCTGCTGTTGTGCCATCTTCTTTGGGCTCTGAAGGAGGGGGCTGGTGCCTGGACTGTGCACGCAGGGGAGCAGCAGGCACAGAAGGAGCAGGAGGCATTAGGCTGGTGGTCCTCTCTGTTACCCAGTTTACTGCAAGGCACTCCTCGGTTAAAATGAGCACAGTGGTGGAAGAGGCAGATCCTGTTCACCCCAGCAGCTGTGATCCACATTGGAGGTGGTGCGCCAGCAGAGCGCGTCCTCCATTCTTCCCTCCAACAGGAGCCTGACCTGCAGTCCTCTGAACCTGCATGACAGGTCTTCCTCAAGCAGAAAACAACTCCTGGCTGGATGTATTTCATTTTTCACATCTTCAGTGCTGAAAAACCAAATCATTGTCCTGTCATGCCTCTAATGTTGCTTCCCATGGTTACAGCACATATCAAGCCTCGTAGCTAGGCAGAGAACTGTCCTGCATCTCTCCCCATAGACTGTTATAAAAGCCAATTAGGCTGTTACTTAATTTTCCTCCTTTTTCCTTCCCTCATGCACAAGGGGAAGCAGTTCAAAAGTCTCCCCTAGCTACATTATGTAAATTTCCAAGTAGATTCTCCCTGAATAGTAATTCAGCGGGTTTACTGTTAAAAACATCACCTGGCTCCATCCAGCACAGGCACAAGCTGCATCCAGGGAAGGGTCACTCATCAAAAGCACAGTGTCGTATTAGAGGTGTGTAGATGGGGAAGAAGCTCCCCAATTCCTCTTGTAGCATTACTTTGTTCCGAGGCAGCAGCAGCATCATGTGCGTTGGTGTGTGAAGGTGACAAGAGGAGGGGAGCGGTCACGGTCCAGGCTATCCTGCTAATATTTATTTGGGATCCAACCATTTCCCAGCCCAGGCTCTGTGCTGACTGACAGCTTTGGGGACAAGCAGAGCATCACATAATGCCTACGCTGGCAGATACTGAGCAGTCAGCCAGGAAGCAGTGAGGAGCAGAAATCAAATGAACCCTTGTTCAAATGCAGACCTCTGCTTAAGCAGCCTTTGTTAATAAAGCCCCTCGACCTTACTACGTGCAGAAGAAACACAGAAATAGTGGTGTTTGTATTTTGTATGTGCTTATATGCAATCAGGTTTCCTGCTCATTTTGTCATATGTAATGTATGTCCCCTCCTATGGAATGTTCCACTGAAACATTCAATGTACAAGAATTTAGCTCAGACCTGTCCTGTGTAGCGGCACTGTGTGCCCAAGTCCCTGGAGAATGAAGGAAAGGGGACCAGCATGAGCACGTACTTCAGTGGGTAGGCTGTATCTGTGGCAGGCTCTATTTTCCCCACACAAATCTTCACTGCTTATGTAGGAGATGATGACAGGAGCTCCACATCCTTCCACAGCAGAGTCTTTCTTCTCCTCTATGATACAACTCCACAGCTAGTTTCTAGCTGCTCAGATGTTATGAAACTCTGAGTATGGAGATACTGTTTCCATATGGCAGTGCTATCCAAAGATACGTGGTAATGCTCCAGTGCTGAATTCCAGTAGTGGGAAGGGATTTCAGCAAAAATGATTGATAGCAGAGTCTTGGAAAAGGATACTGCTGGTTTCCAGAGGTGCAGAGAGCCTTAACACAGATCTGAACCTCCATGAAGCTGACCCATGGGTTCTGCTGAGATTCATTTGCAGAGTAGCTTGATGTGATTCAGGTCAAAGACGCCATGAGAAACAGTGAACACACAATTTCTTGCCTTGTTTGCTTTATGATTTAAGATCTCTTTTTGCTAATCATAAGCCTTAGGATACCTAATTGCCTGACCTCTGTTTTGGGCAAAAAATATAGGTCATAGTTGAGGACTAGCTTAAGCAGGAACCTTCTGCTGGAGCCTAAGGTTAGGATTTGAATATAATATGGTAGGAAAAGAGATGGAGAGAAGAGGGGAGGGGAGAGGAGAGGAGAGAAATTAGTTCCAGTTGGAAGGGACCTACAGGTTTGGTCCATTGTGACAAATGCTTTGAGTTTGATTGACCAAATGCTGTCCATAGGTCCTGTCCAGCATAAACTATTCTAGGATTCTCATGCTTTGAGAAATTTATTGCAAAATGGGTGAAGACATGAATTCAAAATCAAATGCATATTTTGCAATCACTCCTTGATAGAGAACTCTGTTCTGCAACCAGGCTGCCTGTTCAGCTAAATTTCATCCACTTGGAAAAGCAGACACACGCTCTGGGATAGAGTGAGTGTATCTGCAGGGGCAGCTGTTGGGAAGCAGCATCTCCAGGCTTCTCCCCTGGATTGCCTCATGCATTCTCTGTATCATACCACAAAGTTTCTTGAGCCACATAGACAGAAATAATGCATTCCTGTCGTGGTTTAAACCCAGTCAGGTAACTCGTTCACTCACTCCCCCCCTTCTTGCCCTCCCCCTACTCCTGGAGGGACAGAGAGGAGAATCGAAAAGAATGCAACTCTCACGGGTTGAGATCAGAACAGTTTAGTAACTAAGGTATAACACAAATCACTACTGCTACCACCAATGATAACAATGATAAAGGAAATAACAAGGGAAGAGAATACATCACCTCACCACCAGCCGACCGATAACTTGGCCCCCCCAGCCCGACCAAGCTCTGACTGATACCTCCTCCAGCCCCGCAGTCCCAGCCCTTCCGGCTAACTCCCAGTTACATCCTGGGCATGACGTGCTGTGGTATGGAATACCTCTTCGGTCAGTTTGGGTCAGGTGTCCTGTCTCTGCTTCCTCTCGGCTTCCCCTCCTCCCTGGCAGAGCATGAGGCTCACAAAGTCCTTGGCCAGACCAAAACATCATTGTTATCAGCTCTGTTCCCAGGCCGAAAGTCAAAACACAGCACTGCGCCAGCTACCAAGAAGGAGAAAAATGACTGCTACTGCTGAACCCAGGACAATTCCCCAAACTTGTGTGTGATTTTTATCCCTTGTACCTCAAGGTAGTGAAGAACTGGGCTGGTTCTTCTTCCACCCAGTACCCAGAGCGTGAACAAAGCTTTGAATGAACAGTTATTTGGCAGCAACCGCAGTAGCAGCAGCTTTCTGTAGGTTATCTTAATGGATTTATCGCCCTGAACTAAGCCCTGACCATCTGTTCTAGCCTCTAATTACAAATGCAGAAAAAGCTAATTCACGATTGCATCATAAAAAAGTAAAATACAAATGATTTAAGAGTGGTGTATGTCATGCTTCACTCTGACTGGGGGAAATTGCTCTCCCTTCAGCAGACTTCCCTGATAACAGTTTGCCTCCTTCCCAGCAAATGGCGGTTCCTGAGGAGCAGGGCTCACCAGAACAGGTTTTATTCCCTCTCATTCATCTGAGATGTATTTTTAAATTTGGGATTCACATAAATGTGGTTATGAACCTTCTTGCCTTCTCTCATAGATGGCCCTCCAAAGATTTATTTTTAATGCATTTTCTAATCAGGAAAAGCACAAAATTATACTCCTTAAAAATCCCCCCAAATTCTGCGTTCCCTCTGTACTATTGCTGTGATACAGGCATGATGGCAGTCACCCACTGGTTTCCTGCTGGTAACTCATCTTCACTGTGGTGCTCTTGGTTTAGAAGAGAGGAGAAAAGTATGGGGCTGAGTGCATGCCCTGCTTCTTATGAATGACCTGCCTCATGGCTGGGACAGGGAGGCTGGATTTGCCTCTTGATTTCACTTGGGTAAGCATTATGGAGGAATGAACAGGACTGTTGGTGAAGTAGATGGATAGGGGAGGGATGGGGGAATGTCTCAAAATGCATTTGGCATCTGGGTTTCTGGAGACTTTTTAGTGTTTCAGCCACAACCTAAAACCAGACTGATTTTCTCAAATGCATATATTATTTGAAAACTAGGAAACATGTAGTAAAGTAGAAGCAGTACAAAAGACTACTCAAAAAGCTGCCCAAGGGATTTGCATGTGAACAGTGTGCAGTTCTGCTTTGTCTAGTGAGATTTGCCTGCCTCTAACTCATTCTTTTAGCGCACTTCAGGATTTGGTTATAATCCTTGGTCTCCAGCATGCTCACCAGGTGTCTGTGGGAGAAACTGGCATGCTGCTTTCAGGGCATGAGCTGGTTTTCCATTTCATGACGATGGAGTGCCTGGTGGTACCCTGGCCCAGCAATCCCCACTCCTGCAGCAATGGGAGATGGGGTTTTCTTTTCAGGGGCCATCGGAGCAACTCTGGGTGAGTAAAAACTCCTACTCCAGCTTCATGTCATGTAAGGACTGGCCAGATCTGCAGGGACAGATACCTCTGTGGCAGCTCTAGGTTCAGGAGCCCTTTACAAGACAGAGCGTACCAAGTTGAAGCTGCTGCTGTAAGTGTTCTGGTCCCTATTTGCTATGTAGGAAGAGTGTAGAAAAGATCAGAGCAAGCTCTGTGTTTTGCACAGACCTCTTGTTTCCTCACCATACTGACATTCATCTAGCAGAGAGAAACAACAGTAGATCAGGTATTGCTAGCTTGTTTGTTAGCATGTGCTGCTTTAATTCTGTAGTGGCAAGCAAAGACACCTTCCCAATACCTAATGTTCAGTGGCATTTCAGTACGAAAACTGAGCGCAGACCTGACTGAAGTTTGCGCTCCTGTTTGCTCCTGGATTTCTGTGGTCAGCAAATACACTTGCAAGCAGCGACAACACACTGAACTGGTGGTGGTCCCTTTCTTATCCTTCTCCTATTCCATCCTAGCAAAAGTGACAGACTAATCCTTGTGGAAATCACTGCACATTTCTGGCCAGAGGTTTTGCCCCAGAGGAGGCTCCCTGACCATCAGAGCAGTGTCCTTGGCACATATTAACACCGCATCCTGAACTGCCCCTGCATTTCGTGTTGTGTGTACTTTAGAAGCATACCACTTGCTACACAGTGCTTGGCTTGTGGAAACTGCCATTTCCAATGTAACATGTGGCCCAGTGCTGCAAAGCCCTTGTTCCTCTTAATTCCTGACACTAGGCTATCTGGTCATTGGGAATTCCTGAAGCTATTTAGTACCTGAACAGCTCTAAGCTCATGCAGTGTTTGGTCTTAAGGCCCCTGGCTTTTTTTTTCTTTTCATGTATTTATACATACCTAAGGACCAGCCCTTGATTATTTAGCTCTCTTTTTGGTAGTGTAGCTCCTGTTAGTACCAGGTGGAGCTAGGGTTAAACTCAGCCACAGTAGGCCTTTTCTGCTCCTCACACCACCCCACTGGCAAGGAGGTTGGGGGTTCACAGGAAGCTGGGAGGGGACATGGTCAGGATGGCTGACCCCAGCTGACCACAGGAATATTCCATACTATATGGCATCAGGCTTACTACATGAGGCTGGGGGAAGAAGGAGGAGGAAGTGGGGCTGTTTGAAGTGATGGTGTTTGTCTTCCCAAATAACCATTATGTGCTTTCCTGGAGATGGCTGAACACCTGCCTGCCCATGGGAAGTGGTGAATGGATTCCTTGTTTTGCTTTACTTGTGCATGTGGCTTTTGCTTTGCCTGTTAAACTGTCCTTATCTCTGCCCACGAGTTTGCTCACTTTTCTGATTCTCTTCCCCCATCCCACAGGGAGGGAGTGAGCGAGCGGCTGCATGGTGCTTATCTGCCGACTGGGGTTAAACCACCACAGGATATAGGTTAGAAAACACAAGAGATTAGTATCAGCAACAGTAAGACAATGTAGGGACATCTCCTGGAAACAGCAAGAGAGCATAATAATGAATAAACAAGGAACACTGCAGCTGTGAGCTGTTATTTACATGTGGGACCAGCGTGCACTGAGGTATCTGGTGGGGTAGTCAACCTGCCTTGTGACAGAAGGGTGAACTGGCTTTGGAGCAGTTTCTGTTCCACAAGAACTTAGCACCATGTTTTAAAGCAAACTTGCACAATGCTGGCACCACAAAAGGGAAAGATGTTACACACTATAGAGTCCACAGAGGAGCCTGTTACTTTCGGCAGTTTTATGCAGCATGGATGAGGGAGTGAGGAACAGCAGTGGACAGCTCTAAAGCTTTAGGTGGACTGGAAAAGGTTTGTTCACAGGTAGACAGCATGCGAAACCTAATGTCACTGTACTTACTAGAGGAGTCCTTTGTTGAAGAGCCTTTTTTGTCTCTATTCTAAAATAGGCAAGGCAATCTCGCATACACCAAGTGTTAGGACTGCTGGAAGACAGGGTCAAAGAAACCCTCTGCTGTGTTTGCAAGGTCAGGATAGAACAAGGAGAGCTGGTCGTAAACAGTGTTTGAGAAGGTGGGTATAGCCTGGGCAAAGGGCTGCATGAACAACAGAATCTGCTGCCTACTTTTGTATGATTGCTTTTCTCATCTTGCTATATTTTCCCCAACATTTATCAACCCCAAGCAAGAACTGGCTTCAATTATGCTTTGCACATGATTTCCGTAGATGGCATCGCAGCGTGTCAGTGAAACATCAATGAGCTGGAAGAACTAGCTGGTTCATTAGCATGCAAATAAGCTCACTCTTTAATGAGAGAAAAGCTTTTACTACCTCATTGTGTCTCCAGTACACTAATACCTTCTGTGTCCTACAAATAACATTTTTATAGGTCAAAGACATGTATGTGTGTGTGTCTCCCTCTGTGTTTCTGTCATTTCTACACGTACTCTACCTGTACCTGAACTGTGAATTGTGTGATAGTGGGCAAGGAAGGCCAGATCAGGTTATCCCAATATCTCAAGTATCTTTCAGTGTCAGAGTGTTTTTATATTAGAAAAAGAAATAGATCATTAAGAGGGCTAAAGAGCTGTTAATTTATCTGCTGTAATAGCTTTGTTGGTAAAGAGTGTGAAAAAAATCATGCCCCCCCATCCACACAGCTGTATTGCAAAGCAAACATGAGACAAAAAAACGCGTCCCTTGGTTACTCCCCTCACCTTTTGGGAGATGTTCAGCTGCCTGGGAGGAGACACCTTGGCAGAGCTGCAGTGCGAGAAGGTTGGCTTTCTGGATGTGCCAGGAGGTGGCTGTACATGTCTGTCTGTGCTGTGTTATGTGTTCTCAATGCTGCATGGTGCATCACTGTGGTTTGGATGTGTTGATCAGCAGTTTATGCGCTTTAGCAGACCTCCGATTCCCACCCCTGCTCAGTCCTGCCTCGCAGAGCTCACTGCATGGCCAGCCCCACTTCTCAGGGTTTGCGTGGCATCCCTTTGGCTTTTAGGGCTGCAAATACCCAGTGCCACACATGACAATGTATGTCATTCAAGGGCTCTTTTTTAGCTTCTGCAGTTCAGGGAAATAGATTGTACTGGTCAAAAAGAGGTCTTTCGTCAAGGTTTCGCCAAGGTGAGAGTTTTTCACTTTTTGTCTAGGTGAGGGTTTGCCATTGTTGCACTATCAGCAAAGATGCTGAGGAGAGACTGGTTGGGGATATTTCTGTGCAAAGCAATGCCTGTGGTCCCTAACTACCCCAGCCCACAGACAGACATGTTTATCAGTGCGCTTTCCTCCCTGTGGTGGAAAGATGAAACCACCTTGTAACCGACTTTGTTTTGCTCCAATGCAGCTGAATACCAGCAGTGGCAGTGCTGATGCTTTCCCTGTGCAGCAGCCCCAAGGCCTCCCCTGCCCCCACAGCAGTGGGCCTGGGCAGCAGGAGGTAGGTCTGAACTCAGCATTGCTGCCTTGAGGAATGCCCGCGTGCCCCTCACACTATCCCAGTGCTGGTGGTGGGTCACCTATCACACTACTCTTGAAATGTATAAATGTGTTTGTGCTGTGTTCTTAACCTTTTCTATACTGACCACTGCTGGAGTTGGACAGACTCTTGGCTTGAGCCTCTGTGTCTATTCCTGTGCTGCCCTCTACTTTGCTGCTATGGCATATGCTGTCTTCAGGCTTTGAATTAATTTTTTGTTTTTGCTTATTTTCGTTGTTCTGAAGGGAACAGGTACTGCAGATAAGTTGTGGAGAAGACTCTTGTATGAACCAGCAAGAGAGCTATAACAATGTATTAATGCACTTTCTATCTTAACTAAATTGACATGCTAGTCAGTATTGCCTCTGCACAGTCTCCATTTTGATGCTGTGCATTGAGCTGGATTCTGGATTTATCACGTAGTAGAAGAGGTGCAGATTCATCCATGGATGAAATAATTTGTCACCATTCGAAACCCGTATTTAGTAATAAAAAACTTTTTTGCTTTTCTCCAAAGCCATCTTTAATGACAAAATAACAACAAAAGTTCTTCTTGGATCTGGAAAGAAACACCTGTTTTGCTCTAAGAGTCTTGGATTCTTCTCAGGATGCAGAGCTAATCAACAATGGATATTTACTGGAGGAAGAGTTCATTTCAATTTCTACCATGCACAGTTTGAGGCAGTGACATTCTGCCATTGCTGTAGTTTAGCGGTGGGTAATCAGAAACTGTTTGAAATATGTTAATTCTATAAATTACACAGCAGTTGCTCCCAGCTAAAGATAAAACAAGTGTAAGTTAACCTCAGTGCTCCTACTGCTCAGGGATCAAGAGCAAGAGAAAGCAAGCATGGAAGCGCTGGTATTGCTGTTGCCAGAAATCTGTTACTGCCTCTGCATCTGCTTGGGGAAAAACAGGAGCAGCCACTTTGGCAGCGAGGTGTTTACGAGAAGCACCCCTCTGAAACAGGTCTCAGCCAAAAACTGGTCTGGAGAGCCTGGAATTACCCACCTAGAATACCCTTAGCCACAATGGTCCTGGCACAAACAGAAAAAGGCAGAGAAATGTGCAGGATCAAAACATTAGACTTTCTCATAGCAAAACTGCTGCTGCAACTTGAGATCTCATTGACACCACCAGCAGTTTTGGTTTGCTGCTTTGCTGGTCCACTTTCATTAGAAAGCTAGAAATCGTGCCTGACCTTTTGTCAGCACAGCCAGTTCTGTATATCTTTGATATGCAGATTGCTGTGTATTAAGCATTGTGCTTCTCAATGCCAAATCAAAACTAAGATTCTTTTTTATGAAAATGAACGGCAGGGTGTGTGCAGGTGCGGTGTGTCAGTTCCAGGTGCCTTGGAACAGACCCTGCAGTAAGCAGCAGAGTAGGTTCAGCACAGTGAGTATGAAGTTGGGTAGTTCCAGGGAACAGGAGGAGCAGTGTTTTCATGCTGTCTTCTCTCAGAAGCACAGACATCACAGTAAGGATGATTTAGAGGTGCCCCTTCCAAATCAGGAGCTACAGTCCACATCACTGTCCTGAGATAATCACCTACATACCCTCTCTTTCAAGAAGCTGAGCATGTCTCATTAAGTTTTCATCCTGCACAGCTGCTGGCCATAATGCCTGCTTTTGTGTAGCTGCCCAGTGGTTACAGCTATGGAAGAATGAACCTTTTTTCAATTCCTATCTTGGCCTAAGACAGCTTTTCATCTAGAAGGAGAGCACCTGACTAGGAGGGTATTATTTTAGGCAGGGTACAGGTTCTACATCTTACAGTAGACACAGGAAACTGTAAGAATATTTCTTATATTCTTGGGCACTGGAGACCCAGACTCTTTTCTGCGCGACAGCAGAGCTTCAAACAGAGGGCTGTAGTTGTCAGAGGCTAGAATATATCATGGCAATTGGGTAGCTGCAGACTGTTTTGTTCATGCTTAGGAAGGCATCAAGGCCTGACTCCTATGCCCTGAGTGACTGATCTGCTCACTGAACTATTATGTAAAAGGAAATATGAGACCCTTCCCCATCTGCTCCTTAGAAGATGGTAGGCGATCACTCAGGCGTGGCCCAAGCCAAACAAACAGTGTATGTTGGGCATGTCCCAGGAATATTCACCCAGCTGAGCCCTGCAGAAACATTTTGTTTTCTGGTTCAGGTGGGGAATGAGTGTGAGCTGGGCAGCTCTTATGAAGGCTGGGGGAGTTCAGCAGGGCATGGGCCCAGCTACAGGTCCATGGGAAGCATCAAGTAAAAACGTGTGGCATCTCTTGACTCGCTTGACAACTAAACTACAGTTTTCAAAGTAACAATTCTGGATGTAAGTGTTTATGTTCTACCTAGTTCTTATGTTTGACACCCAAGTGCATTACAATTTTGAAGTGACGGAATTCAGGTAATACAAAGCTAAAAATTGTGAAAGACATAAACCAACCATCATCCAACATTTTTGGATCATCAAATTTTGCATTATACAAGGTTGTGTAGTATTTTTTTGTTTTATTTGCTTAGGTTATCATTTTATGTAAAGCCATTTTATATGTCTAGAACAAAAGTTTTTATTAGAAACAACAGAAAATTGCTTTGTTTTTCAAGACCTCCTCAAATGAATAAGTCACCCGTTAACATTATGATTCCAATACAAAATAATGAAATTCCAATGTAGGAAAACCATACAAAATGATAGCTAGTAGGAAATTAATTCTTATTTTACTTGCACTTACTGCACTTTCAAAGTTGCAGGTTTCTATACCAAATCATGCCTGTCAGTGAGAGTGTATGACTTTTCATCAGGCCTCTACTTGCTACATAGCACTGATAAGAAACACATCCTCACCTTCCACTTGCTTCTGCTAGCATATCATGTATTTTGTTTCCAGAGTTCTTTTTTCATTCTGATGGCTGGAGCACTGCTGAACATAAGGTAAAAAATGAACATGAGGGCATATAAGTGAATTTACAACAGAAAGATAGACTATTCCCCAGAGGGCTACCAGAAAATCATGCTGCATGTCAGAGGAGGAAGGAGGGGGAGTGGTGGGATCATGCTCATAAGCAGTACTGAATACAACAGATATAACCTCTTCAAGCCAGAGCAGACTATACAAGTGACTGTGCTTGCACAAACATTAAAAACTAAAAGAACACAGACCCCAGACTTTTTTATCACGTTTTTGGTGGGCAGGAAGTAAATGCTTTATTGGTGGTGTTCTGGTCTTCTGAAATGCAGATTTGCAACGTGACAATGTGCAGTGGCCCAACTTACGTACAGGTCTTTTTCTGTCCCACAGTAAACTCACTGAAATACTCCAGTACCTTTCTTCCACTTTCACCAGAAAGTGTTTACCAGAGTGCTGTAGCCAGTGTTTCACCTCTTAGATGCACCACCACACTGTAGCCACATCACATTACCCAAGGCTGCAAGAAATATAAACTCCCTGTCTAAAACAGCTGCCTTCTCAGAGTCCATTTTATCTTCAAGTGAAAGATAAAAAATTCAAATGGAGATTGCAAGCAGTAGCTTATCAATCATCTGTCTTCCCTGTGCCAGGACAAACAGTATTTATCCAGAGTATGCTATTATCTATAATTATTAACTCTGCCAAGTTCCAAGCAATATGAATGGGATGTCTTCTACAAAGCTGAAAGTACGCCGTTATCTTAGTTCTTCTAATTCTCAGTTCTTGGGTTATTTCACACAAAAAATTGTCCAGTTGTTTTTAGGTGACTTGTTACTTCACCAGCCCTCAGATTTTCTTGCTTCATGGACATATAACTCCTGTAAATGTGCATGGGCTTTGAAGGAACATAAGAGAAAAAGAATATGCTGTATTTTGGAATAATTTAAACCTATTGAATAAGCATTATAATGTTAGCACATACCAAATATTCTTGAGCTACCAAATTTTAATCTGTATTTTTAGTTTGGACTTAAAATAGTACCAGAAAAATTAATAAAATTTCTAAGCATTGAAGTTGGATACCTAAAATACGTTTAACTCAACATTTAGGACAACATACCAGTTATGCTTCTTTTTGATAGCTGGACCTGAAACCCCTCATGTTTCATAAATATTAGCACTGCAAACATCTTTAAAATAGCTACTTTGGTGACATTTGTCGAAATGATTAAATATGTTTGTACTGATCTGCCTCTACGCTGCCCTCTTTTATCAAACGGCCTGGCTCAAACATTAGATCTACAATATACTCGCGAGGGGGAAGCAGAAGCCCAGTTATTCCTTGAGGAGAGTCATCAACCAATTTAACTTCATTCCAAGCTCTGTTGTACTTGCCACGAACTAAACTACAGCCAATGCCAATTCTGTCTGCTATCGCCTAAAAAGGAAAGAAAAAGGAGTTAATCACAGTTAATACACGTAGCTTCTGTGATACAAAGCAATGCCAAGAGATGCTTAAAAAGAAAACAAATACCTGAGAGGCCAAGCGCTTTCTTGAAACACACTTCGTAAATCTCTGAAGTGTTCCAAACTGTGAATCCTTATTGTTAGTTCTGCTTAGAAAGTGTGGCCTTTAAAAATGTTGTTTGTACCATATTGTATGCACAACATGAAAAATACTAACTTTAACTCTTCATTTGAGATCTAAAGGACTGGATGATAAACAAGTGCAATAGCCACAGTGCCTAGGAATGTTCTTTTTTTAGTTGGAAGACTTACTTCTGAATAACATTTTAAAGAACTGGCTATTCAGGCGATGAGGTGTAGGTATTGCACACATACAGCTACTATGAAATATTAGGTGTAAAAATGCAACATTTCTATCAGTGTAAGTTTAGGACTGCTGCCTCACTCCAGAGCACACTCCTTGCTTTTCAGCCCTGCAAGTATGGGAAGCAATGAAATGCGAGGCAAGCATCTGCTAGATGAAACACCTGCCTTTCCTCTGTGCTGTGCTATCACTGACAGACCTATAATGGTTTCCAGCTGAAAAACTGCTTTCTCAGAATGCATCTCCTGTGAGGGAATGAGATCCTGGAAGATTTTTAACTTGTTATGAATGGGCAAGGCTAACCAATGCTTAGACTGCTGTGGCTTTAAGAGAGATGATCTGTCCCTGCAAAGGTTTCTTAGGACAGTGCAGGATAAGCGAACATCAGTGCTGCTTCAGCACAATTAATTCGTGTCCTCAGACCTCCATAAAATATGTCAGGAACTTTCTCTCCCCATGGATACCATAAATTTAGGACTGAGCTTTTTCTCCTGTGTACTGTTTCCTGGGTCCTTCACACTTAATGTGCTAGGCTCTTGCTTCTCTTGTCTTTTCCATCCAAGAAGAAAAGTCCAGCTACCCAACAGCCAAGGAAAAAGGATAGAAAAATTATGCAGGCTGCATCAGCACATCTTCACATGAGGACAGAAGAAATTAATCTTTCCAATTTCAGAAACTAGAACATAAAAGCTGTTATATACTATTATAGAATACTGGATAGATACCAAATAAAAATTGTCCCAGCAAGTTTATATTTGCAGCATAGAAAAAAAAGGGAAGCTGCATAATTCAGTATTTTACAGTTTACAGAAAATGTAAAATGTTTTGACTCCCAATCAAATATTCTGGCTTTTTGCCATTTATCAAGTATTCTGCAGATATCACTTAAGACAATTTAATGACAACAAGAATGTTTACAGAAAGAAGCGATGCTGGCTTTCATTCACTGGGAAATCAACTTTGCCAGTGAAAAATGACTTAAGTGTATACAAAAGATTTTACATGAATATAAATATTATATTGTACTGATGCAAGTATGCTTTAGTTTATAATATCTATTTAACATCAATATGTTATGTTGTAAAATAAATGTTAATGTACCTTGAAAAGTAAAGCCCTGTGGTAGAATGTCCCTTTTTTTACTTTCCCGATAGGCACAACGTTGCATTTCAGTTCAAATTCTATTTCGCTTATGTGAAGTTCCCAGCTGAAGTTAAGTTTGTCTCTTTCAATCGGGCCACCCATCTTGTCTGCAACAAACCTGTTCCAGTGTATACCAGAATCAGTTGCATCTATAATTCCTCTAGTATTTACCACAGAAATGTAGCAAATGAAATGTATACAAGCAATAAGTGAATGACATATAAGACTTTAATACTTCTGCTATACTTGCTGTATTAATTCAGTAACTTGTATTTTATATATGTTAACTGTTAAATACAAATAACCATAACTCAGGTTGTTCTCATTTGTCACAGACCTAAACCAAGGTGCAACTTCTGTCAGCAGAGATTCTGGAGGGCTCTGGTATAGGCACAAAGTCCTCAGAGAAAAGCACCAGTAACCGTGTCATTACCGAGGACGTAGCTCAGAAGCTAGTGTTCACCTTTACAGCTAACAGATTATGTGAGCTACATATTACAATCTGCAGCCCTACCATTTGTTTGAAATAGTCATTAAGGCATGTGAGTATACAGGGTAAAATTTAAGCCACAGATAATGATCCCAACATAGGAAAGCAACTATATCCATAAAAGATACTTCAGCTTTTATGCGTGCTTTCTTAATATTGAAGCCAGTATTTGGGTGGTGAGAGGTGTGTATTTACCCATGAAAAAGAATTGGCTTAGTCACAGAAACAGGTCAAAACTCACAATCTGTGCAGACACTGCCAAAAGCGTGTCTTTGGGCGACTGTGCACACATAGGACCAGGCCCCATTTATAAGTCTGTAAGACACCTTCACCTTTCTATGCATGGTTCCTATATGTAAAGACCTTTGTTCCTCTCAGAGTCCTCAGCCAGAGCTACAAGTGTTATTGAGGGCCCTCACTCTGGGCAAGGTGATGCAGAGCTGTCGTGGGTTTAAATCACAAGCCACTACTTCAGACAGTGAACTAAGATCTGCATTACCCTCCTTTGCAGTAACTCTGTAGGTTCTGTCCACATAGTATGTGCAAGGCAACCCTGGAGGCCTTATTTCTCAAACCCTAGGGCCTGAGGTGATACTGGTTGCAACAGCATGGGCACAGGGAATTATCACCAAGCTGGCTAGACATGGTATCTTGAAGTTGGGAATTACTGGGTGAACGTGAAGAAGTGGGGGCTCCAGGTGGTCGCTCGTGCTGCTTGTGCCTACAGCCAGCCCTCAGTAAAGAGAGCAAAGCTTCTTGATCCTGCAGGCACGCTGCTCCCACGTGTGCACAAAGATGTGCTCTGTCTGTTTAAAAGGAGACAGCCAGCACTACTGCATGTTCCTTCATCTACCCCGGCTCCCTCCCTGGTGAGCACAGCAGGAACCCCGCTCAAGCTGCCAGGCTGCCGAGGGCTGCTGCAGCTGCCTCTTCCTCCTCTTCCTATTCAACACACGCTATTCAGGCAGCCGCTTAAGATGGAACATGCACATAAAAATCCCCACAGAAAACATTCTACTTAAATTTCCCATGATTGTTTTCCTGGGTTGTGTGTCTGCAAGAATTTCATTGGTGTGTTTGAAGAGCAGATTTGAAAGAGCATTTTATGGATTCCACCTTGAGGATGGCAGCATGATTTATACACAGCTGGATAGCAAAGGATGAGTATCTGTACTGTCACATTTTGCAACCAACAGAAAAGTCATTCTTCCTATCACATTAGACCACTTCATTAAAAATGAGAGTTAGTAGAAGAAACAGATTTTGTGAGACTCAGTGGGATCTGATGCCAAACTCTACAGATTCAGGAGGTGGCCAGGAAACTGCTAAGATAGCAAAGGTTAAACTAAGGAGAAGGTGAAAGCAGACACTGCTTGGAGATGACAGTGATTGGTGCTAAGGCCGAGTAGTCAGTGTAACTAATGAATCACGCATTGATAACAACAGTCTGTACATGCACCATTGCAATATTCTGGCACTATTAAATCATCAGGATATTAATTACAGTAGTACCTAAAAACTACATTAGAAAAATGTCTCATGCTTTTGGCTCTATAGGAAAACAAAATATGAGACAGATCCTGTCCTGAGGGGTTTTCAAACCAAGCAGGCAAAAAAAGATCATAAAAGAAGGAATAGACATGATACGTGCAAGTTACAACAGTCTCAACTATTAAGTTAGGAGTTTAGGTTGTGGATTTAGTCACTGCAGCTCCTAGGTCTCTCTGGCTCCTTAATGATACCATATGCAGCTGAGGTGTTCATTAGAAAGGATCAATACAGATACATTAATGGGGGGGAAGGAAAAGGAAATTTTCATATGAATATTTTCAAAATGGGAAATTTATACCCTTTTGTGGCAAGTGATTTTATCTTCCACACAAACCCAATCCAACTATTTACAACAAAATTAGGAACAAGAAGCTTAAAATCTAAAATTATGTTAGAATTCTAGACCAGACCTGATTTGGATTCCAGTTAGGATGGGAAAAATAACAAACTTGGAAAAGTTGTCCTCAGATGAGAGAACAGTTATTTTACCAATTGAACTTATTTCTATTATTTATGGAAATGTGATTTGATACTCACTGTGCAAGAGCCACAACCTGTTCCCTTGTAGTAGTTAGTGGTAAAATTGTTTTGGAAGCATCATTAATGTAATCAAGTAAAATGAGGTCAGGTGGTGGTAGCCACTGTGTATTTTGTAGATTTATTTCATCCTGGACTGCAGACAGAATCTGAATAACTTCTTTTGATTTTTCCTCTTCTTTTTTCCCCTTCCCTTTTCTTACATAGGAAACAATGTACAGTTATTTAGAATGCTGTAATCGCGAAAGTCCAAATTCAAATAACAGCAGTTCTCCAACAGAACATTTTAGACAAATAGATTGCAGGGGGAGTTAGGAAAAATCTTTTCTCTTGATAATGAATACTCAAAAAGCTACAAAGTTGTAGAGAACACTTGTGGAACATGCCCTCAGGAGATATTTATGAACCAAGTGTCACTAGCGTCATATTAATATTGCTGTAAATTCTCATTTTATTTTTGTCTATAGCTCTGATATGCCTTTCACATATATCTAGAGGAGAAGAGACATACATCCATATAAGAAACACTTTTAGACAGTTACAGTTTGGTTCCATATGGACACGAACTAAAAATCATGCACTCCAATGAGGCTTTACTTGATAGAAATTGGATTTCAAATAAAGGAACGAGTGGTATCAAAGGCATGGCCAAAATTTTTGACAGGACATACCAGGCAGCAGTGTCTGTAGTTGTAAGTCCACGTACTTCAAGCATTATACAAACTACAACACTGCTGGTCAGATGAAGATTTTATAAGAAGTCTGTGGTTTTGCTGTCTCTTTTTTCACTGTACATGCTACATATATCGCTAATGCTCAGGACTGGAAAAATGACTGTGATCCTGAACAGGCATCATAAGCACCTAGCAGAAGTAAAAATGAAATGCTTGTTCTGCTTAGATTGAATACTGACTGTGCATTTCACAAGTTACGTAGCAACTACAAAACCAAGATCCTAACAGAGATATCATTAAGATCTATACAATCAGTTTAGGATATTTCATTTGTGGGAACATGTGGAACTTGCGTTTCATAAGCATTATATCTTTTTTCAGCATAGGTGTTGAATAATTCTACTGTGAAACATGACAGAATTTCTTTCCTTTGTTTAACAATTCTGGCTAATTTGTTGAAATCCATAATACCGCTGGCATTCTTGGAAGGAAAAAGGGGGGAAAAAAAGAAAGGATGGATCACTGGAGTATATGGCTCCAGGGCACACTATCATTATCTTGTGCTCTTCAAATTAATTCTTGAAATTTTGACAATGGACAGCTCTCTTAAGAAGGAAGGCAATGGACAAAGCAGAAGGGCACACACCATTATCAGGTGTCTAATTCAAGCCATTTGTCTTCAGAATACTTTGCAAACTTTTCTTTTACCTACTGAGATTTACTATATTCACAAAATGGCCTTTTCATAGGTTTCCTAAAGCACATTATTTTAGCAGGATAACCAATTAAGATTTAATCTTAGAATTATAGAAAATTCACCACCCTTTTAAGTAAACCGTTCTGGTTATTAATTGCACCTATACTTGAAAAAAGCAGACAAACAGTTTTCTTTGTCTAATTTGACTCTATCTAACTATAGCCAGGGAACCTTATAATGGTAGATTAAACAGCTACCTACTTCTCCATTTATGCACTTAGACATAATGTTTAAGAATAATTTATTTAAAGAAAACTGTTTCCTATTCCTATCTACTCAGATGACTCTTGAATCACTCTTACTCTCCTTTCCAGTTTTCAGGAAGAAAACACCTGAGAAGGATGGGTTTGAGCAGTGATTTGTTTGGGGTTTTTGTTGCTGCCTATTTCTCTCAGGTATGACTATGGTTCCTTGGTGGAATGGCTGCTTTAAAGTTGTCCTCCACACCTGTCTCTACCTTACTCCTCAACTCTTCAGTTCATCATGTCTAATACTTACCTCCTAAGGAACTGTGGAGGTGCTGTCTCATAGCACAGTGCCATAAAATAACCAGTAACCATTACACTAGACTTCTACTATCTTTTTTGTGTCCTCTTTTATTATTCCTATTTTATTTACCAGTGGGAATTATGACATCTGAAAAAAAAAAAAATCACTCTCCTTTCCCAAAGCTGTCTTACTACTCATGACGCATACTTGCCATGAATGTAGGCGAATATACAAAGAAGAACTCATGGCAGTTAACAGTGTCCAAGATGTTTCTGATTTCTGCTGCAAAAAAAGTCCAATGGGTAGCCAATAAAATATCCTACCACTAAAAGAAAGCCATTACACCTATTTTCTTTCCTTTTTCACATAGCTTAATCCTTTGGCTGTCTTTAGAAAAGGAGTAAATGGACACTGGAAAGCACCTCCTTAAATGATGTACTGGAACATAGCATAGAATAAATGTAAATTTGTCAGTCTACATTAAACATCGTATTTTAGCCCAGTGAATGTGTATATCAGATATGCAACCGTTTGATTAAAAAGGTTGCTATCTGTCCATGAAAATATATGTCAACCTATCTACTATGCACTTCCTCTACATCTAATTCAAACACTTCCAGCAGACAATTACAACTGCTCTTTCTTTTAGCTTTCAAGTGTGGTTTATACAAAGTAGATTTACTTTTTCAAAACAACATCTTTAAGCTGTGTTCAGTAGTACTTTGCAAAATATTGATGAACAGAAATGTATGATCAAAGGAAAAAAATATGTCGGAAAAGGTCTGAGTATGTTTGAGACTTGGAGTTGGCTACTGACCTTCAAGTAACTCCCATATATCTCACAAATTAATAATAATAATGATGTATGAATTATGGATTCAAAATGAATGACAATGGGGTTATAAATCATACAACTTGATCATGACATTCAAAAGCAATTATTTCATACTTGAAGAAAGAAGTCTTTGTATCCCTGCAAGTTTGCTATGGGAAATCGAGACAGGTATTTGGGATCCTTCTCGTAAAGAATTTTTTTTGCTTTCAAAAGAGTTATTGTTGCTAACCCAGCAGTCATTTACTGTGTAACTGACATAAAATAGATTAAAAAGCAATTATCCAAGGGTGTCCTCATCTCACATTGTAATAAACAAACATCTTGTCAGAACAGATCTCTAAGCTTTGCGCAGCTGCTTGAGACTATGCAAAATGGTCCACGACTCTAGAGCATCTTCTGAGATGAAGGAATCCCCCACAACTGCAGGGCACCAGGGGGCTCAACATCTCCCATTGCCTTCTGCTCCTTTTGAGTAAACTGACATTGCATAGTGGGTCATGACCAGAGTGTGTTGGGCTTCAGGAGGACCTGCTAAATGAGCAGAAGCTAGAACATGCCTGGTAAGACACTCAAGATGCAATATTGAAAACTCTTTTGCATCCTGAAATGGGAACCTTCCACAATGCAACTGATATGATCCATTTCAGTTACCTACTATGAAATTATTTAAACTGAATTCCAAAAGTGCTTGCAGTCCAAATAACTAGTCAAATGTAAATGTCTGCCTTGTAAGTCAATAGATAGATCCACAAGTCAAGTGGATAGACCTACCTCACAATTCACGTCCTGATTTAAGTCAGAACCTCAACCCTTCACAGTCAGTAGCTATTATCTGTCAACAATTTGCATGTCAGTTCTAAAGAAGCTGATAAGACATATAATTCAAAGAATAATACATCAAGCCTTTTTCTCTAATGCTGGTTTTGCTGACTGAACACAATTGTCCAGATAATTCTCTCTTTTCCTCCACTGGAGATACAATTGAACTATTGAGATCACAAAGCAGGTTTGAATTTTCTCTTTACTTTCCTACTGCAGATTTCATGTCTCCAGCACAGATACATACATACATACATACACAGAAATATAGAAGCAGTCTGAGAAATCCACAATATCACTAAAATGCCTGTACAGACATATCACAGTTCATGGGTGAGCTCCAAGCTAAACATTGCAAATGTAGCACTTCAGTTCCCACAACAGGCATGCCATCTCTCCTGTGGGCTTTTTTTTATGATGCTGTAGCACTTAGGATTTTGTAATGCCCACCACTGACATCACATTCACAGCCCTGAAGCAGAGCCAAGGCTCCCTATACCATAAACTAAGAAATATTAGGAAGACAGGACTGAGACCCACAGAAACTAGCATGATAAATGGTCATCTCATTAAGTTAGCTAACAGAAAAACCAAGGAGAGTTGTAGGTTATATCACATTCCTATCAAGGACTAGATATCACCCCATCAATGTCAAGGAAGCTCTATGTGGACCAGTTTGGAAATCCTGAAAATTTCTTTAGGATTAGGCATTTACACCTGCCTTTTCTGAAGGACACTGTTGTGGTCATGATTGTGCTGCTGTTTTATATAAAGCACAGCTGGGGGATCATGGTTCAATTTTCTTTAGCGGGAACAAACTAAGGGTTAAGTACCTTATATTAAAAGTCATCAAGACAATGACCAGTCATTGGTCTCTACTCTCTCAGTTAAGTACCCTAACAGCTGAAGTAGACAGCTCTGTTCATTCCACCTCATTGTTAGTGAATAGCTACAACAAACCAGAAAGAGACTGCTAAACCCCAAATATCTTGTGGTCATCTACCTCCAGGTGGGAAGGACAGGATCAAACTCTCTTTCTGTAAAGGAAAGAAATTAATTTCCTACCACAAGGCTAGAGGCTCTGACCTATTTGTTATGAGCAGACATGCCTACCACATCAGTTCTACAGAGAGGAGTGCAGGATTGTACCTAGTGTATTGTATGGGTCAGTGGGAGCCCTGCAAAAGCGAGGCAGTTTTAGGCTTGTTGCTGTCAAAACGGAGACAGTTTTGAGAACACCCTTCTCAGCTTTTAGTCATGTATAAAATTTCACTGGAAGAAATCTAATCTAGAAACAAAGATGCATGCATGCAGTGTAGGAACTTTTTGTGTGTCTAGGTTCTAAATTGAGAAGGAACTTCTACCCTAGTTTCCCTGTGTCTTGGTTGTTAAGCTGTAAAATAACATAATTTCACTGCCTCTAAGGGATATTGAAAGGAAAACCAGCCAAATAAACAGGAGATGTTCTAAGAAAGCATGGGGATGGAGGACAAATCATTACTAAGATAGAAAAGGAAGACTACAGCAATTAGGAGGTAAAAGAAAGACTCCAAAAACATATATAACATTGTATTTGAGCATTTTGTACTCCATTTGAAAACTGTCTATCACTATTTTCAATCAGAATTTTATTTCTAATGTTAGAGCAATAACAGAATATTGAAAAATAGTAAATTTTAAAACCATACCTTGTTTTCTCTCTACTGCTTTTTCTTGAAATAGAAGGTGATAAGATAGTTTGTTCATGAGATGAATCGTGTGCCTTCTCCTCTCCTGGAGGACTGAAATGGAACAAGATATTTTTGCATGTCAATTAGTGTTTGCATATTAAACTGTGAAAATGAAGTTCTGATTTTAAAGGCCACTAAATATATTCATAGGAAAATATAAGTGGAAGAAATAACATAACCAGTAAGAAACCAGATACTGATTCAGGAATCAAAAATGAAATACCAAATACCAAACGATGGACACAAAAGTAACTGGAAGGTAAGACCGCTGCCAAAGGCAAGAAGCTGTATCAAAGTCAAAGAAAGAAAACCTGATAGTTAAAGACAACTCTAGGGATCAACAAAGAGCATGAAAGTTTGTTATAGATATTCTCAGACATCTTTATGGTGTCATATACAAGCTTAAAAGGAAGCTAATGATACTGTTAACCAAATATGTGATGTGTTGACAGAGAAGAAGGTTTTGGACTTGCAAAATATTGGTAGAGCATTCTTTGATCTGTGAGACTGTTTACAGGAAGTGACTCCCAGTTAAACAAGCCAAATACCAACTTCCTGCATTTGAATCTAGGAAGATTTGTTAGGCTGGCTTCAACTTAAACAGAGAAGGAACAGGCATGGGTTCTATATCAAGTATGAAAGCACGATGCCTGGCTTTGTCCTGCCACTTGGGATGTTGTGCTTAAAATTCCATGCATTTGTCTGTACAAGAAGATCATCAAATCATAGGTTCCATTGCTGCATATTGACATTCAGCTTAGATGACATAATTATAATGGCAGATGACAAGCTTTGTAATAGCTAATACAACACTGGGTATGCCAGCATCAGGAATCAAAGGGTGTTAAATGAATAAGTCTTAATGGCTAAGTGAAAAAAAGCAGCTCAACTGAATAAATCTTTCCTGTCTAGAGGGAAAAAAATGTTATTTTCTAAATTCCTATTTTCCAAAATAGAAATATCTTGCCTTCTAGGACATGAAGCTAGGGATTAAATATTAGGGATACTAGGGATAATCTATTTTATATATGTGTATACATATATAGACTATGTAGTTTGTACTGGAATCAATGGAAATGACAGAAAAGATGAGCTACCACAATAACTTCGTAGATCAAACCTGGCTTGCTCTTCTTGTGGTTTAGCATTAATGAAGATTATGGCCCGACGGTCAGTAAGAGCTTGCATACTCAATTCCTCCAGAGATGAAAATTTCATTCCACGTTTTATCTACAAGAAAATTAACATAGAAGAAAAGGTGTTCAGTTAAAGATGAAGAGAAAATAATGTATTTAGAAGATCTTTATAGAGTAATTTAAAATTCATAATCTTGAACAGAAGGCTTACATGAGACTTTATAAAGTCATTCAAAATAAGTAAAATTGTTTTGTTCTTCATTTGCATTTTCTTAGTCAATTTTCTTAGAAAAGATTGCCTGTAAATAATTTAACTTGTAGTTATTGTTACTATTGCTACTTTTCAAATAGTTCTAGGATGTTGAAAAGTTCCTGCCTCTGAAAGCTTTACAATATAGGACAGATTTTTCAAATGCAACCAAGTGCTTTAGGAGCAGTTATTTCACTGATTTTCAGTCAGACTGGTATTTCTAATTAATTTGGGCATTTTGAAAAGTCCTTGGATTTAAACTGAACACAGCACTAACAAGTGATACTGGAGTCATTCTTTATATATAAACACTGCTTTGTGAGAGAAAGGGTCATGACCAAGGTGAAAATATGAACTCTTTACTTCTTTATGTAAAAATAAACAAAAAGTCCATAGGTCATTCAGTGTAAGGTCAGTATTTAGAAAAGAGATATTAGGGAAAGGGACCAGAAGAACTGAAGTCTGAGAAAGGATCTGGAAAGGAACTATGTCTGCACAGCTTACATAGGGTTGGGAAGAAGATCACAACTGGGGCGTAACATGAAGATGATAAGATTTCATCCATGAAGAAAGATAATCAAAAGAAATTTGTATAAAAGCTGGGAAGCTTCAGGACAAGAAAAGAAGGTATTTTACATAGCTAGATTTTGGCTTTTGCTGTAGTACTCTTACTTTTTCCAAATCAATAAGAAAATTTCATCCTTTCTAAGAAGGGTAATTTATTTAAAGTAGCTTACCTGACCACAATCATAGAATCCATCAGTAATGATATTATTTGATGATAAATATCCCATCTGGCTGTACTTTTGGGAAAGGTTGTTATCAAGTAGCTTTTCCAGAGCAGCTTTACTAAAGTTATTTTTGCGGCTTATTGATAGATTAATTTCTTCAAGGATATCTAAAGCACTGTTAAACAAAATACAAAGGCTGATTCATCATTAAATACCAATTAATTGTTATTATACAGTCCAGAGTTTGTTTTCAGCATTACCAACGCCAAGACAGATTCATTTCCAAGTGGTAGCCTTGTGCCACCCAGCAAGGAGGTGGCTGTGCTGCACAGAATTCTTTCTTTAGGGAAGAAAAATTTAGGCAGTTAAACTTACATAAAGAAACATGGACAGGATGCCACAGCCTTATACCAGAAGGATGTTAAGCACCACAGAGAACCTGAGAAAAAGAAGGATGTAAAAGTACAGTAGAAGGAATAATGTTCAGAGCTGATGATAAGATACAAATCAGGGAATGTCTCTCCCTCCAACTTGCAATGTTGCAATGCAGTTTGCAGATTCCAGCTGTGCAATACTCAATGTGTGAATCCTTCTGGTTTAGGACTATTACTGTGTTCGGGGAGGCACAGTTGGCAGAGATTTGATAAACGCGGTTGAGCATGGAAACAAGCAGTTGTGTCAGTACCGTCAGGATGGCAGGATTTTTGCAGGATGAAGGTAGAAACAAATAGTTATGTGAGGACACCAGAGTACAGGAATTCATTTATTCAGCTGTTTTGGGTGCTGAAACCCACATACTGATAACTTCTGACCTGAAAAGCTGAGACAAAGCTCATTAAGAAGATAAAGGAAGCTCAGTGAGGAGAACATAGCACACTGCAGTTTTGAAACTGTTTAGGAATGAAAAAAAACAGGAAGAAATAGGGAAATATATTTATATATGTGTGTATGTATTCAGTTGATATCTCTGTGTGTATATACACACACGCAGAAATTCTTCACATCCTGAGGAGTCAATTTAATATATATATATGTATATATAAATATAATGAACTCCACGTTTAGATTGCTCTGTGAACTACACAGGGAGCCTCAGCTGTGGACATTTGCCACGTAGACTTCTGAAGGTATGGCAGATGAATTTCAGAGAATAAATTTTTCAGGCAAGGCAAATAACAACCCTCTCTTTTAGAAGAGAACAACGGGAGAAAATAGTGGAAGAGCAGTACAGGCTATTTGTCATACAGCATACTGCAACAAAGTCAGGTAACCAGCAAGTGATGCAGAGAATTTTAAAGGGGAAAAATGAATATGGAAAAGCTAGTGTGTACAGCAGTGTCTAAAACAGATGACATTACAGGAACAATGGCACATTACCCTCATATGGAGGAAAGACATAAATGGCCAAATAAAGCTGCACCAAAAATTCTGTGAAGACCTGAAAACAAAAAAGAAAGACTTATACAGAAACGGAAACACTGACACTTTTGAAAAGAAAAAGTTAGGGATAAACCCAAAAGACCCACAGGCAAAGTGAGACACAACTAGTCAGGGACTGAAACAAAAATAAACATTTCATATGCTGCAAGTCAGAGAGGAAAACGTAGACCTATTACTCAATGTGGGAAGAAAACTCGTAACAGATGGCACAGAAAAGACTGGAGTGTCTGATGCCTTTTTTGCTTCAGTTTTCATAAAAGAAGGTTGCAAGCAGATGCCTGGTAGTAATATTAACAAAGAAGGTAGAAACAGTAGGCTTAGTATGTCTAGAAAAAGTTTGAGGTGGCAAAGTTAGCAGCCCCTGAGGATATCTACCTCACACTGCTCTATGAATTGGCAAAAGCAACTTCTGAACTGTTTGTAATTGTATTGGAAAATTTAGTGAGGACAGGCTAGGTGCCAGGGGAGTGGAGAAGGGCAAAGATTGTATCTACATTTGAAAAATGAAGAACAAGGAAGTTACAATGGAGATAATTCAGCCAAATTTCAGTGTCCAAGGAGCACCATATCAAATTATTAAACAATCACTTTGCAAGCAACAAGAGATAAGAAATAGCTATTTTGCGTTTGTCAAGAATAAATCATGTAAAGCCAATCTAATCCTTTCTGTGATACGGTAACTGACTTAACATACAGACAGAAGTAGAAGACATGAGAGATGAGTTGACTTAGAGATATGTTTTGACTTTAATAAGTCTTTTTGCACATTCCTACTTTGATACTCATAAGCAAGTCAGGGAAATATGATCTACATGAAAATAACATGAAGTAGTGCCTGATGGGTTGAAAAACTATGCTTAATGTATTATTATCAATAATATGCTGTCAGACTAGAAGGACATAAATTAGAGTCCTACTCTGATAACTTAAACCAGCTTTTGTAATTCAGATATTAATATATGGAACCTGGACTTTCTAAGAAGGAATAAAACAGAGGCTTTTTTATGTGATACTTTAGCACACCTGCAGTTAACCAGAGCTTTAAATCAAATTTAGCCTGTGCATATTAAATAAAATTTACTGTATACTGAACTTAGCCCAAAACTTTAATTTCAGTTTCATATGTATGAGGCACTGCAGTCCCTAATTTTGAGTGATGCAAGCACACCTTCAATGTAAAGCCCAACTCAGTCACAAAAACAATAAACATTTTTATAACTCCAGACAAAGTCTCTTTTCAGGTTTACGTTTTTTCTTAAGCCTTCTGTTACTTAAAATCAATACTATGTAATCTATAACATCAGTAGTGCGTTAAGTAGCTTCTGCTTACCAAAACATATAGCTTAACTTTGTTATTCTGCTATAAACGTGTAAAGATCAACTTAATAGAATTACTGCATCAAAATCTTCCCTCTGCCCCTCGATACTATTTCTACTCACCCTAGCCTGCATAGTTCAACAGCAGTTAGTTCATCACTTGCACAGATCATAACAGCCCAACAGGCATTTCTTCTGACTTCTTCATTTTTAGAATGCAGCAGTTCAACGAGTGGTCCCAGTCCACCTGCTTTTCTTAACTGCAAAAAAAAAAAAAAAAGAGATGATGTTGCCTCTTACATATTTCATTTATCTCAGCAAGAACTGCCTGTGAAATTCACCTTCCGAAACATTCGAGCCATGTAGACAAGCTATGCTGGGCTGCTAGAAAGATCATTTATGGGGATTCTGTGCTTCTGTGAACTTGGCATAGGCTAGAGCTGAAGCAAGATTCAGGAGCAGAACAAGGCACACATCCGTTCTGGCTCTGCCTTGATTTTCAGTTATTAGATTGTGGTATGGAAACTGAAGAGACTGTGCAACTCCAGACTGCCACAGAGAATTACACAGCTTTTTCTGTGTTCTGTTGCCTCCTAGCAACTTACTTACGTAACAATTTATTTGAATTTGTATTGTATTGTATGTATGACAATCTTATTAACGTCCTATTCTCTTGTGTACTACAGTATCTTTCCTATACATGCTGGAGGAAATATTGCTCATTTGGATTTTTGAAGAGAAAGACATTTTAAGGACACTGAAAGAGGTAGATTAATTATCTATGCCCCTTATTCATGTCCTAATTAAAAGTCTTGACCCATGAGAAAACCCCAGCTTAAGATCTATGAATGCACATAGGATCATCCTTATTTATGAAAAGAAAATAGCGTGACCATTGATAAACAGTGAGAAGTTCAACTTGCTGGATGCCACTGATCAAGTGATTAATTATATTTTGAGTTTTGCCTGAATTACATTTACTCCATGTACATGCAGTATCTTATCAAACAAGGTCAGGCACTGCCGTTCCGGCCTTGAAAATGGGCAATAGAACAATGCTGAGGGAGAGTAAAGAGGGCAGAGCTTCTCATCTTCAAAGTTCAGATGACAGTTGCAGCTGAAAAGCCATAATGTTTAATGCTCATAAACATGAGAATTAAGATATAGCCCTTGTGCAAGCTCATCAAAGCCAGTGAAAAGCTGTAAAACATTAATATGGTGCAAGCAAATGCAACAGTAAACATAGAAATTAAAGAAAACCCTTTCCAAGTTCTCATGACAAACTGAGCTAAATTCAGCTGAACGAAGCTATGATAAAAGTGAAAAATTAGCTACTATCTAGAAAGCCTGGGACTTTTAGGACAGACACAAAATACAAAGATTCTAGGTAAGAATAACAGCAACCTCAGGATCTAGAAATGTCATAAAATAACCACAGCCCAGAAGAGCAGCTTTACCTCAGTCCTTGCATCAGCATCACAACCAAACACAGTCACAGCAAATGCTGCTTTGCTTTGCACTTGGTTGTTGGTCGAGCGCAGCGGTTCTGCAAGCACACTCATAATACCGTGGCTCTGGATATTTACACGTAATGGCTCTTGCATGGCCAGATTTGTTAGAACTGTAGCAGCATTAGCAATGGCTCCATCTCGCTGAGCATACAAGGTATTTAATAATGGCTCAATTCCTTCAGCCTCAGCAACAGCACTAGCAAAATGAAGGAGAAGAAAAAATCTTTGTTATTTTAGGACCATTTTTTTCTTCTTAGTGTTCTATATGTCTCAACTAAATTAGTATTACATTTCAGTATTTTTATATATATGCATGTGTGTGTATGTAATGCGTGTAATTTATATATGACTCATGGTGTGAAGTTCAAGAGGCACAATCTAAGCAGACAAAGTCACAAACTTCTGGATTCTTTGACTTATTAGCACATGGATTCTTTCTGAGGTTCTGAACAAGTGAAGTAAATCTTGCATCTTTTCAAAGGTGCAAAATTTCTGTATCTCTAGTTGCAGGCAAATGCCTCTGCAGACTTACCACCTCTCCCCATAACCATTCTAGCACAACTTCTAATAAGGATTACAGTGCAGGGAATTTCATGCCATTGTTCTTTGTGCTGTCTCTATAAATTTCTGTGATCAGATATCTAGGTGGCATGAATAAGTACACCAAGTTTCTGCCATTCTTAAAGAGTAGGTGCACATAATGGAGTTCAGTGCAACATAGAAGATATTGAGCTGGCTTTATACAAGCTGATTTAGACAGCAGGAGTACAATGGACACATCAGCACAGAGTTCATGCCTGGCTATGACTATGGCTCCGCATTAAGATGTCTGTCAGAAGCAGATCCAGTTTAAATATTCCCTCTGCTCCCAGTTGATACTGCAGCCGTAGCTGAAGGGTGCTGCCCCTCAAAAGTGCTGGGAAAAATGCTGGTGTGGCCAAGTTCTAAGCTAGATGTGCAACAAGCTGCTTGCAAATAAAATTGGGGAAGATTGATGCGTTTTTTTTAAGGATCATTTCACAGATTTAGGTTAGAGAGCAGCCAAGGAAAAAAAAAAACAGTTTATGAAGCACTACTAAGGAAATAGTAACTTCAGGCAGGAGACAGCAGACAGTGCAGGCAGCTACGCTATTAGAGGACACATTTGCAAATTACTTAAATCTGATGTGTTGCAGAACTAATAATCATGTGGGCCTACAGCTCAGTCACAGCAGAAGGAGCTGGCCTATGAGCCCTTCATCTCAATGCTGCTGTTCTGCTGCTGGTACTCACTGGGATAGTGCCTCTTAAAGGAAAAATAACAAAGTCAACTTCAGGTATATATTTCTGGGTTACCACCTCATTATGTATTCTTTGGTTTCTTTGCCATAGGCAAAAGAAACTACTGAAACCAATGCAGTTTACATTCTTTGAATGCCATAAAATATTCCATAACTTGAGATTTTTGTTCACCTTCTTGCCAAAATTTACTTCTTTGCCTATACCATCTTACATTCACTTCAGGGGTGCTTTTCCCAATGTCATTAGAAACCAGCACACTGTAAAAACTGAATTGTCTTTGTGCTAAGCTCGCACATAAAATTTGATCAAATGATTTGAGGCATATGTCAAATTTAATATCTGCATGTAGCAGTTATACATTAGGCTCATCTGTTTGTTAAACAAAGGTTGGCATTATTGTTAGCAATGGAAATGCACAGATACCAATTTGAATTTTCTTTGCAACTGCTTTTTATACCTTCTTTTATATATTGTATATATCAAAACCATAATAAACTCTGCCACCTCTATACAAGCATAGCTAAGCACTTGAACAAGAGAAGAGTGTACATTTTTTATAAGTTTTGCTAAATTTCTGTCAACACCTTAATAAGAGAAATCTGGATGTAAAAAATCTTACTTTTACTGTAACAGTGTTTTACCAAAATCTAACTGGCTTTTGGTAACTTTCACAGTTGCAAAAATAAACACAAGCTTACAAGTATTACATATACAAGAAAGAGTTAAGCTATCAAAGACTGGCAAGGCATTGATAAAAACAAAAAACCTCAGGAAAGCCACAGTCACGCTCTTACGCAAGCAGGATAGAAAGCAGAATACGTGCTAATGCATGCCATATAATCCCATTTCATGAGCAACACAATGTCGATCTCACTGTGAACTCAGCACAAGTATCTCCAGACCAGATTTTTTTACTTCTGAGGCTACCTGCAACGAATCAGCAGAGGCTAACGGGGTTTGTTAGTCTGATCTTTGCCTCAGCAACAAGGCAATGGCAGCTGTAGCACTGGAGCATGGGTATAAGGAAGTCTGGCAGCCAGGCAGCAGTTTAATACAAGCACTTCAGTCTCTGTTCAGAAGTGAATCCCATGTTTTCAGATGTCCTGCACTACACTCCTCAGACTGTCTTCCATTAGCCCTTTACCTGGGTGACCAGATAAAGAAGAGCTGAAAACATTTGGTTTGGCTTGGTTGGTGATTTTTTTTATTTTACTTAGGTAAGGCCACTGAACTTCTTTGGTTAATAATTGTCTTCTCTTCCCCATAAAAATTTTATCCAGACTTCCAGCTTCAGGAGTGCTGTAGCTTTATCCAGGCTGCTGTATATGAAGAAATCCTGGACATGTCAATTGCACATGTTAAGGATCAGCTATACACCACATGTATCACAGGTTTACCAGAAAGCAACACATGCATAGCACATGTAACATGACATGATGTCATGATGTACCTGCTGGCAAAATGTGGGGAGAGACTTACCATACATGCACATTAAGGCATATCCATAAGCTTTTTCCCCCCCAGATTATATCATTATACAGTATACACACAAATACCTTATCCAGGGACAAAAATAAAAAAAAAAAAGAAGGAAAAAAAAAATCAAAGCTTTTCCTGTACATTGGATACATCAAAATTCCAGGATTTACAGGACAGATAGATACACTACATGAGATGCATGGCTGCATCTCACAGGTGTAATATATCCAATATTTCTGCAGTAAGTACGGGACTTACTCTTCCTATACTACACCTAATAACACATGATTTCTCCCATAGGAAATCCTAATAAACATATAGTCCCTAACAGACTGATTTCAGGATGACACATGGAACTGAATGATGTAGCCAATCACATTAGAAGCAGATTCACTGTAATTTCCATGAAGCCAGCAAGTACACAAGTACTTAAAAAAAGAGCAAGGTGACAGCTTCTGGTGTGTTCAGAGTTGACCTCAGCGAGGTACAGAGCACAGCCAATTTTCTCAAGTGCCACTCAACTTCAAAAAGGTTGAGAACCACTGATTTAGAAGTTCATACATATTTATTTGAATCCTGCCTTCTACTTCTGCCCAGATTCATTTTGAAGCACAGTTTAGTGATGGTTTAGTTTAATCAAGAGCACAATTACAAAGCAAAAAGAATTCATGTTAGAAGTGATGAAAGCGGGTAGTAAGAGCTGAAGGTAACCAGTACCTTTGAGAATAAGATTTTAAGGGGCATAAACACCTGAGAGCAATGCTGTGTCCTGGTGACAGAGATACATACAGAAGAGGTTATGAGGGAAGAATGGAGAATCCATAGATAAACACACTGCTACTCCTTAGCCCTCCAGAGAAGGCCTCCATAGCACTGTCACCCTGGGCCACAGAGCTCCAGCTGCTAAAGAAACAGCAGTACCCGACATCAGAATGGAGCTGAAAGAATCAATATGCTTAAGCTTTTAAGGTGCTGAAATACCACAACATTAAGATCTCATCATGAAGATCCTCATACCCTTCCATCTTGGGCAGAGATACACATTGTGTAGATTCTTATTACAAAGAAATAAAAGCCAGAGGAAGAAGCTTTTATCATCACTGTCTTTGCCTAATGTAAATGAGCACTTGCCTCTCCCTGCCTGCAGAACACATCCTACTGAGACTGAGCACTTTGTCAGTGCACCCACTACAGGACTACATCGGATTAGCTGAAAAAAAATTACACTATTTGATGTGAAAAAGGAATAAATTATATAAATACACAGTTTTTTTCCTCCATGTTGTGTAAAGATTCAAAATACATCAAGTACCCTAATGGAAAGAAAAGATCAGGGAAAAGGAAAAAAGATAATGACAAAGGAATAAAAAAAAAAAAAAAAAAAGAAAAAAGATCCATTTGCAGTATCACCATGTTTTTTTGAAAATTGGAAGCCATTTGAATTACAAACAAGCAAACAAGAAAAACCAGATGAGATAGGTGTAGAAATTGCGGAGCTCAAATTAAAGTTAAAATAATTCAAATGTTATGACTAATAAGCACATGGTTATGATTGTGAGAGTGCCTAATCTAATAGGGTTAGCCATTTACCTTAGCCAGGGTATATATGGTTCAGGTACCCTAATGATCTTAACCATGCTCTGTAGTGAAAGAGTAAAATTCTGATTACACCTGAATTCAAATTACTATGTACAGGAACAGCTAAATTATTTTTCTCAAGTGCCATTGAAAAGACAAATATTAAAAGACAAATATTTAATTGAAATTATTAATTTTAAGTATACATTGTAACAAGCTAAGAGATTTTCTTGAAAGTTCACTAAAGATCACTCGACTCAACGAATGCTGAGAGTTTGAGACAAATGCTTTCTTCATTGGTTTCACTACAAAAAGAAATTAAAAGTTGACAATAAAATAATTACCAAAAGTTTCACAGTGCAGATATTTTTAAACAGTTACTTTGGAGATGCATCTGAATTTCACTGAATTGAATATGTTATTTGTTTAGTTGTCTGGGATGCAATAGGAAAGCTCAGACAGTGGCAGAGCATTGTGAGAACAATCATCGGTAAAAATTGATCCAAAACTCCATGGGTTTTTATTTTATTTTTAGGACTGTAGGCTTTCTGGCACAAGAACCACCTCTTTGTTGGCATCACATTAAGCATAATAGTTCTATCACCAACCAACCCTCCCAGCCATGGCAAGAAAGATAACGGATTACTTACTTAGTGCATAGAGAATGGACCAGCTAGCTTTTCCTCCTGAAGAGAAGGTCTAGCCTAATGGAGCAAGCAGTTATCCCTGTCCAAAACACTGACAGAAACCACCGAGACCACCCCCAAGCCCTTAATGTAAGCTACGTCCCCCTTCTGACTGAGGATTTAACACAATTTCTGCTCAGAAAAAATTCAGATTTCTCCTCCTCACAAAGACTGTTGGACTCCTCGTGGACTTCATTTTCCAAATGTATTTGCAACCACATGCTTAATTTCTGTGCAAAATTACTGTGATTGTGTGTGAGTGCTTAGCTAGCCATTTATGCCTGTGCATATCTCATTTTCATACATAATTGCATGTAAATTATGCATAGGAATTATGCATCTAATTACACACACATTTTTTTTAAAGTCAACTCTGTTAAATCGCATGACTTCTTTTCCACACAAGGCATTTTTGATCCAACTCTATTATGTAATTTCTGACTGAGAAAGAATATCATAACCAGAAGTTTGAAAAAAAATCAAGAAATATCTTCCTTTTTATTCCTTAGATGTATTAATATTCTTCACTTGCCTTGTTATGCCATTAGAATAATCACATCCAACAAATCTCTTCTGCATTTACCAAAAATTTCACTTTGTGATTTAATTATTTCAAAAGGAATTGACTGTTTATACTGTATGCAGTCCCTTGTATTTTATTTAAAGATTAATATTACTTTTGTTTTCTTCACTATACCAAGGAAATTAATGTCAGTACGTTTATTCTGAGTAAGGGAATCTAGCACAGAAGACTCTGATCTACAATTTAGGGCCCCTTTGTGCTACAATAAAAATAGTGATGATATCAGCAAACCATATTAATTTTTAATTTCAGGAACTGACCCCTCTATTCCTATTTTTTAATGAGAAGTATCTTGTTAAAACATCAACAAACCCCAAGCTCAATAAACTCCACAGTCTGGAAGCAATAAAACCTTAAACTATCTGGATTAGCAGAGCCTGTAACACCTGACTCTCATTTAGCACTACAGAGATCTTCTGTCACTGAACCCATCTGACAAAGTAACACAGAATTCAATTCTAAAAGTGGAGTATGCTTAATTTAAAATATTACAGTGGCATTGGTAATGAACTATCTATTTGTGATATCGGAGCCTTTAAATTATAATATTATTTGCAACATTTATTAAGAATCTTTGACACGTCTGCTATAATGAGAAAGGCTTGAAATTCAGCAACAGAAACTCTTTTTTTCCCTTTAAAGATCCCACATAGCTTCTGCCAGGATAAGCTCATGAAAAAGATACCATCCCCCTCTCTCTTTTTTCCAATTCAAGAAGCAGTGTATGAAAAAAACAGTAACTCAGCACAAATGTTGAGAGTCTGTAACCCACATTGTGACAAAAGCAAAATAATAGGGAACATTCAGGAGCTGCCAGAGCAGCCTTCATGGAGGTGTAAGGGAAGGAAAGAAAAAGCTGAAGCAGGATCCTCACAACTCATTTGGACACACGGACTGAGGAGACAGTGGCTCCTCTTCATTTTTGGAAGTACAAAAGAGCTGTGCCAAGTCAGTCTCTCTAAACATAGCACTCAGACTGTGAAACTTGACTCTATCTTTCACTTCTGGATAAGTCTTTTCTGGACAACTGTGAACTTCAGTGGCAGCAATCTGCTTTGCTTTGCTAAAGGCTCAACAAGGATTCAGGTGGAGAAACTTATGCTTTTAGTTTTCTCTCTCAAAAGTAAATCTCTAACATGGTATACATATACTACTAAGTTAAGGTAAAATTACTGAGGTTGCAAGTCAAAAGGGTTAAAGTTACTTGTGAAAGTTTATTTTTACCCCCTTGTGTGTATAACAGTCCAATTAGACAGCATGCTACAGTCAGTGCACAGGTTAAATTCACAGCAGGACACAATTAAGTTTGCATGATCAGCTATAACCCTGCAATTCCCTTATATAGACTTAAATAACTTCACACTACACTTAAGTAAGTTAAAGCATATACTTAAATAATTTACATGTAATTTAGAAATATGTTACAAAGAAAATATGCGTGTAAAAGCACCAATAGATTTGCCTGAAATTTACTCAAATGTAAAATAATCCTTGCTACTTTTAATTCAGAAGAAGTATAATTAATCTCAGTGCATATAACCGAATGTCACTGTAGGGATACACACTCAAAAGAAATCATTGTACTTGTGCCACTCCTTTAAACACACTTTTCTCCACCAGGCTTAGGAATTCTCCATCCAGGAAGAGAGAAGTTTCACCTCATCCCACAGAAATCTACCATGGGAAGTTACAGGTGACAACACACATGCACCAAGTGAAAGTCCAGCCTTCCACAGCTAAGATAAATAGTGACCATACTGCAAGGCTTTGAAGGTAGGAGAGTGCAAACAGCCTGAAAGAGTTTGCTGTATCAGTAAAGGGTAGAACTTCTTAGGTTCTCATGGACTTAGGATGCTGTGAAATGAGATTTGTGTTAGCTAGAGCTGAATGTTCTAAGCTGGTCTGTGCCTTCAAGATAAAACAGGAAAATGCATAACTTTTTTTTGTTTGTTTGTTTTTTTGTGAGAGAAGGGTTGTAATGGGAGCAAAATGCAGTTACAGTGAGTCCACAGCAGGACTTTTCTATATAGCCACACTGTCACAAACCCAAGAGAGAAAACCAACAGTTGGCTGAGTGGAACATTTCGCAGCTGCCAGCAAGGCATGATTTTGGATACTGTCCGTGGGTTGCGCATCAGTCATCTGATGTGATGTTAATGTCACAGTGGGAACCCATTTCTGAATGACATCCCAGCAGCAGGCCTTGATTCAGCTTTTCTGCCAAGGGAGAAATTTACCATAAACCAGTTTTCAATGGAAGTCAATATGTAATTTGTAAGGAAAAGCTTGTGAGCTCTTGGGTAATGACTGCATTAGCTTTTCTTCTTTGGAAAGCACCCATTGCACTGTGGATATACAGTAAGAGACAGTCAAAGGAGGAATCTGTTCATGGCATGCATTAAATGTATTTGCGAAGAGCTCAACAGAATGGGTGCTAATGTAAAAAATAACAACACAAACCACAAAAGCCACAAAATCCCTTTACCTTGCAGCACAGTGGCTCAAAAATATGATTCTGTCACTAGGGGTCAGTATTAAAGCATATTACCTTTACACAATGCAGCTAGCGGCATTCTATTGTTGATTCCCTCCTTCAGAAACACAAACTTACGTTATAAAGAACAACTATTAAACTGTAAAAAGGACAAAACCCATACAATGGATTATTTCCTATTTCTGTTCTTAAATGTAGCTTTCATGTACTAGAAATTTTGGTTCCTGTTCTCATAATTTAACACATATATTCACGCAAATGTATTATCTTATGTAATACCGACGCTTCAATATTGACCCATTTATGTGAATTAGGTTCCATCTACAGTCTCGAAAGAAAAAAGCTGTGATTAAGTTTCCCATTTTCTAATAGGGAAGATTACTACCTAGTGATATTATTACCTAATGGTAACAATCATTACTTCCTAACGACAATAACAAAATTTGAAATGTAAGAAAACTGGACGTTCTTTAAATTTATTCCTTGACAGCTACACCTGTCTTAAAAAGAATACAAATCTGCCGTGGATACTGAAAAACTCCATTTAAGAAGGTGAAAGACTCTCACTACACATGAGCATTATCCACATGGAATAGACTGAGGATGTGCTATGTTGAGTCATTAGATCAGTATCTGAATTTCAGTTTGGAATAGATGCAACACCCACTGAAGTCAAGGGACTGACTCACTTTCTTATTACTGGGCACTGCTCATAACCAGTGAGTTCACAACCTATCTCCCCATGCCCAGCCTACTCCCAGATCTTGGAAATCTTGATACATGTAAGAAAGCAGGTATTCTGATGCTGCAATAATGCCTGTAACTGCCTATATAGACATACTTTTGCTTACTTAAATAGGTCCACTGAGTCTTGGAAAGAAGAATTAGAAAATTAAATAACTATTTAAATATATAATATTTAATGTACAAATAAATCAAGCCTGCCTTGACTTTGCAATTTTTGGGATGATACTTTACTATCTCGAATCCAGATAGAATATTTATAAATAGGTAATGTGACACTAATGATAAACCCCAGGAGAAATATTCTGACAGATCATAAGTCTGTCATGCACCACAATTTCCTGCAGCCCTTAATGCAGCTGAACCAAAAAACATCCCTTTCCTTCTTCCCCCAGACCAAACTCTAACTGAATGCTATAAATTTTGCGCTTAAAGTAAACAATTTAAGACAAATATTATTGAAACTGTTGATTAGTTTTCATGTCCAGTACAAAGCTCTAAATTTCAGAGCATATGTTTTTCTTTAGTGGTAAGTCCATTAGGTGCCTAGAATTCAGACATTGCCAGATTTATGAAGACAGCTATTAGAAATGGCATTTGTGCTATGACAATACTGAAGAAAAGAGCTAGTCAAATTAATGTCTAACTGGTACACTTAAGAGCTTATTTCTATGTGTTGCTTCTAACTAATATAATATTTATATTTAACATGATTAGCTTATCCTAAATACAGGAAAAGCAAAAATAATTGATTATACTTTAAATGGGAAAAAATATGCAGAGTGTGAAGTAAAACGTTTGCTCTGTAGTGAGTTGTGTAGCACAGAAGGATTTGTTTTCCTGACCAATAGATGGCACTGCTGTTTCTTTCTTTGCGTGTAATTTTTCAATTCGTGCATAATGTACGTTATTGAAGTGACTATGCCTACATTTCCCGGTGCTTGGACACATCAAAACCAGACAGATTTCAGAGATTCTTTAAAATGGCATTCTGCTGTCCAAATAACTGTATACAGTTTTCAATAAAGCAAGTTAGTGTTCTGGATTAAAAAATGGGAAATAGATGCAAAACCCTAGCTGAACATAATTCTCTTCTTCTCAGGAGCAGACCACAGAAACAAATTCTGACATATATCAAGGGTGGTGTTGGAGTTATACAAGAGTAACATAGCAAAATGATTTCTTTGTTGTATGTTAGAATAAGTACATGGGGTTTTAAACTGCAATATGCTCCGCAATTTTATTTTTATTTAGCCTAATTATTAACAAGCTTATGAAGAATTTATCATTAAAAAAATTCTGTCATTACTTTCAGATAAAATCCTGATAAAAGCATCATCTGTGGTGTCAGTCTGTAAACTAATGAGGCTTTTGACTACCATACTTTCTTCTGTGTGCTACTGAAGCATGACACACCACCAGCTCTGCAGCAAAAATTTGAATGTTGAAATATTTTAGAAGTTATCCATAGTAATTGTATGTGTTCCAGTAGATATCATATTGAAAATCCGTGTTTTCCAGTAAACCTGAAAACTCAAACAGTTTGCATAGGACCCATGTTCTCTTCTGCTCTAGATCTTTGGCTAAAATACCATGGGGGTCAGAGTCATTCATGAATTTATTTATTTTTGCCAAACTGTGGTTGCTTGGGGACTTGTTTGAAATGACAAGCTGGTCTCCGTCCCGTTTGTCGTGAACAGGTGTTCTAATTACAAAACCTCCACCATATTTGACACCTTTATTAGCTGTCTCAGTTGAGAAACAAAGGATTGATTGGGTAGAGGTATAGAACTAGCCTTTCATTGCTGTGGGGAAGCACCTAAAGGTCAAGGTTAATATACATTAGTGGGGGGTAGTATTGCCCATTGCCTATGCTGTTCTTGTGTTATTTATCAATGGAAGACTTTATCCTTAGGAGCTAGCTATTGTGGGAGCCTTACTGACACAGCGTGGTTAAACTTTTTTTTTTCCCTTTTTTTTTTCCATATTACAGGAAAAACAGATGCTTCTTGACCAAATATTCCTAACAAGAACAACAAATCTCCAGCAAAAATAGCAATGTTTTGTACTCTCCTTACATTCTGTTATATATACTGTACAAAATAAAAGGGCAAGGTACACATTCTTCAATTGATATAATACATGCAAAAATGCTCATGAAATATGGCAGAAGATATGTAGATGAGTTCAACAAGATTGATTTCTTGGGTGGTAAAAAGTAAAAACATTTATAGTAAATAGTCTTCCTCTTTACTGTAGTCATTTTGTTCTTGCCACGTAAGGTCTACCTGCTACTACTAGCTTTATGATTTAATATTCTTGGAAGGTTTATAACCAGAATCTAATATATAACCAATACAAGGACACTAGTCTCATTAGTCTCATTTGGGACTAGAGTACTGTCAACATAATTACACAGCAAAGTCACGTTATTATAAAAGCATATCAGCATCTTCATTATATATACACTTATTTTCAGTGGTTTACAAGACACTCAGAGAAAATATTCCAGGATGAAATATGATTATGGTAACTCAATCTGGAATCCATTTTCTCCAAACTATTTTTTTTCCCTATTACGAGAATGTAAAATAAATATGGGCCAGATAGTCAGTGAGCTGGAACTATACCAATTTGTATCAGCCGAGGGTTCAACTCTATATATTCATTCATAGATCCTAGTCACACTTGGACCCTTCTATGACTTATTAATGGTTTTGATTAGAAATGAAGCTTTGAATTATATAGTCGCATGGCATTCATCCAATATACATATTTATGTAAATTATTGCTTCCTGATTTTCACAGAAGACCTGTGATTAGATTATCTGGTTCTTCCATATTGTACTTGGAGCTGGGTTGCAAAGAGAGAGCGGTATGTGTAAGCCACCTTTACAATTTCTTGACTCTGCCCAGCAAGAAACAAATACGGACTTCATTATAATGCAGAGGAACAGAGACAGCTATTTCCCTGCCTGAGGTCTCAGAGAATTGTTCTAGCAGTTGAGCTAAACAATGTCCTGACTATCTCCTTGGCAAAAGAAACTGAACGAGTTGGCATAAGCTGCTATACCAACTCAAAACTCTCCAGAGATTTCCTTTTCACAATGTGAAGCCTCAAAGGGCTGCTCTATGAAAAACAGCTGTAGCAGAGCTGAAAGTTTGACCCCTAAACTCCAGTACTGTGCTCTTTTTATATGTGTATGACTCCCACTGACATCAACTGAAGAGTCATGCGCATGAGAAGAGCAGAAAATCTACTATGTGAATCCGAGAACAGAGTTTTATTCTCTTGTGTCAAATTATGGCTCCATCTGGTAACATTAAGTGAATACTGGTGACTGTAAGAGCTGAATCAATAAATTGAAACAAATAATTTATTTGGTGAGTTATTTTACTTTTTCACTTCAAAGAATGCCTGTGAATGGATCACAACTTCCTTAAGTATATTCCAGGAAACTTTTAAGTAATTTTATTTTATGGTCTGTTAGTTACATGTGATTACTCATACACGTCAGACTGCTCCACTTCTTTTCTCTAAACAGAACTTTTAATAGAGTTTGGGTAACAGAACCTTGCAACTGACAATAGAATTTAGCTGATACAATTATTTTGGAACATATAGTCAGCTAACCATCCTTTGTTAGTTATCTTGGATACTGAAGTTATACTTTTCGTTTACAGCATGCACTAAGAGCATTCTCTATTACTTGGGAAACAGTAAAAAAAGGAAGAGAAAGACAATGTCAATATTCAGAATATCTGAGTGCTATCTCACCAAAGACTGGGTTTAAATTAGTCAAAAAAGCTGCATGAACCATCAAATTTTAAAGGATACCTTACTGTCCTGGGTTCAGCAGTAGCAGTCATTTTTCTCCTCCTTGGTAGCTGGTGCAGTGCAGTGTTCTGACTTTCGGCTTGGGAACAGAGCTGATAACAACGATGTTTTGGTTTGGCGCCTCATGCTCTGCCAGGAGGAGGGGAAGCCGGGAGGAAGCAGAGACAGGACACCTGACCCAAACTGACCAAAGAGGTATTCCATACCACAGCACGTCATGCCCAGGATGTAACTGAGAGTTACCTGGAAGGGCTGGGAGACTGTGGGGTTGGAGGAGGTATGGGTCGGTGCTTGGTTGGGCTTGGGGGGCGAGTTATCGGTCGGCTGGTGGTGAGATGATGTATTCTCTTCCCTTGTTATTTCCTTTATCATTATTATTATTGGTGGTAGCAGCAGTGATTTGTGTTATACCTTAGTTACTAAACTGTTCTTATCTCAGCCCGGGGGAGTTGCATTTTTTTTGACTCTCCTCTCCATCCCTCTGGGAGTAGGGGGAGGGCAAGAAGGGGGGGGGGAAGTGAGTGAATGAGCTGTCTGGTTTGGTTTAAACCATGACACTGATTTTGAATTTTCAAAAAATATCCCACATCAAATGCCTTAGACTACAAGGCATATTTTCCTCATATGTTCCCTTAAAAACATGATGTATATCTCTGCTTTTATTGCATCTGCCTCACACCTTTCCTTGATAAAGCAAACATTAGTGGAGATTGCGTAAGTCTTGTAACACTGATGAGAAACAACCTATTCCAGATGACACATAAGCACCAAGAAGTGCCTTATAGTCAAATTCAAACAGACCCGCCTTGTAGGGTAAGGACTAGGTAAAGCATTCTTTAAAAATCAAAACATCACTTGCGTTCAGGTCAGTGTTCTAAATAATAATTTAATTATTGCAGACTTACCTTGCATTACTAGGACTGGCTGCTGTCAAATTAACTAATACTGTCACTGCAGCTTCTTTTACCTCTTCATTGTCACTGCTTAGCAACTGTACTAGCTGGGGAATCCCTTTGAAAGAAATAATTGTATACATGAACCTTTAAATAAACCATGGCAGTCTGTGAAATTATAATATGCTCCTTATAAAAGGAAAAAGCACAGATTCTCAGTTCATTCCTTCCCACCTTACTTACCCTGGAGTCCAAATGCACGTTTGCTAGCTGAATTCGCACACATGGCAGAAATTGCTTGGGAAGCAGCAACTTTAACTCCATCATTATCAGTTTCCAAAAGGTTTATGAGACACTTTTCAACCTCTTCCTCATTTAAGATATTTCTATTTTCCGCTTTAAATGAAAAAGAACAATAGCATTAACCTGTGTTAATTTTCCAGATCATCAAAAGGACATGATTTTGATTTCGTATAGTTGTTTCCAACATAACACTTGCTTTTGATCCCATGGAAATCAAAACATATTAGTAACAGAGGCACCAGCAATTAAGAAATGTACACAAAGGCCTGATCCAAAACCCATTAGACTTTCAGTGAACTCTGAATCAAGCCCAGAAGATGACTATTAAATACAGCTTTAAAAACATATAGCCCAACAGAATGCGAAATTTGTTCTCTATAAGACTTAAAACCACAGAATGCATACAGGCTTGATGAAAACAGCTTTTCCAATTCAACAGATCATACTTACTCAGCATCATGCTTAACTTTGGTTTATGCTAACAAAGCCAAATGCATAAAATTGAAGAACATAGCAGTAAATGTACAATTGAACTTGGTGGAGTACCAGTTAACATACTACAATAGCAAAAAAAAACACAAACCCCAAAATGCAAGGGGTGTTAAAGCTGAATTTTAAATTCTGCACAGCTTGCAGTTCTTGATTAATGCACACTTTGCAGAGAATCTCAATTTTGTATTTTAGCCTCGTGACACAGGGTTCACTGCTGACCTACACTGCAATGATTGGCAGCAGCTAATGAAGGACATAGATGTTCCCTTCCTCTACACAAGTAAAAACATACAGTGTCTACAAAGTATCTACAGACATCTGATAATTACACTAATGAACTCACTCATCCCAAAATGGGTGAGATCATAAGTGCAGGTGTTTGTTAGAAAGAGCCCTGAGGGTAACCTTCTTAGCCAGAAAGGCACAGGATGGCATAGAAGCCCTACAGTTATGAGGGTCAATAAGCATTTAACCATATGCATAATTTAAAGTGGATTAATTACATGCCAGAAGTTATATCTACATGGCAAAATTTTCAAGTGTATCAAAGAAATTCAGCATCTGAGACGTCAGTAGGAGTTTGGTACATTTGGAAATTTTACCAGTGCTTACTAATGCTTTGAGAGAACACTCATTTCTTTGAACTGTTGGTTTAGGATTAAAAAGTTTAAAAAGGAAAGAAGAACAACATAAGCATTCTTTTAAATAAAACTGAATATGTAGAGAATAAAAGTAAACAGACAAGTCCACAAAGCCAAAAAAAAGAAGTTTGATTGAAAACCTGGTTACAGCAGAAAGGTGTCAATGCACATACATGAGACAGTTAGCTGCTTTCTCCTACCCAGCTCCATTTTAAATATTTCTAGAATCATCAGAGATACACAACTGAAATCACAAAGCAAAAGATGCAATAAATGAAAGAGAAAAGATTTTTAGCGTCAGCAGAACCTTGGCCACAGCCTTGATGAGTATCAGCCAGCTCTCAAGAGAAGGCCATAACTGGGATTACAGACCATTTTGACAGTTTCTCAAGTATGCCGCTGGCCTGTTGCTTTCCAAAGTAGTCCATAATCCCTAATAATGATCTCTAGATCATTAGATCTCTAGATCTCTTTATGCCTCAGTAATTTGGTTCTTGTACAGCAAGTTACTTATTACTATACAGATTTTCTCAAAAATTATTCTTGCTTCTAAAGGCAATTATGGTGATGGGCAAGCATTTCATTTTAAAGATAATTTATGCCTATATGAAATACCAGTATGAGTAATTTATTTGAATTAGTGAAAATATCTATTTAAAATATTTTACACAGAATAAAATTTTTTCAACAATGTGAAGAGATTTTGGTTTTCAATTTATGGCAAAGAGAATGTATCTATATTTAGCTAGCTAGACAGATGAAAATTAATATTTTAAGATCCAGGTCCCTATTCTATTTAAAGGATGTATATTTTCTGCTAATCCTCTCTCTGTTTGTGTGAGTTGTTTCCTTTACTATAGAAAAGAAAGAATGTGCAATTGAAAAGCACCCTTTGTACTTAAGCCCTTCCGATGTCAGTGCCAACACTGTATTTACAGTGATGAATTTTCTGACCCCTAAGTAATTTGAATACTCTGATTTAACACAAAGTGAAATACTCAGGCACATCCTACTAAAAGAGTCTGGAGTACTAACACTTCCGTCCATTTTTTCATGCACTGATCCCATCATGAGCCAACCTATGTTTTTCAATGTATTTTCCTATTACCCCTTCTTATTCCAGAGGTTCTACTGGTTACTTATTCATCTCATTGTCACCACCCTATGGAATTATTTATACCAATTTCAAATGAAAAAGTTAATGTTAAATAATATCATGACCTCTCACTGATCTTGAGTTGAGATAACCCGGATAAATAAACCCCTGTATTATGAAAAAGCATGTGTTAATCAGGCTACAGAGCATGGCTAGTATGCCCCCCTTTGAAAGGATTTGCATTTAAATACATGTAAAGAACAGGCAGAGCTTCAAACCAGGTTTAGCAGAGTGAGGCCAAACTCAAGTGAGCATGATCATCATTTTCTTCGTACACACTCCATATCATTTTGTTGTTGCTGGTGTGTCTGGAGCTGTCAGGGGAAACTTAGGTCCTCTTTAATCAAGAGTCCAGATAATCCATCATAGATATTCAATTTATAGTATTAAATTATATTTTGAATTCCTATATGACTGCATTATTTACTGGGCAAGGAGGGAATCACAGTAAAATTCACCACTGTAATTCTAAGCATACAAAATAAAACCATTAATAAGTTAATATATTAATTAATAATGAATTCAAAATCATGTTACAGAACAAAACAAATTTTCAGGGGCAATCAGATGATTGTACATAGAAATATGATCATTTTTACTTTATTTAAACAGAACAGCATCCTAAAGATGCTGTTTAAAATGGAATATAGTGATAGTACCATGTAATTTATACTGATACTGAGAATAGCTCTTAAGGGATACATAACAGCAACAACAACAAAGTTACAGGAGTCCCTTTCCAAAGGGCTGAAAGGGATATAAACCAAAACTGTTTGCTATAATCATGTCTATCAGGAAAAAAAAACCCAAAACTAAATCCCATCTGTCAATAATAATGGTTTCAAAACCAGACATTGCTGTGTACTCAGCTGCCACAATTAAAAAAACAGCTACATTTATGTTCCATCACAGCAGAAGAAAGTTTTAAATTTCTTTATTTTTCTCCCGAGTATGCAGGAAATGTTGGTAAATTGCAACCACAATTATCAAACCTGAGGAATGTGGGCTACTGTATGGCTATTGTAAATTTAGTGAAAAAGTCATGAAAGAACTTAAAGCTGCACTGTATTATACTGGATTTACATCAAGGCAAGTATTAGTATAGTATACATTAGTGTTACAGTTTGGATAGGCTGTTTAGTATATTTACAACCAGAAACCAACCAAACAAAAATGAACTGCAAACATTTCTCTTTTCTTTTTGCACTTGGACTGTTTCTTATAATGGCCCCAATGACACTTTTCCTTCCACTGGAAGGTTGACTTTAGAGCAGTAGCTGTATGTATCTGCAATAAATTCAGTACTACTGGGGGCAGAAGCAAGTTGAACATGTTCAGCAGCAAGTTGACTGGACTGGGTTTTCCACTGACCGGTACAACATATTGCCCTTTGTCTAACTGGTTGTCCCTAAAATTCTACAGCTGGAAGCAAATATTTTACATCTTTTTGGATCTACTTTCTCATCTTGCTGCATTCATGCTAACTGTCATAGGCTGAAGAAGAGAGCAAACCTTTATAATGAAACTACATTGACTCCATTTGTAAAGAAGTATGACAAGAAGATGCATCTTCACTGACAGTAACATCCTATGATATAAGATCATAGCTAGCACTGTAATATATTATGTGTAGCTCTTGCCACCATGCTTTTAAAATGTTGTGTTCAGATATCCTTCTACTAACAGCTGCTAAAATATTAGACCACAAAAACTGAAAAACATGTGAAAGAGGAAAAGAAGGCTATGCTTATTTGAAAATAAATATGAAAAAGAGTAAGATGCAGTAGAAAGTAGCAGGAGCAAATATAAATCTGCTTAGCATACTGCTTACAAGCCTGTCACAGGACTATAAAAATGATACTGACAGTCCTAAGTAGTATAATAAAATGACAATACAGAAAAATACACAAAGAAAATACTGGCATAATAAAGTCCCATCCTATCTTTGATACCTAAACATTAATGAAAATAACTTTCAATGACTTACAAAGCTTCCAATAGATAAAAGCACACAGAAACCCACAGAATACTAAGAAATACTAGAAATACTCTTTTCATGTAACATTTGCAATCCAAATAATTACAAATATTCAGGATGTCAAACTAAGCAAGGCGAGAAAAGAACTGGAAAGACAGGATGGGGAAAGAAGAAAGGAGGTCTGAATACTGTAGAAAGGAGAGATTATTTTAGCCATGTATTAAATTAGAGAACATGTTTGTAAAATACACATAAATTAAAGCCATGATTCAATTATGAGATGATAGAAATTTGAATGAAATATTTAAGCTCTACTGTTAAATTCATCAAAATCCCTTGACTGTATTAAAATCTTCTATAGACAGAAGTATATTATTTCTTACATTGCATTTTGTTACACGGCACTACTAGGCATATGTTGTAACTCAGAAGCCGATACATGGAAGGAATTTCAAATGTAGATTTATTTAAAGAGTATCCTTGTGGGCAAAATGATGAGCATGTTCTGCCTAATTCAGAATGCCTTGGTGAATTAAAGAAAAGTGGATAAAGAAAGACTATAGGATGAATAATTATAAAAAGATGACAATGAAGCTATTTAACTCCACTAGGAATATTAATCTGCAATGCATTTGAAAGGCTTGTTTTTCATGTCCCGGTTAAAGGAATCTGTATTTGAAATTGCCTGACATTTAGAGGGGCAGTTGTGTGCAGAAGGAAGTAAGCTTGCTATTAAGTCTTAACTGACAGGGATGAGAAATAGTGCCAGCAAAGGTGGCTTAAGATGGCAGTTACCTGGCATCATTGGACAAAAGGTAAAGAGTGCTGTATTTTCCTTTCTGAGGACATTTTGAAAGAATATATTACATTTAAAAATAAATTGAGGCAAAATCTTAAGATTTTCATATGTATCTATACATACATATCCTAGCATCCAATTGCTGCTCTGATTGGTAAAATTCATCACTGTAATTTATTGTTGCCAGTGTTTTCATCAGCACAAGTACTACCCTCAACCAGGTAAGATGGAATCATTCTAGATAAAAATTTACTTCATAAACAAATCCATGTGAGTAGGTTTTTAAAAAGTCACATACAGTCATAAGCTGCTTTGGTAATTGCCTTTGCTGCATTCTTCTGAATATCGGGAATGGTAGAGTCTCCTACAAATGAAAGTAGCTTTCTAAGGCCTCCTGACTGCTGAATCAGTTGCAGAGTATGCACATCTTCGAGACAATTTCCCAACACAGCAAGAGCTTCCACATGTAGATCACTGAATTCCTAGTAAAGAAAAATCCCCAAACAAATAACCTTCAAAACAGGACTAAAATATCTTAATCATTTAACATTGTAGTATAATTGTCATAACTGTCTTTTGGACAGTCTATTCATACTGCAAAGTACATTATTTTCATACTCTTTTTTTTTTTTTGTATAATTTCTGTGATGTGCCTTGGGATGCAACACAATTTGTCAAAATCAGTAAAACCCCCAGAATTTTCTCATTTACATCAAAGTGGGGTAGGCAGGTAGGATCAGAAAGGATCTGTCATCTGAGAATTTCAAATACTTCACAAATTTCTCTATGCATTGCATTTCCCATGGTGACAGCTGAACTCAAGAAGCACTAAAATGAGTTTCATAATAGCATAAACAATAGAATTTCTAATGCAGGAAATTATATTTCAGGCCATTGATATCAATGTATATTCAGGGGAAAAAAGAGCAATGTTCAAACTAGGAGCCAGCACCAGGGTTCAGCATATAATCAAAAATTCAGAGAAAACATCATATAAATTCAGAGAAAACATCATATAAAAAGCTATATGGTGGATTTTTCTGATATGTGCAATAGTTTGAGAAATGGATAGTAAATACAAAATAGTATTACTAATTGCAAAAAAGCAAGAAAACAAATACGAACTGCGGTGAACCCTTTTGCTCCCTTTCTTAATCCTAGTTTATCCTATAACAGTTCCAAGTAAGGAGCTCTTTCTTCTTTTATCCTATTCATGTTATTCCCATAACAGGGATAATATTTCTCATTAGTCATACAAACATTAGCAGCAAGAACAAAAAACTTTTAAGGCAAGTGAACTGTACATCAGTTTCCAGTATCGTCAGAAGACAATCTAATCCTCTATTTTCTCCCAGCATTATCCTGGTTTCTCCATCTTTGCTAATTACTTCTAAGGTTTTAAGGGCTAGCAACTGAATAACTGGGTATTCAGATTTCAGTAGTTCCAGCAAGGGTGGAATTATGTTCAGTTCACGAACTGCAGCACGGCTTTGAAAATCCTGCAGTAAAATATTCAACAAAGAATGTTAATGATAGAGAATATAGCAGTACATCAATTCCTGACTTTACAGAAAGAACATAAAAAATCTGCTTTCAAACACACAAAAAAGTCAATATTCCAGAATTTCCAGTTCTGAATATTTCTTTCTTTTCAGCTAAGAATCAAACTGAATATAATCAAGCCCAACCAATCTTAAATTCCAATTTTTTTTGCATGACTGAAGTACACAGAAGCTACAGAATCTTGTCCTAAGGAAGCCTATTTACTCTTGGTTTTGCCATGTTTGTCTCAACACACGTTTCTTTGAGAAAGTTTTTTAAATTTAGTTTTATCATTTTGATTTACCTTAGTGGGGGGAAAGCAGTTTTTGCACTTTACTGTGGTTGCTTGGTTATAACTTCCTTTGTTTTAGTAATTACAAAATGACAATTTAAAATTTCAACTTTAAACAGTGTATATGCAGCTTAATAAAAAGACAGTAGTAGATGTATTAAAATAGAAAAAAAATAAATAAATTACAATTTGCTTTTAAATAGCTTATTGCACATGTGCAGCATGCAATTATCCTTATCAATATAAGCAAGCACCAGGTGCAGTTATCCAGATATACCCTGCAACAAAGACAGCGAGATAGTAAAAAAGGAGAAAGAGTAAAATGTGATTCTGAATAGACATGCTCTGATGCCCCAAAAGAGATAGAGTTATAAACTGAATTCATTATTGAATTGATTCGCTTAAGCCATGGAAAAGAACTGCCATACAAATGCACCATTCTTTTGCTAAGCAGCATATGGATGACATTAGTGCTGAGTGTGAAAGTAGCCAATAACAAATCTGTTCCTCCCAGTATGGAAAGTAGCTGTTGACAGCATTCACCTCTGATTAAAACGATGTTCAAAACTGGGACTATGGACTTGCTGGCCAAAACAAGGCACAATGCAATTGTTAGTTCTTTAATTTATAGCATTATTCCAACCTTTGGATAGACAGGTTATAACTCTAATTACCAAGATTAACATTTTCCAACTAAGAAAACAAATTCATATTTAATTAAAGAAATCTGAATCTGATTCTGATCTCACTTACTTTGCTGTAGAGAATGGATAATTGCATTAAGTTCAACAAAATGAGTCAAATCAGCTATATTTATAACTGATGTAACAATCAGGGACTTGGACGTAATGTTTTCAAATACATTGATGAACACTGGGGAGTAGAGGAACCAAATATTTAAAACTTATTTACCCTGTAGAGGGTGGCCAAGGGGGATAAGTGCTTATCTGACTCTCCCATTTAAAACAACAACAAACTTTACCTGCACCAGGAGGTAGATACATTCAACTGAATTCTTCTGAACATCAGGATCAGGGCTACCTAGCAGCCTGATAAGTGGTTCTAATCCACCTTGCTCAAATATTTGTACTTTAGTAGTATATTCAACAGCCATATATGCAAGACAGAGAGTAGCAAATTCATGAATAACTACATCTTCTATGGGGAAAAAAAAAAATTGATCAAGTTTAATTCAGCACAGCATATGTTCACTAATCCTATGGTTTAAAATATTATTTGAAGCCCATAAACAATAGCTGTTAACCATACCTGACATCTCCATAAACATGTTGATACATCTGTACAATGAAAACCACTACTCAGTGAATAACAGAACTACTTCTATAAAAGCAATTACCTATTTAACATATAGTATGACAAATAAAAAATCGCAAGGAAGATTTTATAAAATTGTATAATCAAATGGCAATCATAAATTATTTCTGAGTGTATTTTTACCCAAGGAATGAATACTGCAAGCTACCTTCTGGCACCAGGTGTGATATAAGTGAATTTGTGACATCCAGTTCCCTCAGTAACTTCTTGACATCATCTACAATAAAATAAATACAAATATGAAGTCTTTCATTTGACAATCTTGGCTTGTAAATCCTTATTTCAATCTTGAGAAAAAAAACAGATTCTGCTCAAGGAAAATGTACTTATGGTTACTCCCTGAGTGACAAAAAGATCTGACTAGGAATGACATGCAACTGAAAATATATCAAGATCATAATGAGCCTAGAAAATATTAAGGAAGTACCAGATGACTGTCATTGACATTTGATATATATGAAGTTCCTCAATACTTCATTGAAACTTGATTCAAAATATATGCATTTAGCAGGCTCTGATCAAATATTGCACAGTTTTAGTTGTCAAAGGAGTCATAACCCAATTAGTTAAAATTATTTGTGGTTAAGATTATCAAATTAAAATCAATCTTTCTGTTATTTAATTTTCAAGCCATCACTTCCTTATTTTATGCTAACACAACCCACACTGCAAATTGAAAATATGAGTTATATAGGGTTTATTAAAATTATAGTAAAGACTTTCAGAATGCATTTTTACTGTTGTCAATGGCAAACTAGTAAAACCACAATCACTGGATAGAATAACAAAAAACATTCTTTGGGACAGGCTTTATGTGATCTTACAGTGCCAAGTTGTCACTATCAATATATTACAGTATTGAAATAAAAGAAAAAAGTTGTTAAATTGAATTTACTTTTTTAAAAAAAAAAAACAATTAACCTATGAATATAATGGAAGATCTTCAGTCATTCCTATCCATGTTGGTGCAACAGCATTGAAAGCTAAGTTCTGAAGGGAATGATGGTATGCAACTGCCAAGTTGAAAGGAAGGTAAAGAGCACAAGGTCCAGTGCAACATGAAAAGCAAGTAGCAGTTGATGAGAAGACTTGAATACACCATGGAACTGGGTATGTTCTACCAACTGGGTAGAACATCTACCAAAATAAGACCTGATTAATTATATTCATTAGATGTAGGCTTATAAAGCAAAGTAAAAATAATAGCCACTAAAACTCAACCTTACATCACTTATTGTTTCATCTTCAGGTATGTCTACCTACCACTCACTACAGCCTGATTATTTGGCACTCAGCCACCCAGCATGGATGCAATACATCCATTCTTACTTTATAAAAAGGTACAAGAAAATTTGCATATAGAGTGTTTAAATCATTTAATAATGGTATGGTTACAGTAGGTATACCACCTTGACGTGAATGTCAATGTCATATTGTCTTAATGTGAAAGATTCAAGACTACTTGAATTTCACTAGTTCAGATACAGAACAAAACATTTGCAACAGCACTGACCTGCTAGAGAAGCTGGGTAAATATGCATGCCAATGCTTGATAGCTCAGGCTTTTTTTTTTTTTCCTCAATACTTGAGTTAGCTACTTTAAATTTAACACATTTTCTCCCTTATCACTGTAGTTACACTAATGCCCCAAGTAACAACTGATATTTAATCAGAGCATTTCATGTAGATGATAAATACTACTTTATCCTTCTCCTCCAACTTTTGTAAAAGAATGTATCACGTCCACATTGGTGGGCGTCTCATGCAGCCAGACTTTCCTTGACAGACATAGCTCCAGTAATAGACTCTTTCAATTTGGCCACATCATAACAAAAATAAGGGTTGGAGGAAAATTAACTTCTCTTGTGATTTTCTTTTCAAAATCAGTGGAGTTCATTCTAGCTCAATTTGTTCCTTTGTTCTGGGCCACTATATAGTTTTTTTTTCACATGGGCCACGTATTGCTTTGATGACCACACTCATACACAGCAGAAAATATTAAAAAATGGAGAATCTTACAATTAGAAGCCATGATGCCAAATACCATGATGGCATTTCTACGTACAGTTGGATCTTCATGTGAGATGAGTTTATACAGCTGTTCCACAGCACCAAGACCAAGAAGCGTTGCTTTGTTTTCATCACCTGAAGAGTAATTAGGTTAAAAGTTCTATAAAAATGAAAAATGCTCACAGTTATAATGTCACAAAGTAAAGCAGCTACCAATCTTCTATTGGACAAATAACAAAGGCCTGGACAGGATCCTGGGAGTTGGTCTAATCTATACCCCAAATAACATATGCATCTGTCAAATAGTATCAAGGATTAATAATGTCTAGGATTAATTCACATTTGTAAAGCAAAGGATGCTTTTGTTTATTGGACACCCAACTCATTTGTTGGAGACTGAAGTGGTAGTACAAAAGACAGCTTTCTATTTAGTGAAGTACAGGTGAATGGTATCATTAAGAACCTAATTTTATTTTCTTCTTTTCTTGCCTCCCAATTTTATTTTCCTCAAAATAACAGTTAATTCATTCTGAGAACCCCTCAACTGAAGCAGCTACCAGGATTTGGATCATTAAATGCCACCTGAGATTTCTACCACCTGAGAATGGAGCTCTTTGTAGCTGAATAAGCTCTGGCCACGCAAAGAACAGAAGTGTTTTGTATGATTACAGCCTTCTTTCTGCTCCTGCTTACTCAAAAAACCCACACAAAACTCAAGAAATAAAATCTGAAAACTACTTCTATTCTCAGTTCCCACAACATAATTATAATTCATTTTCTAATAAGCCATGCCTTTCTTTTCCAGCTGCAAGTGAGAAATGTGAGGAGAAACAGAAGAATTGTGCTCACTCTCGGGCCAAAACACAATTAAAATACAAGAACTATTTTTTTACTGAGGGATGGGACTTAATTTACTAGCAACATTCAAGAAATTAATTAACTGTAAAGAGAAAACAACAACTTCTCTTATGCCACACAGCAAAGTATGGTCTCATCTTCCAGAAGACTGCAGCAATATCTACATGAACAACTTACAGGATTGTTTATTAAGTAGAAACAGAAAAATTAAATATCTGCCCTCCTGCAGTGTGCCACATCTTCCTGTGGACAGCAGGGAAGAAGCCAAAAAGAGTTTATAGTGTGTGATTCATAACTGTTTCCCAACAGTACAAATTCTCCCTTCACATATTCAAAATCTGGTTGGATGCCCTCAGCCTAAATTGCCGTATTAAGCTGAACCTAAAGATCTTTCTGAGTCCTATGATCCCTAGCCCGCTGTCAAAGGCTTTAGCTCTCCTCTCACTCAGCAGTGTTGGTAATTGTCATCAGTACAACAATCAGCAAATAACCTCATAATTTTTAAAGAAAATATAAAATAAATGGAAATTTATGTTAGAACAGTTTAATTATACCAAGAATGCTACCAGTGTATACCAATTTGAGTGGCTGGTATGGAATAAATAGGATGAAACTTAGGTAATTATGTGCTACGTAATTTTGAGCCTTTTTTACACAGTTGTCTTCTGGGTGCCTGGAACATGACACTTAGATATAGATAATACAGGGACCTTTGTAAGGTTTGGAATCCTGGGGACTTGCTATATTCCCAATGCATACAGAAATCAGCTTGATATATTGGAGACTGCTCAGCCTCCTTTATCATCTGTAACAAAAGTACTGACACAAGAGCTATATGCAAAAATAACAGAAACAGGCTAAAAAGTAATTTTTACTGAAAAACTGAACTCTGAAATAACTATAGTGGTACAGAAGTTTCAAACTGTAACATAAAAAAAGAGAATTCTTTCCTAGATGCAGGTCTGCTGCTCATAACAAAACAAATCTAGGTCATATTTAAAACAAGTTCGATTAAACAGGGAATATAAAATTCTACAACAAAATGATAAAAATTTTCTTCACACAAACGACAGGATTTATTACTGCAAATTCAGGTTTGACAGATATTTCAGAAACCCACCAAAACCTTGACAGACACCTTTGAGATGAAACGAAAGTTTCAGTGCTAGGAAAATAAAAAATCATGAATTACTATCAAAATCCAAACAACACAAAGGAAAGCTCATTGCAAAAAACTAACCTTTTGATGCAAATTTATAGAGAGAATCACATGCTTTGGCCAAAACTTCCTCTTCAGGAGAACTAAGCATTAACACAACTGTTGCTGCTGTTTTGCTTTCAATCAATAAAGGATCAAGCTACAAATAAAAACAAAAAGGAGAGAGTAGTTTGATTTATATCAAACTATTGCTTATAAACATTCCTGTGTGCTGCAGCAGACTCACATTTCCCTAAAAATAATTAAATCTAGTTTGATATCTACACTGGATTAGAAATATGAACATGAGTAGCTATCTACCTGGAGAAATTATTTTCTCAATAACAATTGGAAACACTGTTGAAAAATGAAAAAGAATTATTGACTTTCAGATATAATCATGATTTCATCACATATGAAAATTTTGGGGAAATCATGACACTTCACTGTACATCTAGGAAGTCTTGAGGACAACAAACTATGTAATTCTCTTACACACATAAGAGCCTCCTGAGCTTTGGAAATGAACATGAGAAGTTTATTTTGAGCAGCTGTGCACAGGGCCTATGAACTTAGGCATGGTATGAGGAAGAGGATTTGGTTACTCTGTGGCATTAACACTTCGTTGTTGCTTTTAAAAAAGTAAAAAGGACCCTTCCTGTGCTTTTGTCAACTCAGTTCAGTAGCTCACCATGATCTTGATTAGCTGAAGTATTTCCATTATATAATCCCTGCTCATCCATCTAGAAATGATACATAGTGTTAATTTCCATTTCTGACCTCTTGTACAGAAAGAAATCTCCCAAGAAGTCTGGCAGTTTTCACCCTCTTAATAGATTCTTTAGGACTAACACCAATTAAGCAAGGGAATCTTCTAAAAAAGTGTTTTCTTCTTTAACAAGACTCAAGGATTTCTGAAAATTTCACCTATTGAAATGTTTTAAGTTTGTTTGGATTTAAAATACATTTTTTAACATGGAAATACTGTCTTCCCTCCTCACACTTTAGGCCTAGAGAATATCTGTGTTACATACATAAACTACTAGATACTGGAGTAATGCAGTCTCTCAGTACCAATGTATTAACCTTGAAAATCAAAATTATTTTAAAATATTACTACAATGTATATTTATTTATACCATATGTATTTTAAAATGTCTATTATTTCTTTTACTTCACTCTCTATGAGCTACCTCAGAATCACATGTTGCTGAACAATACAAGTCAGCTGTCAAGCAGAAGATACATACAAGTCAGTTGTCAAGCAAGGAAATTATTTAGAGCAAATCTTCAACCAAGTTATGAGTGTGCGAGAAGGAAAAAAACAAAGAGGAGGCTTTTTTCCTTCTCCCTCCTCTGACTTGCTAAAAAATAAAGCAAAATATGATACTAGCACCCAAATTTCTAAATTCTTATTTTGTTAGGTTTTTAAAGGAAATCATTTCATCACCTTCCATAAGGCATATCACACAGCTTAACAGCCTGCAAGATCAAGATCCAAGCTACATAAACAGTTAAAAGGTTGCCTGGCTGATATGCTTGGTCTTACTATCTTCAAGCATGTCTGAAAACCTGAAACCACTGTCCAACTCCATGCTTGCTGTGACAAGCTAGAGGCATGGGATGAGTCATGGAACAAAGCTCCTTTTTAAAGAAAATGTAATCAGCTTACTGTACCATAAGTCGTTTAGTTTAATAATAACTCAGCAACAAGAACTTCATCAGTTCGTCTATGATGATGTTATGGGAGACAGTTTTGAAAACATTACTAAAGTCAAATTAATATTTAGGCATTAATTGCTCAAAGAAGTTGTTTCTGTGGAGATTGAATTTCAGGAGTTGACAGTGCCACTCCATATATTCCGCCTTTTTAACATCAGTGTTATGACTGAAGCCATTTTCAAAAATACTAGGGTATCTGTGACTTTCTTTCAGTGATAATGTCTCTGTGTTTTCTCTAGTGCTAATGCTAGGCTTCCCTTTTAAAGTCTATGCCCTAGCTGATGATCAAATAGTAATGTTATCAACACTAAATTTAATGAAGATACCATGTGAAAAGATCCTATCAGTCTACGTCAAAGCTAGCATATTTTACTGGCTAAGGTTATCCGTATATAGAGAGAGGCTGAAAGCAGTATTTTTCCTCGAGAAGCCCAATTCTCATAACAGATAATAGCAAAAGACAAATTATGAAAGGCAGGGAAAACAGAGTCCTCAGGAACACCTTCTGAAACATAAGCAGTGGTTAAGCTAAGAGATGTGTTTCCCACCTGTTCCTAGAAATCTATAAAAATTAGTGGTCAACTGCAATACCATATATTCTCAGAGCATTCCACATGCACAAAGGCCCTCTTTTATAAACCTGTCCACATTATCTCAAGGCTTCTTTTCTTGGACTTGACATTTTCATAAGCAGATTATCAATCACAAGATAATAGCTAGTGTATCTTTTATTTTGCCTGCATCTCATTTCCTGCCATCTGAAACATCCAGGTGAAATTTAAAGTTTTGAGATTTGATTTTACATGATGCTATAAACAATATTCTCATAGCTAGAAGACTTTCTTGGTTGATAGTTACAACTAATCAATGATTTATTTTCATGTTTAATACTGTTTTGCTATGCAAAATTCAGGTTTTTTCCTCTTGATATGACCGCTAGAACTGATGCTAGCCCAAAGTACAATAAAGGTAAAAGCTAAGCCAAAAAATTCAGATGCCATCTGAACTTCACTCTTTCCAATTCTTCCCTTTTTAATAGTTTTACTGACCTTTTCTGTGAGCTTAGTTTTTTCAGTTGTTGAATATGTTTTCTAATATATTGACTTTTATGTTGACATCTAACATTATTGATGTTTTATTGCTATAGTTAGTAGGCTGTACCATACATTCCTCCAGAAACTTTAATGTTGTCTTTTGGATATGGAAATTGTGTTGCTGCTTCTACTGACTTTCTAGGTATTTAACTGGAAAGTTCACTTTTATTACTTGGGAGGGGGATGGCTCATTTGTATGCCTTAAATCTACTTCTTATGCCTTCTTTTTTTTTTTCTTAGACTGCAAAGATACTTAGTTTTAATTTTTCACACCTATTTTAATTAGTCCCATCCACCTACACCTTCTATACAGAAATGGCATTAGATGTATTTATCCTGTCATGCTGAAGTCAAGTTTTGCTTTGTAAGGACTTATTATTGATTGAAGCTTATGAATTATGTTTGTAATTCTTCTTTCCACAGAACAGTTGGGAAAAACCTGGTATCAATTGCTATGCTTCAGTGACATCATGGCTATCGGATATTACATAGTCAAAACTATTTATGCTTACTTAATATTGAAATTGTGACATAGGTTTTGCTGGTCAACTTTTCTATGACCTTTGAAAAAGCTCTTGCAGTACCATCACTCTTTACAGACAAACCGACTGGGTTTTTTTAAATAATGCACTGAACTTTGTATTTAGCTTCATGCTCCTCTATGGGACTTGTTGAGATCCTGATTGGCATTAACTTAGTTATCTGGCACAGAATTTGTATTATACTCTTCTCAATGTTTCTGTCTTATTTCCTCTACTTCTTTCTAAACTAAACTTTAAAAATACCTACATTTTGAACCTCTATCTTTTTGGGAGTGTCTTTGTAGCTTGTGAATTTTTAGAAACTCTTGAAAAGCATGCTAGTCTTAGACCCTTAAATCTCACATTGCCACCTGTCCTGGTTTTGGCTGGGATAGAGTTAATTTTCTTCCTAGTAGCTGGTGCAGTGCTGTGTTTTGGATTTAGTCTGAGAACAATGCTGATAACACACTGATGGTTTAGTTCTGCCAAGTAGCCCTTACACTGATCAAGGACTTTTCAGTCTCATGCTCTGCCAGTGAGGAGGGGCACAAGAAGCTGGGAGGAAGCAAAGACAGGACACCTGACCCAAACTAGCCAAAGGGGTATTCCATACCACAGCATGTCATACCCAGTATATAAACTGGAAGTAGTTACCTGGAACTGGTAGTTTACCTGGAAGGGCAGATTGCTGCTTGGATCGGGCTGGATATTGGTCAGCAGGTCTTCTGTTTATTGTTTTGGGTTTATTTTGGTTTGTTTTGTTTTGTTTTTTTTTCTTTCCCCTTTGAGTTTTTATCTCTCCTGTTTTTATCTCTCATTATTTCCCATTTATTATTATTATTATTATACTGTACTATAGTTATCTTTAGTTATTAAACTTATCTCAACATGTGGGTTTTACATTCTTCCGATTCTCCTCCCCATCCCACCTGGGGAGGGGGAAAGCGTGGGGTGAGTGAGCAGCTGTGGGGGAAAGCGTGGGGTGAGTGAGCAGCTGTGGGGTACTGCATTACCAGCTGGGTTTAAACCATTACACCACCATTATTCTTTATTTGGCTTCAGCTCTTGTACTACTCACTGTGGCACTTCCAATTATACCAGAAAAACCTGAACTGCTTCTAAAGACTCTATCATCTTTGCAAAAGAGCCAGAATATGTAGTACTGTCACTCAAAATGTAAAATTTTGTATTCAGTAAAAAACTCTGCAGATCCTTCTAGGCTCTTAACTCTTTCATTCTTAAAGAAAGGGAATGTCTCCACAGTTGAAAAGACAGGCAGATGCCAGGTTGCTCTCCTTTCTCCTTTGATTTTTACAAATGGAAAGCTAATACTGTTCTTCAAATAAAAAGAAGCCTGGATTGTTTCATACATTACTATTTGCAAAGCCTGCCAAAGACAACAATCTCCACAAAGAACTACACATGCCCAGTCACTCTGGTTTGTATGCCGTCCAAGAAAAGCATAAACAGAGTCATATTTAAAAGCCATTTTTAGAATAATGTGGGTAAGCTAGGAGAGTAAGGAACTATGTAAGGATGGTAGAACTGGGCCTATAGTTGTGTAATGTTTATTTTATAGAACATACCAGTTTATAAACTTACCACATCCTTGGGTGGAGACTCTCCTTCCTTCTTTACTTTTTTACCCATTCTAAAAAAAAAAACAAAATAAAACTAACAAACCTAAAAAAGCAGCAGACAAACGAACTCTCTTCTGTGTTTTAGGAATTAGGTTGCCAGTGATTTATTTAGTAAAGTATGTAAAGCTTGACTTTCTCATTCATTTGACCGACCTAATCAGTTTGAAGATTTCTCTGACATAGTAATTTCTATACAGAAACAAACTTAATGCTTACACACATTTGATGAAGTACATCTGCCAACAAAATACATAACTAAAAAGAAAAATCTGAGACATCACAGGCTCAAGTTTTAATGTGATAAAAATACCATGCATTTCTGTAAGTTATTTTAATCTGCATCTATAAATCATATATGAACTTAAAAGTCTTATTAGAATATTTCCCCATATCTATACTTTCTATGTTGGCACACATTCTATACAACTGCAGAATGTACAAATAAGTTCTACCTTGAAAATGTGGTTCAAGTTTGATTTGAATTCTCTGTTCATATTTCACAGGAGACAAAAAATCAGGTCTGCAGGTACTAAGAAACAGTTCTGCACAGTACAAATTTCACTGATTTAAAAAAGTTACACCAATTTACACAAAGTCCACCTTCTGTCTTCTGCCTTTTTTATATTAGCACATATTCATGTGAACCAGGAAGACCTTTCAGCTGCACCTAATAGTGCATATGGAAGCATATGGATGTAATATCTCGTGTATCTAATTTCATGTGGCTTGCAAAACTTCAACAGAGCCTTCTAGCTAAGCTGCAGGCAAAAGAAAAGAGCAACCTGACCCATTAGCAATAGCTGTGCATACAACATAACCCAAATTATGCCAAACTTCGGTTTGTTTTATACTGTGTAAAAACAAAATACACACTGTTAGTATGCCTTGCTAACTCCTTGGTTAGTTCTCAAAGGGAAACATATCCAACCTCAGCCAGGACTACTCTGACAGTCTCCCTATGATGTAAGAGATTATTTTCTAGTGCAACATGAGCTGTAGCCTGGCTGGTAAAGTCAAGGCCATTGTTTGTTGTGTTCAACAAAATTCTGGAGCTCTTCTTGAATCCTCTGAAATTTTTCAGGTATTATTCCTCTACCAACTTCTCAAAGAAACTATAACATGGCAGTACTGAAACCAGTTGAATAAGCACATCCTAAAAATGGATCTGAAACTTAAAACTTCATAATCAGGTCACTAATTACAGTTTTTGAGGAAGACCCATACAAAGATTCTTCAGCTCCAATCTGCTTTACCCTAGTGCTTATGTTCAGCCTTGAGAAGAGAAGGTGGCTCAGCGAAGACCTTATAACTGTCTTCCAATACCTAAGGGGGGCCTACAAGAAATCTGGAGAGGGACTTTTTACAAGGTCATGTAGGTATAGCACAAGGGGGAATGCTGACAAAGGAGAGATTTAGTTTAGATATTAGGAAAAAATTCTTCACTATGAGAAACAGGTTTCCCAGAGAAGCTGTGGCTGCCTCATCCCTGGCAGTGTTCAAGGCCAGGCTGGATGGGGCTTTGGACAGCCTGCTGTAGTGCAAGGTGTCCCTGCCTATGGAACTGAATGATCTTTAAGGTCCCTTCCAGTCCAAACCATTCTATGATTCTATGCTATATACATATGCACATACAGATGAACACATATACAGACACTAGAATTCAGTGTTTCAGAAAGTGAAGGTTTGGATAGAGGCAAATTAACATGTAAGAAAAAGCGTATGGACAAATTACTGAGAAAAAAAAAATGATGCACATACTACCTTCTGGTTTATGCAGTCACTACAGAAAGTAAGCACCATACACACATTTAAGAATCAGATTTATAAAGACATTCAGGAAATCTGGGTTATTTAAACTGTGTTAAATCTTGGAATACAGATATGGGCACAATGAAAATTATTCAGATCAGCTCAAATAATTTCAGACATAAATCAAGCTAAAGTTCTAAAAAGCAATTTTAAATCTCAATGAGTTTAATTCGGTTTAAATCAAACAATTAAAATAAGTTAATTCATGTAAAAGCATTTATAATATTGTACCATTAATGTTCACAGATTAAATAATTGTACATATTACAAGACTGTAAATAACTGAAGCCTTAAATTGTAAATATTTACTCATTCTATATAAATACATCCAACTTCTGAGAATGCTTTCAAGAAAATTATACATTTTTCTATATGTTCAGGAATACTTGGTTCCTTAGTAATATTAAAAAAGCAACAGGTACAGAGAACATGACAATTACTTTATTGTGGATTATGCCCCTCAGTCTGTTTCTTTGCTGCAGTTACTCTTCTGGATTTCAGTGTATTCTGCCATCAACTGTTGTTGTTAGTTTTGTTCCCATAAAGCTGTCTGTATTCAGTGGTCATTACAGTATCACAGTATCACAGTATGCTAGAGATTGGAAGGGACCTCAAAAGATCATCTAGTCCAATCCCCCTGCCGGAGCAGGAACACCTAGATAATGTTACACAGGAATGTGTCCAGGCGGGTTTTGAATGTCTCCAGGGAAGGAGACTCCACAACCTCCCTGGGCAGCCTGTTCTAGTGTTCCGTCACCCTCACTGAGAAGAAGTTCCTTCTCAAGATTAAGTGGAACCTCTTGTGTTCCAGTTTGCACCCATTACCCCTTGTCCTATCATTGTTTGCCACTGAGTAGAGCCTGGCTCCATCCTCGTGACACTCCCCCTTTATATATTTATAGACACTAATAAGGTCACCCCTCAGTCTCCTCTTCTCCAAACTATAGAGACCCAGCTCCCTTAGTCTTTCCTCATAAGGGAGATGCTCCACTCCCTTAATCATCTTAGTTGCCCTGCGCTGGACTCTCTCCAGCAGCTCCCTGTCCTTCTTGAACTGAGGGGCCCAGAACTGGACACAATATTCCAGATGGGGTCTCACCAGGGCAGAGTAGAGGGGAAGGAGGACCTCTCTCGACCTACTAACCACCACCCTTCTAATACACCCCAGGATGCCATTGGCCTTCTTAGCCACAAGGGCACAGTGTTGGCTCATGGTCATCCTGTCGTCCACTAGGACCCCCAGGTCCCTCTCCCCTACACTGCTCTCTAACAGGTCGTTCCCCAACCTATACTGGAACCTGGGGTTGTTCCTGCCCGGATGCTGGACTCTACACTTTCCCTTGTTATATTTCATCAAGTTATTCCCTGCCCAACTCTCCAGCCTGTCCAGGTCTCGCTGGATGGCAGCACAGCCTTCTGGCGTGCCAGCCACTCCTCCCAGCTTAGTGTCATCAGCAAACTTGCTGATGGTACACTCAATTCCCTCATCTAAATCGTTGATGAATATATTAAATAATACCGGTCCCAGTACTGACCCTTGAGGCACTCCACTAGTTACAGGCCTCCAACTAGACTCTGCCCCATAGACTACAACTCTCTGGCTTCTCTCCTTCAGCCAGTTCGCAGTCCACCTCACTACCTGATCATCCAGTCCACACTTCCTCAATTTAGCCGTGAGGATGCTGTGGGAGACTGTGTCAAATGCTTTGCTGAAGTCAAGGTAGACCACATCCACCGCTCTGCCATCATCCATCCACCATGTTATTTCCTCATAAAAGGCTAAGAGATTGGTCAAACATGATTTCCCCCTGGTGAAGCCATGTTGACTGCCCCTCATAACCCTCTTATCCTTGATATGCCTTAAGATGGCACCAAGGACAAGCTGTTCCATCACTTTCCCAGGGATGGAGGTGAGGCTGACCGGTCTATAGTTACCCAGGTCCTCCTTCTTGCCCTTTTTGAAGACTGGAGTGACATTTGCCTTCCTCCAGTCCTCAGGCACCTCTCCCGTTTCCCAAGACTTGGTAAAGATGATGGCGAGTGGTCTAGCAATGACTTCCGCCAGTTCCCTCAGCACCCGCGGGTGCATCCCATCTGGACCCATGGATTTATGGATGTCCAGATTGCTCAACTGATCTCTAACCCATTCCTCATCGACTAAGGCAAACCGCCCCGTGGACCTGACTTCATCTAAGGTCTCAGGGGTACAGGGCTCTTCAGGACTGCCTGCAGCAGAGTAGACAGAGACAAAGAAGGCATTCAGTAACTCTGCCATCTCTGCATCTTCTGTCACCAGGGCACCCATCCCGTTCATCAGTGGGCCTACATTGCCTCTGGTGTTAGTTTTGTCTGCCATGTATTTGAAAAAGCTCTTTTTGCTGTCGTTGACCCTTCTTGCCAGGTTTAATTCTAAGGATGCCTTAGTCCTCCTAGATGCCTTCCTACATCCCCTAGCAGCAGCCTTATATTCCTCCCAAGTGGCCAGCCCCTCCTTCCATGACCTGTAAACTCTCCTCTTCCACTTGAGCATACCCAGCAATTCCCTATTTAGCCACGCAGGTCTCTTGGCCCTTTTCCTTGACTTCCTACGTGTCGGGATGCTCCGATCTTGAGCACGGAAAAAGCAGTCCTTGAATATCAACCAACTATCTTGGGCCCCTTTACCTTCAAGCAGCCTTGCCCATGGGATTTCCCCTAGCAATTGCTTGAAAAGGCCAAAGTCTGCCCTGCTAAAGTCCAGGGTTGCAATTCTACTTGGTATTCTACTAGTCCTACCACACAAGATCCTGAACTTCACCATCTCGTGGTCGCTGCAACCAAGGCAGCCCTCAACCCTTACTGCTTCAACCAGACCCTCCTTGTTAGTGAGGATGAGATCCAGCAGAGCTCCTCTCCTGGTTGGCTCATCCACCATTTGCAGGAGGAAGTTATCATCCACACACTGGAGGAACCTCCTGGACTGTGGCTGGGTTGCGGAGTGGTCCTTCCAGCAAACATCAGGGAAGTTAAAATCCCCCACGACGACCACGGCCTGTGACTGTGAGGCCGCTCTCAGCTGCCTGTAGAAGGCCTCGTCAACTTCCTCACCCTGATCTGGTGGTCTGTAACAGACACCTACAACAGTATCCCCCCTGCCTGCCATTCTGTGACTTGAGGCAATGAGGAACGTGTAATTCTTTGGCTTGCTGACAAAAATGTGTCTTCTGCATTGAATTTTAATTATTGCAGACAATCGATATGTACAGGTATTGAAAGATTACTGACCATAAAAGAACTCCTTACCCAAATCCCTTTCTCACCATAACTGCGTGTTGTCTTTTTTTCAGTAGGTTTACAGTACACATATCTTTGACTATCAGTTTACTATTCAGAATATTTAGAAGTCAGAAAAAAATTGTAGCAGAATTTAGATTTTAAAATGTGAATAAGTGCTGAGTCTAAGTTAACAGTAAACTTATTTTGAAAATTAAAATTCTATTCACTTGTAATTAAGCGTAGTTAATGAATTAATTCCCAGAGAAACTGGCTAATTACAGTGTGGCATCACTGGGTAAAAAATTGGCAGGATGTCTGATCCCAAAGAATGGTGATGACTGGAGTTAAATCCAGCTGGTGGCCAGTCACAAGGGGTGTTCCCCAGGGCTCAGTACTGGGGCCAGTTCTGTTTAATATCTTTTACCAATGATCTGAAAGAGGGGATTGAGGGCATGCTCAATAAATTTGCAAACTACACTAATCTGAGTGAGAGTGTTGATCTACTTGAGGGCAGGAAGGGTCTGCAGAGGAATCTGGACAGGCTGGATCCATGAGTCAGGGCCAAGGCCAACTATAGGAGCTTCAACAAGGCTCCGTGCTACGTCCTGCTCTTCAGTCACAACACCCCCATGAAACACTACAGGCATGGAGAAAAGCGGCTAGAAAGCTGCTCCATGGAAAAGGACTTGGGGGTGCTGTTTGATGGCTGAACATGAGCCAGCTTGTGCCTAGGTGGCCAAGAAGGCAAATGGCGTCCTGGCTTGTGTATAGTGTAACCAGCAGGGCCAGGAGAGTGATCATCCCCCTGTACTCAGACTGCTGAGGCTGCATCTCAAATTCTGTGTTCAGTTCTGGGCCCCTCACTACAAGAAAGACATTGAAGTGCTGGAGCAGGTCCAAAGGGCAACGAAGCTGGTGAAGGGTGTGGAGCACAAGTCTGGTGAGGAAATTGGGGTTGTGCAGCCTGGAGAAAAGAAGGCTCAGAGGAGATCTTATCACTCTCTAGAACTACACAAAATGAGAGTGTAGTGACGCAGGTGTCAGTCACTTCAAAGCAACAAGCGACAGAACAAGAGGAAATGGCATCCTGTTGCACCAGGGCAGGTTTGGATTGGATATTAAGAAAAATTTCTTCACTGAAAGGGTTGTCAAGCACTGGGACAGGCTGCCCAGGGCAGTGGTGGAATCACCATCCCTAGAGGTACTTAGAAGACATGTAAATGTGATGCTTAGGGACATGGTGTAGTGGGACTTGGTAGTGTTAGGTTAACAGTTGGACACATTGACCTTAAAGGTCTTTTCCAACCTAAATGATTCTATGATTCTAAATCTTAAAGACAAAATAAATTCTCATTTGAGTAATACTCTTTACTTCATGTTCTGTAGGTTTCTAGAATCATAGAAGCATATCTTTTCCACATATGTTTTTTGAGATTAAAGGGCTGATTGTTTTAAATCATGCAGAGATAGTGTAATGAAGGACTTAGCAGATGTAGCCAATGTGTAGTTAAGCAATCTATGAAGTTATCATTCTATGCTACTTCCTGTCCTTCACCTGGAATTTATTGCTTTCAGTGGTAGACAAATTAGCCTGCTTTGCTTTGCTTCCACCCAGTTTCAGTGCAGTGGTCTAATCAGGTGTTGCCTCTCAGCCAGGACAGTCATTACATCTAACTAAATCCTCATTCCAAAATTACAATCCCCATCACTCTCACTCAGCTCTGGCTGTTTCTGGTGCCTAAGCTCAGCAGGCACTTCCCTATTTTACTCTGAACTTCACTAGGACCTCCAGCTTTCCCAGAGGACCAGAACTACCCCAGTATCAGTATCTGAAGTTGAACAAGTATCCAGAAACTGTGAGTAGTGTCTCCTAAACTAAATTAGGCATCAGTAATTAAGTTAATCACCCTCCTTGATAACTGATGGAGATCAAGTCAACATATTCAATAGCCCCTAAGGCATTCATCCTAAAGTAGGTAGCTAAAACTGAACTGCACATTAAAAATAGCTTTTTCCTCAGATCAAAAGCAGAGTCTAGAATTGTTACCTTGTGTATTGACACATTAACATCTAAAGTTAGCCAGATGTACTTATTACCCTGATTCTCCACATGAATCCACATGACAGGCTAGGTCTGGCAGATACTATCACAGTAGACTGAATGTTAGCAGAACTCAGCATATGACAAAACACAGCCATCTTGTCTTTTTAGAAGTGGCTGAGGGAATAGGCCTATCTCCCGTAACATCTCTGTGACTAGAATGTTTTGCTCATAAAGGGAAAATGATTTTAAGAAAGGTCACAAATGTGGACTTTTTAGTTCAAAATTGGAACCCTCTAACCTCTTGGCTATTATATCATGAACTGTCATCTCTGCCATGTCAAATAAAGCATGCAAAATTTATTTCGTTTTTGAAAGAGCTGGTGCAGATGCCTGCCCAGAGGAGCAGATTCCAAATACTAGATCACAAGATAATGATGGACACATTCCCTGTTATTACTCCATTTTATTTTCTTGCACTAGGAACCTCTCTCAGTGTGAATAATTTCTGGGATTGCAAATCTGAGATACCCATTTATTTCTAGTCACTATACATTTTTATTTTTTTTTTAAATGCAAGATGATGGCTAGCAAGTGAATGTTACCCCCCCCCCCAAAAAAAAAAAAAAAATCTATAAATTATACTTTTGTCCTGGGTTCAGCAGTAGCAGCCATTTTTCTCTTTCTTGGTAGCTGGTGCAGTGCTGTGTTTTGACTTTCGGCCTGGGAACAGAGCTAATAACAATGATGTTTTGTTCTGGCTAAGGACTTTGTGAGCCTCATGCTCTGCCAGGGAGGAGGGGAAGCCGGGAGGAAGCAGAGACAGGACACCTGACCCAAACTGACCAAAGAGGTATTCCATACCACAGCACGTCATGCCCAGGATGTAACTGGGAGTTACTCGGAAGGGCTGGGACTGCAGGGTTGAAGGAAGTATCAGTCGGTGCTTGGTCGGGCTTGGGGGGTGAGTTATCGGTCGGCTGGTGGTGAGGTGTTGTGTTCTCTTGTTATTTCCTTTATCATTATTATTATTGGTGGTAGCAGCAGTGATTTGTGTTATATCTTAGTTACTAAACTGTTCTTATCTCAACCTGTGGGAGAGCCCGGGGGGTGGGGTGGGGGGGGTGGGGTGGGGGGTGCAGGTGGGCCTCGATTGCTCTCAGCCCGGCACCACTCACTGGGAGTGAGTGAACAAGCTGTCTGGCTAGGGTTTAAACCACGACAACTTTGAAGTTTGAGGAAAGTCTTATTGCAGTTTTTCCATTCAAATCTCATAAACACTTCCTTTACAGTACGGAATATATACCTATAGTTTCAGAGTCCTGTTGCATACATTTAAAGACCATAATATTTCATGGCTTTAAGTCAGACAATGCATTTAGAAAACACTACTTGTTCCATCTGCATCTTATGTTTTCCAAAACCTTGAATAACTGACACAACAACCTAAGATCCTGCATGTACTGAATATTAGCAAGACATGAGACAAAGAGCAGGTATAAGTCAAAGACACAGGCCAGCTGTGGAACTTACCTCTTAGTCAAGGAATTAAAGGTCTCTTCTGAGAGAAATTACTCCTATGGAAAAGCAATGCAAAGATAAGTATGTAAGAATAGCTTCCAACCAGTTATTCACGACATGATCCGCTTGGCAAATTGACTGTCCCATGCTTTAAGTCAGCCTGAAGCTGTGTTACTACACCCTAGTCATGATTTTCAGTTTCCTCACAAAAGGGATGCACAAGTGAGATTCTTTTTGCCTTGCAAATGATGATCATGTAATCCCAATTTAGTTCAGCTAGTTTCAGTGAAGTTTTGCTATTTCTTCTTATCTCACAAATTAAAATATTTTTTTTCTGTTATAATAGTGAAAATTTCTTATAAATTCATCATATTAATTGATTATTTCAATTGATCTCTGTAGGGACACTAGTTCTGCTGCCTTCCAATGCAATCAGAAGGAAGATACTAAAATTCTAATAAAAGCATTAGATGACAATCTCACTCTAGCTTTCTTGAGTCTGTAAACTAGTCTGTACTTTGTATGCCAGCTCAAACATCTTCCTCATCATTCTCTGGTAACCTTGTAATGATTAAGAAAATAATGTGGAATAATCTTGAAACTTCCTTCTTTCTTTCTCCTAAATTCTTCCTCTGGCTTTCTTCTGTCCTACTCGTTATATATGGATTTGCCCAGTGCTGTAACGTCAATGCAAGCATTAATACACTATAAAAACCTGGGTTCATGCAAGAAGAGAGTTAAAAAGAGATACCAGGTCCAATTTAATATCCAGTTTCTGAAGCTATGTGCTGTATGAAATTAATACATTATATGAGACACCAATTAAGTCAAGACCTTTGAATCTGCTCACTCTTTTTTCTGTGCCCATATGTATATTATGTAAAAAATTATCAAGTTAAGTCAAGAATTAGCTACCATACAGATGTTAGCTAACTAAACAAGAATCTGCTTCTAGATACAAGACAAAAACCAAAAAGACTAAATATATTTTTATCATTCTGAGAGTTCATTTAAATAGTTGTTTTTAAAAAAATTATGCATTTATTAATTATATACACACAAAACAAAATAATTCTATTTAAAAAAAAGGAAGAAAAAGAGACATGCAGAGTGGAGTACTCTGCAGACAAACCGTTAAAACCAAGATGAGTTTTTAGTTAAATGCCAGGTTGAGGAAATAGCTATAAGAGAGAAAAGGTGGGGATTTTAGGTGAGCCAAAAAAATAATATAATAATTTATTTAAAATCTCAGAAGTTTTAAGATACACTGAATACATTGCTAGTTTTTATTCACATTCTGATATCACATTAACATTCAGCTGAGTGTTACTTTCAAAAGCCCAAGGGTAGAGGTTTAGATTTAAGAAAAGCCAAGATTTTCAGGTATTTGATCCCACAGTCTGATGCCGTGAAAATATGCAAGATGTGCAATAAAATTTTGACTTGTGTGCAGGCTCTGATTGATAGTAGCACCTTTTTCATACTGCCCAAGGATGATACTTCATTGTTTTCTGAAGCTGAAGAGCTTGGTACACCTAGTAAGAAGTATACAATGTCAGGAGCATTTCAGTCATTTTGAGACCTTAAGATGCAGAGGCAGAATGCATTTTCCAATTAGTGCAGTGTAAAAGATGATGTACGAATGTTAATAAAAAGAAGTAACAGGAATTAAAGAACATGGTAGCAGTCTTTTCAAATCATAGAATGACTAAGATATCTCAGCGTAAGAAACCTCCTTCAGTGAATAAGAACAGTCTTCATGGCAGATCACTATTCTGCCTCCAGAATGGTAAGAGCCAAATGCTTCTAATAAGTACATGAAGCCAATCCCAAGTCAGATTTCCGCCATCTGTTACAGGGTTTTTATTTCCCTAAAGTACAAAGGTTTAGATCTCCTGAATTTTTTCATGTTCTTCCTAACAATAGTAGCTATTTTTACTGTCCACATAAATGCTTAATCCTTTTACTCTTCATTCTTAGTCTGACATGCTACAGCACAGGTCCAGTTGTCAAGTGTACTGTATAAGGAACTACTCCTTAGATTTAAAAAATGTGTAAACAGTTTAAATGTGTTATTTAATTCAACACATTTCCTCATTCTTGTGTTACAACTTCAGTTAAAAGATGCCGACTTGATCTTTTCTACTTTCTTTTATAACTCCCAGTACATTCTGATTTACCACTTTTCTAAGCTGCCTTAATTATTTTTTCCATATAGCTTTTCCAGACATATATATTTCTTGTCTCAGAGTCCCTCTGTGACCATTAAATCTTTCTCAGATATGATGAACCTAACCTGGAGTACCATAATCAATTCTAGAACACTACTGATTTATTCCAGTAATGTTATAACTTTCTGAGTATTAATTTTTACTCAATTTCCTCAGTGAAGATTTTCACTAAGCTATATATAGGTCATTTTCCCAGTTGATCACAATTAATTTAGGTTCACTACTGAAGAGTATATTGTTCCAAAGTGTAAATTATACTGCTTTCATCAACAATGAGTTTTATCTGTCATAGTGTGACCAGTTCACCTAACTGCAGAAGAACCCTCAGAAGTTTCTAGCAGTCTTTGTTAGTCATAATGTAAGTTATTTTATCTCACCAGAAAATTTTGATTTCTCTATGTTATTGTTCATTTCCAAATTATAGTGAACATAATAAATAGGATCAGACCTAGGTTATACCGTTGGAGAATCTAAGATGAGACAGCCTGAAAGAAGGAGGTTTTTGGAAATCATGTGTGTGATTTTAAATGACTCACTAAGAAGCATAATGGAATCCCTCATCCCATGAGAAAGAGACTAAAGAAAAATTTACTTAATCTAAAACAAATGAGAGAGAGCAGTTACACAACCACTGCCTGAGCAATAGTAGGGAACACTTTTCATACAGAAGTCAAAGACGGTCTGCCTTAGGAAAAAAGGTGCTTTAAAGATTAGTAAAAAATAAAGACACTCCTGAATTTTTAGCCAGCTGTGCCAATCTATGTCTTAAAATGGATGCTCCTTCTGTCAGTTTTACAGGGACACCAAGTGAAAGGGATTGTGAATGATCAGATTCATTCCCCTCCCCTGTCACAGCCACTGCACCATGTTAATCCCACCAGATACCTATTCTTATGTGTCTTAAAAAACACTAGGTATTTTGCTCCCAGTTCTCTCTTTAAAAAGCTGTTCCACTGGCCATTTGTTCAGCAGCCAGGGACCTTTTTCAATTTTTATTCTACATTTATTCACGACCAGTTTTACTGCCATTATTCATGACTATATTTGCGTCATAGTCAAACATTTGTCAATTACTTTCTTTGCTGGCATGTTATCAAAATCTATTATTTATACCAAATATTTATACTACGAATTATGTATAGGTTAAGGTAATACAATATTGGATTATTTTATATATAGATGATAATTTGAGATTACCAAGAAGATTATAAAAGGTTCTGTTCTACAGATTATGCTCCTCTGCCAGCAAATCCATACTTTGTTTTGAAATTCCTGTCTGCAGATGCCCCAAAACCTTTGAAATATCAATAAATCAGGTGAGATTCCTCCCTAACAGCCTAATTCCCTGATAGAGTTCTTTAGGATCAAACTTCTGTTTTAAAAAAGTTTTTTTTTTTTTCTTCTTTTTATCTATTATCCATACAATGTTAGGTTTCGTACTTTTCATGTTACAGTCACACAGAAATTCTACATACCTTAGCTGTAGTGCAGTTCTTTCTTTATTCATATTCCCTAATTTTTTTAATACAATTCTTTTTCTCTACTATATAAGCTTCCTTAAGGCACTTCCACTGAATTTTCTTTCTTCCTAGCTCACATCTACAAACACTGATCACAGTCATCCTCTGCTGAACTAGCCCATCCCATGCCTTTCCCTACGTTTGCTGACACCAATCCCTAGGCTCCCAGTTTCTCATAGGGAATATTGTCAGGATGCTTAAGTGCAGGATTTGTTCTGCCTGGTTTAAAAATGCCATTTTTCTCCATTCTGATAAACTTCAGGTGTTCTTAAATCTTATAGGTTTTTTTTAATAAATCTTGGAATTGTCACTGCTGTTCAAAAGGTGTAGATACCGCTGCCAAAAGGACAGTAAGTTTTTAGTTTTTTTTCTGGTTGTGGCTGGAGGAAACTTCAATGTACACTTTTAAAATATCGATTATAAAAGGTAATGATTCTGCTTTAACTTTGGGTCATTAATTTTGAACGTCTACAGGCACGGGGACCCCAGTTCTCTGAGCGCTAAGAAGCCAAACCCGCCGGAGGCGAGGCACGAAGAGCTGACCCCCTGCCTAACGCTGCACCGGCACCGCCGGCACCCCGCCAACGCGTTCGTACGTTGGGGCTCTAACCGGCGACACCAGATTATTTCTGCTTACTTGGAGCTGGCAGCCACCAGTCCCTCGCGGCACCTGGCCCCTTCGGACACCGCTGCTGCTCTCCGCCACAGGCTTGCCGCAGAGATTCCCCCAGACCCAAGGCCTTTTTCCTCTCGCCCGCTCCGGCACTGTCCGGACCCGGGCAGCAGGGCCGGGAGCGGCCCCCACTCACCCGCCGCGGTCGGGCCGGGCACGACGTGCCACCCGGGGGCGATCACGCAGCAGCGTCTAGCGCCGTTGTTTCGGCGGTTGCTAGGAGACGCCTGTGGCGCATGCGCGGGGGGCGCCGGGCCCGCCTGAGGGGAGCCGTGCGGGAGGTTGATCCCGCCGCTGGCGCTCTTTCTCTTTCTTCCCCTTCCCCGTTTGTCCCAGGGCAGCGGCTTCAAGCTAGTTCGTTCGGCATGAATTTCCACAGTCCTTCTGGAGTGATTTCACGATGACACCTGCATTAATCCATTTCTTCGCAAGTGGAGCACTTTCCACATGAAGACAGGCTGAGAAAGCTGGGTCTGTTCAGCCTGGAGAAGAGAAGGCTGTGTGGAGACCTCATAGCAGCCTTCCAGTATCTGAAGGGGGCCTACAGGGATGCTGGGGATGGACTCTTCATTAGGGACTATAGTGACATCACAAGGGGTAATGGGTTAAAGCTTAAACAGGGGAAGTTTAGATTGGATATAAGGAGGAAGTTCTTTACTGTAAGGGTGGTGAGGCACTGGAATGGGATGCCCAGGGAGGTTGTGAATGCTCCATCCCTGGCGGTGTTCAAGGTTAGGTTGGACAGAGCCTTGGGTGGCATGGTTTAGTGTAAGGTGTCCCTGTCCTTGGCAGAGGGGGTGGAACTAGATGATCTGAAGGTCCCTTCCAACCCTAACTATTCTATGATTCTATGATTCTGGGCTGTGAGCACACACTGCCAGATCATGTTCAGTTTGTAGACCAGAACTAATAAACATAGAATCATAGAATGGTTTGGGTTGGAAAGGGCCTTAAAGATACTCTAGTTCAAGCCCCCCTTCTACTAAAACAGGTTGCTCAAAGCTCTGTCCAACCCGGCCTTGAACAGTCTGGATGTCTGTCTAAAAGTTTCCATGTTCACACCTTCCTCTTTTGTTTGTTTGTTTTTTTTTTTTCCCTCATTCCTGTTTCACTATCTATCTTTGGTGCATTCATTGGCAAAAAGAAAAAAAAAAAAGAAAAAAATGTTGAAAAAGCCATCTGCTTTTGGAAGAAACAGATAAAACAGTTATATGACTTAGAGCAAGGTGCAGGCAAATCTGTCAGAGCATCACTGGCTGTGGCCCTGCTGTAAGACACCAGCACAGAGCTTTGTCAGAAGGCCAAAAGACTTGTCTCCTTTCTATTATCAGCTCTGGGTTGATGGAGAAAGCCATGCTGTACAAATAATTGTGCTATTTTCAGAGTAATAATTCATTGTAGTATTCTCTTTTGCCAGCCAGGGCTATTTTGGAAGAAATACTAAGCCAAATTCTGAAATTAAATAACATTTTCTATCTTGAAATGCAGCTTAATTGCTATCAGCAGCTGCAGATGTAACAGGAAACAGACAAATATAATAATTTTGTGGCCTCAAAGTCAGGTAATAATAGGTAAAGAAATTACAGCTGCTCTCAGCTCTCTCCTGTGATTCCTTTTAGTCACAAATCTCATTGCTTTCTCCCCAGATTTCTTATAATGTTGCACAGCAAGTATAAATTTAGTTCTATTTTTATAAGCCATATCAATCTGCTGAGATCATAGCACAAACAGATACTGGCCTTACAGTATGACAAATGTGTACTGTCGTAACAGAAGACTTGGTGGGTCATTTTTAGGCACAAGCAAACCCCAAGAAGGTGTCTCATTTCACTTTTAACATCACCCCTCCACAGAAAATTTATAGATTTATAATCACCTTGGAAGGGACCTTAAAGATCTTCTAGTTCAACGCCCCCTGTCACTGGAAAGCAACTGCGGTGACAAGTCAAGAACCATTTATACTGACCAGTGTATCAGCAGGCAGGAGAAATAACACCAAACTTTGAAGGTCAGTTTATAACTGACTGACATTCCATGAAGTCTGGCTGATAGATCTGTCATGATTACAATGGTTAGTAGAGGTGACTACTAACATTGGCAGGGAAGAAAGGGAAAAATTTTGCAGTAGGTTGGTAGAGGCAAGTCACCTGCTTCACAAACAACTTCACAGATCTTTATTTCTCTAAACTGCAGTGGTGGGCAGGTGATAGAAATGTAAGAGATAAATTTAAATAGTGAAGGCGGTGCTGGGTCTGATATGGATGGAGTAAGTTTTCTTTGTAGCAGCTTATGCGTTGCTGTGTTGTAGATGTTGCTTGATGTTATCAAAACAGTGTTGATAACGCATCAATGTTTTAGCTGTTGTTAAATGGGTTGTGCAGTGTCAAGACTTTTCTGTTTCTCACCCTGCCCTGCCAGGGAGTAGCCTGGGGGTGGGCAAGTGTCTGAGCCCAGCTGATCAAAGGGCTATTTTATGCCATATAACATCAGTCTCAGCAATAAAGCTGGGGGGGTGGTCCTCCCAAGGTAGCTATTCCATGATTCTATGATTCTATGATTTATTTCATATGAATTGTCACATGGAAGACCTATGACAATGCAGAATCTATATGAAACAAGAGGGACATGGTAACTAGGTGCATGATCACCATGTTTCAATACACTCCTGGAGCAATGGGGTCAGTTATCCTTGAAGACTAAAGTGTCTTGCGCAGATGGGAAATGAGAGGGTAGTCTCAAATTCACAGCCAGTACCTTCTCACAAATTCTGTGAAGAGTATGCACCTGTATCGTGAAGCAGGCAGGCAGACAGAAGGGAAGAAGGACAACAGCAGATGACCAGGAGAAAGATGAGCATACTCTTCCCTTCCCAGCACTGTTACTCGTGCCAAGCTTTCATCTCTAACCTTTGGGACCCAGAAGAAACTCCAGGTGTGTGCTTTTGTGGCATTTTGACTCCACAACAGGTGAGATTTGTGCACATCCCTTTGTTCTTTAGTCCAGTATTATCTTCTGTTCAGTCATGTGCCTGAGAGTTAAGGAACATGAGCACACTGTGGGCACCTACTTCATCCATAGTCTAAATAAATGTGGTCTTATCCTTCTGTGGAAACGCATTCTGCAGAGATTATCCTTTCTGTCTTCATTTATCTGTGTTTGCCATGAGTAGAGGCAATCAAGCACTGTGTGACAGCCATATAATTGCAGTATTTTTGTTATGTTTTGGCACAATCATGCAAATATATCAAGAAAAAAAATATTTAATTTTGTGAAAATACTCTGAGGGTGTCATTAAGCAGCAACATACTAATAAGGAAGCAAAGGAAGAGGCAATGAGGAGCACAGTTACAAAATGTCATGAGAATTCACAACTGACAAATAGTCACAAATGACAGAAATATTTTATTGAAATATAATTTTTTCTAACAGTAAAAATACAGCATAATACAAATTGTATTAAAGATAGAAGATTATGAAATTAAAGAGTTTTCTAGAGACTAAATACCTAATAAAGTGAATAAGAACTTTATTAACTACAGATTTTAATGAAATTTCATTACTTAGCTTTTGATAAAGCCACTACAGAATTTATCTATTTTCCTATGAAGGAGCAAGGCCAAATATCCCATCAATTTAATTAAATTAAGGCTTTTGCAAAAAAAAAAATCAAGCATGGCTTAAAAACATATTTGTGAGAATATTGCAAAACAACATTTTAAATATTTAATTCCAAAAGGGATTTAAATGCATATGCTACTGCTAAATCAAAGTACTTGTTGAATTTAAGTATTGGAAATTTGCATGTTGAGGTGTTTGAAATTATCTTTCTAGTGATTCTGAAAGTACCACTGGGGGAGTCATATCTCATTTCCTGAAACATCAGAAGTGGAATTACTATTTGCTGGATTGCTTGTCTGAAATAATTCTTTTTTCCATTAAAAAAAAAATAAAACCAGTCATAATTTATGCTTTATGAAATACCTGATGACGTACAGTACAAACAGTCTTGTCATATAACTTGTTTTATATCAGTCTCAAAAGACACTTGAAAGGAACTTTCCTTTTCTGACAAGAAGCATCTGGCTTAGGGAGTGATTAATTTACAACATAGCATCTTGGCATTTCAGTTTGCTACATTACTTCACACATTAAAGTCCTCAATATCAATGTAAATGGACCTCTTTCTCTAGGAAAAAAAAAAAAGCCAAACCAAAGAACCCAGCAAAATGGGAACCAACAAAGAACAAGCCTTTCATTCTTTTGGCTTGCAAGTGAGATTTGTAAGTCTTTATTTTTCACAGGCACCCTGCCTGCACCAAGTGTACAGTGTGGGAGTATGCCCTCCCAGTGTAGTTGTATTCTGTAGTCAGTTTTTCTTCTAGACAACATTAAAACTAAACTAATATATGATCATTTTTAGCAAATGTATTAATCATACTTTGCAAATGGCAAATCATATAGCACTATCATTTAGAAACTGACGACTTGCAGCCACACCTTATACCTAGATCTACAGCCTAGATCTCTGACTGCTGGTAGTGGTATAAAACATCAGTGCAGGTGTGCATATTTCTTCATAATTTCTTCAGAAACGCTCAGAAGAAGACAGGTGGTTCAGCAGTGAAAGTTTTAAGCCAGCAGTTGAGACCAAAGACTTCCTCTATAATCCCGAATAAACTGCATGAAATGAAACCAATCTGATTGTTTAAGTGGAATGACCAAATACCTTAGTATTTATATACTTGAATTTTTGCCTATGAAACTTCTGAAGTCCTCATCAGACACAGTGTTTTGAGCTGAAGTTCATTAAGGTCCTCAAATGTTGTTGCTGGAGCATGTAAGCATAACAAAAGGAGGAAGGGTATGCTTAAGTGGTAGTTGGTAAATCAATAGGTGGCACACTTGTTTCTTAGGGCATATGTATCCCAAGAAAATGAGACTGTGTTTTAAGTCACCATGACTATCACATTTTTTTGTTTTTAAAAACCAGTAAGCTATGAGTGACCACAGTCAGCTAACAAAAACAAACATATACAAGCATGGTTGTTATCTGAAGTGGTATTTGAAAATTGTAGATGTAGATCAGGGGTATTACGGGATGTCTGTAAGGAAGGGATAACTAAGAAACCACCTTTTTCACCTTGCAGCTAACACAGGTCACATCATTCTGCCTAAATATTTTCCCAGTTTCTTATCAAATGTATTTTAAAACATCACTTGTTTTCCCAAGACATAGATCCTTTTCAAGGTTAAACTGAATTAATTCTCTGGGATACCTTTAAGTTGCATCCCAGAAATGCTAAATTTGGTATTGGGTGTTCTCAGGGGCCATAATCTCTGGTGCTGGTGAAGGAATACATAGATTGTGTTTCAAAACCCTAAGATTTTTCTTGCCCCAATTTCAATTTACAACTTCTGTCTTCAAAGATGAAACACTCTGTTTCGTGTCATCAGGACAAATTGTGCTGTAGTGTTTCCATTCCTATAATCAACCTTCCGAAGCCTTGCCAAAGGCTGTGTTTCAGCAAGGAATGACAACACTGTGCTTATCTTGGATTTCAAGGCTAATGTCACAAAATATAGAGGATAGTTTAATGAATATTTTTAAGTTGCTTCAATACTGTAACATTCAAAATGGAAATTTTTCTCAGTCAAAGTTTTTACTCTTTAATGATAGATTTAGATTTCTCAGAATTTCAAGTTTCAGTCCCTTTCTTTTCTTCTTTCTGCTTCTTTCTGATTCAGAGGGGAAATTGAGCAATTTTTTCACTTTTCTTCAGTTCCTCCTCATTCACTTACTTTGTAATTTACACAACTCTCTCAACTCAGACAACAATAGAGAGTACAGAATTACAGTTTCATTTTCCTTTTGCTTACTGTGTAACTATTAAAAACTTGAGGCAAAATAGGTCTGCAGCTGAGAGAGAAAGAAGAAATCCTCCATGTAGAAATATTTTTACATTTTTAGTTTGGGAATTAGAAAAAAAACAAACATTTTAAAGCTTGAAGTTACGCACTCAAGGCATGCAAATAAATTTTCCTGAGAAGCATACTGTTTGGATGAAAGTCCCTTTCTTGCTGTGATTTCTTTTTAACTGAAAACACCCTTTTATGTCTAGAAAATAAGTTCAGAGATCATAAATTGTATTTAAAATTTATTAAAAATACCAGTCTATATATTGCTTTTAAATACTATTTATCACGTTCCTTAACTTAGTTGGGCTACCTCTGCCTTGTGCTTTGTTAAGCTGTGAGAGTATGTTAACTGGAATACTTTGAAGTAAGATATGTGTATTTAGGGATACCTGAGTATCTTCAAACTGTTTTCTTCTCTTTCCCTCTTTCCCCTCATAGTCAGGGGGATTTTTGTAAAACTCAGAGCACCTGTTTGTTCCCATCCCCTACTAATTTTTAAGGAAACACTTGTTTTAGGGTGCTTTTGCCAGACTCAGGCTAGATATGAGAATCCAGCATCTCGCTGGCCAACCGCTTAATGAGCATGTGGGTAACTTGAAAAATGCCAGTGCTGCTGCCTCTGAAGCCTGTTTGTGGTGCCAGGCCTTACTGTGTAATTCACAGCTTGAATTAGAGCTAGATATAGATGTAGATCTATCAGACAAGCTCTTCTTATATTTTTGTTCCTATAAAAGCTAGGAAAGAGGAGCACAAAAGGTGAGATGAGCTGTGCTTTAGGTCAGTGACCTTGAAATCCGACGTCAATGAATGAAGCTCTTGTTTTACCTTGAAATTATTTTGAATTTCACACGTTTCCTAGCTTGGTCATTATCCAGTTCTTGTTTGGCATTATTTGTGTTGAAAATTACTGTGGCATATTGTCAACCTACCAAACTGGTACCTATTTCTGAATATTAAGAAACTGGTCATCAGCCCAGTCATTTTGGGTGTTTGGCAGAGTGCCTTCAGGAGTGATTGGTAGGGCATCTGCACAAAGCTGTGTTTAGCTTAGGATGCTAAACAACATGCTAACTAACATGTTATGCAACACAGCCTTCGTCTTCTGCTTTTCCTATGGTCCTCTAATGGATGGCAGAAAATGTGTTGTGGGACACCACACAGTATCACAGCATTGAATCTGAACCTGTAAAGTCTTGCAAGTCATCTGATATGAACTAAAAAGATAAATGCAGCAACTGTATATTTCCATAGTGTGCACCTCACGTCTTCATTATCCAGTCCAGGAAGCCATCAGAAAATTAAAAATTCTGTACCGAAAAGCTATTTTTAGGCCACTGCTCTCCTTTTCCCCTGTGGTTAGCTGAAGTAAGAGGTGCCATCACATCTACATCTAGCTGATGCAGAATTACTAGCCAGTGTCTAAATACCCTTGGTCTGTATATTGTTTATATATTTTCTATATTGTCTTCCCTGTGACATGTGCAATTGGTTAACATTCAGGTTCTATATGCAGACACATACTTGGAAAATCTGTGTTTGAAGACATTTCCTCTTTCCACAACAGCAGAAGTTTCTTTGCTGGTAGTTCCAAGCCTCCACCCAGACAGCTCTCTCCAAAAAAACCTTTCATCCCTGGGCTACATTACTATTTACATTACTATTTGCTATTTAACATGTTGTTTTATCTGCTGCTTTCTGTGCCTGCTTTGGATCCTCAATCCATATCCTTAGCATGACAATACCTAGTATCGGCACCTACTTCTGGGTCCCAGAGCCTGGTAGACACATAGTTCAGTTGTAAGATCCAGCTGTGCCTTAAATGGTAAGTCTTAATGTTTCTTGTTTTTGGAGAGTCTCTTGCTCAAAAAGAAGGAGTTGGTGGCTTTTTGCATTTGTGCTGAATTTATGGCATCTGTTATGCCCATGCATGACTGAATTTTAACAAGCTCTCCTTATGTGTCAGCTTCTTTAGTGATATATAGGTTATTTTTTTAACAATGTAACTGCAAGATAATAAGAGCTAAAGGTAATGCTTGGGGACTTAGAACAGCTCAAACAAAAGGGCGGAAAGTATGGGATATGCAACAACAATAATAAATAATAGTAGTAAGATAAGCATAGTGAGTAAATAGCACTGGAGTTAGCAAGGGGACTAAGTGGAGTTTGCCCACCCGTAGCACCCATGATGCAGCATGCTGTGCTGCTTGTGATACACGTGTTTAATTGCACCAATCTATCTCTCTACAGACTTTACCTGCATCAGCCTCGATAATATGGAGTCCTAAATACTGGGATTTGCTTGATGCTCTGCACAGCAGTTCTGTGTGGCACCGGCATTCCATTGCAGCTGTGAACTGCTGCAAGCCCTAGTAAAACAGGAGCACATGAGGCACCCGACAGAGAAGTAGGATAAGTTGGGGTTTTACAGTAGTTATTTGTAGGTTCTCCTAGCTTAGCTGAGTGAAGGAGCCAGCACCGATTCTGAAATACATATTTGTGTTTATGATTGCAATTATTTTAAGTCTTTCCCTAAATTACATTCTTTCATTTTTAATGTGCACTGCTATCTCAGAAAGCTTTGCTTGCATATGGTATTACTGTTGATAATCAGGCTGGTGTGATCTGTGTAACAGATACGTATCTTAACAGCTCTATTTGATTTGCTTTTACAGGAAGTAAATAGGGTAATTGCTTGGGTTTGGTTTTTTTTTTAGCATTCTGTGCCAGGAATGAAGACGTAGTAGATAGACCTACACTTTATTCTGAGCTCTTTTTATAAAGATGCCTGATTGAAGGTGTGCTGGATTTGTGGTTATTTGCTTTCTAAACAATTAAAGCCATACACTTGTTCTGCTTTTTCTTGCTTGCTGGTTGATTGCTGTTGTGTGTTAAACCTTGTAGAACTTCCAGCATATTTTAATTTTTACTTTCATCAAATTCTCTTGGACATCTTCTAGTCTACTAATATCAAAATGTGTATTTAATGGCTTCGTATACAAAATTAGGCAAAGATGACTGTGGTCACTTTTCTTCTGGCTCAGCTCAAGTTTTGAGACATGTATTTCAGTTGCAATAGCTAGTCATGCAGCCTATGCAGTTAAGCAATGGGTTAACTTCCTTCTCTCCTTGTGACAGTTTCTCTGTTGCTATAGATTAGCAGAGCTGACTTCAGCAGAACCAGATCTATTTCCAGCAGCTCAGGATATGGTCTCTTGAGCTATATTAGAATTAAACAAACTTGTTCAATTAGCAACAATTACTTTTGACAGTGAAAGGATAATAGAGGATTTTGCTCACAGGTGTCTGTCTTTGATCTTAGTCCACTGAACCATTTAATGATTCTATTTGGTTTGGTGCTGCAAGCCATCAACTAGACAAAAACAAATTAAAAAAAAATTAGCTGTATAATTTTCAGAGGCCTGTGCCTGAGATGCGAGGTGCAGGAGGGAGCCTGAAATGGATTGCTTGATGACAAAGCTGAACCATGGGCAGCCGGAGAAATAAATCAAAGGATGGTATTGCTTATTCTGTTGGATTTTCCTATGTTTGTGTGGGAGGCAAGGACATACGCTTAGGATTAAAGCTAATGTGCCTTTCAAACAAAATGTCATTCTCTGGGGTTTATGTTTTCTGTTCTCAGAACTCTTGAATTCAACATTGAAGTCACTAGCAATTACATGGAGATAGATAAGTCTCCCTTCAGGTCTTCCCGACTGGACCTAAAGAATCTGGATGCAACATTTCCCCAAATGACAGCTTGATACCACTTCTTATCTCTAGCTAGCTCGACTCTACTGCAGTGTTACAATAGAGTTGCTCTATTTTCTTCTGTAAATATATACTAAAAAAAAGGGCTCAGAGTAACACGGGTACTGAAGAGCAACACAGGCATACTGACATTCTTTGTAACAAGTATTATTTCATACTTGACAACCATATTGGTAACTAAAACTCTTTTTATTCATTTTCAAGAATACTCCTTGCCAGTGTCTGTTTGCTTACTTCACTGACGTGATCAGTAAATCTGTGCACAGTAAGTCATAATGAATCGTGCTTATTAGCAATTAATATCTGATAAGATTTCAAGATTATTAGAGAATAGAAACCACTGGTAAGGATTTATATATTCATATAAATTACATTTAGAGTGTTATTCATAATATTCACTTCTATCTTTATCAGAATAATGTGGAAGGACTGTCACAAATATTAACTGTGTATTTCTGTTATGATTCTGGCAGGTTTATCAGAACAGCATATTTCAGATTTCTGTAAATTATAACAAGATATGACAGGCAGGCTAGATAAGAAAGGATAAACATCATGAGGAAAAATTGGAATAATTATATATTGTACTTGGTTAAGACAGGGATTTTGATGGAAAGAACAATGAGGAAAGACACTCTAACAGTTTCAAGATCATAGACAGTTTTAACCGAAGATTCTACTTATTTTTCACTCAGCAACCATTATATTAGTTGTGGCAAAGAGAGATCAAATGGAAATAGAAAACAGTAAGCTCTTTCACTTTGCAGGAGACTGTAATGGCTATTGTAAACAAAACATACCCATTTTTATTTGTCCCTTTCATTGCGCAATGAGACTCTTGCTTATAAAGGATTTCACTTGGCTATTGAGCTTTCTGCCTGTTTAGAAATTGGCTGGAACTATATAGTTGTATTGTATGTTTTAGCACCTGTTGTTATGGTCATTACTCAGGGATAGTGACAATTGCCCTTTGGTCTTTTGTACATGTTGTTCTTTCCGACTTCTCTATGGCTTATTGTCTTTTGTGCTCTGAACCTGTCATCTTCCCAGCCTGAATTATTTTCTCATTGTAGGACTGCCTCATCTGTATTTCTCCTCTATGGAAGTGATATCTTCAAAGCTGTGAGGTTTTACAAAACTATCAAGATCACTTTCCTGAATGACACAAATGATACCATTACTAAATATAATATAGAAGGATTTATTGCACTGCCTGCTTTATAATAAATTGCAAGTTCTGTGCATTGTATGGTATCAGATATCAGTGCTCTCAGGTTCCATTTATTTCAGTACCTGTGAGAATGTTGTGCTAGGCCAGAGGACACACTGAGTGATGGGCTAACATGAAGCTGGGGAACTGGGCTGCATCCAGAGAGCATATCCCCTAGCAGGACCTCTGTGAGCAGGCATCTCCATTAGGATGGCGTGAACTTGCAACAGCTTCATTCCTGCTCTATGACCTCATGCACCAAATGAAAGGATCTGTGTAAATGATGAATAAATGCATGTGTTGGATCCCCAGCTGCAAGAGAATTCCAGGCAGGAACCAACTTCATGAGCCCTGCAAGCAGTGTGAAATGCTTGGCAGGTTGGAAGTCTAAATTCAATGACACAGTGGATGTGATTGCCACAGACTAGCATCTTGCACAATCACTCACATCTTTTGGATGGAAGAGATAGAAGGCTGTAACCACATTGTGCTTGCTATGGCAGAAGCAACATACAGCAAGAAAATTACCTGAACACCATTGTATATTTTCAAATTCTCTACTAAGGGAGGACAGAAAATAGTAATAATAGCAAAAAAAAACCAAAAAAAAAAAAAAAAAACCAACGAACCAACCAAACAAAAAACACCTGATAGACTGCTGTAATAAGTCATCTAAAAGCAAGAAAGAATCCTTTAATGTAAGTGCAATCACAGGTTAAGCTTTATGTCAGAGTGCTTTTAAGAAGCTGTTCATAGCTGTCAAGTTCAACCTGTAATTAATATACTGTGCTGAATAACGATCATGTGGATGCATTTGGGGGTATTCTGGTGAGTTCAGTACACAAATGTTTTGACTGATACAGACAGTATTATTACCTCATAGTCATCTGGTGGGCAAGGCTTTATATAAATTTTATCAACACTATATTCGTTTTTTTTTTTCCATGCACTAAGTTTGTATTCATATTCCTCACCTCCTTCCAGTAAAGAGTTTCAAGCACAAAAAAAAGTGACAGAAGATATAGGAAGTGACCAGTGCTCACTTCCTTTGAAATGAGAATCAAATCCACATCTCAGTTCCAGTCAACGGCTTTGTGTTCTGTTGACTGTGCAGTTTGATGCCACCCACAAACTCCTCATTATGCAGAGAGTGCAGTACAAAGCTAATTTATTACCTATATTGCTAATCTTCCCTTATTGGAGCTACTGTTTGTCAGACCACTTTGAAAATGAAGATTTTTTTCCTGTTTATGTAGCGATCCTAAATTGCTTTCTTACTTGGGATAAGATAAACCAAATCTCAGGGTTTAGACAGCTGATTGTCAGTTCAAAATGGACAGAGGCAGTACCAAAGGAGATGTCATTATTTGTAGTTTTTATTCTGAAGACATGAAAAATAGAGTTGTTGTCTAACAAGTGCTTTCGCTTCCTCTAACGAAGTCACAGACAGATAGCCGAAGACAAGTATCCCAGCACTTGCAGCTTGATATCCAGCTTGATTGATATAATTCTTTAGAATCATGTTTTAAACATGCTCTAAAAGAATGGAAGCGCATAAGAGACAATCAAAATATAGCTCTTTCCAGTGAAATACATCCCATATGTCTATCACATCTATGGGCTGTAACCGATAAACACATTTGGTTGCTAGTTGGAAGAGCAGTAGGTGATGTGCTCAAGGGCAAAACTTGTGTTTTTGGAGAGGATTATAGCTTCTTGTGCCAATGATGGCAGGGACTAGGCTCACTTAACACTGGAAGCTCTTTCCACTCCGGTGTGCCAAGTACTGATTCAATACTGAACCATGTCTTTAAGCACCAAATCTACATGTCTTTTAAATATCTTCAGGGATGGTGACTCAACCACTTCCTTGGGCAGCCTGTTCCAATGCTGGATAACCCTTTTGGGGAAGATTTTTTTCCTAGCATCCAAGCTAAACATACCCCGGTGCTACCTGGGGCCATTTACTCTTGTCCTGTTGCTTGTTACCTGGGAGAAGAGACTGAGTCCCAGTTCACCATAAACCCCTTTTAGGTAGCTGTAAAGAGTGATAAGGTCTCCCCTCAGCCTCCTGTGGCTAAACAACCACAGCTGTCTTAGTTGCTCCTCATAAGACTTGGACTCTGGACCCTTCCCCCTGTATGTCCTGTAGTATGTGTGGGAACCTATGTATTTTGAATAACTGCTGTAAATATATAATTGAAGGTAAGCAATTTCTGAGCAAAGCTCAGATTGGAATTATTAGGGAATATGTAGAATATCAAATCATTTTAAAGAAAGGGCCTGACAACCGCTGTGACCATTCTATTTATGCATCATCTGGCTGCTGCTTGAAAAACACCCCAACAGAATAATTGAACTCTGTGTGGGAAAATGTGGGAGGCTGGAAGGTGTTTATGCACCAGTTCAGAAGGTCTGGTCACGGTCTATGATTTGCCATGCGGATCTGCCAGCACAGGCAGATCCTGGTGGCAGAATCCGACAAATGGGCAAGCAAATCCGCTGTGCTGTGGGGGTAAGATAAGCAATGCTGTGATGGGACACAAAAAGGCAGTAATGTCAGAATTGTGGTCAGGGAATATCATAGCCACTTGTATTTTGTATATGCTCAATTGGGGGGGGGGTGGGGGAATGTGTGTAACAGATGGCCTGAAAACAGCAGTTTTGAATTAATCAGTACACAAGATTATGAGGATATAGATGACTGATTTAGTGTATAGATGCAGAAAAGCTAGATATGAGAAGCATTACAGTAGTAGGAGTAGCAGCCCATGCACATAGGCTTAGAATTTAGTTAGGATTTCTGCAGGTCATCAAATCCAGCCTCTGGCTCAAAGCAGGACCAACTTTCAAGCTGCAGTGGGCAGTCCAGTTGAATTCTGAGTACCTCTAAGGATGGATTCCTACACTTTCTGGGCAACCTGTTCTTTTTAAGTACCCTCACTGAGTTTTTTTCTGCATCTACTCAGGATTTATTTTGTTACAACCTTAATGTTGTCTTTCCCCTGTGCAGCTCTGAGGACAGTCTGGCTTCACCCTTTCTGTAAGCACAGTTAGGCAGTTCAAAGCAGCCACTGGATTCCCACTTAGCCCTCTCTTCTCCAAGCTGAAAAAACCCAGATCATAGAATGCCAGGTTGGAAGGGACCTCAGGGATCATTTGGTCCAACCTTTCTAGGCAAAGCGTGACCTAGACTAGATGTCCCAGCAATTTCTTCAGCCCAATCTTAAAAATATCCATTGTTGGAGAATCCACCACTTCCCTGGGGAGATTATTCCAGGGGCTGATTTTTCTCAATATGTTCTCAAAAAATTTTCGTGTCCAGTTGGAATCTCCCCAGGAGTAACTTGTGTTTATTACCCCTCATCTTTTCCATGTGACTCCTTGTAAAAAGAGAGTCTCTGTCTTCTCTATACCCACCCCTTAAATACCAGAACATGGTGATCAGGTCTCCCTGATCCTCCTCTAAGCTGAACCAGCCCGGTTCTCTCAGCCTTTCCTTATACAGTAGGCTTCCCAGTCCCTTCTCTGGACCATCTCCAGCCTGTCCACATCTTTTTTTTGTATGGCAGGGACTGAAACTGAACACAGTGTTCCAGGTGTGGCCAAATAGCTCAAATAGCTCAGTATTTTATGTTTCTGGTCCCTTAAACATCCTGGTGACTGTCAGCAGGACTCAGACTTGGTCCAGTATGCCCATGTCTGTCTTGTACTGGGGTTGCCAAAACTGGACATGAATGTCAAATAGAGTGGACCACTCACTTTTGTTAGCCAGCTGGCTATGCTGCTGCTAGTGCAGCCTGGTATAGCATTAGCATTGCTGCTGCATACATATTCAGAGCCAGAGAACATGGAATCTGCAGGGAAGTGGTCTTTGTAACTCTAGTTGCTAAGAACCATTAAAAAATTCCCAGATCCCATTAGGGCTGGTTTATATCTATCATGCTGTTGGATAACTCATTTGAACAGACAACTTAAGAGTTCTCCTAGCTTGGTTGAGTACCCTAAATTGTATAAAGCAAATGTAACTTGAGCACTGTAACTGCAGTTTTCAAGGATAATTCATCAGGTGTTGGGTGGTTTTTTGCTAACAAAACCCCACAATAATGAGTTCTGAAGCATACAATGCAAGGACATTTTATGCTTCAGGACATTATACAGCCTCAACGAAAAAACATGCATGAATTTCATATACAGTGCATAAACAAAAAGCTGTATGTATTTAAATCCAGTTTATCTGAAGTCTAGTATATGAAAATTCAGTGGGTCCATCCATGACTAGAAAGAAACAAATACTTTGTTTTCATAAAAGTTCTCCATATAGATGTATAACAGAAATTTATCAGTGAATATTATGACTGAAGTTGATCTTTTGTAACTTACAGGATACACATGTAAAATATGTGAGCAGCACAGTATAAGTAAAGCTGATTATATTTACAAGATGCAGGAAGAATCATATATTAGGCTTGTTTTTCATTTACAGTGCTATCATGAAATTGTTGAATGTCTCTTGAAAGATGTTAAGGACCATCAGTTTCCACTGTAGAACTTTGTCTTTAATTCTAGTATGTATTTTAAAGGAGTAAATGGGCTCTTAAGATTCTTGAAATATTGTAATAAATGTGCTTTAAAACATTTTTTTTTTTCAATACAAAACAGATGGTAGATCCATGACATATACAGAGAACTTAATCTAAAGCAGCCTTGATCTGTGCCTGTAGTCCAGCCACAATTTATTTTCTTTTGTAGGTTAATTCTATTGCAGACTGAAATCACAAGGCAGAAGTCAGAGATATGTGGAAACCTTCCTTTCCGCTTTTTAAATTCTGACCAATAGATACATTTTGTTGCATCTTTCATGTTCCCTTTTGAAAAGGATCATGGAGGATGTGTCCTGGACTTTGCATCAGATTAATTTTAGGCTCTATAGTGATTTCCTCTTTACTTAGCATTTACAATCTCCAACAGCAGAAGTTGCCATGCTGTTAGAGGATGACCTGATGCTAGCTACTAAGTGCACTAGTACACACATTCTGGAAGTATATGGCTCTGATTTTTTACAGTTGTTTTAGTTCTGATTAATGTAAGCATGAAATCGGAATCAGACCACCAGAATTATGGTAGATTTGAGTTCACTTACATATTTATTTATATTTCAATGACTCTACTTTTAATACTAGGTGATATACAGAGAGAAAAAAAAATAGAAAAAATTTAATCGGATCTAGAGCACATTAATAAAATAAAACTGCAATTGCAGGATTTAAATAACCCATCAGTAAAAGCTGTGTGATGGAATTTAAGTCTTAACTGAGCAGAGCTATGAAAACTGGCAGCCCTTCTTAGGCCATTTCAGGGTCTCCATAGTGGCATGTCTCCCACCTCTCCCTGCTTGCAGCCTCACTGTCAGTAATGCTAAAGAGTTAAAGCAACAGAGAGATGAATGTGTTACAGTGTAGAAAAGGGGATAACACTGCATATATTTTTTAAAAGGCTAAAGTATCTATCCTCTGGTTAGCATGACTAAGCATCAGAGGTCACTGTCTAATTGCAAAGAGCACTCTGCTGTGTCCACACTAGGAAGTGATTTGGTTCAATAAAAGGAACAGTTAATGAAGTAAACAGCTCTGAGGCCTGTACATCTACATTATATGTGACTCAGGGGTTTTACTTCGGAGCAGTTTTAATTTTGTCCCCTGAAATACCATAGTCACCATCATCACACATATGGTCTGAAGCTATCTGAGGCTGTATTTAAGTTAGCAAGTAGGGTGCTACAAGAAAAGCAGGCCTGCAGAGCAAAGCAGCTGGTGCTGAGGACCACATGATAAGTGTTTCAGAGGGTTTGCTTCAGATTATATTTCAAATGGTCTTATGTACTGAATGTGCATTAGTTCCTGCAGCACATTAGGAAAAGCTCTTGTAGTTTCACCTACAAGGAATCCAGTTTAGGCTCTCTGAGACCCCTCTGCAGTGTGAATTAAAGAGTAAGTGGGACAGTGAGGACAACAGCTTCAAATGCACACTTGTGATCTGAACTGATCAGTGATGTAGATATGCCCTGAAGAAGCAAGCACTGTTACAGTCTCCTGTGTCCCCATTAGGGACTGAAGTGCCATTGGTGGCCATACGGAGCACAGCCACAAGGTTAGATTTCTCTGGAAGGGAATTTCTCTGAAAGTTAGTATAAATCCTGTTCTGTAGACTGCAGCGATGAGGACTGTCAGGATTTGCATTGCCTCAAAACACAACACTAATATAGATGCAGTTGTAGCCTTGATTTTGTGGCAGAACATTCAGTTCTTCTTGGCATCCAAAATGGAGCTGGTGCAGACCACGCCTCTGCTCTGGGACTTGGGAGGCGAAGAAAAGAATGACAGGAATTTCTGGAGATGAGTTTGAAAATTAATCAGTGTGCAGTCATGACAATCCAGTACTCTTACAGAGCCCTAGGCATTCAATGAGATGATACACCAAGCAAATTTGCGCTCTGTAGAATACCATGGTGGAGGAATTTCCCTGGGCTTCTGAGCCAGTGTTCCCCCTTCCAGCCTAGAAGATCAGGGGCAATGCCCCCTGGAAGGAAGGCAGTGTTTCATTCCAGTGTTCTGCGATTAGTTGTGTTGGGGGGGTTGTTTGATTGTTTGATTGTTTGGTTGGCTGGTTGATGGTGGCTTTTGGTTTGGTTTGGCTTGACTCCACAGTTCCCATTAGGTATAGAGTAATTTCCAAAGATCTTCAGCAGCTCATGGGGGAAGGTCACAGGTGTTTAATAGCCTAGAGCTGTAGTTTAAACATGTGGGTTTGAGTTTAAGAAAGGCTATTATAGCTGTCATTGAGAAGACAAAAGACTTTCATTATAAATTCTGTTTCTTAGATACCCTTATAAAATCTTATTATAATATAATTTCAGCTATTTTTCAAATATTTTTCTATCATTCTTTACACATTATAGTTTGCTCCAACAAAATGTAAATGACCCCAAGAACAAATAGAAATAAATAAAAGTATTCACCTCACAAGCAAGACAAATAATTTTTCTGTATCAAGCCCAAAAATTAAAATTTAACTCATTATACCTTTTAGCTAAGGAATGCCATAGGTAAATTGGAATGTTCTAGGCCTTGTAAGAGACACTAGAGCTATACAACAGAAAACTGTATAATTATGAAAAGTAATGGACAGAGAAAACCATTGTGGTATCAGTAATGATGAATAAGTCTTTTTAATTTTACCTAACTGCATTTTCTTTAATTCCAGATTGTTTTTTGAAGCTTCAGACTTCAAGTACTGCCAATAAAGTCCTTCCTCAGATTGTATTCCCAGTGATGCCACTGAAAGCATTTCAGACAGGCTGTTTATTAAACTTCAGAAAATTCTGAAGGCTAATTCTGCACTGAAATCAAAGTCATTAAGAACTATTAAAAAAATACTTTGATTTTTGATCCATGCTGTTATTTAGAAACTATTTTTTCAAACTTGTGCAAGAGAACTAAAGAAAAATTTTTAGCAATGAAAATGTTGTATCTCAATATTTTTTGAATAGTTAATGCTACCTCTTGAAGCATTTTGTTTTGTTTTGTATAAATCTGCATTTCTGCCCTAATATTCTCTGTGCAATAATTCTGTTTTCTTTAGTAGTATAGATCTGCCCCATTAAACTAAAATCATGAGATCTCATTCACTCTGTTTGAAAAGGAGCAAATAATTTGTGTACAAGTAGTGACAAAAACTAAGCAGAGAAATGCTAAAGCCAGAAACTAAAGTTGCTGGAAAACCATAATCTTATAGAGACCTGTTTTGCTCACATACAGGGCTCTATAAAATGATTTTCATAGAGATCCTGGTGTTTTTCCTGTGGAAATTAGCAGCAATATGTCTGTTGGTTTACAAGAACTCAGGATTAGATCTAAGTACTAAGGTAATTATAACAAAGACAGGTAGGCTTTAAGTAGAACAAAGAATAAACTAATCTGTTGATTGATACAGTATGGCAGTGTTTAACCAGCTCGCTTATTAATGGGTGTCAGCTAATAAACACCACTTTAATTAGTTGAATCAAATACTTTATTTAGAGTGGTGATAGGTGAAATTATAAATGTGCTGTGCAACATGAGTATGCTCGTGCTTTCCTAGACTCCCAGAGCGTGAGTGAGGTCAGGCCAAACAAATCTCAGAACTATGAGGTATTTGCTTTATTGTTACACCCACCCCCATCCTCTCAGAGTTCAACCTTGCACAATTTATTTATGAACTTGCCCAGTAACTTCTTCAACAGAAAACATCCTACATCCTATACTTCACATACCATGAGTGCTAGGGAACAATCAGCTTTTGTAGTTATTACAGTGAAAAAGTGATTACATGCATACAAAGCAGTATACAGTACGTAGGTAGGGCAGATATTTTCAGGAGGCCTGCAGGACTGATGTGAGTGCATGCGCTGCACATGCTGGCCTAAAGGTGCAGCAAGCAAGGAAGGAGGGATAATCTCCATTTAAAACAATGTGACAGAGACAAAAGAGAACAACATTGGGGATCACCAGCATAGGAGGAATTTCAGAAGCTTTTATCTTTGATGAAATGTTGCTTTAATTGTTTCTCTTTGAAATGCGTCTCATTTCCAATGGCTGTTTGTGTGGAGAAGGAACAATGTTCAGCACTTAATGCATTGGATGGAGAGATATGGGATTTATCTGTCTCTGATTCCCTGGGTGACCTCCAGCTAATCATTTCCTTTGCCTGTCTCAGTTTCCTTATCTATATAGTGGAGTTAATAATCCTTTCTATCTCCCAGTGTGTAGTGAAGTTAGACAATTCAATTAATAGTTGTAAAACTAATTTAGCTTCTGGGGCAGAAAGTGATAAAAAACTGTAAAGAATAATTCATAAATGTAGTAAGCCATCACTGTCCAAAGCTGAAGAATAAATGTTCTGCTTCTTATTTTTCCTTACTTCTGGTAACTTGCTTGCTTGCTCTGTCTCTTTTCATGCAGCATATTTGTATTAATGTAAGTGATATCTTTTCATATGGAATATTAGCTAACTGCTAATATCAAACAAAATTAAAGGTGTGGGACATATTCTTCCTTGATAGAACACTGCTGATTATAAGTCTGAGGTTGAGACCCACTGAGCTATTGGGTGAATTTGGCTCAGTCTTTGCTGTATTTCTATTTTTTTTAAACCAAAGGAAATATTATCAGGCCATGGACTGCAAACAGTGTTTCATACTGGTAGTAATTTAATATATTTTGATTTCCCATTGTAATAAACATACATCCTCAAGACTGCTGGAGTGATTAATTTAAACAAGTCATACATAGTTTAAAGCTTTCGGTTTACTAGCTAGCTGTACGAGCTTCTGTACAAGTACACAAAAATCCATTGTGTCCTTAAATTACTGCTTCTCCACACACAATTGTGTGTACGGAAGAAGGGCTAAAAGCAAGCACAGCATTCTGTTAGCTGCATGGCTTTGATATGCAGGTTGCAATAAACAGTAATTCGGGGCACACTCATGGAAACAGACTTTACTTGAAATTATATAAGGCTTTACGAAAAAGATTAATTGAGCTATTGCAGGGATATGAGGGATGAAAACATGTTAGAAAAAACTCTTCAGAAAGCTGGGAGAACAGTTTTGCAAAATTTGTGATGAAAATAATTACTGAAACTCTCCCCCTCCCTCCTGAAAATGTACCAGTTGTTAGCTGTGATATTTTTTTCAGGATAAATGTATTATGCTTCTTCACAACATCAGCATAATCCCTAGCACTCCATGTCTGTGTCTTCATTTCTTATAAATGGTCTAGACTGTCAGTACATTAAGTCTGCTGATGCAGAGCAGGACAACAGTAATGAGGGTTGCTGGATCTGCTGAAGCTCCTTGGTTTCAAGCTTGATTCCGTATTAGCCCCAGCCTCAGAAGATGATGTTTTGTAGGAACACAGGGTTAAGTGTAGCCTCCTATCTATGAAACACCAACTGAAGTGGCCAGAATGCAAAAACTGCTATGACCAGTTCTAAGATTCAAGTGGCCTCCTATATCACAATCTGAAGGATGGACCTTGGTGACAAAGCCTTAAATCCCCCCAAGGGACTTGCATCATTCCTCAGCTTTGAGGCACTAGAGCAGAAAGAAGAGAGATCACGGGGTGGCAGGAGAAAGTCAAGCAGTTGCATGCATCCAACACTCACTCATACGTCAAGAGAAGGAAGTAATCTGCATTCCTACCATGGTGGTTGGTTTTGTCTATAGCAAAAGGTATACAACATTTCAAATACCTGGTTTGATGAGAACACAGAGGTAGCAATTCATTGTGCTACAAGTGTGCCCTATAGGCCAGCAGATGTTTGTGAGGCCAGGCAGAGAGTAGCACAGTTACGAGAGTCAGATGATACTTTCCATTATAGATTTCTTTTTTTCCAGTTACTTGTAGCTTTGCACATCTCCAGCAGTTTGGGCTGAAATTGTCTATCTTGCATGGAAAAAAAGATTCAGACAGTCCATTTTTTCCTTCTTGTAAGACTTGTAAATTCTTATAAAATCCCAGATTACTCATGTTCAGTAGAGAACTTTGCATTTTGAAACTAAAAACTGTGAGGAATCTACTTTCTCCTGCGTGCTCATGTCTGACAGCTCCCAGGATTGCCAAGACTCCACAAGACCTACCTCCACAAAATCAGTGAGCATCTTCTTGCCAACCTGAGGACACAAGGACAAAGCTGAACTTTCTTTATGATGATCTATACTTCAGAAGAGATGAGGTTGATCTTGAAGCTGATCCTGTCCTATGTGAAATCCATTGATTCCCAATAAGACACATGGAATTCTAGGCTGAGAAGTACTGAGAATATTTTACTGGGAAATTTGTGGGTTGACTGCAGTCTTGCTCAGTGCTTATATGGTTTCTCAGGCATCTATCCCATCAGTGGACAAACATAATGAACCAGAAAGCACAGTGGAATTGGAAAGCATGGAAGAAAAAGACAACCCAGTGGGCAAATGGGAGACAGGCAGTTTAAATCAATGATGGAGATTTACTGGGGTCAGAGTCTCAGAAGCCTGTAGAGCAGTGATCTGTAGAGGAGTATGAGGTGGTGATGGGCAATGAGAAGTGGAGAAGAGGACTGCGTAAAAAAGAGACTGAAGGGACTGCCAAAGAGTTCAGGAACCAATAGGAAAAAGGAGCCATTGCAGTTAAATGGCACTTCCTTTTCAGAGACTGAAAAAGAATATGAGATTTTTAACTCTTCTTTAGTCACTGCCAAAACCATAAATAATATCCATGCAAAGGTGTATGTCCCATCCTATTCCATTCTGTTGTCAGTCCATGTAGAGACAAAAAAATTATGACTGCAAATTACTAACTTAAATGGCAAGCGTCTTTGGAGTAGATCTAAATTTAATCACCCTCTACTGGTCTGTTGCAGGTCTCAGTAAGAAACTGGTGAGTTTTCTGACTTTTCAGATTACTTTTCCAAACTTGTCTCATTAAAAATTTACAATTGAAATCCTTTGTAATTTATCTTTCAAATCTTCAAAGCTAGGATTAAACTGAATTTACCCTACCCTCTTCTTCCTCTCTACATATAGATATGTACATATATACACCTTGTCATCATCTATATTTTTCATGAAACAATTTTATTTATCTGGTCCCAGGATGGATAGTATTCAACTAATGAGCAGCCTTTCAGTCTTCTTCTCGTTCCTCTGTTTACTTCATCTGTTGGAGCAGTTCCACCTTGTGTAAGTGAAATATTCATTGGGTCAGACTGGCTAAGTACCCTGATTGCTCCGGTGTTCACATGAGATGTAGGAGTCAAGGCTCAAGTCTCTATTTCAAAGACTGATTAACTATTTATATAAAATGGAATAGGTATAACTGGAGGGAATGAGAGACCCTTTCCTCAATATCCATTAGACCAGATGACAGGGCAATTGCAGAAGAGGTGTGACTCCAACACAGGTGTTGGTCAGCAGTGGGCAGAGTGCAGATTTGGACTTCAGTTTTCTCCATCACACCACAGAGCTGTGACTACTAGGCTGTTGAATCCTTGGGAGAAGGCCAGGTGGTTTCGGTCAAGCATTTCATTCTTGTCCAAAGTGACACAGATATTCCTGCAAAAACAACTTTCTTTTTTTGACTAATAAATATTTTATCATAGACCAGTATATTCAGAAAATCTCCAGTCAACCCTATAAATAACATTCCAAGTCATGGGTATATCTGGTTGGTTGAGGCAGCTACTGCACCTCTGGGACAAACTTAGGTACAAAAAGAATGAGGGGGGTTACAATAAAGCAGCTGTATTCCAGTATAATCATCCAAATTGGGTTGAGGGAATCCCCTAAAAATTCTGTCCCAATATAGACTATTCTATAAACTGACAATATGACTCAAAATACTAACTTAACTTTAACTATACCAAAATACTGTGACATTTGGGGGGTTCCCCCCCCCCCCCCCTTGATAAAAGTGCTCTAAATAACACTCTGGTTGCCAGTACAGATAGGTGTATGATCACTCACTGTAGTATAAAAATGAAGCACATATTTTCAAAGTCATAAAATGAAAGCATTTGAAACAGAAGTAATTAAAAAGAGATCCAGTACACTTCCTGTAAGGAAATCTATTTCTCTTGGTTGTAGCTTTGTCCTGTTCTTACTGTTCCCTGTAATAGGAACCAAATGCCAGATGCCTGATAGCATTACTGTTTCTAGGTTGCCTCATCAGAAACAAATCTCCTCATGTGTTTTGGTTTTTAGGGTTTTTTTGAAGCAGGCTGATCTTTCTTCATATCCAGAGCTGACAGTTTCCTGTGGCTCTTCTATAGTTTATCTACAAATAGAGGCTCTGGGAGGGCTTCATCTCCCCTAGTTTTGGATGGCAACAGCAACATGTCTCTGCTAGACCAACTCATCCTAATCTCCTTTAATATTCACCTGAGAGGAAACACACTTTCAAGGCATGGTCTGCCTGTCCTGCCATAGGATGTGATGACTGGATCTTCAGTTCTTAGAAGGGAGTCCAGATGACTTGTTCAAATGAAGAAGACAACTATTCTGAGTTAAACAAGCAAGCAAACAAACCTCTTTAGTGATTCAAATCTCCCTATTCTTTGCTTTTCTACACATTTTAGAATCAATGTGCTTCAAAGGTAGAACAGTGAAACTTCTAGAGAATTACAGGCTCCCAAATTTAAAGGCAAGAGGCAAAAGGGGAAAGAAAAAGAGCTTGAGGGAACTGTTGAAGAGACATCGAGGTTCTTTGAATTATTAAAAACAACTGCATTTCTTTAGATTATAATATTGATATATTTAGTTTCCAACACTTCCAAAGGAAAAAAGAAAATAGGTCTATTTGAATAAACAGATTCAAGAGCATAGATACAATATATTGCGATGTTGGTTTTAGCCATGCTATACCAAGAGAAAGAATGAGTGACAGCAACTCACTGCAGTGACTTGTTTTGATTTTGCAAATCAGGACATCCTTTAAATGATACTTGCAGAGTATGTACTATATGAACTCAGAACATTAACAGAAAATATCAATGAAATTATATATTTCCGCGTATGAAGTCTGAACTACGATATGCTTCCCAGAGCATTTATTTTCTATATCCAGTAAAAGGAAAGAATGCAGAATAATTGGCATCATTTTATGAATACAATGGGAAGATTTGAAACTGCATCAAAAATTCCTGGAATAAGAGCTTAAGTAATTGGTTTGACAAGTCAAAGAAAAAAATTAAACTTTCTTTTCTGGTATTTTTCTTTGATACTATTTCATAATAGTTTTCCATTTCAACCAAACTCTTGAAAATGGCAATTCACTGAATTAATCCAATCTCAAGAAAGCACAATTTAATCTGGGAGCAGAAAAACTATTGAGCTTTATTGTAAGCTATTAAAAAAATGCCCATGGTGAAGAACAAGATGCCCCCAGTCTGTACGGAGTGAATGGCGAGCCCAGGTGCACAAATCCTACAACTATTTGATATGAATTTTCCTTTCTAATTTTTGCTTTTGTAATATCCGTTACCCAGCCAGGTTTTAAACAGACCAGAAAACTATTCAGAATCATCAAACTTTTATAGGAATTTGTGACATAAATGTAAGTTGAAGATACGATTCAGATAATTGGGTTTGATCTCAGCTATCATTATTAGTTCATTATCAAGTTCATTAGTCAATCAAACTACAGAAATGCGACTGAAGTCACCTTATAAATGTCAAGGTGAATGTTAGACAGCTGAAATGGTGACATTATTAAAATGCTTTATATGAGGGCACTTTTTGTCACAATGTTTTCTGTCCACTGAGACAGTTGTGACTCAATGGTATCTAATTTTACATGTAAAGAAGAACAGAAATGATGTCTTCTGCTTTCAAAGGCTGCAGAAGAAACTGAATCTCAGTATGAAGATCTTATGTAGAACCTCTTCAATATTTCAAGTTGCACACTTACGAGTAATTACTTCATATATAACTTGATACTATGTTCATGACTTTCGATGAAATTAGGTTAATATGTTTATGTTTCAAACTCAGTGTTTATTTTCATATATTAGTAGAACCCCCCAATTTGGGGATGAGGGAGTTAATTCCACCTTCATTATCTCATTTTCTACCCATGCTGAAACAAGCAGAGCAGCAGCTCTGCTCTTGACTGTAAAGTGCTAGAGTTTTTGATTCTGCTGGCACATTTGGAAAGCTTTTGGACCATTTTGCAAATTACAGTATAATGCAATACCCTAGAAGAAATAATTATACCCAGCCACTGTAAGCCAGGAATTGCACTCAAAAAACTTGGGCCTTTTAATTTGGTCACATATAATGTATGAACCGCAGTTCTTCCAAAGCTAATGTAACCAGAGGGAGCATTATGATTATGACTCTCTTAATATATTTTTCCATTTAAAAACCGGGGTCAGACTTGAACAGAGCAAAAGGATGAAGTATGATTTAAGTGCTACAGACCAGTGTACAGGATAATATGAAATGAAAAACACAGTTAGCATATGAATAACGTCTCAGTGCCACTGCTTGCCTGAGTATCTGCTCCTTAAGCTGCTGTTTCAATAGCAGTTGCAGGTATAGCAGGTAATACTGACTCATTCCTTGCTTTTTTGCAAAACTTTCAGAAAGAGTAAAACATCATATTATTGGTGGTGGTGATCTTTACCATTTTTATAAAATAAAACATGAAAAAGCTACTTTGTTTTGTTGTGTTTAAGGGCAATTCTGATCAGTTATGTACCACTACAGTTCTCAGATTTTTTAAGCATCTTTTCTTTTGACACCTTTGTAGCCAGCACTGTAGCAGGTTCCTGTATTTCAAGAGGCAAAGGATATATTCTCATTTGTTTAGTAATATTGAGTTGTACCTTCTTTAGCCATTAGCACTTTTTGAATTTAATAGCAATATTTGGAGAACAAGGTGTTTCAGTTTGGCCCTTTGCAAGAGAAGGAAGCATTCAAGCCTCTGAAAGTCAAAAGACCCAGCAATGTTTCAAAGAGTACAAACAGGACATGGAGGCAGCACGACACACTGCCTCTGAAACTAAACCTGTGGTATTATCACAGCATGTGTGTGTCCTGGGTTCAGCAGTAGCAGTCATTTTTCTCCTTAGTAGCTGGTGCAGTGCTGTGTTTTTGACTTTCGGCCTGGGAACAGAGCTGGTAACACCAATGTTTTTAGTTACTGCTCAGTAATGTTTACTCTGACCAAGGACTTTGTGAGCCTCATGCTCTGCCAGGGAGGAGGGGAAGCCAGGAGGAAGCAGAGACAGGACACCTGACCCAAACTAGCCAAAGAGGTATTCCATACCACAGCACGTCATGCCCACTATATAAATTGGGGGCAGTTACCCGGAAGGTCTAGATCACTGCTGGAGCTGGGCTGGGTATCAGTTGGTGGGTGGTGAGTGGTTGTATTCAACTTCCCTTGTTATTTCCCTAATCATTATTATTATTGGTGGTAGCAGCAGTGGTTTGTGTTATACCTTAGTTACTGGGCTGTTCTTATCTCAGCCCGTGGGAGTTACATTATTTCGATTCTCCTTCCCATTCCTCCAGGAGTGGGGGGAGGAAGGGGGGGAGGGAGCAAGTGGGCTGCGTGGCTGACTGAGTTTAAACCACCACAGTGTAATACATTTAAGATGCCATTAATCCCAAAAGGAAGCTGAAATTTCCACACAGAAGGAACATTTTTATGATATGTGATTCTCAAAATCAGTGAAATTACAGTGAAATATGTCCAAATTTCAATTCCTAAGGCAAAAGAGGGGAAGAAACAGGACTCTGCAGTTCACAGGAGGGGCAGACTCAGGCAAGTATCAGGTTATTTAATTTAATTCTCACAGATGCTGAGCAATTAATCCATACCTTTAATCATAGCATAATGAGAGAGATCATGAGATAGAGAAATACGGTGTTCGAAGAGAAACAGAGGGCTCTTCAAATTCTTATTGACATTTCTGCATATCCAATAGCAACCAGGAAACCTCCAAATTGAATACAGGTTTACTGAAAGGGAACCCACTCCTAGAGATGGCATTTTAGAGGCATACTGCTGATGAGTTGTCCTGCCTACTATAGCCAAAAGAAACCTCAGAGCATGCCCAAGGCTGTGATACCTGAATAAATTATCCTTGCCTGCCTCCTCTTCTCTCTCCTATGCTGGTGTTGTTGCTCATCTGATCCACAGAGTACCTTTTCATGGACAAGCAGAAAACAAGCAGAAAAAAATGTTATTTTCTTGAACTGGATCACCCCAGGTTGAGACATGCACCAGTGGTAGCACAAGGGAAAGAAAGGGGAACAGGCAGGTAGGGGGGAAGGGTGAATTGTAGCTAAGTTGTGATGAAATTGCAGCATAAGTGAAAGTTAAGACAGAAGATTGGTTGTAAAATATTTTATACTTGCAATTATGGAATCACAGAATGGTTGAGGTTGGGAGGGACCTCTGGAGGTCATCTGATCCAGCCTCTCTGATCAAGCAGGGACACCTACAGCCAATTGCCCAGGAAAGTGTCCAGATGGCTTCTGAATATTTCCAAGGAGGCTTTTCTTCCGTACTTACATCAAGAATAAAATTGTAATTTTCATATTAAGTTTTCTAGAGGTCAAGTGAACTCATGTGAAGCTGACAAACATCATATTGCTTCCCTGACAGGAACAAGTATGGCTAAGTGGGTTTAAAAGAAACGCTTTGAATGCCTCCAAAGACAGTGCAGAAGTTGGATCTCCCCTTACATGGAAAAGTACTGACAGCTGAGAACTCCAGTTCAGGAAAACTGTTTCCAGGGATCTAGATTTTAATTCAGACAATCTAGATTTTAATCCAGGAATCTTAAATCAAGTCCTCTACCACTAGCAGTTAACCCTGTAGATAGAATTAGATCCACTGCTGGTTGAGCAAAATTCAAGCGCAAAGGGCTGACCTTGCAAAACACCATCCCTCCTGCCAGATAGGGTAAGTGTTGGTGTTGGCATCTAACAGATGTCAGTGAAGCAAATGTCTTCTACAGAGAAGGGGATTGCATCGGAGAGTTTTTTTTTTAACTGTCTTTAAAAAGAGGTTATGTATCATCCAGACAGACATGCAAAATAGATTGTTTGATTCCAGCCTGAAAGGGGAAGACCTGACAGTTTTTAACAAAGTGATGGCAGACCAAGTCATAGATTATGAACTGTTTAAGATGGCTGTATTGAACAGTCATCCATCATGGCTAAAATGCCTTGGCTGAAACTCAGATGTCCCCAAAAACTAATAATTTCAATCATGTAAATCATCTCATAAATTAGATGACTCTTTAGAAAATGGCTCAGACGGTTGAGGATGAAAATGCATTAGTAAACCTAATTGCTGTGGATCAGGTCTGCAAGGCTTTTGACAGTGATGTGAAGAAAGAAGCTTGAACTTTAGGCTTGAAAAGTCAACAGATAAGGCTTTTTATCATGTGAAAAACAGTCCTTCACTGAGTAAAGAGGGCTGGGGTAGGGCAGTGACTACGGCCAGACCATTCCACATGCCAGGAAGAGGGCCCTCCTAGCAGGCATGATGCAGTACCTCTCAGCAGGAGGCAAGCATGGGGAGAGTGAGCACATGATACCAGATAAGCCCATATTGTCACAGAGGCACAGCTGGCAAAGGCTTGTGCCCTGTTTGCCAGAAGATACTGATTCATGTTCCTGACTGCCATTAACTTGCACGGCCAATTTATTCTAATGACCCAATGTCTGGTTTCCCCATCTGCTGAAAAGCAGTTAATTAACAAGTCAACTATAATCTGTTCCATGCTATAAAAAGCTAATACAATACATAAATGTCAAATAATACTAGCAATGTCTTTTGGGATACTTCATAGAACTTTTCCTAAAATAACAATAGGTTCTGCCTAGCAAAGGACGAATGTGTTCTGTCAGCTAAAATACCAATTTCTTTCAGCAGAACAAAGCCCAGCAGGCAAAATGTCTATTTTGGAAAGGGCCAAAATACTGGAAATTTCTCCCTAGCAGGAAGATACAAATGCCCAAACCAGCCATTTCTAGCCTTAGAGGTGGGAGGTGCATGGTTTTATTTCATCACAGACATTCAGGCTGCCTGTGCCTTGCTCCCTCTCTTCCCTTTTCCCATTGCAGCAGTGTCCCATGGCATGGTCACCTGCCATGCACTGAGATGTGGCTGTATGTGACTCCATACCAGTTCCAGTGCTCCTTTCCTTTTGGGCCTTTCCTTTAAACCATTCATTTTCATTTCCAAGGCAAACATGTTTATACCAAGGCCAGTGTAAGCAGATCCCAAGTCACCCAAAGGTGCTTCTCTGGGCAAAATTCTCCTCAATTAGATTTGTTCTCCTGAGTGCAAATCAGAAGAACCACCCCTAAGATGTCATTCTTCACACTTTCTTCTCTCTAGGTACCAGCTTGAAGTAGTTTAACTGTAGGATATCTATTTTTCAGGTATCTCAATTTTTATCTCAATGTTTTTTGAAGTGCACTTTTACTCTAATAGTAAGTATATAATCAATTACATTTTCCTACTCCTCAGTTCCCTCCTGTGCATACATTTGGTGCGATGTCTCTGTACTGAAGGGGTTCAAATATTGTTACAGTGCTTCACTAACAGCTGCAGTGCGGATCCAATCTTTCTGAAAGGACTCTGTGTGTGACCAGCACTCCTTACTGAGGTCTAACCCAGTGAGTTTACCAGGTGAAGCCAATGTGGATGTCATTTATGCTGCTGAACTTTTAATACCAAAGAAAGCAAATAGATCATTACTTTTAATCTTGACAATTTTCACCTGGAAATCATGGAAAATAAGTCTCCATACTTATGGATCATTTTCAGGATGAGATTGTAAAAACTAGAATTTTCCACTCCTGTGGAAATCGATTATGAAACTCTCATGGGCAGTGGTGGAGCTTTTATAAACTAAAGCTTTTAACTAGTTCAGTCATCAACCTTAATCCCCTATGTTCATGTTATTTACAGGGCTGTAAATTTTCACCTCTATCCTATATTCATCTTATATTTAATGTATCTATCCACTTTGTTAGACTGTTGCTTAAAACTGTTAAAGCACAATTCTTAAACCACTTAAATGTGAGAATAATCTCAGGGCTGCAGTTGCTTAGTGTCTCCTATAAATTGCTAGCTGGTTTTGTAATGATTTTTTCTCTTCTAAAATTTATTATTACTATTTTCATAATTGCTTTTTAAGTATTACAATTATTACCTAACAAGTGGTGTAGTAGTTGGAAGAACATGAAGAATTTAGTATATCATTTCCTTGTGTACCAGCTGGGATATGCTAAAGCTAGACAGCAGGTACTGTCAAGGAGTGGTGCCTTGGGGATGGCGTTTGTGATACTCCTAAAAAGTAATGAAGAGCTGACCAGTGTAGCTTTCCATGCATGGAAGACAGCGGATTGCATTTCCCTCTCCAGTTTATAGGGGCTAACCATAGCACAGACCATTAATTCACCATACTCTATGTTCTTTTACATGCAAATACTATTTTCTTCATAGAAACCAAATTAACACATAAAAGATTAGATGTATTTTTAAATACTTGCTCATGCAAAAGATGCTCAGACTTGGCTTTTTCCTACTTTTCCTTAGGGACTGATGGAAGTAACAATATTTCAGACTTATTGAAATGCCTAGAGAAATATATCTTTCTCCTTGAGAGATCTGTTTCAAGCTAATGCTGCTTTCTGCAAGTGAACATGACGAAGGACAGAGTCAAGAGGAATCTGGTAACTGATAGAAAATATCCCAGTAATGGATGAGAAAGCAGATTAATAAAACCCTGATGTGATAAGTCATACAAATTGTTTCTCTGCTCTGAGCAAAAGGGGAAACATGGGTTGCTGTCTGACAGAGTAGGTCACTTTGATGGCATACTTCATGAGACCTGCTGTCCCCAGCAGAAGCTATTTGATTTCATTTATAAGGTAATGCTTGTTTCAAAAGATCAGTCTATTCACGCTTTCTCTACTACTCCTTTTTAAATATCTAATCTAATGCCTAAACCGCCAAAGTAATTTTCTTGTCACAAAGAGCATGCAGAAGAGGGATGAAAACACCCACTGCTTCCTCCCTCCCTCTTCATTATATTATTTACTTGTCTCTCCTTCATTTCCCTTTTTTGTCAGCTCTTTTATGCAACAGTCCTTCTTCTTTCTGGCTGGTGTATTTGTGTATGTGTGTCTGCATAGTTGTCCAAGCTATAAATGACAAGGAATAATATTTTCTTGTAATTTTTTAATGGTGTCTTCATACTATTCTTTGGTAGATAGGTAACGATTCTGAAAAATAGATTCTGCCTGCCAGTTACTGAAAAGAGCTGACCTCTTTGCCACATACAAGAATGGCTAAAGCCTCTCCTCTGCAATATTTAGCAGCCAAAATAATAGAGAAAAGGACAGGCAAATATGAGGTTACGTGGTTACATTTACTGGAGGTTTCTCTGCTTTGGAAATAGAAGAGACCCCACAATCTGCCACAGGTTTTCTTTCCTCCTCCTTTCCCTGCAGGAACCTGAACAGAAACCATGTGTTCTGCAAACTGTGATCAGGATGAAAAGGGTTTCCTTTCCCACCACCAATATTTAAACATGTATGATTTTTACTTTTGTTTTGACAATTTTCTGTTAGCAAATATTGGTTCTAAACAGAAAAGCAGGGTCTGCAGCAGTAAGTATGGTGTTGGTCCAGTGTCACTAATACTCTGACAGCATTCAGCACAGTCTTCAGGTCTCAGAACCCCTTGCCTTGCTGTGGGGTAGTAATTTAAGACATTTCTTAACCCTGAGCTTACACCACAATAAGGAACTGAAAAGCACACTGGAACACATGCATATTTAATTTGTAGAGAGTCTTTATCTTTGTTTCAAAGCATCTTGCCTTCCTTGCGTTCTCCAACATAGGATGGGAACTCTGCCTTAATTTCTGCAGGAGTGTGCAGTACATAACATCAAAGAGCTGCCATTTATATCAGTATGAAAACTCCTGCAGCGCTGAACTTCATCTGCAGTTTGAAAGCTTCTCAGCTGCCCTTTCTGCCTGCCTTGCAGAGGAAACGTGGCTGCAACTTCATCTGCATATTTAAAAACAGCATAAAATGGCATAAGAAAGTTGAGGGCTGAATTAGCTGTGGTTTGTGGTCTGTCCTCTTTTGCTTCCATTTTCTGCCACTCTAATCCTACCCACCTTGCATGTGTAAAATTGTATACTTCAGAGAGCTTTAGGCACATAGAGGTTGTTCACCTGTGATTTCAGTCTTTTCCCCCTACTAATGAATTCATCACCAAGCCTACTTTAATGACAGACAAGATTCCTTGGTTTTAAAAAGAACGATGCCTTTTTATGTGAGAAAAAGAAGTAACTGGGGCTGCAATGTGTTTAGTGCATAGAAAAGGCATTCCTTTTTGCCTGTAATAACTCAAATGGGTAATTCTATACCTGCCTTCCTCTGTGTTACATCAACTGAACATCCAGTCTCTGCTGGATCTTGCTCTCATGGAAAATAAATACAAACTAGGAATGAAAACAGGTAAGAATAAATAGGTAAAACCAATATAGAATACACTAATAACCAATTATAAGCTATTATAAATCATATACCTATACTGGGTCACTTTGATTTTAAAATAAAGCACGGCTCATATTATTTCACCATGTTTTTGCCACCAACCTAACATGGAGGAAGTCTACTTTCATTCAGTTGTCAGAACAACATCTGCAATGTAAATGGTGCTGGTCTTAGCCCTGGCCGTTTCTGCCTTCCCAAGTCCTCCACTACATATTGAATAGTTTTTGCTAGTGATTTAGCACAATCAATTTTGAGCAAACAAACTGATGAGCATCCTGCCTAGAATGGCTGTTTTTCTGTTGTGTGACCACTGGCCTTTTCCAAAGCTGAATTGCTTAGAATTAACATGTTTCACTAGCAAAACTGAGAGAGTCTGAAGCTGGTTAGCTCTGGTAACAAGCCTGGGAGATGTGCTGCTGAAGACTGCTGTGAAGTTTTCTATGATACTTTATAAAGATCAAAGCTTTGTCTGCACACAGGTCACATAGTTTGAACAACACTGATAATCCCTGCTAATTAATCTCATACCAGCACTCTGGTTACTGACACCAAGCCACATGTGCAGGCGGAGCAGTATCTTATCATCCCCATGATCATCAGCAGTGCTACCTCAACTTACTAAAGCTTACCACGGAAGAAACCTTGGGCAAAGAAGCACCTTGCCAGCTCTATAATGGCTGCAATTATTTTGTTTAACCTACTTTTAAAAACCAGAACAGGCAAAGCATTGCAGTGTCTTAGGGTATAGGATGTCACATGTGTAAAAAGGTGGTTTTATGGTGTAGGAGCTCCTCCTAAGAACAGGAAATAACCTACCTTTGCTAGTAAAATTGTTTAATATAAGCAGCTGCAGAAACCTCTGCACCTGTAGAACCATTTACATTAGAAGTTTCACTGCTTTTTTAATTACAAAACATTAACAAAATAGAATTAACAGAAAGAAAAGGCCCCACAACATGTATTTTCAAACAGGGACAAGAGGGAAGAGTTTTAATAAACTTAACTCAACCTTTACCACTGCCTCACATAAAACAGTGGTGGTCTGGTGGCATGCAGCTGCTTAATCGTATCACAGATGAGGGCAATCACAGGTCTGCAACACATTACCATACACTCAAAACCCTTTCTCTTTATTCAGTTCTACAGCATTTTATACAATTTCTTGGAGATGTCACTAGAATCTCTTTCAGTCTTTTGCCTAAGCAGCTCTTACACCATTCTTTCTTCTGCTCTCATGAGAAGTGAGTTTCATTTTCTCTGAAGTCCTTTGAGTTTTATGCAGTAATTACAAGGTAGTAAATATGGGCAAGTCTTTCTTCACATCATTTGTTTTTATTCCTTTCTTATTCTGATGCTTATCAAACTGATTATTTACTTTCATTTTATCTATGATAATATTTTAAATACCTATTGCCATCAGGAAATCTTTTAGTAAATAAAATAGATTGGAGGCAGTCACTATTTCCAATTTCCATTTTCTTACAGAATATTTCTTGGAAAACATGTACTTGCTACGTAAATCAAAAGAATTGGAGACAAGTTTGCTATGTAGGGTAAAAATTTCTCTAGCAGAACCAAATCACAATTTACTGAAACCTACCTATTGCGAGTTTTCTACATTAAAATATAAAATTTCCTTAAAAGAAGAGGCCTGGTAGATTCTAACCCTTTAAGAGCATATTACGGTCAGTTGTAATTTTTTTTTATTGACAGAAATAATAATATATTACAAAAGAGTCATAAAGAAGAAAGAATGCAAACTGACATCCATCTTGGAGAAGGACAAGAAGGAGAATCTGAAGAAGTACAGGCCACTCAGCTAAACTGCCCTTCCCAGGATTGTTACAGATTGAATGCTCCTGCAAGCTGTTTCTAAGCGCGTGAAAGATAAGAAGAAGGTGATTGGTAACAGCCAGCACAGAATTATCAAGCGCAAATTATGCCTGAACAACCTGATTGCCTTCTGTGATGAGATGACTTGCTCTGTGCTGAAAGGTGGAGCACTGAATGTTGTGTCCTTTGATTCTAGCAAGGTCTTTGATACGGTCTTCCATTATTTCCTTACAGCCAAATTAGTGAGGTATGGACTCGGTAAGTGGGTAGAAAATCAGCTGGGCCACTGTGCTCAAAGAGTTGTAATCAACAATATGAAGCAGAACTGGTGACTGGATGTACAAGTGGCATCCCTAAAGGCTGGGGGTGCCTGGGCATTGACATACTGGAGCAAGCCCAGTGGAGGACCACCAGGATGGGGCTGCACGACATGCTATGTGAGAACAAGCCGAGATGGGTGCTTGTTCAGCGGTGAGAAGCAAAGGCAAAGGGAAGGTCTTATGGATGACCCCAAATACCTAATGGGAGAGAAGCACAGAAAGACAGAATCAGCCTCTTCACAGAGGTGCCCAGTGACAGGACAAGCTGCAACTGACACAAGTTGGAGCAGGGGGGATTCTTGTTAGATACATGGAAAAATGTTTCCCCTGTGTGTGTGGCTGAATACTGGAAAGGTTGAAGGATTTCCTTCTTTGCAGATTTCAGAACTGGAAGGGATGAAGTCTGGAGCAAACTCCGGTGCAGTGAAGTGCTGACCATGTGAATTCTTTAACTGCAGGTAGGGCCAGATGTTTGAAATGTTATTTGTTTAGATACCACACAGATGCATGTGAGACCTGGTTCTCACAATGCCTGTGCTCCTAGAGCTTCGAGATTGCGCTATTGTTGCCAGTGCTCAGGGTCTCGGTATCTGGTGTTTATGGTGTTTTCTGTCCAAAATGAAGGCATCCAAAAGAAATGGTGTTTTTGTAAGCTGAGTTTTGAAAACTTTGTATCTTATTTTTCCACAACTTTTGTGAGACTTTTACAGAGCTCACTATTAGGCATTAGTGTAGCTTTTCAATGTCTCCAGCAGAAAAGTGCTACAAGTCCTACAGCAACATTGAAAGAGTGCACAAACATACCCTCCTCTTAAACCCCTCCGTAACAGTGGCAGTCATCTAAATTAGAACATGTGGGAACGCCTGTAGGTCTTTAACAGTTCTTCAGCTATTGTAGTTCCTGTGACTTAACCACAGCAAGCAAGAAACACTAAACTGGCATATGCTAAGGAAGCTGTACTTGTGGGCTACAAACTGAAAAGGCTGCTGAAGTGCTGCAGCAGGAAGTAAAATTCTTCTGAAATTTTAAAAATGGTAAAAATAACAGCGAGAGGAAGATGGAGCTTACGGTGTTTTTCACAAAGCAAGCTCTGCTTTTTTGTTAAAGAATGTGCAATTGCAGAAATTAAATACTGCTTTTTATTTCTTAACCTATTATTAAAATCCATCTTTTTGTGTGTTGAATGTTAATAAAAACAGATACAGGAAGCTTAAAACATTTTCAATAGGAAAAAAGTGCATCAGCTTTTAGACGGGCATGAGTGCAATTAACAGATTATTCAAAGTGCCCTGATGTTGAGCAAAATACCTTTGAAGAATAAACAAGATATATATACAGAATGTCCTTATTAAGCTTACAGGTATTTGATACCTGATCCATGAAACATCACAATTTCAATAGTGAAATCTATTAATTTTGATCCATTTGCTGGGAAAAAAAGCGTTAATTGTTTTACATACTGCCCTCTAACCCCCAGGTGTAGCAACAGGTCTGCAATTCCCTATCTGAGTACAGCTGATAAACTAGAGTTTGGATCAACAGAGAGACACCAGAAAATTCCAGTGACTCCTGAAAGCTGCACACAAACAACTCCCAAGTTCAAGCTGTAGTCACAACAAACCTTGAAGGGTTAAGAGCCTTAGCTAAAGAAAAAGGAAGAGGTTAGCCCTTAAAGACCATATAAGCTGCAAAACCTGGTGGTTGTGGCTTGTTAAACAGCTGTGCTGCCAAAGTGGGGGAAGTCATAAAAGGGAAGCTGAGGGCCCCAGAGGGAGTGGGGTGATTGGGCTCCAGCATTTCTCTGCCTAGGGAAAATTGACTTTATCTGAACTAAAATGGGCCTTGCCACTGCTGGATGTTGATCGTGGGGAGACAGTTGGCTTGTTTATAAGAGTCAAGGTGAAAAGAAGCTGTTCCGCCCTTCAATGTCTTTAGGATGGTGATTAAAGGAGCTATGCCTGGCTGTACCAATTTCCCAAGCCCAGACTGGAGTGCACTGTCTATATTTTTGCTTCCAAAAAAGCCCAAACAAACAAAAAATTAAGGCATCACTTAGGTTAGATGCCTGATCTCTAAGTCTCTTTGCAGGCCTTGGTTATGTACTGTGCTTCCTGTTGAGGAACCAAAGAACATTGGTAGTGCTGAAAATGAAATGTCAGAATCCTTTCTGCTTAAGAAATCATCACATTGATCTTTGTAAATTAATTTTAATAATTTTAATTTGGTATTTGGAATATTCTTCCATAGACTGGACTTTTCTATAAAGATGTGAAATTCAGTGAATCCTGTAGCTCTTCATGGCACATCTGAAAACTGGCAGGTGATGCTTTCTGCCTGTAGACACATGTAGACAGTAATCATTCCCACATAGAGATTATATTTGTTCTTCTGAATGCAGAATGATTAAGGAGTCTGCATTTTAATAGGTTAGAGATACTGGTTTTCTATTTCTCCTTTTCTATTTTACAAATGAAGGAAAGGCTTTTTCTTCAAACCGTTTGGTCGGTGGTCTGGTCTTTATGTATTTCCAACAAATGGTTAATAATTTGAAATCCTTGTAGTCTCCATGCTCTTGTAGAATATTAACTCACTTCAGATATTATTTATTTTCATCATGTCAGTACTTCAGAACTACAGGCTAGATTCAAAGTAACCTAGCTTGGCTTGAAGTGACATGTGCCTGGACCAATTTATAGAGTAATGGAACAATTTATGAGTCTGCCTTAGCTGAGATTAGTTTCTATGGCAGTTGGCCCAGGGAAACTCTGTGGGCCTTCTGTTCTTTGCAGCTGCAGAAAATAATTGTAAAGGGAAATATTACCTTCCAGTAGCTAGGCAAAGCCTCACTTACAAACTACGTGATATTCCTTCCTTAAAACCAGAGGCCCTAACTCACCAGCAGAATTGCTTTTGATGACCAGTGAAACAGAAAGCAAACGATTTGTACACGTTTTTCATACTGGAATAAGTAATGAATTACAAAGTGTTATGTTTAAACAATAATGCTAAACAAAACTTTGCAGCAGACATCAAAAACAGAGAAGAGATTTTAGAAGTGAGTTTGCCAGTCATGGTTAAAATCTCAGGCTTTTATTAAAATGCAAGGTGAGAGTTCACACTCTTGTTCTAATTTATTCTAACTATTGATGGAGTCAGTCATAGCCATTCATTAGCACAGTCTTGCTAGATCACTCTCTCTTCCTGCTCCTGAAGCGGGACAAAGCAGAAAGTTCAGTACCAATGGCAGAAAAAACCTTAAATGGACAGGACAAAACAAAATAAATGATTTATCCCAAACCTTTCTTGCAACTTGTTACAAGCCCAGCGGATCTTCCTTTTGGTCACCACTGAAGCTTCCAAATACACTCTGTTCTATTAAGGATAGTAAACTGCTTCATCAGAGGCAGAGCACGGTCTGTGCTTGCAAGATCAGCTTAGTCCACTAGTGATATTGCACCTATTTTATAGTTTCCAAGCAGTGTGAATTGACCCTGACTGTGCCCCCCTATCCAGTGCTGGTGGAGTGCAAAAGCTTTACATTAAGTTATCAAAACCCTCTGGGCACACTGAAGGAGTCTCAAACACTTGTATACCTGTGGGGGGTGGATTTCTTTAAAGTCGAATAGGAAGTGCCAGTCAGGATTTGAAATGCGCCGTAACTCAGAAAATTAATCTCCTCTTCTATATTCATTAGTGTCCTTGCCAGCACTGGAACCTACAGGTCCTGAGTAGAATTCCAAGAGTCAGCTAAGGACCCACTGTGACCTCAGAAGAGATTGTACTGCAATACAAGCCTCCTGTCAGTGCCTTGACCATCACTGCAGTGTCTAAGTTAGTTTGCTCACAGGTTATCGTGAAGCAGTTTTGCCTGCAATTCAGTATGCATACAGTTGTGGAGATACATTGCCCAAGAGATCTTTCTGCAGGCATTACAGGCAACACTGTACCAGGTCTGGTCTTAGCTCTGAAGCTTTTTCATACTGTCCCAATGCTGTATGTGCACCATGAATGCTGACTGCATCATATACTCACAGTGTCATTCTATAAAAAACTGTTACTGGATTGAAATACAACTTTCATGTTATGCTAGGCTGTATAAGTAAAAACTCCCTCATGCATACACAAAAATGTCCATAAGGTGTAAAGGAACCAAGAGAAGACCCAGGCTTTAAGCTCTCCCTCTGAAGACAGCCTATGTCCAAGGCTCAGCCTCCAGTAAGGATTAGGGCTACAGGTAGGATTAGGGTTGAGGAAAGGACAGCCTGCTGCTTGCAGCTGGAATGGGGTTACAAAAGGAGATTCAGAGAAAAACAGGGGGGTGCAGACAGAACTTGGGAGGGGAAATGATTTGGTGTTAGACCAAACCTGGTCTAAAGAGCACTACTGAGGTGTCCTGGTCTAAGGCTCACCCTGTGGTCATGATTAGGGCTGAGAAAAAGAGAAAGCCAAGGAAAGGGCTAGAGCTGCAGTTGGAGGGCACTAGAAGAGGGCTAATAAAGTAAAGAGTGGGCTGCAAAGAGAAACTGGCTTCAAGAACTTTTTGCTGTGGGCACTGACTGACAGCCACATCTGAGTCTCAGCTTCTGGTTGCACTTAAAATCAGGGTTAGGCTTGAGAGAGATAACCAAGACCTTCAGCTGCAGTGGGGCTGGGAAGCAATGGATAACTGGAAGTGTAGGCTGCAAGGAGAATTTGGTTGCCAGAAGTTTTGGGGTTGGCCTAGTGAGCTTCAGTCCAAGGCTCAACATTCCTCTCAGGCTCAACTTTACTCCTAAATTCTCTACCTCCTCTACCCCCAGGCAGCACAGGGGGATGGAGAACGTTGTGATGTGGTCAGTTCACCACACTTTGTTTCTGTCACTCCTTCCTCCTCAGGGGAGAAAGGAGTCAAGGTTAGAGTTAGGGCTGAGACAAGGAGAGAGCCTAGCATTCCAGCAGGAGTTAGAAAGGGGCTCTGAAGGACAGTGTAAGCTCAAGGAGAACTTGGCAGGGCTGCCTGGTCTGAGGCTCAGCCTACCATTATGGCTGGAGTTACAGCTGGGGTTAAATTTGACAACAAAAGCCTAATGCTGCAATTAGAATGGACCTAGAAAGCGTGGGGTGCAGGAAGAACTTGGTTGCAAGAAGTTTTTGCTGTGGATGCTGCTTGGCAGTCCTTTCCTGAGACTCGGCGTACAGCTACTGTGAGGGTTAGGATTAGTGCTGGGAGAAGAAGAGAGCCTAGAGCTCCAGCTGGAGGGGGGCCTGAAAGCAGCTGCTAGTGGAAAGGCTGGGCGACGGACAGAATTTGGCTGCAAAGCCTTCTAGGTGGAGGCACTGGCTGAGGGGCCTAGTCTAAGGGTCAACATAGCTGTCAGGTTCAGGGTGAGGCTTGAGGTTATGGTTGCCAGAAAGAGGGAGACAAGAGCTGCAGCTGGCTTAGGGCTAGAAAATGACTGTCCCAGGGAAGTGTAGGCTGCAAGCAGGACTTGGATGCAAGAACTTCCTGGTGTGGGCACTGGCTGGAGGCCACATCCAAAGCCAGTATATTGTTTCTGTGAGGTTTAAGGGAAAGAGAGGGCCTGGATCTGCAGCTGGAGTGGACCTAGGAAGAAACTTTGAAAATAAAGGGTGTGGGATACAGAGAATGTTTTATTGAGGGCACTGACTGGGGTCCTGGTCTAAGGATCTGTGTTAGGTTTTGTCTTTTCAAGTGACCCCTGTGTTCAGCTGCATGTATATCACGGCATCGGTGAGAAACCTACAGGACACACAGGTACGGGCAATCGTCCTGTTCTTTGTGCTTAAAATCGGAGTAGACAAATCTCTGCCCCAGATCCTGTCATGAAGATAGCCCAGGGCTTTGACTGATTTTAATTCTGCTGTAAAGGTTATGCTCAACATCTTTTGCTCCTCTGATAAAACAACCCTCCTTGACAAGGATTCATATTTGCAGGGAAGAGCTCTTTAGAATCTAGGCCAACGCCACAAGACAGTCTCCTGGAAAAAAAGAACAACTGCCTTCCTCAGCCTTGCCTTTCCTATAGGAAACATAACGAGATGTTTGTTATGTTTTACTCATTTATAAAACAAAATGCTTCACTATATGGTTTCACTCTGGAAAACAGATGAAAGATGTATGTGACAGATGTTGGTCATGTTGATGTGTTCAGCATTGTAAGATGCTCAGATGTTATGTTCTAAGCATAATGTAACAAATAAAATGGGTACCAAACTCTTGTGACAGTCTGACTTCAAATCTATATTTAGGCATCTGAGTGACCTGCTTTTATACAAAGGTGCTGACTATTCAGCTGCTTCCATTGACTGCAGTAGAAATACTAAGGATTTTTGTTGTTGCCAAATCTATTTTCAAGAACAAAAAATTTCCAGTTTAGCCTCTTTCTGACTCCTAAGTAACAGCTTGCTCTAAAAGAAAGCATGACAGCAAATGAAATAGAGCATCTCTGCTCTCTCCCACTCTCCATAAGATGCAGAAAAGGGACCATATAATAAATCCTGGTAGATGATTTTATGCAGGATTGAGATTAAACACACTTCTGGGCATGATAGGTAACTTTGCTATTGAGATCACACAGGAAAAAAAGAAATTGAGAACTTGACATGCCTCAACAACTGTGTTTGGTGCAACAAGTTTTTAAATTCATGAGTGGCTCTATAAGTGTGTGCCAGGACCCTGAGCTCACCTATTGGCCTTAGTTGTCCTGAACAGACTCACCTGGGAGCACCTTCTGCCCAGGACCTCCATTTAAGCTCATGGAGGGCTTGGTTTAAGTCTCTGCCTGAGCTATGTTGCAGGTACACTGGTCTCCAGCACTGTATTCTGGCTTGCCTCCAGTCCTGTTTCTGGCCATGTCTCCTAGATGGACCCTGTGCCTACACTGTACCTTCCTGGATGGACCTGGTTCATCACCTCAGCTTCCCTGGGACTGCTGATGTGTGCTGCTGCCAGACCTGCCCACTGTGATTGGGCCCTGCTGGACTGGGTCCTGTTGCTGAGGGCACTGCTTGGACTGGAGTGACCCTTGGCCACTCCATGGAGTAGCCCTGTGCTTGCTTCTACGGATCTGGTCACCTTGCTGAATGATCAGCTGATGCACAAAGCAACACCTACAGCAGGCAGGTCAGTCTGTCTGATTCAGAAATTGATGGATGACTTACTATAAATGCACAGAAGATGTATGGACTGCATTATCTGCGTGTACTGACCCTGAACAGGGACTACTGTTGTCATTAGGGTTCACTGTTATACAGCTGAGCAAAGCCTGTGTTTTTATGTTGGATACCCCAGAGCTGAACACAGTGTTACAATGGGGAGTGTCTGAGTTGGGCAGATGTGCCTTTGCAGGATGTCATCTGTAACTGACCACATCCTCTGTGGCCATAGAGACAGTTAAGAAACACTTTTCTTTTTTTTTTTGCTGTGGGTATGAATAGCAGCAGAGTATAGTTTATAGGGGTGCAGTACTTCTGCAGAAGGCAGTTTTTGGTATCGGTTGTATGGCTCCTGAAGGGAATTGCTCTGGTTGCACATGGGAGTTAGGTCAGGAGTTGTCGAAGTCCTGCCTCAGAGAGTCCTTCTCACACAGTTCTCTTTACAGAGTGGGGAACTGGGAACTTGAGTAAATACTACAAAACCTGCACAAAGTAATGAGGTGTATGATTAGATAATGATTATGATGATGGTGGGGTTTGCTTCCCAGAGGACTTGTGGGAGCTGCACCTGTTTAGAGAAGACTGAGAGGGGATCTCATTAATGCATGTGAGTATCTCAAAGTCTGGTGCCACTCTTTACCGTGGTGCCCAGCAACAGGACGAGGAGCAATGGCCATAAACTAAAACACAAGAAGTTTCACCTCAACATGAGGAAGAACTTCTTTACGTGGAGGGTGGCAGAGCCCTGGCACAGGCTGCCCAGGGGAGCCGCAGGGTCTCCTGCCTGGACACGTTCCTGTGTAACCTGCTCCCGGTGGCCCTGCCCCGGCAGGGGGTTGGACTGAACGTCCTCCAGAGCTCCCTTCCGACCACAGCGATTCTGTGAGCGGGGAGTCCTCCGCAGCGTGCAGGCTGGGACTCGGGGCAGTGCGCAGGAACGAGAACCACCTCCGTCCCCGGGCGGGCGCTGGCGGTGCGTTCGTCTTCCACGACCCCTCTCCCCTCAAGCGCGAGGAGCGCCAGGTAACCGCCCCTCCGCGCCCCCACCTCCCGCTTCCAACCCCAGCCCCCTTCGCCAGCCGCTCGCGCCTGCCGTGACAACCCCGGCTTTCCCTCAGCGGCCGCGCAGGCGCGCTCCCGCGCGGCGAAGGTGGGTGGGTGGCTGGCGCATGCGCGGTGTGGCGGCAGGAACCGAAACTCCCCGGCGTTCCCGCGCCGGGGGCGGGGCGGGGCGCAGTGCGTGGCGGGCGGTGGCGGTTCCTGCCCCCTCTTCCCCCCCCCCCCCCCCGCGGGGCGGGGCCGGCGGCTCGCGAGCGGGGCCATTTCAGCGCGCGGCACCGGCGGGCAGGCCGGGATGCGCGCGGCGTCCCGCGGCTGCCAGCCCGCCGCCGGCCGCGTGCCCCTGTGCAGCGGGCGCTGAGTCGCCCCTTTCCTCGCGCTCTCCCGCCGCCGCCGCCGGCAGCGCCATGGCGGCCCCCAGCAGCATCGTGCCCGCCATGGCGAGTAAAACCAAGACCAAGAAGAAGCACTTCGTGGCGCAAAAAGTGAAGTTGTTCCGGGCTAGCGACCCGCTGCTCAGCGTCCTCATGTGGGGGGTCAACCACTCGGTAAGCGCTGCTCCGCCGCGCTCCTCCCGGCTGCTCCGACGGGGCATCGCCCCCCGCGGGCTGCGCGCAGGGAAGGGCGATGCGGAGGGGGCGGACGGGGCCGGGGGACGCACGTGCCGCCGGCTGTAGCCCTGAGCTCTGGTAGGCTCTGGGAGCTCGGTACCGGGTGCGGTGGTTGCGGGCGGGGGGCGCCGGCGCGGGCTGCGGCGCCCAGCCGGGGCCGGGGGCAGGCGAACCGTGGAGCTGCCACCGCCGTGCCTGCGGTAACCTGTGTCCCGTCGGTCCCGGTTCCGCTCGTCCAGCACCGCGCAGGGTGGTGGCTGTGAGCGGACGGTGCTGCGAGCGGAGCCGGTGTCGCTCCGGTCCCGCCGCCACCCGCGGGCGGGCGGCGCGTAAATGCGTGTGCTGGGGTTAAATAATAAGAGCTGATCCCACCCGGATACGGGCGTTCAAGTAGCGAAGTTGTTCCCGTCACCCGCGCCGCTCGCCCCGGCGAGTGTCCGCCGCCGGTGTGTGGCGCGGGGGGAGGGGAGGCGGGCCGCGCTCCGGTGTGGCAGAGCGGCGGAATTGCAGCGTTCGCGGAGTGCTCCATCACCCTGCGGCGGGCGGGAGCGGCGGCCCTGCGATGGACCGCGGCTGCGGAGGCAGCCTTGCCGTTGCGAGCCTAGTAACGGTGTCACATGGTTTGGGCATTACGAGGCTCAAGGCGCAAGCTTTACGTCTTTAAATAGCCACCGTGGCGGGTTAAAAGTGTAGAACCCCGGGGTCACCAAAAATCAGGTGTCGGTCGCGGGAGTGATGCCGAGAACTTACTCCTTGGTCGTGCAAAGTCTGAACGTCCGAACGCTGGGTCTGTGTGGGATGCTTCTCGTTGACAGTTATTCTTAAAAGCTCTTACGCTGCAATGTGCAGCTTGAGGTTAGGCTATGAATTTTGTAACAGCTTTGTGGAACAGGAAAAGCAGTCTGTGGCATGCACTCGGTATTCTTTTTCTTTCCTTAACATCTAAATCCTATGAGGCTTTCTCCCTTCGTGTACATTTTGCTCATTCTTGCCCAAAGCCTGCAGGCTAAGTATCAAGGCTGAGCACTGTTCAATTGGTGTTAAAGCAGCACCGTGCCCGAAGTGGTGATCTGGTGAATATGCTTTGACTGTAGGTACCAGTATGGTGTTGGTGACGGAGGAAAAGCTCTAGTGAGGTTAAATGCTTTGCTAAAGATAGACATGCGAGGCAGTAGGACACGGTGACAAAGGATTTCAAGTTTTCTGTAGGTCAGCTGTAAGCAGTGGCATCCTGTGTCATGGACTGATAAGGAACTAGATATTTATCTGCAGAGCAAAAAAAAAGCACTCTTAATTGTGCAATTCATGATACGCTGTTTGCTGGAATTGGGCTTAAATACACGACTCTCTTTTGCTCCTTCTTTAGTGACCAGCATTATTCATAGGAAAATTCGCAAACGGGTCTCTTCAATGAAAGAAAGAGAGCTGATAATTACAGGGTGAGAGACTTCTGCTGAACAGCAGCATGCTGCCTATCGGCCATCTCCCTGGGGAGAGACAGGGAGATCTCTTGACAAGAACAGAGATCTTCCTGTTGCAACAGCTCATTGCTAAATGTGTTCATACTGGAAATGCCACTACTTTCAGGGGAAAGACTTCTCCAGTACAAATAATAACAAAGTAAATAGTGACAAATGTAACATAGTACAAGAGTCTTCTGATAGTGTACAGCGGCATACAGTGCTGTTCCCATTAGAAATGTAATGAAGAAGTGTACTGGTTCATACACATAACATTAGGCTCAAGTCCTTTTCCAAGGTGGGGGCTCAAAGAGCAAGCTCAGCAATACAGTAGATTTGGAGAAATGCAGCTTCATTCATGTTCATATGAAGACAGTGGCTGTAAGCATCAATATCCGCTGCATGTTCTGTGGATGTTATCACATTTCTTTACACTGTTGCAAGGTGTAGTCATGATTAATGCTTTGGGTCCCATGGAAGTAAAATCCCTCTGATTGAGAGAGGATGAAAAAGCTCAAATTAATTAATGTGTCCAAATCTAAACAGCACTTCTTAGTCAAGAATGCAGCACTAAAGGGTTGCAGGCTCCTCTGTTAGATGCTTACCCTGTCAGTTTGTAATGTTTGATGTGGCACCATCCATCAAATGAAAACAAGTGTTCAGTGTGGCCGGACTCCCTTATCGCAAATAAGAATTTTTCATGGGAGAAATACAAGTTATGTACTTGGATTCATTAAGAACAGGAATTGAGGATCCTTGAGTTTCTTGACAGAATAACCAGAAATCCACAAGCAAAATTCAGACTAAGAAATGAACATAGACCATAGTTCATGATGATAGTAATTACATAAACTTAGACCATAGTAGTCTGAAAGATCGTATGCAAGACTGGTCCCAGTGTGGTGCATATCAATTTATGAGACAGTACCAGTGTCTGAGTATTATTAACTGTTTGGGGCATACGTATGTATTGAAATAGTGAAGCTGATATACAGTTCCCGCAGTTCTTACAGGTTGTGGCGTCTATTAGAAGGAAGCACTTGGTGAAGACAAAGAGGGGAAAAAAGGATTTTTCTTCAGGTTTTTAACCTTTAGATCTTGGGGCCAAAATATCACTATTACTTGATGGCTGAGTTTTGAGGATTTTCAGATTTTAAATTCAGTGTGTAAAGAAGCTTCATCTAAGGAAGCAGTTACAAGAACCGTTGTCTTTCCTCTCCTGGCCTGGGAGGAAACATGACACTAAAGCAGGAGGCTTACAGCAAAGATGTGAATTCTTAATGCAGAAAAAAATCTGCATTGAAGTGTCTGTTACCCAAGGTTCTTGTAAATTCACCCTCCCCTTGCCGAGAAACGAAGGAAATTGCTTTGGTGATCTCTGCTGTTGTTTAGGTAGAAGTAGAGAGATACCTAGGGCAAAATACTGTTTGGTAATGCAGTCAAAATAAGTAATAACTTAGAAGGGCGTGTGTGGGGAAAGCATGGGAACATTACCCAAATATCTTAAAAAGTAATCCTAAAAAGTAAGGGAACACATATTAGCATTCAGAGCTGTAAAATGCATTTCTTGGTATGCTGAAAAACGCTGTTGAATGAAACTGGTGCTAAGTAAAAGGGAAAGCAACTGTGTCCCACTTAGTAGATGACATTAATACTGATAACAGCAGCAAAGACTAATTGTCAGTGTTCTTGGATCTTGCAGGCATCGGCATCATTAAGAGTTAATCTTGTTTCTTTTACCCTGTGTCAGAGATGGTCTGGCTGTGCTGCTGAAGCAAATACTTAAACTCTGTGGTTAGTATGACTTAAAGCTATATTTTTTGTTAATGTAATTGTAACAATTCATTTACAACCAGTGTGGTAAATAACATTATTACTTCCATATTGTCACTGCTGCTGGATGTCCAGTAACTGCAGGAAGGAAAGTTACATTAGGCATGGAACTTTTGCTTGATGCTTTTGGAAGTAATTCTTCCCTCCTTCTTTTCTGTGCCAAAAATGAAAGCTGGAGATTCTGTGTTTCTGCACCCTGTGACGATTGTCCCAGGCACGCTGTTGGTGAGTCTGCTCTTACTTGTGTTGCTTGCCTGCTTCTGTTAGAAGCTTGTTAAGAAAGCTGGGAATTTGTAGGGAGCTAAGATTATGCCTTTCAAAACATATCGCCCCCAAAGATGGAAGAAAACCAATGCAAGTGGGGTTTTTTTGTAACTAATTTTGAGGTAAAGAATGACTGCTGAAGACTTTACCTGCTGTGTCAACCAGTAAATTGCATGTATTTGGGAGAAGAGAATGAATGCTTAAGGATGTTGCTGAGCATACTGTACAAGCTTAAAAAAAACACCCCAAGCAAACCAAACCCAACACCACCGCGCAGCCCGTGGAATTTGTAATCACCATCTGTTTCTTACATGATTACAAGCTGATGTAGAAATTTAGCAGTGCCTAACTTCTTAGTGACACTTGCTGCAGAACAAACAAATGTAACAATAAGAATACATGGAGCAAATGACTTCTCCTCTTCCCCCAGTTTGTATTGCTGAGTACCTCAGAAAGTGTACTTTCTGTGGGTGAAGAATCCAACAGATAATAAACTCCAGGGCCACCTTCAACTGCTTGCGTGGGGCATTGTGAGCTTGATGCTGCTGTTGCACTCTTGGCTATGATCTGGCTTGATCTTTTTAACGAAAGTGGAACAACACCAAGACAGAATAATAACAGAAGGAGCAAGAGCTGTGGGACTCCTCTGTCTACCAGTGTAATTCCTGGGTTCATTTGCTGTTACAGGTGTGCTGAGTAAATGCATTTCCCCCTTGTATACGGTAGGATATATTTGATCATGTTAGGAAAGCATCTGTATCTCTACAGAAAGCTATAGAATATCTGTGTTTTTGTCAGTTTTCAGTTTGTTTTTTTTTTTTCTTAGTTAACATACTTCTATTCCCTGTTACAAAATCTTATCCAGAGAAATACACACATAGCTCACTTACGCCTGCCCTTGTGTTTTAACAGGGCACTGGAGAGCTTGTAAGTAAATGTGTACCCTCTCAGCTTATGCCATAAATCAAGTTTCTTAGTTCTGATTTACCTACCCTCTCTCCTAGGAACTTCCTCTCCTGAGACTCTACATTTAGGAAAATGACACTGGAAAGAGCTTATTGGGTAGATAATTAGCAAAATAAAGTCTAAAATAATTAAAAGCTAGGTTATGCCTTCTGAAATAAAAACAATGGGCTTCTGTTTGTGGTTGGTTTCCTTTAAAGAGAGGGGAGGAAAAATCCAGAAAAAAACAGACCCACAGCACTTACTACCACCAATATATCCCCATAAATTGTGGGAGTTGATCGACTTCTGGCTCTGTATTTTTAATATATGTTTAAATGCTGATGAGACTAGTGACACTCTAAGGATACGGAACTATAATGGTTACTCATAGCATTGCTGTCAGCACAACATGTTGGTTGGAAACAGTCTTGAAACAGGGAGGGCTGATCATCAGTTGTGTTGCTAGTATTTGTATGTAATGCAGAACATCACTACTGCAGTTGTGCCCTAAATGGCTTTTCAGAAGGACTGAGTCAAAGTAAAACTGAAGTTACAGATCTTGGAGTTAACTTGAGATTTGTAAGAGTGAGCTTCGGGAAATAAAAAAAAGCCTAATCTTACTATTTTTTTAATGGAGGTTGAGGTAGACTACTTGGAAGAAAGCTTCTAAGAAGCAACATATTAAAAAGAATTGATTACAGCACAGCAGATAATAAAGTAATTTTAATTACTTTAAAATAAAGACAGCTGGGCACTCAGCCCAGATGTTTGTATATAGAAGGAAGTAGAACAGGAAGAGCTGTTTATTGAGAACTTGGTCCTTTTTCTGGGTGTCAAGCTTTATGTACTGCAGAAATTAATTTGATGCTGCTCTTGCAACTGAGTACATGGACTAGTAGAAATACCAGTTGTAAATATTTATTAAAATTAGGTTAAAGGAAGTAAATGTTCCTCTGTGAAATACAAATGAGTGATATTTCGTGTCCTTTTCTGAACTGTTGAAAGAGGTGCATGCAATAGCTTCTACGTGAGATGGGAAGAGCTATGGAAAGAGCTCTGACTGTTTCAAAGCTACCTTGCATAGTTCCTTCTGCTCTACAAGGCAAGGTTCTGCAACGGCTAGGATTTTGTTTGCCTATAGGGCTTTTTTTTAATCTGAATTTCATTAACTGCAGTGGGCAGGGCTGGATGATGTTCAGTGAAGCAAACGGGTAGCACAGATTTGTTTCGCTGACTCAGTTTAGTCATCTTATTTGACTGTCCCGCATCAGATGCCTTAAAGTGTCTCTAGGGGATTATTTTTTAATTTCTTGCTCACTAAAGAATTATGCCCATTGGCCAGAGCCTGGTAGAGGTTTATTTTCCTCCTGTAGTTTCAGGGTGCCAAACTTTATTATAACTGACTTACCCTGTTATGCAGGTCCTGCTGTACAAACCAATCCTCTTTTCCCCTCTTCCTTGAAAGTGGGTTGTGCCGTAGGGTTCCATGGGCTAGCTGTACATTATGCAACTTCGCAACAACTGTAGAGTAAGGTGAAACTACCTATTATTTACAGACCTTCAGCTTAATCTTGCCAGAGTTAAGCACTCTGTTTTAGTCATACTGGTTTACACATAGCTTGACTTGTTGAAAGGTCAGACATCTTTGTTGAGCTATGAGGCTTTAAAGGCTTGAAAGAAGTACATGCTCATCTTCACTTTCTCCTGACTTTTAAGTGACTGACTGCTGTTAGGGGTAGTTGACTTCAGTATGAATTCATTATTCTGTGTTTGCTTTAAGGCCTATTTCCATATTTTTCCACTCTTTGTACTCTGTGCTTACTATTAGATGTCTAACAAAAGTCCTGATTTCTCTTATTTTTACTGTTGGTAAAGCACATGTTTGTACTTAGCAAAATAGCTGAAGCGGTCTAAGAAATTGTTGCCTCAGGTATGGGATGGTAATGACGGTCTTTGTTTGTCTTCATGGTCTGCATCCTGGTACATGGTGAAATGGGTTAGCAGTGAATTGCTGAGGTGGTGACTTCTTGCTCTCTGAACATCTGTCTTAACCATTTTCCTGTGGAGCTTGGGCTGCTCTATAATAAGTTAATTAGTTTTGTGTTCAGAGATTGCTTAATAAGGGTGTTGTGAAAATTATTTGAAGTAGCTGAATGCTGTAGTGATGGATGTGACAAACTGAAAAGAAAACATTAGTTTTATCTTCAAAGAGCTGGGTTGAACGGTTTGCAGTAGAAATGCTTAATGCTTAATGGCCATATACTTGATTTTCATCGGACTTTGTGAACAACTGCCTTGTGCACTGAGGCAAGGCAATTAGTCTAATCCAGCTCTTTTGTGTACATTATAAGTTCCCAAGGCAGCCTTAATATTCTTAACGCAGCTGTGATTATATGCATGATACTTTTAGATTGTAAGACAAAACTGGGAAAAACCACATTCCCTTATGTGGCACTGTTAGAAAGCCTGTTGAGCTTCTTGGTGAGGCTAGGATGTATAGAACCACTTCTAGCTGCTTCAGCTAACTGGTTTAATCTTTCATGTTTCCCAGGTTCCTTCTTGATGTTTTGGCCATGCTCTCTCTGCTGTTCCAGTTTGCACTTTAAGTCTTTGCCATTCCAGTCTTCATGGTTAACAAGGTCAACCATATCTGTTTTCCTTATCAGTAACTACCCAGCTCCAAAGTAATCATCCAGTGAAAGTAATACCTCTTGAGGAGTTTTTAGGTAGACCATAGTTCACTAAAGTTCATCATCCGGCCCTGCAAACACCTGTGCCAGCACAAACTGTGTGGAGTTGGTGCAAAAGCAGAAAAGATGGGACAGAATAACTCCTTTGTAGGTAAGTGCTGGTTTGAGCTAGCATAAGGTTAGTAAGACTGCAGCCTTCATAATACTGAAGCCAGCTAAACCTGGGGCTTCAGGTCTTGTTTTCACTCTGACACTGATCAGATCCTGCGGGATAAAATCGGTGATGTACTATGATCCTCCTTCTCACCTGGGGGGGTATGCTAAAGGAAAAACTAATGCAGAAGAGTGAATAGGGTAGGGCTGTTGTACTGCAGGAGGCCATATCCGGAAGTGTCAGTCCCAGCTTAAAAGGAGAGCTGCAGACACTGCAGGGAGAGCGGAGGGAGGAGAATCACAGTTTGGTCTTTGGAACGTGCTGAACCATCTAACATAATTTGCCTATTTAGGTAGAGAGTTAAATGTTTTCAGAAAAGTTGTAATGGCTTCCTAGGGGCTGAAATTTTTGAAGTTGCTTTTAGATGTAAATGTCAGCATTTGGAAGACCTTCTAAATAATAGTAATTCTTGAAAATCCTACCTTAAATGTTTTCTTGTAGGAAGTCAAGCATGTAGTTGTAGTAGTAACTGACTTCCAGGGCTTTTTTGGAGTAAGAGATAGAGGAAAATACCCAACTTGGTTGGCATAAAACCAGTCAAAAGAAAGCAGCATATTGACAGTTTTATTAAATAGTGCTCAGTTTTGGTTAAGTATGATCAGCTTGTGGTGCCAAGGCTCATTAATTCTGTTCTTAAACTAATAGTTCTGATATAATGTCCTTAATCTGTGGCATGTCCTGTTGCAAAGTAGACTTAAAGCTCTTTGGCAGAGTTTAGCTCTGCTTTGATGGTGTTGCCTGGTGTTTTGTAGACCCAAACTGCATAATTTGGGTACCAGACCCATTCTTCGGACAGCAGGTTCCAATGTAGCAGGGTAGCTGGCTGTGTTCCTGTTTGTTCAGTGCACTTGTTTTCTCTGTCAGCCATGTAAATTGTCTGTAATTAGAGAGTATGTATTGGTGTTAGTGTGGCGTGGCCCTCCTTGTGGGTTGGGTTCTGGATGATTATAACAATTTTCTAGAGGAGCTCAGAGAAATGCTCTTTAAGTATGTAATTGTCAGCATCTTTACAGCAAGTAAATCTGATGCATTATGGTTGCCTGGAGCTGTGCAGAAATTGGAAGATTGACATAACAAAAGCAAGGTTGCTAATCACAGAGCTTCCTGCTTCAGTCTTTCTGACTGTTTATATTGTTACATAAATGTAGAGCTAGCTTTGGGAGACCAACTGGCAAATGCTGAAAATTGAGGAAGCAAACTGAGTTTTGAGTCAAACGAGGAATGGGACACCTGTTGTTTTATGTTTTTACAGTTAGTGCATTGTTTTACTTTGGTTTACATTTTACATTCACATGTTTTACAATTTGCCGCTTCTTAAAATAAATGCCTAATTGTAGACGAGGTTACTTTTGGCTTGTATGTAATTCTGAGAACAGTGACACAAACACTTGCATTAGAACATAGTGGCTCAAAAATTTGTGCCTCTTCAGTTGAGTATCCCTTTTTCATAAAGCATTTCATGTTTATTCTTTTGCAAGTAATGAAAACAATCACTAAGATGCTGTTTGGGTTGATCACTTCTCTGGAGTTTGTACTTGGGTACTGTTTTGTTTTTGGGTGTTTTCTATACCGTTTCCAGTTGTGAAAGAAAAATCTGATCTCTTCCAGACTTAAACAGCCTATATAAAGAGATACAGCTCTTCTTTATTCATAAAGTATGTATCTGAGGCTACTTGGTCCAAGTAGTTACAGTATTTAAAAGCTTATACTTGAAATAAAGCCCTTGAAGAGGAAGTGCTTACCAACACATTCTGTCTCAAGCTGGCCATTCAGAAGTGCTGGTTGTCTTTCTGGGGAAGATAGCAGTCTCCAACAAGCTGACTTTACTGGAAAGCCCATACCCCCCTCCTCCTCCTTAGACACTGCAAACATGCAGTTGGAGGACTCAGAAATTACTCACTTGGCCTGAAATGCAGTGTCAGATGCTTGGTGAAGTGCTGCAGATCAGCACCACCCTCTTGTGCAGCAGCTTGGGGCTGATGCAAGCTAGGGTTTCCCTGCTGGTCTTGACGTTTTTCCCCCTCTGGTGATAATAAGGTCAGCAAAGAAGGATTGAAGAGGAATTTTCTGGTATAATTATTCTTCAGGTCTTACGTGAATTGTCAGATTAGTGAGTTTCAGTGTGAGTCATGATTCACTTGCAATCTGTGATATGTAAACCAGCCTTCTCTTGTGCTTGTGCAGTGGACAGGACCAAACAACAAGAAAAGCATTTCTGGATATTCCCCAGGCCCACGGAATTCAAATAATAAAACTAATTTACAGAAACAAAAGCTTAGTACTTGTTAACAAACACATGTACCTGCTTGCAGGCAAAAAGCACTGAAACCACTGTTTTCAGAATGTCTTGCCCATTTTTATGGACTCAGGGAGTTCCTGATATAGCAGTTCTTCCAGCTGTTATTTTGGGCTTCAGCTGATTCAACAATGCTGCTCTCTCTTGCCTACCTACAGCTGCAGGCAGTTGTAGCTGATTGTTTTGTTTGAGTGAGCAATGTCCTTCAGGCTGGTTGGCTCAGGGATGTTAATGGGGTTCAGATGTCTCTGGACACACAGAACTGTGCACTCCTTGTCCCTCTTCAGCTTGTTCTGTTACAGTACATCGAAGCAGGAGAGTATTGAAATATTGAGCATCTTGAATCTTGCTGCTGTTCTACACCTTTATCTTGGTGGGAGTGGGTGGATTTTTCTCCTCTGCCACCACATCTCCCAATACCACTTCTCAGTTGTTGGTTTTTGGGCTTGTTGGTTTTTTTTTCCCCGTGTGCAGCAGTTACCTGTGGTTGGTAGTGGTGTTCACTTTTCAAACTACTTACTCTTCTGACAGTATTCCTGTATTTGCTGTATTCATCAGAGATTCCTCCTTGGAATATCTGAAGTTCCTTCCTTGGAAGGTGTTGTTTGGATAGAACCATTAAAAAATGGTCCTACTTGTTGAGGAAATCTTCCAGGCTTTCATATGAAAGTCTTAAACTTTTTAATTTTCCTGCAAGTCACTCCCTAAGGTTTTCTGGTTGAATGTGATTTCCTTCGCAGTTAAAGGCTGAGCACCTAAGAATTCACTGGAAGAACCTGAAAGTAGTGATTCCTCCTGCATGATGTATTGGTTCCTCCTGCATGATGGGTTGATCACATGGAAGATGAAGGCCCATTGGGGTATGGACTGTGACTCTTTTCACAATGGGCTTCTTCTTGCTAACTAATTTGGAGATGTGCCTGAGGTCTCATTCACACTACTATAAATGCCCTTCAAAATGCAGAGGTGCTCCATTCCTGAAAAGTCATGCTTCTCATCATTTTGCAGTAAAATGTATGTAATGATGTGTAGCCTGGGGGGTGTCTTTGTGTTGCTGAAGTGCCTAAGCTATCCTTGTTACTTGGCAGGTAAAAATGCTTGTTTATCTAGACTTAGGAGTTTTGTTAGGAAAATATTCCTCTTGTTTGGCTTTGTCCCAGGATACCATACTATTGTGTCTTCACAATACTGAACAAAAGTTTGGAAGTAAAGTTTAATTAACAGAGGGAATTGAGGGGTATAGAAATATGGCTAGCTGGCAGGCAGTAATTCAGTGACTTAAGTAGCTGTTGCTATGTGTGAATGTTTACCTCAATAGCAATGCTGAAAGTAACAAAGCAAGCGGGTTACTTTGCTTTATTTGTGGTGCCTTTCTGAACTGCAGATGTTGTCCAGGTGATGTGTCACAGACATGCAACTAGTATTCCAGGGTTGGTTGTTCTTCAATTGAACTTGTATTCTGACAAATGTTAGCCTCTTGGTAAGCAAAAATGAAAGGAACCTGGATCATCTGTGTCTTGCAGATTGATTCTTAACATGTATATAGTGTGCTCCTCAAAAGAAAAAAGTGAGGGAGAGATGAGGAGGGTGTGTATGTGTTTGAAATGTTCTGTGAGTATTGGACTTGCTGGTCAAAGGCTCTGAAAAGTTACTTGGGAGATGACTTTGTTTCTGGCATGGCAACCATTGTTTATGTTTGAGAAATGAAACCCCTTTGTTAAAGGAAGAACACAGATTGTAGAGTTCTCAAGATGGAAGTGGTATAGCTACTCATCAAGACATGTTTTTACTGCAAAGGCTTCCCTCATTTTCTTCACCTACTACTGAAAACTGACTCAAATAGTAGGGCAAGGTAGTACAGATCATTTGGGTGATAAAACTTAGTACTGAGCGTTCAAGTAGGTGGAAGAAGCAAGAAAGCTGAGATAGTAAAGCATAATCCTTGAGCTAAATGTTTACCATTGCTTACCTAGCTGACAAGTTTGAACTCGGAATTGGTTTTTCAGGTTCATCCTAGCTATGTTTTGTGCCGTTTTCCTCTTATTTGATAGACTAAGGAATTAAACTATGTAAGAAGTTTTTCAAAGAAGCTGTCATTGAATGTCACCTCCTCTGCTAAGCTTCTTTGCTGAGGGATGCAAATGCTCAGCTTTTCAGATATGAGGGAGTGTATCTGAAACTATGTGCCTCAGTGCACCCCATTTTTTTCTGTACCATATTGCAATACGGACCTAATAGTAGTTGACCGAGTAGTCTTGTTTTCTCCCTCTCCTCATGTGCTCTATATGCCTAATATTTTTGAATATAATTCTGTGAGCTGTAACCATGTAGGGTACTTACTTTGTGAAAATGTTCTCTTGGTTGTTGAAATATATTTAGTCCAGGAATGCTAAACCTTATCATAGCATTGTTGTTGATGCAGTTGTGCCATACAGCTCTCTACATCTTGTGCCAAGCTTCTTAACCACTCTTTGGAAAACATGCACGTGTCTGGCAAAACTAGCTTCCAGTTAGTTTTAGCAAAGTTTTCAGATATATCTAATTGCTTAGAGCTTGAGGTAGGGTGGATGAAAGGGTCCAGTCCCACCTTCTGCATTTGATGTTGTTTAGCATCACTTTGCTGTAACTTGCTCTTCCAAGCTGAGGCTTCAGAGACCGTTTCTTCAACAAGCCTGACAAACCAGGAATAAAAATGCTCAGCTTTTAGTCTCCTTGAACACAAAATAAACACTGTGCAGTGAGTCAAAGCATTGCCACTGCATAACTGAGTGGAGCTTGCAGTTTTTAATATTTTTATTTTGGAAATAGGCTAGTCAAAAGATTGGTATTGTTGGATTTTACTGTATCTTCCAGGACAGAACAGCTGATTTCCTGCCTAATTAACCTATTGCTTTGTGAAGTGGTTTCTAAAGCCTTGAGATCCTGTGCATTTACATATATTTGCATAAATAATGCAAGAAGGAAGGTGCTCTGGAGAATATGACTGGGACTTCTGGTGGAGTTGGCAGGATTCGCTGTTGCACTTAGTTACCTGTTTCACAGCTCCCTCTGTGACAAAGCAGGCAGCTTTGCAGCTACCTTGGAAAGGCATACTAAATGAAATGAAACAGTGATAGAACTGCAGTCAAACAAATCCAGCCTTAGAGCTCTGCTCCCAGGCTAGTCACACTGGCTCAGGTTATAGGCAGTGAAATCCGCTCTTAAAAGTGTGTGAGGTGATTGATCAGATAGAGCTGTTTATCCAGTGTGTATGTCTGAAGTTTTGGAAAGATAATTGCCACTAGTAATTTGAATGCCATTCAAATGGTTCAGGATCATTTTAAAGCTGAGTTAAACAGACAGCCAATGGAAACTTGCCACAATATTGTTTATCTTTAACTATCCAGGCTATGACTGCAGACTAGTTGCATTGCTTTAATGGAAACATACAATATTTCCTGTGTGAATATAAACGCATTTACACAAGTGACATTTTCCTTGTCAGTTAACACCAACAGTATGAAACTGAAGGCATTTAATCTTGTTAACTTTCCATGGTGATTTACTAATGAACTTAATTATTTATTAGCTTTTTTTTTCCCTCTTTTTTCCTTCCAAGGTCGACTTAAGGTTGAGAAGCATGAAATAGTAACTAACCTGAAGCTGGTAACGCTGCAGTGTAAAGGCTTTGCTCCCAAAGATTTCCAGAGATCTAAAGCTGGTGTTGCATCTTCCCTCTCTCTGGAAGGGAAGAGCTTTTCCTAGAACAGAGGGTAATTTTGTTTGGGGGTTAATGTGATTTTTTTTTTTTTTTTTTTGGACAGTTAGGTTTTTCTGATTTCTGGATAAGTTGTTGGATAAAGGCATGGCTTTGCCATCAGAGTGGGCAAATGGGAGGGAACAGTAGCACAAAGGGGTGGTCCTACCTAAAACCTCACCTTCCTGCGGGCACAGGAGAGGTCCTTTAACAGGAGTGTAAGTGTGGCCATGTGGTCAGCCAGGTGAGCTGCATGTCCTGCTGAAAGCCAGTCCTCTCTGGAGGTTGGCAGAGAGGAGCAGAAGGGACAGGGATGGTGTATGGGTTGCTCTTGTTTAAAATAATGAGGAAAAATTACCTCTTATGGCCTCTTCCCTTCTATTTTTGAACGTGCATCATTTACACCTCAGTAGCTGTGTCCCTTTCCAGACTAGAGTTGTGTCTTAGTAAACCTTTCCCTGAGGGACAGCTTACAATTACTCTAACAATTTGCTGGATAGGTAATGCTGTATTAGCTTGTTTGCATCTACATGTCTTCAGGGAATCCGACTATATGCTCCCAGTAAGAGCCTTGGAAGTGATAACTTTAAATTGTGGTTCTGTTTTAGATGTTACTTTACTTCTACTTTCAGAAGCAGGAGTTGTTGGTCCTGGTCCTATTCTTACCTTCCTTTTTTCACTGTCCTTAGTATTATACCCTTGCCCAAGCTGTTGAACTTACCAATTCAGAAGGAAAAATATCCTTTTTTAGGGATATTGTGGCATGTGACCGGTACCAGAGCCAGTGCAAAAGGGATAGGCAGAACTGCCTGGCAAGGTTCAGGGAGTAGCTGTGCAATGAGTCTTGTCCCCTTTGTGATAGGAGCAAGCTGTTGGGTTTAGTGTCTTGCATCTTTTCAGCCTCATTCTTTTTAGTTAAATCACTCATATTGGGTACCTTTGCAGACTCTCACAGCAGGGCTACTCTATAGCTATCTTTAGCAAGCAGGTTTAATATTTACATGGCCAAAAACTGTGAGGACTTTATTTGAAATGACATGCTTTGTTTTTCCCCTCTGGAGCCACAATGCACTGCCATGTGTTTTATATGGTACATCTAGTACTTACTGTCTTACTGAGAACTTGTTCTGCATCCACTGCTGTCCAACACACATTTTTAATTTGTGCTTTTGTTCAGAGACTGACATAAGTCTTTTCTCTCTTCCACTCCAATAAAAGACATGCTTCAAGTTTGAGTGGTTTCTTCCCTGAGTGATGTAATTCTTTGTTATGCAGTCTTTCTATTAGACTGTGTCCTGTCAGTACAAATTGAAGCAGATCAGCAGTGATACCTGTGGCATAAGGTAAAGGGATAAATAACTATGATCAAGCCCTTCTCAACTGTGTCTGTGGCTTTAATAAAAGGAGGCCAAGTTCCTACTGCTTAGTTTATGCTGGCTTTAGTATTTGTCTGATCATCCAGCAAATCAGTTCAGCTTGCTAAAAGATGAGAGACTAATCTGGCAAAAAGTCTGTGTTTTGCGGTTTTGTTTTGCTCTTGTTTTGCAGGGTTCAAAGGCTGAATTGACTTGCTTTCTGATCGAGGGGTTCGGTAGAGAGGGGGGGAAGAGGAGAGGCTGCTCCCTCCTGCCAAGCAGCAACCATGTATGTAATTCAGCTCAGCTGTGAAGCAAAAGGCTGGAAACCTGCAGCCAGAGCTGATCTAACTGCTGGCTACTGGTTGGGTTGGTCTCCACCAGCTGAGCTCAACAAAAGGCCTATCACATGCCAGAGGGGTAGGAGGCAGGATCTGGCCAACAAGCTGACTTAGACAGCCACTCTGAGCTACAGAGATGGTGAGCAAAATTAACACTATAGTGCTGCATTTTATTGTACAGTAGTCCTTTTGAGTTTGAAGCAGTTACTCATATTGAAGCAGTTACTCATATTCACACAGGGCATGTGCATTAGATTCTTCCAGAGTATTCTAGACCTGCTACTGAACCAGTATTGTGGTTTTTTTTTTTTTGTGGTTTGTTCTTTTTGTTTTAGAGCTTCCCTTTTCTAGCATTGTTTCTGCAAGAGTTGTTTCAGTCGTGGCTACCTACTTTGGTTCTTTTCTTAAGTAACCTGGGATGTTCTCTGATACCTTACGTCAATAAAATGCTATCACATGAAGGTCTCCAGAGAATTATGACTGCATGCTTGTGCAGATGTTCCTGGGACATGTTACACTCCCCCAGTTTTCTTGGTATGTGGCCAAACTAGCTTATCTCATTTTGATGTTGTGTCATACACACTTTTAGTTATTGTGATTGGTTCTAACACTTCCTTCTCCTTTCGGCATTTTCTGCACAATGCTATTGTAAGAGCTATGTATTGATGCATGTCATGACTCTGATAAGCAGTAGATTTGAATGAGGTTTTTGGACAAGACTTTTGGTGCCTGGTTCTAAAATACACGTAGATAGCTCTGGTAAATGCTTGAACTTTCATTTTTTTACCTCAAGATTAAACTTCATACTTGAATTCAGATCTTGCGTGTTAGTTTGCTTATGTTGGGTGTCGCTAGTGCCTTGCTTTCCTATGGTTCATTTGCAAAAGGTACCAAATATATTTGAAACTGAGGTGGGATTAAGTATATCTGACTGTGTACATCTCTAAGATGCAGATGTATTGGTGGTGAGGTAGACAGCTACTTTTATATGTGCAATAAAGGAAAACAGCAAATACCATACCAGAAGCAGAGAATGGCATATTTGAATACATCCTTGTAATTTCAGGGGACTTAAAACACAATCAGTGGTCTTGGCAGATAGCCAAGGGCACAGGCGACTTCTGGAACTCTTCCAGCTGCTAATGGAGTGTGGATTCTGATTAAATTTAACTGTGGCCAGTGAGTCTTGGTCGGCGTGTTCCTTGATGTGTTAAAATGTATGTTTTTCTAACTATTAATATTTAATTTAAAAATCTGTTTTAATACTTAAAGCAGCTTTACATGTATCCTTATGACATGGATTCCTCCTATATCTTTAGTACAGTAAAGACTGAAACAGCAGCATCATGTGAGTGAGAGGCTGCAGTCCACTACATCTTCTAGGGTTCTACTGTAAAAACTAGCTGTTTTAAAGGCTTTAAAGTATGTGTGTTGGCAGCCTCAAATCCTCTCAAGAAACACTGCTGCAATTAGTTACATGAAGTCTGTTCTGTTGTTGACAGAATGAACTGGTTAAAAAAAAAAAAACATAAACACCTGATATAGCAGGATTGTGGTGTGGGAGATGGGGCCTTCAACAAGATTTCAGGCTTTTAGTTTGGACACAAGCTTGCTGGACCAGTTGTCTGCTCATCCATTTTACTACAGGTTAAATAGCTACAGAGAAATGGAATGATAGAGTGATGCCTCATACTTGCTAGTGAAGGGAAGAACATATTGAAGCAAGACGGTAGAATGAGGTTGTTAATTTAGTTTGGAAGAAACAGAATTTCTCAAGCCTCAGACTCCAGAGACTGACTACTTAAGAATTGCTGGGCTCACATCAAAGGCAAGTCTAGTTCTGCAAGTGCATTCCTCTTAAAATAGCTACAAATGCTTTTTACTTTAATACTACAACTAGTTTAGGAGAAGAGGAAAGTAAATTGCTATAGCATTTGTATGAGTGCTGGTATGAGCCTGCAGAGTAGGTGGCCATATATTGAATTAGTTCAGCTCTCTACATAGAAGTACATCAGTGTTTTTTGATTTTTTTTTTTTTTTGGTATTATGGGTTTGTCAGGTGAAGGAGCAATAAAAGGTGAGGAAATTTTTTTCTGGAAAGTGTATTAGACATTTGATGCTAAGCCATTACTGTGTAAGTGTCTACAAAAGTGAATAGCTATGCCTCAGTAAACTTCTTGTGAAGAATTGTTGTTGAGAAGCCTCTAAATAAGGCTGTATCTGTAAGAGGAAGGTAAGTCACCTATGTGAATGATTTGAGAAACTCTAGGTCTTGCTTAGCTGTTTTTGTTCCAAATAACTAACATATCATTTTACAGTAATGTAGCTGCAGTGATGCCATAGATAGGTTCTGGTGTCTTTGAACTGCCCTTGTCCTTCCTACAGTATTGTTTAATCCTGTAATGAAATTCGCAATGGTTTAGTGTTATTACATATGCTGTGTTATTATGGCTAATGAATTTTAAATACTGACTTTTTATTTGTCAAAAAATGATGGGTCTGATTAATTGATGCATTTCTCTCTAGTCTCACTTTTGATCCTTGCACTGATTAGCTTGCAAATTGTTGGAAGTGAACAGGCAGAAGTCTGTGTGTAACAAGGCTAAGTCCCTGCTAAACTTCATGGTGTTTCTTATGAGACTCCAGCAATGCTTACCACATTGTATCTTTAAGCAAGACTTCTGTCTTTTGTTGTGTTTTTATTTTTATGCTGGAGAGGTGAAATAAAACTATATAGTGAGGGGAGGCTATTGTGTGTAAAACAGTACCTTGACTCTTAAAGAAATGGGAATGTGTATTGTGCAGAGGTGCTGAAAAATTAAATTACCTTTAGAATAAGGCAATTAAAACTAAGGGAGGTAAAACTAGGGAGCCATGTTCTGTCCCCACTGAAAAAGTATAAAGTTAAATGACTTGCTAGTTATCCTGATACACAGGGAGCATTTAAATACTTATTCCAGTGTGTTTTAAAATCAGTGTTCTAGTCTGAAGAAATATCAAATACTTGGAAGCCAAGTGTGAATGTCAATTGGATGTTAAATATGCCAAGTAGTAAAATCTTATTTTAAACACAGAGGTTTTAGGGGAAGACTAAAGAGAAAAATTGGATTACTTTTTAGTATTTCTGAGCTCCATTGTGTCTCATGGATCAATCGAAGTCCTGCCTTCACACTGTGGAACTACAGGGTAACCGGTTTTGAAAGGCATTAGCTTCATTCTAAGCACCATCATTCTAGGATTGATGACAGCTAGTTCTATAGCTAATGCAAATTTAATGTTGTGGTGTAAATTACAGATATTCATATCTTTTGTATAAGTGATGCACAGTGTGCAGCCTGTGGGTGGGAAAATTAACAAAATTAAGGCTGCATGATGCTATTCAGGTCTTGGTAGTTCTTGTGTAATGTTCAGCACAAGTTTTGTTTTACAATTTAAATGTAACTTTATAGGTTTTATTATGTAACAGCCTCCTGTACGTAAGATGATAGCTACTTGTCATTGTATCATGTGTGCATGGTATACATAAATAACACTTGAAATGGTGAAAGAACAGTTGTTCTTGTATGTAGTTGTATTAACTTTTTTGAGGACTTTCACCTGGCTGTCAAATTAGAACTGATCCTTTGAAAGCCATCATGATGTGCCAGGTAAATCTAGTGGGTACCTGAGTAGGTAACACAGAGCACTCCTGTGTCCAGCTAGCATTGTGAAAGCACAGCAAATATGTAGTTAAGATCATTTAGTGCTTCTTAGCTAAGTAGAGTTTCTTAATGTGAATCTCGTTGTTTAAGATATTTTTCTTTGTTTTGAATCCTGGATTTGACTCCTTTTGCAAACAGAGCTTAGAGAGTCTTATCCCTTCCTTCATTAGAGCTCTAACATAAAGTTTGTTTCTCCAAGACAGTGATTGCTTCAGCTGGTGGAGCATCATTTGTTCCTACGTATCCTGCCTCTTGGAAAACCATTGGCTTGCATGAAGTAGGGAATCTGGCTCATTCCACTCTTTCCTCTCAAAAAGCACCAAAAAGGACATATTGTGCCCAGCTCCCAGTCTGGCTTCTGCCTTTTTTTTTTTTTCTTTACTATGTAAATCGTGGAGGAGAGGATGTACCAACTTGTTTACAGTGGTAGCTGGAGGAAGCAAGCATGATTAAAGCAGTACCTCTGACATGTGGGTATTTCCAGTTTTCTCTATGTAGTGTGCTTTATAATTTCAAAAGGTTGTTTAGGTTGCCTTTTGTCTGATAAGACCATTTCAAAGGACATTTTTGAGTGTTTTAAAGGACACTTAAAAAATGAAAGCAAGGTGAAGCTGAGAGTGGATAATATGTTAAAGGAAGATGATACTCTGCAGCAATGGCTTACTGAAAATGCATTTCTCCTTGCTGTGATGTGTGCAGAATGTACAGTCAAAAATACTTGCTTTATAAGGCATCTTAAATAAGACTTCTTCTAAATAAAGTCCTTTTTACAATGACTACATTGGAAAATGAAATATACTAAGCTATATTCTTCTCCCCAGTGTAGCTGTAAAGCTTTTTGCCTTGTATTAATTGTCCCAGGTAGTATATAGCAGTACTGCCTATACCCATGGGACTTGCTGCCTGTCGCTCACATCAGTTACTCAATGCATATACCTGACCAAAACAATACCACAAGTAATTTGCATATTATCAGTTTGTCAGAAAACGGCTTCATGTTGTTTACCTACAAAGTAGTTACAGTAATCCATTTCAAGTGGTGTTAGCAAAAGCTCCCAAGATGCTCGGTGACTTCAGTTGCAAAATTACATAGATGGGACACTGCATATGAAAGGATCAGGTTAAAAATAAGCAGTTACTAATTCCTTTAGGAAATGCTTCAGCTCACAACCTGTATAAAGATGATCTGTAGACTTAAATATGCCAAATGTCTGATGAAAATGGTCTTAAGTTTGCCCCATCCTTGACTTCTCATCTGTTTAAATCTGTTTAAACCAAGACCCTGACTCTTTATTTTTTTTTTTTTTAGACCAGTTGCCTGCTGTTGTGTGTGGCTGAGACTGAGTTGTCTTTGCTTGGGGCTTAGCTAATACAAAATGAGGAGCAGTGTTGTCCTTTGAGGGTCTGTGGCACCCTGCTTAATGGTAGGAATGCCATTAGAAAGACATATGTTGGAAGGAAAATGAAACTCTTGTACTGGCAGAGAGATGATTTGGGTCTTAGGGGCTGCAGAGTGTTGGGTGCAAATGGTTTGACAGCAGTGCTTAATTATCATCAGTCAGTAATTAATGTAAGCAGTTAACCTCAGCTTGAGGAGTTGTGTACTGACTGCTTCTAGTACAGGCTATTAGTTCAGCACTAGCTCTGGTTATCTTCCTGCTTCTGGTACTTTTTTGCTTGTTTCTGTGGTGTGGGGGGTTTTGGATTTGTCTTTTTTACAGTAGTGCCCAGGCAAGAGCTTGGCTGCCTCTCACCCCTGCCACATGCTTCCAATACATGAAACTTCATACACAAGTTTTAATTCCTCAATACATATGTCCCTCTCTAGGCTCTGCTCTTGTAGTGCTTCTGCTGGAGAGCTTGACTTTTTCTTCATCCAAAGCTGCATCTGTAATAGAAAATAGACAGCTTGATCGCTTGCCTAGGGAGTAACTGATGAGATTAAAAGAGGAACAGGTCAGTTTTTGAGTCGGTGCAGCACTGCATGCGTTCATGAACTGTTGACTTACTCATATTCCCTTCCAGGGGAATCCTTTCCATTCCCCTAAAAGGAGATTTCATCTTCACCTCCTTCCTAAACTCTCGTCTGTTCCAGATTTTGAAGTCATCACATGCTTCAAATGAAAACCCATGCTAGTGCTCCTATATCTTATCCCACAGCTGTGAATTCGTCAGTATTTGAAAGCAGACATATGTTTAGCTTATCTGCAAAAACATTTTTAAAATAAATAGCATCAAGATAATGGTAATGCTTCTAGCTAATCGTACCCTTGAGCACAAGTGCACTGTTTTGTCCTGTCATCTCGTTGAGAACATGTGTTTGCCAGATCAATCTTGTTTCCCTTTTGAAGCCTTTTAAACCTAATCTTGATTTAGTATGTGTCATGTATGATTGATGTAGAGGTGCTGTCTCTTTATTCAGAGTAGTTCACAAGTAACAAACTACTGCCGTGCACTTGTTTAATAGTCAGGGTTTGAAAATAAAGTGTTCTTGTTTGAACGGTTTTGTGTAGTTTGTCAATGATCCACATAGTCCCTGTCTATGAGATTATGTCAGGTGGTTTGAATTCATTCACTTTCACTGAAATACTCCATAGTCTAGATGATAACTCTGGGGGGTTGATCTGGGTGGGTTTGTTGTGTTGTTTTGTTGTGGTTTTTTTAGATTTGCATATAAATTACCTATGTGGAAACTGTATTTATTCTAGCACTGATACCTTGCGGTGTGAGAAGGAATTGGTAAACAAATTGGAGATACCACTTTGGATGTTAGAAACAAAAATCTGGCCGAGATTTAGGACCTTATTTAAGAGTCAATGGAAGTATCTTAAATTATTTCAGGAGAACACAGGTGACTGGATTCCCAGTGTTGTCAGCTGTCAGGGTAGTTATCTGAAAATGATGCATTGAGGAGGACAGCCCCAGCTTTGCACTGAAAGTGATGGATGCTAAACAACCATTCAAGAGAGAGGTCCTAGTACTATGCAAGTGTTCAATAGGAATCAAACAAGCAACTGTCTTGAGTTACTAGAAGATGAATAAACCGGGAAAGGTCGCTGTGCTACTGTGTAAATCCAGCTTGTATCCACATTTTGAATGCTGTGTGTGGTACCCTCCTCGTAAGAGATACAGTAAAGCTTAAAGATCAGTTGGGGGCAACAAAGATGATCAAAGGTATGAAACAGCTTAGTAAAGATGAGTCAAGAGTTGTCAGCTGGGATAAAGGAGATGTGAAGTCTCAGAAGTCATGAGTTAAACTGAGGACTGGGTAGGAAGTGATTTTTGACTTTTTCTATGAAGGACATAGCAGCCAGGTTCTAAAACCACCAAGTCACATTTCATGCAGCAGATTTGAGTTTTTAGAGGGTATAAGCTAACAATCTTCAACCTTTAATCACAGATCATTGTGGCATACTATAGACATGCTATCTACACTGCAGGAGCAGCACTGAGTTTTAAACTGTCAAGGTGGTAGACATCTGCTTTGCCAATTACAACCTGTTTATTCCTACTCCATTTCAACATAAATGTATATTTTCTGTATTTATTTAAATACCTTATAGCACAGTATAAACACTGAATTCTAGTTATCTTGCTGTAGTGAGTTTGAAACCAGTAAAATATAGTGATACATTTGTTTTTAATGTTCTTTTTTTTTACTTGCCTTAGAAGCTTTCCTAGCTAATTCTTCAGTTTGGATATATGTTTTATATTTGGTATTAAAATAGTCTAAATAAAAATAGTACTGATTGAGAAATACTGTGGTATGTAGTTACTTGTATGGGTTCACACAGGGAGTGCTGCTTGGAGCTTGATGTTCCCTTCTGCAGTTCAACCTGTGAGACTGCCATCAGTTTTATTATACTGTACAAAAGGCTCATCACTGTGAGGGAGGCAGCTGATAATAAAGACCTGTGTTTAGTCTATGCTTTACCATCTAATCTTGGTGCTTGCAGTAGTCCACCTGTGTAATCACAGTGATGAACCTTACTTCCCCTTGTAAAAGGACAGAAGGAGGTAAAGCTCTGCTGAAGAATTTATTGTAAGTAATCTTGCCCTTGTTCTTGACATACCACCTCACCTAAAATTAAAGGTTGTTTCCTTGATTCAAGTAGTGTAATCAACAGCTAGGTTAATAGTTTTTTTTCAAGCACATGATTTTTATGGTTGATGTGTTTCAAAATTTTGCCTCAAGTGCTGCATCAAACAGCAAAGGCAGTGGTTGCTTACGTGGACTACTGGCATATATATATTTCTGCTGCTGTGTTAGCATCTCTCATTTTGAAAATGTAACTGATACCTGGTCTTGCATGGAGTGATATCATTGCCGTTTACTTTGCGTGTTGAGATGTATAAGAATGAATTGTAGTTTTAATTTTTTCCTACAGCTTTTAGCTGAGGAGGTGAATAAAGTACAAAATTAAAGTGACTTTTTATCGCAGTCCAAAGCTGCCACTTGTTCTGTTTAAGCCTTAATAAAAGAAAAAGTAAAGGAATTGCAGCAAGTGGTCAGACATGGACACTAATCTCTTTACAGTATCTAGCAAAACCAGTAAAATTGCTTTGATGCTTTTACTTGGGCTTTAACAGGATCTGAGCAGAGTTACTAACCTGACTCTTTTAAATGATGTAAAACATCAAGTATTACTGATTACTTACCTACTTCTCCATGATGTTGTGTAGTTGAAGGCTTTCTGTTCAGTGTACTTTTGTTATTTATCATAGAATAGGTTGTGTTGGCAGGGACCTTCAAAGGCCATCTAATCCAGCTCCACTGCTGTGAGCAGGTACATCTTCAACTGGATCAGGTTATGCAGAACCACATCCATCCTAGCCCTGGATGTCTCCAGGGATGGTGTATCCACCACTTCCCTGGGCAGCCTGTGCCAGTATTTCACCACCCTCAGTTTAAAGAATTTTTCCTTCACATCCAGCCTGAATATTCCCTTTTTCAGTTTAAAACCATCGCCCTTCATCTTATTGCAACAGGCCCTGCTGAAAAGTCTTTCCCCATCTTTCTCATAGGCCTCTTTTAAGAACTGAAAGGCTGTGATAAGGTCTTGCTGGAGTCTTTTCTCCAGGCTGAATACTCCCAGCTCCCTCTGCCTTTCCTCACAGAAGAGGTGCTCCGTCCCTCTTGATCATTTTTTGGGCCCTTTTCTTGTCTCTCTCCAACAGGGCCATATCATTTCCTGAAATGAGGACTCCAGAGCTGACCACATTACTCCAGCTGGGGTCTCACCAGAATAGAGCTTCTCACCAGAAGGAAAGGCTTTTCATTATTTCTGAGTATTTTAATAAACAAGAGGCTTTCATATGACTGCATCAAGTTTACATGCCTTGTATTATGTTCATGGTAAACTTTAAGTGTCTAGATAGTTTGTGATCAGATTCTATACAAACACCTGTAGTATGGGGAACAGACAAGAGGAATTAGAGGTGTGTGTGCTTCTACGGGGATATAATAGGCATCGCAGAAACATGGTGGGATGGCTCCTACGACTGGAGTGTTGGAATGGAAGGTTACAGGCTCTTTAGGAAAGACAGGCCTGGCAGGCGGGGAGGGGGAGTTGCCATTTATGTTAGGGATAGGCTGGAGAGTATGGAACTCTGTCTGGGGACAGGTGAGCAGTCCACAGAGAGTTTGTGGGTCAGGGTTAAAGGGAATATAGCTATGGGAGACATTACTGTGGGGATCTGTTACAGACCGACTGGTCAAGGAGAACCTGTGGATGAAGCACTCCATAGACAGGTAGGAAAAGCCTCACGCTCACAGGCCCTTGTTCTCATGGGGGACTTCAACCACCCTGACATCTGTTGGAAGGACGGTACGGCCCGGCACAAGCAATCCAGGAGGTTCCTCAATTGTGTGGAAAACAACTTCCTTCTGCAAGTAATAGAGGAGCAGACAAGGAGAGGTGCCGTGCTTGACCTGGTGCTCACCAACAGGGAAGGGCTCGTTGGAAATGTGACGCTCCAGGGCAGCCTTGGATGCAGCGATCATGAGATGCTCGAATTTGAGATCCTCAGGACAGTGAGAAGAGCGTGCAGCAAGCTCACTGCCCTGGACTTCAGGAGAGCAGACTTGGGCCTCTTCAGGAACCTGCTTAGTAAGGTTCCATGGGATATAGCCCTAGAGGGCAGGGGGGCCCAAGACTGTTGGTTGATATTCAAGGATCACCTGCTGCAAGCTCAGGAGTGTTGCATCCCAACCAGAAGGAAGTGCAGCAGGAGGGCCAGGAGACCTCCTTGGATGGATAAGGAGCTGCTGAGGAAAATTCAAATGAAAAAAGAGGCTTATAAAAGGTGGAAGTGAGGACAGGCAGCAAGGGAAGAGTACAGGGATGTTGTCCGGGAAGCTAGGGACCAGGTTAGGAAGGCTAAGGCCCAATTAAATTCCATTTAACAGTACTGGAGTGGATAACATGTGCTTGCTGGGTGGTGGCTAATGGGCAAGGGAGGAGGTACTGCGCGGCTGATTCCACAGCAGAACTGACTTCAAGAAGGTACTAAGTATTTTTGGATGTGAGAAACATTTCGAGACGCTTAAAGTTTAAATGTTTTCCAAGTCTAAGGAAAGAGAAAACTGTGCTTACATTCTGAAAGACATCCTGGGCAAAATTAATCAGAATATGTCCTTGCATATTATTGATTACAATGTGTTGAGGTGGGGGGATGTGGAGAGAGATGCCATACTTTCAAAATGTGTGTTGAAAACTTCTGTTGAAGTGAATGAGAGGTCAGGTTAGTCCTAAACTTAATGGTACTAGCAAATCTTTAGAAAAGACCTCAAAATTAATTTCCTGATAATAAAGCACACTGTTACTGTCTTCTGTTCCCTGAACACATGTACAAACACATGTGCAATTATAAGGTTTAAGTCTTATGCCTGTTTTCATGTTATTATTTTTGAGTATTTTCCCCTTAATGTTTTGCAGGCCAAATACAGCAGTAATATCTGTAAGTGTCATCGTCCCGTCCCGTCCCGTCCCCCCCCCCCCCCCAATAAAAAATACCTATGCCCTGTTTAGAGAGAACAACAATCAGCAAAACCTGAAAAAAGGAAAAGAAAATGTAAGAGCTTCATAAAACTTTAATTCTTAAAATGCTACTTCTGCAGCTGAGAGGAAGATGTAAGAGCCAGGTGAGTGCTGGTTCTCTGAGGAGCTGATAGAAAGATGAGCCTCTCCTGTTGGTGAGCAGGCTCTGCCCTCTGTGCTTCCCACCTTGATAGAATGTACCCATCCAGTTTTCCAGATGGATGAAGCATTCAGATGGTTTCTTCCTGGTTTTGGAGGTTGTTTGAAATATATTTACAAAATATCCACGTAGCTGGGCTGTTCATAGCATAGGGGCCTTAAACTTAAGTAATGAGAAAGTAGATTAAAAGGTCTCACTTATTCCATCCTACTTGTGGCTGCACCAGCAGCTGCTCAACAGAATAGTTTGGCTGCTGATACAAAAACAGACAAACAACAAACGGTCCACTGCCTTCTTTCTCTTGCCTTTTACTTCTACCCCTCTTACAGGAAACTGACTCACACTGCTGCCCTGTATTCCTAAAGAGTGTTCTGAAGGAAGCTGAGTGGTTTCTCATGAATGTAGGGGACAGGATGGATGATGGTGGACAACACATGGAATGGGACATTTTTCCTTTTCCAGACATCCTTTCCTACATAACTAAAAAATAGTAAACATTAGCACCTACTTGTGTTGTTTTGAGGATCTGACTTAACCCTCCCATATCCAGCATTGGGAAAATGTGGCAGGAAGCTGAGGCCTTTTCCTGGTGGAAAGCCTCTGTTGCAAAAGATAAGAGACTGTTTCAAAAATAAAACTGATTAGTTTCAGACAAGTGCTTCTTTAAAACCTTGAAGAAAATCATCATCCTGTTTAAATTCACTTCAGGTTCCTGCTACCTGCAAAGAAACATCAACTGGCTAGTTCTATCTGGGAAATGTAGAGGCTAAACATCAGCAAGAGGAACAGTGTCAGTTCCCAGGTACATGAAAATAAAACCTGTTGAAAAATAAAACGCCTCATTCAGAGATTTTTTTAGCTTCACACCTCTATGGGTTATATACTTTATTTTTTCTGCAAGTGTCTGGCCAAGACATTTTATCTCTGCTCTTGCGTAAAAACAGATGCCAGCAGTGATCCTAGAAACTGGAACTTTCCTATGCAATAAGACTTTAGACATTAGTAGGAGTTTGTAACTTCAAACTAATGTTGCTGCGCTTTAGAATTCAATATTAACAGATTTTTATATGGCATGGAACAAGTAAGGATTTCATGTTCTACATGTAGTTATTGTGGGTTCTTTCTTTAGATCATTGCAATAGCGGAAACAATTTTGTTGTCTTGGGGCGGGGGGATAACCTTTTTAATTCCTAGAACAGTTAGGGTTGGAAGGGATCTCATCTAGTTCCAACCCAGACAGGAAGTCTTTTAACCTCTTGCTACCTATACAATTTTAGATACCTGTCAAGGTAGGATTGCTCAGAATAGAGAATGGGGGTAACTGTGCATAGTAAGGTAACAGGGAAATGAAATGCAGCGAGCAGTCATTGTCAGTTTGTCATGGATTTGCTTAGGAATTATTTTAGCAGAAGGCATGCAATTGCCTGATGGCCAGGGCTGACAGTGTCTTTCTGGCAACAGTCACCATCAGCTTAAAAGTACAGCAGTGTAGAGTCTAGAGCCTGAGCTTTTGAAAACCATTTCTGAACACACAAATGATCATGTAACTACATTTTGGAGTATAAGAATGAGGAGTGTGGTAAGAGCATAATTATGGCTTAGTTTCTCTAATAAACTTATGCTTCCATTTGACATGTGTTTACTGTTACTGGGTATAAATACAGTGAGAACTGAAATGACAGTGAAATAACACTTCCTGTGAGAAGGTGTACCATAGCTTCCATATGGAACAAGCCATAGTTTGGTTCAAGCTGGGTAGAAAGCATTGTTATAGAATCAGGTATCTAAGGATTTATCTAGTTTCCATAAATCAGTAAGACTAACTGATCCAAGTGGAGTTTTGAGTCTCACTTTACCCATTTGCTGATGGCTTTAGGAACGCAAGGGACTTGTCTTTTTTTCTGTCTCAATGTGAAAAGAATTTCCGGCGCTACCTTCTTGTCCCAGATCTCACTCTGCTGCCAAATGGACAATTAGCAGCTTTGTCTGGACCCAGCGTTTGGACTGCAAAAGCAAAGTGTGGCTAAGATGTGCATTTGCTTTATTTAAAGAGGCAATGTGATGGTGCGTCTGTGCTGCACATCCCCCGTGACTGCCACCTGCCTTGGGAAGGTAGGCTCTCTACTCCAGCGTCCTTAGACCTAGTGCTCACCAGATCTTCTCGCCTAGGCTTAGGGATTTCCCCTGGTACTTCAGGGGGTGAAATGTGTGGTTGAAGAATTAAATAATAATAATAAAAAAAAATGACTGAGTCTTTAAATAATAAATTTTGGAGAAGGCAGAAGCCTCTTTAGGAGATGGCAGTGAAGGGATCACATAATGCTTTCACCTGAATCAGTTACTTAAGCAAGCAGTCATCTCTTACACAGTATGATTAAAACCACATTTTAAAATGGGGTGGTTTAGTGATATATTGACTTAGCAGGCAACAGTCTTTTTTCTAAAGTTGAAAGTGATAGCGCCAGTAGCTATAGTAGCTGAAACTGGAAAGTTTTGTATGCTTATGAAGATCAGAGTATTAAACTGAAATAAAAGTTCATTTACAGTAAGTATCTCGCTCCAAAGTTTAGCTCTGTTGCACAGCATGTTACACAAATTCTGAGTTCAAAAGCTGCTTTTTTTGTAAATAATCATCAGCCCCTGGTTTTAATATTCTAAAAAGCCAAGGAGAGCTTTAATTTCTCTGTGTTGCGCAGGTTTGCGTGTGCGCCTGCGTGCACCCCATTGCACAGAAGAATATTTTTTTAAAGTATTTAATTTTGTGGAGAGCATGTTTAGTCACCAGTAAATGAAAACAACAGTTAAAGCTCAAGCATTAAGGTTAATATGTATTATATAAATCAAGGGATTTTTGATGTAGGTGACACATCCCTTCATGTTATACCTGTGGGGTTTTTTTTTTGTCCAATTTTGTTTATCCAACAGAAGTCTTTTGTTTTGTGACAGGCTCTTCCTCTAATCTGTTACTGGTTTATGACTGAAAAACAAGCTTTAAAACTTCAGATAGTTGCTTGTGATGTCCTAAGTATGGTTTTCAGATTGAAATAATGTATATGTGCTATTGGGGGTATAGATGCAGAGGCAAAACCAAGGTGTGGTGTGTTTTCTGTCTCCCTCCCATAGCAAAACTAGATCACAGAAAAGCTTGAAGACTTTCAATATATCTTGGAGACTTAATCCTTTAAGCTCATCTGGGCATGAACTCTGTGATTGTTTGGAAAAGCTGTGGTATTGATGAGTTTTGTAACAGAAAAGACTGAAGCAAACGTGCATCATGAGGATCCTAGAAAACACAGAATAAAGGGTTAAAAAAATGGCCTGTATTGAGAACCAAGGACACTATCCCTCGCTGTAAAATGTGAGGAATGCGTTGTTTATATCAAGACGAAAAGGCTAAAAGGAAGGCATTCACAAGCTGCATCCTAGCGCAACAGTAATGAATCTGCAGCACACCCCACATGCTCTCCCTGTTCTGAAACCAGCTAATGGCTATGCAGCCTGACCTGGCACTTAGGGAAACTGAAGTTGAAGTGATTCTGAGATAACCAGCTACTCAGTATTAATCAGTGACTCCTAAAAGATACATATATAAAAAAAAAAAAAGTAGCTTGAAATTCAGTTTTTAGCATCAGTTGGGGAACCCAAAAATTTCAGGAGGACAAGACAGGTCAGTTTCCCTCTGTGGCAAAACCATGTGATGGACACAACACCTTGGTACTTCGCATTATGTGGAAGTGAGCGAGTGAAATCCGAGAGTGTGAAGGTGTAAAATCAACTTTCTTTCTTAGTTTTCTTTTAATATTATCCTTCCTGTAGTATCTTGCACTGCACTCTGTGGTGCTAATTTCCCTACAGAAGCTTTCTGAAAGATGGTGACTATATAAGTTGCTTCTATTTTACTATTGATGACAGTTGAAATTGTCAGGGAAATTGAAATTTGTTAAAAATGAGTTAAGAGACTTCCCCCATTCTTCTGAAGGGAAATATAGTACCAAGTGTCTTTACTTACAAAACCAACTTTCTGCCAGGGAGGTAGGTGTACAGCAGGATATCTAAGAACCCTGTGGGGTTTATTACACAGAAGAGGAAATTACATTTTGGGTTGTCATGCTAATAGTACTTCCTGCAGGGAAGTATGTGGCCTGTGGGAAAGGCTAAGATTTCCTCTGGGACTTGTTAAGATACTCCTACTGATAACGCATTGTAAGTATTTGTGACCCTCATCCTTCCTGTTGAATCTTCTCTGCCATCCTCATCCAAGGATGGGCTATTCTAATGCTCCTGGTGAATTTTCCTGAACTTTCAAAGTTTTCCTTAGCATCACTTATGATGATGAGCAGCTGAGGATAAGACTAACATTAAGAGCACCTAAGTTGTTGCCTGAGCATGTTGGTTCTGAAAGATCTCTGGAGAACAACTTGCAGTAAAGCATTTGAGGGCTCTTGCGTCTTCTCTAAGGGGTATACTTCTGCCCTCGTGGTTGTGGCATTACAGAAGTCTGCTGAAAGCAATGATGAATGCCAAGAGGCATAATAAAGATGTGCCAGATGTACTGGCACGTGAAGCTGCCACATTAAACTGTAAAGTAATTAAGGCAGGTACAGGAACTTCCAAAACCTTCAACCTCCAATCAAAAGATGTGCTCTAATTTGTGGGGGAGGAGGGGTGGTTCTTGATGGACCAGTGAGCAAACACTAACTGTGGGTCTACATTTCCAGGACACTATATGGCCAAATGTAAGGATGGAGAGAGAGCAATACCTCTTCCTAAGAAATAACCTTGTTTTTTTTTCTTGCTAAAAGCGTAAAACTTAACAATCTATTGTACTTCTTATAAACAAAAAATGTTTATATTACCGTGGCGGGATTATAAGTATGGAAAAATGCTTTAATGCTTTATGATTCTTGTTTGTCATTACCATGACTGAGAAAGGAGAAGAAAAAAAAATCCAGAATTCTCTAACAAGATAGTCTGATGTTCTGTACCACCCTGGAAAAGTTTTACTTTCAGCTTCCTCATATTCATAAAAGCTTTTTTATTAAAAAATCTGAGAGACCACAGAGCTGGATTATCAAACTGATTATGGATTATCAGACTTGCTGCCTCTGTTGAAAATAATTCATGCTCATGCAGCAGTTACTCAGTTCAGTACAGATGTTTGGTCTACAGGTAAAGCTGGACTTCTGCTAACTCACTGCAGGTCAGGTCAGTTTGTTGCTGCACAAGCCCGCATTCAGTCAGTTTATCTAGGGGGAAGGAATTAGTGCAGACAAGTTAATGGTGGTGGTGTTTTAGTATCTGAAATTCCTGTAAGTTGTATACTTTAATCCATGTGCATTAGAACCTAAAAAGCAGAGGTTTATGTTGTTCTGGCAGTGCTTACAGACCAGGTGTTTCCGAATAGAAATCTTACATCATAGCACCAGCATCATATTCCAGTTTCTCAGCTGAGTTTTACTGTAAGATTCTTGTGCATGCAGCATAGTTCTTACGACAGAATCTGACTCAAAGTTTGGCTTGTGGGTTTTTTTTCCTGCAAGTAGAAAAGGGTCAGACTGTACCATAGTTCTATTTAGGATTATAATGATTTTACACTGGAATTTGCCATTTTGGACTGGAGGGTTACAGTTCTGTATGGTTGACCCTAAAGCATTAATCTGGTTTTGTTACTGGCTGCTCTTAGTGCATGTTTTTGAGCTATTAAAAGGAAGTTGATTTTCGCATTTTTCTTACAGTGGAAAATTTGGATTAAAATAATTTCAGGAGTTTTAAATGGATCATAAATAACAGCTGTAACAGCTCTATCATGCCTCCTTTTATAAATGCTTTTTTCAAGTAATGAATGTTTAGAAAAACATGCTTCTGTGACAGGAGAATTGGAAGAAATCTAGCTTACAGAGCAACACTTAAATATTTTAACACATAAATTAATTTAGATCCTACAGTTGCTTCTGTAGTGATGAAAAAAGAGCAGAAACTGGACAACCCTGACTGTATTTGTGCAGCGTCAGAGCGCTGTGTGTGACAGTTAATGGCCACGTTCCTTCCGAGACAGGAATGGCTAGTACAGATCCAGCCACAATGAAAAAACACCATTGTGTAAGGAGGCAATTGAAGATTTCATGAAAGAATTCAAACTGACAATAATTCCCATTGAAATCTCATTTTAAATGCTAAATATTGAGGCCACAGAGACAATAGTGAGCCAGCTGTAGCATAACCTGTACTCAGTAATTTAATTGTTTCTTAGATTATAGTGACTTGTTCACAAGTTTCTGTGGAAACCTAGGGAATACAAAGTTCAGGCTTAGCTAGCTTGTAGGGACTTGAAGTTTAACAGAAGTGTAATGAAGCATCAGTTACTGCTTGCTCAGAGAATGGGTGCTGTCCTTGGAGAGAATCTGTAGTAAATAGCTTGGGTTCCTGTAGCAGGAATTGATGCTGCTATGACAGCGTATATGAGAATGCAGTGGCAGATTTCAGATTTGTGCAACAAGTGATCACATCGTTGTCCCCCTTCCCTTCAGATAACAAGAGAGAGAGTAGAATGAGCTGTGGCAGATGAGACACTTGCTGTGCAGACTTTCCCTAATCAAATAGTCTTGGTTCACATGACATACCCCAGTGAGTAAGTTAGTTTGTAGTCCTGGCAATAGGTTAAATTTATGCTTTTTGTCATAAGTATCTGTTATAATCAGAAAAGGATGTTAATAATTGTTCTGATACCTGGTTGTGGTAACTTTTGAATTACCTGTACTATAAGATTTTCACATCCTTTTTTAAGCATCTCGCAGGTAGAGATTGCTTAGCAATGGACACCTGAGAAAAAACTTACTCTCTGTGCTTGAAACAGTATGCAGTTCCCATTTGTGCTGTTTCCTTGGGGCTTAAAAATGGAAGTTAACCAAATGATGTATCACAGTCATGATTTTATCTGAGCTGCTTTCTCCTTCCTTATGAAGCTTTATCAGTGAAGGATTTAAAAGGTTTTCTTCTTGTGTGGAGTCAGAAAAGAATCAGCCTGTTAGTGTTTGTCTAAAGTTTGCTGCTATATTAATATAATAGTTTCTATCAGAAAAAGCATAACTGATAGGTCTTGTTCATTCTGTAAATAGCTCTGCTTTCTTCCTTTTCCTCCTTATCCTGCTAGATAATAAAACATGGGATGTGGGGGAGGGGGGAGAAGTTTGACCATGAGTCCCCCCCCTTTTCTCCTTCCCTGCATTATTCATACACTTGTGTGACCATAGTCACCCTTTCATTTTCTTAATGAAAATGGGCTTTTTGATTTTTTTTTTACATATGTATATAATAAATGTTATTTTATTTTCTCTTTAAATATTGAAAAGCTTCTTATTAACTTTAGAGTTCTGTGAGCCCAAATGAGTTGAGATTTTTTCAGCAATGCAGTAAATGTGTTGAAGAAGTAAAGGGAGTTCAGAGCTTCCACATGAAAACTGCTGCCTCCTAAAGATCCATTTAGTACAAATTCTACCAGAAAATAATGTGTGTTGAGAAAGAGAATGTATATGAAAAAGGATATTGTTCCCATTACTGGCAGTAGATGTTTTAGGAATGAATTTGCACAGTAGTGGTAGTTTGAGTTATAGCAGGAGGTGTTCTATTGCTTGAGAGTTGAATCTTTATACCTTCACCTGATCACTCCTCCATAAGGTTTTCCCTTCTTTTATTCTATGATACATCACTGCAGGTAGACCTCAGGAGTTCAAATCACTCCACTTCTTGTCACTGTTACTACTCTTCCGTACACTTGGATCATAGTCTGTAAAAGTTGGTTTCTTTATATGATAAAATAACCAGTAGATTTCTTTAGACATTTGGTTGCCAAGCATAAGTGAAGCCTCCAAGAATGCTGGAGTATATGAGTACTGCTGTTAGCTGCCAGTGAGCTGTAAAGTTTCAAAGAAAAACAGGCAAGGTTCCTTAAAATGGTGGTGTTCTGCATTTTTTTACATAGAAGTGTTTTGAAAATGTGATTTGGTCAAGCTTTGGTCAAGCACCAAAGCACAAAAAATACACCTGTTTTTAGGGGTTGAAGGATGTAACAAACATAGCAAATTCAGTGGCATTAATGAAAAAACTGCTACACAAGCACAGTCGTCTTCCTAAGAAATACCAAGTCCTTCCTGTTGCATTATCTTTCTCTTTTGAATTACATGCATTCTTCTCAGGGAAACATCTACAGCTGATCTAACAAGTGGTTTACAATTAAATGGATCTTTTGATTTCTACCATGCTGTCAGCTGATGATGGTTGGCATGAAACAGAAGAGGAATTCTTGTGGTATTGTGTACAGCTTGGGATTGTGCAGTGAGGAAGAAAAAATGCTCCTTATCATTCTGGCATTGTGCAGATCAGAGGAGCATAGTCTGCCTCTGTTAGCCTACATTCTTCTCTGCTTTTTACAAACAAAAAAGTCACTACATCTAAGGTAACTGCTGAATATTGTCTTTGTCCTTGTCAACGTTCACTTTCTTGCCACCAAGACGAACTGTCAGACAGAGGAAAGGCAGGTGGTAGTGGTCCTGGCTGGTCTAAGAAGGAATACCAGCAGCTTGCAGTGCTTGATGGTGTGGGAGTTAACTTCCTGAAACTGCCCTCATGAAGCAGCCTCACGCAAACTGAACAAACTGCTGTGTTTTCCTTGTCATCAGTGTTGTAGGAGGAATAGCAATCTCATCGGTAGTAATCTTAGAGGTTTGGAAAATGGTGCCTTTTGCCCTAAAAGAAGAAAAGATCATTTGAGTTCTAGATAGCCCATAATTTCTTCTGACAGTGAGACTGATGGCTCACTGCGGTCGTGTTGTTTTGTGCTCACTGGTGACTCACCCAAAGGATGGTAGGACTGGGGTGACCTCTGAAAAGCTTGGGAGACCCCACTGTTCTGGTGATGGGGCTTCAGGAAGGAATAAAGGAATTTCTTGCATATGGAAGAAATGATTCATGTAATGGAGTGTCAGCCTCTTAACATTCGGTGTGCCTGGTTTTCCTTATAAACAAAAATTGTGTGAAGGAGTTTCAGAATCAATATTATTTTTATTTAACAGGTACTTGGTAAGACAGGACAAAAAACAGGTCTACAGTATCTTTGTTATACTGCCTGCACTGACTTTTATAAACTGTGCTTCAACATGAGTGTATTAAAAGCTGTAAAATACAGGTGTACTAGGTCTTCTGTTTCCTGTTTATCAGGCAGTGTTTCAAAAAGTATATTGAGTAAAATATAGTCAATCTCTACAGTTCTGCTCTACATCGACTCTAGTCCCCATCTGTGGGCAGGGGCACAGGAAGAATATCTTCTGGTGTGATTTTACTATTAATAGTTCTAGATATATCTTTATTACATTGAAATCTTAGGGCTAATTAGTGAAGCTTGGCATTTACTTTGCAAGAAGTATTTAAAGTTTTAATTCAGTCATTACAGATGTTTTGCTGTAGCACCCAGTGGTCCTTGAAACCCACATTCGGGATGCATAAAAGTCAGGAGTTGTCAGACTGTGCCTCTGTGCTCTGGTAGGCTTGTGCAAAGAGCTTATTATATTCTAGCCAAAAAAAAGAGAAAGTTTGTCTTGAATTCATGCTCCTTTTTTTTTTCTTTTCTCCACTGATCTCAGAGGAAATCCAATACCATTTTTATACGAGAGAAACCCCTGTGAAAAGACAAAACAAGACTGAGTTAAGTGAGAATAAAATGACTTGTGGGATGCTTTGAGATGATCAAAGGGCTGGAGCAGCTCCTCTATGAAGACAGGCTGAGAGTTGGGTTTGTTCAGCCTGGAGAAGAGAAGGCTCACGGGAGACCTTATAGCAGCCTTCCAGTACCTAAAGGGACTACAAGAAATCTGGATAGGGACTTTTTACAAGTGGATGTAGTGACAGGACAAGGGGGAATGGCTTTATACTGACAGAGGGGAGATTTAGATTAGATACTAGGAAACACCTTTTTTGCTGTGAGGGTGATAAGGCACTGGCACAGGTTGCCCAGAGAAGCTGTGTCTGCCCCATCCCTGGCAGTGTTCAAGGCCAGGCTGGATGGGGCTTTGAGCAATCTGCTCTAGTGGAAGGTGTCCCTGCCTGTGGCAGGAGGTTACAACTGGATGACCCTTAAGGTCCCTTCCAACCCACATTATTCTGATTCTATAATGACCCCATCAGTGAAGACAGCATCCAGCCCAACGACTTCTTCCATAGTTAGGGATTTCTAATACTGTTACGGACCCCAGTGCACCTGCATTCTAGCTGTCAGTGCTGTTAGTAACTTGAACCGATTGTTGCGACTGCTACTAGTGTAACTGCAGGAGTAACACTTACTTCTATGCTTACTAGAGGCGTAAGCTTTGTAACTCCTGGGGTGGGTTTTGTAGCCAGCAAGGGGCTTTAAGTGGACACACTTTCACTGCTGTGCATGTGTGAGCTAATTAAATATATGCCTGTGTGAGCTCCTCTTGGGTCAAGGTAGACCAAAGTAAAATTTCAGGTCTAAGGGCAAAATTTTGTGTATGTTCTCAGCTTTGCAGCTTGCATCCCAAGTGCTGCTGGAGTAAACCCGAGAAGCGTGCCTTTTGTTTCTGTCTTGTTTGAAGACCTGCTTTGGATTGATTTATAGGATCTGAGCCAGCTGGGGGTCTTTCAATGCCTTTTTTATATTTTCAAGTTGTGGGGGTATTTTTAAACACATTTTTAAACTTTTTCATGAGACTCACAGATTTCATGGTATTTTTCAGAGAAATAGGGGTAGTTTACTGCTTAAGAGTCTACAGTTCCATACTATTTGGTGTTACACTGTCATAAAACACTGAACTCCCTGTCAGGCAGAGACATAACTGTTTAACAAAATGTGGGTTTTCTAGTAGTAATCATGCATTATGGTTATATTGTAGGTAGTATAATGGCTGTTTTTACATGAGTAAGTACTAAGCAGTAAATGTAAAATAAAAACCCCACATTTTCCAAATAAACATAACTTCTCTAAAGAAGTAAAGCAAAAAACTGAATATACCCCATGTTGTAGAGCACAAAATACCCCTGATTAAGCAGGTTATAGAGTGACTTGGTGCAAATGTTTGGTTTTGTTTGGGGTTGTGAGGCTGTATTTCAGTGTAGAGAAAAAGGATCCCTGCATTTCCTGGTTAGCCAGAGATATCCCAGAATAATCAGATACTAGAACCTATTGTTAACCTAGCAATACAGGACAGTATGAGAATTCCTTTTATGAAGTCAGTGTTTGAAATCTGTAAGTAAATCTCAGCAAGCTTTTCCAAAGCTTCAGAAAACTGTGATGTGTGCTGTGTCATTTGTTTAGTTATCACTGTGGTCTGACAAATTAGACTGTCACAGTCCTGTCCCATCAGTCTCCTGAGAAAGTCCTCTTCAATTTGAGGGAAGACACTAGCTGTTTACTTGGCACTAGAAATAAATGAATAAACAGCCTTCATATGGACAGAAGGATTACTGCAGGGTTATGCTAGGGGCTGCTCAGGATGAAGTACTGTACAGCAGTATAATGTTCTGCTTAATTCACTGCTTGCCATCATGCTGTGTATCACCCCATCCCACTCTCTTGTGCTGGCTTCAGTGCTGATGTGGCACAGTGGTGAGCCATCTCAGCCTGGTAACTTCCTGAAAGGAGAAAGAAACCACAGTAGCTGTTCCTCTAGCTCAGCAAGAGTAAAGCAACTTCTAGGTGGTGGGACTGGCTGGTGGTGAGGCAGGGAGGAAGGGGAGAGGCGCAGAAGGGGGATGCACCAGGTCGGCTTGGGCTGTGTGGAGCTCTCTCTTAGCCAACACAAAAAAAAATTGCCTTGATATTAGTTATAACAACCAACTTGTATGGAAAGTGGTTTTCAGGAAAAAATGAAAGGCCTTGTTGATGGTCCTTTGCCATTTCTTCTTACCGAGACTTTATGATTTTTGTTGTTCAGCTTATAGAAAAGCAGTTACATTTAATTCAGAAAGCAACTGACTTAGCTCTTCCTTGCAATAACAAGATTTGCATCAGAAAAGATTGGAACAAGAAAAATGCTCTTTTCTGTTGAATTTAGAGTGCTTTACTTACAAAGAAATGCCATTTTACCTGTATTACTGGTCAGTCTCCTTTTTGTTTCCTTTCCAGATCACCATGTATGAAAGGCCAGGTAACCTTCCTGTTGGTTTACTTCTTTAGAAACATACACAAGTGCAAAGATAGTGGGGCAGATGATGTATCCAGAACAACTTGTAACTCCAAAAATAGATGTTTCAGGTTAAGCGCCGTGCTGATACCTTGGGTTTTGATGGTATGGTTTTGCTTCCTTCCTACCAGTGTGTTTCTCTCCTTCATTTACCTTCTTTCTACAGTTCTTTGCTTTTCTTCCTGTTAACCTATCGATGTCAGTAGGAATTTCCATTAAGTTGCTGTGGTTCAAATACTGCAGCCTAAGCTTTATTCTCTTGGATATAGGGAAAACAAACACTGAGAGTCTGATTCACCTTATTATAGTAAGTTTATAAGGCTACTCTATAGACATTGCAGGTATTTTTGATCTGCAGCCTTTGGGATAAAAGGAAGTGAATCCCAGCAAGAGCTTGTAACATGATGACAGTGCATCCTGCTTGGAGCCTGCTATGTTTTGGTTGAGACACTCATGGGTACAGTTGTCAAACTCTGAAACACTAACGGTGTCTTCAGCCCTGCTACATTTCCGAACACCTAACTTCAGGCTCCAGTCAAAGGCACCTTTAATTCAAATATCTTGTCTTTAGAATACCGGTCCTACATTGTACATTTCATACAGTATTAATGTGTCTTGAAACTGAACATTGACAGTAAGCATTAATTCTGTTATGCTAAAACCAGGGACTTTTTCCCCCTACTAAATAAAGCCATTGGTTTGTTCTTTCCTTTGTTTTAAAGGCTCTGGCTTTTTTTATCTTGAATTCAATTTCTTGGTGCGGCATTTCAGAGAGAGGAGAAAGCTACCTACAAAAAGCTACCATGACACTGGTTTAATCTGTTCTGCTTTCCCTGGTTACTGGTGATTGAGCAGATAACCAAGAGACTGTTTTGGAAGAGGCCTTGGTAACACGTTTGAAAAAGACACCGTTGAGATGAGTCCTTGTACTTTAATGCCAAAAAGCGCTTGCAAGGGATCTTTATTCTGACTGTAAACTCTTGCACACTTTTCGTAACTGCCTGCTCATCTTGATTATGTCCACAACCACATATTCATGTGTATTTATGTGTCACACCCCATCCAGGGCTTCCTGCAGAGCGCAGTTTGGGAGGGCGGGGGAAAAGGAAGGAAATCAAGGTGTTTGGACTTAAATGCTGCTTTACCCAAGGGCAGAGATCTTTACCGGAGCTGTAACATGGGGAGGTGAGTGACTGTGTTGTGAACAGAGGTTCCTAATGGGATCGCTCTGGACCTCTCAGAGAGCAAATCCAGCCTGTAATCAGTTAATTGTTTGCCTTGCACATAGAAACTATCCTTAGTACTTTCATTGTTGCATACTTCCTTTTCTGTTTATATAGATTTCTGATTTTGGAGACTGAGCATGTTTTGATTTTTCCAGAAGAAGCAGCAGTGGTTATTTTTAGTACAAGCCTGCTTTCCAGGTTGCTATACCTAACCACGTTGCTGAACGGCTCCTCGCAAATGTGGCAGTGGGTTTTTGCCTCTGTGCTCTTAGGGTGTAACTCCTTTCAAATCTTTCCTAAAGGTATAGTCAAGCTGCTTCAGTTCTGTTTCTCATGGATAATGGTTCTGCTACAAATAAACATTTTAATTCAGATAGTGGTAGGTAGGAAAAGTATGGCTTCTCCGTGAATGGCAGCTTCATTTTTTGTAACCCAGGTTTCCTAACTGATGAACATAAAAATCTCACTGGAACAAAGTCGATGTGATTACAGGTTAAAGAGTGCACCTAGAATTTTACATTTAAAATATTTGTGAGTTTTTCTAAAACTGCACTGAAGGTGGGGGTGAATTAGTGCATGAAGCCAAGGATTTCACATGGAAATTATGTATGGTAATAAATATATACTAATCCAAGGATTATACTCACTCCACATGGGGTGGAAAGTTCTCTGGAATGATGAAGACTTCAGAAATGAACAAATACTTTTTGGTTGATATAAATATGTTTACTAGTTGCTCTCTCCAGTCCAGGATTATTTTGGCTAATGACTTCTTTTCCTTTTCTCTACCTGTCCTTCTGTTAAAAACTGGAATACAGTCTGTGTCTGGCTGTAAAGTACAACTTTAAAACATCAGAAAACTGATCAAGAAACACAATTCAGTGATTTAAAAAGAGACTGAATCTCAAACTGTTTACAGTGTAAATGACGCATAATTCAGATGTAGACTTTGGGCCAGGAAAATCTCTCTTGTCAATAACACTGCATATTTCATGTTGAAGTGTGTTGACAAGACACGTGCTTATGTATGAAAGTTGCATCCAATTTAAGATTAAGAAATGAAAACTGAGTCTTCGTAGTCTTTTCCTTTCTGCTCTTCCCCCTCCTCAGCCTGCAGTAAGCATTACTGTAAGTTCAATGCACTTGCACAGGTTTAGTTCTCACAAAAAGAGCAGCTGCTCACAGGCTGCTGTCTTCTTATGTATCTCTCCAGCATTGACCCTTTGGGTTTTCTCTCCTAGCACCTTTGCATGTGCTCTTTGCTCATTGCTCATGTGACTGTCTGTATTTATATTCTCTGCAAGGTAGAAAGTATTTTGTATGAGGGTCAACAGTCTTCATCCTTGGTCTCCAGAAATTGTTCATACTACATAATAGTTCCTATTAAGTAGGTGCTTTGCAAATACTTGGTTAGTGGAGTAGCAAAGGAATGGTAAGTGAAATCCACCCTGCCTCTACAATGGCAGATGAGTCAGAGAAAGAGGTGCTGTAAGGGCATTATGGCCTGTTTTGAACACTTGACCATGACAAGATCAGCCTGGACTGCTTGTGGTTGAGTAAATATCCAGCATATACCTAAGTGCAGCTGTGCCTTATGCCTCTGCTCATGGTTGAATTCTGCTCTGTGTGAGTATTGCTGCTCTGGTGCTTCATTAATAGTTGCAAAAACTACTTCAATGACTGCCTTGAATGTTAAGGCAGCCTACAGCTAGGTCCTTCGATCAATGTAATTTCTGTTTAGGGAGGACCGAAGTTTGCTGAAGACGGATGGAGGAAGGGAAGTGAAGCAAGTGAGAGATTACCTTAGGTGTGTCCTCTGTATTCCTTGTAAGTCAGGAGTTATTAAAGTCTGGTTAGAGTGGACTAAGAAGAGAGGAAGTTAAGAGGCTAATGACAGCTTGGTATGAACAAGTGCTTCTTGGTCAAGGTATAACTGTGAGCTGGTAACAGCCTTGAGCAGGTTGGATCTTGGATTTTATATGCTTGTGAATGGGAACTGATAGCAGCTGAAATAGCAACCTGTCAGAAAGGTAAGCAGATGCTAGTGAGGTGTCTCCCAGTTGTTTTGAGAATGGGATGTTTCTTTTTTATTAAAAACATACTAACAAACTGCTTTGAAAAGTGTCTTCACGTCAGGTTGTGAATGCAAGATTTGCTTTTGGATTTACTGCTTGCCAGGAGACATCAGAGTAGGCAGAGTACTTAAGCCTAATGTTAAAAAGCACTGTTGCCAAATTCAGCCTGCTACTCAGACACATTAGTAGCATAAGGAAAGAAGGCAATCTGTAACTCCTAGTAAGGTAAAAAGTAAGTTACATAAATTTCTTTGTTGAAACAATTTACTTAATGTTTTTGGATATTCTTTTCCTCTTTATTGCACTAAATGCTTTTAATATGCTTTTAAAGTGTTAACAACAAAGTGGGTGTTCTAAGGATAAATTAGACATATAGTTTTCCCTAGGTTCTTTAAAACAACTAATACAGTAATTTGTGAAATCAAACGTTTTTCCTTTAAGCACTCTCCTTTCAAGGAATCTACCACAAAATTAAAATGACTAATTATATAAATATGGGATAGCTGCTCTTAAAGAGTCAAGTAAGCATTACAGTAACTTTACTGCAGATGTATTTCTTCACTCTGCGTGGAGCATCAAGGCCTTCTCCTGGTCTGGACTTTTCATCTCCTCCAGAGCACTCATTAAACTAGAGTTCAAATGTCTGGTGTGCTGAGATGGCCTCAGGAGCTGAAAGTGAGATTATTGCAGTGATGTTCATTTTAGCAAAGTGTTCTTTTCTTGAAAACAACAACAAAAAGACTCTTGCAGCTGGTGACAGTTTGTGGGTTAGGGCTTCTGAAAGTTGGACAATAGTGGTTTAAATAGAGCTGTAACACTCTTCCCAGCATTTGCGCTTTCAGGAGATTCTTTAAATGTCAAAATTCATGGATTGAACAAAAGTCAGTGGGAACTGTTTCTGTTGGGCATTCCTGAAAAACAGGCCAGAAGTGCACTAAAGTGGGCTCCAAAAATCCATGGAAGGTTGGGTGCTGAAGACATAAGTGCACCAGCCATGTTTCTAATGGGGTAACTGGTTTGTGACAAGCACAGCTGATAGTCAGGAGCCGCTATATGTTCTCAATTTGCTTGTGATACCATATGGCTTCCAAAACAGCTTATGCCAATGTCTCCAGCTCATGTGAGATGAAGTAAGCTACAGTGTCAAAACTGAAATTTTTTGCTGGCATAAATTAGACCTACATTGTAGTTTACTAGTGACACTTTTCAAGCACAGAGCTAGCTTTAACTTCATTATGACCCGGACAAAACTAATAATTTCCAGATCAAAAACCAAAGTGAAATAATATGAGAATACAGAATTCTGTATACGTAACTTTCATGTGTACTAAAACCTCAAAAGAAGTCACTCAGATGTCTTTTTTGGGTGGTAATTCCACCTTACTGTTGAGGGAACTTGGCTGCTTTCCTTGTGGGATTAATCTGAACTAGTCATATTCAGTTCTCCTTGACACGTTTTATTTCATAAATGAGTCACTGAGAAACAAAACCTCTACTTCTACAGTGAAGGGTAAGTTATCTTAGTTCTTTGTGAATACCTGTGCATTGGTCCCTCTAGAGCTTATGCCGTGACAGTCTATTTGCACTGTAGGTGATAATCAGGGGCCCTTGTGTTGGAGACAGTGGAGGACCCTTCCTCTTAGGCAAGTGCACAAACGTGGAACAAAATACTAACTCTTGCTTCTAGGTCTTTCAGTCCTGGGTCTGGTAGGCACATTCACTACTGCGGATAGAGTGATTGCAGTACACCACCATCTGTTTATCTATCATTCAGTATTTTAACAGAGATTAATACGAGGCTATTTTTAGCACTGGCAGATAGATGATGTGTTATTTTAGAACATGTATTTATTTAGTGTTTTCTTTGATGGTATCTGTGTTACTGCTTGAGGTCACTTGAACCAGCCAGGGCTGCATGAGTCATCTTTACCCAGGGAGTTTGCATATTGTGATCTAAAACATTTCTTTTTAACTCTCTTCCCTCCACCCCCCCCACCCACCCCCCGGAGTATGACCCTAGAAAAACAACATAATCCTCATGTTGTGCCAAGTGCAGCTCTCCTGAAAACTGGCTTCAGTTGATCTGTCTTGCCTTCTGCACTTACCTACTACTAAACAGTAGAAGTGAGAGGGAGACAATACAGAAAGCCTGAAGGTAAGACAGCGTTACTACACTGCTGTCAGCCTCCCTGTGTTTGAAGCCTGGAAAGAAGTCTTCAGTCTAAGGAAGAAAACCAGAGATGAGCATTGGAAAGATAATCTTCCTGATAATCTGGAGGAGAGATTTTAGTTTCACTGCTGTTTGAATTCAGATTTTGGAATTTGTGATATAAAGTTTGCTGTCTGATAAAGATCTTATTGATGATCTGAAGGTCATACATAGCTGTAACTGTAAGCCTAGGCAGAGATAGTGTGCACTTCAGAATTTATTAATTGCTTTAGACTTTGAAGTTCTACAAACCTATTCTTATGTTTTTCTTTATACACTTAGAGTCACTGGAGTAAATATATTAGTTTTCTTCTTTCTAGGTGTCCAAGATAGGATACCTCTGTTTTGCATAAGATAACCCACAGCAAGTTTTGCATTGTTTTGTATTATATTTTCTTTTTTAGACTGTAAATTTGCCTGGGGAAAACGTGTAAATATTGAAAACTTGTCACATAGACTTGAATTGGAGCATGGTAACATTTTAAGACTTATAAAGAAATCTGATTGCCTTTTTTTTTTTCTTTTTCAATGATGTATAGTTTTTCAGTCCTTTGGGGCTTAGGCATGGGGGTTCTTGGTCAAGCATTCAGTATTATTTAGTTATCTTTACTATGTGTACACTGTGTGCAGTTCTGGTGTCCTTTGTGTACATACAGTTCTGGTGTCCTCAACATAAGGAGGACATGGAACTGTTGGATCAAGTCCAGAGGAGGGCCATGAGGATGATGAGGGTACTGGAGCACCTCCTGTATGAAGACAGGCTGAGGAAGTTGGGGCTGTTCAGCCTGGAGAAGAGAAGGCTGCGTGGAGACCTCATAGCAGCCTTCCAGTATCTGAAGGGGGCTATAGGGATGCTGGGGATGGGATCTTCGTTAGGGACTGTAGTGATAGGACAAGGGGTAACAGGTTCAAATTTAAACAGGGGAAGTTTAGATTGGATATAAGGAGGAAGTCCTTTACTGTAAGGGTGGTGAGGCACTGGAATGGGTTGCCCAGGGAGGTTGTGAATGCTCCATCCCTCTTGGTGTTCAAGGCCAGGTTGAACAGAGCCTTGAGTGACATGGTTTAGTGTGATGCGTCCCTGCCCATGGCAGGGGGGTTGGAATTTGATGATCTTTAAGGTCCTTTCCAACCCTGACTATTCTACGATTCTATGTCTAGCAGTTGTATGTATTCTTGCTGGGAATAGCTAAAAGTCTGTTTGCTTGGGCATTAGAGAAATCTTATGCATTGGCATTCCAAAAGGTAGCATGACCCAAAAACACATCAAAAAAAGCTCTCCTTAAGTGAAACCCATAGAGCTGAGGGAGAAGGCTTTACTGAATTTTAAAACAGAAATTTAAATTGATTTGAACTGGTAAGAAGTTGCTTTTTGTTAATATATAGCCAATTTTAATTATGGCTTGCCGTATTTAATGGCATTGCATTTAATGACATGAGTACCATCTTTCGAAGCAGGAAGGTCCACTGTGTGCCAGTCTCCTGAAGATCCTTGACAGTGAGCTGGCAGGCAAGAGTTTGTTTTTTTAAGAGAGATCCTTTTTTAAATCCCCTTTGTCAAGCTCCATCTGATAAATTGCAAAGCAGTGCACTAAACTGGAATTCTTTTTCCTAAGTTATATAAAACAACCTTAAATACCCTGGATACACAAAGTGGAAAATAAATTAATCAAACCAACTTTTATACTTGACATCATAATTTATTTATTCTTTTAAAAAGCAAAGGGAGTATCTGAAGACTATAACCAGTTCAACTCACAAACACGCCTTAAGATTTCAAAACTAGATCTCTTCTTCCATAATATTTTTTAATTAGGGGACCAGAAAAGGAAAACAAGTCATTTTGCTTTTTTGACTCCCACTTGGTTTCTCAACTCTGAATGACCTATCTGTTCAAATCTGTTGGCAGAAATGAAGAAAATACTCTACCTGCACCTGAAAAACAAATTAGTTACCTAAAGCTGGTTTTGTAGTTCAGTAGTCTCTGATTATTTAATTTTAAGTACTTCAATGTTGGCAGCAAAAACAAATGTCAAAATCGATGTGTGTGCAGGAAGTTCAGTCATTAGTGCCGCTTACTGTTATTTCTTATGGTACATTTTACAAGGTATTGAATTTAAAACTTCATTTAAATTTGGATGAATCTTTATTCACCTTGTAATAATCACATCTAAGACTGCTGGCAGCGCTTCCAGCTTGAGAGGTTTTAGCCCATAGTCTGAACCTTTTAAGCTAAGGAACTGCAGAAAGAAGCCTTTCTATGCTGACTCTGCTCTCATGTGACCTCGCAGTGAACAGGATTGGCAAATGATCCAAATGAGCAAAAATCCTTTTTGGCAGGCTTGGTTTGGGTTTTAGCTTTGGTTCATCAACCAACCAACCACACACTCATGTAGGTCACAAGAGGAAAAAGGATTGTGCAAAAGCAATGAAAAAAGGGAATGTCAGAAGTGCTGTTTCTGCGGTGATGCTGGCAACACTGACTTGTTTGAAGTATGGGCCTTTATATGTTTTTTTCAGAAACACCTGTGGCTCACTGAACCTGTTTTCCTCTTGAGTCCTTTCTTTTAGCTAGGCAGAGGTGTCTCCTAGGTTTCTTGAAAAATACCCCAGTAAGAACTGTGCATTTTCAGTCAAAAGTTGTATAAAATCATAAAGGCATCCATAAATAATTGGGAGAAAAAAATCAAATGCAATGAAAAAAAAAGCTGAGCTTACAAGCTTGAAATAGATGTTTTTAATCCATCCTAGCTTTTGTATCTTTCCTGATGGCAGTGAAACAACAGGCACATTCCTTAACTTGCTGCATGTGCACTTCCTTCTGACTCCTCTTGGCTTGGAGGGCCACCAACTTACCCTTCAGCCACCCCATCCTTCTGCCAGTGTAGAAATTAATAGTAGAAATTAATGGCTGTCTTGTATGCAGGAAGTCCAGTCATTAGTGCAGGTTACTGTTATTTTTCATTTTATGATTCATTTTAAAAGGTATGACAGCTTTTGGTCTCAGTCTCCTGAAGAAAAATGGCAATAGCTTTTACTGTTTCTCTTTCAAAACAAAAAAAGTCTTCAGTTCTTTAGGTTTATATTCAAGTTAAAACTAAGGGCAGTGTTTCCTTTCTAACACTGTGTTTCAGAAAATGTTTCTTAGACTGAAAATGGAAAAACGAGTATGTCTGCACAGAGGAATGTGGAGGGCATAAGGGTGCACATTCCAGATCGCCTGAGCTGGTGCGGTGATGCAAAGCAGCTGTGAGTCGAGTTAACTGGCCCTTGTACTGCGCAGGCAGTCTGATCATGCCTCCAGTCCCAAAAATGTTGCTTGGTTCAACACTACATGGCTTCAACTCTTCAAAAATGCAATGTTGTGCTCGCTGTGGGTGCATGTTTTTAATTCTTTTAATTTGCGTTGGAGAATTTCCTATATTAAGGTTAGCACAAATGGTTGAAAATGCATGTTGGTAGCTCAGGGCTAAATTAAAATTGATTTATATGTGTATATAAAATATCCATATTAAAATCTTGCTAAAGTGATCTGTTAAATGTCTTTAATTTGGATTTTCAAGTATGGAAATAATAAAAAAAGCTAGATTTTCTTTCGCCTACTATTCATCAGCAGTATATAACCCGAGTCAAACGTCAGTAATGAGAGTTTCTGTGAGCTGGTTCTGCTCTCTGAGTCTTGGAAATGTGATTCTGGAGTCCAGGACAGGAAATGAGTGGCAGCTGATCAAATACTGGCGTAACCACCTAATCACAGGAAATGCTTTTTGACTGGATTTGGGACAATGTTACCATGGATAGCATAGTAGGAACTGCTATAAGAAGTTTTCTTACCTCTACAGATTGTTTCTGACTTTATAGTAGAAGTGATATTTTGTTGTCACCCTACTTACTGGTATCAAGCTGGAATGACAAAGCTTTGTAATTTCTGTTTGATATCTTTTCAGAAGCACCATGACACCAACACATGTTCAGATTAAAAGCACTGAAACCACTAGACTTGCTTTTTATTTATGGGCTATGGCAAATATAAATAGAAAGCTGTTTTATGCCTAATGAACACATCCTATTGTCCCCCTAAGCTCATGGAATCCTCCAGTAACAAAAGCCTGGCCTGTAAACCAGGGGAAGGGGTCATGCAATTGTATTACATTGCTTTTAACAAATTATATTTTATTTTGCATCAAAGGATAAGAAAGATGTTTGCCTTGAGTTGTATAATCATTTCAACTCCCAGTTTAATCGGACTAGGAGGATGATGGGACTTCAGTGTTGATGGCCCCTGGCAGCTCCACTGCACCCTCCCCTCAGATCCCTCTTGTTCTGCAAGGCCAGGAAGGCTTTCTAGAGTTATGAAGTACTAGGCAGTAATTTAAATACTCAGCCTGCAGCAAAATGAACATTGCAGTTGTTATATCTGGGCAGTAGATATCCAGTAAAGTAATGATAATGAATCAGTGAAATTTTATATATAGCATTACTGCAAAATAAATTGGGATTCTGTGTGGAATTCCAGAGCAGAAACAAAACCCAGCTTGTTGTAAACTCACCAGGATGCTGTTCTTTCCTAAACACTGAAGAACAGTTGCTTCAGGAGCCAGTAGCCAGAAGCTGTATATATAACGAATGAATGTGTATTTTAACGTCTGTGAGAAAGGGAAAGTAACGCATGTTTGGAAGCTATATATGGGAGAACAAGTAAGAATTCTTGCCTTGATCACCACAGAAGAGGTGGACAGGAAGGTGCTAAAACAACACTTAAACAATCCCAAATGTCTGTTCTGAGGTTGCTACCCAGCTCGAGCTCATTCCAGTTTCTTTGGGACTTAAGGCCTTTCCTGTCTCCTCCCAGAAACTGTCACATTGTCCTGACTAGCAACAACTGATTTTGCTCTGACAGCATTTCCATAAACAGAGCCCAGACAGTGGGTGCATGCAGCAAAAAATGTCTAGATGGCATCCTGATAAAATCTGGAAGACTGGTTACCCTCCTAGGTGACTACAGACCTGGTAGCCCGACTTCGGACATTACACTACTTCAAAGTACAAAATTACACGGTAAATGCAAGAGGAAAACAGTGTAACCAGGATGCATCAGAAAAATAAATTAAGGAACTTCCAGGGATAAGGTGGCAGTAGCTTCACTGGGCAAGTTGTTCCACCCCATATGAATTCCCATCCCCATAAGATGCTCAGCTGGTGCACAGCAACAGCCATCCATAGCTCCCCACGTAGCAAAAGCCATAAGCTTTCAGGGGAAACCTTACCACCATGCTGCAGTATTTAAAGGGTGGCTACAAAGAAGGAGACTCCATTTTTATAAGGGGTCACATGGAGAAGATGAGTGGTAATGGGCACAGGTTAATCCTGGGGAGGTTCCGACTGGGTACAAGCGGAAAATTGTTCACAATGAGCAGTCAGCATTGGAATAATCTTCCCAGGGAAGTGGTGGATTCCCCAGTGTTAGGCACTTAAGATTTGTCTGGACAGAGTGCTTTGGTCATGCTTTGCCTAGGAAGATTGGACCAGATGATACTTGAGGTCCCTTCCAACCTGGTATTGTATGATTTTTCTAAACCAAAGAAATATAATACTCTGAACTGCTAGTGCACAGTTTTGTGTGGCACTGCATGGAACTTTTTACTTCTCCTGGAGGATATAGGCTGAGAGCTAAAAAATGTTTTAGCACAAACATGTGCTGGCAGAGCAAGTTCTGTGTGTGGTACTCTGTTTACTCTGAAGCGTCCATGTTACCAGGGACAACTGCTGTGCCACTTCACAGAACAGTTAAATACTTGTAGTGTGACCTTCATGTACTTGCTTCTGGTGCCACTCATCTTCAGTTAATTAACTTCATAAATTGGATTTATATAATGCAAATGGTATTGCTTCTGTTTTCAGAAAATTTGCCTCATGGCTTCAGCCTTCGCCTAATCTATTGTCAGAAACAGCCAAAAGGAATCATGTTTTAATGTCATCTTTTCACAAGTCAACAATTCCCTAAATAATAACATATTTGTGAGAGTGGAATGTGACAGCACATTAAAGTGTGTTGCCAAAAAACCTACTCACAAGTTGGTGGTCTTTCCTTAATAATAATGATAATGTAAAATACATTATCTTCACTATGCCAGTGTAAAAATAACAAAAATACTTGGGTTTTCTACACTTGTTGTTGGCTCTGAACAATAATGAAGCCCACCTGATGCCTTAAATTGTTACTTGGTGATATTTATTCTATGGCCATCTCAGTTTGTCGTTTGTCGTTCTTGGGCAGGATGCTCTTAAAGCCTTCCTCTTTACTGAGCAGCTGAGTTGTATGTGTTACATGTGAAATCGTTCCTTAGGTTTCTTTTCCCATTACACTTTGTCTTTTTTTATTGAAGAAGAGTTTTTTTCTATTGAATTTCATTTTGCAGTTACAGCATTCAGTTAAGGCTACAACATCTCTGTATCTGTTCAACTGCTTCCTGGAATTTTGTGTTTAACTGTGTGGACTCATTTTTCCTGTTCAGAAGAATTATACTTGAAATATATGATCTTAAAAGCTCTTATGAGGTATAAGCATTATTTAATAGACTACTTTAAGTCTGCTTTCTGTTTGTTTGGTTGGTCGGTTTGGTGGTTTTCTGATTCTGAGTACCATGATTCATGGAATGTAAGTGTAATTTTATTTCTTTTTGTTCCTGCTTGTTGAACTCTTGTTCCAGAATCCACAATAGATCATTTAGAAAATTAGTAAAACATTTATTTCTGAGTTGTATATTACTTTGTATATAGAACTGAACTTCTGTTCGTTTAACCTTTCCCACTGACTTAAATAAATACTTGGTGTCTCCTAGCATCCTCTTTAGGTATTCTTTATGAAGCTTTTGGGACAAAGCCAAGTGAACTTAATTTATGGACAGATAAATGTTTTGTTCTTTAATTAGACAAATATAGACCAGATTGCTGTCAGAGCTTGTGACAATTATGGGTATCTTAAATCCATATTTCAGATAAAAATTAAAGGTACCTAGTGCTGTCAAAGATTGTGTCAAAGAGCATCAATTTCCCAGCACACAAATTGAAGTTTAAAAAAGATGACTTGAGATATTTCTGCTCAAAAAATAAAATGTACTTTTGTCAACTTAGTTTATCAGTCACTGGCTAATAGCTCACAAATTGTTGTCTGAGCTGTATGCCTTGTCTTGTTTTCTTCTCAACCATTGCATTAGCAATCAAGGATGAGCTCATCTGTATTATGTGCATCACAGCTCACCCCGATCTGAAGGACTTTCTCTACTCTCCAGTTTCATTTTGGACTGAGGCTATACTTCTTTTTTTTGTATGCCATTTGCTACTCAGACTATTTTGCATGTCAAAAATCTCCACTGCAAATAAGTCACATTTATTCTATTATCCATTTCATTAATGTGCACTAGTATCTTTTTACATAGTACTGCGTTTGTCCTATCTTCTTAGGAGAATGAGGGATTATCATGACAGGCATTATATCTGAGCTGCTTAGTTTATATTTAGTCTTTTGATTATTTGGCACATTATGATGTGTTAATTTTTGCACTCATTGAAAGGTGTAAGCAGATTCACGGGAAGTTTAACCAAATCTGTAGAAACGTGGTTTTACGCTTGTCTGACAGTATACAGCAGATGTTATGGATTTTCTAGCTAGCCTGTGCAAATGTCCATGAGACTTGCAAGACTTTACAAACGTTTTGACGCAAGTTTTTAAGGGAATGTGCTACTGGTGCTTTTGTTGTAGGTTCTTTAAACACTGTCATTCCAAACTCTCTAAAGAGGAGTGATAACCAAGCTATAAAGTGCTTCATTTGGATTTTGAGCCCTGATATTCCAAATTTAAACACCAAGAAATCAATGCTTTTCAAAACCATTTTTTCGACTGGTTTAAGACTCTGTTTGGTATGTCACAATATCCTGTTTTCCACATGGGTACATGTACTACAGACCTTCCTTCCCCAAAGATAATCATTGTACTGTTGAAAGCAGCAACTAAAAAGTCTCATGAAAACATCTAGGCGTGTGTTTGTTTGGCTTGGGTTTTTTTTAACTCAAAGGCAGACCAGAACACTTGAGAAAGGCTTGCTACTTTTTTGATAAGAATAAGCTGGAAATTGTGTTTGTTTCTCAGAATTTCTAAATCCACAAAGTGTATTTAATATTTCTTCGGAGTATTTCAGATACTCTGTGTTTAGTACTTTGGGAAAAGTATGTATTTCCACATTAAGACTAATTGAAAAGCATTTGGTTCGATTTGGCCTAGTTTTCTAGCATTAGGTTATCGAATTTCCTTGAAAGCCAACAATCTAATGACAGTTATCATCTGAACTGTAAAAACATGAAGTTACTCTAGCTACTGGTAGATGTTCTTAGACATGTAAAACTTTAACGCTTCTTACTCTGGCAGCTGGGTGGGCTTTTAGGTTGGTTTTGGGTTTTTCCCTCCATATACGTTAAATTAATCTGATCCTAAACACTCAGAAAATAAATACTTTACCCTGTGTTTTTCTTAGTCATATAATTGCTTTAATTTCAGGACTTGTTTATGAAGAGGTAATCATAAATTATTTATATGGAAGTCACCTGTGCCATTTAAACTCCTGCCACATTTTGTAGTTATTAGAAATGCCATGATAGATACTCTTTAACTTGCACTTTTAGGGAAAAAAGAACAAAAACGAGGTGAATTTTTGTGTGTTTGAAATGATGAAAACCTCATTTAAAACAAATTAAGGAGTATTTTGCTGAACTGATTTATTTCTCTACAGCAGAACTTAGCTTAACCTTTTATTTCTCTTGCAAGAATGGCTTCGAGTGTAATTTAAACTGTCAAATGACATTTATCAAACGATGGTTTTGCCCTGTAACAGGCAAATGTCTTCCACAAAATTGATTAGCTGCTGACCTCATCCACCCTTTTCAGACCCTTCAAGGTAGATTTCAAAGAGTTGTAAAATAATCACTTCACTTTCAGTTTATACTTCAACACAAGGCGTTTACTGTCCTGGTAGCGATACTGCAGTGTGTTCCACATCTGGGAAGGAGAGGAGGTAAATGCCTGCCTATAGCTCTGCCTGTCACCACCCAGCCTGTTGTGTTTTAACCTAAACCCCTACTCCTTGAAAAATAGGAACAGCTTTGGAAATGGCTTTTTACGGGATAATAGAATGAATAAGGTTAAGAAACTCTATCTTCTAGATGATTGGGCTTTAGTAGTCAGGAAAATGCTGTTCAGTAAGGCCTGCAGGGTGTTCAGTTATCAAGAAGGTGCCAGAAGAATGAAGAGTAATAGTCTCCTAAATGTGAAATTTTATACCCCAAACAGTTTTCCTCTGTTGCGTGCTTGTTCTGCAGCCTTGTTTTGTGAGAGCAGTCCATTAGAAGCCAATAGGCTTGCTTTTGTTAGCCTTAACCTACCAGTGAATGAATTAACTGTGCCTTTGAAGAAGTCTTTGGCCCTGTCAAAATGGTGACTCCATGTCTGAACAAAAAGTACTGTCTGATATTGTTTTCTGTTCAGAGCTCTGTGCAAGTTCCTTTGCTAAAGAAGAAACTGAGATGCAGAAAGTAAACCATGAACATAAAAACCTCAGAACTGCTGGTGGTGTTAAAAGTTCAGTTCTGGTTTTAGACCTCAATAATTTCTTTATTCCAGAGTCTCTTCCAGTCCCACTTCTTCCAAAATCTGTGTTTAAAAATACACAAATTTGTGAAAAATGCCCTTGACTTTCTCTCAGAGTAACAAACCAGTTGTAGCTTGTTTGTCTCAGTGGATCAGACTTGTGTGAATAGGCTTTCAGTTCAGAAAGGGAGTTGGGAGATAAATAAGAGCTGAAAAGAAAGTAGCACTTCCACAACTTCAGCCACATCCAGCATCAGGAGAAGCAGGAATTTTCCTGTGTGTGAAATTGCCAAGAGCCATAACTGCAGCTGAGATCTTTAATCAAGCTGTTCAGTGTGAAAACACCTCATCCCTCCATAGGTTCAGCCAGCGAATCTGTCTGCCTGGTATGTTAAATTAAGAGGAAACAGTATCCATGCTGCATATTAAAACTGAGATATTAAATACAAGAAACTTAAGTACAGAATGAAGTCTTTAAATAGGAAGAGAGTTTTGAAAGGAACCACTAGGCGTTGCTAGGTAGTTTGCATGTCATTTGTGATGTGCTTGGGGTGAAATTTTTTGGACATTCATGTACATGGTTTCTCTGATTTTTGTAATTTTTTTTGTTTTGGTTTGGTCATTTTTTTTATGAGTCATACCAGCTGAAATGTGTTACACAGGTTTCTTGCTGCAGCATCCTAGTGATAGGCATCAGCTTCTATCTGTTGGAGAGCAGGGCCATTGTTCTGGCTCCTCTAGCTAAACATGCAATATATGCTGTGAATTGCCTTTATTATATGCTGCTTAAATATCTCATTGTCTGCTTTGCATACAAGCAATTTATTGCTGCTTATGTTCTGACAGAATGAAAACTAATGTTTAATTATGCATTGCCCTAGTAATGTGGTGTTTAGGGTGAATGTATCTGAATTAAATAAGGGCCATTAATAATGCCTAACCATTTATGATATATTCATTGCCTGATTTCAAATCATATAAATTAGAGAAGCTTATTTGAAATGTCACCAATGTAAGATGGCTTTGTGGGAACACCTCTCTGTGTGCTAATTTCAGAATCATTACCAGCTGAGCCTTACTATTTATTCAATGTCCAGTAGGCTTTTATTATTCCCTTATTTGCAGCTTAATTACAACCTCTGTTTTCCTGACAGTGTGAATTCAATCCTAAACCTGCAGGAGCAAAATGAGTTGCAATCAGTTGGTTTTTGCCTGAAAGCCTCCTTTTGCTTCAGCCCCCTCCCACCTGCCACGATCCAGCCACAGCTCTCAGCAGAGCCCTACAGCCCCAGTGTTTATACCGTGTGTTTCAAGCGGCGATGCTAGTCTGAGGCTTTTAAAATTGCTCTTATAGCTCATAAGGTGTAAGCATCTCAAACACCTGGTTTTATACCAGTATCACAGGGATATTTGAATAAATTGCTTAAAGGGATGATTCTGGGTCACTTTAGTATCTTGTGTGCATTAATTTACAAACTGTATTAATAGACATGAGGTATTTATACATAATATGCATGGTTACTGTGCAACTGAAATCTTAGTTGTTCATCTTTAAAATAATCCATTCTCTAAGGATTCTCTGGGATTTAAATTCCTCAAAAATATAGTAAGCCTTGTCTGTTTCAGGTAACAGGACAAACTGCAGCAAAGTTTTGCATTGACAGCAACAGATAAGGGCAGTTAAAGGATGTAGGTTGCAGGACTAAAAGGACTTTATTTCTCTGTATGATGCACATGCATTTGTTATAGAAATGCTATAAATGTGGGCTTTCTTAGAAGTAATTGTAATTAAACGAATATCTGATTGCGAGCCTTCAGCAACAAGTCAGGCCTCTGTCCAGTGAGCTCTTTCTGCTTCATTTATGCATCATGATTATCTCTTAGGGGAAATTCTTTCTTGCTTATAATTTTGTTACATTCAGTAGCAGTCCTTAGAGGAAATTAATGTTTCTTGTTTCTTAAGTAATTATTACAGTTACTGTAATTAGGAAATAACTGAACTTTCATCCTCAGTCACATTTAATTTGCTCTTGTGACGAAAGCTAGCTGTATTTAATGGGTAATGTGAAGAGATGCACACAATACTTGGTAAATACATAGTTTTCTGTCATGCTTGACTTTAAAACACAGAAAAAGAAGCAAAATATTAATCCAAGATGAGTTGGAAGAGTCAAAATGTCTTCTTTGTGCTTCATATTTAGTGTCTTTCAAATGTGACTGTTTCTTTACATGGTGATGGCAAAGTGGAGAACTGATCTCTCTGACCTTTCCCTTTCCTTTTAACTTTCCAAGAGCTGTTTGTGGGGGAGTTTGGATATTGTTTCTTCTCCCTCCCCCCACAATGTGGTTCCAGTTTCCACCAAGATCTAATGACACGGGTATTCCTTTCTGTCTTGTGTGCACTTTCCAATCTGGCCTCATCAAATCTATCCGAAAAAATGTATTATTTCACAAAGAACCAGACCTTACACTTGAAAGGTTTAAATTAATTAATGGCCTGTGCCACTGGGACGTACCATTACTCAGCTGGTATGCTATATCAAAGGTCATTTGTACTGTGTGTTCATCACCTGCTTTTTTATTTTCCTGCCTGCTAGAGAGGAATTCCCTAAATATTAGAGGAATTATTTTTGCATACTTCCAGGTTGGATGAATTTAAAAATAAATTTAAAAATAAATACCCTTCTGTTAGTCTGCTTTTTTTTTTTTTGCCTGGTTTGGGGTTGAGGAAAAAGTACATTCACGTCTGGTAGGGAACTTCCTAGAAGTATTTTGGAATTTCTGCTTAGAATAAAAGAATCTCTGAAGTATGCATGTATGAGCACATTTGGCTCTGTTATTCTGCTATGTAGGTGACATTTGTAAGGCCTACAACTTAAACTGTACTATTATAATACCTATATAAATATTTGCAGCACAAAAGCAAATCTGTAGATGTAGAGAAACTTTGCATCAGCAAAGTAAGAAAGCGAATGCATGTGAAAATTTGAATAATGCAATTTTGATAATTTAAAATCCAAATTTGCAAGCAAACTTGCTGTTATTGTAGGTAATGGAAGCTGTTCTTTGTATCACTTTTGCCGAGACTGTACTTGTGTGTAGGTCTCTTACTTCTCTTTCAAGCATAGTTTGTTATATGATCTGGCAATATAAAAGATAGATAACACTGTATAAGCAAATCTAAAGTTCCGTATCTCTGCATAGTATCTGCTTGTCCCTAGTTTTATTTGTACAACAGCTACACTAGTTCTGCAGGCTCATGAACCTGTCCTGTGGATTCAGAGTGAGATTGATATACGGTGATAGCAACTATAGTAAAAAGCATGTATGTTAGATGTAGTGATTTTCAATCAACATTTTGTTATTTTGTGTCATATTTAATGAGGTGTCAGCATGATTTATTAGGTTTATACAGCTGTGCTTTCAAAAATTTCCTGGAATTTCTTCTTTCACTCTGCTTGGAGGAAGGAAAGAACATTCTCCCTACAACTTCAGGGAGCAGAGCACACTCAGCCCATCCCAGACATCTATTTCCTTTCTCCGCTCTGCTATATAACTGCCATGCCTCTGTCTACAGCTTACCAAAGAAGCACTCTGTAAATTCAACAGATTTTATCAGGTTTTGTGTGGGCTGCAAGGGTCTTGAATAATAAAAATGAGATGTCAGGGACCATTACTGGGAGTTGAAAGTACTGAAAAGTGGTGAGGCCACCCGACCTGCTTGCTTGCATTGGTTTCTTTCCTCTGTTTAAGAGCTAAAAGGCTCCTCGCTGTTTTCTTGTTTTGTTTAACTTTGGTTCTGCAAAAGGTCATACTCGCACTGAGTGCAAGTCCCCTTTTATAACCTATAGCTGCTTCAGTGAAGGTTTCTCCAAAAGCCTCTCTGCAGCAGGGTAGCATTTACAGGCAACTAACAGCTTCCTAGTTGGAAACAGTGTTGGATAAGCAGTGCTGAGAGCAGAAGAGCACCCCTGTGTTGCTGTATCCACCCTTAGTGTGCATTTGTATTCATATGGAGTGGGTTTTCCCTCTAAACCCTGTAGAAAACTGCTGAAGCAAAATGTGCTCTGCATGAGCAAACAGACTTGACCGGGTGAATCGAGGTGCGTGACCAGGGTGTAGATCACGATAAGAACATAGGTAAAATGTATGTCATGGGTGGCTGTTGTTGTAATGGGTATCTCATTCATGATTTGAAAGCACCATTGTAAGCTAACAATACTCTGTCTTATGTTTATCAAGTTTTAGTTAAAGTTTACTAAAGTAAGGGTAAATTGATACATGCAATGATAAAAATATGCCTACAGAATAGGTAATGGTAAAGTGTTCTATGATTTCTATGAGGTGTGGTCAGAAGTGGATTTCAAATATCGATAAAAAGCTAATCTTGAAGACTGACTATTTCTCTCAAAGCTAGAAAGAATAGATGATCCCCACAAATACAAAAAAAATAAGGGGAAACCTTGGAAGTTGTTCATCTATTTCTAAGTGAAAATTTAGCTATTTAGTTTGTCTGACTTGAACAATCAAAAAGATGCATACAAAAATTTGCCTGAGTTCTGTGCTAGTGTAAGAAACAACCCTCCGTTTATTGAGCCCAAAGTGCGTGCATTCACATATAAACAAGATTTCACTTGATTTTCTATAAAGAGTCCAAGACACAAACATGTAAGACTACTTTGTAGGGCGCAAAGGTAAATAGTCATTTGAAATATGGAATTTGGATTATTTTTTGGAAGCATAGCTCAATTGATTAGACAAGAACAATGTGTTGGGATTAAAGACCATTTTGCTGGCGTCCTCATTGACCTTCCATAAAAAGTACAATCCAGTTGTGCTTTGAAGCACTTCCCCTCTCTGCCACTCCCACCCCCCCTCCCCAGAAACTAGTATAAATACGGAATGCTGTTCCTTCTTTTCCAAAGTGTGATCACATTTAATCTGGAAAGAATAAAACTGCTTTTACATTCTTTTACTTACATTCACTCTCGGGTCATACACACAAGAATTAGTAGACTAAGTAACATTAAGACACATGCAGCATTTTTGCAAAGACATAAGCATCTAAATATATTCTCTTTTCTCTAGATCAATGAACTGAGCCATGTTCAAATCCCTATTATGTTGATGCCAGATGATTTCAAAGCCTACTCAAAGATAAAGGTGGACAATCACCTTTTCAACAAGTAAGTACAAGTAACAGTTCCTTGCAGAAGTGGATAGTGGCAGTGATATTTATGAAGTAGTATGAACTCTGTTATTTTTCAGTTCATGGGACTGAAGTTTTTATGATTAAGTTAATCCTGCGATAAACATAACCATCTGTGCTGTTCTGAAAAGCAACAGCAAGGGCTGCTGGGTAGTATTTTTCTGCCATATGGTTTATTATTGCCTTATGAGTATCTTATATATTGAAGGTGATCCTTTCTTGGTGTGTTTATGGCTGATACAAGTATTTATTTGGGTATTTTTCAAAACAAATTCATATGTGTGTACTTTTTATTATATGAAATGTTTGAACATGAATGAGAATTTAAAGCATATAACAAAGCTGAGTAATGTTCAGCTTTTTATAATCCATGATACATAATCATAGCAATCATATAGAAGCGCCAAAAGTATTAAGATCATTTAATGAAATATCTGTCTCTTAAAAATAAAATGCTCTGTGAATAGTATGTATAGACATACTAAACTGATACTGCTGTTTTGTGTATAACCTAAATTTTGTTTAAGAATATATTTGCAAAAAGGAAGAATTCTGCTACTTTGGATCTTTGGTTTTGTGGCGATGGTCAAAATAACTTCTCACATATAAGTCTGAAATCAACACAAGGGTATTAAAATTAGCTCTGTACTGAATGAGTCAAGTTTTCTTGAAGCTTTGGCACCGTCAGTACTTTTTGGTGTTACAGATGGTATAGTAATTCTTATATAATCCAATCTAAGACTTCACCATTGGAATAATTTTAGAGCAGTGGGAAAGCATTCTTTGTCTGCTTTTGAGTCCAGGTTCCAAAGTTACCAAAATATAGTTTGTGTTTATTTCATCCAGTTATGTTGTAGCTTGTTGGAGACAAATACTCACAAATTTATTAAATATTGTAAAGAAAATGAAGAGAACATGGTGAGACTAAATCTCATTAACAAAAAAGGTTAGAGGAAAGATTGTAAATCTCCTTATCCTCTGTTTTGTGTGAACAGAATTGGGACAGGATATTCTACAGTTATTTACTACATATGCAAGTGAATGAAGTTGATGTGGTTTTATATTCTTTCAGGGAAAACATGCCAAGTCATTTCAAATTTAAGGAATATTGTCCAATGGTTTTCCGTAATCTAAGAGAGAGGTTTGGAATTGATGATCAGGACTTTCAGGTAAGTTTGCTTTCAAAACGCCTAAACTGATGATATATGCAGATTTTGAAGGTCAGTAATGCTGCAGTTGTGAACAAGCAGGCCAGTGTGCTGAAATAAAGTTATTTTTACGTACGTTGAAGGAAAACTTAAAGATGATCTTCTTTCTATTCCTTCCCCCACCTGCAGGCAGAATGTTTCTGGTTTAACTCTTTGCCTGCCCTAGGTGTCTTCTGGTTCCTATCCTGCTGTCTTTAGCCCTCTGTATTTCATGTTAGGGAACCTCCAGGTCGTAAGTCGTGTTATTAAAACGGGGGGTGATACCTCTTGCAATAGGAAGAAAAAAGATGCCTGGACACTACTGACAAGAGATGTTATGTTCAGCTGGGTCATTTAGATAACAGTGCTTGAGTTGTGCGTCTAAGTGAAACATCGTTTCTGAAATGACCATAGTCTTTTTTTTTCCTTCATGCTCTCTTTGTTTAGAAAAGCTTGACCTGTGGCCTGACAACTTCCTACTGCTTCATCATGCCTCCTTTTCCCATTGTTAAAAGGATCTGGAAACAAATTGCTTGTGTAGAGCAGATACAGCAAAACAAGAAATTGCTCTAGATTTGGCAGGGTTGTTCCTTGCAGCCAAAGCTTCTTTCTCTCTTTGCAAGAGAAAGTTCTTGAACTCTGCTTCAGTCTGATTTGCAATCAAAAACTCACTGACAATTCCCTTTTCCATTAGTTGCTCCTAATGCACACTGTTTCAGTCACAAGGGTAATTTCTTTCTTCAGTCTCTCTGCAAGATGTCCTGTCCTAAAGAGCACTTGCTGTGTAACCCAGCACCACTTCCTGTTGTGCTCTTTTGCTCTTCTGGTATTTTGATGTGGGTTGCAGTTGTATTTGTAGCCTGCCACTAAGATATGTTAAGTGAAGATATTTAATAAACAGTTTCAAGTAGCTAAATTGTACAAAATGCATTTGTACAGTAACACTTTCATTCTTGCTACATCGAGCAGAGTGAATACTGAAGCCAGAAGATACTTTTAAATCCTTCAACTATCCTTTTTATCAGTTTTCCCCTTTTCAGTATCAAGCAGTGTGTTAAAATACGTAGATGGGTTAAAATGTGCTTGCAGGAGTGTAGATGGAGATTAGTCTATGGATCTTGGTATATGGCCACTGTAACTTTGGTGAGACCTTTTGTCAGTAGGTGGAGAAGAGGGTTCAGCTGGTTTCTTTTGGTAGAGCTGTTGTGATCCTGTCCTATGATTTTTCATTATCCTCTTTACTGAAGAGCTGTTAAAGAGGAAATACACCAAGACTTAGGCTAACAGTTAGAACAGATTACATTAGTGCTTCAATTTTCCTGGTGTACCAAAGAGGATCATAATGTTTGGGAAGGTATTTGATCCCTTTAGCTGAAGATTTTCTTTTTCTTGACAAAGGATTAGTGTGTCAAAGAGGAAGGACATGTGATTGTTTCTAAACTTAAAATTATGGTGTCAGCTCATGCTTGCTGTCTTTTTAGAAGATGGGGTGATGACATTCCTAGGCAATTGAAGTTATATTTCAGTAAATATTTATTAGACAAGTTAGGATGCTGTCATTAGTTAAAACTAGCAAACCGCATAATCAAAAGCACTGCCTCCCACAGCACTGTGAAATGTTTCTATCTGTTCTGCTGTTCTACAACAAAAAATCCTGTTGTAACTATATTATACTGCTGTTTAATTTTATTAATGATAACAATGAAAAAATGGTGTTAAAGGACTGTCACTAGATAAAATGCCCCTATTTTCAGATTAAAACCAAAATTACTTGTTTGTAACTCTGTTTTGTTCTGTTGGGTTTTTTTTGACAATATAACCAAACAACAATCCAGAAGAAGAAAAATGTAACCACATCCTGTTTTTTAATGCAACAAAATTATGTATTGGAAAAAAATCTACAATACTATTTAGTATTTCAAGTATATTTAGTGGAAAACAAAAGATACTTAATTTTGACCCGGGGGAAGGCAGTGTCTACATTCGCTATCCTTTTTTTCCACAATCCAAGCAAATTATCAGTCTGCATTCTTATTCTACTGAGCTGTACTGATACTATTTTTTTAAAAAAGATCAAAGTAGTAGTGTATTTTGAACACACGTCAAAATTAATTCTAGAGGGAAACATACAATGAAAATTTAACTCACTCCATGTGCAAGATAGGGGTTATCCCTATTAAAAGTAGAAGTTGCTTTCTTTTTAATGTTACATTTTCTGTGATTTAAAAAGGAAATCCAGGGAGACTCACTGTGTATACTTGTCTTTTTTTTCCAGATAATATTTGTCTTCAAGAAAGTTATTCCAGTGAATGCAGGTTAAAATGATGGTCTTGCATTCAAAGCCAAACATGAATTGGAAAAAGCCTGTGCAATATTGAACTGAAGGGATGCTTATGGAGGAGATAGAAATAACTTTCTCTGGGTAGTTTTTCTTATATAACAACTTTCAGGAAGGGAGTCCTAATCAATTGTGAGCAATGTCATTCCTATTATTGAGCAAGATAGAATTGGTTTAGATAAATAAACCCAATTACCTCGTTCATTAGTCAGACACATCAGTTTAAATCAGGAAGAACATTCATTTTAAATGTTTTTGTTTTCAGAATGTTCTGCAGATATCCTTGATGAATTGTTCCAGAGGTCATATAGTGCTTCCTCATAAGACTGAAAAAAAACCCTTACTTTATCAAAAGAATTTGGGAGCATACACCCTAATTACTGGGCTATACACATTTTATATTTTGACATTGTGTTATTCACTTTGTGCAGTAATTTTGTGGGCTGCTTAACATGTAGGCTTTGCTCACATGTGGAATGCTTGATATAAAAATCTTCTCTTACAGAGTTCTCCTCTTATTCCTGAAGAGAGATTTAAATCTTGTAAGTAAAGGGTTTTTTTCCTACAGTTAGTCTGTCTTTAGTCAGAGGAATTGCTTAAACTGTGTATGGTTTGTGTTTTACAAGAAGCCATTTCTAGTAAGTAGTTCCTGCACCTGTCTGTCTTTCATAGCTCATTGGGCATCTCTGAATGACATTTTGATTAACATTGAACTAGAATTAAAGTTTCATGGAGGTAGATGTGTGTTGCCAATACTGAGTGGGGAGTTTTGCTTTATTATGGACATCGATGTGCAAAATGTAGTATGAAGTTAAACCATAAGTTTTATTTAAAGGCTGCCTTTAGAAGCTTGTTATGACAAGTTAAGTGTTGAATCTAGATTAAGAAACTTTGTTCTTATGTCAAAACAACCTTTTATTGGACTCCAATCTTTCTTGCTTATCACATGTTACTAAAGTGTTTATTGCATCAAATTAAGAAATGGTTTGGCTGTTCTTTCTCAGAAAGGGGAACACAAGTGATGATCAGTCAGTATGAATCAAAATTGCGTTTGAATAATGACAAAAATTTTAAACCATTTTAACCAATTAGGTCATTATTTTGCTTAGCACCATTGGGAGTTACAAGTACATGTGGATCTGAAACTGAAGGTACTTTTTAAAAGTAATTCTACGAGTCAGAACATTAAATAATGACAGATTTTGCCTTGATAGGGAAAATTATCTTGATCTTGTATTTTTGTTGTCATCTTAGTTCATTGGTAAAGAATCCCTAACTCTGAAGATCCTCCTAACATAGGTAGGGAAATACTTGACAGCGTTAACTGTTCCTAAAAGAAAAGAGAAAAATTGATTAGAAAGCAGATGTTGTAAATTAAATACCTCACTACAATCCCAAATTAATTTTTAGTTTCTGCATTCCCTCTTAGCTTTTGGCATCAGTTTTGCAAAGGTTGTCTTACAGAAAGACCTCTTTTTTACCAAACTGTATGGTTTGGTTACAACGCTATAGCTGTTGTAACTTGAGAGTTTCTTTTCAACTCAGTCGACATGATTTCTTATCTTACAAAATCCAAGAGTACAATTCTGTCAAATGAATTATAAGACTAGCTTCTGAAAACTGCAAAAGTGAGAGGTGAACAAGCAAGCAGCTAGCTTAATGATCCCCCAAAAAACCTCTAGAAAAATAGGATCTGTTACTATTACAAATGCTTCTCCTCCTATTGCTCTGAAAAGGGGAACTTACTTTACTATGCTCCAGCACATCTGTTCTTACTTAGAGTTATTGCTGAATCCTACATCTAGATACTGCTAGGCGAAAGAGGGAGACTGGGTTCTTGCCCAGTGAAATGCAGTTGGTCATACCAGAGGGCACCAGTGTCCCAGGGTACCTAATGAGCTTTATACTGGGGATGGAGGTGATCACAACTGATTTCCCTTAAAGTTTTAGTACTTAGGGTAAAAGGAGATATGCTCAGACCTGACTGTAGGAGCAGCCAGTAGAGGTTCTCTGTACAGAACAAAGAGCTTTTAGTAGATGGTCTGTGTTCTTTTTAACTTAGAGGTGCTTATTATTTCTTTATGTGCATTTTTTCCATATAAAAGATTGAATCTAAAAAGAAAATTGAGAAATCCTGCTCTTAAACAATTTACCTAATAACAAATTGTAAGAACTCTGTCTCTCACTTTAGTATGGATGTCTCCTTACATTTCCATATCTCTCACAGCTTTCTATACAGAAGGATTTGTAGTTCAGACTCTAGAATAGCATCAGGAAAATAATGCAAATTCTAGGTTCATTTTCCGGAGTCAACCTTAAATATAATTTTGTCTTTAAGTGTCTAAACTTCACCAAAATTCTTGTCAACTTGTGAACATTTTTGCTCATTTTAGGTGACTTTTCCAGTCCTAAGGTATCATATTAAGAGCTTAAAAGCTATTTTACAATCTAAAATATGTTTCTTCAGACAAACAAATACTAATTGGAGCTCTTTGCTGGTGTTTCTGCAGTGAAATTTGTGCCTCCATTTATTGGCCTTTTGTTTGGGAAGGAATGAGCCACCTCTAGCATTAAACTACAGGCAACAAGGTCAACAATAAATATGTCAGGAACAACTATCTTAGGAGTTGGATCTTCTTCCAAAGACATGATCCTTTCATTAAATGTTTAATAAAATGTATTAAAAGTCTTGGAAGCGAGAACTGTCTTGAAAAGAAAATTCCTGTGCTGGCCATTTAAGTATGGTAAGCCTGACATTGCATGAAAAGTCATTGAGTTTATCTGTCAGGTGAGGCTGTGATTTTCTTGTAGCAGAGTATACAGTTTGTGGATCCCAGGTGGACATTGGCACCAGGGTATTCAGAACTGCTGACATCTTGTTTGACATGGGCATAGGCATAGGCAATAATGGTAGTAAGGTATTGAGTCAGCTGTACTAACAAAACCCGTTGCATTTGTAGTCTCTCCAGCATGTGAAGAATGAAGTTTGCAATCTGAATATTACATTCTAGGATTTGGTGCCATTTAGTGGCTGTGGGACTTAACCTTAATATGTATGGCAGTGGAAATTTTAACCTCTGGCTTTTCTTAGTTTTCCCCAGAGAAAACATTTAGTTTGCTTTTTTTAGCAGTTCCTTGCATAACCTACGTATCATTCACAATTGGGTATTGAAACTAGAAAAAAGTAATTTAGTATGTGCTAGCAGCATCAAAAAAAATGAGCTTCTGGGTGCTCCCTGAGCTTGTATGGAGATAGCCATTGAAAGTGAGGCATTCTGTCCAAGCTTTACATGGCTGAAGGGGCGAAGCTTCCAGAAGAAGAGCCCTAACTCTTTCTAAAGCTAGTGTATGCCTTAAGCTAACAGCTTCAAATCCAGACCTACAGTCTGTCCTGGGTTCAGCAGTAGCAGTCATGTTTCTCCTTCATGGTAGCTGGTGCAGTGCAGTGTTTTGACTTTCGGCCTGGGAACAGAGCTGATAACAATGATGTTTTGGTTTGGCCAAGGACTTTGTGAGCCTCATGCTCTGCCAGGGAGGAGGGAAAGCCAGGAGGAAGCAGGGACAGGACACCTGACCCAAACTGACCAAAGAGGTATTCCATAGCACAGCACGTCGTGCCCAGGATGTAACTGGGAGTTAGCCGGAAGGGCTGGGAGACTGCAGGGTTGGAGGAGGTATCGGTCAGAGCTTGGTCGGGCTGGGGGGGCGAGTTATCGGTTGGCTGGTGATAAGGTGTTGTATTCTCTTCCCTTGTTATTTCCTTTATCATTGTTATTACTGGTAGTAGCAGTAGTGATTTGTGTTATACCTTAGTTACTAAACTGTTCTTATCTCAACCCATGGGAGTTGCATTCTTTTCGATTCTCCTCCAGGAGTAGGAGGAGAGAAAGAAGGGGGGAGTGAGTGAACAAGTTACCTGACTGGGTTTAAACCACGACACAGTCTCAACAGGGTAACTTGATTTAGGAAAGAATCGCATTTTATTCATTAAACTTCCATTTGAACAAGTCAGGTAACCCACAGCCTTTCTCCTGGTAGAATAGCTCAGTGGAAAAAATAAAAAGTTAGTGTTTTACCTTTCTCTGTCAAAGTTTTTCATGTCTTTCACCAGAGTAATCACTCCCTGAATACAATTTGCTTATAAATGTTTGTAGGTGTTCACAGTGTGTACATCCACTTCTTAACAAGATCATGGAAGGGATTTGATGTTTGACGAGTGCACCACAGGACCAGTGGTATCCTGTCTTGTCCTTTGGAGGTCCCATGTCGTTCGACATAGGTCTTTTGAGAGCTCTGCTTTTGAGATGAGAAGAAATCATGCAGTATTGTCCATACAGCTGCCAAAGGCAAGGGGACTCATACTATTGAATGTGGTTTTAATGTACGTTCCTGGTCAGGTACACTTTGCCACATACTAGGCTTCTTAATAATGTGTCAGTGTCAGGAATCAGTGTTTCCTGATCATGTTTTCTCATCATGTTTCCTTATCAGTATTTCCAGACATAAACCTGCTCAATGGCAATGGTAGAGTGCATGATCCCAGTATACAAAGTAAACCCAGAAGTCTTCTCTGTCCATCCTCATATGACAAAAACAAACATCTCTGGGTTTGGTGCTTCTGTTACATTAAAACAGTAGCACTTTGCCTTTCTTCTCTTTAGAAATCACTGACAAAACACTGTCCTGAGCCCCATCCCAGAAGTAGGCTGCTTGTTTCAAATTACAGAAGTTGGAGCCTTTATGTCCAGTTGTATGACAGTGCGTCTCTCTGATATGCTTTTTTAGCCAGTAATCCAAGTCTAATTCATCCATATCAATGATTCCTGAGGTCTTGTAATAGGAAAAAAAGGTTGGGGGAAGCTGCAAGTTTGTCTTCATGAGAAGCTGTGCATGGGCCAGGCAGCACCACTGTAACTGCTGTCACAGAACAGCCAGACTGTGTGTACGTAATTGTCTTAACAGCGATGAACCACTGCCAGGCTTTTCCACTGACCTATGATTTCAGTCATCACAGAGCATCATCTGTACACTTGTTTTTGCCTATTCATTCATGCAAAGCTGCCCAGAGGCACTCTTAAATAGCCTGGGATGTGATCTGATTTGTCTTTGGGGTACGCTGAGCTTGTGAAGCTCGTTCTGGCATTCCACGACTTTCGGATGAGATCACAGTACCAGAAATCATTGTTTGCCTTTGTCCAGACATCGCAAAATGGGGAAGATTTAAATCAATGAGAAGCTGTTAAGCCAGTCAGTTTGAAAGATTACTGTTCTTCTAAAGCTCTCCGTGCTTTATCACCAGAATTTTCCTATTGCCCTTTTTAGCTTTTTTAGGAAAAGCTCTGACTCAATGACAGTTTTTATTAGGCTTCCTTTCTAGATCAGTTGCATGAAGTATCTGTATTCAACACATAGCTCACATGTTCAGAGTTTCTAAAATATAATCTTGTCTGCTAAAGTAGCAGTTAGAAAACAATGACATTTACATTAGATGTGTAAGAGATTAGAATGAGCTAATTAAATTGACCTTTAAATCTCTCCACCCTCTTGGAGGCTGTGGCTAATCCTTGGCCTCCCACTGTGGAGATAAGTATCCGTGCTGTGAGCATTTTAAGCAAAGTGGGCAGAGGAGGAAGAGCCTCACCAGCAGTTTGTCTTTGAAGAAGAGGGCAATACTTTGCCAGTTATAAATACAGCTTGCAATTATGGAGGGAGGGGGGGACACGAGCTTTTCCTGCTACTTTAGTGGCTCTGTTCCGTGTGTTTTCCTCACAAGAATGGTTTTGGTTTAAAAAAATAGCTCCAAACATCTTAACTTATTGCTCTTTGGAAAGTCTGTAAAACAGTTTACTTTTTTTATGTCTGGTGTTCATATAACTAGCATTATCAATAATAGTATTATTGTTAGTTAATTACAGTTGGCTGCGATTTTTATTGACCATGTGCAAAGTAAAAAAGGACTTCCAGACTTTCAATAGACTTCCAACGGATAAAGCATTAGGTGGTTATTTTAGCTGGCTTCTAAGGACTCTTGAGGATGCCTTTTAGAAAGTAGTTGGCTTGATATTTTGAGACTTTGATTTTTAAAATGTCAGTTACTGTGGGGCTTTATAATTAAAAAATGTAAATAATAGATGATTAGATTACAACAATCAAAATTTAATTGTCAACGAGCAGTTGACATTTCATGTAGTAAAAACTTGCAGATGATGTAAAATCTGTCCAAATGGCAAAGTCAGAAGACAACAAAGATTTTGTACATAAAAAATACTTTATCTGGCATTATGAGCTTGTATAAATTAGATACCTTTTAATATCGTCAGATGAATAGTTACATGGATTAAAAGGAGTGCAGAACTGCAGAGGTGAAGGCTGTGTTCAGGAAGGTGGTAGCTCTGAGAAGGAGCAAGAAGTCAAAGGGGACAAGAATTTAACACTAATGTGAGCTCCTGACTCAGAAGGAATAACTGCATCCTTGGATGGATAAATTGGAAGGTATAAAATAAGACCAGAAAGAGCTCTAAGTTTTTTTTTAACGTGTTTATTTTATACCTGAAGCTAATACTCTATGCGATTTTGATGCTAGTCATCTTAAAAAAAAGGTGTTGAAAATTTGGATGTGGAAAAAATACAGAAAAATTGTGTCAAAGGAATTTAAAGACATAGAGAATGCCTTGTGGGAGTGACAGAGTTTGATCTGCTGCACATGAAAAAATTAGAATTGAGAAGAAAGTAGCATGTGAGTATCCTTGCAGAAAAACAATACTAGATACTTTAGGAAAGGATAAATAAGAATAACTAGAAAAGGAAATAATTCCACTTCAAAATTGCACTCACCTTTGCAGTAACAGAAACGATTAAATACTAGAAAAACTACAGTGGCAAATCTTGGTATTCTGAAGTTGGAAGAATGAAGACTGACTTTCTGAATTTTGTACCTCGGCCAAAAGCAAAGATTGGAGTTCAGTTTTGGAATGGCTGGGTGACATGAAATGAGTTCTGATGGGTAGCAGTTTTGTTGGATTCTAGCTTATGAAATTCCATTGAAGGCTCCAGAAAATCTCCTGTGAACTTTGAAGAATTGTGGTCCTAAGAGCACCTGCAGGAAAAAACTTTCTTTACCTAGTATATGTTTAGTGTAGGAAATAAAACTCTGCACAGATTGCTGAGAGCTTGGAAAGAGATGCTGAGGCAAGAGTGGGTCTATAGTAAAACTAAATCTTTCAGATGATTTCCTAAAGAATCTGCTGTTCTTGGGTGGTATGATGACATGTAACTTAGGTGTGCTGATCAACTTTTTGTATCAAGAACTCCTTGGGAAATTAAATACTAGTAAGTGGTGTAGCTTTTACCCATTTACATTTAAAGCTGTATTTTTATTACTTTATCAGAAATTAATTCTGTGGTACAGGACAAATTCTTTGTGATGTGTAGCCTCTCAGCACTGAAGACGAGTATTTCTGGTTGCCTGGCTACTCAGTGCAATATAGGTGATATTTTTTATATTGATTTATGTAAGGGCAGTGAGACTTCCAGCTAGTGATTTTTCACGAGGGAAACTATTTGGGAGAGAGGGGGAGGTATGTGAAAGAGAAACTTACCTAGTGAAAGTATCTGTGAGCTTGGCATGTTAAGTGTGTCTTTGGTTGTGTAAGTTATTGCAGAAGTAATTTAGCATAGTCTTTAAATGACCTCATAAAAGTATTCACACTTTAAAAGTACAAAACCTTTTCTTTCTCCTGAGACCAAAAAACCAGCAGGCACAAGATTAAAACTTCACAAATGAGAAGTGAATGGGGAATTGGCAGAATACGCACACTTGGAGCAGAAGACTTGCAGTGAGTTGCTAAGTGAAGCTGTTAAGTGGAACAGGGTATGTGTGGCTGACAGATGTTTTAATTGTGCCAAAGGAGTGAGGCACACTGTGGCAGAGTGGGAGAAGGCTGGGAAAATCTGAAGGGGACACGGCAGTACAGCACTTAGCTTTGAGTTTTGTGCTCACTAATGCTATACTGTAGGCAGGTGATTTTTATTAACTTCTGACGAGTAATGCTCCCATGCTGTACATGCTCCACTGGTTCCTGACCCAATATGGAAGTGCTACGTAGTAGCAGTAAGTGTTGGTAAAAGATTGTTAGATAGTCAAACCTGTATCTTTTAGAGCTTGAGTCAGGGTTGGTTTTTTTGTTTTGCCTGTATCTGAAAGGTATCCTCCCTGTTCTGGCTTTGTGGCTCATAGATTTGTGTTAAGTGAGGAGTGGCTCGTTTCCCATCTGTTCATATTCCACTTAGTCTTTCCCTAATTAAGAAGCAGAGCCAGAGGGAATTCAATCTGGTATTTGCCATGATCTGTATCTCTCCCGGTCTCTTTTCCCCCTCCTTCAACCCTGCTTATGTTTCCTTTTGGAAAAGGGAGATGCTTCAGTTTCATTCTTCATTTCCTTCCCAGTTCACTATAGACACCTCACCTAAGAGATGCTGTTGCTGAAGACAGCAATAGGTCTCTCTTAGCTGAAGTTAGTGCTGAGCAGGGAAACAGAAGAAAAGCCATGCACCACTTACTTTGGGCAAGTTCAGTCAGCTTTTCCTCCAAGGCATTTGTGTGGAGATGTCTACAGTACAACTTATTTTACTCACTTTTTGTGCAGAACATCACTCAAATTTATCTGTGTGTTCTGGCAGAAGTGATGTGGATCACAGGAGGGTACTGTCTCACAAAACTGTGTTTGACAGTAAGAGGCAAGTCTATACAGTGCAACTGCAGCAGTCTGAACTAGAGAGCAGTGCAATTCAGATAAATGCATATTTCAGTCTGTCTGAGCAGTAACTTATTGTCTGCATTAAGATAAAGATGATTGACTTAGACTTGAGTTAAATAACCCCAGAATAAGTTCAAATTTATCTGTATCATCCATTTACATGTCTAAAGTCTAATTTTAAAAGAGACAAACTTTCCACAGTCTTTGTGACTGTGACCATTTTGTGTCTTAACTTACAAGAGGAATATTTTCCAATAAGGAATGACTTCTAATATATGTACTATTAATTTGTTAGTATATGGCAGGGTTGAATAGGTGCAGAGTGCTTTGTTTTCTGGTTAACAGTCTGGGTCAAATAGGTAAGTTAGCTTCAGCTACACCAAAAGGGAAGGATCTTAGTGGTATTAAGTAGCCATATTGTTTCCTCTTTGAAGCCCCTAAATTGTTCTGGTTTGATTCTTTCAGTGAAGCTGTTCATGGATCTTGCTAATGATGACTTAGTGGTGCAGGCCAATTCTTGTCATCTCTTTAGTTAAAGATTCATTGTTGTCATGAGAGGCAATAGTATGTGTATGTTTACTAAAGCCTGATTTCTCAATGTGAACAAATACAACTATAGTTGAGAGGTGAGGTATATTTCATGGTACCTGGAAGCTTTACTTTAGAAGGAACTTGAACTTTTCTCTGTTCATAGAAGTGAGAACTAACCATTACAAATAAGACTTTCCATAGGCAATACCCAGCCATACATTTATCAGCACAAGAAAGTGGTAATGCAGTACTAGTAATCAGCAAATATGATGTAATTAGATCTATTTTCCCAACTTTTTAAACCATGCTTATTTATTGAACTTATTACTATGAAAACACAGTAGATAGTAATATTAATGTCCTCCATGTTCCACCTTCTTTCAAAGTTCAAAGGAACTACTTTCTGTATCTGAAGAGAGCATATTGAGTTACCACAGGAATGGAGAGTTAATAAAATGGGGTCAAAGAGATGGTTTAATTAGAGGTTGTTTTTATCTTTAAGCATGTTTAATGTTTAAGTATCTGATCTTTAATTCATCTAATAGAGTCAGTATTGTAGAGAAGGCATTTGGGTTTCCTGTGCATCTGTGGAACAGCGTCGCTTAGCATAAACTTGGTTGGTTTATTCTAACAAATTAATATGCATGTGGGAAAAGGATAGCAGTGAGCAGTCTTAATTTGGCTTGGTATAGATAACTAACAAAAAAATAGCCATCTACTAAAAAAGCATCACTATTTTTAACCCATAAAGCATTAACAGTACAGTGTGTGCTAAATAATCATCTGCAGATATCGTCTCTTGTTAGCAACCTTTTTGGTATGATAGTTGTCTTTGAAATTAAGTTAACATTATAGTAATCAGAACTAATTTCCATTAGTAAAAAGCTATTGCTGGAAAAAACAAGAATCCGTAAAAAGTCTGTGATGACAAGGTTTCATCCAGTTGATTGAAAATATTACTAAGTTTATTAATTTCTATTGAGACTGACTGGTTTCTATACTTTTTTTCTGTCTAGCCTGAATTGTAATGAAAGAAGCACGATAAAAGGAGTACTAGTTGATTCATTCTGTTAGTATAACAGCTGTCGATTCTTTTTAAGTCAGAATTTCTTATTGCTTATACTGTTTGTATTTTAAATGCATCAAGTGTCATAGAATCATATAATCATTTAGGTTGGAAAGGACCTTTATAATCATCAAGTCCAACCTTTAACCTAACACTGCCAAGTCCATGACTAAACCATGTTCCTTAAAATATCTCCAGGGACGGCGATTCCATCACTTTTCTGGGTGCACTGTTCCAATGCTTGGTAACCTTTTCAGTGAAGAAATTTTTTCCTAATATCCAGTCTTTCATGAAAGACCTCTCTTTCATAATCCCATGCTGACTGGACCCAATTGCCTGGTTGTCCTGTACATGCCAGGAGATGGCAGTCAGGATGTTCTGCTCCATAACCTTCCCCAGCACCAAGGTCAGGCTGACAGGCCTGTAGTTCCCTGCATCCTTCTTCTGGCCCATCTTGTAGATGGGGTCACATTTGCTAACCTCCAGTCAACTGGGACCTCCTCAGTTACCCAGCACTGCTGAGAAACGATGGAAACTGGCTCTGTGAGCGCTTCTGCCAGCTCCCTTGGTACCCTTGGGTGGGTGGATCCCATCCAACCCCAAAGACTTGTGTGTGTCTGAGAGGTGTGGCAGGTTGCTGACCATTTCCCCTTGGGTTATGGCAGCCTCATAGCCTCATTCTGCTCCTTGTTACTGTCTTCCTTCTCAGGGGGCTGGGTACCTGGAGGACAACTGGTCTGACTGTTAAAGACTGAGGCAAAGAAAGCATTAAGTGCCTTATCCTTTCTCATCCTTTTTCACTATGTTTCTCCCCACACCATATTCTATCATGGAGTGGGAGAAATCTGAAACATAAATATGCCTATATACTAGATATTCCTTATTAATAATAGGATGATGAGAGAAAAGCAGAAAGAACTTAATTTCAAGACCTGACACTTAGAAAAGCTGTCCTGTGCCAAGTAGTGCTTATGAAGACAAAAGGTGACAGGTTTAATTTAAAAGAGCAAGTGGTTATAGGAATAGCAGATGGAATATTTGAAGTCAGAAGTTGGAAGGGGGGGAAGTTTGTCCCATTCTGGGCATAGAAGTAGTAACTGAGCTTCAGCAACTGAAAAGTCGAAAAATGCAGCATGTCCCATTGTGTTGTATCTCAGTCAAGACATTGCTAGCAAGATATTTCATTCAGTACCAGGTCTGAATTTCATTCAAATCTGACAAGTCTTTTGGTGGAGAATGTTAAAATATCTTAAGAATATCTGAAATTTTGCAGAATAATGTTAGTTCAGGTTCTCCTTCCCATCTTTCCTCTTTCCCTCCTCCTTCAGAGGTCCAGTAGCAGATTAGCAAGTATACTTTTTTGCAGCTTTTTATAGCTAAGCAACTTAAGTCTTCCCCCAGGTTAATTGCTTTTGAGGTTTATACTACATTGCTTACAGTTTGAAGACAAGGGTTCTCTGGGTAAAATATATTCAGAAAACTCTGGTTACTGCTTTATTGCAATAGTTAACCTCAGAATAATGCAGCTTTTTCTGCTGGGAACAATAACAAATAACTACCCAGCAGCCTTTATTATTGCTAGGTGAATTACAGCCTAATAACTTAGCAGTAGTTTAATTCGCTACATACACTAATGATTGCCCATGCTTAGGTTTTTTTCCAAATAAAAAGTAATTATTATGTTACATCATATTTTCCAGTTTGTGGTGAAGGTAACTGAATTTGCACATTTTTTTTTTTAATTTCTAAGTTTTTCATCTTAAGCATATTAAATATTTGCCCTAAAAACAAAGCCAGGTCGTGACTCTAGAACAGAAAGGGTTGCTGCACTATTAATGGTTCTGTTTGAAGATTAATGGAGTGCTGATATCAAGTGCAGCATTAAAAAAAAAATTACCTATTTATGATACTTGTTCTCTTCAGTAGACTTTATCAGTACATAAAAACACAAGTGGTGGAAGGGTGGGAAACTGATTTGAATAGGAAACAGCTGAAAACAGGTAAAGAAAACTGCAGTAGTATTTAAATTTCCTTCTTGTAGTATCTTCAATACCATGTGAAGCAATGGTGTTATCAGGACTCGCCTATGTGGAGACCTCATAGCAGCCTTCCAGTATCTGAAGGGGGGCTGTAGGGATGCTGGGGATGGACTCTTCATTAGGGACTGTAGTGATATGACAAGGGGTAACAGGTTAAAACTTAAACAGGGGAAGTGTAGATTAGATATAAGGAAGAAATTCTTTACTGTTAGGGTGGTGAGGCACTGGAATGGGTTACCCCAGGAAGCTGTGAATGCTCCATCCATGGCAGTGTTCAAGGACATGCTGGATGAAGCCTTGGGTGGCATGGTTTAGTGTGAGGTGTCCCTGCCCATGAGCAGGGGGGTTGGAACTAGATGATCTTAAGGTCCTTTCCAACCCTAACTATTCTATGGTTCTATGTTAAAACTGGCTGTCCAAAAGCCTGTGTGGATATGGAACTGAGTCTGCAGTTGTTGTCCCTAAAGCTCTGTTATGATCAGTCTAGAAAAACTCTTTATTTATAAACATTAGGGAAGTACCCACATCCCTTCTTTCTTCTGTGAATAGAGAGGATAATGGAGAAAGACATCACTTTAGGTAATAGTAATGATAGTAGTTCGTTGCACAAGCCTAGAAATATGCTGGAGAAGAGCGCAAAGTTTTATTTCTCCTGCATGTCATAATAAAGGTTTTCATTCTAGTATGACCCTGTAGAGCTTTTAGGTAGTTTACTGTTATGCCTGTTAATTCTGAATATTTCAGTTGAACAGAGTAACCTTGTGGGAAAATATTTTTATTTGATATTAAACTGACTTCAGAAAGCATTCCACATTTGGGATAAATTTATCCTGTTGAAGTCAGTGGGTCTCAAAATATGGTGACATAGTCATATGAGTTCAAGTGCCTTCTTAAATTGGGGCTATACTTGCCCTCATCTCTTGGCTGAAGTTACTACTCTGTAAAAGTTACTAATCTGTGTGTGCAGCTCCTGCTGAAGTGCATAGAGCTTGGTAACTATGGAACAGGTTCATCAGCGGCAAAAACTTCTGAATAAGACATAGCTCACATAAAAAGAAAATTTTGTAGGTCTGGTACCTGGTTCTGGTAGACTGAGTTTATTTGTAATTACTTTCTGAAAGCATCATCGTTCTTCCAGTGTAAATCTGGCTTGTGTCTTAATTCCATGGTGCCTTATCAAACCACGCAAACATGTCCTCTTCTGTAGCTGCTAGAGCTGAACCTCTGCTATTGGGGAATCTGCAGCCTTTCAATTTGCATACAGAATTTTATTAAAACTTTCTGTGAAAATGGCTTTTCTTCTGTCAGGGAGGACATTGCACTGGGAAGGGGGGGAGTATATTTCAATTTAGCAAGATTTACTGTTTGTGCAGTACAGTACAATGAGGAACAATAGCAGCAGCTTGGGGAAGGGTTATTTTATAAACAGGGAAGTGTTCCAGCAGTCTGTAATAAACTTGTTTAACCTTTTCAGAATATGGTCCATTTTTTGGGAAGTACACATGGGGTGTAAGAACATCATCTTGTTTTCTCATGGCTGTGCTGCTGCTGTTACTAAAAAAAAAGTAGTGGTGTAATTCATGTATATAGCGACTGGCATAAACTCATAATGGTAAAGAAAAAGATGCTTCCAGCCAAAAGCAGGTTGTTATACCTTGTCTAATGTATTTTTACTGTTTGTAAATATAAAGAAATCTAATCTATTTTTTATTTTCTAAAAAAGCAGAAGGCTTCTTTTGCTACTGTCTCAAGCACAAGTAGTCTCAAGCTTCAGTCTAAAAATGGTCACTAACCTCTAGCAGGTTTTTCTTCTAACTACTACATGGTCATTAACTAACCTTTTACCCCTTGGGTTTGTAGGTAGGTAGGCATATTTTACAAAAGGAGGTGTACCGTACAATAACATTACTTGATTAACACTAGATATGAAATCATTGTTATAGCTGTGGTAGTAGAGCTCATCAACCTCATTGGGGTCTTTTTAATGTTACCAAATCACACTGCCTCAAGAACAGTCTTGCTCAGTTTTAAAGTGATTCTGCTCCTACAGATTAATCCTCTATTTATAGTTATTGTGATATAATACAGTGTTCCTTTTGGATTTTTAATCACTGTAGATTTTCTTCCCAAAAGCTAATAAAATACACATAACAAAGTGCCATAAATTCTCATTCAGCATTTAGAATGACTTCTGAACCACTGATGGGCAATACCTTCCCCCAGTCGTTCTTTTGTTCTCAGAATATTTTTTGAAGTGATTTATCGAGATAATGTGGTCTGTGATTACATGCTCTGCAGAATTCAGCTCAATGCAGATTTATTGAAAAAGATTAAAAAATAAACGTGACTTATATTTGTTCTAATTAAAATTTGGATAGTTTTGTCTGACGATGCTTTTTTTTTCTTTTAAATCAATTGACAGAATTCATTGACAAGAAGCGCACCCCTTGCCAATGATTCACAAGCACGCAGTGGTGCCCGCTTTCATACGTCCTACGACAAAAGATATATCATCAAAACTATAACAAGTGAAGATGTAGCAGAAATGCACAACATCCTGAAGAAATACCATCAGGTAATATGCCAAATACTATCAGGGTGTGGGATCTCTTCTTAGATATTATAATGCCAGGGTTTTTTAGAGTGTTGAAAGTTTTAAATGAGTGATTAGGGGAAAAGTCACTTCAGATGTTTCTGCTTTTACACGAGCAATTTACTGTATGTCTGCAGTTCACAAGGCTGCACTTTTCTAAATAGCTAAGCTAGCTTTAAGTAAAATGATATATTTATATGATAGACAGCACTAACTTGGCGGCCACATAAGCTTTTTCACCTTACTAGGAAGATCTTCCTGCTAGTGTACTCTCAGGGATGAAGATACTTGTTTCTGGACTACCTTGGAGACAGATACCTGATTACATGTGTATCAGCAGTGCAGGTGACCTCTTTCTTCCTGGTCTGATCACCAAGTGTTCTGTGTTTCACTAACAACAGATTTCAAATAATTAATGTTATATTATATGAGAAATAAAAAATTAGATTTAATTAATGTAGAATTCCTACAAATAGAAAACCAGGTTTTGCCAGTGTGAATTTCCATAAACAGCAGTAAAGTCAAAACTGAACAGTTATGATCCCTCAAATCCATCAGTCATACTGTGCCAATGAATAATTTGTCTGGATGGCATGGAGAGAGAGCAGAACTTGGGAAATAGGAGAAGCCCTGATAAAATTAGTGATGATTTCCTTAGCCCTAGATCTGTTTGAATAAGCTCTATAACTGCAGAAATTGGAAAAGCCTCTCAAAATCATCTAAAATCTGATACCAAATAGGAAGGGGGTTTTACCCTTTCCATTTTCTTGCTCACTTTTCTGAGTTGAGATTTCAGGTAAAAGCTTTGGGGTATTTAGGGTTGGAACTATTTTACAGCTAGTTTAGGTGGGTTTTGGTTTTTTGTTTTGGTTTTGTTTGAGGTTTTGTGTTGGTTTTTTTCTTGCAATGTTTTTGTTTGTTGAGGTTTTTTAAATACTGTTACTTCTGTAGAACCAGTTTTAAAGTCATCATTTGAGGTGGAGGGGAAACAAAAGCATGCTTTCAGGGTGCTTGGGATTGAAAGTGTTCCAGCCATCTTTGTGGTGCTGCTTGACTGTCTCCCTCTCTTCCCTTTCTGTGTTGAAGGAAGATCTCTGAATGCCCTCCAAGTCCAGAGTAGCATGGAAGGCCTTCAGTGATATGAACTCTTTTCTCTCTCTGCATGTTGTTGTTCTGTTTAAATAACATACAGGTTCACCATGTGTTTGTTTTAATGTAGATAAATATCATCACTATGACATGTTCATAAACCAATCTTTTAAATACAGTTTTACCAAAGAGAAATTTTAAACTATTATCTAATTGTAATGGGGGTTATTTCTTATTAGAGTTTTCAAACTTACAATTTTGGGTTCAGTCTGTAAGGCATTAAAGTTCTAGTCCTTTTTGTATTTGGCATTAGAAGCTATTATTAATGATCCAGATTTTGAGACTTAATCCAGCTGAAAAGTCATATTGCCTTTCGCAACAGTCATCTCCTTTCAAGAGTTCTAATGAAGACAGTGCTAATGTGAATGAACTTCATAATTTGTACTCTTTTTTTTCATTAATGCTTTCAAACATCAGTGACCCTAATAAGCTAGGTTACAAGAGATAACGATCTGAAAGTTACCTGTACCAGGCATCTAGTTTCATTTTGTACTGGGAGAACATCTGATTGGAAGAATAGCTCTCACTGAGATACCTCAGAAAGATTCATAAAGATATGACTTGTGTTTCTTTGTCTCTGAACTTGAGAGCACGTTACAAAGTGTTGTAAATGCAGAAGAACTCAAATACTGAGACAGTTTAATAATTGGACTTTTTAATGAAATAAATTAATTGCAGTATCTTGAGCAATTTACTGAACAAGTAAATTACTTTGAAATAATAAAAAAAAAAAAATCTAAATTAAATCCCACTTATTCTGGAGACAGCTGATATCGTGTCCTGTGTGTTGCTGCTGGAATTTGAATGTTTGGAATCCTTAGGTACAGCAGTTTGTCCTCTCATTTCTCTAGATATTTTTCAGACAAGTGAAGCTTATCTTAGCCTTCCTGATAAAGTCTAGAAAACCTATTGTCCTGGTGGAAAGGTTTTAATAATTCCCTTGACAGATTCATTCCACACAGATTCGCCTTAGACTGCCTTTCTACTAGCAAACAGTGCAATGCCAGATAACATCTTTTGGCACTTGAGCTCATTAATGGTCCCTGTTGTCGTTTTCCTTTGGACCAGCTACCTGTCTTCCACATAATTCTTGGCAAGGGTCAAGGTATTAGGTCAGTTATTATTCTTATGCAGGAGTTTGAGTATCATCATGTTTTAGAGGAGAATTTAAGAATTTAAATTTAAGTTATTCCATTCCAACTGGAACTGATGCTGGAGGACAGTCCAAGACTCTTCTAATTCGCTGGTGTTGATGGTTCTATTGGATGGCATAGTTGCAGTAGTACAAGACTTCAGCTACTGCACTGGTACTTCTGTGGAAATCTTTGTCACTAGAACAACTTCTCTTGAGTTCAGTTTATTTTAGCAGAGTTTCTTCTGCCCGTAGAGGAAATGTTAAGTTCCCTGTACTTATTTACATACTTAACTTACTGCCCAGTATCTTCCTTAATTGTAATTGTTGCTACAATTAAAGAGGTTACTTGTAATTACACACAAATGAACCAAGTACAAGATTTCTAGGGAAAAGTCTGCTTGTTTGCTTTTCTCCACTTTCAGTTCACTGACCACCAACCGCACTCACCACGTAAGTGAAAATTTCTGGCCCAGCTAAATATGCTTCACAGCCCAGGTGTGATTGTGCTTGGGACTACTTTGGGACTTCTAGTGGCATGTCCTTACATCATGTCCTTGCGAGACTGCCCTTACAGCAGAGCTGTATTTGAAAGGTTCAGTCTTCCAAGGAAGGGAGTGTGTAGACATGTTCAATCCATTTATGTAGTGCAGGGATCATCCTAGGAGGAACAACCTTTCTCACGTGCATGAAGACTAGAGAGGTGATTCGTGTGAATTTTAGAAAACTGTTTCTCCCTTGTTAGAGATAAGTACTCCTGGGCAACCTGAAGTTAGATCATCTATCAATTATATAATCCTTGAATAATTAGGGTTGGAAAGGACCTTAAGATCATCTAGTTCCAACCCCCCTGCTGTGGGCAGGGACACCTTATGCTAAATCATGTCACCCAAGGCCTTGTCCAATCTGGTCTTGAACACTGTCAGGGACGGAGCATTCACAACCTCCCTGGGCAACCTATTCCAGTGCCTCACCACCCTAACAGGAAAGAATTTCCTCCTTATAGCCAATCTAAACTTCCCCTGTTTAAGTTTTAACCCGTTACCCCTTGTCCTATCACTACAGTCCTTAATGAAGAGTCCCTCTCCAGCATCCCTATAGGCCCCCTTCAGATACTGGAAGACTGCTATGATGTCTCCACGCAGCCTTCTCTTCCCCAGGCTGAACAGCCCCAACTTCCTCAGCCTGTCTTTATACGGGAGGTGCTCCAGTCCCCTGATCATCCTCATGGCCCTCCTCTGTACTTGTTCCAACAGGTCCATGTCCTTTTTATGTTGAGGACACCAGAACTGCACACAATACTCCAGGTGAGGTCTCATAAGAGCAGAGTAGAGGGGCAGGATCACCTCCTTCGACCTGCTGGTCACGCTCCTTTTGATGCAGCCCAGGATACGGTTGGCTTTCTGGGCTGCGAGTGCACACTGAAGCGAGCTCATGTTCATTTTCTCATCAACCAACACCCCCAAGTCCTTCTCCACAGGGCTGCTCTGAATCTCTTCTCTGCCCAACCTGTAGCTGTGCCTGGGATTGCTCCGACCCAGGTGTAGGACCTTGCACTTGGCATGGTTAAACTTCATGAGGTTGGCATCAGCCCACCTTACAAGCATGTCAAGGTCCCTCTGGATGCATTCCTTCCCTCCAGCATATCAACCGAACCACACAGCTTGGTGTCATTGGCAAACTTGCTGAGGGCGCACTCAATCCCACTGTCCATGTCAGCGACAAAGATATTGAACAAGACCGGTCCCAACACCAATCCCTGAGGGACACCACTTGTTACTGGTCTCCAGCTGGACGTTGAGCCATTGAACACAACTCTTTGTGTGCAGCCGTCCAGCCAGTTCTTTATCCACCGAGTGGTCCATCCATCAAATTGATGTCTCTCCAATTTAGAGACAAGGATGTCATGTGGGACAGTGTTGAACGCTTTACACAAGTCCAGGTAGATGACATCAACTGCTCTACCCCTGTCCATCAGTTCTGTAGCCCCATCATAGAAGGCCACCAAATTGGTCAGGCAGGATTTCCCCTTAGTGAAGCCATGCTGGCTGTCACCAAGCACCTTGTTGTTTTTCACGTGCCTTAGCATGCCATCCAGGAGAATCTGCTCCAAGATTTTGCCAGGCACAGAGGTGAGACTGACTGCTCTGTAATTCCCTGGGTCATCCATTTTCCTCTTCTTGAAAATGGGGGTTGTATTTCCCTTTTTCCAGTCGTCGGGAACTTCACCTGACTGCCATGATTTCTCAAATATGATGGCCAGTGGCTTCGCAACTTCATTTGCCAGCTCCTTCAGGACCCGCGGATGGATCTCATCAGGACCCACGGACTTGTGCACATTTAGATTTTTAAGATGGTCTCGAACCAGTTCCTCTCCTACAGTGGGCTCAAGGTCTTCGTTCTCACAATCCCTGCATCTGCCTTCCAAGACTTGGGTGGTGCAGTCAGAGCCTTTGCCAGTGAAGACCAAGGCAAAGAAGTCATTCAGAACCTCAGCCTTCTCCAAATCCTGTGTAGCCAGTTCTCCCGAGAGCTTCCTGAGGGGGCCTACATTCTCCCTAGTCTGTTTTTTATTTGCTATGTACTTGCAGAATCCCTTCCTGTTATCTTTAATACCTCTAGCTAAGTTTAATTCTAACTGGGCCTTAGCTTTCCTAACCTGGTCCCTAGCTTCCCGGACAACATCCCTGTACTCTTCCCATGCCACCTGTCCTTGCTTCCACTTATTATAAGCCTCTTTTTTCAATTGAATTTTCCTCAGCAGCTCCTTATCCATCCAAGGAGGTCTCCTGGCCCTCCTGCTGCACTTCCTTCTGGTTGGGATGCAACACTCCTGAGCTTGCAGCAGGTGATCCTTGAATATCAACCAAGAGTCTTGGGCCCCCCTGCCCTCTAGGGCTATATCCCATGGAACCTTACTAAGCAGGTTTCTGAAGAGGCCCAAGTCTGCTCTTTTGAAGTCCAGGGCAGTGAGCTTGCTGCACGCTCTTCTCACTGTCCTGAGGATCTCAAATTCGAGCATCTCATGATCGCTGCATCCAAGGCTGCCCTGGAGCGTCACATTTCCAACGAGCCCTTCCCTGTTGGTGAGCACGAGGTCAAGCATGTCACCTCTCCTTGTCGGCTCCTCTATTACTTGCAGAAGGAAGTTGTTTTCCACACAATTGAGGAACCTCCTGGATTGCTTGTGCCGGGCCGTACCGTCCTTCCAACAGATGTCAGGGTGGTTGAAGTCCCCCATGAGAACAAGGGCCTGCGAGCGTGAGGCTTTTCCTATCTGTCTATGGAGTGCTTCATCCGCAGGTTCTCCTTGATCAGTCGGTCTGTAACAGATCCCCATAGTAATGTCTCCCATAGCTATATTCCCTTTAACCCTGACCCACAAACTCTCTGTGGACTGCTCACCTGTCCCCAGACAGAGTTCCATACTCTCCAGCCTATCCCTAATATAAAGGGCAACTCCCCCTCCCCGCCTGCCAGGCCTGTCTTTTCTAAAGAGCCTGTAACCTTCCATTCCAACACTCCAGTCGTAGGAGCCATCCCACCATGTTCCTGCGATGCCTATTATATCGTACCTCCATAGACGTGAACACATCTCTAATTCCTCTTGTTTGTTCCCCATGCTACGGGCATTTGTATAGAGGCATCTGAGCCGAGCTCCAACTGAAGCCGGCTCATTGGCTGGAGCGGCTGGGATATCTCTGCATTGCTCTGAGCATTTATTATAGGTGCTGGCAACTGACTGGGTGTGTTGGGATGGAATGATGCCCCCCTCCCCCAACACATCTATTTTAAAGCCTCCTTGACCAGTCTGGCAAGCCTTCTACCAAAACTGCTCTTTCCCTTAGACCAGTTCCACCAGCCCCCACTAGACCTGGCCTACAAGCTTGGGTCCCGTGTTCAAGACACCCAAAACCTTGACTATGACACCACCCTTTTAACCTTCATTAACCTGGCCAATTCTCCTATCTTTTTTTAGGTCCTCCCCTGTACCCTGGAGAATTGATGAAAAGACCACCTGAGCTCCAGATCCCCTAAACACCTCCCCCAGGGCTCTGTAGTCCTTCTTTATGTTCCCCAGGCTACTACTATCTATATCCTTAGCACCCACATGTATCACCAGGAGTGGGTAATAGTCCGTGGGACTTACTAGAGCAGGCAGCCTCTCTGCCACATCCCTGATCCATGCCCCCGGTAGGCAACACACCTCCCTTGAGATGGGGTCTGGCCGGCAGACGAGTGCTTCTGTCCCTTTCAGTGTAGAGTCCCCTACTACTACGACCCGCTGCTTTTTCTTGGCAGCACCAGTAGAGATCTTCTTTACCAGTGCATCAGCCGGCTGTTTCTGGCTCAAGTGTGCTTCCTCTTTAGCCCCCTGCAGGACAGCAAAGCGGTTCTGCATCAGGACAACAGATTTAGGGGGAAGCCCCTTGCTTTTGGTTGTCCTTTTCCTCCTTTTTTTGTTGTTTTTTTTTGTCACTAATTCCCAGCTTCCCAGGTTAACGGCCTCCTTCTTTCCTTCATGAGGTAGAGGTGAAGCTCGAGGCCCCTGCACAGTTTGGGCCAGGAGCAAGCATTCCTGCTTACTCCCAGCTTCCCTGACATCTCGCAGTCTATTAACAGCATCCCGCAGCTCAGCCACCTGCTGCAGGAGGACCTCCACCAGGGAGCACCAAGTGCAGCCCTGTCCATTGTGCACCTTCCCCTCACAAGACCAGTCCAGGCACTCTCTACAGCCCGAGCTCTGCACTGCAGCCTCCCCTCTCATCTGAACAGTAACTTGTAAACCCTTGGTATCTTGTACCCTTTTCCACCTGCCCAAGAAGGAAGAAGGCACTAAATATCTTCTGGCTACTTCTGACAATATTATGAGTGAAATCCGTGCCATTTATGACAGATCATCTCTTTCCTCTCTCATTCCTCCCCCCCCGCTCTACAAATTAATTCCAGGTTTCTTCCCTGGGTTAAAACTCTGAATAAAGCTTAAACCATAGTATTACTATCCTTTTTCCTAATTACAACTGACAGTTCCAAGCTGATAGAATTGTTCTAAACCTTGGAAGTACCTCTGTCCTTGCTTTGAGACCCAACAAGCCCTACCAAATGTTGAACTGCTTAACGATAAATGCAAGAGGACAGCTATCTTTAAACAAAGAATACTGGGGAGGGGACCATGAGAAGTCAGAAGTGTGAGAGGCTGGGTATGTTCTTCATTCAACAAAACAGTCTTCATCCCTGGCGCTTGCAAAATATCTTTCATTCTACTTGTACATTTTTGAACTATAAAGCTACTGACAAGGCATCTGGGAGTTAGTGTGGTCAGCAGAAAAACGTAGCAGGGCAGTTCTCCCATGAACCCCTCCAAAATGTAACTCCACGTACCAAAGATTTTTTGTGAAGTTACCAAAAGGTTAAAAAGAGATGTGTAGACTGCCACCAGAAAGTAGATACGAAGGTTATTTCATCAGTAACTGGAGGTCATGGTGATTTGTAGTCCACAAACCCATCCAGTTCTTTCCATCCCTCTCTCCCATCTGTCTGAAGGTACAATAGCCTGTCTGGTTTTTGGAACTGTGAAGAGCTGAGGTTATAGTTACAGTCTGTCTACTTAGGTATTTACAAAAGAAGCAGGAATTGCATAGCCTGTAAACACTTGTAAGTCAAAAAATACCAAGTCTAGATTGCTTGGGTTTTGATTAACCACAGTTATAATGGACATGATTGTACACCTTACAGAAATCAGGTTATGTTCAGGAAACAGAATGGCCAGTAACTTGTTAGGAGTGAAAACCAAAATAAGTTCAGTTTGGCTGAGGTATTACCTTTCTCATCTCTGGGTAGAGGTCTGTTGTAATATCGCATGGCACTTTGCAAAAGTAACCAAGTTAGGTGCATTGCAATTTACAGTATTACTGCCACTATTGCAAGTTTAAGAAATTATCAAGAGTAAAACCAAAAATGTTGAATTCCAGATCAAAGGCTACATGCTAGAAATGTGTAAATACCTAAAAATGAACCAGGCTTGAAGGAGTGTCAGGAGAGGTTACTATAGAAACAGCATATAACTATATATAGCAATTCCAAATTAAACCTGTTGAATTGTAAATAATAGTCCTGACAATTGTAAATTATAGTTCCTATCCAAAATTATGAGTTGCTTAATTCATTTACCCTGTCTGATGTGATGCCTGCCTTTTTTCTAGTGGCAGTCAGGCCCACAACCTCAGACAGATGGTGAACACTTCAGTCTAAACACTGACGCTTTCTGTCAACTCATCAGATGAGTCTGACGCTTTCAGTACTGAGTCGAAACACAAGAGATCATTATTTTCTCTTGCAGATTTTAGAAAGAAAAAAAAGCAACAACCAACTAAGCCCACCACTTCTAAGGAAACAGGGAATAATGTCCTTCTGCATGCTTGAAGTTGCAAAGCATCTTGGTATTTATGACTAGAATATAAAATCCATCGTGTGGACCAGCCTTCTATTTATATTTAAAGGCAAACTGGCCTAGAGCATGAACCAGACAGGTTTCTAACTGTTATGGTAAATACAAATGTATATCACATGTTATCCTTTGAATTTCCGTGGTAGCCTGTTTCTAACTGCTGTAGTATTTTCTGATACATAATATGAAATACTGCTTTTAGTCACATTTTAATAATTTGCAGTTGGTTTGGGCTGCTTTTGTTGTTGGCGTACTATCAGTTATTAGTAGAATTCTCACCACTTTTCAGGTGTTACTTCAGCTGAACATTTTTTACTTATCAAATGCACTAGAACCATGGTTATACTCAAATGGGTCAGACTTTTTAAGTGTTAGAAAAGCTATTACTGTATGGGCTCATAGATGTAGTTTGACCATTTAAAACTCTGTGAGTTAAGCATACTTAAGTAGTATTTGAGAGCAAAATTGACTGTTCACTTGAAATACCTGCAAATCCAATGCAGTTGTGTTTAAAATCTATGCTCCTGACCCCAAGAGCATGGACCAGAAAAAAACTGAATTAAACCAACTTCCCCATTTGGCATTGTTAAGGGAGAGCTCAACAAAGTCATCTGTGGCAAGTGTGTTGCCAAGATTTCACCCCGTGTTTAAGGAACAGGTAGTAACCTGCTTCTCCTAATGGAAGACTTCTCATTTCAGCATATATTTAAGCTATGTTTATATATTTATTCTGGATCAGTTGTCTTGTGCAAAAAGTTTATTAATTTACATGAAATACAGAATATACTGTTGTAGATACTAGTTTATTTGTAGGTATCTTCTAAACCACAAATATGGTTTTCAGGGATAGAAATTGGTGGCAGTTGAACAAAACTCTGTAGGCAAATGACTGATTCTTAAATGCCTGAATCGAGCTACCCTGGCCTCCCCAGTGAGATAAACTTGCTTTAAATCTTAAATTGGTGTAAATTAGTGTAAAAGTGGAGTCTGGTACTCTTTGAGAATAGATGATGGGTAGATAAAAGTTTTTTAAAATAAATGAAAGCAGCTTGAGTGTCAGAAAAACCAGCAACTTTTGAACACCTTTTTTTTTATTTTCATTAAAATGGACTTCAAAAGGGATTTATTATTCCTCAGTTCTGACACCCAGGCAACTTCAGTAAAGAAATTGAGAAGCCATCTCAAAGCAGGTGAACAAGAGGGAATTGTTAGCCTACAAAGCCTTCCAGTATAAAACTACTCATGAGTTGCGTGTACCCTTTAGGTTTTCTATAGGTAGCTGTCCCTGTTGAATGCACATTCTCTTTCTTACACAGGTAATCATATGCAGAAATGACACCTATTGCACTGTCTGTCTCCCTGGCAACCAGCAGAAATAGTGAATAGTGGTAAAGGAGAGGGACTGCCTGTTTACCCAAGACAGCACACAGCAGAGTGATGGCGAAGTGAATGGGAAGAAAGGAAAGAATAGGATGAGCTAAGAAGGGGAAACCACAGCAGAAAGGAGAAAAAACAATGTGGGGGGTGGGGGAAATACCTTAGCTTCTGGAAAGGGGAAAGAAAGAAACTGGAAGGCAAATGAAACAGAAAAAATGCAGGCAGTAAGGTGAAAAAAGGGGAAATGGCACCAACAGCAGGATTCAGGGCTGTGCAGGAATCGAGGAATAGCAATAGCACAGTGTTATTGAGTGGAAGGCAGGAGAAAATACTAAAATCATAAATAGAGATAAGAACATTTCTGTAGGCTAAAAACAATTTTTTCACAGAACTGGTGACAGTATAGGTTGGAGAATACACCAAAAAAAGAAAGCTGGGGCTTAGGTATGTAATTTGCACTGAGACGGACTGACATCAAGCCCCAGTAGGTTCACAGAATCATAGAATAGTTAGGGTTGGAAAGGACCTTAAGATCATCAGGTTCCAAACCCCCTGCCATGCGCAGGGACACCTTGCACTAAACCGTGTCGCCCAAGGCTCTGTCCAGCCTGGGCTTGAACACTGCCAGGGATGGAGCATTCACAACTGCCCTGGGCAACCCATTCCAGTGAAATAGGGCTACCTGTGAGAAAGAGCAATGTTGAGTTTTCACATAGAACTGAGACAGATATAATTCAGGATTTAGTCTTCGCTGATGCCACATCACTCCACAGATTATCTCCAGGGGTAGAGGAGACAGAGCAAAAATGGGAATTTTACCTTCTATTTTTCCAAAAAGAGTTAAAAATGGCACAGATGCTTTGCCAATGAATTGTATGCGTTGTGTTATCTTTTACTCACATCTTGCTAGCATTACCATGGGAAAGCAAGAAGATACAAATCTTCTTTTTCTTTTAAATGACATAGGAAAAGTTCTTATTAAGGAATCTCGAGGCTGTATTTATACAAAAAAATTATGAGGATACAGGGTCATAAAGAATTTATTGCTAATTTTCAGCTTTAAGCTTGACTTTCAAGACAGCTCAAAAAATTACATGTTTGAAACCTATGCTTCACAGCTGATCAAATATGTCAACATGCTGATGATACTTTATTTTGTTAATGGTAATATTGTCCTCATGCTGTGCAGAAAAATGAAAATTGCCTGAATTGACAGAAAATGATGGGGTGTTTATTGCAACACTCTGTAAAAAAAGATGGGTTTTGTTACTGCATATAAGGACTTGTAAATGTATTATCTAAGTATTACAGTTTTATTTAGCAAGGCTGCTTGATAGAATTGTTTTAATGTTGTTTTTAGAACGAGTTAACATAAAGGAGTGAAGGTCTTTTCCAGTGAACTTTAGCAGTCCTGTTAAGCATGTACCGGCTTATTTTCTAGGCTCACTTTTATTCCAGCTGTGAGTGGGGAACTTCGGGAAATCATTCCTAAAAAACACCTTGAGGTGACTAAATTACTACTTCATTTATATCAAGATGGACAAATTGAAAATCGGCCAACCACAGTCACCGGTGCAAGTCCTGCTGGACTCCCACCCTAACAGATGACACGTTTTGCCTCCTCTGTGATGCAGATATGGGGGATTGATAGTTTCAAAGGTAGGAAGTTATAGACCAACCTTGTAGTACTGAAAGCAAGTGGCATCCCTCCCTGTTTCCTTCATCTCATGGTCAGGATGAGAAATGCTCTCATGGGAAACACTGAAATAATTCTAGGGGCTCTTCTTTAATTTGCAGTGGCATGAGTGTCCACAGTCAGTATAGAGTAGGAGACAACTGTTGCAGTACAAGTTCTACTTTGAGAAGGTCTCTTAGAAGTCTGCAAGAATACAACCACGTCCCCTTTTATCAAGTGAAGAACAGGACTAGCTGAGCTCTTCATGTCCTCCTTCGCACGCTAGTAACACTGCCTTTTCAGAAGGTTTTGTTTACAAAATGCTAACGTGAAACAGCAGTGTTAGCAAATGGCTAACCCTGACTTACAAACAGGACTTCGGCAATATTCATTAGTTGGCTTTTTTACCTTATTACATAACACAGAACAAAGGGAGGGGGTCATATACTGCTAACCAAAGGATTTATTTTATGTTATTACAGGGGGTATGTTGCACATGCTCTGTATTAGTGGCATTGCTGTTTTCCAGAAGGGGGACACTTAGGACCAGAAAGGTTAAAATCAGACTTAGCAATAGCTAGGTTGAAGAGATGGTTTAGTTGTCAAGACTGTGACCCTAACAGCTGAGAGGAAGGTGTTATTAGTCTGGTACTTGAGATGCCTAGCTGCCATTCCTTCATGTGGCATAAACTCTGTATGATTTTGTATAAAGTTGCTGTGTCTCAGCTCCCTGTATGGAAAATTGGAATAATAGTTGGGTAGGGTTTTTTTAAACTCAAATTCTGTAGTTAAGAGCCGTAAGATTAGGAATTGGAGTTGAGTGACCTGAAATTCTGTAGCATTAAACCCTTCTTAGAAAATAGATCAGTTTTTATCATCCTTGCAGAACCTAATCATCTTGGAGAAGGAATCACTCAGTAAATGTTTTTATAAGAAACAACCATTCCTACCTTCTATGAAGCATTAGAAAAGTATTTGTTTAGGATATATGCCACATACTTGGTGTTTGCAACAGAATAATCAATACAGCTTTATAATAGGAATTAGTATTTTAAACAACATTTATGTAACCCCATCATTAATAGTTCTAATTTCACTTTACAATTGGATCTGTAAGAGAAACTACCAATGGTAAAAATGAGCTATGTATCCTGTAATACATAACTGCCTTTGATGTTGGTAACAGCCCAATGATTGAAAATCCTCCAGTTCAAGAACACCAACTTAAAACTTGTGCATCTGTTAAATACAGAACCTTCTCAGGTACAAAATGGTCAGTCTTTGTGCATTACTCAGGTTTGGTGGCCTTTTACTGTATTTTGAGGTGTACAATCATATATCTCCTTCCTGAGGTTCTGATTTGCATTCATTGAGCCTCTGCAGCAGCTTAAGATGTTTTGCCCATTCATAGGCAATTTGAGCTTAAAAATGCTTTGCTGTGAAGTGGCACAACTGCATTGTGACTGTGTGTTCTCTGCTTTGGGGCTTGTAACCTCCAGTACAGCCACAGGGCAGACAGAAAGGAGCATTACAGACCAGACTGTGCCACCAGCATTCAACAGAGCTCGTGTTATAGAGTTGCTGGTCAAAATGATGTTCAATTCACAGTTAACGGTTTCCATCTTTGTTCATTCCCTTTGTTTCTTGTTGGAAAGGATTGTTTTCAGGACTCTTAAATCTTTCTGGTTTTATTTTGACATTTGAAAAATGAAAGTCTGGGTGTGATATGTGTAGATTCCAGTATAAAGTTAGTGAAATTCCTTAAAGTTAGCAGAGGATCCCAAAATTGCAAAATCTCCAGGGTTCTAAGAGCTTTGTTATATTATTTCTTACCAAATAGTAACCACTTCTTTAAACAATTCACGTGGCTTACTCAGTTAACTTGTTTGAAAGTTTCCTGTGTTTTAGAATAATGTGTTTTTAATAACCAGGTCATTCTGGCACAAAAGACACAGCAGCTTCAGTATGCAGCAGATATTTGAAGCTGACTTTGGTTAGTTGTCATGTTTCCTGTTTGAGGCTTGAATTTTTAAACTTTCTCCAAGTTCCTCTGTTTGAGACTTGGTAATAACAGAAAGAAGAAAGCTGGTGAGTCCTTTTCTGGTTTGCATCGTTGTGGCTTAACTTCTCCTTGGTTCCATGAAATATGAGTGGATATGGTAGAGCTGGTTTTAGGATTAATACAGTATGGGCATTTTTATTCTGGGAATAAATATTCATCCTGCAATAGTTTTCATCATCACTGTAGTCTGTACTTTTTCTGCTTCCTCCTGTGGTCTTTCCAATAGGAATTCAAACTATTAGTTGTAAGGCAAGTGATAATAAAAAAACAGAAAGGCAGGTTTTGAGTACAGGTGGCATATCTTGTCAAGGTTAATAGCCCATTTGTAATGGAATATGGTGACTTTAAGGAAACATAATGATACGTAAATAATCAAATGCAGGGATCTTGCGCTTCACGCTCAACTCCATCGACCCTGAAATGTAACCATCCCATAGGAGCTAGCAGAAAGTTGGTGATAAGAAATAATAAACCTTGCTGGTGACAGCACCATAAATGTTCATCATAATAAACATTGAGAATGGGGAAACATACAAATTAAATATAATCTGGGACAACATAGTACCAAATGCAGCGGTATGATGTTCAGAAATGTCTTTGGGTTTTTTATATCAGTACTAAATGTTATCTGCTTTAAGTGTGCTTTTTGGACCAGAAAAGTGGAAAGGTCTGTCAAATGGAGCCTGCTCTTTCTATGAGATTGTCTACAGACATGAAGGGATATAAATTAAGCACTTCAAGATTCTAATTTTTAAACCATGGACTGAAAGGAGGATAACTTCCTGATTAAGGGGGTTGTTTTGGCATGGTTTTTTTAAGGTTTGTTTCCACACAAGTGTATATTCAATGTATATGTTGTTTCTGGGTGGTTTATATTTGAATGCATATATATATATATATAAAATAATCTGTATCCATCATTTCTGTTTTGTTTTTTTTTTTCTTTTGCTCCTGCAGTTTATTGTGGAGTGTCATGGGAACACACTTCTTCCCCAGTTTTTGGGCATGTACCGGCTTACTGTTGATGGAGTTGAAGTATATATGGTTGTTACAAGAAACGTGTTCAGCCATCGTTTATCTGTTTATAGAAAATACGACTTAAAGGTGAGAAATAACTGCTGATGCATTAACTGACAAACTAGTTGAAAATCTTTACTGTAATTGTTAGATTATGCGGATGCTTGAATACTACTTGGAATTTTAGTGAATTAAAACTGTTATATGTAGGAGCCCCGATTAACTGGTTTACTTCTGCATCTACTAGAAAAATTGAAGGATAGTTTTATAGAAATTATACGAGTATATTTGTATTGTGCATGCTTAAATGGACCATTTTAACCAGGTATGTTTGTTAAATGTAGCTAAAGGTTAAAGGTAAAACCCTTCATGCAAGTGGAATAATAATTCTACTTCCTATAGGTTTTTATCAACATTATGGAAAGCCACAGCTGATTCTGTAGAGGGCTTTTATAAAATAACCGAATATCATCATCATTTAAACCAACAAAATGCTACTAATAAAGTACATCACTAGTACAAAAGCTTCATATTTTGTCCTATATTTTAAAAATAATTCAGGTAAAAAAGAGGTTCTTAAAAAAAAAAAAAACCCACAAAATTTCTCTTGCTTTTTTGTGTTTTAGTTTTGCTTCAGAAGATTTATCTGCTTATTGTAATTTTGCCAGTAGTTAGTACACAGTGCTTACAACGCATGCCCAAAATATAGTCTTGGTCTTTCTACCTGAGGGATTATATTTTTATTGCATCCATAAAGTTTCCCCTTAGAAAACTAATTCTCTCTAATACATATAATTTCTATGCGTTGAACTATAAGTGCATCTGCAAACTTGGTTTTGGATGGTTATTTAGCATTCTAGATTAAAATATTTGTAATGCTACATACTGCAGTATCCTTTCCTACTCTCAAGTATCTGCCTTGCAACTACCAAGCAACTGGTCAGGTAGTTGGCTGAACATGATTTTTAGGAACTGATTTCGAGATTGTCAACAATTGACCGGTTAATATTTAGCATTATTGGCAGCAGAGCTCACCTGAGAAAGATACTTTTTTAATTTGAGTGAACTGTCTGTGTTGTAGAGCATCATCATGCAGTAAAAAAGGGACAAAAGCATAACAGAAAGTAATGTAAGTGATATACAATATATTCTTAGCATTGTTGTCAACAACTCTTATTTACCTCTCTGAATGCTTTTGTACTCTATTCAATTTGTCCAGCTGGACAGAATTGCTTTAAAGATAAACTTCTCTTTCAATTTACATTTAACATCAATACCTTATCATTCTTCAATGAGCCTTCACTGAGCAGATTTATAGTGACACTGCATATATTATAAAAGACACTTTTTCTTGATTTCCATTACCACAGCATCTGCAATTGTAGGTTCAGAGTCCTTTCGTATGTGAATATTTTTGACACCAGCTTAGAGCGCATTTGTAGCACAAGTCTTCCCTTGTGTAGATACTAAGAAGAAGAGATCACAAATCAGCATAGGATTTCAAAGGTATTTTTCTGGCCACTGAGGCATTTTATTAAAATTACTTCAATGTCAAATTTGTCAATCTCCCTAATTTTTTGCTATTGTAGATCCACTTTTTTTCCTCCAGTTTGGCTTTCAGCTGATCTTTTTTCAGGCCCAGTAGTCATTCAAGCGGTCTGTTGGAGCACAGAATACAGTATAAAAGGTGTACTATCAGTAAACTAAAACGTCAGACTTTTACTAGGCTTTCAGTTAACAGTGTAATGCAACAAAAGCCCTGCTTGTGGGACCATACATAGTAACTAAGACGAACCCAATTATCTTTTTTCTCCATCCTTTCTAAGTTTCTCTTCCCAAACAGAGTAAAACGTCATATAAAATTATGTGGTTGGGAATCCTCACATTCTTTATTATGACTCCACTCCAGCATTTCTTTACACCTTCCAACAAGCAATGGAGTTAATTTACCCATCTTTCAATGTCCAATTATCATGTTTCTTGTTATTATTTCTTCCAGTGTTATTATGTGATAAATGCTGGGTACTTAAAGGTGTGGTCCTGCTCCAAGAAATTTGCAAGGAAGTATATACAGCCTTTTTTTTTTTTTTTTGTCACCTCCATCTTACTCAGAAAAATACTAATTTTAGCTTTTTTTTAAAAAAAAAAGTTACATATCCAAAATGTCTTTGGGAAGCGCTGTAAATCTTGTGAATTTGCAGTTGGTCTCATCTCTTAACTTCATGTTGCTGTGAGGTGCTTTGTTCTTGTTTGTGATCTTTTAAGTATTTGTGTGTGTTTATACTGTGTGACATCCTTTTCAAATGTGTATTACATATGTCCAAATAGTTATACAGAATAGGCTATTCCATGACCATACAGCTAAATTGGCATGGAAATATGAGAAGTCCACCCAACAAACTGAACTTCCAGGGTGATAGTCTCAAAATGAGAATGAGACATGAGTAAGAAGCTGCAGCAGTCAGGAGGACAATAGATGTAGATCACTTGAGGATTTAATCCATCTTTCTTCTCTCATGATACATCTTCTTCAAATGATTGCAGCAGTTCAGCGGCCCTGAGCATTCTACGTACTGTATCACCTTTCTTTAAAACAGCTCTCAAGTTCAGAAGGATGCAGTTCATCCACTTTTTCAGCTGTTATCGTAACATTTTCAAATTAGTTTCTGACATATGCACATTTTTAGATCCATTTTTTCTGTTTCAGGGCTCTACTGTGGCTCGAGAAGCCAGTGACAAAGAAAAGGTATGGTGCATTTCTGTTTCTTTTTCAGTTATCTAACCTGCTAGCTAGTCTCAGGACAAACATAACCAGTGCTGTTCTGCCCATTTTCTTTGTTTTCTGTCATATTCTCCCCTCTTGATTTCTGCCTTATTCCCTCCTTTATCTTTCCTCTGTTTTCCGCAGACCTTTGAATATTGGTTTGCAATGGTGTTGAGATTTCAGAGGTAAGTGAGCCAATCCTGTACCTCCTCCTTTTCATTTTTTCTCTTCTCTTAGTTTCTTCAGGGCCTGCCCTGTGGTAGGAAAACATCAGGACCTTCTTCTCTTCCCTCCTGCTTCTTCATCTTCTTTCTCTTGCTCTTTAACATTAAGATACTTGGATACTCCATGTCAGTTATTGGAATTATGTGACTTGGCACCACTTCTAAAGTGAATGCAAAGATGAACCAAACCTTGAAATTTGAGAACCTTTGGGTACGTAAAGCTCATACAAATGAGCAAGTCACTGAAAGGCTTAGATGTACATGTAGCTATGAGAGGCAGTCTCCGTCAAATTATGAGCTGAAACTTTGCTCTAAAAGGAAATTAATCATTTTATTTTTCTCCATCTACAACTTCAATTCATTTGGAAAATTCAGTGCTCTCAAAATCAACATTTCATTGAGGTTTCATTGAAATAGCCTGATGGCATTTCAGGAGAGGTTTTTCTAGAAATTCTGCAGATAATTGAAGGTGGAACATAGTCTCCATTATCTAAGACTTCTTTAGATTTCCAAATTTGGGGTGAAGTCTAGGAACCTATGACCCTTATTTTCTTAATTTTTCCAAGCACATGCCTTCTGAATTAGCATGAGCATTCAGCAATTCACTTAAAAGACTTCATTTTGTGTTGTCCCCAAATGTCATCCAGATAATTTGTTTTTCTCCGAAGCATTAGACGGACCATGCCTGCCTCTCTTAGTCTTCTACATACCACACAACTGCACTAAGGAGTAAGGGACGTGCAGCAGCTGTCAGCCCTACAGTTATTGCTGCATGAAGAACTGCCAGGTTTTTCCACTTTGTCCTGAGGTATGACCTTCTTCCAGCATTAGGCAACTACCATGTCCCAAATGCCAACTGCAGTTATAATAGTCAGCATTAGCTCTCTTTTGCTGTAGCGGGCCCTCGAGATCACGTCTTGAATGGTCTCTATTCTTTTCTTGTGGTCTAGTTTTGTTCTTGGTTAGTAACACAACTCTTTAACGTTTTTAAAACAGAGGGATTAACTCCTTCAGTGTCTCCTAAATGATACCTGATGTCATTGAAAACCTCTGTTGGTTATTACTAAAATAATTCAATACAAATTAAGAGGGCAAATTACTTGGATGGGACTAATGCAGATTGCAAAACTAATGCTTGGGATAGTAACATAAAAATACTTCATATATTCAGCTATAGAGGAGCTGATACCGTACAGATATTTAGTGCAGTGGGTTTGGCCCTTTTTAGGACTATATCTTATGATAATATATTTATATTTATATTATTACAAATAGTTTAATAATAGTACACACATACTATAGACACATTGAGTGAGAACCTCAAAGAATCAGCGCCTTGATTTTGTTCCCATGTAAGTTCCTGGCAGAATTACTGTTGAACTTTTTTATAGCTAAGTTGTGTAGTTTTATATAACTGTGTACAACAATTCTGTAAATTTAATGTGAAACCATAACTTCAGTAAGGCAAATAACAAAAATTCCTATCAAATTCAACACATCTAGTCCCTCCCTTTTATTTTGAGTACTTCTGTGAAAGAAATATAAAAACAGCCCTAGTCCCCCAAATTCTTCTTCTGCTATTTTAAATCTCACACATTAATTTCTTTTCAAAGGAATTCGATTTCTTGGAGGCAGAACTGCACTAAACTTACTGCTGTTGTAAGCAGACAGTCTGAGGCTGTTAGAACAGCCTTCTGTTACTCATTGTTCCCCTCAAATGCTAATGCAGTGCAGCAGAGGAGCCACAAGCTAGCACTCAGCACAAACATTTCTAAGAAAGGGAATTAATTGGGTAGGCTTCTAAGTTGATAGAGGGAACCACATTTTACAAACACTTTAAGACAGACTGCTAGGGATTTAAGCAAGGGGAAAATAATATTTTGCTTATTACATGGTTTTTGTCTAAGTTTTGTAGTCTGCTGTTTGATTTGAAAGGGTCAAAAGAACACGCTACCCCGTGTCTGTGTTGTAGGTGTTTGGAACATTCATTGTCACTGTGATCTAAAACTGCAGTAGGCACTAGAACTGCATTTGAAGTACTCAAGTGTTCTTAAGGCACAGAGTTTAAGCTTGCTTAAAAGGGGTTTATATATTTATATGAATCAACAAGGAAAGTTTGTTTTGAAACTCTCATGGGATATGTCTCTGCACATGTGGCACTAATTTCAGGACCTTGAGGACTGTGTTGACAGAAGTATGTAAATGATCCATTATTTGTAACCCGCAAGTGAGAGTCTTATCACATGTTGTTTTCACTTCCATTTTTCCTTATGTAGGTGTCGCTATTTCAGACTTCTTGTTTGTTGTCTGGCTTGAGATTCCCACAGAAATCTTAAAGATGTTAAAATGCCTGAAAAAAATTAGCCTGAAAAGTCAAAAGTAAAGGATTTTGGGGGGAGGGGGAGGGGAAGGTGGCATTATGGGAAATGGTCTAACGATACTTTGGCATCTCCTATGTCAGAAGAAATTGCTCTGAGTGCTTAAACAAAACCAGACAACCTCAAATACTAGCTGGTGTAGTAACTTACTAGCTACTTTTTAGCCAGAGGCAAGTTAAATCATCAATTCATTAATATCACCCTGAAATGCCATTAATAATAATAGGATTTCAATTAATGGCATTATTTAATTACTCAAGTAAATGTACCCACTGCTATTCACATCTGAAAAACAGGAAGGTAATGAAAGACAGGAAGCTTTTGGTGCTAAAATGTATGGCTAAAATGTCTGGTAATGCGGTAATTTTTAATAGGCTTTTAAGTAATTCATATTTAATTTCAAATGCCAATGTTCAAGTAATCAAATGGTTTTCAGAATATCAAGCATAATATGTAAGCTTCTTTTAAAGCTGAAGAAGTCAGAAAACAGAAGAGCAAGTCTTTCAGTCACATTCCAGTGCAGACTGCAGGTTTTAGATACATTACATTGAAATGGCAAGCTTGACTAAAATTATGACATTATTGATTCTTTTTCCTGTCAAACTACTCTTTCGTCATTTATTCAGTTAATAAAGAAGAAGCAATTATGCAGAAAGATTTAATGGATTATAAAATAAGAAACCAAGAAAAATATTTTTCTACTTTAGTTTTGTGTGTAAAATAGGTGTTAGCATACAAAGAGGTTTTTTAAAGATCAGGTTTTTAGGAAGAAAAGCTGGCTGGAATGACTTTGAGAATGTTACTTTTTTGTCCTCTTTTCAGTTCATTTCCTGTTTGACTGTCTTCAGCTGTTTAATATCCTAACATTGATAAGGAAGTCTGAAACTCTCATTTCAGTCTTTTGTGATAATCAGTGCAGATGCAATCTCCATCCCTTAGATTTCACCTTAATACACAACTCCTCTCATTCACATTATAAGTGATATTTTTAGTAATAAAGGCATCACTTTCTTGGCAACAAGTATCATAACATGCGCTTACAGATGTCTTGAATTTTAAAAGAACAGTGTGTTTCAACAGTTGTCAAATTCTGACAGCTGCTCTTTTTTTTCTTTCTTTCTTTAGTTCTCTTTAGTTTCTTTATTTTTATTATTTTAATAGTGGGCATTTTCTATTCATTCCTTGGACAATTTTGCCCTCTTAAGTGAAAGCAGGATAATGCAGAACTCCCCTGGTGGTCTGCCTGCTCACAATTATGCTGTACTTTGCAGGACAACATCGAATTAGCAGTTACAGCTGAGTCTACTTGTACTTACAAAGAACTTAAGCATGTTGCTTGTGAGTGAGCAGTTTGGAAGGAAATTTGAAGAAGACTGAAACCTAACTGAACTAAAGCCCACCATTTTTCATCTTTGAGCAATTTCAGATATTATTACATGTTTTTAAATTAATCTAAAACTGGTTGTGTTGCCCCCTCTGTGGTATTTGTCATTTCATAAATAAGTTTAAATACAGAAAAATTACAGTAAATACATTCGAACAAAGAAGTCTCTATTGAAGTTAATTTTTGGAGAGATTGTCATCGTTGACACTATGTTACACTTAGAATAACTTACTCTGAGAATTAGATCTGAAGATGCTGCTACATGTAATAAATCACTTCTTACCTTTACTTTCTCCTTCACATAATGCAACATATAGTAATTAACTGATTTCTGAGAGAATAGTTGTGGCTAAAGAAAGAAAGATTTTAGAATAGGAGCATAGTAACAAGATTATTCAGTCTTTAACTAGTTTTTTTCTTTTGATGTCAATAGTTAAAATTTCATTCGAGGTAGCGGATCATCCCAAAATCTGAGCTATTTTTTTCCTGCTGTTTTCAAGTTGCTAATTTCGGAGCAGCATTTTCTTTACTTTTAGTAATTTCAGTCCTCTTCATGTGCTGACCTCACCCAGCAGGCATGTGAAACATGTCTTAGGTTTCTTTGTGAAATTAATCTCGAGGTTGCATGTACAGAGATTGTAACTTTCAAAACACTGCAGTACAGTACCTCAGAAAGATAGGAACAGACATTCAGAGTTAAAATTCTTATTTCAGCCCTCACTTGACACCAGTCCCATTATTATTTTTCAAAACAAATCACTAGTTTGCCTTTGGGGGGGGGGTGGGGGGGGTGGAGGGTTGTTTGAGCAGGGGAGGTGTTTGGTTTTGTTTGGGGGGGATTGGCTTTTTTTTGTTTGAAAGTCGGTTTTCCATATGTGAAAAGAATTTTTTTTTAAAAGAGATGGGGAACATTGTCTTGAATTTTATATGTTGCATGCTCATTTTGCATCAGGAAGGCATTAACCCTAGGGATAACTCGAGGTGCACTTCCCTAAGCATTGAAAAGATGTATAGTTACTATTTTGGTACATGCTTGAATTCCTAATCTGTCTACGAGGTCCTGCACAACTTTTTTTTGTCCTACAAAAATGGCTGTTCCACTGGCGAAAACCATTCCGGTGTTCCCTGAAACCCCATTTTGGGGTTACGGCTCTATTTCCATTGCCGTTTACAGTCTTGTGATGCCAAGTGGAGCAGCAGGCCCTCACTTGATTAGAAACTCCTGTCTAGGACAAGGCAAACTGTACAACAAAGATTTGGACCCAGGTTCCCTAACGGCTGGGGGGAAGAAGCTGCAGTCTTCAGCCTTCCAAAGAAAGCTCCAGTACTCTTCCATCTTGTGGATCTTGTGGATTCAGTTCAAAACCACCTGTGCCAAAATACTGCAAACTGTATTTAGCTTTGTATGCCTTTTTTAGAAAGTCCTGCCTCCCGTATATGCCCGTGAGCCCAATCAGACTAAAGTTGATCTAACTTACACCTTTTTTTTCCTTATAATTATGGGAGCCATTTGCTGTGAAAAGAAGCCTGAGGTGTGGAACTTCACTCTTGGCAGATGTTTTATACTGTTCTCAAAAGTTATAAACTGTAAGCCAAATTTTGCCATGATTAGGTGTGTGAATAATGTGACCTGTACCTAGTTCCGAACAAACAATAAGACTGCTATGCAAGATTTCTCCTACAACCTGATCTTTGCTTTTGTTAGGTGAGAAATTGCTGCCAGGTTGTGAAGACAATTAGGCTTTTCCTTTTTTAGTCTAAGACTTACTCTAATATGTAACTGCGCTATAGCTGGTTTAGCAAGCTTCTTACCGAATGTCAACATTAGTGTTGGCCATGATCATTATTTTTAGTTATGATGCACAAAAAAAAGCCTTTGGAAAAAGAAAAAAAAGAAATCTAACATTCATTCAGCACATTAGGATAGGCTGCTGAATTGAGGTGAGCTAAGAAATCTGGAAGAACTATTTCCTCGTTCATATAGAAATAAAACTTCACCTGGTTCTTATTTTTTGAGATCTTTTTTTTTTCCCAAGAGAAACAATGTGAGTGAGCTGTTTAATCATGATTTTAGTTTTCAATCAGACTTTACACATTCTGTCATCTTAGTCTAAGCAATCTTTATTGCTTTTCACCCTTTTCAAAGGTAGTGCAATCTTCCTGCCGTTAAAATTCTCTGTGACCGTGGCAAACTTTGGAACACAAACCTGAAGTGTGCAATAATAACATGCTTTTTTAATAAATAAATACTTTATATTTGTACAATCTCTTGTGCCTTTCTTGCATCTGTAAGTAGGAAATTAAAAACGATGGGGAGATGGTTCAGAAAGAAAATGTATTATTAATTTAGTGGAATTAGTTTGATGTTCATCTCCTGCGCAGCTCTTAAAATATTTAGTTCTTTAATGATACTAATATGTTCCTTCTAATGAATTACATTCTAGGAGAATCTTTTTCCAACAAGGATTTTGCTTCATTGGAAATATTTGAGGCTTCATTAAAAATTAACCGCATCAATTATTTCATTAAAGCAAAGTCTCAATTTTTTTTCATTCAGACAGTGTTTTAAACTGCTACAATGTGGTTTTATTTGTATTTATTTATTTCAGTGCATAAGAAGAAAATGTGCATTTTAGGATTTTTCAACATGAACACATATATTATTAATTTTAAGTAACTACAAGAGCCCCTCCTAGCTGCATATTTCATAGTTTTTAATTCCTAAATTCACAAATCAATTTGAAGACATGACTTTCTGTTAAAGTACTACTAGAATCACTACTAGTGCTGGCTGTTAGTAATGTTTGAGACTGCAACAGTCTCCTGGGGCTTCTAATATTCTCCAGCTTTAAATAAATAGAATGGTATCACCTAGCACATCAAAAAAAAACACGCTTTGTCTAATAATACCTAGTAAAAGGGAAGAGAACAGGCTGGGAAGCATCATACGAATGATGTGGTGAGGGCAGCCACTGGCACGTAGCTTTTTAGCTTCATTTTCTCATATGGGGCCCACTGCTTTTTCCTTTTTCTTACCGTACCTCCTTGGTTCTGGCTTTTAATTTATGCAGTTCTGCCCTTGCCAAGTCTTCGCAGCTATGGGCATTTGGGTGAAGAAAAATGACCTCACATAAAAGTTCTCAGAGGGATTACTGAGGACTGGGGGAACCTGCACATGAGGCAGTGAAGAGTGGCTTTTGGGGAGAGCTGATTCACTGCCCTGAATGTTGTTGGGACTACCCCTTTCAGTCTTGTGATGGCAGACAAGAAATGCAGCTGTGTCAGCTTTGCTAGCTCACTGCTATTAAAAATAGATTAGAAACAAGGTTAAAGTGGAGTATGGCACAACTGCCTTACTAGCTCTAGCATTGACCAGAAAAAGGACATTGCTTGTCATTTATGTTTATTTTTACTAAAGGTAGGACTGTCTTCAGTGGAGAAGCATGCTTCCCCCTCCCACCACCCACCAGTTCTGACTGGCTGATGTCCTGCTGTGCAGGAAGTCTGTGGCAGAGCGTAGAGATGAACCTGCATCTCAGCATCTTAACCACAAGCACATCCTTCCTCTTTACTTGCCCTTCAGCTTTAAGCAGCATTAATATGGGGGGGGGGGTGTCAGCGTTAATGGATTTGTTAAAAAAACTCTGCCTAGTTTAATAAATAACTTGGATATACTAGGTGGAAAGATAATCTGAGGTTTTGGGGGGGGGGGTGTGACTTTGGCTAGAAATGAAGGGAGCTTGGTTTCCTGCATTCTTGCATTCATTATTGTTTCATCTTAAATTAATTCATCCAAATCTCCTCTCCATTCTTAAGCATCCCACGCACTGGATTCCATCCTCTAGCGTTGGCAACATCCCTGGATCCACAGTCCCGCCTCTGCAGAATTAGCCTATATCTATGGGACAGTTTGCTCAATTCTGTGGTATAATCTCTGCAGATGTTAGTCTGGAATGCTTATCTGATGTTTCCCATACTCATTTTCATCCTAAACCACTTACCGAGTAGGCCAGAAAGAAAATCGATGCACACTGTGCAGTAGTAAACAGTTCATCATCACTTCAAGAAGTTTCTAGTGTTGTCTAAGTGAAGTGGCAAAGCACTGCTGGGTGAATCCTTTCTGAAAGGATTCTGGTATGGGTGAATGGTTGTAGCTCCATCTCAGCTCCTTGGGGTTTTTTTCCTTTTATTTTAAATTAAAATAGAGGATCTCTATTAAGAGGATAATTTAGTATATCAGAATTTTCTAGATGCAGCCCAGTAATAATTCAGTAATAACCTAAAAATAGGTCCAGTCTAGGACCTTGCTTTTTTTTCCCAGAGTTCGTAGCTGTCAGGATGCAATGGATTTAACATGCATTCATAACTATTAACATGTTACCAATTGTTTAAGTGGTTTTGAGAAGCAGTTATTGGAAGAGAAGGGTCATTTTTCTAAACAAAAGCAGTGGGATCTTGAACAATTCACAAATTCCAGGTCCAAAAAATAAATTTGATTAGGGAACTGAGTATTTCAGCTAATTCTGTGCACAGCCCAACAGCAAAAAGAACTTTTGGCCACTGTGAAGATCTGTGAGGGCATATCAGGGTCTGCTGTGATGCTCACATTTTAATGCTGTGCTTTCCAATATGTACATTTTGGAGCAGAGCGAAGAACCTCTGAGATTAGTTTCCTTACTGTGTCGTAGGAAGAAAACAAGCTTTGTGAAAAATACCCTCTCCAGTATGGTTATAAGCTATGTATGACTAGTTAAACTGATGGGGGACATTCCAGTAGGCTGATGTTAGCTGCTTTTTATTCCTACCATCAAGACTTTTGGATTAAGAGGAAATTATTTTATTCAAAATACATTAGTTCATGGTCATTGAGGGTTGCAGCACTTGGTTGTTTTGCAACTTTTTTTTGTAAAGAAAACCTTTTCTTCCCTACTATTGATTAAAGGCAGGGGGCAGGGAGAGAGGCTGTTCATTCCTCTTAATAAGCCAGTTTTTTAAAGGCTCTGGTTGCAGAAGCTACTATTACTTCTAGTTTACTTGACTGAATACCCTGAAGGAGCTGCTCTTTTGTTTGTTGACTTGCTGGGTTTTTTTAAGTAAACTTCCAGTCACTGCCCTTTGAAAACAGAGCCCATTTGAGAGGTCTTAATACTGAATCTTGCGGTTACTCTATCTGGCTTTTCTTCAATGCTGTTGCAAATCACTTCATGGGAGAGTTAAAGATGAAGCTAATCAACTAATGCTTCAACATCAAGAATATTTAATTATGTATTTGAAAGGCAGTGGTTTTCTTTGACATTTGCCCCTTTTAAGCAGCATTTCATAATTCATGTTCACTCAATGCTTTCAAATAATTATTTGGCATTAGGCACTTTCAAACATTCACAGTAGCTATGTAAAATGTAATCCAGTCTGACTTCATGTGTAAGATCTGATGCAAGCACTTTCCTATGAGGTATAGACTGTGTTTCAGCTTCACTTGTGGTCACTTTGACAAATGACATCTTGGAAGAAATTCAGTGCAAATCAAGGTTTGATGCAAATCAAGTACTGAGTTGGAGATTTTGTCTTGGCTATATTTGTTGCATGACCAGTAAACTACTACCTTCTAGGCCATTTACAGGAGGGATAAACTAAGGAAAGGGCTCTGTGGTTGCAGCGCGGGGAGCTGGGTGCCTCTGCTTTCCCCAGAGATGTGGCTCAGCGGTATCCTGTCTGGCTCAGGCGAGCTCCAGAAGTGCCACACTGGGCCAGCAGCTTTACTGTGCTCCTCTTTGTGATCCTGCTCTCATAGGAGTTTGGTTTATTTTAGGCCAAAGAGCTGCCGACATTCAAAGACAATGATTTCATCAACGATGGCCAGAAGATTCATATTGATGAGAATAACAAAAAGATGTTCCTTGAGAAACTCAAAAAGGATGTTGAGGTAAGACTCTGCCTATTCAGTTACACGTGATTAAAATGTGTGGCAGATTACAAATATCCCAGGAAATTGTCCCTGTATTTTATTAATGAAAACTTGTTTATGGAACTGTAAGCACTGACTGTTTTAAATGAAACACAATTTAAACTTTCAGGAGTTGATCACTGCTTTTGCTGATGTGATAAATGGCTTGCTGCCATAGCTGGTTGCCATTGTTCCTGCCTTGATGATGTGATGTTAAAATGATGGTGCTACTTAGTACTTAGGTGCTTTACAGGCCTAGTACTTCCAAATGCCCACAAGAAATAGGTGAGTATTGTTAGTTGTGTTTTACAGGTGGAGGTGCACCAGAGCTGAGGCCACATATGGACTGTAGTCCAAGATAGAAGATGTATCATCCCCACTCACAGCCTTACGCGTTCCATTTGTTTCATATTACTGATTCAGTTTTAAATCACCTTTAGTATCATAAGAGTATAGTGCTTCAGTAATTTGCGTATAGCAGTTGGAATCATTGATTTAGCATAGTCTTTCATATAAATTTGTAATTGACTGAATATAATCAGTAATAAAAAAGTTTTAATATATGAATTTAATGTAATATTTTCTTATAACTTCTTTAGTTCAGCAAATGAAAATAGATATTGGGCTAACTAGTTCACACAGCTTGAAATTTCCATCACGGAAAATACTATCACTGAAAATGCTGTCACTAAACAAAATATTTTGCAGCCCTTATACCCAAAGCCTAAAATCTGGTGGGTTTTTCTTGGAAGAGACCAGAATGTGTCTGTGACTTGATGAGCCTTTCAGCTATCAATATCAAAATTGTCTCTGTGAATTTACTTGTGCAGTTCTTCAGAGCTGCATCTCACTAGCTGCACAAAAAAAGTACTGTAACTCTAACCAGTAATTTGCTTTTAAGGAAATCTAATTTCCCATGATAGTGACAATGAGAAATGTATATTGATGATAATTATTAAAACATAAATATTTTGTGAAATATCAGTGTGTGTTTATTTTATATTTAAAATACTGTGCTGGAAAACTGCTCTACTGATGTCACAGCTCTAGAGACGAGTTCATTTGGGTTAAAGTTTTGTGTTCTTTTAACATGTACTGCTGTTGCTAAATAATGCTTTTATGGTAAGCAGGTTGCAGACAATATTTTAAGTATGTGCAAGGCATGTGGAAGATAGCTTTATTACCCCAGAAAGTGTGTCTCATCTTCAGCATTTACTAGGTTGTGAATATAATGGCAGACTCCAGATCATGTCCTGAGAGGCTGTCTTTTTATGGGCTTGAAATTTGTACAGCATTGTTAAATAGCCATGTAAACCACTATTGTGAAGGGATCTGGCACTTGATTTTCACAATAGCAAGCTGTTCTTTAACCTTGTGTTTCTTTTATTGCTTCTTCTGTCCTTGTTAGGTAACTGATAATATACACTTTGTACCCAACGTTTAAACACATTTCACTACAACGAAATGCACAACACTTAGCATGTGATTATCTTAGCACACAGTATTTATGGTTAAGCATATTATGCAGTAGTATGCCAAATCATATGACCTTATATGAGTTCTTGTTTGTCATTAAGTTTGTTTCTATATTTCTCTGATCACTGAGTTTACGTCCCCTTCTTTGTGTTCAAACAAATATCTATTACTGCTGTTTTGATGTCCTCATCTATTTTCCTGCCTCCTCATTCCACTGAAAATATCCTGAGAAAAAGCATATTAAGGGCATTTTTTTCCATTTTAAATCAGATGACCTTTTCCTTGTGCTGATCTCCCCAGGTCTTTTTTTCTGTCAACAGAAGAGCCATTCTCTTCTAATTTGTAGTTCACTCTTTTTCCCAAGAGTCTGTTCTGTTCAGTGCGTTTTTTGTTATGATTATGGGTAGATTTTTTCTCCTGTCTCTCTCGGTATTTATCAAGTGCCTAATGATGCGCCTGGAGTCCTTCCACTCCATCGCCTTTGTCATCTGTTCTTCTTGTGTATATCATTGTACATCATCTCTTCAAACTTGGATCTCTTCTAGTCTTGTGAAGAGTCTTCTGATTTATTACATTGAAATTATTAGAAACCAATTTCTTCTTAAAACCTCTTCTTAATCTCACAGTATTCTTTCTGGCACTTGACTTTGTAGTCACTTTGTTATCTCTGATTCCTTTTCTCAGAATCAGGATTTTGACAAACTGTAGTTTTTCATTTCTTAGTATTTTATGGTGATCTCTTTCATCACCATCACTATTCCAAAGTCTAGCTTAATTCCTTTCTTTGGTCTGCTCTAACTTCCTTTTTATATCCATTTAGAGTTTCTCAAAATTGAAATTATTTGTATTTTCAGGATTTTTCTCTGCATACCATAAGTAAGGGCTCCACAAGTTTAAAATCATAGTATTGCTTTTAGGCTGCAGCACAGCTTTGCCCTTCCTACCTCTCACCCCCTTGAACTGTTTACCATCTTCATGCTTTTATACCTTCCTTATTTCCTTCCTTCTTTCTTAGCTTTCTGCATTACTCTGTTCCCATCAACTAAAGTAACACTTGTCTAAACATAAAATGTATTCATCGTTCAGTTTTCTAAGAACTCCCATCCTCAACCTTGATTCAAAACCACCCTTTCATTCATATTCATGTTTTGCTTACCTGATTTTAAATTGTGAGCCTTAAATTGTAAGTGAAGACAACGTATCATCATTTCACATCTTCGTGGTGTAAAACTTCACTACTTTCCACTGCAAGAATATTTAAACACTCTTTCATGATTCTTTAATAAGGCTTAGAAGGAAGTGAGGGGGCAGATTTAGCACCAGGTTGTAGCACGCCACACACCTGATGGCAAACACTGATCTGGAAGTTGTGTGGTGACAAGATGCCTTAAGGTAAACATTAAACAGGCACGGTAGTCATTGGCTCGCACAGGCGTTGGTCCTCACTACAGGAAAAGTGATTCTTTTCCCTGAAGATTTTGAGGGAGTGGGCTACATCTCTTTTGGAATATAAGTTGCAAGTGACCTGTGTGCTGTTACTACATCTTAACAAATTCAAGTATCTCTCTGATAGCTGTATCACTTAATCCTCCCTTTTGTTTTTCCTTAAAAGTGCCTATTTTTTTTCAACTCATGACATCTTTGTGTAACTTCTCCTGTTCATAAGTGGAGCTTAGATTTTTCAGTGATATTGATAAATTGCTTATCGCTTTCTAGTTCCTTGCTCAGTTAAAACTCATGGACTACAGCTTGCTGGTTGGAATTCATGATGTTGAAAGAGCTGAACAGGAAGAAGTAGAGTGTGAAGAGAATGATGGAGAAGAGGAAGGTGAAAGCGATGGGACCCACCCCATTGGAACCCCTCCAGACAGTCCAGGAAATACGCTGAACAGCTCATTGCCTTTGGCTCCAGGGGAATTTGATCCAGCTATTGATGTTTATGGAATAAAATCCCATGAAAGTAAGCAGTAATAATTTTTTTTACGTTAACATGTTTTGATTCTTGCACTAGAATCCTAAAGTCTTCATGACCACATAAAGGTAAAGTTAAACTGCAACATACAAATTCGCTCTACAAAAGAGGAAATATGTTGCTTTGGGGGGCAGCAGAAAGCAGAAGGTACCTATAATGCTCAGCATTGTTATGAACATATTTTCTAAATATTGTGATGTGTGGGGATGCAGTCAAATAATTCACCTACTACACTATCAAATTGTATACTGGCTTAGCTATTCACAGACAGCATTTCTCAGTTAATTCATGGGTTTTTTCATCCCTTCAAGGAAATCTAGTATCCATAACTGTTCTTTTCCTAGCAGATCAGATAATATTGAAAACAGTTTAAAAAGAATTAGAAAAGCAGCATTCCAAGTTAGATTTCACTTTTTTGGTTGCTTTTTGAAAATTCCCGCTCTCATGCCAGATTTCTGTGTTCCAGCTAAGAAAGTCATCATAAGAAGCCTGAAAGTAGATTTGGTGTTAATGTGTAAAAACTAAGTGTTACTTGTGGCTGTTCAAGACAGGAAAGCTCTCTCTTCTTTTTTTTTCCTTAAGCATTTACATGGATAAATGTATGTTTTTATTAATAAAAAATATGCACAGTCATGTTTGTTGACACAGAAGCATTACTTTTCATATGAAACTTCATAGTTTTTCCACAAAGGAAGATGAAATCCACATAACTTTAAGTGAGCAAAAATTGCTGTAAGCTGGTGGTTTATTTTACACTCATTTGTGGAATTTTGCATTATAAATGAGTGCAGTTAAAAGTCAGTTAAGGACAGCTTTAGCCTGTGGTCTTTACAGATCTATGATTCTGACTGACGTTAACCTGTCTTAGCTGCTGATTGAGCCTTATAAAGTCGCCTTTGTTAGAAGAACTCATGATTAAGATGTCTCAAAAGTCATTCTTACTGCCATGTGCTTGCCATTTGCAGATGCACCTAGGAAGGAAGTATACTTTATGGCCATTATTGACATTCTTACTCATTATGATGCAAAAAAGAAAGCTGCCCATGCTGCAAAAACGGTAAAGCATGGGGTAAGTATCTGGGTTGTTTTTTTCCTCTGATTCCATTTATACTTTTGCATTTTTGTTGTTTAGTGCACTGATACAGCAGAGTTCAAGAAATCAGTGAAAAGGGAAATAGTTGGTTTTTTTTTCAATTTTCTTCTAGTTAAATATGTGATACAACAGTACAGAGTAACTACTGCATGTTACATACTGAGAGTGGAACTCACTTTTCAGCTGTACACATAGCTTTCTTACCCATACAGAACTCTAGTGAGATGCCTTTTTAGGACTTTGTCCTAAATTTGTAAGAAACACCTTATTCTTGCAAACAAAGCTGTTCACCAGACATTCGTATTTGTACACAGCACTGTGAAAGCTGTTGTGAATCTTATTGCAGATGCAGGACCCTAGTGATGATTTTATTATTTGGTACAGCCTGTTGAAAGTTAATTCTTTAGCTTTACAGAACTTCTTTAAAAATAGTCCGATTTGCAAAATTAAGCATCATGTACATATTAAATACTTGGGAACCATTCAGTGAAGGCATCTGTTTGCCATGAATTTCTTTATTTTGACTGAAATGGCTGCGTATCAGCAGGCACCAAAGAACCATGGTGAAGTAGCCCAGTCTTCCACAACTGTGATTTATAGCTACCATTATCACTCCTATGGTGATTTATAGTTCAAATTTCATAAACTGTTAAAAAAGAGCATAATCACTCATGATGCTAAAATCCCTCCTTTGTCTGTTTAAAGGATCAAGGCACTGCAGGAAAAGTCTGTTAAGCAAAGGGCTCAGGGATTTTTAGTTTACAGTAGAGTGCAATGCAGAATGCTCAGCAGTAAACCCTGCACAGACCTGTGGAAGGTGGGTTTTGTCTCTAAAACAAGGCACTCATCATTCCCTCTGCTCTCAGAGCAGCTGAAAGTTGGTGTAGACCATACACAGCCATTATCTGGCAATTATTAATGAACTTTGAATGTGGCAGACTGAAAACTCACAGTTCTGGCTAGAAATATGTTGTGAATAACCACAGCTGACTGTGATTAGAACTTATTACAGAACATTAGTTTCATACAACCATTTTACTTCACTGTCTCTGTCCTGAGCCATCTGACACCAAAGTTTGTTCATTAATTGCATGCATGCATTTTTCTCCTTTTGTAAAACAGGAAAAATACAAATATTCAGATGTAGCTATGGCTCTGAAAAACTTGACTAAAACTATGAATGAAATGATGACTTCATTGAAATAGCAGTTGTACAGCTTATTTAGTGACTCCAGATTTAAATGCATATGTGTTGAAAAAATGTTATTAATTGTTGCCATGTATTTCAAACCTGGTTATTTAGTATTCACATAGCAATATACATTACATGTATGTTGACACACCAGATCTGAGTATGATAATTTTACTCTTCTCTATATGAAGGCACAGACCAGAATCTGTTAGTGAATCAGTGTGTAGCATGGTTAAGAATGCAGTAGAAATTATATAGGAGACTGAAGTGCAATGAAAGCAAAGAGAAGTAACGTTTCAGAAATGGAAGGTGAAAGTCTTGCATTTATGGCGGTGAGTACACTGTACTCATGTGAAGCCTAAAAAGACATTGTGCTTGAGGGCCATTACAATTTGTCTTTCCAGTGTCCGATTCAAAGACTGAACGTATAATCTATTGAGTAAGCAATGCTGTCAGTAACAAAGCATGAAGTAAAACACTGGTTCTTCCTTCTTTCCTCTCCGCTCCCAATTCTCTGTATAGGCTGGTGCGGAAATTTCAACAGTTAATCCTGAACAGTATTCAAAGCGCTTCTTGGACTTTATTGCCAACATCTTGACGTAACCTATCATGTTACACAGGACAGACACGAGACCTGGGGACAGCAGCATTGGCGACAAGTGTAGGGATGAAAAGGAACTCAGAGAAGCGCTCATCTTGCAGAAAGCAACCCCTTTGTTTACATCTGCTGGCAAAGATGACTGAAGTGGGGTGGAGTACTTGCTTTAACAGCTGCCTGATATTCCCAGCATAGTTCTAGCTATTTCTGACTCTTGTGTGTGTGCAAAAAAAAAAAGTTAAAATAAATTAAATAAATAGAACAGCTTACTCAGAGTGCACTGTGACAGTCATACTCTGATGCTACCAGCTGAAACGGAATAAATGAGCAAAGAGGTGGGGGTGGGGAAAAGTAAATGCATGTTAAATCTACAACATTGCTATCAAATTGTAAACTGTGGATCAGTTTATTGTTGAACTAAAGAGATACATGGCAGTATTCTTCATGATGATAACGATGATGATAATAATGAAAACCTTACTGCGAATGTCACACCCTGCACACTGGCACTCCTTAAAAAAGCAGCTGCAACAGCCCTTGGTGCCGGAGGCTTTTCCCATTTGGTTCCTAGCAGTTGGGCTTTTTCCTGTTTTTTTTTTCCTTTCCCTTCTGGTTTTGTCTTCTTTTCAGCACATTGCATCAGGAAGTTCAGCCTCTCAGACATCGGAGAGCCAGCGTCTCTTACATTACAAAGAGCTAACGAAATTCATGCTATGTGTACATTTTTGCTACAGTAAACTTATGTTAAGGGAAAACTATGCTTATTTCACTTTGTTACCTGAAGTTTTCATTTGTTTTATATTCTTGCAATACAGGAACTAATAGTGTTGTAAGGGGGGAAAAAAGCTTATCTGAAGAAGCGCATAGTTTTGGGCAATAGTAGCTTCATCTTTCACCAATCCTGAAAGATGTGCACACCGATAGAAATTCCATTCCTTTGATAATTTACTGGGAATTTGAAGTTTAAATGCTTGTGTTGTACTGTTGAAACAGCGGTATTTTATGATAGATTATCCCTCGAAAAATGAACCCTGAATTTTACTGTTTACATTATTAGGAAAGCAGGGATACTTCTGAATTTCAGAGCTGTGTACAATATATGACTATTGAGTTTACATGTAAAGTTATTTTGCAGTACAAATGAAGTAATGTTTGTCATCTTCCAAGGTGTAATGTGCAGTAGTGTACTAAAGTGAATGTCTCACCTCTGTGGTAGACTCTTTTACAATAAAATGAGGAAGGATATTTCAGAGGGATTTTTCCCAAGGTCGTGTTTTAGCATCAAAATGACCTGTCCTACCATTTACGCAAGTTTGATTGTATAGTACATTGCCTAAAATTGTGCTGATCATATTTAACTTGTTTGAAATTTTTAAATAACATTGTATTTCTTTTCTTCTTGTATTTTTCCCTGAAAGACTCCATGCTTGAAAGAGACAACTTTACATATGCTTCAAAGTCTCTCTACTTATACACTGTGCTAAAGCTGTGCCTTTAAAATTTCTTGATTGAAATTGTTAGATTTTGTAGGCAACGTAAGAGAAGTCAAACCCTCCCCATCATGGTTTATAACTCAGATCAGGAGTGCCAGCATGCCTTCTCCATAACTAATGTCAGTGCTGTTAAGCCTGCAGCCGTGCATAACATACGTAGTGGTTTACTTCAGAGGAGCCTATACGATAGCAACCTGTTACACTCTCTTCAGTGGCCAAAGGCAATACTGTCCCTGTTGCTGTGTACTGATTTTTTTCTCCTTTCCCCAACCTTTCCTACAGGATTTTTTGTTATGTTTGACTTAGTGATGTCCGCAGCACTGTAATGTATGTGTTTACTTTTGTATTGTATGTATTTAAATAAGTTGGTACTGTGGCTTGATATTTTTTTGTCCTCTCCCTCTATACCCCAGTTGTCTACATTCTTGCCCACATTTTGTTTTCTGAAGCATGCTGTGGCTTCATGAAGTATGAGGCCAGAGGGAGACCCTGAGGTAAAAATGAGTACATATTTGAAGTACATACTTGAGTACATATTTAATTGCGGCCAACCAGTGTACATTTTTAGACAATTTTAGACATTTACAGCAAAGCATTCTTTTGTCTGTGTAGCAGTTCTGTCACTCATTCTTGTTGATAAACTGTTTATTTGGACAGGGCAAGGAAGACTCATTATTGTATATGTTAGTGCTTAGATTACACTCCAAACATGAGCAAGGCTTTATAAAATAAAGCACTTTGATGACTCACTAGGTAAATCCTTTGTTCTTGTCTTTCAGCTGTGGGTTTGATCACTTACTTACAGATGAATTTTGGGTGCTAAAATGAATGTGTAGCCTATATCGCAAAGGAAGAAATAAGAAGAGGCTTGTTCTATGCTTACTTTAATTGGCTTGAAACATTTAGCCTTTGGGGTTTGGGGTTTAGGCTGTGCTCTCAGAGCAAATACTGAGGTTTGTAATTGATGATTCTATGGTCTAAATCCTAGTATCACTACAAAAACAGGAAGATCGTCCACAGTAGTTAACTGAGAGAAGGACTGGCAGAATTTTGCTAATGTGTGATCTTAGACTAAATGATCTTACACTAAACCAGTTATTTAGAAAGTATTTGGGAATAATCCTGAATAATTCATGGGGAGGAGGGGAGGACTTTCTGTCCTAGAATTTCGAGGCTTTGATGGTCAGGGCTTTCAGCACATGATACAGCCTGTGCCTCACATCATGGGCAAATAGCAGAAAAGTGTCTTTTCGTCTTTATTCTGACTGACTTTTAATTTTTGTAATACATTTGTCTCTATTCAGTTCCTCTCAGTTTATTGCACAGATGTAGCAAGGCAATATTTCCAGCAATATTTTTACCTGTAAAATACACATGACAGTTAATGATAAGGTAGGCATTCCCCACAGGGAAGATGATTGAGGAGCTATTCTATTAAAAGTAGGTGAAGTGGTAGGGAGGGAAGAGATCCAGCTTCTTAATTACTCACTTAATGATGTCTCTAGTATGAATTTAAGCTTGCCCTTCACACAGCTGCTCCAGCTACTTAGGGTTTAGTATGAACTTGGTGCTCAAGGAGTGCTGCTCAAGTTAGTTGGACACATTAGCCATAGTGGACAGCAAGCTCCCTGGCTAGTTCTCTGTGCATGCCACTCAAACCATCTACCATGCCCTCAAAACAGGCTGCTGAAGCCTTGCACTGCTTTTATAATGCAGATGCACATGGGTTGTTGGTAGCCATTTCTCAACACTACCTTCTTCACAACATAAAATGTAAGCTTCTAGTATACAAAACAAGCACAATGTGCCAGATCTAAAAACCTGCTCTAGTTCTCCTGCTCCTACAGGTTCAACGGCTGAAGTGTTACTTAGGCTTTCCTTTCTTTTTTGCTAAGACTTCTGGACATGCTCAGATTTAACTTTCCAGTAGGTACGCTACATTTAAGTTTTAAGCCAGCCCTGTCTTTTGAAGCAGTGCTTTAGTGGAATTACTCCTGCAGTCCCCTACAACACTATTATCTAGCTGACACTGAGTTTTCTCATACAGCTACGTATCTAAGATCTGCTGGGCCCTGCTTCTGCCTGTGGACATCCTATCCAGGTTCTCAACACGGGTGCATCCCCAGCTGCATAACTGGTGCTGTTTCCCTCCTGCTGCTTCTGCATTGCTAAGGCTGATTGCCATTTCCCTTTGTGGAGTTTGCTGCAGGGCACACTGTGTTTGACAAGCAGGCAACTGAAGGACCTTGCCTTTAGTAAAGTGTATATGAAAATGCATAGGAGAAGAATATTCTTTCTGCAAAAATGTTTTCACTCCTTCTCACCTGAAGAATTCCTGAAGGCAGTGATGATATTCAAGGTAGAAGATCCAGCTGGTTTGTTATTGCAAGAAATGTTTGAATTAAAAATGCTTGCAGACAGTATTTTTTCTATGGAAACTGCATAACCTCAATGTACCATCTGAATTTCCAGCTCCCTGCCTTATGCTTGCCTCTTTTCCAGTGTAATACCAGTTATCAAGTCCCTGCATCGAGTAGGAACATCACTTATGATGGTCTCATACCCCATTTTTATCCACTGTCCACTTGATTTCTTTGAAAATCTCATATATTTAAAGGGGAGAAGAAAAATAGAGACCAGTTAAAGGAGAAATATGTTTTATCTCCTCCTTTTTGTCCTGATTTCTCTATAGCAGGTATTGTTCCTGGAATATGTTAGCAAAGGGCAGAGGCTGCACAGACAGAGCAGTGTGCTGTCTTCAGTCTGATTTGGGCAGGGATGCTGCTTTATTCCTGCATGGGACTGACCAGATACCTACTGTCATGCTACAACAAGGGAATGCGCATGAACAAGTGATTGAGGAAGAGCTTGAGAGCAGCATCAAGTGGCAAAGGCAATTTGTGTGAGATTAAAATCACTAACAATAGCCTTACTGAAATTGTTAGAAAAGAGGGCTGGAAAGGACTTGAAGAGATAGTTGTCGTCTGTCCAAGAGCAGTTCAACTAGATAAACATCGGCCAGGATTGGGTTAATCTTTTCCAGGGAGGGTAGTTCTACTGCCATTTCCCATGCCTCCCATAGCTGTATCATTAGAAAGACTTTTTCTAGCACCTTACCTGACTCTATATTACTACAGTTTAAGCCTATTAATGTTTGTTTTATCTACAGTGGACCCTGAGAACAGTTTATTCTCTTTCAGTTGCTGTCAATGTGATCCTGCCTCTATATGCTGAACAGTGTAAATATTAGCTTTTGCACGTATTAAATTGAACAGTCCCTTATTTAACAAAACCATCAGAATGGTTTAAACCAGACAGAATGACCTATTCCTGGGTTTGTTGTGCCTAATTTTTTTAGATCATCTGTAAAATGGTGTTTCATGATTGTCAGTTACATTATATAAATGGATTTACAGATTTCTATTTTGAGAATTTCCTAGCCATCCATTTATCATCTAATAAATGTAATAATTGCTGCTTGAACAGAATGCAGTTTCAAATGAGCATACAGCTACTGCTTAGCTGTAGTTGTTGCTATAACTACAGTTAAATACTGCTTTTCTCTTTTCCCAAAGTAAACAGTACCATGATCTTAGCTTTCCTAATGATACTCCCTTTTCACAGCTTCTAGTCTCATCTCTGACAGTGATACGACATAAAATAATTATTTGGTCATAAATATTAACATACAAAAATATTTCTTTGCAAGCTGGCATAAATTCATTCTTACCTAATGCTCTGAATATTAGCAGGCATTTTAGTTATTGCTCAATATGCTTGGAGTTTATAAAGACTTTGTCTTTATAAAGACTCCTACTTTGTTCCCACTTAATCTGATTCATTCATAATGACTCATTTTATTTAGCAATGTGTATCCTATTGGAATAAATGGCATTTGTGAGAAACTTGGCTTTTGGCAAGGTTTGGCACTTGTGTACAAGCTTGGTAGGTGATTTAGCTCCTTACCTTTCTCCATTTCTGCTCTTTCACCTTGCCTCTGGATAGGCAGCCCAAGGCCAGGGCACTTCTTTCTTTTCCATTTTATGTATTTTAAACTGGACGTGTAAAAATATTTTGTGACAATATTTTATTCACTTTAACATCTGCAGCACATTTGGCATACCAAGGGCTAGCAGCTGCAGTTACTGGGCTGACAACAATTCTATGACAACGATTGCCTTCCACCACCTGAGGATAATGGGGTCATGTTTGATTCTGGTTAAGAGGAAGTCCTGTGTTCCTGAGATGTGTCTGCTTATCCCAACAGCTTGGGTTCAAGTGATGTGTAAGAATCCTTTCTTCCCAAGTAGGTCTGATTAATTAGTGCCTACTTTAAGCTGGCACACAATGCTAAATTAAACTTTACAGTCTGGGTGAGGGCCCAGTCTTCCTTCAAAGAGTGTAATTGCATAACAAAAAAATTCTTTCTGCCTTGAAGGGCTTTACTTTTAAGTATTTCCACTTAGTTCAGTAGTCAGTCTTAGAGAAGTTTATTCGTACGCTGGCAGCACCAAAGACTTTGTGTTTGGGGTGGGAGGCTGTTAAAATATCAAATTGTACTGTGCAGTTATGATCATCCCTGTATAGAGTACAATGAAAAGTGTGATGAGCACACTAGCAGTTAAAACTGCTCTGTTGCTTCGGTCATAGCAAAGCTCTGTATGGAAGGGAAAATTATGTGTTTGATCTGATTACATTGCAAAGGGCTCCATAGCAGAAGCTTCCAAGTAGTGTTTCACGTGCCATGAGCTGCAGCATCTCTGAGCTAGGCTGCTCATTCACCCCAAGGTGCAAGAGAGTGGGGTGACACTGGGGATGTTGGAAGGGGAAAACCTGAGTATATACATGTCAAAATTGGACCCAGCTGTGCAATAGCGCTTTTGGAGGTGCCAGTCTGGAGGAAGAAAGTATTTTCTGTACAACCTAATGTTACTGCAGATCTAGTGTTACTGTGGGAATTGTGGTGGTTAGAATTTCATCCTGTATTGAAGTAATGTCCCGAAAAATCCTGTGCCTGACAGTGGCACTTCCCCTATGAGCCACTAGCCTGACAAAACTGAAATGCAGCTCCCAGCTTACCCTCTTACTCTTGTTCCGAGGCAACCAAAGTGTGTTTTAGGGCTGAGAAGGCTCCTGGGGCTGCTGGGATGTGCAGCTCCCAGAGCATTAGCAAGCAGAAGAAAATAGGTGGTCTCCCCCTTTTATTTAAATGCTTTCTAAACGTCTCCTCATGCGTTACGTCACCTGCTGATGTCCCACATCAGCCTTCTCATCAGACACACTCGCCACAGCCATGCTTTGGGAAAATGAGCATGTGGCTTGTTGTCTGCATTTGTAGCCCTCTCATTGAGAGTTAGACATGTAACTGTCATGTTTGGCACCAAATTGCAGGCCAAAGTGGATAACGCCGCACATAGTCCTCCAGTGACTCAATTTATGGGGGGGGCGGGGAAAGACACAAGGGAAGATTGAGCAGGGACAGACACACAGACACTGCCAGTTCCACCCAGAGCTTGGCAGCTGGGGATGAGCATGGGGCAGGCAGGAAACTGCTCCAACACTGCTACACAGCTGCCTGCCTGTGCAAGCCCTCCACAAATTGACATCATAGTAAGCCACGTAATAAGTCACTGAGCAGTGGCCTCATCTTCCCAGAAGGACCAATGCTGAGCACCAAGCTTCCTTGATAGAGGACTCAATCAAGGAGGGCTAATCTCACAAGAGAAGTGATCCCTTTACTTCCAGGGAGACAAAGAAACACACCACAGACTGCAGTCACAAGGGGTTAGGGGAGGGCATAAACCAAAAAACAACCTTTTTGGAAGCAGCAGGGAAGAGACAGACTATTCCAGTAGAACAAAGCTGAGAATGTGAAACAAAATACAGAGAAGCTACTGAGAACACACTCTGCAAGTTCCCCAAACAAGAAGTGTCTGCTGTACGTGCCTGGGTTTGGCATTAACTGCAGCTGCTCCAGGGTCAGGGAGGACAGTCCCATGCAGATTTCTCTTAAAGAGCAGAGAAAAATCTCAGATCATAAAGATTATGATGCAGAAAGAAAGGCATCAAATATTATGTTGACAACACCATAAAAGCATTTTACAGTAGTTCCCTTCTCACCTGCAGTAATGTGAAAGGGGCTATGATATAAGATAGAAGTAAGAGCAAAGCCGAGAGGAGAACTGATCAGCCTAGAGAACAGAATGATAGCACCCCATTAGAAACAACCCAACATTTTTCAAAGCAGTGCAATAAAAGCTTCAAGGAGTTACCCATGCAAGGCGTAATTAAACAGCTGGGCTCATGTCATATGGTAGTATGTTAATATAAAAAAGACTGAGTAGGAGCATGGCCACGTGGAACTTTCTCATCATCAAAATAAGCTGTTTCTGTGAGCCACACCAGTCTGTTGAAACAATTTATTTAGACGGGGTTTTCTTCTGACACATCCAGAAACATTTCCTCATGCATTACGGAGCCTGATGATCTCCCGCATTCTTAACCCAGTCTCTTCATCAGACGCACTCCCCACAAACATACCTTTAGGCTTCATTCAGACTATTAGGTTGTCTGGCCTAAAACATAATTGTTTTCATGGGTAAGTTTTAGGCAAGGGGAAGGAAGGGCTAATCCATACAGAAACAAGCTTTTCAGATGAGAAGATGGCTATGAAAAGACTGTCATTCTCTTAAGGTCCATTGTGAAGCAGCCTCTTCCTTCTCAACCACTGGGGGTTAGATTAAGACGCTTAGTCCAGCCTTTAGGTTGGATTAAACAGAACTCTAACTGGCCTTCCTGGGGAAGGTACTTCAGGTGTGTTACCAGTCCTTCAGATGCAACCACTGCTGCAGTGAAAGAGCAGATCACAGCTGACATCCTAGAAGCCACCCAGTCTGATGTGTATGTTGCAGTTGCAGGCTCATGCTTTGAAAATGTTCTGGAGGATTAGAATACAAATGTTTTAACTGCTCTCCAAAATTGGTTTCAGTACCTGCAAACCTCCAGAGAAGAGCTGCTGTCCCATACATTCCTGTGCTGGTACAGAGGGCTCATTATCCAGACCCTTTCCAAAGGCACAGTGTACTTCTCTTAGCAAAATTACTGACAGCAATTGTTGGATACCTGTCAAACATGGCTTCGAAGAAGGAAGGAAAGAAGGTACAGTGTTGTTATTGGTAATCTAAATCCATTGCACACTAAAAATAAAAAAAAGCTTTTTCAAAAGGGTGAGAAACAAAGTAGGTTGCACCCAAGTAAAGATTTAGAGCAGAGGGTGGGAAACAATATGCAGAGAACGGTGGCCTGGCACAGATTCCCAGAATGTGAAGGCTGAAGATGATCTTCAGCCACAGCCAAGCTTTATGCTATACAGCACTTTCAAATAAAAGCTACCACTTTAAGTTAATCCCTGCTTTATAGGTGGCCAGTGTAAAGAACACAGCTGGGACATAACAGAATCATGGTGACTGAATTTGGGGAGTAGATGAGTCACTGCAGTCTGCACATGCTGTGAGCAAAACAGAAACCCCGCTGAAACGCTGCTCAGAGAGGATTGCACTTGCTGAGCCTCATGGGCACCAGGGCTCTTGCAAAGCAGCCACAGCCCAAATAAAGACAAGGGCTGTGCTCTAGAGCAAACCCTACAAACAGCCTCTAAGACGTCTGGGAGAAAGGAATGGTCAGAAGGAAAGCCAATTTACTTAACCCGTTATGATGTTTCCAAACATTCGCTCTGTCATTACATGGTGCAACCAAAGAAGAGAGTCTGCACAGTTACAGGACTTGCCAGCTCCTAGAAAATGTAAATTCACAGCCAGGCATAGCCAGAGGGCTACATTTCACAGCTTATCCGTAAAATTAAGGGTGGAAAAGTTCAGCTAGTTCAAAGAAACCAGCCAGGAATCACATACAAACATACCTCTGGATATTTTCTAGACTTTTTTGACCACTGTTTGGGTTTAGGTCTTCCATATAATACAAATATCACCATGTAGTCACCGACAGGAAATCAGTTTTGGATCTCAAAAGGCAAACTGTTTCTAATCGTAATTGTTGCATTTTGCTGAACAAAGTGATTTTAAACAGACCTCTGGTGTAGCTTAACGTTGTGTTTAAGCGAGCTGCTCACAGTAAGTGCTTTAGCCCCTTTTTGCTTATTTCACAACTTGAAACATTACCTTTCCAAACTAACTCACAGCCCAGAGTGCACTGCTCTGGTTTTTTATCACTGTCATAGAAAATGGTCTTACCTACTTCCCTTGCATTGCTCTTCCTACAGTCACTATCAGATTTGGCTTTAACCAGAACTTGCCTATAGCAAAGATTTACAGTGGTAAAAGGTAAGCAAGCTGTACTATTTCTGAAGTCCATTCTGTCAAGCACAAGCAGTTCCTTCAAGCCATTGTTCACTTTGAAACACATTCAACACGTCAAAAGAAATTCAGAGGCATTTGAAATATATTTTAACTTACAAATAAGTTAGAAATTAAAACTTGATCCAAAGCCCAGGAAAGGTTCCATCTAAATACAATAGTTATTGAACCAGGTTCTTCAAGCATAACCTTTTCATCATCAGTAATTCACATAAATGAGTCCCTGTGAAACTAAAAGGTGTTGCTTTCAACAGTGCCAGCATAAACTCATATTTCCAGTCTTTCTTTCCATGGTTATGGGATATATCATGGTAAAAGTAATGGTACTTACATTGTAACCCATATTGCAATATTTATTTAGGATGCTTACTGAAGTACATTCAGCTCTGTACCAGCACAAGAAGTGTGACTGTACCGATCTAAAATCTTTACAGCATAACTGCAGCTGTAAAAGGAGAGTCAAACATCTCACTAAAAGGTTTACTGAGTATAACTATATTAAGTATGATTAGTTAGCAAAACAGATGTTTGAACAGACCTTCTGAACAGTATCTTCAGTCCCATTTATCTAATGCTCCCGTAGTACTTAGCAGCCAGCTCAAACATCTCTTCAACTGTCAAATAAATTCCCACAAACCACATGAGAGCAGAACAAATTGAGCTCCAGCACACACACAGAGTATGTACTAGCTTTCCTATAGCATAATTAGTACCATACAGCTTCTCCATGCAACAGGATAACTGTATCCTAACCAAGGGAATGGAAAGCCAGCTCATACTGTCTGCATTAGACCTTCTTCTCAATGCCAGAAGAAAGAGGATTAAATATGTAATTTAAAACACAAGCATGAACATTTCAACTTTGAATTGACTGAAGCGATGTGGTAAGATGATGCACTGCAGCTTAGATTGCTCCGAAACCTTCCATGAGGAGTAAGACATGGCAGAAGCTTGGTTTACAGCAAGACGAAAAGGCTTTAAAGAAATGAAAATATGGGAATAATACTTCTTCTATGTATGTATAATCTAAAATCAATTTTGTTCAAAGCCTTTTCAGTACTAATCATTTTTGACTGAGAAAAATACCACAAAATGAACTCAAAAGAATTTCATGGAAAAAAACATTGGAGAGCAGACTTAGTCCTAACAATGTACATGGCAGTTTGCACCACTGAAGAACCTGTTCCTTTGATATGTATCTTACTGTCATGTAGACCTCTATCAATGTGCTCCTCCTACAGATTCCACTACAGCAACACATGGGAGAACCTGCCCAGAAATGCTGCTGGCTCTGTCCTGCAGTCTTGCTCTGGTAAAGATGGGAAGAGTGTCAGCAGACTAACAATTACTCTTGCATTTATGAAAATAAGCTGGAACAAGAGTCTCAACAATTCTAAGCATCAAACTCTTAACTCACCAAGTTGCATCTTGCGAAAGAACAAAGTATGTGGGAGGTGAGCAGCAGAGAAATTAAGGGTGACAGCTGTTAATGTACTTGGATGACACACACCAAAGGATGTTGTTAAAGAGCAGAATGGTGTCAATTCCCATTTCTGCAGCTATGGCACACCCCTTTATCCACGCAACACATGATACACAATTATCCTGCAGAGGTCACAGAAGTCAGCTGTCCCTTTCATCTCATCCACATCAATTAGAAAAATATGCCAAAGTTCACTTAGGTTGACTTTTTTTAACTTTTTATGGCTGTTAAGGGACTGATTCCTGACTCCAGAAGCTCACAGCCTACTATCATGTCCTCAAGGCGAGGGTGAGGGCTGCAAACAGAAAGAAAATAGGAAGCATGCTGGAAACAAAGTGAAAAAACTAGAGATACCTCTGGTGCCCATGCCAAGGAAATATTATTAAAGATGCCCATGAAAGTCACAGTCATTCTAGAGAGAAACAATAAGGGAAAAGAAGGATGGTAGTGGACCGACTTGAGTTTAAGGCAGCAATTTCACCACCCACAACCAGCTGGTTGTAGGGCAGAAGCAACAATTGTGCTGATCCTGGGACAGCTACCAACTATTGGGCCTGAAACGCCCATCAGCAGTAACAGTATTAGCTGTCAGTGCATGTTTCCTAACATGGTGACATTCCTTCTGCCCTCTTGCTTTTGTTTGGGATTTAACCTTGTGAGTAGTGCCAATCTCCTTCAGTGATTTGTGATTCCATCCTCAAATTCCCTCCTGTCCTCTGCCAGGCAGCTTTCCGTAGCTGTTTCTCTAAAATGCTCTTTATGCAATATATGTATTTCTACATGCACAATAGGATTCCAGAGATGTATAACCCATTGGAGGTCTGCATGGGATCCAGGTATTTCTTTGGCAGCTAAGTTGCAGGGTAATGTTCAAACCCATAAACACACATGTGCAGAAGAAGGAACATCTTTAGATCTATAAAGTTAACAATTTCTTTTCAAGCTTCCCTTTTCCATTTTTTCTAACACTAGACTTGATTGTAAAACAGAGCCCCCGAATAAAAACACGCTGCATCAGATCCTCCTGTGCCATTTTAGGTTATCACTTCATCAAGAGAGAAATCCTCTTAGAATTAAAAATAGCCTCCAGGTTCAAGAGTAGGCAGCAAAATGATTCCAAATGAGATAAAATAGGGGGAAAAATAATAACTCTCAGCAGATATATGAAAACAGACAAAGCACATGAACGGTGAGACTTTGCTTTCATGAGGAGAACCAGTCTGGACTCACACCCACAGCTGTCACCCACAAACACTTCCTCTCTGGGAACGTCACATTCTCCGCTATATCACTGTCTCATACACAGCTTATGGGAAGAGACTGCAAAGCCGTAGTGGAAAAAGACACCCACCTTTTTTTTTTTTCTGATTTTATACGGCCCTCTCATCTCTCTGCAACAGTTTAGTACTCCGCAGTGGTTACTTTGAGGAAAAACGAACCTAAGACAAAGCCTGAAGACTTCCCGATTGCCAAAAGGCACTGACCTGCCCTGCAACAACCTGCACTGAAGTGTCATAGCCCATGTCCCCCCAGACATGTCCCCTTTCCCAGCTGCTTGTAATTTGGAAATGCAATGTGTTTGTGAAGTTCTTGTCCAGATCGACTATGATAAGAGAAGGGCAACGGCTTTAAACTAAAAGAAGGTACACTTAGATTAGATATTAGGAAGAAGTTCTTTACTGTGAGGCTGGTGAGGCACTTGGCACAGGTTGCCCAGAGAAGCTGTGGCTGCCCCATCCCTTGCAGTGTTCAAGGCCAGGTTGGAAGGGGCTTTGAGCAGCCTGGTCTAGTGGAAGGTGCCCTTGCCCATGTCAAAGGGGTTGGAACTATATGGTCTTCAAAGGTCCCTTCCAACTCGAACCAACCTGTAATTGTAACTGTACATTCACACACCGTAAGTCAGACACTGTCTGGAAGCTTCAGATTTGCCATTAATAGACTGCACGGCTGATTCACACATTCGCAGTAAGCCCAAAACACTCTCCAAGTGCCAAATTTATTGCACATTTACAGTAAATCCAACACTTCCCAGAAGCTTCAGGCTCATTGCACATGCTACACACAGTAACAGCGTAGTGATTTCTGTCTGGGAAATCCCCTGCACACAGCAAATGGTATGGGAGCCTTCACTCTGCGGCTAAAATGAAACACATCATGGCAGCTGCTCTGCTGATGGTGTTGGGCCTGGGAGACACAAGGAAACTAACCCGTGTTCTGAAATGTAATATGGAACAAACCCAGGAGTAACGCCTCCCTCCACTTAGTTCTCTAGATACTGTGCAGGAAGGTGCATTAACTGAAATCATGTTTCACTGGTGGTCACAGATTGGCTTGAAGCAGCAGTCCTTGAGTTAGAGTCCACCAGCCTGAATCGTGCTCCTGTTCATATTTCAAGCTGCCTTCCTAGGGAAAAGGATTCCCCCCGGCTGGCATAAAACTCCTGACACTACACACAGTTGTTTAATTATAGCTGTTTCTTCCACATGCTTATCAAGAATTATATCATTATAACCATTTAATCTAAGGACTTTCATATTAATATACTCCTTCATCCTGTTGATATAATGTATTTCACTGTAACTAGTAGAAATGGCATATTGGAAGACAATTGAGGTTTTGCTCTGATTTGTGATTATCTGCACAAGAAGTTTACCATACAATATTAACCTTCTTCAATTAACAAAACTACCTCTCAGCTTTCCTTTCCAATCCTGCAGTTATACAAGATCTGTTTTAGAAGGTGCCCTCTTAAGACTGTCATGATAAATGGAACGTTTAGTGAAACAGCTTATGATTTCAGTTTCAAAGAAAAGCATATAATTAAAGCAAAACTTTCTTTGCAGAACATAGGCAAAAATTCCTAACATCTGGAAAATGTAAAAAATCTCAATCGTTAGGCTACAAAGTCTCAGCAATTGCTAAAAATTAGGCAGATATTCAATACTGTGCCACGTTTCTAAAGCTCCAGTGCAGTAATCTATGAAACATGCTCTTCCCCCACTTTTCAAAACACTTTTCATGTTTCAGCATGGTTTATCACGTGCAATAATAAGTAGATTTTGAAATCATTCAGTAATTACGTTCCTTTCAGCCTTAGCTTTGTGAAAATAGATCTAAACTGTTTTAAAAGCTGAACTATGATCTAGGATTATACTGCTTGTCCTGTAAGGAAATAATTTGCAATCTGCATCACCTAAAGAAATGCCTTTTGGACTATCACGGTGTTTCAGGCTTTTCTCAGAATATCTACTATTGGGGAAAAATAGAACAGAGAGACAAAAATGTTTTCATTGACTCCCACAAGTCTTTTATTGGACTCAAGAGGCACAGAAAACATGTAACACCTGGAAGTCTGATGGTAAGAGGAAACTAGAATTATTTTTATCTATTTCCCCTCTACACCTCTACTGCATTTCTTCAGCCCCTCATTAAGTCGTATGTCAGCTTGGGAAGACACTCTTTTTCCCCAAACTCTCTCTGACAATGCATTAATTCTTTAGTTCATTTCTGCAGCACACTGTTTTTCTCTCACATTTAACCTTCTTAGAGAAGGCTTTCACCTTTTTGCCCAAAGTAATACGTTCACACACACAGACTCCCCTTTGGTTTTTAATTCATCATTAAAATGGTATTCTGTGCTTCAACGAGGTTAATCTCAAGTGTGCACCACAGACATTACCTCATCTGTGCAGCATATGCAGCTCGGTACATGCAATCTCCTTTATGTGACAATCTCTTCAAGATTGCGAATTATAATTTCCCTATCAGAAACATGAAAGCATTTTTCACATTATGAAGAGAACAATGGCACATAAAGGCACCATCAAAACTTGTATTATCTTTAAAAGACAGTGAATGTGGCATAAAAAAAAAACACATGTTCTTGTTCACATGGAGTCAACAATGGTGTCATTTGGTTTTATAAAGAAATTAAGACTTTTTTGGTATGTGTGCAGTTTCTTTTATCTTCTGTAACATGTTAAAGGCTGCAAACTTGTCCTCGGTGATAGATAAGCCATTACACCTGAAGGGGTAACAGCTAACAAAAAATATGCAACCAATGCACAGTTGTTCAAACTCAGCTGCTTGGTCCAGCACTAGAACAGTCCAATCTGCAGTGAAGAAATACTTTCAGTGGTTTGTATTTTGGCACAAATTATTTATGACTCAGGATAGCTGGAAAATTATTTCCATAAGCAGCTTGCTTTTCTTCTTTCTTTTCATCATTTTTCCTCTAAATGCTGTCGCTCACCATAGCCCATATGTACACTCCTTTATGTGTCCTGCTAGTGATACTCAGTTCGCTTTTGTTACTGCATGTAATTTGTGGCTATCTAAATTGCATGTATTTATCATTGCTAATTTTTAAGCACGTAAGGCTCAATCTTATTCACATTGGTAAAACTGTACTGGATTTCCAAAAAGAACAGTACAAGTCACTCAAAAATAAGTATTGCCTAGCTTGCCTAAACCTGAAGCTATTATACAGTGCTATATGTCATTGTTTAAAGGAAGCTTTATAATGAGTACATTGTCTTTTCAATATTTGAGAAACAAACAAAAAAAGCATTTGTAACACTCATACATAATTTTCCTACCTAGAAAACAGTCACACACTAAAAAAATCTCCAAACCCACAGACATAATACTTCAAAAGCTCCTGATCTAACCAAAGAGTTTGCATTTAGAGTCCACATCTCCACTAACACCACAGTTGCATCTGGACTATTACGTTTAATAGCCCCCAGTGGACCTACCCCTCCCTGAACCCTCTAGTACCTTTGGCCTCCACAAGTGTTGCATGTATTCTCATACATTTCTCTCGCTGCAGTCCTAGGAGCCTGAATTAACTGTATTGGCAGAAACCTCCAGGAGGTTTGAATAGTGTGTTTGGAGGATTAAAACAGTCAATACCCCAGAGCAGGATAAAACGTCTCTCTAAAAAAAAAAGAAAAGAAAAAAACGAGAAGAAAACACTACCCCCGTTCCATGTTCCCCTTCCCCCCCAAAAAAAAGGAATTTCTACCTTTACAATTTACATTAGTAAGGCTTTTTGATCACTTTGAATATAAATTGGAAAAAAAAGTCTGGGAAAAAAAGCCCTGCCCCTTCCCATCTCACTGATTCTATCTACCCTTTCCTTCGAACTAGTCACAGCAAACTCCAAAAACAACAAAGAGCTGACCTTAAGGCTGATCTCCATCAAATGTCTTCTATGTTGTTTTTAAGTTTGACTAGATCTAGACAGCGTATCATATACAGCACCAAAGCTCAAGGAAAGGAAGATATTTCTACATTAAACACAGATAATGCCTATATTACTTATTAGGAGGCTTAAACTACATCCCTGATAGTAAAGGACAACTCAGTATTTCCAGGACTACACATTGACAAAGTCAACAGAAGAGTGCAAACTGTACAAAATGTTTATTTAAATAATAAAATGTAGCTCAGAAGAGAGACTGACTATGTATGTAAGCCACTGCATTCATTAAATCCCACATTTCACCAAGGACAAAGAGAGGATGAAAGAGAGCAAGAACAGGGTTGGGGGGAAGTTGAGGAAACACCCTTCCCAAACAAAAACCAGGGAATTACGATAACATTGCATTTCCATCATGAAACTGATTCTAAACTCTGTATTCGTGAGCCTGAGAGCAGCTGAACAACGCAAGGATTTTCTGTCAAGCCTATTCAGATGCACAGATACAGCCTGCACAAACTCAGCAGAGACACGCACAACAGAAACAGGCAGGTAACTGTAACCAAGACTTTTGTTAAGTCACAAATTCTGCGGGTATAAAATATTTATCATCACCACAGGTGGTGTAACAGTTTGTTGTGCAGATGCTTACAAGCCTGCCTAATAAATCTGTAAGAGAAGGTTTACCAGCTTTACCTGATCTCAGAGTGGTGACTGGAACACAAAACCCATAGGTACGGAGGAGCCTCAGACTCCTTTCTCTTTGGGTGACTGTCCTTTGCCAAACTTCAAACACAGATGGCTGTTTGTGTACACCAGCGTTACCAGAAGGGTGGTAAGAACTGAAAGGGATCTTAAGCTCATGGCTGTGAATGTTGCAATTGGAGGTGGCATCAAAGCAATTCAGATGTCTGTCCTTCCTCCAGAGCCTCACACTCATATGGTGTGTAGTCTTATGCCCAGAGCAAAGCCAGGTATGCTGGGGAATACTTCAGGGCACCTACTCAAAAGCAGAAAGTCCAGATCTGATTGCAAAGACCCAGGAGTACTAAATCAACCAACAACCAGAGCTCCAGCCCAGACTCAAATCTCCAGATGCTCTTCCTCTTTTCATTTCCTCTCTGAATTTCTCTCTAACATCTGTGTTTCCTTTTAAATACCATGCTACAGTCCAAAAGCATTTGTAGAATATGCTAGTGTATACCAGGGTAGGGTGTTAGTAGATAAATACAGGGGTTATGTATAAGTATATACAGAAAGTATGGCAGAGCAAAAGTCCAAAAGGCAGCATCTCCTGCTCATGATTCCTCCAGGCAGCACCTCCCAGCTCCTACACATGCTCATGTCTGGTGAAAGTTTGCCTTGGCTGTTGCTGTTGCCTGCTTTCCCACCTTCAGCTGTAAGGCAGCCTGGAGAGCAACGCATCTGCTGAGGAAACAAGATTTCTTGAAGTTTGCCATTCAGTTACACAGGGTTTTTCAAATCAAGTCTCCTCACCTTAAACCTCATTTTCAGACTCGGTGAGTTTTCGGTTGTACATTTACATAGTGCCGAGCCTTCGGAAGGCAGAATGAACCGGAAAGGCAACAATCAGGAACTGACTCAGCTACGTAACAGTTTAAAAACCCAAGCAGAGACCCAAGTTGTGGTGAAGCGGCACAAAAGCCTGCTGCTCCTGCCCATAGCGATATCTGCTCCTACTCCCACCTCATTAATTGCTAGTTTTCCTGATTATAGAAACAGCTTTTTCTGCTGCTGCAATGTATGGCATCGTGCCATTTGCATATGCAAACTGACACACGAACAATGAACCAGTTGCACAGTTCCTTAGAGAGCAACAATGTAGAGGATTTACGACATGTATATGGCAACAGGCAGGGAGGGGGAGTATGGGGAGATGGACATACAAAACAGCTCATGATGTTCCTTATATTGTTGTTCTGATAAATAATCTTTCAGGAAGTTTCTCAAAATAAAGTGTTTAGCACATTGGTGGATTAAAGACACTGGGTTTGGGAAAAGAATAGAACTTGAGAGCTGTGTGACTTTAATTTGCCTCCAGACGCATACCTCTTTATCGGATTTTCACATATGATCTCTGACTACATAATTGCACACTGTTCTGCCACAAGAGCTCTGCATTATTCAGCGTAGAGAAGACAGTGTTAATTTTCTGAATGGAAGCTTAGAATTTTGTTTTCTTTGTGTTATTCAACATAGAATCCAGGACTTTATGTGTTATTTAAACTCTACTATCCAAAAGGAGTCACTCATTTATCACTGCAGCAAAATGCTTCACTAATTTCTTATTATTTTCCTTCCAGATTAGGTGAGAGACACCATTATTTTTCCCATTTTACAGGCCGGGAGCTGAACTAGAGACAGATTATGGGGAAAAATTAAATAGTAATACAAGATTCCAGGAGCCTGATTTTTCAAAGGCATAGTTGGACATTATATAGGACTTCAGAGATTTAAAGCACAGTTCTCATCATGTCAACTCCACCTTTGAGTGTCTAGGGTCTTACTTCACAAACATGAAAACAGTGATTTCCTTTAGAAGATTTGGATTAAATAATCTGACCAGGAAGATGTACAGCCCTGTAGCAAAGGCAAGGATAAACTCCAGTCATCCAGAACATCATTCAGCTCCCTTAATCATTAAAGAATGGTTGTACCACCTCTATGACAAATGAATAAATTTTACTGAAGGCAAACCTCCCAAAAAACAGTCCCTCACATGGACTGATCTGAATCACAGGGCTCACCATTAGGGCTGACATCCACTGCAAACACATCTGCCACTTGAGGTAAGAAAGCAGCTGGCAGCAGGAGTAGGTTGTTACATCTGCATGGACCAGCACTGGAAGGAGCACAAGGCACAACTCACCAGGAAACTTCTCAGCTATTTGGTGATTGCAAAGAAGGGTGACATTTAGGAACCCTGGAGCCCATCCTCGCTTTGAGCAGGAGCATTATTTAGCGAACATGGACTTCCAGTCTTTGTCCTCGAGCATGCCCCATTTCTGCCCTATTCTCCACAGTGTTTCAAGCCCACCACAAGCTCCTCAAACTAAACGCTGCCTGGACAGCACTGGTTCCCTGAGCAGTACCAGATAATGCCAAATTGTGCCTCCTTATTTTCAAACACAGTAAAATGACTGGAAAGGTACCCACCATTAGGCCTGACATCAGTAAAAAGCTGAGTAAAAGCAGAAGGCAGCTGCATTGGTACAGTACCATCGGATCTCTCCCATGTGTCTGACTTGGAATCACACAGCAAATGAAACTTACTTTACGAGAAGATAATAATACAGATTTAAAACCACCTTACTGAAGAATATTAAAATGTAAGATGTAGTTTAATGAGCAAATATCTGAAAGGGACCCTTTTGTGGTGAACCTTCTGGGAGCAGTTCTTAGTCCTTTTATCTATTCATCTATGGTCTACACAATGTTGTAAGATCTTGGTCAGGAGAGCTTGCACATGGCACTTAAAAACAGGCGCTGCAGAAAGTAAGGAAGGGAACATGTTACTCTTATGAGCAATGCTAAATGGTCACAGCATTCCGGGATGTTTCAGATGCAAATCAGAAATGCAGGTGATGCTGGAAGGACAGAAGACTACTTTGAAAATCGTTTTCCCAGAGGGAAGCCAAAGAGTGCATTCAAATAAGCACCGGAACACAAGCTTGTGGGATAAGATGCAAATGGAAATATTGAGTGAAAAGAATTGATTTTGCCACAGTACAATTCACTCCTGAGACCACTACAGTGTGCAGTCCTGGTGCCCACTTCTCCAAATCTCCCATCTTCCTTACAGACAGTTGTACGAAAGTGTTAAAAATTTGGAGAGCAAGTCCCAAAAGGGTGAGCCAAGGAACAGCTGCATGGTTTGGTTGGGCTGGGAAGATAACATCCTTTCGGACCCTGGAGCTGGTTTTCAATCCAGCTCTTTTGCAGACACTGGCCAGGCCCATAAGTTTTGTAGCTTCCCATGAAAACAGCTCATATTTTTTCAACTTTTACATTTCAACTTCCTGCCACTAAGTACAGGAGTCATAAAGGAAGGATTTCCCCATGAACACAGGTGTAATAGTTTGGCCCTTTGATCTTAGGAAAAGATACGGATGTCATTTTTAACTTCGTTTCCTAAGGAAATCAAGAGGCACAGGCGCCATGTGTCTCTGTATGTGTATGACCAAGTAATCACTCAAATTCCCTGGCCAGCTTTATCCAAATTTAACAGAGAAGTACAGATAGCTTTGAGGTACAATGCTCCTACTCATTCTCAGAGGAAGAGAAGTTCAGATAGAAAAGGGGGGCTTCATAAGCACCCTGCACAAGGGAAAGTGATAGTATGATCCCTCTAGATAATAGGTACTAAATGAGACACCACCTGAATATCCTATTCACAGCAAAGCTTCACTCAGAGCTCAGAATCAGTCACAAAACATGCATCTGTGGGAAGCGCTGGAAGGGATGAAGGCAGCTTAACAGAATTACTTGTTTCAGTTCTCCTCAGAAATAACAGCACTTGGGCCCAGCAGCAGAGAAGTGCTGAGAGGCCAGAACTGGAGGGAGGGGAAGAAAGCTACCCTTCAGAGCTCTGCCTAGGGCAGGACAGGCCTGGCCAGGGCAAGGTATGGCCGCCGAGTCAGAGGGCAGACACCATGGGGAGGCGCATCTTTCCCTACACACTGAGCTACACTTCACCTGCAGGAATCTCCAGCCTGTACCTTCTCTGGTCACCACCCTGTTATCACAGGAACCTGCTGAGTTGAAAACGGACTCTGAGTAACTCCATCTATGAAAAATACTTGACAGATTCTTCTCCATTTGACTCATTTATTATCTAAAAACACAGTCACCTAAATACAGGTGAAACCTCTATCAACTGAAATGTATCCTTCTGTTGTAAAACATAAACAGAAGTGCTGGATACATGGAAACATCCCCTTTTGGGGGGTTTTTGAGTAGGAGGACATATGCTCCATTTCACTATACTGTTACAAACACTATTTTTCAGATAGTATTTAATACACTTTACTAATGAACTGGCTTTGTGGTGAAGTATGTAAATAAATCATGACATTTTATTTGACTAATAATCTGCAAACAACACTGGAACAAAATAAAAACAAAAGCAGGAAGTTAACTCTTATTATTTTTGTTGATACTTTAATAAATACTACAATAAATTCTATTAAACTATTAACAGTGCTTCATGGCAGCTCTGGAAAGACCATTTTCCCAGTGACTCTCACTTTTCTTCCTTATTCCCATGGATAAACGTTACACAAATGTAAGCAATCATTATAGTACATTGTTACTCAAAATTGATAGTGGTTTTCTCTTGTTAACTTTCATTTTTATTGACAGAAGGAAAAAAAAACAGAAAAATCTCTTTTCTTCTGATGCCTTCAGACAAATATTAGGGGTGAAAGGCTTAAAAATCTAACTCTATCACATGTATAGAAATAGCAAATGCCCAAGCAGAATCAAATTCCTTATTCACCAGCTGTCCTTCACAGAGATGACACACTCAGAAACAAATGTTTCTAGAGTTAATTTATCAGTTCTAAGATCACAAAACAGTCTCTTCACAAGAACATGTATCAGTATCGCAGGACCATCTTCTATAAATAAAGGGTTTTGCTTAGTTATAGCATTGTTTAGCTGGTAAAGAGCTTTTATCTACAGGCAAAACCTTTTGTTTCTTAGCTGTGGGAAAATCATTATTAAATCTATGAACTTCAGCATTAGTATAATCTGACAGCATTTCTAAACCAGACCTATGCCACAGCAAGTACACATGCCTTTAAATATTTTAAGTGGAAAAATCCTCCAGGGGAATAAGTAGGACAAACATGTTTATGATTATTCAGCACCGTAGATTGCTGAATTGGTGATGTCAGCTCTACAAGGCATTTCTACAGGAGAAAAAAAAACCAAGAAGATACCACTCGAATGGCCATATCTATGTCCCCACATTAACAGCAAATGCCTCATCCTGCTGACCCAGAACAGGTGAGAAGGATCTGCTCCTCCCAGCTGCATCTAAGAAAAATACAACAAAACTGAATATTGAATATGTTCAGTTTCCAAACTAATATATTTCATAGTATTATGTATTAGCAGAAAATATTCTATTAACAATAATAATTTTATATTCAGTGCTTTTTAACATTTTGAAAAGTCAAAGTGAACCTATTCCTCAGATTCTCAGTGCTGGCTGTGTAGCAAATCCCCCTGCATCGTGTCCCTTTTGATGAGGACGGGAGCAAATGCTGTGTTATAGGATGACAGGTCTGTGTCCCTGACTCCTGACAGGCCTCACTGTCACTCTGCGTCGGTGCCCAAGGAGCTGCCTCTCAGTTCAGCTCCAGTTCTGGCGACTGATGGGAGGGCACTGTGTGTTCTTGGCTCTGCCGTCTGTCTGCTCCGGCTGGCCCATGCTTACAGGCCCACTGCTAGCACACATACAGTTGTACCACATTCTGCTACGCACAGTGAGGCCAGCGGGTTGCCTGGGCCACCAAGTTCCTTGAGCAACTGACACTGCAAGCGGGAAAGTGATTCAAGCGGGTATCACTTCTCTCTTGGCAACGAGGTAAAGCACCGGCCCAGCATCACACCACAGCACCTTTATATGGGTAAGTAATCAAAGCCAGGGCTTGATTTTCTGCCACTGAATATCCCATCTTAGTTTTTTGTTAGGCAAGTTAACAGCATCTAATTATCCCGGTCCGCTAGTAATGACACTGTGCCCCCTGCAGTTTCCATGGGATACGGTCCCTCTCTCGCCTTCCCCTTCTGAGCTGCGGGGCACAGGGCTTGCTCACCAAAATTGCTTTTTTTTCTGCCCAAAGAAAGCCTGGGTTGAAAATGTGCTAGCATAGCTAGCTAGGGCTGCATTCTGGCAGGGAGCACAACATAAGATCTTAGGCAAAGAGAATCTCTGCATCTTACTGCTTTTCATTGCTGTGAAGGTGCTCAGCAGAGAGTCACTATCAGTGCAAAAATGTATTTTCAGGGAAAGTGCTCTGGAAGCTCACCCTCATCCTTCCTCCACTGCCAAGCAGGTGAGAGTCACCTGTGTGTCATCTCCATGGTGTCAGACCAACTCCAGCCAACGCGGACCTCGAGGATCCCTCCTGCTGTGCTGCCCACCCATTAGGGTGGGATGCTGCTGTCAGGGGGCAAAGCTCAAATGGAGGGCAAGGGCAATTATATTCACACAGTGGGGCTTTCCACTAATCTTTGCTAATAAATAATACCTGTAAATTCACAGGTGGCATGTTACTGGCTGTGTAAGTATCATCCCAAATCCTTTTCATGTACATGGTTAACCACAAGTTCACAGCAATCCTGTATTATTAATATTGCAAGCAATGTTATTAACACCATTGCACATAATGTACAAAGCAAATAAAATACACATCAGATGATATAAAGCACTGAATATAAAAGAAAAAAGGCACTGAATATTCAGTGGTGTATTCTGCTCTGCAGAATGACTGAAACTAGTGATAGCATGAGCTTCACAGACTGTACCTATCCCTAAAGGACTAAAATTTAATCTAAAACTCCCCTTCTAAACAAACTATGGTTTCTGTAGCACACATAAAACCCTTCTCTGGCTCAAGCCCAGGCACCATGTTGACCCATTTACACAATCTTAGTTTCCTGCTTGTAGGTGGTAATTATCAAATCTGTGTTTGCTTCTGAAATTGGAATTTAAAACACAATTTGGTTTACTTAAAACAAGGACAGTATCTGCAGGCTCAGGGAAACAGCTTTCTGTAATGCTTAGGGCTCATCAAACTCACACTGACCTTGGCTGAATTTAAGGAGGCAAAGGAATGCAGTTCTTTCTTTTTTTTTTTTTTTTTGCTCCATGGAAAATACTGACTGTCCTGGATTCAGGAGAAAACTCCCACTGACTTCAATAGGGCCAGAATAGCATCACCTTTGCCAGTACATTTCCCTTCAGCAAGCAAAATGCTGGGAGGAGGGGAGTAACAGGCTATGCATTGAAAAATACTGGAGTGCAATATTATTTTCAGTTATACAGAACAGCCAAAGTGCCTGGTGATTTCCAAGGACCTTCTAGCTTTCAAGCAGTTTAGCTGCTCAAGACAAACAACAAAGAGGACAACGAGAAGCATCCAGTTCTCCACTGCCATGTGGTTCCTTTAAAATGGGATCTGCTGTTGCCATGTTCCAGTGGGGCTCTCTAGCCCCTCTCACTGTGCAGTAATTTCTTGGTGGGGCTTCCTCCAGGCTTCCCACCTTGCTAGCTCGTTTCATTAGTACTGAATCATCTGCACTACATCACTGTGAGGCAAGGTGGCATTATTCTCTTAGCTGTATATGCAAGACCTTGAAGACAAAATTTAAAGCTGAAATATTAGCTCTCTCAAACGGTCCTCATCAGGGAGCAACAAGGGCTGGCTGCAACCTGGGGCTGGCAGGGCAGGGGCTACTGCCTCCTATGGCATCACTGAGGAAGGGACAGTAAGATCTGTTAGTGCCCTCAGGTTTGGAACTGGAAACACCAGGAGCTGGGTCTTGTGATACCTTCATGTTCTGTAGTACTTCACAGATTCACAGAGTAGCTCTCAACAGCTTAAACAGGAGCATTCCCCAGATCAGATCCCATTCAGATCAGGTCTCAGTTGCTCTTTGAGGACCAGATACAAGAGCAGCACAAAATGGCCACCTCAGAAACATTTGTCATGGAGACAAGCCCAGGTGACAGATGAGCTCTGAAGCAGAGGCAGAGTCAATGCTGTGCCCCCAGCAGTGCTGATCTGCTGCCTGCAGGGAAAAGTTTCATCCTGTCATTTCCTAAACGCTGAGTGCTTGGTTTTAGGTACTTATTCTTTTGATAGTATTTTATTGTGTGAATTTCCTACTCAAAAGGAGAAAGACTCCCACTGAGAACACTAAGCACCATGCGAAATAAACTTTTCATTGATAATAATTCAAGCTATCCTGCACTCCATCACCTGGCATGGGACATAAGAAGCTGCAGGTGAGTCCTGTGTGACTTGTGTTCGTGAAGCTACAGCATAGGAATGTGCCTAGGGAAGAGAGGTGCACAATTTCCCAGTAGAATTCAGCCTTGGGGAGGAAGGGGGAATGAAAAATAGCCATAACAATTCTTCAGTCTGCGTCACTCATGGCCACACAAATAGCTCTGCAAGCACAGCACAGCAGGCAGCACAAGGGCAGGCATGAATAAACTGAAGATAAGAGGGGAAGAACTCCTTGCACAGCCTTACCACTAAACGTGAGAGCACAGCCAGAGCCAGCATCTCTGGAGATCCTTTCTGGCTGACACAGTGTGCTCATGTGGTTCTTATTCTTAGTGTTGGGGCAAATTGCACTAATTTATATACCTGGGGGTTTTAAGTAGTTTTCTGAAAGCTTAATTCCATGTTTCCATACAAATTACTAATGCTTGCCCTTTCAGCTGTGAAGACAGCTCTACTAGATTTAAGACTTTGCAAACAGTAGCACTAGCAGACCACATGCAACTAGACATGCTCTGACATCTGACATAAAGGCTGCTCAAGTATTTTGTATGAGAATCACTGCATGAAGTTTATATCTCACAGGGGAAAGATTCCCAGGCTCCCTCCATTCTGGAAGAAGAGCCTCAGCGCAGTCTTTGAAATCCCTTCTTATTTGCTGTCTTGCTGGCCCAACAAAGCTGGTATTCTGTTCTGTATGCACCCTAGCTTCATCCGAAAGGATGCACATCCTTTGGCAGGAATAGTGCCCTCAGCTACCCCTGTCTTGAGGAGGAGACAAGGCTTATCTCATGAGCCTACAGGAGGACCTAGAGCCTGGGTGCTGGTTCCTTGGCAGGGGCTCCAGGCCGCAGGGAGTAGCTCTCTGCTCACTTCTCAGGGTCATGTTGAGGAAACTACGTCACTTTCATTCACACCTCTGAGCTGTGCTCTCTGCTAGCCTCCCATATGGCACAGCTGCACAGTGCCAGCCAGTCAAGGGACGTATGTGGGAGATCGGCTCGTTCCCTCACCCCCAAAATATGGTGGGAACAGACCCGAGTTCGGGCATCACCGGAAGACGTCAGCCCCAGCACCGGAGCCAGAAGCTGGCCCCTTTCCAAGCCCCAGCTGAGGAGCCGGCACTTCGCCGGCCTCTCCCTCCTGGCTTGAACACCCCAGCCCGGGGTCCGCGGGGCCCGAGGGCAGCCGCGGTGTCCCTAAGGCTCCGAACAAAGGCCCGAGCAGCCCCGGCAAACCCCGCCCGGGGGCGCGGCCGCCGCTGCCCGGCATTCCTGCCCCGACGGGCGGCCCGGCTGGGCCCGGCCCGGCCCGGGAGGGAGCAGCGCTCGCCCGGGGCTGTGGTTCTCCGAGGAGGGGTTGTCAGCGGCCGCGGGGTTCGGGGGGGCCGGTGGCAAAAGAGTGGGCACCGAAGCTGCGTGAGAGCCTCCGCCGCTGGCCGCTGCTCTGCCTCGCGGGGCCCCGTGCTCCGGTCCGGTCCCCGGGCGCAGCGGGAGTCCCCGGGCTCGCCAGCCCCGCACGGACCCCTGCGGAGCACCTCTGTTCAAGCAGAGCCTTTCCCGGGAGCCGGGACGTGGGGGGGTCGGGCTTCTCCCGGCGGTGGGGTTTCCCGAGCAGCCCGGCACAGCATATGGTTTACATGTTGCACTGCTGCATACAAGGACTAACATTCAGCCCAGGGATTCACTTGACATAAAAAAAGCCCTAATTACAATAATTTAGAGGTGCCTGAATGACAGCAGGCTCAATTTTTGGTTGAATTTGCAATTAAGGGAAGATAATTATGCCTCGCACTAGCGCAGAGTATTAATATTTATGGTACGAGCCAGAGGCTCCTTTGGTTGGGAGGATGCGGCAGAGCAAAGGTTGAAGCCCCGCGGTATTGGGGAAGGGAAAGTTTGGAGCCCCACAGAGCAGGAAGACCGCGACTGCTTCCATAGCGCTGATGGAATCCAGACCCCGCTAGAGCAGGCAAAGATTTAATACATATCCTTTTATATATATTTATATCGCCTGAGATACAGATACTTCCGCTGTAAACCTTTTACCATTCAGCAGGCACCTCCTTCACCTACTTCGTTTTGACTCCCGACTATCGATCCCGCGGGTTTTCCATGCCCCATCAACAGATTGGTAACTAAATGAGGAGAATTAATTTTTAAACCCCTTTAATTTACTTTATTAATTACACACGTGCGCCCTTGACTACCGGGGTGTCCTGCTTCCTCGGCAGGCAGTGTTTCGGGGAAGCAGTCACAGCAGGGTGGGATGCGGATTAAATGGGGGGAGGAAGCTGGTTTAACACCTCCTGGACGCGCTTTGGCTTTGGCCTCCTCCCCCGTGCACTCGCCCCGCTGGGGCATCACCTGCCAGCGCCTCTGACGGACAATTTACGGTTCTTTCAGCGCCGGTGCAGGGCTCGGCACAACAAAGGCGGGACACGGGGGCCCGGGGAACTCCTCCGGCAATTGCGGCCACTCGGTTTGGGAGAGAGGAGGGGGAAGAGGCTTCAACAATTAGCGCGCACACCGAGAATCTTTCCCTCCCCTTCCGCCAGCGAGGGCCCGGCAAGCCGCGGGAAAGCCTCCTCCCGGACCGGCCGCTGGTGCCCGGGAGCCGCCGCCCGGCGTGGAGCGGAGCGGTGAGGCGGCGGCAGAGCGGCGGCCCCGGGGGCGGTGGCGCGCCGGTCCCATGGCAACCGGGAGGCCGATCTCCTCGCCGCCGCCGCCCCGGTGTGCAGGGGACGGACGGGAGCGCAGCGCCTGCGGCGGGAGCATCCGCAGCTCTCCGGAGCGGTGCTGCGAGGGGGCGCCCCCCGCCTGGGGCTGCGGCTCCCGGTGCCGGTAACGCGGCTCTGGCCCCGCGGTGGTCCCGCGTTCCGAGCCGTAGCCAGGAGCTCCGGGATAATGTGTCTTGTCCTGCAGGCACAGCCCCTGCCCGGCAGCACGCGCAGCCCAAGGGCTGGAGCTAAGTTTGTGCAACGCACAAACAGGCGATGCAGGTACGCAAATGGTTCAGTACGCAAATGCTCTCCTGCATTGCTAGATGTCAGAATCAGGTTGCCGCAGGGAAAGGCTCGTGCTCCTTTCCCTAAGGCAATCCCTCCGATTAAAGTAGAATATTGGGAGTCAGCAGCCATAATTTGTTTGGGTTTCTCCCTCTGAGGACTTCCCCTTACTCGCAGTGAAGCTTTCGAATAGCTACCTTCTCAACCTTCAGTTCACATGCCAGTAAATTACAGAAAACCATCTTCATTTATTTATGTTTATCCTTTAGAAAAATCTTGGAAAATCCTGACTGATTTTGTAACCATGTTGAAATACAGCCTGCGTTTTATTTGCATGAACTAGAAAGAAGGCAGGCAGTGTAGAGAGAAGTACAGCTTCAGAAGTACATCCTTTACAGTGAATGCCAGAAGTATATTATACCAGTCACCACTGGCTTTGTACAGCTTGTCCTTTTGTACGCCTTGCCATTTACTGAAGAAGCTGCTCTTTTCAACGAAGGGGGAGAGAAAAGAAAGAAAAAAAAAGAGAGATGCAGATCAGTTTGGGGGTTTTGGAAGATGGGTATATATACTTGTATGGATTTGTACACGCACACGACCATGCAAATATACTGTGTTGCTAGAAGAGCTGGCTGTACCATTCAAACAGTTTATGCCAATAGGATGATTTATTAATGGAGTTTGCATGACATTTCCCTGCACTGCCTGCAGAAAGGCACCACAACGTCATTGTAAACTCATCAGCTCTGCTTGGATGAAAACAAGAAGATGCTACAACTGCAGCTTGATGGAAGAGAGGAACCTAGGTGGAGAGGCTTAAAGTATCTTCCAGTGAGAGCAAATCCTGCCCCCCGGATTTCCAGATGGTGAAACACTCCGGTCCAAAGGACTAACAAGAGACCTCTGCAGCTGTTAAGCCTAATGCTGGGAATCTGTGGGATTTAAATGATTCACTTACTTTGTACCTGTCTTTCTACACAGAATTTAGGATGAATTTTATCCATGGCTAATCCCATTGACTTCAAAGGGAATGCATGCATGAGCGAAGTGGTTGATGTTTATTTAAGTGAGATCTTAAATATGTTTTTAAAAATGAAACAGCTTTGCCATTTCTAAGGTTAATGCTGCTTTGATTCTATGTCCCACAAAGTTCAAATTTTAATTGCTTTGTAATAGGAGTAATCATCTCTCTACAATTCCTCATTTTTTTTGAGAACAGTCAAGCAGAAAGACTCCATATTGTTCAGAATCCACTTAAAAGTGAAATATGGTAAAATCTAGTCTGAACTCAATCAGAGAGACTCATGGACAAAATATATGCTGTTTGTTTTGTTTTTTAAAAGCACAATTTAAATATGGATAAACCAGTATAGTCAGATTTTAATCAGTACAATAGTGTTTGAAATTGTGGAAAGAGAAGATGTATAAACCTGTTCTTATCTGGGTTTCTTTTTCAGTGTTAATGTCAAGGAAATCCCTGATTGTAATCTCATCCTCTACTTACCAAAATGCTTCTCAAGACAATTTCTTCTACAGTAAAGGAGATTCCCATTCCCAGTAGCTGGATTAAGTCAAGTCTTTTCTGGTAAATTCAATGTTTCCTGTTTTCCCAAGGTGCTCACATGTTAGCTGATGTGTTTATTATTGGTGTTTGGTTGCAGTGTCATTCTCATCACCCCCAGTCAGCACCTTTTTCCAAAATAATCGTGAATGCCAAAAAGTCAGATCTGACGCCTTGTTCAAACCAGATAGGAACTGACTCTGTGACCAAGAGGGCTGTTCACCAAGTAAAAGAGCCTCCAGGCTTGTCCATAGGTAAAAAGACTGTGTAGAGATGTAACATCCTTTAGAATAGTGTCCTGGAAACTGACCATTCCACAGTGCAACAGACAAAAAACCCTGCGCCATTACTTTAAAATGTAAGTGAAGAGCACAAAATTATAGGTAAAAAAAAAACACTAAAGCCAGACCTTTCCCTCCAGAAAGGAACATCTTTCACCATTTTAGGGATTACAATTTTTTTTAAGGCAAGTGGGCAAGAAGATGAATCAAGCTGCAGAGTTTATCTGATGAATGCTGTCTTCATATGAGGACCTGTTTGGTCTTTATCTCTTAAGCAGAGAGTGACTTCAATTGCAGTTAATATAAAGATTTATTAACTTGAGAAGTAAATACTGACCAAGGTGAAGCCAAGGTCAATGTTTACCTAGATGACTAATAAATCTTTGCATTAACCTAAATATGGAAGCTGGTGGGCCAAATTTTGCTCTTAAATCACTATCTACCCTAAATTAGCCCCAGTAAGATCAAGGTACTTGCAAACAAGCGTGTTCAGTGCACAGACTGTTGTAAAATACATTCTGTGTGAATTTATCAGAAGCAGAGGAATTGCTCTTGTTTTCAACTGTTATTTCTTCACAGATAAAAACATAAAGAGTAAATAACAGCAGATGGCCAGAAATGTTTTTTGCTTGAAGGTAAACGCTGATTGAAGTGAATATAGGTACAGGTGAGAGTTTTGTTTTACATTCTGATTGCTAAATATTATTAATTATCATGGAGAGAAAAGGATACTGATTTGATGGGACCAATTTCAAGAAATCACAGATTTTTACCCTTTTCTTTATAGCAATACTAGTGCCGGCCCCTTCTTCAGAACATGAGAGGTGCCTGTTCTAGCTGAAACAGCTAAAATACTCATCAAATCTGTTGGCCTGCCTTTCTACAGCGCTCCTGAAATAATTTCAGTGTTGCAGAGGTTGCATGCTTTTGTCTTTATACCATTTAATTTCTAATCCACACAGCTATGCTGTTTTATTTGTCCTCATAGATTTAGCTGTTTAGCTCATTTCATAGGCTTTACTGGGCCTTTAACTTATAAAAATGCCAAGAAATTACCAGTCCTTTGGACCTACCTCAAATATTCCACTATAGCCTCGTCTCCATGTGCCTTAGAAGAATATCACCTTTGTAAACCTCTCAGGATGCTTCATGAGTTTTGACGGAATTAGTATAAGTGCTTTTTTCTTTTGTTATCTCTCTAATAGATTTTTTTTCCCTGGGTTCTCTTTCTCAGTTGTCTGGTTGAAATGCCACTTTCTCTATTCTCAGGAACAAAGAAATGGCTCCTGTTTAACTTAATCAAATACTCTGGTCTCTTTCTGATAGAAAGAATAGCGGCCAATTTACCTCTAGCACTATTAAGTCCCCAACAGTTTTCCTGTGTTTGATTTCTGTATGTGCTTTCAGTACAGCCTTTTTCCCCCTGCCCATTTCCCTTTGTCTCCCTCTCTTTAAGACTGACACAGAAGAATATCTTATCCATAACATATTTCTATTTCAAAATTTAGTACTCTTTCAATAATTTATTTATTGACATTTATTTGCGATTGAATTAATTCTGCCTTCTGAACACACAAGGTTTCAGTAAATACAAGTATTGCTGCTCCGCGTACCAGATCTTTCTATCTTTGCTTTGCTTAGCCTTTGTGCGGCAGAAACCCTGTTGGCTGTAATGGAAAAGCAAAGTATTACTGACTTTAACAGTCTTGCCTGTGTGAGAAATGAGTCCCAAGTTTTGTCTGTTAGTAAATGCATTCTGGATCATATTTCACAATCAGACTTTCCTACTCTCGCTGCTAACATTAGGTTTCTAGGTTCAATTTTTTAGTTGCACTTCCCATTCATCACGCAGAATAACTGATCCTAGAAAATGAATCTGTGTTGGATGAAACAATAAAATGAGCATCCAGTCTCTGCTGCTCACTTTTCTCGTGCAAGTGGACCCCTTGAAATCAATAGAATCATTCAGGGGAGTCAGACAAGCAAGAGCTAACTCAAAACAGGTACTCCATGCTGACCAGGAACAAAATGCTTCTGTCCTCTATGCCTCTATGAAATATAGGCACCTCAGGTTGTATCAAAATTATGAATGGAAGCTCATTTTTAACGGAATTGTGTGGAAAAGTCTGTTTAAACACTGATAGCTGGCTTTTGCATCCAAAGAGCACGGGTTGGCAGATAAGCAAAAATGCTATGGTCAGGAAATGTTAAGAGACTTTTTTTAAGGAACTGTACAACTGTATGCAATGCACAGTTAAAGCTTTTCTATCTTGTTCGGAATAGCAGATGCAACCTCTAAATTGCTCCTTTTTTTTAATGGTGAGTGTTAAGGCAGAAGGCTGGGAATGCCTTAGAGTGATACTACAAAACGGTTCTGCTGTTGGATTAGCTTGTTTTCACTCTTTTTGCATTCCTTTTGTATCTAGTGCTTTCAAATGTGCTTCAGAAGGACAAAATATTGTCCAGTTTTTGTGAGACCATCACTGATAATTTCTAACCAAAAGTGGAGAAATATTCACAGAAAGGGAATCTGGAATTTACTGCGGCACACAGTGGAAACTCAGGTTTCCAGGGCTGTGTTTCAGGGAAAGAAACATTCCTTGAGGTCCAGTCAAAATACCTCAGATGTCTACATGCTCATCATAAACTTCTTCTGAAGAAACCGTACACAAAGATTTACTTGCTTATATATATTAAAATAACAAATATATTTGATTTTTCAATGTGTATTCACAGTTCACATTCAAATAGGAAAGGGATTAATTTTGTTCATATAATCGATGGAATTTATATTATATATACTTACAGGATTGACGGAATAGAAGTTGTACAATGCACCGCATTTCTGTAGCATTGAAATCCTGGTCAGACTGATGGTGTTTCATCACTTTAGACCTGAATTTGCAGTTCTTTTTAGATAGGAGTTTTTTTAAGCGTGGACTGCTCCCATCAGTAAAGCTCTATACATTGTTTAGGCTGCTCTAGTTTTACCGTATTAATCACGCTGATCTAAACATTTACAAATTGCCTTCTAATTTCTACTATATCATGATAATTAGAATCCTTACAAATACTACTGTGAAGTCAAAAGCCTGGCTAAAGCATCAGTTAAAACCTTAAGTTATGTTACTGCCAATAAGTGGCCATTAAGGTCATGTGAGGGCAACCAGTGTTTTTGTAGAATCAGATTCTTAGAGGTTGGTCTCTAAAGCAGATGTTTCTCATTTTTATTTCTTTTTTTTTTTTAAGGACTTATGAAATACTGAGGCAATTGTGAGGATAGTGAAGATTTTTTATATCAACAGTACATTATGAATGCAGAGTTAAGCTTTTAATCACTAAACTTTATTATTGATGATGGAGGAATAATCTCTGATCTGTGGAGAGAAACACTGCAATAATATTGATGGTTTAGGAGAATGCTCACTACATTTTAATGGAGAAAAGAGGAATTAATGTGGTAAGTTTCCTACAGCATAAGGAAGGAATTTTCTCCAAATATAACAAAGGAGCAGAATACAATTCCTTCAGACATTACAATTCTTCCTACTTTCAGGGGGAGGAGATATTACTAATTTTCAATAGGTGCTATGAAAAGAGAGTTTTCAAGTCTGTTTGATGTGACTTTTTTCCTTTAGCCTGTCACACATAGTAAAAACAGAAGTAACTCTTTCTGATGAGCTTCAGTTTTTCTGCATGACCTGCAAAGTGTAATATTTGCTCAAAACTAAGTATTACTGCTAAAATACAGCCCCAGAAGAACACTTCCAAATGGAAATAGTTAATTAAACAAACCTCAGAGTAGGTGAAAACTTAATTTCACTCGCCTCCTCATTCCCATATCACATTGCCACCCCAATTAATTTAATCTTCACTGAAAATGAAGTATAAACTCTTGTTTGGGAAGTAATAATCACAGCATGTAACAGGCTGAAATACTGTTCTTACTCAACACCAGCTGTTTGGCTTGAGGTAGTTTGTGGTGTTGAAAAAGCACTTAAATTATACAGCAGCAGTGGACTTTTAATGGAATATCTGTTTCCACTCAGTAGAAACTTCTCTGTTGAACCTCAGCATGAAACAGAGAAAAAGACAGACTCTCTCTTCTTTTTTGGTCAAATTTCAGCATGAAGTAGATGAAAGTATCAGGGTTTAGTTATGAAGCCCAAATAATGTAAGGAAAAAACAATAACCTTCCTGCACATGCAATAAATTAGGTTCAGAGCACAATTACTTCTGTAAGGTAAACAAACCACAGAACAAATAGAAGTTAGTGGTAAGTTTATGTCCAACAAAGTGACTGGGCAATTTAGCATGCCTTGTGATATCCTCAGTGTACAGCACAGAATGTTTCCTTTCTCCAAAACTATTTTCATCTCAAGAACTACGGAGTTAATGGAATGGAAAATTCGGGCAACCTCATGCTTCTGATTTATGCATGAAAAGAGAAACAGTTCCCATAGATTTCTATAATGAAAAGCTTTCCTTTTATTACAATCAAGTTCTCAGCAGTTTGTTTGCTTTCTGGGGGGATGGATGTTACCCATCACATTAGACAGGACACGACTGCTTCTGAGCTACTACAGAGTTCTGCTGGCATAGGTATGTAGATCATGGTGACTAATCCCCTAATATAGATGCACTTTTACCAGCCTAATTTTGCCTTTATTTTTTTACCAGTATTGCCCATAGACAGCAATCCCATAGCTGTGCAGTGCGCATTCACAGTTGTAGCACTTCACTGGTACTTTATACCACTCTCCCTATTTTGGTAGCTTCTTCCTGGTGTACGCACAACAAAAATATCCACCATAGCACTGCCAATGTAAGTGCAAGCAGCTCAAGCACGTGTAAGTCAAGCATTGTGCAGAGCTATTTGTACATGCAAACCCTGACCTGCAGTATGCTATTTGCAGCCCTCCACCAGATATCTACATTTGACCCTTCAATGTCAACAGAAATGTCTGACTACCAGAACCTAGTTGTCATCTCCTTTCATTATCATAGGATTTTCTTGGGCCTTTTTCTATTCTTCATGCTAAGCTTCCATATTAATTAAATGTCAACATTCACTAGTCTGAGACTATGTTATCCAATAAATACCTGCCTGAAGCCAACTATATGAAGGGTGGAACTTCCATGATTTTTAATACAAATTATTTGTTCACAATGTTTGATCAAATTAATCAGTAGCAGAATAAATGGGAGCTGTAACCACAGCTGAAAAGGATCTGAAACAAATATTAATGCTGCTGTTGTAACTCATCTCTTCACTTTACTCTGATAGCTTTCATTCGGGGGGCCTTAACCTTCCTCTGGGCCAGAGCTGAGTCGCTTGTCTGTATACACAACAAAACAGTTAAAGACAGTAGGAAGCTTCATACAAATAGAGCCTAATTTGGATCTGCTGGTTTTGGGTTTTCTTTTCCTCTTCCAGGTGTCTCATTTCCAGTTCACTTCGTTTTTATCAATAGAAAGCAGGAAAAATCGAATCCTGATGGGAAATCTAACAGTACATAGCCCTTTTCTCTCACTTGGTTTGACAATTTTTGCCACTGGCTGTAAGCAATGAAGCTCCAATGGGCAGATATTATTATCCTCATCCCGAGATGAGGACGCTGAGTCATGGGAGGTGACGGGGGTGCTGCCCGACCTCCCAGGATCGTGCAGAGAGGCCTAGTGTCAGGGAAGCCCGGTGCTCAGGCTGGCTGCAACCTGCAGAGATAAAAGCACCTTTTGGCACGGCAGAAATAGCGCTTGCTCAACACAGCCCCGCTGGGACCCCAGGGCCCATCTCTCCCCACAGCCGGGATCCCGCAGCACTCCCGTGCTGCGCGGCGGGTTGGATTCGGCAACGTGCCCGATCGGTTTCCCGCAGCTGGGAATTAATGGCTCAGGGCTGGCTTCGGCGCAGGAGAAATGATACTTTCCCCAGCAGTGCTGCAGATGGAGCTCCAAGCAACTGTCAAAAGCGCGGGGACTTCCACCTCCTCCTAACTGGAGGCAGCTTTAAGCGGTGACCTACAAGCAGAGGGCTCTGTAGCGTTTTCCCCAACCTCTGTGCGATCCAGCCACACGTTTCCATCTCAGCAGCCACCTACGTTGTCACAGGGATGGTGAGCCGAGGGTGTGCTGCGGTGCTTGAGCGCTTACCTCCTCCTCAGGCCCTTTGGGATTCCCCACCCTCCACGTGCTAGATGCCTTCATTTCAATGGGATTTGCTGGGATTTCTGGAAGAAGTGGCCCCAGCCGCCCCTCAAAGCAAGAGGTGAATGGCTTCTGCCATGTGTGGGACCCTGCAGCATTCACAGCCCTGAGCCTAGTCTGCATCCGAAGTGGGAGAAACTCATTCAGTTGCTTGTCACTGGCTTTTCTTCAGGGGCATTAGGAAAGGATGTTGTAGCCCCTAGGAAGAACTGTGTGTATGAGTTCAGTGCTGTCCACGAATCCGACTGATGCTTCCCTTGCTCCTCTGAACCATCACCATCGTGCCATACAGTGGAATGCTGCCGTTCTCTCAGTTGCAGCAGGATTTGAGGTGGGAGGGTGGTAGGATCTCATAAACAGTGGTTCAAAAGCCCCCGGAAAGAACCTGGGACTTCAAAACAAACTGCTGCCACTGCCAGCTCTGCAGTGGTTTAATTACAATTCCACAATATCTGTATCACAAAACCTGGCAATTTTAATGACAAAGTACTGCAATGCCACTAGATGCGGAACATCTCCCTGGAATGTATTAAGATCCAATTTCTGCATTCATTAGTAATATCAAATAGCATGTGGTGGATGGTTATTTGGAAAAAATGCGTTCAATGTAAATTGATTTTGTATTATCAGGAATAATGCGGAGAGAGGCTTTTCCAGCATCTTCAAGCTTCAGCCATTCCAATGCCTGCTGCAGTTTATGCCCTAATCTTGTGAGATTTACATAGCATTTTAATTTTCAGTCTTGCCTGCATTTGCCAGCTGAGGGATTCTTATTATACTTTACATTAACTCCAAATTCACACCATAACAACAGTAAAAAAATAGAGTACTGATAAACGCAAGAGGCCAAACATGACTCAGTTAAAATAATATGTATCACTATTAATCACCTCTCTCTGTCCATCTACTTTCCAGTGGCAGGGCCTCTCTCAGAAGCAGCAGCATCTATGAGTAGAGCCAGCTCTCAACCCTCCACTCCTCTTTCCTCCTGCCACCTTTCTGAGGGATGAGGACAAGCCTTGAAAGGCAGGGCTGGTAGGAATCCAGGGCCAAAGAGGAGCTGGGCTGTCACTGACCCCTGTGCCAGCATGTGCTGGGCTGCCCTTCCTGCTTCCCTTCCCAGCTCAGTGGGAATCATCCACTCCTGCTGGCCACTGAACCAAGAGCTCAGCATGTCCGGCTGCCTGTCACAGCATCGAGCAGAGCTCAGCTGGCTGACAAAGCTTAAGCTTCACATTATTATAAACAGTTAATCCACATAAAAATAAGGCAGGACCGATGACAAAGAACAAAGGAAGACCAAAAATAACCACTCTACACAAAGTAAACCCCCCAGGTGAGCAAACCAAAGAGGGCAGGACTCTCACACAACTTGCCACCAGCCAGCCATAGGGTTAATAGGCGACCCATCAGGGACAGACAGTGACAAGGGGGACACTGGAGGCTGAGGCAGGAGGGCTGGCCCTGGCTGTCACCTCCCCAGTCCCTGCCATGCTCATGGCGCAGCAAGTGAGCTGATGTGCAGAAACGGGATGAGATTCAGGGTGAGGGTCCCACAGGGCAAGCTGGAAAGCGGGGCAGGGAGCTGGGGGTCCTTCCTCTTGAAAGCGGTCAACAGACTGACGAGCCCCAGTCTGATCACTGTGAAGCCTCACCCAGCCCCTGCTGTCACAAAGACGAGGTTTAATGCAGAACACTTGGATCAGTTTCTCCCCTTTTCTGCACTTTGTGCAATTACTGGCATTTGCTCAAGGTGGGAACAAACCACTGCTGGATGCAGCCGACAGCAGCCCTGTGCACACATGGATGGTGGGAGCCCCTCTGCAAGGGAAAGCCCTCACACAGCGATGGAGAGCAGGGCTGGTGCATCTTTGTGTGACAGAGCAAAAATGGAGCCCCACACGCTGCGGATGTGCTCAACTGTGATTTTTAAGGTCATGAGGCTGGAATTGCAGCGCCTGTCCATGAAATTATGAAGCTTTAGAAGAATGATCTTACCACTCTCCTGCGTTTGTCTAGCCAAAGCCCTCTTTTTCCAGGTAAGTTCTATATGCATCAGTGTCAGCCAGAGCCCACAGCATAGGGACAGCAGTCACCAGAAACCACAGCTTGGTGCAAAGGAGAGCAAGGAAAACCACGCGACATCTACAATAAGCATACACATCTGATCTGGCTGCGCTAGCTCCTTGCAAAACGCTCCAGCCCAGTGCCTGTGGGCTCCATTTCATTTGAATAAAAACACTTTAGGTAGCCATGGAGGAAAAGAAACAACTTGCAGGAAGCACTTGCTAGTTTCACATGAGTAATCACTCATCTGAAACTGGTTACAAACAATGGCCCTGCAGCCAAGCACATCAAACTTCAGCTTGGCTAATTTGTGACTGGTTATCTCTTTGTGAACGGTATGTTGAATTAAATCTGGGGGAAAGTGGGTAATTAATTAATCAGTCAATGACATCAGTTTAGAGACAAAGTTCAGCATCTTTTTTAGCTTGGGCCTGTCGTTTGTTGCAAATGATCAAACACCTAAAGAAAGAACATCTATGCTGAAAAATGTACTGAGCCAGGCAGGCACAGAAGCGTTTGCAGCAGAGCTGGGCTTGGCTGCTTCCCAGGGTGACTGCTGTACCACTGCTTTCCTCCACTGAGACAGCAACACGAGATGACACATCAGGCAGGTTCACAGTGAAAGAAATCATGTTTTTCCTCCCCATCCTCGTTGCTGGAACTGCTGGGAGACGCATTTCCGATTTCCTTCTTCAGTAGCAGCCCTGGCCATCATGTAGTTTATCTGACCTTTGGCTACACCGCACCGTGAAATCAGACACCGCTAAGAGGGGGGCCAGAACAAAGCCTGGAGAGATTAATAAGAGCATTATTTGCGATGTGGCACAGGGCCATGAGTCACCATTCAGGCAGGCTGCTGCACCTTCTGGCAACAGGAACAGCCCAAGTTCTGCACCGAGATTTTGTCTTTTTAAAATTAAATATATATATTTATATACATGAGTATATAATCTTCGCTTCTGTTCTTCTTTTACACAAAATCCTGCTCAAATGAATGAATGGGAGAAAGGAAAAAAAAACACTCGAGTGGAAGTAAAATATAAACATAAAGTTAATGTGTGACTTTTACTCAAAAGATTATTCCTTGCATGATTGTTTGGGGCTTTGGGGGATTAACCAATAAAGAAAAAAATCCTGCTTGTTCCGCTTGATGTTGATGTTGGTGTGGGACTTTGATCACCACAAAGATTTGCTCACATTCCCCTCTAATGCCTTCCACCGTCACAGCTGCAGCAGCGTGCTAGGGTGCAAATGCAGGGCTGTGTGGCAAACACATCTTCATCTTTGGATGGCACCATGTGCAAATATCTTGACTTGGAAAACACTAAATTCTGTGCAGATCAGGTTCAAAGAGCTTGAGGATAAGGAAATATATGTATTCATGTGCCTATACCAAGCCCAGACAATAAGAAGAGGAATTAGATTTCTTATCATTGACTGCATTTGGCTATAAGGTTAGAGATCAGCAACATCTTGACTAGGAAACAAGAACGGTATGAACCAAGTGATTCACAATGAATCAAGATGATGTGAATCACAGCAAAACAAACGTGAACAGAGTTGTGCTCAGTGTTAAGGAGCTCCCTGACTGTACCAAGGTCCAAGACGAGACCAGAGGAGTCGATGGGTGAAGAGCAGAGGGGACAGTCTTGCTGGAAACGGGGCTCACAGCATGCCCAATGGGGAGAAGCCCGTCCATGGGGCTTTCTACAGACAAAGGGCAGAAGTGTCATTCTTACCAGCCCTGATCCTTACTGAGGATTTCAACCATCCAGCCCTCTGCTGGAAGGGCAATGCAGCACAGAACAGGCAATCCAGGAGCTTCTTACACTGCACTAGCGATAATTTCATCATGGGAATGCTATGGGGGGCAACCAGGTGTTATGCTCTGCATATTTACACAAGGAACACAGATTCAGCATAGAATCATAGAATCACAGAACAGTTTGGGTTGGAAAGGACCTCAAGATCATCCAGTTCCAACCCCCCTGCCATGGGCAGGGACACCTCCCACTAAACCATGCCACCCAGGGCTCTGTTCAACCTGGCCTTGAACGCTGCCAGGGATGAAGCATCCACAACTTCCCTGGGCAACCCATCTCTTAAAGCTTTCATAAAGCTAGATCAGGATCAGTTGAAAACAAGAAACAAGCCACAGTTATGCACAGAGCATGTATATGAGCTAAATAACAGTTGTTAATTATTGAAATAAATTGCTGGTGACTGGTAAGTGAATTCTATTAAATTGAGTGTGGTTTTGTCCAAAAAGCTAGGGTTTTCTGCAGCTATTAGGCTTGAAACATGACTTATCCTGGGTTGGCAAGGCGGGAGGTCAGCTACATGATCACGCTGGGTCTTTCCGGCCTTAAATTCTGCGGCTCTGTGGAAATTATGTGTCAGAAGGTTTTTCTCATCACAGCCAGACTGAGAGCTTGAAATCCACATGGTTACTGACAACTCCCAACTGTCAGTAAAGCTGTTTCACAGAAAGTGTTACATGACTGATGTCTCTACAACTGCACTTTTCCAAACAGATGGGGGGGGGGGGGAAGGCACTGGTCTCAAATCAAATTAGTCTTGATGGATTACGCAAAAGAAATTTAACACATGCTCCACATTTTGAGAAACTTCTAAATATAACATCTCCATTGAAAACAAAGTGTATGACAGTGCTAAAAATATGTAAATACCCAGCTACAAAACTATCTTTACATCACAGAATGAGGATCCCTATTAGGGGCTGGAAAAATGACGTTTTCCTGATGTGGGAGACCCATGTCAGGGCTGCCACACCTTGTTTAACCTCAGAGATAAGCTCATTTTTAAAGCTCACTGTTTGACTTCTAGAGGTTTGTCTCTACAGAGCACAGGGCAAAGATAAAAATGTTCTCATTGTAACTTATGTCATCATTGCCTTTAGAAATACTAAATCTGTGACACTGTGGACAAAAATTAAAATAACCCAAAAGGGAAAATGTGATATTTAAATTCTGTTGCAGCTGGGAATAAAGTGCAATAAAGAATTAACCGGTGAGTCTTGGTCTTCACACAGGTTTTCTTCCATTGTAATTAGGCAGGATATAATTTCATTTTATTGAAGTGGTTACACTGGTAAAACATTTACTGCATATGCAATTTTACTCATACAAAGGTATGATGCATTAGTATATGTTATGCCATCACCATTTCAGGAAAGAGATATAGCAATGTTAGAATAGCACACTATATATATATAGTACACCTATATATCTACCAAGAAATTTTGATAGTTTAAATGGAACCATGTAGTTAAGGGAGCACTGTGTAGGTTCAAACAGGTTTTGGAAAGCTAAAGAGTGATATTTTGAAGATATAAGCCTTTTACAATTACTCGTAGGAATAAATAATAGTAGAAAAAGCAGTCTCAGAGTCAGAATTAGCAGGAAAAAAAAAGGCAGAACTGAGATTTGCACAAACAAAAAAGGACAATTTTTCTCTGAATAATTTCAACTTACACAGGTAAAACAGGCCCTGAGAAGTATAGCAAACAGGGTCTGCATAACAGAGGAATTATTTCCTCAAGAAAATTACATTTGAATTCATTTATAGACTTTTTTATGGTGCTCCAAGTGATAACAAGCAAATCACAGCTCCAGATTCTTTATTCCATGTAGACCCTGCTTTGAAAAAAAGAACAATGACAGTTTCCTAATTATTATTTTTAAGGTAATTTTTAAAACAAGAGAAAGAATCTCCCATGTAATTATCAAAAAGAATTAATATCCTTCCAAGAACAGCAGCAACAAATTGGACTGTAGCCTCCTACCTGGTACAGGGCCAGGGACTTTTCTTTGGTAAGACTGTGGCAGGCAGAAGAGGCATAAAAACCACCGTAGTAGCAGACATTAAGACCATTAGCATGGGGGGCAATTTTGTTCCACTTGTCAATGAACACATACAAGATCATCTTACTTGGCTCAGTAAAGACCATCACGGCTCCGTGTGAGTGGCAGGTGAACATCCATTTCTCCCTGAGAAACACCCAGAGCACCACTGCAGGGAAAGACATTTGCAGTTCTTGCAACAATAGTTAGAATTAGAACCAAGGGCACTGAAAAACATTAACTAGTGCCTGAGAAGTGCCTTTTCATCTTCAGTATGCTTTGCAAGTATTAGTTTTGATTCAGCCCTGTCTTATGCCAGCTTGCAGCAGCAACCAAATGGGGCTTGCTGCCCGACCAGTCACCTACACAACTTTGTGGGGATGTGTATATGATGGGAGGTGCTGCCTGGGAAAGGATCTTGTTCAGGCATGTGCTGAGTCAATGTATTTCTCTGGCAGCTTGTACTGGCAGAACAATTATAGTGGCCAAAGAGTTATTTATAACTGTCCTCCCGCAACAGGATTCTTGAGGGAGGATGTTGGTATGAACATTGCTATTTCATGTGCACACACATCTACACACACGGCAGCTGCGTCTCTATTTAATGAATGCAGAATACTGTTCTGACATAAGTCCCGAGTTGTTTTTTTTCCAAGGAGGTCACTTGTATGGGGGAAAAAAAGAATGCAGCTCCAACCACAGCCACTCATCCAAGAGCCTGGAAGCCTTTCCACAAATTGCCATAATTTCATGAATTCATCAGAACTGACAGCATGGGTAAGCCTCTGACCATACAAACAAACCCAAATACTAATGTGGCTTCACTCACTTTGGCTTGCCTTAGACTCACCTCCTCTCAGAAGCAGCCACCATGCAGCTTCCAAAGCCTGTGTGAGAGCAGGGAAAAGGAAACCTATCCTTGGAAAAACTCAGGGCTCCAGAGAGCTACCCCCATAGGATGTAGGCAAGCCTCACACCCCACTAAATGCAGCCCCACCACTTGCTCATGTGGAACAAGTTACAAAATCAGAGCAGTGCTTAAATGATTTAACCAGCAAGCTCCCACAGGTGAGGAATCACCTTCACAGTATTGTTACTTTCTTGTACCCTAAAATATGGATGAACCACGTGAAAAAATGAAACGACCTGAAAATGCAAAGGCAAATGCCTAATCTGCAGATTCGGTAGGTAGGTGTGGGGCCTCCACACAGCAGTGCGCCTTCCTGATTGCACTGACTGTGCGCAGGTTGGTGAGGCACCGCAACAGTCCTTAGGCACTCAAGAATGCGTGCCTGCTACTTTATTTTCTTTGTTTTGCAGTCTCAGACACAAGCATTCAGCCTGCCTGTCTGCTGCGAGGAGGCTCCGCAGCGGAGGAGACGCTGCTGCCCGCGCTGCAGTTTTGTACGCTTTCCTTTCCTGGCATTTCCCTGCGCAGGGGGAAAAATGTGCGTTTTGCTCTTTGTGTGCAGAAGATGTAAGGGAACTGGGAAACAGAGCAGGGCTGTTTGCTAACCCTCTCCGCATGCCAGCATGATGGTAAAGGAAGACGGAATGCAAAATCTCCATGAGAGAAAACAAAGCCTGTCTCTCTTCCATCTTGAATCTCAGGGTCCTGCCAGGCAGGCACGATGCTTCACACATTTAAAGATGCAAAGCACATAATAGGAGCTATATCATAGGGGAAATAAATATGTCTGCATGCATTTCAGAGGAGAATGGAAGCAGGCTGGAAGCAAAAAAAAAATCACAAGCACAGCCCTTTCTCCACCATTTTTGTTTGATACACTGATCTGTATGTTACAAACTACCACAACAGCAGAAGGAGGTGTTGCAGAAGAGAAACAGGGAACTGATTCAAAAATAGGGAATTTCCATGCACGCAGCATTGAAATTAGACTAAAGACAGTAATCTTTTCTACTGATGGAGCTGAGTTAAGAAGCTTTCATTCACAGTTATTCTATATTTATTCCAGCTACACAAACCCTGGTTTGCTTCAGGGGTTCAGAGAAGCTGGAAAGATTTCATAATGCCACTGGGTCAGAGTTTGATGGCTGGTTTTCATTCCAGACAACATAAGGGATGTACAGCAGCTATCAAAGTGCCAGTATCAAAGAAAGAGCAATAACGTTGCCCTCCACAATTATATTTATTCTAAGGCTCATGTGTTTTGTTACATTTTCTTAAAGAAAAGAAAAAGGGAAGGGGGGGGGGGGGGATGCTTCTCCTCAGTGGCACTTAAATTAGCAATACCAAGAATAGATACAAAAATCATCTTCCCCATTTATTTTGCTCAGATGTGAGTGATGCTGCGTCAAGCACAGAAAAGGAGTATATTAGTCTCATGCTGCTGGAAAAACAAGTGTATTACATTGCTGAAATGTCAAGTTTCCACCATGCATTTGGTAATAGATTGTGTGCTCAGTTTCTTGCATCTGCTGTAGCAGCTTACTGAAGATATGCTCTGCACTCACCAACAAACCTGCCTGCCCTTTGGACTGAACCACTCCAGCCAACCGTGGCTTTATCATTAGCCCTTTTAGGTGTGGCCTGGCCTGTCAGATGATTGTGTATTTAAAAAACAGTTAATGCTTTCTTAACAACAGAATCCTTCACCTGCTTGATCTTTTTTTCTTTTATTATCCCATAATCTTCCATCATGCACTCTTCCCGCAAAGATTTTTGGCTACCGGTGCAGGTGAAAGGTCACACCTGGACATCATCCATCACAGTGGCATTTTCTCCACACTGCAATTGCATGGGTGGTTGTTATCATTTGGGGGAGCGTGGGGGAAAGGATTTGGAGTACCTTTTTTCAACTCACCTACCAAAAACTGAGACTGGGAAGCACCGGTGATCATACACATCTCCAAAAGCTCTGGAGAGGAACCAGCTTCTAGAAATTGTCCCTTCAGCTGCAGCCATGTGAAACCTGCTTGCCTTCAAAATCTTGGAACAAGCTGTGGTGTCAGGTGCTTGGTTTTAGACACACTGCTGCTGCAGGCTAGAAGACAAACGTGGGGTCATTACCCCAGGGATGGGTGCAGAAAGGGAGCCATAAGAGAAGAGGAAGGAGCTGTATCTGTGAGAAGTGACCTGCTTAAAGAGCCCCCAGTTGCTGTCTGCTTTTATCCCCCTGCCTTGCATGGTGTGGATGCCTTGCTGTGCAGGAAAGACAAGCTGAAAAGCAGTGCAGGAGGGAGAAACACACCACTGGGCATCGCAGGAAAGTAGTCAGTGTCTCCAGGAACAGGGAAAGCTGAAAGTAGCAGTGGGCACAGAGAAGACACTACCAGCTGGATGAAGGTAAGAAGCACTGTAAGAAAAGGAGAAAGGAACATGGACAAATTAGCTGAATAAATTCTGTGGTGAAAACAGCTGGATGAGCATCTCTGGAGACTGAGAAAAACCAGAAACAGAATGGAGAGATCATCATCATCTGTCCATGCTTATAATGATGACAGATATGACAGCCTGTCCAAGCCAAGCATTCCCATCCTGCTGCAGCACTTTCTCTTCACAGAACAAAGCTCCTTGGCAGTTGCTTCGAGTCCAACAAAAAAAAATGACATCTTTTACTGCAGCCTCCTGTGTTTTTATTTGCTGTTCACTATTTCTTTTTTGCTTTTGTATTTTCCTTTCTCCCCATCTTGGTGATGATCAGGAAAGAACATTACCTGTAAAACTGCACTGCCTGTGAATGGACACAACAAAATTCTTCTCTGCCTTCCAGCCTCTTTCCCAAGCTGGATCCTTGCAGAGTCTCCTTAGCATTTGTTCCTTGTCAGATGTCACGTAAGAAATACCTGTGTTTAATTGTTGGCCAAAAAAACCCTTTCATTGCCCTCTTTCTTTAGCTCAAAGAGTCCATATTTTACTCTGTTCTTCAGTTCTGTACTGAATCCTAATCTAAACTGTTTCAGTGTAGAGTTATGGTCTCTCTCCCCTTTTCCTCTAATAAACTGTCAATGCAGATATTCTGCTCACACTGTAGGGAATATCCCATGAATTATCAATTATATATTAATAGCAGCTATAAGACCTATGATTTAAATTGTTGTCACCTCTATACACCTTCCCTGTATTTTGCAGACCACTGTATAAAAGGCCATATAAAATGCCTTGTCCCTATACAGAGAAGAACGGGATAGAATATCTGGCACCTTAGTACTCACTTCAGAAGTTGAGCAAATGTGTTTTCAGGTTAAACAAACAAACAACAAGTTACTCATATTTCTCTGGGTGCTGTTTTCCACTACTGAGTAAAGCTCCACTCTGCCTCTTACTATGGTTCACCTTCACACCTCAGCCTCAGGCTATGTGGGACAGGGAGGGTAACCCAGCAGGGCAAGCAGCAGGCTGCCAGAGGGCTGGCAAGTTGCCATTGCAATACCCAGCCTACAAAAAGGACTTCAGAAGGGATCCTGGGAATTTCAGACGAGGAAGTTTGCCATCCATCCTTGCTAATGGCATTAGGGTCTAAAAAGAAAAAGTCACTGTAGACATGGATAAACATCTTGCTGGGAATAAAGCAGCACAGCTTCTGCAGAGAGAAACCCTGCCTCATCAACCCACTGAAGTCCTCAGAGTGAATCAGTAAAGATGGAGACCAGGACAGCAGACACAAAATAGTCCAATTCCAAAAAGCTTTTTGATGAGGTTCCACACCAAAGGTTGTCAGAGAAAATAATTTGGTACAGGATGGGAGAAAAGACTCTTACAGACAGAAAATTGGAGGCAGGACATAAAGCATAATATAAGGCTTAACAGTCACTTTTCAGGGTGGACAATAGGCATCAACAAGGTCTCCCTGCTGTGGGAGTGACTGGCTTTACTCAAGGTTCCCTGTGAGTACATGAAAAGTGGAACATACAGTGAAGTCCTCAAGTTTGTGTGTGACACTAAGCTCTTTCAGGCAAGTAAGCCTAGAAGGAATTAATAAAATTGAGTGGGTGGGCAATGGGTCCATAAGCAGAGGCTAGAAGGGTTAGGCAGTAATGAGCCTCTGACATCCAAACCCAACAGCTGGGGATGCCAGCATAGCATAGAGAAGACAGGCAGCAGGATATGACCACGCTCATGCGCACTCTATAGGAAGCACTGCCTCCTGCTGCTGCAGGAGGGACTCAGAGTTGTATGGACCACTCGTCTGATGCAGCAGTTAGTCTTATGTTCTTGAACGTGCTTCTGCACACCATCCCAAGGCACTTCCTAGTTTCAGTGCACACTCTGATGGGACAAATTCGAGCCTGGTATTAAGCTTGGGATATAAAAACCCATGGAATTCAATTGCTTCAGTTCCCAAAGCCAGTACTGCATGCCTCCCTCCATGTCTTCCTAGTAGCTGACCTGCTGGCAGGCTGACCCACTAGGCACACTAAATATAAAACGCCTCAAGGACCACAGGACAGCTGAAGAGAGAAGGAAACAGACTTTGCAGATGCGTTTTCGTATGTGTTCACTCTCTCACTTCCTCCTTCTCCATTAGCAGCCCTTGAAGAGTAAAGGTCTGTGCAAAAACAACAAGCATTTGACTGGGAATTCCTGCTTTCACCTCCACACCTTCCCTTGGATTTCCCTGGGGTTTGGAGAGTATATTTTCAAAGTCCAGGGTTACTCAGCTTTCCCTTCTTCCTCTTCAGTCTGCAGGCATGTCCACCCCTACGCTGCAGGAAGACTTGTCCCTTTTAAAGGCAGAGTCTGTTGATTCTGCTGACGCTTGTTTCTTCCTCTCCTCTACCCACGTCCTCTACAGACCCAGCCTCTGAGCAGGCAACGGGTAGAAGTCAGTGGCTTAGCCTTCCAGCTCCAAAACCACATTTTTGGTAACCAAAAATGCCCCAGTTCAGTTCCAAAGCACAGTCTGCCCTTGACCACGACGGGAATATCTTAATCCACGCAGAAGGTCACTGTCAGAAATACCACTAACGCAATGAAGCTGAGCCCCTGCAGCCGTCAGAGCAGACATCCTCCAACTGCCACAGCAAGGCTCTGCCTTGCACCGCTGACGCTGCCCGGCACAGAATGAAGGGCTGGGGGGGGGAACTGAAATCGAGAAAGCATGATTTAGCAGCTTCTGCAGTCTGTCAGCCTTCTGTGCTGTCTGGTTTCTGCAGTGGTGGATAAAGGGTAAATTCTCTGTCTCTCCCAGCTCCTCCTGCTTCCCTGTTTGTTCATGTTGTATCCTGAAGCCTTGCCTGTGTTACATCCCCTTTTCCAATACCCAGATGCAGGATTTCGGAGGTTCCTGAGCTCACATTACTGCGGGAGGACTGACAATCCCAGCCCGAAGAGACCTCTGCTACCACTTAGAGGAGCTGCATCCCGGCTCCCCCTCCCCCAGGCCCTTCACACCACCCACACAGCGATCCATCAGCATCACCCATGGAGCATCTGGGGGCAACGTGTAATTAGGAATGATGCCGCCTGCCATTTACAGACATACTACTGCAAAGAAAAGCTGGTGAGAGTAATACCCACCGACAGACATACCTTACAGCATGCATCAGACATTAGCGGGGGAAAATAATGGCAAGAAGGACGATGAGGGCGGTAGCATGGCTCCACACAGCTTTAAAACAAAGCAGTCATTAAAATACATGCCTATAGTGATTGTGATGTTTATCATTGCCTGATAAAACAGTTTATTTGAAGCAATAAATGAATTCTGTAAAATACCCTCTTTTGCTGGGTAAGTAGAGCTGCATTTGTTTCCTGATCCCTTTACTGGGATACTACCCAGCAGAAACTGTGCAGGCATCCACATGCTACATTGGCTACACACAGGTTGTCATGGGGCCCACAGTGTTTTCCTCTCCTCTTGTGGTCTTTCACTGCAAGAGATCTTCTTGGAGATTTTCCCCACAGCTGATAGTCTGTGGCTCATCTCAGGCATGCCTGCTCCCCACTTTGGGAATGTTTCTTTTGAACTATTTTCTATTTTTAATCTCCACCTTAATTGTTTTTTGAAGGATCTCAAATAATTGGTTGTGCTTGTCACGACACTGGGAGCATTTAATATGCAGGCCTATGTGTTCCCTTTTCAGGCATACATCAGCCTATTGTCACAGCAAAAACCAGCTGTTTGTGAGATGCTGTAACAATTCTGCCAAGACTCAGTGACTAGCCTTGGAAAAAGCAAAGTCAAACAAAAGGAGTGTGAGCTGTGACAAGCAGTGTGTGAAGTGGTAATTCAGAAGGGCTGAAGGAGATCTAAAGAGTAATTAGCCAAATAAATAAAAACACAGGACAAATTATCTCAAGTGCATCACAACCTGGAATCAAGGAACAAGGAAGTACCTGAGGTCTGGAAAAGCATTGAAAGAGCTGAAAGGAGAGACAAGATGAAGGAAATCCTGAAGAAAGTAACTGAACCACTGTTTCATTCAGCAGAAGAAAGGGAAGGGAGCAAAGGGACCAGCTACCCGTTCAGGATACAACAACAGAGCAACAAAAAACAGCGAAGACCTCAGTGCTGTGCTTTTGGGACTATGGAAAATGCTCTTCTAATGAGGAGTTTTTCAGTTGCATTATGAAGCCAGATCAAATCTCTCCATTGCTTTGTTCTTTCACTTGGTTTGCTAATCTGCAGCAGTAGAACTGATGGCAGTTAAACAGGATGGAATTCATATTAGGCTTAGAAACTGTACTTGCTGCCTATGGTTTTCCTGCAGAACAGCTTTAAATTACAGCACACTTGTGTGAAGTTGCGGAGTTTTGTCTTCTAACCATCCCACCAGTCCAGAGCACATCACGGGAGCCACGCTGCCGTCATCTGACTGCCATATGCCTGGACCTGGGAACCTCCCTTCAGTGCACAGTCACCCTCATATCAACAAAAGCTTTTTCCTGGCTGAGGGTTTTCAGGAGCAGCTCCCCAGGCAAGCAGGACAGCCTGTCTGCAGCACTGGTTAACTAACATCCATCTTTTATGTATTCTTCATGTGTCTATCGCCCCAGGATTCCAACACACTAGCACCACATTTCATTCATCTGCAACAGATTGGAACGAACGTTCAGCTGAAGTTTTATTCACTTACCAGTGAATTTTCCCAAATTACCTTTTAGTTTTGTGGTTTTTTTTTTTTGGTTCCTTCAATAGCTATTGCCGGGGGTTTTCACACTATGATTCTGTCAGGAGATTTAGCTGCATATAAAAGCATCTCTAGCTCTGGTCCTTTGGACTACTCAGATTGAGGGGAAAACAGAGGTATATCCCTCCTTCAAGATTCAAATAATTTCCATTAAGATTACAGACTTGTGGTCTCCAAGGAGCAGGAAAAATCTAGATTTCAGATTGCTTTTGTAGTCTGTGTCCTTCCTTTAGGTGTGTCATGATGTAGCTCTGTTTTCACACAGACGGAATGCAGCTGAGAGCACATTTTATTATAACTCCAGATGATGCTCAAAGAGGATGAAAACCTCATTTTTCTCAGGTGGTCAGAGAACAAGTCCCAGTAAGCTGGCGTTCTTTTCTCTCTCATCTGAATTCCGAAGAGGAACTCGAACTGCTTATAAAGTCATTGCAAAGATGTTTTTAAAAAGAAACAACATTAAAAAAAAAGGGGGGGGGGGCAGGGAGAGAACAGTCCTGCACTTTTTCACCTTTCCAATTACTTTTCAACCTCTTAAGAGCAGTCGTTTAGGTCACAGTAGTTAAGCTGCTATAAAACAGCTGCTAAAGCATTCTTCTATTGTAAATTAAACAGCAATTTTACCAAACATTCCCATTGCATGGCTAGATTTGCATAAGCACAAAATCAGGAATTTAGAAAACACTTGGAGGGGAAAGGGCTAGGCCTAAAATAACAATCTGTGACTTTATGATAATTTGAACCAATGGCAAAAATTCTAACAGATTTTGCTGCTCATAGGTCATGTTTGATATAAAAAGATACATAAATATTGGGTGATGGTCCAAACCACAGCTCCACACCTCTGAGAAAACGCCAAGTTTCCACCCTTGCTGTTGGGACAGGACAATGTATCACAGACAGAACTACAGCTTCTGAAATGGCAGCTTCTTAAAACCCTGTCATCAAAACGGTTCATTGTCTCCACTTCAAACAAGGGAATTACCACAAGAAAATGACTTAAGGTCAGCTACAGATTGTTGACACTGGTAAACAGTAATAACACTTAGCGCTTGTAACAGTTTTCAACTTCAAAGCCCTAATGAACACCCCTGGGATATCCTGAAGAGGTGGAAGTCCTCCCTGTGACAGAGCCAGCCAGGTAAACCAGCCAGCCAGTTATTGGTGGATGGCTGCCAACAGGCATGGGACAGAGAAGGGGAAAGGAATCTATAAAGCCTCTCAGTCCTATGAATGTGTGCTGTACTCTGCATTTTCGAGGGCAGGGTGGGGTCTTAAACCATGCACTTAAGGACAGACTGAGTTCAGCTTCAGCTTTCTGGCTGTGACAGCCTACAAGCAGCACAGGCACAAGGTCTGCTGTCCTTGAACTCTGCCCAGCCTCCCATGGCCAAATTTCCCTGCCTCTGGTATGGTCCGAGCCCTTGTAGTCTTCACAGATAAACTGGCATGGGATTTGTTGTGGAGAAACCAAAAGCAAGAAAATTCCATATTGTTAAACTGCTTATAGAATTGTTGGAGTTATTCTCCTTTCTGTGCCCATAAAACAAAAATGCCTGTAGGAATCATGATCCGGCACATGAGCAGCACTGCCACTGTGTTACTGACTGATGCAACCACCTGGCCTCAAAGCAGGAGGCAGAGACAACAAGCCCCATGACCGAACTTGGAGATGGCCACAGCAAGGAGGTATTACTCATGGAAGGAGACAGAAAACTTGATGCTTCCTTACATACTCATTTCCTGAAGCAGGTAACATCTGCAACACCAGTATGTCACTGACGCTTCTAATCTCTCTTTCTATCTCATGCCCTGCAGAGCTGGGGCTTCAGTTTCCAATGTAGAGCATGAGCCATTCCCTAAAAGCTCTAGAAAGGTTTTCTTACCATTCCCTCCCCTCATTTGAAGAACTGTTGGGGAAGAAAAAAATGATTTTATCATTTCTGCTTTATTTCCAGCAAGAAGCAGCGCTGTTGAGCACAAGTGAGTACTGGTGATGCAGATCCAGTGCCTGATTCTCATGGCAATGGAAATCAGGTGGGTGCTGCTGACCTTAATGGAAATTAGTACCATAAAGCTGGCATTAGTGAGCAGAGGACCTGCCAATGACCTGCACTTCCAGCCACTAAAGATGCTTTATAGAGGCAAATCTTGTCAAAGCAAACACAGAAATCATTGCAATTACATTCTGGTTGACCATGCTTGCTAGTATGCACGTATGTGTATTCAGGGAGGGGTTACATAAAGATCAGAGCAGATTACAAACGGGAGCTGTTCTTTCCAAATTCTGTACATTGCTTGAGTGATAAAAAATTAACTGTGCCCAACTCAGCAAACTCCTGTCCCTCTTTGTTCGTATTCACTCTAGTATATCCATCATTTTTGATCCTCTACTGATTTCCATTGTTGGGGTTTATATTCTGTGACTTGAGAACCTGAAATTACGCTATATATCTTTGTAGCTCATTGAACTAACCAGCATTTATTTTAATTTAGTAAGGAAACATTTGGATGGGTGTGACCAAATAAATACTGTCTAAACCAACACAAATATACTTTGCACAAGGCTATAAACCTGTCTCAGAGCTCTAATGATATTGCAAGTCAATGAAGCTTCAGCATTCTCATTAACATGATTCCATCAGACCTCTATGTTGCATATTATTAATTTTTAACAATAGATTGTAATATAATTTATAGCACTGTGGGGCAACAAAGGCTGAATCTTGGTAGTAATCCAACCTTTTAGGTTGATAATGGCTTTAACACTGACCTAATATTGAAAGGTGAACACATACAGAGGCCATCAGACCTAATTATAAAAAGGACTATGGGGATAAAACACATCACTGATCTATACCAGTAAAGACAAAACTTTCCTTGAGAGCAAAGGGCACATATCTTGTCATAAGATTGAAAAGGGCTTTGTTGTTAATTTTGACACAAAATATAATCAAGAGCATGTTTTAAAGGCATTAAAACACCTTTTCCCTTCTCAAAATATAATTTTTCTTATAGCAGGATCTTTAACTCAAGTTGGAGGTAGGAACAAGTGTATTTTAACAAAGAAAAAGCAAGCCTTCAACATCTCTGTGGAAGTCTGTTAAGATGCACAATAATGAACACAACTGGCTTCCGCTACATAGAGTAGATCATGGCCCTCAGCAGTTTGCTGAGTACTCAGTGAGTCTCTTTAATGGACCTCTAGATGTGAGGGAACATGAAAAACTGCAATATGTGTTTAACCCAAGTAAGAGTAACTTATTGTGAAAGGCAGCACAATATCATTTTCTGGTTCAAAAGGCATTCTCACCACCAAAATGCGCTTTAGTATCGCTTATATGTATTTTCTAATTCAATCCTTTGTGCAGTATCTAGAAATACAGTACAGTGGTAGTAATGTAATTAGTATTTTCACTAGCTAAATTATAGAGCTGACTGCAGAATACAGCTTAGTAGCATCAATATTAACAGTTAAGTATTATACAAAAATGACATCAATAGTTTTAGTATAGTCATGAGAGACATTCTAATTTCCTCTTTCTCCAAGATCCCTTCAAATTGTGTCAGATGAGGAAACTCACAAAATCCACTGGTTTTTAGTTCAACTCAGATTCTAAAAATCAGCATCTCAAAGATTTCTTAGGTATATTTTTGTAGGTTCTTGAACAATATTCCTTTCTAAATATGGTATTAGTTATAAAGAACTTTAGTTCTGCTGCATTGACCTCTCGTATGAATTTAATTTTCCCAGCACTTCTGCAAGTTAACAAAGGACTATAACAGATACTTCACATCTGAAGATGATGATACGTAGGGATCTGTAATAATTATCCAAGCCCACAAAAGCAGTCCTATGTCAGCACAAGAAGTGAAACCACTGGCTTTGCAATCTAGTGCTACTCCATATTTCCCTTCTCCCCATGTCACACAGGAAGATCTAAAACTCTAACCACCAAGATACTAGACACCAAACAGCTCTTAAGGAAGATGCTGAGGCAAGAATGCTTTCACAGGCTCCTCACCTGAAGAGACAACAGTCACCCATCCTTACATGCCCAGAAATCAGAAGACTATGATTTACACCAGAATCTGAAGGCTATCCCATGGTATCCTCCTAAAACTCCCTTTTGGCCAAGCTAATTCACAAGCCCCTAGATGAAATCAAGAACACTGAGGATCTACCCACACTCCATCCACTTCCCAATTACAGTAACTTTATGCTTTACTTCACAAAATGAGATTCATTTCTTCCTTCACCAGCTCCATTCAGCTCCTTCAACATTTTGTTCATGTGTTTGTCAAGATGCAGATCTCCAGCAGATTGATCACTTCAGATGAGACAAAGCAATCCCTTGGTAAATCCCTCTGGAAATGCAGAACATATTATATGCACAAAAGTCGAACTCCTTGAATTTCCCCTTTTCAGATCCTCTTGATTTCCAGTCATTCAGATAAAGAATGGAGCTTTTGTAGGCCAGTTAATCCATCCACTGAATGAAATATGGTAAAGTTTTACACATCCACATGTTCTTTCAAGCCGTGGTTTACATCCGTAGATGTAATAATAGCTGCAGTAATGTAGACAAAAATCATGGCTCAGGCACCCCCAGCAGATCTTTAAAGACTTGGGCTGAAAACTCCCAAAGTCAAAGGAACTGGCAAAATGATTTAAGGGCTGTCTCTGCTTACATTTATTTCAGCCAAAGCACTGGCTTAATTTTCTTTGTGTGTCTTAATAAGCCACCTCTGTGAGAGTGTCCTGGGTTCAGCAGTAGCAGCCAATGCAAGTTGTATTTGTTACCGGCTGGGCTTAAACCACGACAGACAGGGACTCTTACTCAAAACGCTTGTACATCAGAAGCTCAGAGGTAGGCACTATTGAGTGGTGGTAAGCTGAGACAAACATCCAAAGATGGTGTCAGGCTCAAGCTGCAAAATGAGCCTGTTCTTCATCTTCTCTAGCATCACAGTTACAAACCAGCATGAAAACAGCATTTACACAAAGAATTAAAATGCAAATCTGCATTTTATTCTATGAAATTGAGACAAACGATACAGACTTGAAACCTGACAGAGTAGCAATTACAAACATTAATATAGCTTTAGATTATGACCTAAGCCAAAAGAGAGGATGGAATAGAAACGCTGTATATTAGACCTTGTGAAGCACTACAGGGGAAAAAAAAAAAAAAGCAGCTCTTGCCCTAGTAATGTATGCCTAAAATACAAGCTAGCAGTAATTCTCCTGTAAAGTGCTAGATCTGCCTTGTGCAGATGTGTACCTTCAGGGAAGCCTCCAGCCATAAATGTGTACATACAACACAAGGAAGGAGCCTGCCAGCAAAGGAGAGCTGAGGGGAGTCTCAAAATATGTGGGAGGGGACTTTGGGCTGCCCCAGCCTAATAGGATGTGACACCATCCAGGAGAGTCCTGCAACAAGAGGCCAAACAGCCAATGGCCTAGGACAGAACTGCCTAGCCGGCGTAAAGATATATTTATGCTAGGTCTGATTTAGACTGTGCTCTGCACAATCAGATCGCTTTGAAGGTTTGCCTTGTGCAATCATTCCCTTTGTCAGGAATCAGAAAAAGACTGTGAAAAGACTGTGAACAAATTGTTTAGGCATTGAAATTTAACCCTGTGGAATCCTTACAGTGTAGCACAGTGTGACACAGCAGGAACACATTTGTCAGGGGACTGAAGCCTCTTTGCTCTCTCCGCACAAAACATATACATTAGCATTGTGTGGTGTGGGTGTGCTCCCAAGCACATGATGCAGCTATGGGTATGCAGCTCCATGCCTACCCTGCCTCCCATCTGCACTGCAACTGCATTCAGCCCTATGCACTATTTCTGTTCCATTAGGGAAAATAAAGGCTTCAGATCCTTCAAGACTGTCTGGAAGCCCTTCCGTTACATTTTCTTTCAGAGATTATTCAAGATTTGACTTTTAAATAACCATAATGCATGTAAGAAAATTACTGAGTATTACAACAATCTTTTTAATAGACTTACTGGTTTTTCCACTAGTGTCCTAACATTAATAATGTCAGAATATAAACACCAAAAATGAAAAGGCATTTGGTAGAAGTTAGTTCCAAGACTTTTTACTCTGATGTGGTCTAAGGAAACGACCCAGCTGGTGTGGTTTCTATACCCACACTCATGACACCAACAGCTTCCATCTCAGTTAGGCCCCATTCAGCAAGGTACTGTACATACCCTGCTCCTCCTGAAGAACAGTCTGAGAGCACCAAATACCTCACAGTGAGAGCTCAACCCTCTGTAGAATTAAACCTTAACACAAGATAGCCCATCAGTGGTTTTGTGAACTGCTGAAAAATATGCTGACAAGAATAAAAGAAAATAGTCGTTTGGAATTTGGCAGAGAAAAGCCACTCTAAATCATTTCCAACTGCAGTAAGTCTTTGCTCCTGTTTTACGAGTAATAGAAGGGACTATCCCTGTTTTATAAACTCATTCAGTTAATATGTTTAAGAAAGGAGACAAGTTTCTCTCCTGCAGGGGTTTTCAAATACTGCCTTTCCTTGCGGCTGCCAGTATTCCAACATCCCGTTCCAGAAACACTGCTTATTACTCTTTGGGAAAGAAAAGGAAAAAAAAAATAAAAAAAAATGATACAACAAACTTCATATGAAGAAAAGAAAAAAGGTTAGAAAAACAAAAAATGGTAAATGACAATTACATATTAGGGAATACTAAAAAGTTGTATGCTGCTCCTTGCTGCTGCAGTACACTGGAGGAGGAAGCTGAATTTAAAAGTCTTTTCACTCTACATAAAAAGCAAAAACACAGTTCCAGGATGTTCTACAGACAGGCAAGAGCTCATACATTCAATAACCTCCACATCAATGTGATCTGCAACTTCAAGACTGAATTCCAAGCGTTTCTCAACTCAATTTTGCAGTAATTTCAGCTCTTGAAGTACTGAGCAGCCTTAGTCCCACCACTCAGATGAGTGGGACTCAAGTACCCTCAGGTTTCCTCTGAATGTGCTCAGAACTTTTCTAACAGTGTTCCTGCAGCCAAGCAATTCTCCTATCATCTGAGCTGCACAAATTTGCTGCTAACCCAAATGAAGCCGAACCTCCCAAGGTCCTTCTCTTTGTGCCTGTCATATTCTAAGTTCACTCTGTCCCTTACAAGAGGAACAACAATGCACACACCAGTGTAGTGCTCCTTCCCTCCATAATGAATCCTGCCTTAACTGGGAGGACTTTTGCAGAACATACATTACCCACCATGCCAGGACCCCCACACTATAATATACAGAATTTAACCCTTTTATCATCATCATCATCTCTAATTATTTCTTCATTTAGCAGCTACTAACATGTTTGGAAATGCAAAATCACATCACTTTACTTTCCGAAAGGTAGTAGAACAGACTTCATAATTAGAGAAAGCACAGGGGCCACCTATTTCCCCCCTCATGAAGCTTGGGAAGCTCCAAACAATATGGAAAGGTGAAAGGGGAAAATGGTTACAGTACTGAGAAGGCTAAAATTTGAATGAGGTAATAACAAACCTTTCTTGTGGAAGGAAAAGGAAATGACTGATTCTAAAAAAGCTTCTGTGATAAATCACCATCCCTGCATGAAATTCCATTCATATATGCTGCGATATCTGGTAGCAATGTTAGAGGAAAACAAAAAGGAACAAAAACTTAGCAACAAACATGTTTATAGAGAACAAAATATAGCTTGCTGGAGTTGCTGAGCTCTTTCAGTAGTTCAAACAGGAGCAGGATGTTACAGAATCAAACAAGAGTTTGAGCAGTTTCAACAGCTGTATTTGTATTAGTCATAAAGGCACAGATGTGAAATACAGCTCTAATAAAAAAATTGAAGTTTATAAAACTGGATGGTAGTTTTCCACCCTTTCCAGAAGTATCTCAGAATATCCAGGGGAGTAATACCTGAAAGAGAAGCATTTTGTTTGTGCGTTAGACTACAAGGCATGTTCTATGCTAAGTAACAAAACACTATTCATATTTCTATTGATCAGGAAAAAATCCTAAACATTAAACACTAGTCAAGGAATTCTACAGTTATTCCCCTCTAATGTTTTAAGAGTCTGCTTTTCAACTTATGTTATCATTTATACTTGGAAGTCAGGTTTTCAAAAATATGTTTAACCTCTTTTAGGGCACATAGGTGGTTGGTCCTGGTAGTTGGCTAGCTTTTAGATAGGTTCAGCAGCCATAAGCATTGTCTTTACTGAGAAATGTAGATGTTAACTTCTTTTGAAATTATGGCCTTTAATAAAAAAGCATGAGTTTACACAGAACCGAAGGCTGCCAGACAACAATAGTCTACTGCTGTTCATCAAGCATAAGCACACACCCAAAAGCTAATGTGAAGTCTCCATCAGTGCAAGAGACATTGATTCTGGAACAAAAAAAAATTATCACAATGACCTTCTCTCCCTAATGCCAACTCAAGGACGGAGATTATCGTACAGGTTTTCATTAGAGTAGGGACTCTATGGTGCCATTATTGTCCTGCTGTCATTCAGTTAGTTTTCCACAATGGACCAACCACATGCTTCCAATATGCAAGCATCACCAAAGATGCATTTAGTTCTTGTTTTCCAAGTTAAGAGTATCTAAAATTTATTGCTGTGTTATTCTAAAAAACATACATCTCAGTACATTTCTGGTTTTGTAGGCATGTAAACTGTTAGCTCTGAGCCCCCCATGTAATCCATGTCTAAATTGTATTAAAGTAGAAATCCCCAATATTTCCACACTGAAGGAAGATCCACTTACCTTGCTGGTTTTCATTTTTTGAATTATTTCTGCACAGTGTGACTCTTTTTAAAAATCATATTAATTGGCTGATTGTAAAGCTAACTTTTCAATATGCTATTATATTCAGTCTGCAAACAGCCTAAAATAACAGGACAAACACTCCAGGACAAACCCAGAGCTGGAGTCTATTATAGCAGCTGTGCCTCAGGCAGCACAACCAACATCAGGCAGTAGCAAAAAAAGGCAAGCAGGAGATGCTCGAAGGGGCCCTTTTCTTTATTACATCCCAGCCTACATAAGTAACCTTGTTTCATTTGGGGGGGTGGGGGGGGTGGGGGGGATAGCTGTAACAAAGAAACATTAATTATATCCAGAAAAGCCTAAGCAAATGCCCCTTTTCCCCCCTCTTAAGTATTAGCTGCAGAACAAAGTTTCCTTATGATTTTTAGTCATTTGATAACCACTGGCTTTTCCTTGTGGAGACAAACACGGCTTCATTTTGCATGAGTTAGTTTGTAGCTACTATTAGCTGAAGAACTCTGTTGGGGTAATTAAAATTGATGATGCAGATTTTCAGAGCCTGTAGAGGCAGTGCACAAGTACAACATCCTTTTGATGTGTTGATGGAGTGAAGGACTGGTAAATGGATATCTAGAATCTAGGAGGGCATTTCTCTCATTATTACAATTTAGGATGGTGACATTTTGACTGTAAGCTATTTAATAGTGTTTCTGTATTCATTAAGGGCAAAGTTCAACTTGGTGCAGACAGCTGGTGTATGGTCCTTTTATATAACACTTAAGCCTCATGATGAGGCTGGGGGAGGAAGGGCAGCTGTGGGCAGAGCAACTGTGCAGGAGAGCCTCTGGACCCTCTGTACATCAGAGGAAGTTTCAAAGGAGCCTCTGAATACACTAGTTCAGACAGGCTCTTAGGAAAGTCAAGGATGCAACCAAAGGTTCGCCAATACTGGTATTTTAGAGCCTGAGTAATCCATAAATAAGTTACCAAGATAAACTGAACTTCCCACAGACATTTGTCAATATGAGAGCAGTTGTGCTGAAGCCTCAGAGTCTGTCTGCGCAGGGCAGGACTGATTTTTCTTCTCAGTTTCCTGCAAGAGCCTTTGGGCTTTTTTTGTTGTTGTTGGGTTGGGGGGGGGGAGGGGAGGTTGGTGGGGGTTTGTTTTTTACAGACAAAGAAATTTGATTCCAAATATAATCAGGAAACAGAGAGTGTTCAAAAGTATGTGTCTGGTACACTAGGGCAGTTAACCAAATGTTAACCTGTTTTTTATAGAAACAAAATTAATATAGAAGTTTAATTTATCTATCAAATCCTTCCTTTGTGTTGTTCCTGTGAAAAATATCTAGCAGTGTTATAAGTACGAATTTTTTAAATTTCATTTTCCCTACCTTACTATTTCCTCTGGATAGCAATTGTTAATAGTGTTGATATATTCCTGAAGAAGTGACCCAGGTTCTGCTTTTATTTCTTGAACCTTTTTAAGTCCACCAGTTGTTACAAAGAGACGACGTGCTTTACTGTCATGTGGTAACACCTACACACAGAAAAGTGCATTAAAAAAAAAGAGAATATGTTCTTTTAAAGGAATATCTATGCTACTAGGGTCAAATATTGCTTATCTGTTTTTAATTCAGAGGACATATAAAATGGAACATCAGAGGTACAACATGTGTAATGACTACTGTATTTTAATACCCAGTTGCACAGGAAAAAAAAAAATCATAAACCACCCCTTTATAGTTACAACACAATATAACATGTACTGTAATACATAACATATATAAAAATAATGAATTGAGTATTTATCTTCATGTAAATTATATTTTTTGAAGTATTCCTACAGAGACCGTAAGATTGTGGAGATTAAGTAGATAATAAAACCAGAACACTAACATGGAATAACAACAGCATCTGTTCCACTTAAACCAAGTTATTCAGGTCTTTTATGTCAATTCCCACAGTTTAATTGTATACCAGAATTTTATACCATTATAATGATCTAGTATAGATTAGTGCACGAAAACAATACTGAGAATCGTTGCAAGTGAACAATGCAGCCTTGAAGCATTACATGCTGCTATTAAATTCCTAGATATTAAAATCCTACAACACACTGTGTAGCCATGGAAGCCTTTTACAAATACACACACACACAAAGCAGAAATGTTAAGTTTCTGCAGCCAAAGGGGATGAGAAGCAGAAAGGATCAGACAATACATTCTGCGCTCCGAGTGATGCCAATATACAGCTCTGTCCAGAGGACAGGAGAGGAGGGAGGGAAGGAGGTGGGGGCTGGGCCAGGCAAGGGAGAATGACAGCATGTAGTCCACAGGCCCACAGGACTGCAAAAATACTTTTTAAAAAGGGAAAAAAAACAACCCAGAGAGATAATGCAAGACGTCAGCTGCATCTACAACAAAACCAGATGGGTTTAAAAACAACTCCGAGAGTTATATACTATGGGGACAAAAGCACTTTGTAAGCCTTCACACTGGTCAGACAAATCAAGCTATAAATTTAATAGTATCTCAGTGTAAAAGAAGAGATTTGAAGGAGGAAAAAGATCATAAAAAGATGAAGGAAAAGAAAGATGAGATTTCTGCCATACATATAGGCAAACAGCCTTCATTTCTCTGATCCCTGTAAGCAGACAGACAAGCAAAGAAATCAACAGGTAAAGAAATCAACAGACAGGTAAAGAAAAATCAAGGCAACACAGAGACTTCTTATTATACGCTCTGTATAAGCGTCATGAACAACTGTGATCATTTCCTTGTAGGAACTGAAGACAGCTGTTTTCACCTATCTCCCACAACAAGAACTGCCAAGGAGGAACTAGCAAGACAACAGGATATGGCCCTTTCCCTGCCTTCCTCCTCCACACTGTGACTCCCAGGCTGGGTAAGACAGCAGAAAACTCTTTTGGAAGAGGCCCTAAAGCAGACAGCACCTCTGAGACAGTCCCTCCCCTCTGCCCAACCTGAGAGCACAGAATTGCACAGACCCTGAAAATGATAATGCTTAAATGACACAGTCCAGCACAAGAATGGAGAGCATCCCACTCTGAAGCACAGGTCAGAAATAAGGCTTTTACCGTGATATAAAATAAGTAAGCCCAAATAAGTAATATACCACAGCTCTAAGAATAGGAAATTTCCAAACTATGGTAGACGAGAGAAAAATGCTTTTACTGCAGAGAAATTAATTTTAAATGTATACTTCAGAAAAATAAATGCCAGACAAGTATAGTTTGTTTAATGCAGCATAGGAGAATAAAAAAAAACCAAAACAAAGCATCAGCTAATATGAAGGCTATAAAACTACTTCAACAGCAAACAACATTCAAATATAATTTGACCAATTACTATGCACTCAGCTCTTTAATAGCTCCAGTCAGCACACAGAAGCAAAAGGCACTGAATTCTGTGCAAATCTCCAGTCTTTGTATGGATTTAGCAAGATGACAGAACAAACTTAAGTGTGGCGATGTAATCAGGAATCTGCACTCCAAACAGTAATGCTTCCAGATCTGTGACAATCAGAGCTAAGTACAAAGAGTGTTTTACTTGGCCATTTCCAGAAAGACCATTTCACCAAGAGAGCCCGGTATCTCCTACTAACAGATTACACTGCAGAGTGTTGTACAAGAGACAGACTATAGATGAGCAGGATTCTCAACAGCTGGTGAACACTGCAGACACAGGGAATCTCCTAACTAGTTAGCAGTTATTTAAATAATTTGAAATATATTTATCAAATTGTATTACTTTTTACATGCTGTGCTCAAATATTGTTTGAGCAGTATGTTATTAACACCAAACAGTTTCAAATTTTGAGAGGAATAAGAGAGATTTGGAATTTTTACACTTACTTAATTGAAACTGAAAATTAACAAGGATAAAAGTAGTGAAGCCTTTATACTCTAGATTAGTGTAAAATACCTAACTTAAGTCATTCCTGTACAGACAGCTTGTACTTTATCGAAAACAGATGTGACTGGGATTTATGTGATACATTGGCTCAGTGAAAATATTTGTACGTGAGTTAATATTCCACTTAATCTCAAGAGGCAAGGAAGAAAAAAAAACCAAACACTTTGCTTGTAAGCAACTGTTTTCCCAGTCTTAGGATACATTATGGCAGGTTCCAGATGAAACAGTATCCAGCTTTGCCAGACAAAAGAATGGGACGCTGCAAACTGCTGCTGCAGGGTATGCTTGAGGATCCTGAGAAAACAACTGAGACCTTTAGAGAGTCTTCATCTTTGGAAAAATAGCTTCCTTGCTAAACAGAAAACAATTAACATATTACTCATCAAGCAGAGCCTTTTCTTACCTTACTAAACTGTCCAACAATATGTTTTATAATATTGGGAGGAGCATCATGCAGCAATTGTTCAAGTGCTGGAAGATATGTGCATTTCTGAAGGATGTTCTTTAAGGCTCTTTTAGTCTATTGAAATGCAAAATAAATTTCCTCTAGTAAGACATGAATGAAAACAACAATAATTCCTGAAGTCTGATCCAAAAAAAAAAAAGCAAATTGATCAGAATTTTCAAAAAGCATTTTCTGAATAGACACTATGATACCTACCTGGTCACTTACTGAAGAATCAATTTTTTACTTAGGTTTATTAAACCTCAAAACCTACAGTACATCATATTCTTATTATGTTATCTACGGTCAAAGTAATGGCAATTTTTCTTTGACTACAATGGAAGCAGGAGCAGACCCTTTAAGTAATTGAAGTGTGGTAATATAATAAGGAAGCTAAATCAAAACACATTTTAAAAGATTGTGTCTTAGAAGTGGCTTACTAGGAGAGTCTGCCGGCCTGGGATAGCAATGTGGACTGCTGTCCAGGTGGGAGAGAAAAAGAGAGTGAAACAGTTGTACCTTAGGGCTTAGTTTCTGAAAACAGACTCAATGTTGACTGCTACAAGCATAACGACCTTTTTGAGTAGGCTTAGATCGTACAGCTCATTTGGCCTTGATATTCTGGTGACCACTGAAAATGACTATACAAAAGTTATGTAACAGATCTGGAAAGTTATACTTCAATGGAATGTACAGAATAGTACAACATGGGAGACCATATCCTGTCATATTATGTTCTTTAATCCTGTCACATACTCTTCAGTTAGTTCACTTTCTGTTGCTCAAAAAAACACACTTTACCGAACTGCAACTCTACTAGCTCCCACAGAAGGAAGGCCCTAAGCATCAACAACTGCATGCTTTCAAGAGCAGAACTTTGAGTGTTTGCTACAGTTTCATTATAATAATCAAAACATAAGCAAGTCTACTACAAGGACTATAATATTTTGTACAAGAGCTTATACTTCTAAAAAAAAGTAGATACTTAGAAACTAGTCACAAGAAATTACATCATTTATGGGCGGATGCAGCTCTGATCTAAACTGGGAAGAAAATGAGGGACTAGACTGCTGTGGCTGTACCACATGATTTGATATGCACTATATGCATGGAGCCATTAGGACCAACCAGTCCTAATAAATAACATACAGCCTTTGGACACCTACATCCAGCAAATCCATGACTCGATGAACATCAATAAAAGCACATACAATTTAGTAGTTTTTAAGCACATCTACCTGTTGATTACAGTAAATATCTCACTGCAGATGTTACAAATATACTTGCTTTTATTTGAAGATCTTCTGAACTGCGTGTGTCCATATATATAGAAAGCAGTATGGGTAGCACATTTGCTACTGCAACAGCACATGCATGCTCAGGAGTATGTCTTCCAATCTGTCCCAAGGCCCAGGCAGCTGCTGCCTTAATATGATCTTCTTGTTCTTCTATCAAGCAGGCACACAGTGGTGGTATTCCCTGCAGCATCAATCAAAAGCACAACCTTTACAAAGCCACACCAGGGAGGGACAACTTGAAACTGATAGAGACTGTTAGAAAATGTTTTTCTGCTTACATTCTTCTTCTAAAATAAACTATAAGTGAATGGATGCTAGTGGTGTCATATATTTTATAACATCATGTCTAGCAAGAATTTTTAATAAATCTTAATAAATCTAGTTAAAGAGAGAAACAGCTTCAACGTTCTAAGTCAGAAGGCAGTTTGAGCTAATACACAAATTTAAGGGATAAAAGGAACATATGACACAATTCAGTCTGTACTAAAAGTAAAGGCTTCAGTGTTGTCAGACTGAAATTAAAAGAATTTGAGTGTTTATGAATCTGTGAAAGCAATTTAAGATCAGAAGGGCTCAATCATCGAGTCTTTTTTAATTTTTAATCCACAGCACTATATTTCAGTTTATCAATCTCTTCTTGAATCCAGTAGTTCGTGTTTGACTCATCCAATCACTTCCAAAAAGGTTTCAATTATTGCTTTGAACACAATAAGAGATGGCGAATCTCTCACTCACATCCAGCTGTTACTGAAGTCCTTCTGATTTAGGGTCACAGTCTTTATCCTTTCTCCAAAGGATTTTGGAGCTGCTGCTATTTTATGCCAGAATACTTCAGTAAGAATCATTTAATGCTACTTTAGGTAAGGCGAGGCTACTAAACCTCTAACTCGAAAATCTTTTTCTCCACCCCATGGTTCATTTTTTAGTCTTTTCGGCACACTCTTCAGGTTTTTTTTTTTCAAGAGCCTTTTAAAACACAGTCATCAGAACTATATGTACTGGTATTACAGACAGATTAACTTCTCTTTCCATTAATACTCTATCTTCTGTTCTTTAACGCCACACAGGACTAACTGTCATCCTTTCAGGTTTTTGCCACTGCACTGCAGGAGAAGACCACAATGAAGTGTTTGTCCAGTATGACCCCAAAATTAATTTTTCAAAATTCATCCTTTGCAGAACACAGTACCACAGAATGGAGCTACCACTTTACATCATAACATTGTAGATATGCAACTGCATGTATGTTTGCCACAGTGCATTTCTTTCAAATGGTTCCAGTTTATCATGTTCTGCCCTCAGCACCACGTACCACTCTACAAGCTTAGTTTCCCCTGAGGCAATTTTTATGGTTTTTTTTTTACTGGGCTTTGGGTTTATTTCAGTTTCTTTTGTGGCTCATTCATTAAAATATTTAACTTCATGACAGTGGGCACAAATCTCTACAAAACCTCTTACTGCACTCCTATTCAATTATGGCAGCAAACATTATTACTCTTCAAAAATTTGTCACTTAGGTTCTTCCTCATTAACTTAACCCTGGATTCAACCCACTTAACATTAAGCCCTCAACAGCAGGAGTATATTTGCTGTAGGCACCCCTGAAAGTGAACAGCCAGAAACATTCAGAGAAGAAAAGCCTCCAGAGAGGACAAGGAAAAAAAGTCTATTTCTTCAGTTTTCAAATGCAGAAGAGCATTGTTTGATCATTCCTACCTTCCCTGCATCCTTATTGATGTTATGTTGTGGCAATTTCCATTTTAAACTTGCATTCCTACTAGAAGACATTTCTGTTTCTCCATTTTTATTGTTTCATTGTTTCCACTCACACAGTATATTTTAAAATGACTGACATGGTGTAAAAATGGGCCAACAATGCTCAGTGAAATTACCTCCTCCTGTCATTAGTTAGCATTATTCACATACAAGTATTATGTCAGGCACTAATTTCACCAATTGAGAATATTGGAAATTCCCTCCCTTCTATATCACTGCCCATTTATTAAAACCTGAAAATGTATAGCTTATGTCATTTGAAATGCCACTTGCACAACCGAATCAAACCATACTACATTAGAAACTGAGGTCTTTTCAAGTCTTAAGATTTCTATAGCAAGACTATTCTAGTGGTACTAGCAGAGTCATGCTAGTGCAATGAGGAACGTGTCATTAAACATTCTTGCTTCAAAAAGGGTTTTGATGTAGCCACAAACATTCATTTTAAGAGGAAACAGACCATAGAAATTCACTGGCTTATTTTCTGTACCCATGCAATTGCAACACAGAAAATCATGTACTGTAATACAAACGGGTGCTCATAAACTAATCCAAGACATTTTATAAAAGGTTCAACTTCATAAAGACACATTTTGATCAGGTTGCTATACAATTTCAGACATTGCAAGCAGCAATATTAGGAAAAAGTGCATTCATCAACAGCGAGTATATAATTCTGTCACAAAATACATTCTCTGCCTATGTTAATTTGTATCTCTTTCTCAGAATACCATTGAAGAATTATAGGAAGACAACAAAGTGATAGCTAACCTTGGAGACAATCACTGCCATTGACAGGTTCTCCGAATGAGCTGCTACATAACCAAGCATCATGATGCCAGGCAGCCTGACAGTCCCTCTGCTGCTGCCAATACAATCAATCACAGCGGCAACTCCACCTGCATTTACTATAAGCTGTGAAAGCTGAAAAGATAAATGGAAGAGATTAGATACTGTGAAGTATCAACAGGCATAACAAACTACATTAGAGAAGTCTTTAAATGTATTGCTCCTGATTTACAAAACAAAGCTGGAGTAAGAGTGATGTATCATACAGACTGTTGGGCACTAAGTGCAGCATGAAATTCTCAGGAATGAGGTTGCTCTGCAGCTCTATTTTTGATTGACTTTACTGCAAGGTAATCAAGACTCTGAATTCTTGATGCCGTATAGCATGGAATGACATATTCTCAACTCCATTAGTACACACCAAAGAAACATGCAAATGACAGCCTAATATATGAATCCCTTGAAAATGCTCCTACTGAGCCAGATACTCCTTCATACCAGTATCTACTTATTCCCAAGCCAACATCATACTGTGCAGGACAGGGGAAAAGGCTCACTTCTTTCACCTTCATTGTAGATAACCTCTGTGTCATAAAAGCCTTTCTGGATTCCCCCACTGAGGCATGAAGCCAAAGACAACTGTCATGTACACACAAAAACAACTTGGGCTACACCATTCTGCCACATTATGGTACTCTGAGGCAAGTGTCCAGGGAACACACTCGATGGGCAATGGAGTTTGCCCCAGAATGTTAATTAAACGGCTTAGCTCATATATGATAATCAAGTTATACAACATGTTTCTTTCCAAAAGTTATCATTTTTCATATCCCTAGAGGGACAGCAGTAGAATATGTATATCAACAATGCACAGGAATTTAAAAATTCATATTATGATTATTTTCTTCTGTCTTGTTAGGTATATCCCATTTTTCCCAAAGATTCCAAAGCAAAACAAATACATTCTTTAAAGTCAAAATTAAATTAACAAAACTGAGGCATGTGGATTCCCAATCCAGTTTATTTCTACGGACATAAAATACACCTTTGCCTTAGACCTTTTAAAAGGGGACTGTTTTATTCATGAGACAGCTAGACAAATTTAAAGTTACAACTTAAGAAAAACTGTTCACATGATTGTGAACTGCAACCAGTGACGACCAAGTCCTACATCTGGGTGCAGCCGTGTGTGCTGGGATGCACAGAGCTCCTCACAGACATACTCCCTGGTGTTGTGACCCTCAGGCCCCGCTGCAGGCCCCCCACATCCTGACACTTCACATGAATTTTAGTGCATATAAAGACAACTGAGATCCAAAAGCCACAACATTCACGACTGACACGGCCAGCTCCTCTAGAAATATAATTTGCCAATTTGTGTCTGCTGCAACACGTGTTGCTTGAATATCATTGCTCAGAGATGGACAGACATCATGGTCCTCTGAAGTCAAATGTGGACTGTGACTTCCCATCGGGAGTAACCAAGATACTTCCTACAGCTCTTTTGAATTGCAGCTAGAATGGCCAACTCCCTTGCACAGAGAATCCTGTGCTAGCAGCTCTTCTGACTTTACCTGCAGTCTTGTAAATTTGGCCTCCAGCTTCCAACTCCAGTGCCCTCCTTTAATAATGACAGTGTCTTCACTTTCTTGAGAAAGTGAAGTTGCATTGCTCATATGTACAGAGAGAGAGCAGGAAATGTGACAAGACTGCAACCTTTAATCACCAGCAGCTTAAAAACTAGCAGGCTGAAGAAACACCACAAAATTCATGCTTAAGCACTTCCCAATTGTTAAGCTAGTCTCATGATTTTGAAATGACAGCGCTCAGCATTAGTGTGTTCCACAAATATATCACAAGTATTTTATCCCAGTCATATTTAGAGCCTTTTAATTATCTCTATGGTCTGACAGATTAACATAGTTATAACTATTTGGTTTTCCTCTTTATTTTGTATTGACTTTGCCAAAAATCCCCACCTTCCTTTATCAATTACTGGCAAAAACACTGCAAATGCTGAGATCCAAATTACAAACTCAAGCTAATAAAAGAAACTACCATCAGTTTAATAATAAATAACAGATAATAACATGACCTTCATTGTCATTGGAAAAATAATTAAAATGGGATCCCAGCATCCCAGAAGATTTTTTTAAAAAGACATACAGCATCTATTACTGTTCTAGGATGATCTTGTTATTTATTAGCTGATATCATGACTTTTGTAAGGCTTTTCTCATGATATTTTTAATATCCAGGACTGACAATACTCCCAGGCTAGAACTCCCTCTCTGTGAACATATCTTATGGAATGAAGTAGCTAGATATACATTATATGATTCCCGGTTTCCTAACCCAATTCATATTCAATACACATCTCATAATATCAGCAAGCATTTCCATATTGTTCCAGTGAACATGCCAAACAGCTATTTGCCCTCCCTTTCGAAAAGCAAATGACAAAATAATCCTGTGTTTTATTTAAAGTGTAAAATCTAATGATATGACCTTGTATTTGCATTTTCAAGGTTTTACCTCAGGCGTGTGCTTTACTATCTCTCTAATTAAAGTTGCACCATTTTTCTTGACATATTCATCTGAGTCCTTCAGGCATGTGAGCACAACTGGGAAAATTTCTGCTTCAACCACCAACTCTGCAAGTTCCACTGAATGCTTTGCTATTTGGCTTAGAGCTGACAGCACCTGACGCTAGTAAATAAAAATTGTTATAAAATCAATAGTATACAAACATCCCACAACACACACTCCTCCCGCACACAAAAATCTATTGCATCAAGGGAAACAAAGCAGGATAGGGAAAACAATTACAGCTATTTTACAATTCACTGAGTCAATTCATGAACAAATATAATGGCACAGAACATTCACTGGTTCCTGAATAAAAGTTTCTCCTTTGTTTTACCCCATTCAAGCTTGCTATGTATTAAAAAAGAAAAAGAAAAAGAAGAAATATATATATACCATTTACAACTGTAATTTAAAATTTACTGAAATCTAAGAAGATATCTTTATTTGCATAAGTTTGATCTGTCAAATCTTAAAGAATTTTTGTCTATTTGTTCAAAGTGGCATTTTTATGTTGTCTTCTTTCTGTTAGAGTAAGACAAAAAGATTTTATTAAGAAACAATTTTTTGTCAAACTCTACTGATTAAACCTTCAACAGGAGCTATTCACATCAGATAGTACATTCTAAAATACAATAATACATTTAATATTAACTGGTTTATAATATAACCCCAAGTATGCAAAACCTTTTTGTAACAGAATTGCATGCGCTTTATCTATTAAAAATATCTGTTGCATTCTTCATATACTACATAATTCTAGAACAAAATATCATACTGTTTACTTTAAAGATTAGTTTAGCTGGTCCTCACAGAGCAGCAGTTTTTTTAATCCAGTAGCTAAATCTGTGATTATATTCAGAAACCTTTGTCACTAATTACATAGTTATACTTTGTTAATGCCCAAAACAAGAGCTTCCTAAATAAAAATGCACATCAGTGGTTTTGATTCAGTATCAAGTAATGACTGGTATAATGGAGATTTTAAAATATAATTTTTAAAAAGGTACCTTCAGTTTAGCATCAGGGTTCAGGATCAGCTGAGCTAAGTGAGCGATAGCTCCTGCATCCACTACTGTCTGTGCTAACTCTGGAGAATGCTTTGAAATATCACTGAGAGTTGAAGCAGCAATCCTTTTCAAAGCAATTTCTGGCTCCTGGATACAGAGCACTAAAAGAGGAATAGCGCCTGCATCCACCACAGCTTGCGACAGTTCTGTAGGTCCAAGGAAAGTAATTAAGTGAGTATGGGTGACTGACCCTTGTGCAAGCCATTTTTCACCCTGACAGATACAGCAAAGGAAAAAGGGGAGGGTGTAGTTCACTGTCTCGACATCTGCATTTCAAATCAGCCCTCCTGGTTTCATAAACCGTGTGGACCAATCCACAACTGAAAAGAATGCAGGTCAATAGATGGACCTCCATTTACATGCACACATTTGAGGTAGATTAGGCTGAAATGGTTTGTTATTCTGTTTTCTTTTTCTTTTTTTAAAGTAAGCAGATGTCAGCTGTTTAAACCCTGGCTATTCTACACTGATCAATAGGAAAGCATTTTATGCATGGCTAACAACAACACAGAAAGCCAAAGTACCAAAATTTTACCAACCACCTAATTAGAGAGCATTTTACCCTCTTTAAATGATAAGCAGATATTAGCATAGATCAAATGCCAAAAACAGAAATACAAAAAACATACATAAAAGATTTATCTTACATAAAAGATTGAGAAAATGGAACTTGCAGATCAAAACTAGGCTTTGCTACCATCCATGGGACAAGACAGAATTTATACTTTAATGACATGAAACTGTTATCATACACAACTAGGCAAATAAGAAATATCATCAGTGGGATATTGTGTGTCTGAGACTAGTATAATATCCTTAACTAACTGCACCTTAAAGAAAAAGAGAAAAAAAGTCTGAGCACATGATTAGCTGACATGGACAAAAATTACACTATTAGACATTCATTAGCTCTCCCTGTGCATGCAGCATTAATCACAGTCCTAAAATAAGAATTACTGGATATCAGAAGCAAAATTTATACTATAACCGAGTTGTGCTATTTTAAAATAGTGTTGAAAAAGTGATAAAAATCATGGGGGATTCAATAATCTATTAGGTTCTTAGTTCAGTTGTGCTACACCTGATTATGCATACCCATTATTATCTTTAACATTTATCTTGACTTACAGTACCATGGCAACATATGGCTGTTGTATTTCAAGACTCTAACTTAGCTTTTGATTTACAGTCCATCCATAAAGAGATTTTCATACTAAGAAAAATATAGCATACTTCATTAAATATACATAGACTAATATAGTTTTTCATGAAATCTATGTCATATCATCATTACATTGTTAATATCCAAATAATGTTCCTGAACAGATTTGTTTTCAATTAATGAGCTATAGTCACACACTCCAATACATGCGATAAGCCAAATATTTACACTGTATGTTATTTCGCAATCTTTTAAAAGTAATATCATTATTACCTCACAAAATAATAACAAATAATGCAATCATTTTTAAACTAATACAAAATTAACCCTTTGGGATCACTTTTCAAATAACTGTTTGACTAAAAATATGAGTGCGCATCCTCCAAATATGCACAAATTCTAAAATTCCAACAAAACCCAAATATTGTATCTCCATTACAAATCTGAAATTAAATGTACCTGAAAACTAGCTCGTCAATAAGAGGTATAGGATACATCTACCTTTTCGTGGAAGAAGACACACTTGATGTCCTCAAATCATAGTTTGATGCTGTACACTGACCAAGTGGAATACGTCACATACTACTGACCAACAGTCCAGATCAATCCATGGGACTATGCCTCAGAAGCAACTTCCGAGCAACCAACTCAATTGCCTACAGTCTGCCAGGGAATTCTAATATCAGGAAAATAATGTCAAGAGGGACAGGATACTACTATAAGAATGGATTTCTTTGATGCCTTCTGAGATTAAACCACAAAGTTCAAGATAAAGACCAGTACTTCAAGGTCGCAGCTTCACCTAGGCATGCAGAAGTAACCATAAAAGTTATTTTAAAAGAGCAAACTGATTCAATTCAGATCAGCTCTTGCTGATATAAGTCTGGTATCGTTTAAATACTGATGGTTACTGTTGGTCATGGTTAACTAAATGGTTCTTCTTCCAGTGCTGTTTATAAGGTTCATGGCTAATAATTTACCACATGGAGGGCTGGACCATGTGTCAAAAGAAAGATAAGCAGTAAACAGACTATAAGAAAAACAGGAAAGGTAAGGTAGGGACAAAGAAAACATAGATCTTTCCATCACATTCCCCTGCACACTCAGCCCAAAACTACAATTCCAAATATTAATGATTCTATGACAACTGTAATGATTTTTCTTTTTTCCTCAAAATGAGACTCAATTAATGTTCTCACTTGGTAGAACAACTTTATTTCAGACTGTTGACCAAAAGATTCATGAAACTTTGCTATCCACTTACAAAACACAGGCGGGGAGGGAGAGGGGTGAGGGGAAGGATGAAAAAGAGTTAAAGGAGAAAAGGAGAGTTAAAAAAGAGTGGAAGGAGAGTTAAAGGAGAAAGTTGTCAAGAACAAATTTTTAAAAACAAATATTCAGTCAAAGAAATTAAAAAAGCTGGAACAAGTTACAAAAAAACTTTTATGAACACTGTGACAAGACTGCATTGTAAGGGTAAAGACAAGACCAATAGCTGCAGAGGAGAAAGACAGCAAAGAAAAACTTATTTATGGACATAATTCCACAGAAAGTTATGAAAACCCTGGGCTCAAAACTTCAGTTTGGGGTAGAGCTCGAGGAATCTGTCTAACTACATGATGGTAAAGTAAGACTTCTCCCTACATGTGTGAAAGTAGGAAATGTTATTCCACATAATGCTTAGAGGCAAGAGAAATAACACTCAAAATCCACCACAAACTAGTTCCTTTTGTCCAGAACAATATGAGGAAGATTTTCAAATAACTATTTCACTAAATAGTTTATAATAATATATAGTGATAGTTTATAATAATAGGAGATACTGAAGACATGACAGCACATAGGCATGGAGGTAGAAGAAAGATTGATAAAGAAAGACTTCAGAGTTTAAGACGTGAAAAGTGAATGAAGACGAGTCAACAAGATTCTGACTACATATCCACTGAAATCAGCAGGAAGTCTGAAAGTGGTGTTCTAAACTGGTTGGCAGTCATAGTATGGATTGATTAAATAAATAAATAAATATATGAAAAGATGAAGGTGAGAAAGTGAATGTGCAGGCAGGTAGTCCCCAGAGAAGGAAAATCAGCTCTGAACAAATGCCATATTCACACAGTGCAGCAGCAGCAAACCTTTTCCTGGAAGCAAATGCAAGTTTCAGTCCAGACCAAGGTTCTCAGACAGACCCTACTGTGGTGGCAGGTGTATCCACAGGAAATAACAGGGCTGACCAATAAAGCCCTCCAACACTATTTTCCCAAGGACTGTGTGATCATGTAGTGGCCACATAGGAAGAATGTGATCCCGACAGGTATTCCAAAGGCTGCACTTCAAAATCACAGGCTTATGCAGACCACTACAACCACAGTGCTAGAGATTCCACTGGAACCAGTGGGAAAACCCTTCATCAGCAGAAGAATGAAGGTCATTAATTACAAGGCAAGCTTAGAATCTGGACTAGACAAAGTTACTGCTAGCCTCACATCACTGAAGAGCTGAGCCACCTGGTCTGACCTTGTAGCTGACCCTGCTTTGAGCAGAAAGCTAGACTACAGACCTCATGAGGTCTCTTCCAAGCTGAACTACCCTATGATCCTAAGAGTACCACTGCATGGCAGAAAATGAGCATAACTCTGCTCTCAGCAAATATGCTTGAATATAGATAGTGTTGTTTATTTTTGTTTTTCTACCAATTTACAGTATGCCGAAGCAGGCAAGAGACAATTAATAAATTATACCTTTTATGCAGGCAAAGCAAATGGAAAGCTAAGTTGTTTGCATACTTCAAACATGCATTTTGCATTTTAATAGTAACTGAATATGGTGTAAGTAAAAATTAACAAAATACTTTTCATGGACCTGATGGTATTTTGATGGTATTTGAAACACTTCACACTCAAACACAAATACTAGAAATAATGAAAGTCAAAATTAGACCACACTGATCTGTATGCTTTGGAGCAAGATCAGCATCTTAAATTCAGCTTAAAGGCAGCTTCAACAAAGAATAGAACTGCAAGAGCCGTTCCTAAATTTTGGAATCTGACCTGGCAAAACTTCTAGTGTCTTGAAATCTCATGAAACATCTGTCTTGACCTAAAATCTTACAGGCCTTCTGGAGCCATCTGTTCACAGAAGAACTACATTTTTAAGAGCCTGTTGTAAGAAGACAGTAGGGAACTTGCTAACCAGGGAATGTTTTCATTAGGAAGGAAAAAAAAAAACAACGTCTTTTTCAAAAATGTAAGTATTTTCATAGGAACACACATCACAGTTCCAAAAGTAGCTTTACCAGGTCATTCCTGATTAAAAGCAGAGAGACCCTGCCATTGCCAACAGTTCCCAGCAAATGCTGGGAGCCTTTGCTTGCATTCAGGGAGACAGAGGTTCACAACCCGCTTAAGACAGATGGGGACTTTAATCTGCTTCCCACATACATCCCAGACATAGGCCCTAAGCATTGAACTTTTCTTGCTGGGGCAAATAAAGCCTCCCCAGCCCCCAGTCTTTTCAGGAGAGAAAAATAAAATCTTGCCATAATGTTGTCCTAGCTTGGAACTGAAACAATTTTTGAAACTGAAAAACCATTTGTAGGTGGGGAAAACCATTTCACACCTGACTCCAAAAATAGAGTTTAAGCTGCAATATGTGTCCACAGACAGTCAATGACAGAAAATCATAACTGCTAAATTTTGCCAACACAAGCATGTGAGTCTAATTCAGAGCTTCTTGAACAGTAAACACCAGATGTTGATAAGAACAGGTCCGTCTATCGTTGCATCCCATCTCCAACAATACCTTGTTGCAAAAGCATGCTTGTAGAAGAAACATACTATGCACGGAGTCATCTTTCTTCAGTATAACTCCTCTACTTTCAGTAATCATTTTAGAGACTTCCTGCATTATAGAGGAAGGTAAATCCCCCAAACTGGCTGTAGCTGGGCAGGGAAAGAACATTTTTGGGGGGTTGTTTTTTGTTGGGTTTGGGTTTTTTTGTTGTTTGTGGGGGGTTTAGGGTGGGCTTTTTGGGAGAAGCAGGGGTGTGGTTTTTTGTTGTTTTTTTTTGGGGGGTGGTTTGTTTGGTTGGGTATTTGTTTCCTGTGCAGGTAGTTGGTTCGTTGTTTTTAACTGATTACACCTAGTGACATGTCTATGTCCTGATGCTTGTGGATCGGTAGCACTCACAATTTCAACCTGATTTCTGAAAATGCTGATCTTATTGCTGGCATAAATTGAAATGAGACATGCACCCATTCACCATCAGTGAACAAATAATTCATAACCATGGAACTGAAATTTGTGCAGGGAGTTTGTTGTCTTCAACACCCCCACATCACCTCCTTTGCAGACAAGGCCATCACAAATGAACTGGATCACCCTAAAGATCAGCCAGCATTCATGCAGTGAATAGCATGAAGGGCAATTGAAGTGAGTCAATATTGATTTATTGACATAACAAAACTACAGAAACGTTTATGTTAAGAGTAACATAGAGACACACACTACACACATTTATACAAATGATCATTTTCAAATGACACTTAAACAAACGTCTTTCAGATGGAAACAACAATTCTTTTCCACTAGGAGTGAGATTCAGACCCAGTGACCAAAAGATAAAAGGCCTTTACCGCAGAAGTGCCCCAAGCATGAATTCGTTCCCCAGAAAAAGCAGTCTGTCAGCAGGAAGGTGCCGACAACTTTGGAGTCAGTCCCAGTAAGTAAACTCTCTTTCTAAGTGGGAAGGGGAAATCCCCAATGCCTTCCACAGTCCAACATTCCATATCAATTGAATAAAAGAGAAAAAAATAACTTCCAAATTCAGTCTATGTATATTTTAGAGCCAAAACCAAACATAACTGCATGAGTTACTTATGATCCTAGATTAATATTAAACAATTCTAATTACCCTTTCCAGCCAGAAGTTTCTTCCTTAGTTATTTGACTCACAGCTCTAAACTTTTACTTGAACTATAAATAGCTGGTAAAAGAATTATCAACCTTATGGATCAGCTTTTAAATAGGAACACAACACTGCCAGTGAGTTATACAACTGCTTGTGAGACAGCAGTGAACTTCTCAGTATCAGATTCCTAGGATCTATTCCTGACCCTCAGAGATGAAGAGTGTGGTCTACTGGCTAGTGATAACATAGAAAGTGCAACGAATTTGGCACATTTATGCTGCAGGCACTCCTGTAAGCTAAATGAAACTTGGTTCTTCTTAGGCTTCTCGATGTTACTATGTTTATAAAATAAGAACTAATGTTAAGAGTAAGAAACTCTGTTCTACAGTAACAGTTACACAATACATAAAGGTTCTGAAATTTCTTCATGGAAGAGAATAAAGCCAAGCATCATTTACCGACCAGAGGCCCAATGCATCTCTTCTCAGAGCACCTCTCATAACCAGGCACTGCTGGTGTCAGATACGACAGTTCTTCACAAAAGATACAGCACGGGTGGATTGGTATAGTTAAAGTACATTTCTGTTCCAAATTTAGAATTTTGTAACAGTAAAGCATCTTGTTCTATTTATGAACATTACAATAATGCAATTTATTATGTCTCACATATCATTAAGCTGAAAGATAACACATGTGAAACCTGTTACCTGAATTGTGTCGGGCAATATACCCAAGTGCCCAAGATGCAGCTTCTTTGACTCCAGGGTCAAAATCTTCCAAGCAAATCACAAGCATTTCCAATGCTCCACACTGAACTACTGACTGAGCTAGCTGTGGAGAATGTTTACCAACTGCTCTTAGCACAAAGGCAGCTGCTTTCTTGTAGAAACGCTATACAAATCAGAAAAAAAGAAAAAATAAAAGCTCTCACTAAGTAGTTCAAAGCATAATACAGTACAGACATGCATAAATTAGACTTTTTAGTAGTAGCAATATCTCATACAGATCCAAATCAGGACCACCAGACATCACACAAACAATGAACTTACAGTCCTTCTCTGAGACAGTTTATGATCTAAAATCTGCAGTAAGTGCATAAACAAACAGAAAAAATGAGAGGGCTAAGAGGATATGGGGAAAAGATAATAGTCTAGATAAGTCTGTTTGTTTAAGTCAGTAGTGAATGATAAAAGCTGCAAAAACAATAGCTCTTAATATATTTAACCAGATTACACAGGTTATGCGGGGCAAGCTTCTAAAATAATTCTACCCATCTGTGACACTTGCAAGGTTTCACAATTTCTAATATACCCTCACAACATCTCTGTGAGAAAACTTTGTTTACCTGTACAAACAGAAAACTGAGACACAAAGGATTAGATCCAGCAAAAGGGTTTAGCATCTGAATTCTGAAGTGCCTAAATACTGCCTAAGCCCACAGCTAAGACCCTGAAAAGCCATCCTACCAAACACCCAACATCAGATGGCCCTCAGTTTTGACCAGACTCCTGCACATGCCCAGAAACGGCTCTCTTTCAACAGGACTAAGCACCTTGGCACCTCTGTTGTAAGTTCAAGCAAAATCCAAGCACTTAACTCACTTCTATCTATCTCCCTCAGCATTGGACCAAATATGTTTTGAGCATATAGGTAACCATGCTATGTGTACCATGCTGCACACATCATGGGGTTCCACATAGTTTCTACTAAAAGCACAGTTAAAAGTCTTTCCTCCAAAATCACATTTTGGTCTTCTCCTGCAGTTTTGTAACTATCACTGGGATGTAGAAACTGAAGATTAAAATTATTCCCATCTTAGTTTCAAAATCCAGAGCCCAGCTAAAAGTTTTCTGGCCAGAAACAACCATGCTGTGAAACAGCTCACCTACCTCATGAAGCCACTGCACAGCAATGAGTGCAAGATTGTGCCACAAGTAATCTGCTGCTATGCCTATGTGCTGGGAGCATGCCCTCCAGCCTGGCAATTGACAGATCACCCCTGTGGACAGGCTGCAGAGGGCTCTCTCTCTCTCTGTACCAGCTGGCTTTAATCTTATTCCAAGGTGTTCAATTCTCCCCAGCTCTGCACAGGGAGCCTGGGCACTTGACAGGGCTAGATTCCTATTGATAAAGTACCCAAAAAGGTGAACAATGCAAAACCCACATCCCTTTTGGAACAAGTCCAGAGAAACAAAGAATCATGTGAGTGCTTTTGTGTTTCTTGTAAGGTGCCCGAATACCTTCAAAAGACTAAAATCTAAAGCACTAAGGTATGGTAATAGAAGAATATCTGCAGTGGCTCCACAGGAAGTAAAATGGACCCAGGCCCACTCCCTGGCCCTGAAGGAAGGTAACACAACATACCACACCCATTCTTCTAAATTCTTCTCTCAAAGCACAATGGCCTCATCTACACTACTGGAGATGTGCTATCCCCCTAAACCACTTCCAGGCTTTGTTGAGTAGTTTGATGGTTGGTGTTGGCTAAAAGTTCATCAGAGAGCACGTTAACGATCTAAAGAGCCCTGTCACCTTCCAGTGCTCAGACACATGCCCCAACCCTCCTTAGTTTATGAGTACTGATATAAATGCTCAAAGCCAAAAATCCAGTCTTCTAAGCTAAGGCCTACAAGCAAGTACCTTAAACACCATGTACAAGTAAACCATTAAATTTCATTTAGGGGAAGCAGAAGTTAAGGGAAATAGTAAAGATACATTAGCTGAGGATTTGACTATTTAAGGTACTGTAAGTTTTGATGAACTCAGTTGTCCTATAGTTGTTAACACCAGTCTATGTCTGCAAATATGGATATGTTATTTCTGTTAAGTAATTATGCTCCTGGCAAAGTAAAACACATCTTTTGTTTTTGTTATTTAAAACACATTTATTTACAAACAAACCATACTCACAGGCACGGACACTGTAAAACTGTATTTTGCTCAGTTTAATTGACAAAACATTGATCTGGGATGTAACCCTGTAACTGTTCTCCCTAAATCAACAGAATCAGTATTTATAGTATCCTCAAAGAATCTGCTCCTTAAATGTAGATGTTGATAGACGAAGAGTGAATGTAATGAAAACAGGGTTTTTTGCTATGGGAAGTAACAAACTGCATGCATTGCTAAACTCTGTATGAACTGGATAATGAGTTTCCTTCACTTGCCCTCAGTCACCAAGGCATAGTAGGCTTTCCATGACCTAACACTAATCTTGCTGCTGCCCCAAGTGATTCTGAATTACAGTCATCTTGATGCAAGGACAGCACAGGCAGTAACATAGAAGACATAAATCAGGGTACTCAAGCTAATTTAGTGAGGTCTTAGAGTTGTAGCAGGGGGGTAGTTTCCAAAACAAAGCAAGAATATAAGGAATTTTGTTCTTCACTTCAATATAGAAATAAAACAACCAAAACGGTTATAAAGTTGTCTAACTAAAACTTTAACTTTCCATACTATACCAGTATCTTGACATGAAGGTTTTTCTTTAGCTTTTTTTTTAAAGATGAATTGTATAGACAATGACCTATATGCACAGAAAAATATGCAAAGAGTACTTATGTTTTCTTCAAAAGATTAAAGATGAAAACATACAGTTTTCCAAATTATATTTCAACTGAAATCCTACTTCTCCTAAATCTAATAAATCAAAACTGCAACTTAAGTATGGCTGTGGTATTAATCCACTCAGCTGTCTCTTTCTAGTTATTAGAAACCTTATTAAAAAGTATTTCTGTTAATCTAGGTTAGAAACACTAGAAAGCTGGAATATATGCAAAACCTGAAGAAAAATGGCAGGAAAGGAGAGACACCAGCAGATTTATTTGTATTGCAATTGTGACTACACTTTTTCGTGTGTTTTTGACAAATATGAAGTTGAAAAACTTTCAGAATATTTTCCTGTGTTGGTCGATTGAAATTTCTCATGCTACAAATTTCTGAAAGGCTATGTTTGGAGATATTAAATATTTAATCACAGAAATTCTGGGGTTTACATGTATTTTACAAGTGTATCATTGACAAATCCTAGTCAATTAGCACTACAACTTTCAAACTGTCTCATTTTTAAGAGGGACCTTTTATAAAGCACCACTCAACATTTTAAAAACATAAGAGTGCCATGAATGTATTTCTTATAGTGCACTAAAAGGTAAGACAATATTTTAAAGTCAAGCTTATTTGAAGTCAAAGTTAGGCACACAGTACACACTGATCTCTCAGGGTTCAAACATACATGGTGTCTGTGACTCCAGCACATGTATTGCTATATTACGATAACAGCAGATAGCTGATACAGAAAGGCTTCCCTTTCCCTGTGCATTAGTTAAATATATGTGTGTGTATATATATATATGTGTGTGTGTGTATATATAACTTAAGAAAACAATAATGCCTTACATTCTGCTCAGACAACGAACACAGGAGCTGTGGAAGAATGTCTCCCTTCACAACTGCCTCTGCCAGGGCATCGTTATAATTGGCAAGTCTCCCAAGAGCCAAAGCAGCAGTCTGTTGAATATTTGGGATGACATCCAGCAAAAGAGGTCTCAGCAAAGTCATTACACCTGAGTTATACCAAGAAGAGAAAAGCTCATTTGATAAGCAGACATTTTTCTAAACATTTGCCTTTATCCATAAAAACCTATTGAATTACTCTTCCAGGTAATAAGAACTTGAAGGAAATCCAGGTGTTCCACTGAAATGAAGTTGGCACTTGGATAGCACTGCTGATGCATAGCAATGTTTCTGCCCATTTTTCATAGGTACAAAACACTTCTGAAATATAAAAAAAAAATCACATGTAGAAATAAGCTACATTCAAACATCTACAAAATACAGATCTGAAAGTATATGCAAGAAAATAAGGTATATTCAAACATACATAAAATGCATGTGTTGAAGTATGCACAGGAAACTCCACCTGGAGGTCCTGGTGAGCTGACATTGGCATGTTGCTCATTCAGCATGCCAGCAGAACCTCTATGTTAAATTACACCAAATTATATTTCATCTATTATAAATCTTATTATTGTTATTATTAGACTGATTTATTTGGGGACCAATATCCATAATATATTACACTCCAGCTGAAGATTTTATCATGTCATTGTTTATGATATGCTTTCACTATTGAGTCCACCGTGTATCAGTTAAACATGAAAGAACATGAAAGTCCATTCTCTAAGGTAGTCTTACAATACATACTTGAAATTATAGGTGGGGTGAGCAGCTGTGACATGAACCATTAGCAGTTACAGGCTAAGAAAGTCCTTACATGGATAAAAACCTGGCTAAAAATAGGAAGTGGGAGGAGTAAACTTTCCATTCTTGCAATAGGAGGGAAGAGGTCACTGTGCAGTTCTGCAGGCCTCCCTGCTGGGACATGTGCCATTTAGTATTCACCTATGATCCGGAACAGCACGAACAGTGAGGTGAGATTTTGCTGTTGACCCAAAGTTATTCAAGGTAGTATCAGTGAGGAAAACTATAAGGAACTAGAGATTGAATGACTGGATAACAAAATGGCAAGCGAAATGGAACACATACAGGAAATACAATCCTAATGTCACATATGCAGTGATGAATCCCAAACAGATCACTACCACCCAGAAGAAGATCTTAGAACAGGCAGTTTCAGAGAGGTACCAGCTCATTGCTCAGAAGCAGAGAAGAAACTTTACCTACAGAAGTATCCAGAGTACTCAGGATTACTTGGAAAAGAAAAAATGCCAAAGCAGGGACCATCATTATGCCACTGTATAAATCTATCCTATATTTAATACCCTCCCCTGGCAGTAGAACTGAAAAAGGTTCAGTGAAAGGTAACAAGGATGATCAAAGATAAACGGTCTGTATGTAGAAGCTTTTCCTACAGTTAAACTAAGCCCCTTCAATAAGAATATAACTGAGATACACCCAGTTACATAAAAACCATGATTTATAAGGTCTGGGAAGTGTATTACGATTCTTAAAAAGTGCTGTCCCTGTATCAGCTGCATGAATTAATACTTCTGAGCTTTATACCTCAGCCAGAAAGCAATGCTCTCTGAAGATGCAGAAGTGGTACAACAAAACACCAAACACTCAGAGCCACAGTCAGAAATCTCCATCTCAGTTCTTTCTACTACATTTGTTTGCTAACAAAAATAAAGATTTCGCAGGGTAACTGTGGAAGAAAGTAACACTTCCTTTCTCAAAGCCTCACATGGTTCTGAGCACTGAACAAAGTATTTTGGTACGACAGTCTCGCAACAGTGGCATCACCGCCTGATGGCAAGTAGCACCCAAGTGTTGAACAGGGATACACCACGACCAGGGAAGCTAAGTGCCTTAGAGCAAGGAATAGTCCAAAGGGATGGAGGCTGTAACAAGTCACACCAGTAACACACTTCTGCGTAGAAAGACACTGAACTGAAAAAGGTAAGCTGAGCAGCAGTGTAATTCTCACAGAGAACATTTAATTTACGTTAGAAACAAACTGCTTCCAGCAAGAAGAAAATAGCCTAATAATCTATACATGGCTCCAAAAGGGTGGCGGGGGGCAAAAGTAACCATGGAGGCCATGCCGACCACTAATGAATTTGTTCTGGGAAGGTCAATACTCCAGACAGAAGCTGCGCTGCCATGAGAGGTATGACCACGCTGGATGTTCACAGTTCAAAATAACACAGACCTCAGGGGGGCATGCAGTAAAAGGAGAAAAGCAAAATGAAACTGTGATTTCTAATAGCATTACAGAAACACCAAAAGTGGCTCTGTAACATGCATTAATTGAGCATGTACATGTAGAACCTATGGAAATAGGTCTGTAGTGTAGCTGGCACCTGCTCGCACTTCTGTCAAAGCCACTGGGAGCTGAAAAAGGCCTCCTATGTACCAAGACAAAAGCTTGATCCTCCAGTATTGTAACGATCAATGTGAATTCATTTTGCACTTTGCAGAAATCACTACTCCAGAATGTGGTCATCATACTGATATCTTCTCACAAGCCCTCCCACATAGCAGGTATGATCTCATTAGCAGGTTATGTTTCATATCAAAATGCACCAAGTACTTTATATGACAAATTAAAAAAAAATATGTGAGGTGGGGCCAACCCCACATATCACTTATAGTGAGCTATTGTCCAGCAAGTCACCTGAACCCTGTATGGGAGGGCATTCTTGTCCTTCCCTCTAACATCAGTTGCATGGTCAATCAACTCCTGAAATTCCTAAGGAGACCTCATGCTGTTCTGATGCTATTTACACTGAAGGTATTTTAGCAGAGCAGAAACAGAACTAGTACACTTGTATTTAGTGTACAGACAATACAAACCCAAGATTATTTAATAAATAAAAAAGGGGGTGAGGAGGTAAAAAATTAGTTTTACTGCTATAAAAAAGACTGTTAGAAGTGGTTGGGAGAGAGCAATAAAAGCACTTTAGCATACAGGGCCCTAACCCTAGAAAAGCCAACAGGCTGATGGGTGAGACATTCAACTACAATGTAGCAGACGTTTGAGTTCTGGTGGTGGTCTCAAACTGCAGTGACATTTAAATAGACTAGAATCACTTTACCCGGGAGGAACCCATGAGCTAGATCCAGACCACATGACAAGTTTCTGGCCTGCATGACATACCTAGACACCGCAAAAATGTAAAACCACATTTAAGAAAACTTACACACACATATGTTTTGACTTGTGCTAAATACAAGATTTATATAATACGCGTTTTCAAGATTAGCTGATACAGATTTCACTTTTAGAATAAGCTAAAAAGCCTTGAGCCTGAAAATGCTTCTAAGCAGCAAGCCTCCCCATGACCAATACCACTCATTTCATGGTAATACAAACCATGCAGAGCTTAGTGATGGCATTTAAGTGCCAGCACAAAACATTCTATTGCTAATTATTTTAGCTGATGAAACTGAAGGTGAGGAAAGAGATGAAAAATGAAATGGTAGTTACTGTTTGAAGAAAAGACACAAGATGGTAAAAACAGGGCTCAAAAAAAAACCCTAACCAGTAAATGGATGGAAAAGGTTCAGAAATAATAGAAACTGTGCAGATCCTTAAAGAGACTATATTTTCTTAAAGTGATGCCTGAATGTGAGAAAACACGGCAAATAAATAGTTATGATGACAACAGCTTTGGAGTAACAAAAAAAAAAAAAAACAAACAAAAAAACAAAACCAAAACTCAATTCCTGTTATTATACAAGCCTCATAGAGACATCAAATTAACCAAGAATTGAGAGATGTGTATAGGCCTAGATTACGCTTGTGCATTGAATATAATTAAAAGCTTCTACCTCTGCTTCCCACCTTCCCTAAAACCAGTTTCTTTCTCTGCATCAAGATGCTATCAATTATGTGACTCCTCTGCAAGACCCACTGCCTGAGTTTTCACCATTATGATTTTTACATCTTCAGCAAACTGAGTATTTCTTTCTTTACAGCACTTAGAAAAAATAAACAATTCTGAGAGTTGAAAACAGCTACCCTAGGGACTATGGTCTCCACTAAAACACCTATAGGAAAAACAAGATGTTCACTCTTCCTTCTGTCACTTTTGAAGATAGAGCTGGAAAGGACAGACATGCCTGACACAGGAGGAGGCTTTCCTGTCCTGGGCCCGACCCAGCTTTCTCCCAGACACAGCTGGTTTTGGTGAGCTGCTCTATTTGATCTTTTCCTTTCTTTTGACTATCCTGTCTGCAGCAAAGTCTAACCCCCTTTTCCAAAGAAGTCCAAGCCAAGATTCCTACTGGCATTTTGAGTTAAATTCAAATACATTTAATATTGTCTTAGAGCAGGAAAATAGGTAAGAACCTTCCAACAACTTCTTTTTACTTCTACCATTCACTCAAGTGAACAGGGCCAAACAGAGCAGGGAGTAACAGTGTCCTGCTGCTGAAACCTTTAGGAGAACTCTTTGGCCTTCTTCTAAATAAGTCTGTTGTGACAGAAGTAAGAAATTCATTAACTAATTCAAAGGCAACAACACAGAAACTAAACTACAAAATAAGGCCCTTAGACCACTGGACTAGATTTGTTTTGGAAGAGTTCCCACTAGCAACTCAGAGTAAGAAAGAATTACTGCCAAATACCCTCTTGCATCACAGAAACTTGACTGACCTTGGGCAAGGAATGATTCCACTTTCCATCCTCAGTTTCCCACTCAGATTTATTTCAAAGAAAGACACACTTTAGAAGCTTAATCACCCTTAACACACACTTCTGAAGTGGAACTGCTGTGCACAGGCCTGATGCGCTTCTTTTTAGTAAGCAAGTGCTGGCTGCTGCCTATCTGGAAAAAAATCCACTCGAGGCAGTGGCAGGCTCCAACTTTTTCCATTCCAAGTTCCAGTAGCCAAACAAATAGTCACTATTCTGGAGATAGCAATCTTCATTGGTCATTTTGATTTTGGGGGGAAAACCACCTGGAAGTCACACAGAATCACTCTATCCTCCTCCTCTTACTCTTGCCAAACCCTTGTCAAACATGAATAGTCACAAGTCAGAGAAATGTCACTCTACATTTGAAATTCTCTCCATGTCTGAACCTGAAGACGACCACTCCTATCCTATTCTCCTTCTTTAAAAACAAGATTTATTTCTGCTTTAAAACGTAAATGTGGAAAAAAGTAATTTTACTTAGTGTTGCCTCTGGACGCACTTACCTTGAAGATGCTGTCCTTCTAATTTATGCTATGGATCAAATACAATGTTGTCTTTTCATTTTTGTGTGCTATCTGTTACACTAAGAACATTCACCAAGCTTACCATTAGCACTCAAACATTCATCATTCACCTTGATTCTTGAGGGCTCCTGATATCAAATTCAGCTGATTTAGCAAGGAAATAAAATGGAAATTTATTTCTGCCTCACCCCAATTCCTTATCTTCAGCTACCAACCACCCTTTCCTACAAGCAGCACAGCTGTGAGTTTTAAGCAGAAGACTTGAATTTCCCAGAAGAATAGCAACAGAAAACTTTCACACTCCTTTTGACACAGCCTCTTCCTGAGATGATGCAGTATGCATGTCTCAAGTACATGCTCTGCAAGTGTGACTCACCCCGAGAAAGGACTCCTCACTGCAACAGTTCCATGCACAACACAGCTACAATCATTCAAATATCAAATGCAACATAAACACCGCTTGGTAACAGAGACTCTGGGTAATCAAGTAGTTCACACAGCAATTACCAGATGGGGTTGGACATAATGCAGATTCAGTTTGGGACTGGAGACTTCTGGAAGGATAGAGGAGCAGCAAGTTGTTCCTCCTTACAAGATGATCTGGCTGATATTTTCCCAAACACTGTTTCTGCATTAATGAAGCAGAACTAATCCTGTTCCAAGAGTACCGAGTTTCTGAAAATGCCCCTCATGGGACTAGTTAGTGGCCACTACACAATCCTTCATAGACACACCAAAACCAATGTGGTCACAAGGAGGTGCTGCTTTTTAGTGACCACTTGCTAAGATGAGACTGAAGTTCCTAACAAATTCTGGCTTTGAAATTTTACTCAGAAATCTCTTCCAAACAGGCCAGGAGGTGGAGAGGAGGAGCATTTCTGGAGCAGTTGAGCTTTCAGTTGAGTTACAGTAAAAGCCAGCCCTCCCGCTTTAGCTACTTTTACCTTTTCTTTGTCATCTCTCTGGTACTTTTCTCAATATACAGCTTCCTTCTTCCTTTCATCACACACCACCATGTCCTCAAGCCTTGGGAAAAGCCACTCTCCTCACTTGATCTATTACAGCTCCTTTTGCCTTTGATGCTATGTTGCATATGTCTCTCCCACTTCTCCCACTAAAGCTCAGCAAAGCTTTCAAATCAAAATTAAAATAATTACAAACAAATTAAAAAAAAAAAAAAGCATCCTTCACAAGACAGTGTGTATAAACCCAAATGTTGAAAACTGGCTATATGGGGGCACTGGAGTCTGTCCATTCATATCCACTTGCAAGGTCCAGGTAGAGCAAGAACACAGGTGCTTTATAGGAGCAGCTCTTTCTGCACAGCTGACTCAAAAGCCATCCTCCCTACACACCCTGTGCTCCCAGCAGGCTTTCTACAAAGCACTGTCCTACCAGAACATATTCTTCCATATAATTTAAAATATGGAATTACATTCTGAAATCTGTTCCCAGAGTCTGATCCTCCTTACACAGGGTCAAGTGTCCAACTGTCATGCTCAAAATAGGTACGCTTATAATATGGAAGAGAGGTTGAGAAAAGCATGAGCAAAAAGACTCAGTGTAGTTGGATGAGGGAAATAAATTTGAACCATCTTGTCTCAAAAACAACTCCTCAAACCACGGTAAAGATCTGGAAATACAGCTTTTAAAACCTGTGACCACTAGAATAGCTCTGAAGCTGGGAGAGAACCAGTGCTCAAGACACCATCTCTTACCTGATCAAACCAGACCATGAAGTAGGTAAATCTGCCATGCCACCAGGGTTTGTGGTGGAGCCCTGCCCCCAGGCTATACCCTCTTGCCAATGCAGATTGTGAGGAACAGAAACAGGAGAAGATGCCCAGAGGTAAAAGAGGAGGAGAGGACTCACTCCTGAAACATAGCTTGTTATGCTAGGGTGCAAGGCTTACAAGTAGCTTCACACCAGCCAGAACGGAAAGCAGACCTGGGCTCAGGGTTGTGAGCTGACAGAATGGGAGGATAGGTGGAACAGATTCACTGGGAAAGGGTCTTCCTTTACACTGACATTCTGGAGCTTTCCTAGCACCCTGCCTTAAGTAGGTAAGGCAGAGGAACAGAAGTTGAAGTTACCTGCCCAAGATGATAGATACCCCAGCAGCAATGAGAAACAAACACAGGTAAGGTCCCATTATGACACACAGGCTGCTAGACCCCACAGCTCCAAAATTCTTTTCCCACGTTCAAGACTCAGCTTTCCCTATGACTTCCATAGTCATTACACTTAAGAATGTGATCAGCCCAAAGAAAGAGGTTAAAGAGTCAATTCTGTAACATCTTTTAAGTCAAAGGCTAAGTTCCAACACTAAACCGCTTCTTACTCCCAACAGTATCCTTAAATAACTTACAAATTAAAAGCAACAAGCCTATCACAAGCTCTAATGCAAAATAAATAAAAACCTAATTCATACTATGAGAAAATACAAAAATGAATATTCAGAAGTAATTCAAGTCTTCTTCTGATACATTTACTAATGAATTGTAAATGCCTCTAAAAAAATTATCAGAACAAAATGCTATTTCAAAGGAACTATTATTTACAGAGTGCTGCACTTCACAATGCACATGAATAAAGGAGAATTAGAGTCCCAGGGACTTCCACTCTTAGAAATCTATTGGAACCAGCCAGATTTTCTCCTACATCTCCTACAAGACAGAAAGCTGGCTAAATCTCAGTGCAAGAAAGAGAACTCAAGATCATCTGCCATTGTAATTGAAAATAGTCTGTTTCTATGCCTTTACATTTCGGAAGAGTGAGGAGGTGTGGAGCTCAATAATGCATCCCAGTACCAAACTTCGTAAGCTGTAGCTGCCAAATGAACATATTTATTTTTAAAGACTATGTTTAAAACCATTACTACCAAAGTAACTTCTGCCACTAGTCAGCAGCTCTCCAGAAATGAGATTCGATAAATTAATTGTCTGTCTTTGTTCCAAGTAAGTATTTACTAAACAGAAAAACTTCAGAAGTTTTGGAGATTTATTTTTTTAAGTATCCATTAATTAGACAGTCAAACAACAAACCCTGTGATGATTATTCATGGTAGGTATTCCACCACAAAGAACAACCCAACCACAGAGTTGGAAAACACCCGGGAAAGAGTTCTGACAAAGGAATTTCTCTGATCATTCCTTGCACTTCCCTTCCACGAGAAAGCTGTTGAGCTCCTAGGCACAGATCCCCCAGGACATTCCTCAGCAGAAAGCATCAGTGCCCTGTAAACTTGTCAAAGCCCAGGGCCAGATTCCAGTTCCCTGGTTAAAACCACTTATAAGGGGATTTCTGCTCAGTTGGAAAGGCAGCTCCAGAGCTTGATGAGATACAGAAGCCTCAGAAGAGAGATGCTCTGGGAAAAGGTGGGCTTCCTGTTGGCCCTCTCTGACCTTCTTTCTAGCTTGTCAGTTCCCCCTCCTTACAGGTCATACATAGGAGTCTCCACGATAATGGTACCTCAAAGTTTCTCAACAGCCAAGCCAGCATAAGAAACTCCCACCTCTGATCCTGGCCACTTGCTCCCCTCCATGTTGCCATCTGCCATCTCCTAATTTGAAACAATACCACTGCTTGTACCTGGTTTAATACCACAGAAGCAGGGCTTACAGTGTAGTAAAGAACTGTTTTTTTAAATACACTTCCATCTTTCATGATGTTAGCATGGTGTCCAGAGGCACCTCCACAAAGCACAAGGTCTCAAACTAGTATTTACTTTCCTTATAAGATATTAAGTATTTATCAAAAGGACTTCTATAAATGTGATGAAACAATTTATTCCTTGAGCACTGATCTCTCACTGCTACCAGTCTGAATCTCAGACATTCTAGGAATATAAACTAAGGCAAGTAATACAACAGTACAGTACATTTTAAGGGCTCAATTTTGTTTAAATTCGAGCCACTGTAATCTTGACTTCTGCTCCAGCAAGAAGAAGACTAAATCCTGACAACCTCTGAGATCTAACCAAAGAACCATGCAAGATGACACTAACTCCTACAGCTAATAGAAAATGACAGCAGGCAAAGACTTTCTGCATCTTCTTAAAACAGCCATCTCCCTAAGGGATACCTAACTTTCTTTACCAGAAGAAGAAACAAGAGCCCCCAACCCTTTTATATATGGGTTTATACAGAAATGCATGCATAGACAGACATACTTCTTTCTCAAATCACTGCTCCAGAGCTCATTGGATCAAGACCACAAAAGGCATGCCAGTAACCTGCTAGACAGCAATGTCTTGAAATATTTGGTTAAGTGCTTAAAAAAAATACCATCAAATGAAGTTTTATTTGGTAGGGGATTTTAAAAGCCACTTAATAACATTTAATTAGGAGGAGGTTTTAAAACCTGTATCTAGAAAAAGTCAAAACTAACAGCCATCATTTTAATTATATAACTATGAATCAGTTTTAAAGGCACATGTTGGGGAAGACACTAAAATATTTGTGGGCCTCAAGCATTCAAACAAGTTGTAATAGGAAAGGCTGGAAAATTCAGACATTCCCCTCTTTTCTAACATCTGAAAAGCTAAAGCCTACAAAAAAGCAGCTCAATAAAAGAATGAGCCAGGAAGGATGGCAACCTACACAAATGCACATTTCCACATTACTACCCCAGAGCCTGATCCTTGTACAGTTAACCTTCAAACCAACACCTGCTGTGCCCAGAAGAAAGTTTCAGGCCTCTGAACTGATTTCTTCTGTACAAGCAATAAATCAGTTCTGAGGTGGAGCTACCAAACAGATTACATCAAATAATTATTTTAAGAATAAATACAATGTAATTAAAGTTAGCTTGGCACTTTGCTTGCTTTCTTTAAGTAAGAGACTTTCTGCATTTTTAAAAACAGTGAAGCTAAGAAGCCTGCTTAAATGTGATCTCTGTCAGTAGCTAAAACCAGAACTGTTAATAGACACAGAGGGACCTCTTCTTACAAATGAGGCATAAATTATTCCTATGGCCAAGATGTCCCTTTGGTAAACAGAGCTCATTTGTATAAACTAAAGAAGGGGCATTAACTCACTAAAAAATACCAAGAGGCACAACAAGCTAATGCAAGAGGCCTGGTGTCAACATGTCACTCCGATAATCAAAGCAAATGTTTCCTTAACAAGAATTTAAGTAACAGATTTTCAATAAAACCATTTTAATAAACAGCTGTAAATACAACAACAAAAAGTTGAAAGCATTTACACGATTTCGTTTCTTTTGTTTGTTTGTTTGATCCCATTGTATCTCAGAAAAGACTGACAGCTTTACTAGATTTGGGAAACAAGAATTAAAAACAAAATCAAGACAAACCAAAACATAATCAATTCATGAATACCATATGGTAAAACAGCTACTGATTTACAGCACTTTTTCAAACTGTCTTTCAGGTAATCAGTTACTGAGCAGTTCTTTTTCCTCTTTAAACCTCAGGAACTTTGGCCAAGCAGAGTGGGTCTGCCAGATGCCAGCAGCACAACAGCTGGTAGAATTGCTCCCGCAGCTCCTGTTTCTAAAAATGCTCAATTTGGTTCACGACATCCCACGACAGCAATATAACAAAAGCGGCTCCCTTTTTCAACCCAGCAAATCTGCTGGCGAAAAGCACTGACGAATTCAGGAACAACTTATAAAGCCAGTATAAAAACAGCTACTTCTAAAGCAAGCTTTCCTAAGCAAGTCGTGCTGGCTTCACAGGGAATTCAGCTTTCTGTGCTTCACGTAAAGCTGTATTGGAAGCACAAAAAAGTACATTAAGTGGGTTATACGGAGAAAATTTCCCTGAAATAGAAATAAATTATGAGATCACAGCCAGAGACATCTACCTCAGAAACACAGAACAGAAAACACAGACATAACTCCGCACACAAGCGGGACCAGCCGCGCTCGCAGCTGACGGACGAGCCTAATGTAACCTCCCCACGGCGCCGCAGGGGACTCAGCAAGCCCAGCCTCGCACTGCGGAGTCGGGGGACAGCCAAATCCTATTGGGAACAAACCTCTGGAAAATTAAGTAGCCAGCCTGGCGGGGAAGAGAAAAGGGGAAAGAAAACCAGGGACTCGCTCCGGACAGACCCGCAGTCCCGGGCCAGCCCCTGCCGCGCTCGCCCTTCCCTGCCCTGAGCGTTACGCAGCGGCTCCGGGACGCGGAAGCCGGCTCTCAGTTGGCGAAAAGGAAGGGGAGCGGGCGCGTACCTGCATTTTGGAGGGTATCGATGTTCTGCGGCCGGGCGGCGAACTCAGCCACCGCCTGCACGAACTGCGTCCGGGCGCGCTGGTACTGCTCGAAAACTGCGGGCGGCAGCGCCGGGGCACCGGATTAGCGGCAGTGCCGGGGCACCGGGTTAGCGGCCGTCCCGCCAGCCCCGGTCCAGCCCCGGTCCAGCCCCAGCCCCGGCCCCGCCGCCCCGGCCTACCTTGCAGGACCTGCCTCTGGCTCATAGCGGCAGCGCCACAGCAGGCTGCGCACCCGCGCACGGCCGCACTCTGTGTACTCGTTGCCCTGGAAACCGGGCGGAAGTCGCGCCGCGGGGGGAGAGGCGGGACCGCGGCCACGCCGCCCGTGACGTCAGTGCGCCTGCACGCCGCGTGCAGCCCCGACAGCGCTCCGCTCCCGCTCAGCCTTGCGGGCACTGGTAGCGTTTGCTCTGCGGGCGAGCTGCAGCATCCGTGTGTTAAACACAGGGGCGCGGGCGTTTGCGGCGAGAAGACTTCGGCTGCTGTGGCAGACCCGAACGGCGTGTGCACACGCCACGACGGACAGGGCGTCCGTGGGTGCAGATGTGAACATGTGCAGGAGCCGCTGCTCCTACGGAAGCGCAGCGGGGGAAGAGACGGGCACAGGATGGGCAGAGCCTGCGGGACGAGGCTGGGGACGGGACAGGGCTGACGTCCCCGCAGGGGCTCACTCCCCACGGCCTGCCGCTGCCGTATCTCCGCGTCCCGGCAGCGCGGAGCAGACGGAGGCTGGCGTCAGGGCTGGGGCCTGGCCGCCCCCGATGGTATCAAGGAGTGGCGCCGCGGCCGCCCCACCAGTGCTTCTCGATGGGACAGGGTCCGAGGGGGTCCCCGCGCCCCTGAACGCCCTGCTCAGGCAGCCACTCCTCGGACCCCAGCGCCGCTATGCCCCGCGGTCCCGATAGCTACCTTGTGCCGCTCCGCTGCTGCGCAGCTCGCCAAGGGAGGGGCGGGAGAGCCCCGTCGTCTCAGCTGAGTCCCACGCCGGGGTCCCCCAGCCCCTCTCCTGCTCCCCCTCCGATCCCTCGGTGAGGGAGAAATAATAAAAAAGGAGGAGAAAATAAAAATAAGTGCAACCGCTGCGCTCCCGGGGCTGCCCCCTCCGCACGCCGCCCCGCATTTATTCCTCAGGGAGGGGGTCCTTTGATTTTAATTTTTCCTTTCTGTCTTTCCTCTTTTTTCTTTCTCTCTTTCTGTCTCTCTGTCTCTTTTTGTCTTTCTGCGTCTCTTGCTCTCTCTCCTTCTCTTGCTCTCTCTCTCTTTTCCTCTGTCTCTTTCTCTTTCTCTGTTTCTTTCCACCCCTGAGATTCTTCCTCGGGAATCCCCAGTATTACTTTATACCGCCGCGCCGGCCCACGCCGGAATTTTTCGCTCCGCACGGGGAATAAACTCATCACGCGGAGCCCCCGCGGAGCGCAGGGGCGAGCCCGTGGGCTGGGGCTGCGGTGCAAGTGCCGCGGAGAAGCGGCGGCCCTGCTGGAGGGGAAGGCGCAGCTCACCCCGTGCCCCGCGCATCCATCTGCACAGCCCCGGGAGGTCCTTTTTTGCGCTGTCTTCGCAGGGGTAGCGGCACGGTGGGGCGGCCCGGCAGCAGCCCTCTGGCTTTGCCAAGCACAGGTACTGGCGGCTCCTTTGCACCACAGCAGGATTTTGTACTATGTTTTTTTTTCATCAGAGCATCATTCTGGCAGATAAGCCAGGCGCTGCTTTCCTCTATCCCCACCTTGGTGCTTCCCACTCTGAGGACAATTTACGAGTAATTCCCTTCACAACCGGTCGGCCAAGGCGTGGTTTATGTATGAGTAAACCCAACCTTGGAGGTCTCTGTGGCAACTAATGCAAATGGTGGGACTGAAAAATGAAATCAGGGTGGTCAAGATCTGAATGGAAATAGACTCTCCATCTCCTCCAGTATCTTCTGAGGGAGGTTCCCAAGAAGAGGGATATTTGTGAATGAAGTTACTGGTTAGGTCTGCTATAGATCAGGCTGCTCAGAGGGAAACCCAGAGTTACTATTCAATTAAAAAATGTCCCTTTCTGCAGCCACCCTGCACCGCACAGTGGCTTCAGGATTTCACAGGCTGCTATTTTGTTTTGCAAAGCTCCAAATGTACAAAATCAGGTGGCTGACACTAGACACACATATTATTTCATAGTCAGTACAAAGTTCTGTCTCACACCTTAAAGCTGAAAGGCTGAAGTTACTTCAGCCGCATTTCAAAAGTTTGTGAAAGTGTAAGAAAGACGCCTAATTTTAATAAATCACCTCCGGGGATCCTCAGTTGAGGAGAGGGGGGGTTAACCCAAACAGTACCGGAGAATTAAGTGAGCCATGTGTTTCCAGGAGTATTTAATGCGGGAAAAACCCTCTCTTTGAGGAAACAAACCAAGCAGGCGATGTGCCGTTCTTTACAAATAAATGAGACAAATTAAATCAGGTTGGTGAGAAGGTCGTTTGCCACAGAAAATATTTTGGGAAATTATCACCATGTGTATTTGGGAAGGGAACAGCTGTTAAACACATTTCTTTATACTTATTTCTGTTCTTAAGTTAAATAAAAAAATAAACAAACGGTGATGAATTACTTCCAGAGTTTTGGGGGTTTTAAAAAAGCAGATGTGTCGATTACAGATAAATTGATTTATCTGCCTCATTAAGTCTAATGTTCCCATAAGTGAAACAACAAAACGCACCCTGAGTACCTCCAAAACTTGCTGTCACATTTCGTTGCTTGATACTGAGGTTCTGTTCACATGGTTAATAATAATAATAAGGAATAAACAGCATGCAAATGCGGTCTACAGAAATGTCACCGGTTCTCGCAAAAGTACTGAAGGCGGAAACTCATTTATGGAAATGAAGTACTTGTGAGACTGCATTGCCCGCTGCTGGGGTGCTCATTAGTAGGAAACCTGTATCCTCAGGCGGGTGGTGTTAGTAACGACCGCGTTACTGCACACGTCAGCTTAAAAAATAAACCGGAGACTAGAGGATTAGGCAACAATTATCCAAATTAATAACGTGCCTTCGCTTTCCGGTGGGTGTTCTTTAATCTCAGCCTTTGATTCACACGGAAATATGCTCGTAACGGGCGGGAAAAGCATCAGTGTCCCCAAGTCGGTAAAGGGCGAAGTTGCTCCTCGAGTTTCTTTGGGGGGCGAGGAGTGCCGGGGGGTTTCCCACGGGCTCTCCTGGCTTGGTCCGGCCCCGCGGGTCAAGGCAACAGGTGGCTCTGTTGCCTGGGGCAGCCTCCGGCGGGAGGGGCCCTGGGTGGCAGGGTCAGGGTCCCTCTCACTGCCCCCGACGGCTCATGCCCCGCCGTATCCCACAGCTAAGCCGTGGCTGCTCCTCTGCTGCTAGAAACTCCGCGATGCCAGTCAAAAGGTGAGGTCTTCCTGCGTCTTGGCATGGCGGCTTCCACACCGGCTGCGGAACCCCGCCGGGACAGCCGGTCGGTGCTGGGGAACAGCCGGGCTGGAGCGCCCCGGCCGCCCCCCGCGCCCATCGGCACGGCGCTAGGGCGCCCGATCTGACCCTGGAGGGTCTCCTTCGCTTGCAACAAGCCTGGAAAATTGTCCAAGGTTTGGGGCAGGTATTTACAAGGTTACCGGTACTAGGGGTTTAATCCGGTGCTTCCAGGACGGAGGACATCTGATGGGAAGAGCAATGCGCGAATTCCTCTGCTGGCTCCGCGGCTAGGAGACGAAAGCGCAAGGCTGTTGGAAGAGGGTAGGTGAAGTGTGGAGAGGTTAGTGGAAGTGAATGGGATGCGGGAACCGAAGTGCTCCCTCAAAGGGAGTGTACTGAAGGAGGGATCTCCAGTTCCATGTATAGCCCCTACGGCAGTGTATTATTTGAATCCTTGAATGATTTTAAAATTTCAGTTCGTCTTTGCCATTACCTGATTTTAGCAAAAGTTCTGTCAGAGGGACCGAGCAGTAGAGAGTCCCCTCTCTTGTTCCTTGATTTTTGCTCTGGGTTCCATCGTCTCACTCTGTTCTGGGGTCCCCTTTCCAGAGCTTCGGTGGCGAGTTTAGTTTGTGAGACTTTCCTATAGAATAAATTAGTTCTGTGGGGCGAAGACAGGAACGTCGAGGCACTTCAAACGCGCTAGAAAGAGGACTTCTCCTTATTCTTCACTTCAGAAATCTGTAACCGTAAGCATGTAAACGGTAGAGGCTTGGCTAGTGGAGATTTGGTGCGTCGCCATTGCACTAGGCAAAGACAGAACAAAAATTATAAGGGATCAATAAAGTGGAAGGGCAAAATGTTTCAGGTTGACTTGTAGGATGAGACCAGGAAATATGAGCTGATAGTGTTGAGCCCTTTTAACCACGTGCATATGGTCACACCTCTGGTTTCCTACGGAACTGTCAGCGCTTGTGCAGTGACATTAAGAAAAATAAACAAATATTTTTGGGACGTTCCAAAACTGAAAGACGGAGCTTAATTTATTCTGGGTACTTGAAAGGAACGAGGTCTTCCTTTGTGTCTGCTGCTCCGGGGGAGAATGTGTGTCGGCTTGGCGCTGAACGCTGCCCACATCTACATATGTAAACCCAGCAGCGCTCTCCCCCCTCGCCGGCAGGATTGCGGGAGCTGGTAGCTCGCAACAATGCTGCCAGACAATGCGAAGTACGCGGAGCCTGCGCGGCCGCGGCTAAGGGGGAGCTGGAGCTGTCCAGTGTTTAGCTCTTGATGGGGAAGGACCCAATTTGCGCACTGCCCGGCGGAGCCGCGGCCGCCCCGTCTTCCCGCCCCGTCATTGTCCCTGGTCTGCGGCGGCTGGAGGGGTGGGGACACGCCGCAGCCAGAGGACGGTCCCCGCTCTGCAGAAGAAGGTGTAACGAGAGGCACTGGCAGCAGAAAAGGCTGCAAATCGCTGTCGTGTGGTTGCTATTAGCAACAAATCAGCTGAACAGCCTGCAAACCCCGAGCACCTAGGGCGGAGGTGGCAGGGAAAGAGCCGGGACCGGGGAGGCAGGGGCCGGAGGGTGCTCTCCCGGGGGTACCCCTCCTGAATTCCCGGGCTGCCTCCTGGGGGGCGGCCGGGCAAGGGCTGGGCAAGGGCGGGCGCTGCTGCCACCGCCTCGCACGGCGCTCCTGGAGAGGGGAAAGGCAGCCCACGTAAAACAGACAAAATGGCAGCCCGTGGCTTGTAGGCATCCCTCTCGGCGCCGAGCGCCTGCCTCGCCTCCGCCGGCCTCCGCTGCTGCCGTGCCCCGGGGCTCTCCCTGCCCGCCCGCCCGGGAGCAGAGCCCCAGCCCTCTGTTCCCCGAGGATCCAGGCGCAGCCCTTCGCCCTCCGTAACCAGCCCACCCAGCGTAGAGACCAAACCCCATCCCTCCAGATGGGACACGTCCCGGCCGGCGGCACCAGAGCACACGGTGGCCGGCCGGGCGGCATCTCCGTGCCCTGCGCAGCCCAGCACTGCCCGAGGGCTACTGGCTCCGGGAACCCGCAGAGAGTGCGCACAAGCTCCGCACCCCGCGCAGGGAGAGCTGCCTCTCAGGGGCGTCACTCACTGAGCACCCCAACACGTTGACTATGCCAACACCTCCCCTTGCAGCACTGCTTTGGGGTGGTTTTTGTTGTTGTTGTTGTTGTTTTGGTTGGGTTTGGTGTTTGCTTGGGGATTTTTTATCGTATTTCCCATTTGAAGTTTTTTGTTTGTGTGTACAAGGCTGTTTTGGGGTATTTTTTGTTTTGTGGGTGTGGTTTTTTGTTTTTTGTTTTTTTTTTCCTGTGCATTTTTATTTAGGGTCAGTCCAATTCAGAGGCCTCCAACAACGGCAGGATCTTTGGCACAACGCCGTTGTCTCACTGATCAGAGAATGCCTCGTCGACGAGGCACTTCTCGAGCATCCCCAGCACGTGCCGAGGGAGGAGTGAGCAAGGGCCGCCCAGGAGCTCCGCGCTCTGCGGAGGCCCCGGGTTGAGGGGCGGCACCTCCCGACCTCGGCCTCTGCCGCCGGGGATGCGGCGTGCGAAAGACACCGGCGGCAGGAGCCCGGCTGCAGGCGCTGATGGGGAACAGGCGCGGGCCGCCTCCGTTGCTGTTAAAGTGCCTCCCAGCCACCGGGAGACCTCAACCGGCCTCTGCCTGGGGAATATTCACCAGCCACACCGTTGAGAGCACCGGCGCGGGGAACGCATCTGCCTTTCCCCGGCGATGGGGAACATGCAGCCCTTTGTCTAGAGGAGGTGCGATACTCCACTGCGTGCCACGAAAACACAGGCGCCAAATGGCTACCGCGGCCCTGTCACCTCTCCGGACTGGGTGTTGAGGGTGTAGGAGCGCCCCTGGGCCACAGCATGCCAGGGGGAAAGGCTGGGGCCGGACGGCCTCAGAGGGAGGCCGGGTCCCTGCGGCAGGGCGGGCGGGGACATGGAATTGCAGCGCCCCGCAGCTGGAGCGGGAATGCCGGAAAGTCATGTCCCTGCGCCCCCTTCGCGTTGCGCACATCCCCAAATATCCGGGCTCGCTTCAGCACCCACGCCAGGGGCAGGATGGGGGAGGGAAAGCAGATGGGAGAGCAGGGCGGTGCGGCAGCTACGCCTCTGCGGAGGGCGGTGGCAGCCGGGCGTGCACCCAGCCGGGCGTGCCCGCCTCCCCCCTGCCCGGCCCGGCCCGGCCCGGCCCGGCCCGGCGGTGAAGAGGGGCGCAGCACCCGGCCGCGGTTTCCCGGAGGCCGCTGGGGCAGCGCTGCGCGCGGGGCGCGGCGTTGCGCGGTGCAGTGCGGAGCGCCCAGGGGTCCCTGCGCGCCGCCAGATTCGAACGGGGTGCGCGGGGAAGTTCCGCGGGCGCGAGGCGGGAGAGCTGCGCAGGCGCAAGATGGCCTCTGCCCGGGCGGCGGCGGGGGGCGCGGAGCCGGGTCTGTAGCGGAGCGGTCCGCGGGGACCACCGGCGGGGAGCAGGCCCGGTCCGTGGCTGCGGCTGGGCCGAGCGGCACGGCTCCGCGCCTCCCTCCTCCCCGCTGGTAGGCACTGCGCAGCGAGGCGCGGTCGTACCCCGCCGGCCTTCCGCGGGAGGTGGGTGCCCCACGTCCCGGCGGCGAGGCCCATCGCACCCCGGAGCCACTGCCCGCCCCTGGCGCCGCCACTCGCGGCCTCTCCGCTGCCGCTGCTGTCCTGCCCGGAGTGCCCGCGGCTCCGCCGTAGAGCCCGGGAGTGGAAGTCCTGTTTCCCTGCCCACCCCCGGCCGGGAAAACCTCCTTTTTCCACGGGAATTACGTGTCCTTCGTGCTTCACCCGTTACCGACCTTTTCCCATTTTTTTTTAAATCCCACATCATCACTGTTAAATAAACACAAATGTCCCATCCCCAAAACCGCTGAGACCGAAAGCTGCCCGTCCCCGCCGGGCTTCAGCGGTTTTTCTGTTGTCCTGGTGGGACTCCTCTGCTCCTCGGTTAGTCTTGGGGAAAGGGAGTGAAGGAGCCGGAGGTGGAAAAAAGTGTTCGCTGCCAGAACCCTTGCGATTCTTGAATTAATAAAGCACTAAGCGGCCGTGGCTTGGAGCTCTCGGAGTGGGACAACGACTTTGAACCGGGGAGAGCGGAGACCCGCGGCCCCGCGGGCGGGAGAGCAGGTTCTTCTCAAGGCGTCCTCTTGATGGGAGACCGACAGAAAGCACGAAAAAGAAACTGTTCATAGTAAAATAAAGGAAATCCGTTTCAAGTACCCCGAGTAGAAACAAGAACGTTAAAAATTAACAGCGGAAACAGGAAACACTTATCTGAGTAAACACTGTCTCAGAATTTCACCGTCTTAAAACCGGGAGGGCGTAAGGTGCTCCCCGGGGCCACAGCCTCCCGCCTGCCCCGGCGGTACCTGCTCGTCCCGCGCCGCACCGGGGCTAGGAACCGGAGCCGGGCACGGCGAGTAAACTGATCCTCGCGAGCCGGTTTTGTGGCAAAGATCGGAACTGCAGGAGTTCCTGCGTGGTGAGAGATGAACAGTCCAGAAGTGATGTGTTGAATGCAGGAGTACAGCTCCCTGCCACCGGGGCGAGGGGACCGGGCGGTCCGGAGCCGCGGCGAGGAAGAAAACGGATGACAGAGGTGGAAAACAAGAGGTTTTGAGCCGGTACCGACCCAGGGAGGACTTTCTTTGGCCGCGCTTTGAAAATACCCCGTGAAACGGGTGAATCCTGGGCAGTTGCCCGGAGGAGGAGGAGGTGACCGGCGGGACGCCCTCGGCAGCCGGGGGAAAAGACCAGCAGCATCACTCCCGCTGGAGGACGCATGCCTCTCGCTGTGTCTCTGACTTCGGGTTTCACTGCCCCCGTCATTAGCAGAAAACCGGAGAACGTCGCCTTCGGGTGGAGCTCCCCGTAGCCCGCCCCGTGCTGCCGGGCCCCCGGCGCCGCTGCGAGCGCCGCCTTTGCCCCGTCCCCTGCCCGCGGGACGCCGGAGGCGCCCGGTTGGTCCCCGGCGGTGCCCGCCCGCCGGCACCGGCCTTCTGTGAGGCGGTGTCGGAGGTTGCTCTGAGCTGCGCCAGGGGACAAACAGCTCGGGTTGGCCCCCTTGTCGTGGTCCTTCTCGTTCTCTTCCTGCACATCTCTGCATTCCTCCTGTCTCTGCCCGCCTTCTCCCGGAGCCCGAGCTGCTCTTCACGCTCTCCCTCCTTCGCCTTCCCCGGGGCTGGATCGTTACCGCCTCTCCCCCGTCCCGGCCCGACACAAAGCGCTGCCTGGAGCTGCGGGCACCTCAACCAGGGCGGAAAACTGGGTCGGACGAGATAGAAACCCATCATTTTCCAGCGGGCACAGACCGCCCCTGACTCTGTCTTTGATCAGATGGCTTGTGAAAAACTTAGAAAAAACGCAGCAGAACTCGGCTCTATCTCCCGATCTATAGAAATGCAATGTCGGATAATGGAAAGGTTCTTCTTACATATACTGAGCTGAGAATTCTTTCCAAATAAAGAAAATTTCCGTACATTTGTAAGGGAACCCGTTCCCTGTGAAGCTGCAAAGGAAAACCCTGTGAAACAGGGGAGGTTGAGAGCGTAGCTTCCCAAGTAGAACATCAAGATGCTGTCTTTGATCGTCCTCCCGATTGGGCTTAGCAATATACACGCATCGTAGTGCCATCTGCCCAGTGTCAGCAGCAAAACAAAAGTTTCACATGGCAGCACAAACATCCTTGGTGGCTCCTGCCGCCCGGCGAGAGCTGCTGAAAAGAGTTTGGTCTTTTTCGGACTGGAGATGTCAGACTGGGAGATGCTAAAATTGCTGTAAGAACTCAGTAAACCTGGAAGGAATTTTTCAGAGTCCTCTTTCATTGCTTTATGCTTCACGGACACTCTACAAAGACCGATAATAGTTCCATTTTGATGCTAAAAGTTGTGATTATCAGCTACTTCAAGTACAAATAAGCTCGATTTCATCAATGTACTAACGTACAAGCCTCTGCTGCAGGCTCAGGACTTGTCTTTGGGTGAACTAATTCAACCAGTACAGTGTGATTAACCCATATAGTTGAAGGAATACTGCCAAGAGAGACATGGAGAGAGGTATCTTTACATTAAGACTTATTTCCACTGAGGCTTTAACAGAAACCCAGAGCACCACAAGAACCTGGCACTTGCCATCAGAAAAATCACATTCTTCCCTTCCAAGGCAGTGCAGTTTAACAGGGGCCAGCTCTGAGGGAACAGGAGGTGAAACCTGTGGCTGACTGGGCTGTGAGAACACACCGTTTGCTGATTTTCAGGAATAAGTCGGGGTCAAATAAAGAACAGCAAATGTTTTCGGGGGAGGCAACCAAAACAAATCAGGGCGATTTCTAGGCATTTTTTGTTGTTGTTAGTTTAGTGCTCTTTTGGTCACTAAAATCTTTTGTACACCCAGAATAACTTCCAATGAGAACAAGATATTTGTCCTTTAACACCATATTACCAACAGAGGTCATTTGCTATTTTTCAATGAATTATCCCTTTTATTTGTTTATTTCTTTGATCAGCTATAAATGAAAGTTATTCGTGTATATAAAACTGAAGTTTTTACTGTTGAAATTGAACTGTACATGTTTACTACAGGAAAAAATATCAACTCTTGTTTAACAAGACATTATACATCAATAAGCAAGAACCTTGTGGAGGATTTGCAATCACCTGGTCTATAAAAACAAGCAGGACAAATAACAGCAATTTATATGCAAAAGTAATGATTTAATGACTATAAGCAAGACAAAGCAATAAGAATTGTGCTTCTTTTGCAGACTGGAGACAATGAAATGTTTAACTACAATTTTCCCGTACAAACATGAAACAATATCCATATAGAATAAACACCCTCACAAATGTATAATTGATGGGTGATGAACACACACAAAGTTCGACCAAAGCAAAGCACAAACTGAAAAGTGTTCTGGGCTGTTCAGATTTTATGGTGGAAAAGTTTCTTCTACTGAGAAAAAAAAAACAAAACCAAAATACCCTAAAATGCACCTATTTGCAGGCCATTAAAGAGGAGGCATTCTCCAGGATTTATCTGAAATATTAAAGTACCTGTTAAATTTTAATGAAGTTAGTACTGTACCATATACATATATATTAAAACAAATTTAGATAAAATGCCTTCACCCAGCCACTTGCTGGTTCCATAAAATTTATACCAAATAGTTTATGGCTTCTCTAATGATTCCGTGTGCTTTTAGAAACACAGTCCCACCACACCAAATAATAAAAAAGTAACCAAACAGGTCAAAAACTTCCATGTCCATCAACATATTTTTTTTTTTTTTTTTTACTTTTTTTCTTCACTGCATCACTTCAGCATTTGGTAAAGTAAAAATATATCACTTGGAAAAGAAAAAAAAAACAAGACAAAGCCAGTAAAATCCTTTCAAGATCGCCAATTGTCTTCTGGTTATATCAGAGACTCAAATGTGCTTTCCCAATACTGTAGCTCTCACACGCAAAGTGTTTCTTGCAGTATGAGCAAAGCTCGAACAGGCGGCATCTGCAAGGGTCGAACCAGTTTAGAAATTTAACAACCATATCATGAGTGCATGAAACACAATATTTTCTTTATAGTATTTATAAATATATCATACAATACTGTTTCCTGTTATGTCATATACCAATATGGCATTGTACAATAAGCATAATGCCATCTGATTCTTACAAAAGCGAATCATTTAAACAAGTCAGTAAATAAAACGGTAATACCCGCTTTTAGGCATACAGATTGTAAAACTGAAGTTTACTTTTCTTTTGATCGGTTCTGCGCAGCAACAGAGGAGTAAAAGATGCAACATAAGAATCAAAATGGCTAATACGCAAAAATTGTTATTCACAGTGACATGGCTACATATATGCATTATTCTATGCATATTCTTTCCATTTTGTTGGATTTCAAGATGAAAAAGCACTTGCTTTCTACAGGTTCACGAAACAGCATAAGAACAATAACAATCGAAGAGAACGCAATGGAGGAGTTAGTCTGGATTAACAAACTACTTCCTGGGATTTGGATTGACTTCTGGAGACTGCCGAGTCCAGATGATGGGGGACGGAAACAACTCCGTATCACTCAGAACAAGGTGAAGGTGTAACTTTTGTTTGCTACCCAGTCCTCTGAAAACCATTTACATTTCAATCTTGCGTTTCCATTAACGTCCATCCTGAATGTCACTTAGTCCTTTTATAGCCAAGTTCAGTGTCACTACAAAAGAAAGCAATTTGGACGAGAGTCACATGGATTAGCATCTATAAAGCTGTAATGGCATGGAGAGATCTATATAAAGAAGGGGCAGGGGGGTAGTAGCCTGGTTGGCACATCAACCAGATGAAGTGGCCGAGGAGCCATTTATCGATGTTTTCCGTGCTCTGTTGGTAAAGGAGGACTGGTGGTTACTGCTGGGGCTGCTGCTGGTGCCGTTCATGGTGCTGGAGATGTGGGGGAACTGGGGGTGAGGAGACTGGACAGGTGTGCTGGGGCTGGGCAAACAGGAGGAGGTGGAGGGGATGCCTCCCGCTGGGCTGCTCGCCTTGTCGCTCCCAGAGTCACTTTCCAGCTCCCCACTATTATTTAAGCCTTCCCTCTGGTGACTGATCTTCATCCTCTTGCAAGTAGGTCGGACCCGGTATTTCAGGGGGAGAGGCCCGTTCTGCAAGGGAAAGGGCAAACACTGGTAAGCGCCCTCCCCAGGCCAGGACCCACATCCCCCAGGAGGAGGTACACTGGAGTCAGATACTCACCCTCCTCCAGGTATAGATGTAGGCAATATCCATTAGGGTGTAGTAGTCCTTCAGAGGTTCCTCTTCGTACATCACATCAATCTGTTCAAGACATGAAACAGCACCCAGGTATTTACCCCTAGCATAAGAACGCTCTGAGGTGAATGCAGCCCCACTGTTACAGAAAACTGGGGGCAGAGGGGGGGAAGCTCTTCCAAATTCAGCAGGAAATAGGGAATTTTCATATCTATTAGATAGATGTGAAGGAGCAATTTCTTGATAGCTAGACATTTACGGTATGCAGAAATTACAGAGTGTCACCAAAGTGCCTGGATAGATATTTTAAAAATAATGTTGATAATCCCATCAACATATTGCACACACCAGAAATACTTGCTGGAACTGGCTGCAATGAGAAAGAGTGCTCACCAGCATCACTGGGCTGAGAATAGCAAGACTGATTACAAAACCAAAAATCCCTCTTTCCCCAGAGGTACCTGGAAAGTGTTGGGTATATCCATTTTACTCCTCAGGAACTTTCTTAGATGCATCACTGTCATTGCTGCTGGGCAGCGCAAGTATCTTTTGTCATTCACCTAATGGCATGGTAGATAAAGTCAGTCTACTGAGAACAAGCCATTACTCCCACCAAAATTGTATTCTCACATTTTATGTCATCTTTCAGAAAAATGCACTTTATTTAATGACAAGCTCTAATATAACAATTTCTGCTGCCTTAGAAGGAAGAACAGAAATAAAGCGATAAATCACAGAGACAGAGAAAGTAATTAAAAAGGCAAGTAATTTTTTACATAAAGATTTGTATGTCATAATAAATCCCTTCTTGGGATATACATATATGCATTATATATTAAATTTTAAATTAATTTTTATATATGTCTTAAAATACAATTTTATTGCAGAATTTGACAAAAAATCATACTCTGCTTTAAAGTTAATACTGCAGGTATTTTTTATTTTACAAAGTTGCTTACATATATGGCTGTATGAAGATGTTTTACCTCTTCTGTCCCTAGCGCCATGACAGGAGGTGTGCTTCTCATGTTCTAGATACACGTACCTAGGTCTTTTTCTCAGCTCCAAACATGCCCCAAAAATGTTTGTGTGTGTTATGCTTCCCCTGGAGTAAAGGAAAGTTATTTACCTCTTCCTTTGATTTTTCTTTCTCCTTATTTCCTTTCCGTTCCAGTCTGTGAGAAGAAATGAGACAATGACCACAAATAATAAATAGAGCTGCTCTCAGTCACGCAAACATAAAATATTACCATTCTGGAACTTGCCTATTCTGGTCGAAGAATTCAATGGATAAGCTTATTATCTCGTCGTCTGTTATAATTCTTTTGTCTTCGTCAGCCACTTCTCCCCTGTCTTCATTAGAGCCATTGGCAGCTGCGCAGAAATTTCCACAATCATTTACATTTTGAAATTCAAATCAGGAAGAATGGCAATTCTCAATAACAAGAAAAAAATAAAAGAAGAAAAAAGATCTCCATAGTAAGATTATGAATTAAAGCTACCTAACTGTTAAAACAATAAACTTTTATCATGCTGAGTTTACTCCTTAAAACCATGTCACAGTACATGACATAATTTGTAAGTCAAAAGGAAAGAGCAAAGCATCTAGGTCAATGCTACATTTATGGAAGTGCAAAATGAGAAGCTTTTACCATCAGCCGATGGATGAGCAGCATAAAAATCCCTTCTTCTTTTCATTTCATCTAGATGGAAAAGCATAGATTGTTCTTTTAGTATTTACTCTGTAATTCCTGGCATTGACAGAGAACAGCAGCTCTGGTTTAGCTTTTCTGCTCTTGACAAAAAGCCCGATTTAGCTACTTACTTTTGAAAAGGCCTGGTACTAGCTTGTATACAATATCTTGGAGAGTTTTATCTGACCTGGGAAAAAAAAAAAAAGAACAACCTCAAAATATAAAATTAAGCAGATGAAGCGATATTTTAATCCAAGTGGCAGCTCGTCATTTATAATCTTTCACAACAATGAGGCATCTTCTACAAACTGGGAGGCTAATCTTAAAAAGTTAACTTACAAGAGCTTATAATCAAACTAACACTGCTCTAAATACCGCTATAAACCAAACCTCATCTCTGCTACCACAACTGAAAAAGAACTCTCCTGGTCTGAAGGAAGGCCTTAAAAACTACATCTCCTCCCTAAAACATAACGAGAGCAGAAAGTAACACTGACAGCAAAAACAGTTCTGAAAGGAAGAGCGTGCTTTAAAGGCTTTTGGGAAGTTTCAGCAAGAGTTCTCATGACTAGGGCTATGGCAGGAGCAAAGCTTGTTTGGGAGACATAGAAAGTGGAGGTAAAAACTGTCGGGCTGGTCCCCATGAGAATGGGAGAGAGGGCAGAGGCACTGCATCAATGCCTGGCGTATGCAAATAAGGACTAACAAAAAACTTTCTGACTCACATGCAGAGAAATCTTCAATTTCAATCAATGACAACACTCCAAAGAGAGAGCATACACACGAGTTAGCTTGTAAATTGACAAGTCTTTTCAGATTTAAATCGCAGACAGAGATAACATCGACAGGACTACTGCTGGTCTGCCCATATAAAGGGGAATACGAGAAACAGGGTGCACGCTGCACGCTGCATCTTCCTCCTACCTTATATTCAAAAGTGGTCGAGTTTTGTGAACTTGGACATCGCAGATGGGACAGTACTTGCTGGTCTCCAAGTAACGCACGATACAGGTCTTACAGACTGCAAGTCAAACACGAAAGCAGGGCTTTTTTTAGTGATGGCCGTAGGTGCCACTCAGCTGTGCATAGATCGAGGTGCGATTTTCTAAACTATGCAAGCTACAGCAAACCGTCCATTGTCAGCAGCGCGCTGCTTAAGCTAAACAAATACCCAAATAAGCGGCAATTACCATGAAAAGGAGACGCTTAGAGTACATATATTATTACTTTAACAAAGACTGTAGAGCCGTCGTCAGAAAAAAACGGCACCGCGGCCGGGCCCGCCGGTGCTGCGGACGGGCGGCGGGGCCGAGCACTTCGGGGGGTCTGGGCTTGGAGGGGAAGAGGGGAGGGTGTTCCCAGGATGCCGGGAAAGGTGGGAAGCGGCGGGGGAACAACGCGGAGCGCCCGGTCGTACTTACAGGAGTGGAGGCACTCTATGATGGTTGTTGCATCAATGAAGTACCCGCCGCAGAGCACGCACATGAGATGGGGGTTTAGTTCGGTTATTTTGATTCTGGTGGTTCGGTGCATTTTGGCGTGGCGAGGGGCGGTTCTGGAAGACAGACACACACAGAGGACCGATCAGCGGGGACCAGCGCGGCGGCGTCCCAGGTGCCGAGATCCGACGCGTCCCCTTCCCCCGTGCCGCCGCATCCCCCGGCGCAGGGGAAGACCAAGCGCGGAAGGCGGCGGAAGACGGCGGCGGTGGCGGCGCGGGGCCGAGCGGCGGCCGAGGGCTGGTCCCGAGGCCGGCGGAGTGCCCCGCACGGCTCCGCACCGCCTCGGGCCGGCCTGGGCGCAGCCCCGCGGAGGCGCGGTCGGTCCGCGGCACCCACCGCGCCGCTCCTGGGCGGACACCGGCTCTCCTCGCGGAGCGGCGGGGCACCAGCCGGCTCGGGCTCCCCGGGCGGCTCAGCGGCGATGCGGCGGGACGGAGGGGAGCTCTGAGGGGGGAGCCGGCCGGGCACCGGGCTGCCGGCGAGCAGCACAAAGGGGAACCAGCGCCTCCCGGTGCGGCTGCCCTGGCATTTCCGGAGAGCGGGGAGGGGCGGCGGCGGGGGAGGGACAGAGGGGGGGACACGCACCTCGGAGCGGGGCCGGGCACCGGGGCGGCGGGGCCGGCCCGCGAGGGGGGTCCGGGCGGCTGCCGATGCTGCTCGGTGCCGATCCGGATCTGCTCCGCTCTCCGAGGGGGTTGCTATAGCAACTTACACTTACACTTGGCATCCTGCCACCGCTGGGAACACACGAGAGCCGGGCGGGGGGGCGGGCTGGGGGGGCGGGCCGGGCCGAGCCGAGCCGGGCCAGGGGGTGGGACGCGGGGCCCGGGGGCTGGCGGAGGGGGTGGAAGAGCCGAGGAGCCCGCGGGGGTCTGGGAGCCCGGTTGCGAGGGGAGGGGGAGGGCGGGGAGGACGGGGGTGGTGCGGGCGGGGTCCGGGTGCCACAGCCGGGAGGGTGCCGGGGCGCGGTGCGGGGCAGCCAGGACCGAGCCGGGCTTCGGGGTCGCAGCCCGGAGGAGGCGAGCGCCAGAGGCTCCTCCCGAGCCTCGGCCATTTCGGATCCTCTCAGGGGCCTCTCTCCACGTCGACTCGGTGCGAGGAGCTGGTCTGAGATCGCTCCTCTCCCCCTCCGCTCCCTCCCTCCCTCCGCCGCGCCGCGCTCCCTGGACCGAGCCCCCCGCACCGCCAGCGGGGTGCGGAGCCCCAGCTCCCGCGCAGCGCCGCCGGCATCCCTTCTTCCTCATTCTCCCCTTCCCTCCTTTCTCTCTTTCCTTCCTTCCTTTCTGTCCCACCCCGCAACTCTTTCTCTTTCTGTCCTTCCCTCCCCTCTTTTGACTCTCGTTTGAAAAGCCTCCCGCGGACGAAGCGAGCGCGGTGCAAAGTTTTGCAAGAGGTGGAACGAGATTTGCAGCACCAGTGTAAGGTGTTGGGACAGGAGAAAACAAGTCTCCGGATCCTTAAACAACCCCCCTTTTCAGCAATAAAGCCCACCAAGGAGGTGGGGGGATAAGCCCAAACCGACTTTAAACGGTACATTAGTGACAACATGAGAAGGACCATGTGACCAGATCATTCCTAAAGCTAAATCAACACCTTGTCAACACAATGCAGCGACAAGAGTGAAAAACAAATGTCATTTTCACAGCCTGAAACCCATAAACCCTCATCGGATGCACTGGCACCAACATTAGATGCACACATACTATTCAAAATGAGAGGGAATAAGAGGCAGAAGGGAAAGGACACCGGGGAAAAAAAAAAAGAAAACCTGTCAGCCACGTCAATTGCAGAGTAAATTTTGTGTCTAGATCCTGAAAAACGTAACGTAAGAGCGCTGCTCCAACGCAAGACCTCCATTTCCCCATGCCGGTGCTCCCAGCACACCGGTTCTTGCCCTGGGTCCCCACTCCTCCCGAGGCAGAGCTTGCGAGCCACCTCTCCCTGCAGCACCCGGCGGGCTGGAGGAGGCTCAGGATGCAGGGTGCTCCTCAGCCACTCGCAAACTTCGATGTTAAGCAAAGGAAAAAAGGAAAGAAAAAGGGGGGGAGGGGGAGCGACCCCAACACAGACAGCTTTCTGAAAGCTCTGAATTTCGGCCAAACTGCCCAGGACAGGGGTACAATATTCCTCAAGAAGTGTGCACAGCACCAACGAAGGACCCTAGCCAGGAAACGTCTCTTGCTGCCGCAGGAGAACCCTCGAACAAGCAGCAGAAAAAACTCCCCAGCATCAAAATGCAGCCGGCTAGCACACGGAGAGGCGAAGTGCAAGGAGCTCCGAGCCAGACCAGGTTCCCCGAGCTGCTCCTAGCTCCTAGTGTGGGAAAGCGAGACCCCTGCTGCATTGTACTGCGGTTTAAATGTCGCTTCCAGGGTCTCTGACCCTCCGCTTCTTACTACTAAACCGATGCCGAGGGTTTCCTTGTCCGAGAAGGCAGAGCCCGGGCTCTTGCGCTCCTCCCTGCAGCGCCCAGCGCCCTGAAGCCAGCGGCTCTGGGGTCCCTTTATGTACTTAGACATGGGCAAGCTGCTTTCACGGCTCTGTTTTTTATTTGTTCAAGTCACTACCTTATAATTCATAAATATCTGAACCAAAAAAACCCAGCAGTGACCGAGGTCACGCAAGCCGGCTGACCGAGAATTCCTTCCCCGCCCTGACAGACTGGGACAAACCTTTCAAGACATAAACGCGTTTATTTCACGCAGGCGTAGCCCCTTCCTAAATGGAGGGGGATTACATTCAACCGTGAAACCTGTTCTGTCGAAGCAACCCCTAAACGCGAATTATTTATTGCCCAAAGTTAGCACGTTTCCAACGTGCTGAGAGCTATCTTTGCAATCACTGATTTTCCCCAGCGAGCTGAACCAGGCGCCCAACTTCTCCCCAAAAGCCACCCGTACAGGCACACGATCACGCGAGTCTGTGCCCGCGGGTGTGTAACACGAGGGCAGCACGTTTTACTACACCAGCCTGAGCTTAATAGTTCGGTACGAGGGAAACCCTTCCAGGCTGTTTTTTTTTTTTAATGCTCGTGCTGATAATCAGCACGGCGAATACCAACACTTCACCCAGTCAATACAAACACCCTCTTAACCAGAACAATATATATTTACACACTGACACACGGAACAACTAAACGTAAAATACGCAGAGATAATACTCGCTAGAAGTAAACACTGCCAGCCGACTGATTATTTAGAGGCCTTAAACGGGTTATGTCAAAATGAAGAAAAACAGAGGTGCGTTCTCCTCCTAGGAATCAGCTACATTATTAAAAATCTATAAAGGCTATAAGCTATCAAACCTCGTTCGACAGGTCTCTAACAGAAAATACATACATAAAACCCAGAAGCATTGCTCAGGTAGGTCTGTGTACTTTGCACCCATCTCTTCTCGGAAAACTCTTCACATCAGGAATAAAGCAGCCGTCATTCTGCATCTTCACTCACTATCAGTCAAAGCCACTTTTACTATCGAGCCTGCTACTACTCCTTCGCTTCAGAATGGCCCCATATGTTTCAAAGGAGGGGATGATGCTTCCTTCAGAGAGGGCACACGGAACTGGAATATATCTGCCCAGCCCTCCAGCAGCGAGGAAAGCTCTGAATATTGGCAACAGAGTGTGAAGGGACCCCAGCCCCCTAAATCGCCTCTCTGGAACTAGGCGAAGGACACGATCTGCCTACTTTAAAAATACACTAAAATGTGAATTTTGCACTGTCTAAGTGACCAAATAGGTCAAGCCTTCGTGCCTCTGGCAAACTGCAGCACCAGTCTCCCAGTTTCCAGGACGCACTGCACAGAGGCACTGAGAGTAGTTTTACTGGACTCTGTTTCCAGAATCTCCCTGATCTTCGGGACAGCCCCCTAAAATAAGTTGCTCTGACCACTACAGACCACGCCAAAAATAATAATAATTAAAAAAAAAAATGGGGGAAAAAAAATCCTTTTCACACTAGGCTTGCCAATGGGCACACACGGCCAGGTTTTCCTCAACTTTTCTGGAGAGTGGAGGAGTGAACCAAAGTTTCTCGAGGCTGAAAAGTGACTACCTCACTTCTATAGAAATGCGATTTTTCTGCTTATTTTTACCTCATTATTTGCAAATATTCGCAGTAAACACAGAGGAACATCCTGCGTTCTATATTGCCAAGGCCACACAATTCCAAGAAACACACACCAGCAACTTTCCAGGGCTGCCCATCAGCAGCACAAGGAGCCCACTCGTGACACCTCTAAGATGTGATAAAGGATTTCATGTAAAATTACCCTGCCCGGGCTCAGGATAAACCCAAAAACACCAACCAGAGAAAAGCAGAAACCCCCCTGCGTCCCACAGACACATCACCTTTGCTCCAGAGGCTCCAGCAAACCGCACGCCCCAGCTCCCCAAGATCGCAGCCAAACTGCTACTCTCGCCCCCCCCCCGAAAAGTTATTTCTCTGTGCTGACCACCCCTCTCCCCTCCCAGCAGGCAAAACCCCCCAAACTTCAGCATTTAGAGCAGAAATGTAAGAGGAGACATTGGAAACAACTGGGAACCGCCATCTTACAACCCATCCAATTTCACACAAGTACTTGTCCAACTTAAGTTAATAACATTTTATGCTTGGCGCCCCGACGCCTAACAACCCCTCCAGGAGGATCGCTACCCCCCGCTGGCTCTATCTCTATAAAATGGGCGCGTTATCTGACATTTTAACCTCCCCCAGACACATTTCTTTCGGGGAGGACTGAAATCACTTGACCCAGGCAGCTCCAGATTTCACGACCGTCCCTGTTTAATCAAAATCTGCCTTTAAACAAAGAGCGCTGAGGCCAGGCTGGCAGCAGGGTCTGGAAATATAAATATTCTCCTCGGGGGCCATGTGCACAGAAAGGTTTTAGGGGGCGTGTGGAGAAAGAAAGGAACTAAAATTTGCAAATGTGGGTGCGCAACGCGAGCGAGTGCACAGGCTGCTGCTGCTGCTGCTGCGTGTCTATATGTGTGTGTGTGGCTGGAGCAGCCTGTCAGCGCTTTTCCCATACGGAGAGCTCGGGGGACACCTAGGCTCCCCTTTGCAGCCCCCAAACCGGCCGAAAACCGCCGCCGAGCCCCCTTCGCCCCCTGCCCTTGGTAAGGCGACACCTCGCTTCATACGTACCCGGAAAACGGAGCCGGTGGGTGATGATCGGAGCGGCCAAAAAAGACAATGAAAGTTAAAAGTCGTTCAGCAGAAAATGAATGTGAGCCAAGCGGCCATCTTGAAACGAACTGCAGACGCTGTCAATTGCAATAAGCTTATTGCCGCCGCCGCCGCTGCGCTCCGCGCATTTTAGTTACAAAACACCCGTGTTTCCTCCGGTCGTCCACCGGCCCTTCTCGCTCCCTCTCGCTCTCTCTCCCTCCGAGTTCGCCGCCCCGGCGGCTCAGGCGCTGGGAGCGCAAAGTCTCCCCGGTCCGGATGGGTCCTCTCTCCACCAGCCCATTGTCTCTCCCTCTGCCCCCCGCTCCGCCTCGCGGCCTCGCTCGCGTTCCTCTCTTTATTATTGCTGTTATTAGTACGAGTATTATTGTTGTTGTTATTTCATAGTTGGTGGCGGGGACCCGGGGAGGGAAGGAGGGCGGGCGGGCAGGCGGGCGGGAGGAGGGCGGAGGAGGGAAGAATGCAACGCTGAAGGCACACACTGGAAACTGACACCGTCCCCAAAATGGCTCGGAGTTCGCCCGCCCCGCCAGCGTCACGTGGGGCGCCTCATTCCTTAAGGGCGGCCTGGGAATTAGCGGCGCTGCCGCCGGGGCCCGGCAGCCTCCCCGTGACCCAATCCCGCAACCCGGCCTCCTCCTCCTCCCCCTCCGCCTCCCCCCTCCCTCCCTACACTCCCCTCCCCCGCCCGCCGCCCCCTCCCCTCCTTCTCCTCTCTCCCTGTCTCTCCTCCCTCCCTCCCTCCCTCCTTCCCTCTCTCCTCCCTCCCCTCCCCCCGGCCCTGCACGCGCTCTCCCGCGCGCCGCCGATGCCTCCTTTTCGCCGCCGCGCCTCCCGCCCGCCCAGACCCCCGGCCCCGATTCCGATCTCGCCTCTCCCCGCTCCCGCTCCGCCCGCAGCAGCCCTATGTCTCCTTCCCCGCACTCCCTCCGCCCGCACCGCCCACCCCCTTCAGCCCCTCCGCTGCCTGTCCGCGCCCTCACCGCCTATCGCTCCCCCTCCGAGCTGCCCCTTAGGTCCCGCGCCTAAACCAACCCTCCCCCGTCGCTCCCCGCACCCGACGTGGTGCCTCCCCCGCCCCGCCCGACGCTGCCCTCTCTATCCTCTCCGCAGCCCCTCTGCCCGCACACCCGCTGTTCCCGCACGCCGCCCTCGCCCACCACCCCGCACTTGTTACGTCCCGCACGCCCCGGAACGAGCCCCCCGAGGGGCACTGCCCCGCGGCCTCGCGCCCCCGCCGCCTCGTGCGTGCTGATCCTCGGCCGCACGCGGCCCCGGGACTTGGCGGGGTCGCCGGCGTCGGGGGGGACGCGACCCCCTGGGGCCGCGCCGAGGCTTCCTCTCCCCGAGCGGCGGCGCAGCGGGTGTCGAGGGCACCCGGGGTATTTCCCCACCCCCCCCCCCCCGGCAGACGGGGAGCACCGGGCGCTTCCACCGCAGTGGGCGGGAGGGAAGCGGGGAAACCGTCGCTGGTGCTCTCCGCCGCCGCGGACAAGACGCCGCCCGCAGCCCGGGAGAGACGCAGCGGGGCGGGAAGAACCCAGCTCTACGCCGGGCGCCGCGGCAGGGCGAGGGCCCGCCCGCCGCCGCGCTTCTTCCGCGGGGCCGCTGTGCCCCCTCCTGCAGGTGCGGACGTGCTCCGCAGCGGCCACCGGCACCGGGGCGGCCCAAGGCGGGCGGTAGAGGACGGCAGCGGTCCCGACGGCGGGCGCGGAGCGGCCCCGCGAGGGCGGGAAGACGCCGTCGGGCTGGAGCCGACAGCCGGCTCCGCTCGATCCTGCGGGCTGCGGCTTTTCGTGGGGTGCCCCGGCCCCGCAGGCAGCTTCCACAGCCCTTTTTGCCTCCGTTACCGGTACAGCCGCCGCTCTTGCAGAGGATTCAAGACTGGTTGTGGCGAACTGACAAAGCGCTGTGGACAACGGAGCAAAAGCGCCGCGGTAGCGGGAAGGGGGTCGAGACTTTGGGCTCACAGAGCCGGTCTAACGCTTAGCACCTTACTGTTAGGTACAGCTCATTCACCCACAGAGCATGCAGAACAGGAGCGAATAAACTTTATTAAAGCCCAGAGAAAAATAATCAGTGACCATTCTAAAAAATATACAAAATGAAAGGGAAGGAATGCCTTGAAGACATGTCATGTAGCCAAATATTTAACACGAGTTAATAAAAAAAAAGTGACCAACCAAGGAATACCAAGTGAGGTCATAAAACCCCAGTTATTTCACTTAATTCGCGTTCAAGGACTTTAAAAAAAAAAAAGGAAGAGTTTGCATCAAGAGATGAAAGACATTTGTCATTTAGAAGACACTCCTAGGAATGAGAGTAGGAATGAGAGCACTTCAACTCAGTGGGCTGGCACCTTCCTTCAGTCACATCTGAGACGCTCTTTCTAAACTTTTTGCAGCATCTTTTAGTTTTCCAACTAAATCCTAAGAGATGAAACACTACCTTAGAACATACTTTTTTTTTTTTGTTAAAAGGTCAACTAAAGGAACATAGTATTTATATATATACACAGAGACAGAGAGAGGCAAGGAAACCAGCACCTTATATCACAAAGAAATGTTGCAACTGATGAACAATGCCAGCAAGCCATTAAACAGCTCCCTATTCTACCATGAAGGAAGAAAAGCAGGAACTGAAGGAACACACCTTTTAATGTGTATAATCTACTGAAATGGATCACTATTCTCAACACAAAGATTTCCTTAATGCTGTCAGGATGGCTGAGCTGACTCTGCTTTGGGCTTTGAAGTACTACAGACACCTCTAAAACACTGAAAATATTTTGAGTGCAATTTTGTATTAGGACCGTTCCCCAGCCAAATCACCTCAGATTTACCTAAGCCAGCAACCAACCAAAAACACCCATTAGGAAGACAAGGACACCTTTTGAGACACGCATTGAAAAAGTAGAGGTGTAAACCTTAAGTTTTAATATCTCACTTTTTCTTCCCCTGGCCAAGCCCTCTTCCCAACCCTCCACAGTTTGGTCACTTCCAAGCATTACAATACCTCCATTGTTCAGTTACACATTTAAATCGCTAAACAAAGATCAACATTTGTTTCAGGACATTTCTTACATGTCATTTACACCAGTGAAGAGACTTCAGTTCGTTCTCTACTTTCAATTGTTCCACATTTAAACCACTGATCCAGCTTCTTTAATCATTTATCCAAAGCATGAGAAGTCAGTTTCAGAAAAATTATGGTATATATAACATATATATATAAAACTTTAAAGAACATGTAAGTTGTGAAAACAGACAAGATATTTATGCACACATGTAAAACACTCCCCATGCAACTAGAATCAGTTACTCTGCAACTTTATTTGAGAAGACAGGAAAACTACACTTGGGTAATTTTAATAGAAGATTCTCCTCTCCTGGTACTGGATATAGGTTTTTTTTTAATAATAATATATATTATTTCACTCCGGCAAGTTATTAAAAACATTTACATCCACAACTAAAGCCAAGTATAGAAACAATGATGAAGGAAAGAGGTACCTGTAACTGCTCCATCGTGCAACTAAAGCTAACATCTGGGTGTGATCCTGAATCACTGTTCTGAAGAAAAAAAAAAAAAAATAAAAAAATCAACAAACAACAATGCCTGTTTAAAAAAAAAATACAATGAAACTGCATTTTTTCCCCTGAGGGTGCTGGGGGTACAGTACCTCCTCTACGTTTAAGGTCACCAAGTAGGAAGGCTGGTAAGTTTTATGAAGTTGATTGTTCTAAATTAAGGCCAAAGAACACAGGAAAAAGTCACGTCACAGCACAGAAACAGACTAAAGAAACCCCTCAATGTGTTCAAATTACCTTGATCTGATATTCCAAGCGCCAAGACACATCAGTTATATGGAGAGGAGATCTGCCTATGCTGAAAGACACAACAGTTACAAGCTCCCTACACTACAAGAGAATGTCACTTTCTCAAACTGTCTATCAACAAAGAACTTTTTCACCATCCTTGTAAGACTTCTTGAGAAGTTCAAAAAGTTTTCTGAATAGTAGAATTATGAAAAGAAGAGGAAAAGTTTCAAGAGCTCTTTGCTAAAGTTTGTTAAAAATGTGAAATTTATTTCTTTTTTTTTTTTAAATGGAACAGTATTTCTGACTTTAATCACCTAAAGCGTGTATAGGACAGTTTCAAAGTAGCTGTAATTGCAACTACGTATCTGTGCTAACTGACTGACCTACCTTCCCAACAGGATTTCCAATGCATCCTTGTTTTTCTGGAAGAAAAAAAAAAAAAAAAAGATAAGAAATTGCTCAATAAATTCGTATGAGTGAAAGAAAACATAAACATGTTAAAATTGGTTTTAAAACCTGATATTCGGTGCAAAACTGTTCTATTCTCTCTTTATCCAGTTTACAGTCTTCTAGACATGTGCTAGAGGGAAAAAGAATTTATTAGTTTTCTGTTAACATTAGCTCAGCAGCACAGCTTAAAGTAACAACCGCTAGAAAAAGGGGGTAGCTTTGAAGTATGAGTACCTTATAGCAGATATGTCGGCTTTCTGCTTTCCTGCCTCCAGAATACACATGGCAGCCGCAGCATGGCAATGTTTTAATACCGTGGGGTCAATATCTTTCAGGTCCGGATCGTCTAAAGCAAATGAATTACTGATGACACACATGCGAAATCCCAGCACACGGTACCATGAGCTGCTGCTCGCCCTTTGAACGGTACCTTTCCCACAAAACTTTTAAAATGGAACACATGTGGGGGCTTAGAGCAAAAGGACGGAGCAAGTAGGCAAAGTGCGAGGAGGAGGAAGAGAGGAGCTGAAGCACTGGCTGGTGCAAGCCGTGCCAGGCAGGGCTGACAGGCGCTGCACGCCCCGCCGCCTCGGTATCAACTTTGCATTAAAAAAAAACAAACAAAAAAACAAAACAAAACAAAAGAGCTAAAAAAAAGGATAGAAAAAGGGGAAAACCTCAATTTCCTGCCTCCTGAGACAGATCCTCTCCGAAGCCTGTCGCCAAAGGCGAGGAGCGGAGTCGGAGACCCCGGCCAGGCAGGGCACGGGGACTGCCCGCCGGCGCCGGCAGCACCGGCACATCCCTCCCTCCGGCCGCGATGTCATTAACACCGCAACATTAATTGCGCGACCGCGTACTCCCACGGCGGGGTGGCCGTAGGAAGGGTCTACACGCGAAATAAAAACACGGGCGGAACGGAGCGCCGGCGGAAAACCACCTCTATGCCCTGCTTCACGGACACGAATACGCGGGGGACGCCGTCCGGGACTTCCCCCCTCCCCGTCGGGAGATTTAAGGTCGCCAGGTTTAATCTTTACCGAAGCGTGCGCGCATTAGCGATGACACCCGCGCAGCGGCACCCTGGAGCCGTTCAAGGGCGACTCCCCCCCCGTGCCTATGTGCCGAGCGACGGGATAGCCCGCAGCACAGACACGCGTATGCATGCCGCGGAGCACAGCGCGCTGCCTTGCGCGCTCCGCGCAGCATCCGCGGCCCGCCACGCCACCGCCGCGTCTCCCCGCGCCTTACCCAACCCTTCCTGGGAGTGCCCTAGGAGGAGGCTGCGGAAGGCGGCGCGGAGCAGAGCGGCGTAAGAACGGCGGGGGAAGCGCCGGGGGTCGCCCAGCAGCCGCCACCCTCCCTGCGCGTACGCCGACAGCTCCATTGTGGGCGCCGTGACCTTCGACACGCGCCCACGTGACGCGCGCGCAGCTGATCGCCGCCACGAGGCGGAGCCGCCGCTGCCGCCTACTGAAGGAGGCGGGGGGGGGGAAGCGGGAGGAGGCGCCGATCGTCGGGGGCCCCCGACGATCGGCGCCTCCTCCCGCTTCCTCCCCCCCCCATTCTAAGGGGTTTATTTCTGGATAAATCATTCAAGTGCCTCTATATCATTAAATCCCAGAAGTGCTTATATGGGGAACGCGTCTTTAATGCATTGAAATCCCCAAATTCAGGCTATACGTTTTCATCTACCCGTTGAAAACGTCAGGAATAGAATCCGATGCCTTTAGCCATGGGTTATTTTGCTTTGGACGCGTCTACCTGTTGCAAGGTGTTTCCCTGTCCTGTCCGCCCTCATTTTTATAGACCTGTGTACGAAACCACAGTATCACCTTTTACCTGTAGTTATGGGCAGCTGAATTTTGAGCTTAGAATCAAGGTAATGTCATAACTAATATTGCTGGAGTGTTTTGGTAAAGGCTTGCCACATTTTTAACACCCATAAAATAGTGACAGGTAATACAGCCTTCACCTTTGCGGTGATACAGCAAAGACCTACAAATGCTGTCTAAACCCATTTCCACCTTAAGCAAGTTAATTCCTAATGTGAGATGTTAACCTGTTGTGTTTGCATTTTGTTTTTTTACATATTGAAACATTGTCATGGTTCTCAAAAGAAGTTAATGTTATCTGTAGGTAATGACATGATATTTAGATGTCAGCTAAGGACCAAGTTAGGACTGATCTAATAAAACATAGGTAAAGGCCTTACTATGTCATGACGTATACAACATTTGAAGCTGAAGTATACAAAATATTTTACATCTCACCTTTTTATTTGCACTTGGCTATTTTGGATGGACAAGAACATTACTATGTAATCTGGCCTTTATTCAGCAAACACTTCTACTGTATATTTCTTAAAGGGGAATTCAATGTTGAGAGCTGCTCAGTCTATTAAAAATGAGTAAAAGCTAAAGGCCTCTGCCAGATTCGTGATTTTAAAATAACATCTATATAGTGCCATTTTTTCCCACTACGGACACATATCAGACAACAGAAAGTGCAAAGCCAAACCGACCTTGCAAATGGTTGCCAAATATGTCAAATAATAGGAAAACAGCACATTTTCCCCTGTAACTGTTTAATGTTAATTGACTTAAATAGCTCGCAGATAGCCGTACTTACAAAGCATATTCCAGAGTCATGTAAAATAGCGAGTGTAGCCTGATCTTTCAATCATGTGCCGACCTGTGCTGCAATCCATTTGCAGGTTGATGGTGCTGTCAGAGGACCACACTCCTTCCTAGAAATGAGCTTTGAACAAACACACATTTCATTTCACCTGAACTATTCATGATAATTGCGTGGTAGATGATTTAATCAAAAAGCTGTTAGGAATTTTTGCATATGTATCCACAGCACTCACTAATTACAATCAGTCATCTAAGAGCTCAGTCTGGCTTTGGAAGCCAGTTCAAGTTTGGGTTGCAGCAGGAAGTGTAAGATTAGACTTTGTCACATCTCACCTCATCACATTTTATGTTTATATGAATCATGCTATATCTGAGATCACCACTGTTGTGTTTTCTTTCTTTTTTTACTTTTTGTGATATTAATATAGTTCTGTTATGCACACCCAGCTGCCCACTTGGCCCAGATGCAGAGCACAGCAGACAGGTGATTCTACCTTCCCCATTTTGTGGCATCATGGCTAGTCTGGACACTGTGTTGTAAAAATATGCTTTTGTATACCTAGGTCTCAATTCTGCTCAAGTCAAGGTCAAAAGGAAAATCATGCTGGTGCACAGGATCAGGCCCTTAATTCTAACACACTGTGTATGATACTGTGAAGAACAAATGCTTAGAGTTTTGGGGTGCAATCTGAAGTAGTAACACTGGCCTGAGACTTCAGCATAAAACTTAATACCACTGAATTGGTGATCTCTGAGCTTGAAGGTTCTGGCTGTCAGAGGCCCTGGTTGATTTTATTTTGCCAGAAACAAGGAAGGCATGGCAAGATGGGTTGACAAAATAAGGCTTTCTCTATCTTTTGGTATGGTTGTCAAATGTAGACATCATACCTAAGAAAAAGCAGCATAAAATGGAGAAGAAAAAGCATAAAATGGAGGAGAAGACAAAGCTCTGAGCTGTAGAATTACCAAGGTAAAAATACTAAGGCAAAAGGATAGTCACCCCCAAAAAGTTAGAAATGTGCACATAGAGCATGATCACATGTTATGGAGATTTATTCTTCAACACCCCTTACTCTTTACAGCATATTGAAATCTATAAATTAAAATCTAGTTGTTTTCAAGGCAAAACAACTGCTAAAGATTCATTGCAAGATTATGTATGTTGAACTAGTTTATATCACAAAATTTATATTTTCAGTTCCCTTACCCAGCCTCTCAGCCTGACTTTTTTTCTTTCTCTCATTTTCCCTCCAGGAAGTTCATAACATGGATTCAGACTGTCAGGTTACTCTCAGATTTTACTACTTGTGCATAGTGTATGCACATTTCAAAACCCTGTTCATTCCAAGATATGCTAAGCTGTATATTGCATAAAGAAGTGATGAAGGAAATGCATTAATACTTGAATATTAATTAATTAATCAGGGAAACAAACTACCTTGCTCCATGCAGGCTAGTATTTTTTGCAGCTTGCGTTTTGTTAGTCAAGACAAAATAATGCAACTGTTCAAAACGAAGGGGAATCAGTGAGTCCAGAGGACTAATTCATAAAATCTAAGAATGGCATCAGTATTTCTGACAAGTCTCAGATTAGCAATTTTTCTTCCATGTATTGCTCTTCACAGAGGTTGAAGTGAGTGATTTGAGATGATACTCTAGCATCAATTTTCTGCAGAATTACTACTGACTTCCAGGAGATTCATACACACATTAATGGAGCATCCCCACAACTTTTAAGTCAAATAGGGTCTTCTTTATCATAAAATATATTTTACTGCATGTATGTTTGAAGCAGGTAAGAAAATTTCTCTCATGTCATAGGCACAAAAATACATGAATACGGTAAATAAAATACCACCTTAAACCAAGCTATTATGTAGATTATTTATTCGGAACTGTTTCTGTAGACAGTCCTCCTGTCTGGTAAGACTGCAGTAGTTGTCACATATTTTGAAAAATACTTACAGCTTTTTTTGGTATGTATTAATTTCAATAAATGCATTGTTTGGTTACAGACAAGCACTATTCAATAAAATATACCTCGTTCACAGATAGTTCTGATTAACAATGAAGAGAATTAGCTTTTTAATTAAATATGTGAATGCTCTTGGCTTATTTCAGTAAGGTAAAACCTATAGTAGCTGAATATATTTTTTGTTCAGGTATTTAATATCTTTTATTCTGTTTAACCTGAAAAACATTTTTGCTACTAGGTAGTATTTTTGGAATTAAGTGACATTAATTTATTAAAAAAGAGGAACTTACATATTTACCTTTTGGTCAGCCTTCTTCAGACTTGATTTTAGCTTCTATTTGTCAAAACTTAGTGTTCCAATTTTCCCCTCATACATGAGAAAAGCTACATCTTCTTAGGCTGTAAACAAAAATTAAAAATGTAGAGCTTTCACATTTAAATTATACATTTTCAAGCTATTAATATTTCAGTCCTTATTTAAGTACTCAGGAACAACAAGAGAAGTACCACTTGTTTAAAACATCTTTGCTCCTCTATCAATTCAGGAAAATCTTGCATATTATAAAAGTTCATTTTCCCCATTATGTTGCTAAAACATAAGTCAGCTCAGAACTCTAAAAAAAAAAAAATTAAACTTATACTTTATTTTATCTTGTCAAATAAAAAAAAAAATCACAGGAGAATTTGTAAACTTTATGTCCAAGATCACACAAAAACCTGAGCAATAAAAGGATGTAAGGGTTTCAGCATGTGAGCAAGTGTCACTGCAATGTACTGGATAGTACATCCTCCAGGGTAGAAACTTTGTCTTTCTGTGTATTTTAACATATGTTAAAGTCCTTCTAATTAAGTGAAAGTCCTCTATCTAGTAAATTTCTAGTCATTCTCTTTCTCTCCCAGGGAAATAAAACTATGCATTTTATAATGTGTTGGCTCCTTCTTAAGATAAAACTCTAGTGTCTTTAACTGAATTCGTGGAGATTTACAAATGAGGCCTACAACATAAAAGATGCCGCCTTTAATGTCGGATGGAGAAATACAAAGATTCCTGCTGCTTTAGTGGAACTACTACTGTAATTCCATGTCTAGTCCTGTGTCGCAGATGAACATAGTTTGTTATGCTCACAAGAAAAAAAAGCTACAAAATGTTTTTAGCTATTATATTGATATTCTGTCTTTGCTAGCAGCATATATTGGTAGTAGCTTTTAAATGGAAATTGTTGCTACTTTTCAAATGATCTGTACATTTAGGCTTATTTTTTAAAGATTTATTACCAAATGTCTAATCTGCATTTGCTTTTAAACAGTAAACCAAGCATATTTAAAATTTGTCAATGTTTTAAGCAAGTCTTTTTACATGTTTATATACTCTATGGTTAAGATTGTAGCCTTGCTGGTGGAAGCCTGTAAGGAGGATATTATGCTCGATTGTCAAGAAGCATTCACAGTCTGTCACATTAGTGATACAGATGTGTATAGAGCAGTAATTATTATAAGCTGACATTCAGCAAATGTAAGCAAAAATAGAAAAACCTCAAAGGAAAATTAGACTGCATGTTTTAAATACTATTTATCTCCAAATGTTTAATGTCCAGACACTAAAATGTTATTTAGCGTAGCACCTAATTGGTAAAATAATTTTATATTTATATAACAAAATAGAAATGTGATTTTCTTAGCTCTGCACTTAGCTTCTTATCAAGGTAGATAAATACAGAAATACAAACAACAAGTTATCAGTAATCCAGTTATTTAAACAGATGTATGGTATAACATTTTTAATTCTCTTTATACAGTTCAGCAGTACCAAGCAGCAAAAGTACTTAAATCTTCTAACTTAATATACAGTTTTCATTTAAAAAAAAACAAACTAGTTGGAACAGATATGACAAGAAGAACAAGCACTATGTGGCTTTTTTTTTTTCTTGAATTAATCCTGCTGTTTCATGACCACGTTTGATTCTGATCATAAAGCAAAGCTTGCATGCCAAAATGATAGATGCCTTAAAAGAAGCTTTGATAAATAAAATCCTGCAGACCTTGGCATTCACAGTTCCCTTTTGGCAATAGTGAGGAATGGCTGAGTAATAGTTAGGAAACAGACTTATTTAAGATGGTTTATTGCATCTAAAGATATTAGAGTGAGATCTGGAGCTAGTGTAAATCAGCATATCTGCCTTCAACTTACTTATATTGCTTTGTGTCAGCAGAGAATCTGGCCCCTATCCATTATCTAGAGGGAATATCAACTACTACAAAGCATACTTATCTAACCAAAAGCAAACGTAGTGTGCGTAGCTCAGTGATGTTTCTTGTAACACTTATGTTAACCTTTATAATGTGATAAAAATCTGGCACAGTTACGTATGGTTGCAAATGATCTTGCTTAGATAATATCAACAATTATAAATTAGCATTTATCACTTTTAATACCGCTCAAATTACATTGATAAAAGCTTAACTTGATATTGATGAGAAGACTAGTAATTTAGGACCTTACCGTGCTCTAATTAACATTACCAGGAGCAGAATTAGGCTTCTTCTCTGAAATAGATCTGCATATCAAAGCGTATGGAGTTGTGGATTTTTTTTAATATAGTATCTTTTCTGTGTTCTCTTTTGGTGAATCTATATCATATCTAGTGATGGTCACATTTTAAAGAGCCACTAGGTTAGACCCCTGGCTTTTACATAAGAAACGTGTTACTCAACTCAATAAAATCACCAAGGGTGAATACAGATGCAGGCATCTGCAGAATCCAATCTAAAAGTTTTTGTTGAAAAGGCTGTGAGACTCTGAATAACATAACAAACCCTGACTTCATTTGTTTCGCTCAATTAATGAAAGAGGAAGTTTACTAATGATCAGAATTTTGAGCAGTAAAGGCTGGGTCTAAGTAATATTGCAACTGGTGTTTATAATGCTGCAACCATTAGACCTGTTTAGCAGCCATTTCAGCAATATCTTACAGACAAACCAGAGCACTCATTGCTGTGATTTTACATGTGCCAAATTGTCTGCGTCATTTACATGACAAATTTATTTCAGATTGTAGAAATAGTTTTGATATTAAAAATACAGTTGTGGTTTCTGCACATTTTAAATGGCAAATGACATTATGGTCAATCTGAGAAAATTAAGACAAATTCTAGATACCCTAAGATTATTTTATTGGCAAGATGACTGAAAATTACAAGTGTTCATGTACTGTCTGTTTCATGCAAGATTTATTTGTTGTGAGAGAAAACCCTGATGGTTGGTTAGTGAATTAGGTCAATAAGCAGTAGGATAGTGATAGGGAAGATTTTATTGCTCTTGGGGATTTAGGCTTCCTAGCACGGCATTTAAATCAATGGGAATCATCAGCTACCCTAATCTGCCCATACCAAATAGCACTGGGCCTGAGGTAGTACAGAAAAATTGGAAGAGACCCTAGGAAATTGCCTTTTTTTTTTTTTTTTACCCTAAGATAATTCATGAAATGTGTTATGTAGATGTTCATAAAAATATTTTAGCTACTTGTACTGTATGTGCAATTTTATAAAACTACAGTGTATTTCTGAAGGTAACACTAATTATGATCATCATCACTTCTTACCGTGCACTCATAGAACTCTTAAACTATTTTTTACAAATGCATCAGGAACCTGCCAAAATGTATCCAAGAAAGAGGCACAAGGCAAGAAATTCCCATTACAGTATAAAAAAAAATGTTAAGGTTCTGGCTTGCAGCTGCTGGTAAAGTAAGACAATGTTGATCTAGTCAAAATGATAACAGAAAGAGTTAAAATTGAAAGCTATGTACAACCGATATGAAGACGTGTAAGAAGTCTGTAATTCACAGGAAAAGCGAACACTTCTTTGGTAATATTTCAGATTGCAGATGCAGCAATGAGATGCAAAGGTAAGTCTACATTGGTTTCACATCTAATATTTTCACTAAGTACACAGGAATTTGAGGTGACTGTATACTGCCATAGCAGCACTTGCAAAGCTGGGAAACAATGTTCTTCTAAAAGAATTTTCTTTATCTATTAGTAGCAGTGAAATATAATTTAATTTTGGTCAATTTGCTATGTTAAATCCTGAATAGTATTTGATATACAGTTGATAACAATTTTAGACAATGCATTATTATCAGTGCATCATTGAAAAAAATTCTTACTGCCTCTTGCTTTCTGCTTATTATAAAACATAAATGAACCCATTCTTTGTTCAAATGGTTATATTTATTAAAAGGATCTTTTCAGATAAAAGCCTTTATCTTAGACCACCATTCAAAATAAGCGTTAGATGTTCCGCTTCAGTTCCACTGTATGTTCACATAGGAACATGATAACCTCATAGAGCTACATCAGCCTCTAACAGACATTCACTGATGGCATCATTCTAGTTTTGTCAGCCAGGAAGTCTGCTTGCAGCACCTACACAGGATGTGTATTTGTTCAGTCAAATGTTGTTGCCATTATACCATTTTTTACAGTGAAAAAGTTCCATTGAGGCCAATTAGGAACTACTAGAGTGGAGAGTGAGCAACAAATTTCAAAATTTGATCCATCATTTCTTGGCTGTCGAGCCCCGTGCCCATCTGTTCACATGGCAAACAGCCCACTTGCAAGTGAGCTGGACCCTAAGAAATGAGTGACAGGCAGGAACGGTTTAGTTAGTCTCTGTAACAATGCAAACAATTCTTTTCCTGCAGGAAGTGTGGTCCAATATCTAGGAGAGCTGGACAGCATTTGCCTCCTCTCATTTAATTACACTTTTTGACATGTATATTGTTAGAAATGGTTGAGCGGAGGAGGAAAGAAAATCAGGGGCTTACTGGTACTGGTTGCTGCCAAAAAGGCAGGTTGTATTGGAACAGGTGCTTTGAAAATCTGTGAAAGCCAGCTGAAAGGTGTCAAAATGTGCATAACATGAACCAACAGTTCACAGATATTTGTGTGAATTTGGTCTTGTGGCAGGAAAGTTCAGAAGGAACCCTCGACAGAAAGTATCCGCCTTAGGAACAGCCAGCCAGCTTAACAGGCATACCCTTGTCTGCTCAGGCACAGCATGCGTGATGCTCTCATGCAGGAGGGAAGACAAAGAAGGAAAAAGAAAAGGGTTTCTTTGTTCCACTTATATTCTTCATCATCTTGAAATTGTCAAATCAGGAAAAAAAATATATGATAATCTGTTCCTAAAATACATTCAGCTGATCATTTAGCCTAAAAATAAAAGTAGACCATTTGAAACTCCGTAAGCTGTGTTCAGCTGAGTGATTAACTGTAGAGTCTGTGCAGGTAAAACAAAGAAGAATGCATGATCCTTTTTATAGTACTGGTCAAACTGATGCCTGTGAGCCACACTTGTCCCTTGACCTTGTTAAATGTGGCCCACGTGTTGGAGGGAGTACAAGAAACTTTTCTGACACATTCCCTTCCCACATGTTTTTCCTGCAGTGTGCTACTGTAGATAGTTCTAAAACACATGGGAGTACAAGTGGCTTTCCCATGTGTATTTAAAACCTAACAGAGCTACAGCAGTCAAAACCACATGGGGATAGAAAAGGAGAATCAGGAAAAAAAAATGCTTTTCCACTATTTGTGCTCATGTTCTTCATGTGCTCAGGGAACACATGGGAGAGCAAGAGCAAGACAAAAAAGACAAGGGAGAGCAAGAGAAGAAAGGAAGAGGAAGAAAGAAACGGGCAGAAGCAAAGAAAAAGGAACAAAGCAAGATGGCATTGAAAAGAAAAAGCAGAAAAGACAAGTGAGAAAGGAGAAGGCATGGCAAGGACAGGACAGGAACTGACAAGGAAAAAATCAGAGAAAATTGTTTCACTGCTTGAAAGGATAAAGCTGAATAAGCCTGCCTGCCTGTGCTTTTCATTTCAGCTTTACAGCTTGTGTGTTTCAACAAATGTAGGAAGAGGCATCTTTTGCACGTTCCCCGGTGTCATCCCTCCTTTCATTTTGTCTCCACATACTGCATCTTTGTTTCTGCTTCTGCTCTCTGTCTCATTCTGTCTCCTGCTTCCCCCTCCCCTGTTTCTCTTCTCTGCCTCTCACAGGCAATGAATGAGACGTAGCATATCATTGTATTAGCGGGGCCATTTTTTTCCCAAACTTGCCTTAAAAATGGAATGTCAGTGAGCAAGTTATAATTCTTCCAGCTTTTTTTTTTCTTTTTTTTTTTCCCCAAGAAGACTTAGTTGAGACAGCCTGAAGTTATCAGCATAAACCTAAGTGAGCATATGGGTGAAATGTGACTTTTGCCTCATGCTAGTCATGGGATATGGTCATAGTCCTGATTTCAAGGAGCTTTACAAAAAGTCAGTACTGAGAAAGTTTTCACTGTAGCTGGTGAAGTCCAAGAGGAACAAATAAACTATCTCCTGTTTTCCTCTGCCACACTTGTGGACACAGCCTGCGTGCACAACCTCTCTCTCCTCTGTCCTTCCCCAGGTGCACTGTTGCCTGTGTGCACCACTTACCTGGTAAGCTGTTGTTGGGAGAGATGGTTTTGTATGCTGCACAGCAAATCTGAGCACAGTCACGGGAATATACAAATATTACCTTATTTAACATTATGTATTTGGTGTAATTTGAATTGGAATAAAAAGTAAATAGCTTTGAACACAATTTTATTGTATTGTCATTTGATAGGCTTGTGCTCATCTCAGATTTTGTCCCTTGCTTTGGGGATGATGATAATACTGAGTTTTGGTATCGCATTTAGATTTATGATTTTCATCTTTTAAGCAAAGGAAGATTCTTAAAATATGTATGTACTCTGCTTTTGCTCTTGCTTTCTTTTGGTTCTAAGTCTCATGCTCTGTTTTTCTTTCTCCTCTTGTTGACCCTTTTTAGTTGTATGCCAGGATCTCAAGATTTCCAAAGCGAGGAGTTCGGGAGGATGAACAGCTCTCAGGAAACGGTCAACAGCTCTCAGGGTGCAATTCTAAAGGTCATTTGTTATCACATCTGTTACTGTCAAGGCATCCTCTCTGAGGCAAAGCGCATCTGAGAGGCTGGAAACCCTAGGAGGTTCTATGGTAGGATTTTTCTCTCACATGCTGCATGATGAGACTGAAAAGAGCACATTCATCTGTGGAGTTCTCCCAGTGTCAGGGGAAAATGTCAGAAACCTTTTCCCTCTGCCATGTTTCACTGGGACCTTCATTTCCCAGAGAGTGTCCAGACTTTTAAGTGCAAAGCCTACCACTCAGTTAATATTAGGATTGATTTCACCTGAGTCTCTTGGGGAAGAGTAAATCTGGAGACCATAATTTGTCAGAAAGTCCAAGATTTCTTGACTGTGGCTATGAAGAACAGGGAGGGAGAAAGGAAGAATGCCAGGGTTGAATGACCTCTTAGTTTTGCTTGTGTTGGAACTTCCCAATGCTGAAAGCTGTTCACACCATGGAAGTTATGGAACTGATGAGGCTGGGCAAATCATGCCTCTCAGGCTTGAAGGTAGAGTCCTGCTTTGTGCTTCCCATCATCCACTAGGATCACCATGCCACATTCTGCTGGAAAAATGACAGAAGGATTTTGCATATGGAAATGAAGTCAAGCATGCATTTTATGGCAGTAATCTAATTATTTACATTAATATAGTAGCATTACATTACAACTCTCTGAGGAAAAAAAAAAGGCAGAATTTAGAATATCCCGTTCTCGACCCAAAAGAGTGTTATCTAGTCCAGTTTTTAAATAGCCTGTGAGTATAGTAAAGTACCTAATTAACTTAAGAAGAGTTTTTACATCAGGTAGAGAATATGTATTTTAAAATGTAATCACATACCAGAGTACTTGTTCACTTAATCTGTCATTTATAGGACAACATATTAGAATAATATTATGGGCCGAAGTATCCCCTAGCACAAGCTGGTAAAGCCTGTTGGGATCTATGTAGCTGTGCCAATTATATCAGTGAGTAACAGTTTTGTATTTTATTTTATATTTAATAGATAGACAAATTAACTAAACTATGACATGTCTGTGTTCATATTTTGGAAAAGAAATTGTTTGTGTAACTTGAAGAAAGTGAAGATACAGTAGCCTAAAGCATAAACCATTTTTAAGCATAAATGAATTCAGATTCTTTACACATTTTAAGATTTCACTTGATTTTTAACATATATATTGCTCTACAAAGGCAAAATGTGGTATTTTGTGGAAGAGGCTTTTGTCCTTGTCTGCAAAGAAGAGGTGTTTCAGAACTGTTCCACATTGTATTTTACATGGCAGACAGAGGATAAAACCCAGTGAATTCTGCATCTGTCACTCAAAGAAAATTCCCCTTTCCCTCTTTTGGAAAGTTGCCTAAGGATGATGGGATATGGCTGATAACAATAATCCATATTTGGGCAACCAGAAGATTGTGACAACATTAGACAGAGTAAGGGAATGCAGACCTAAAATCAAAGCATCTGTTATGGTAACTTTAACTTACCCTATTATTTCTAGATGCTGCAGTGTTGTAACTTAGATTCCTGCATTGTCTTGCCATAAAAATATACATCTAACCTTGAAATTCAGCACTAACTTTAATTTGCTTTAAACTTTGTATCATAAAATTAATATTAATGAAGCATAGCAGTTCATCTTTGTATTGGGTTTGCATGGCAAGGTTTTGGTAGCAGGGGGGCTACAGGGGTGGCTTCTGTGAGAAGCTGCCAGAATCTTACCCTATGTCTGATGGAGTCAACACCAGCCAGCTCCAAGGTGCACCTGCCGCTGGCCAAGGCTGATCCCATCGGTGATGGTGGTCGTGCCTCTGGGATAACATAGTTAAGAATGTGGGAAAAGAAAATGCACAACTGCAGCCAGAGAGGAGTGAGAACATGGGAGAGGAACAGCTCTGCAGGCACCAAGGTCAGTGCAGAAGGAGGGGAGGAGGTGCTCCAGGCGCTGGAGCAGAGTCCCCTGCAGTGCGTGACGCAGACCATGGTGAGGCAGGCTGTGCCTCTGCAGCCCATGGAGACCCATGGTGGAGCAGATCTCCACCTGCAGCCATGGAGGTCCACAGTGGAGCAGATTTCCACCTGCAGCCCAGGAAGGACCCCACGGTGGAGCAGGTGAGTGCCAAAGGAGGCTCTGACCACATGAGAAGCCCGCACTGGAGCAGGTTTGCTATCAGGACTTGTGACCCTGTGGAGTGAGAGGAGCCCACCCTGGAGCAGGTTTGCTGCAGGACTTCTGACCTCACAGGGACGTTGGAGCAGCCTGTTCCTGAGGGACTGCACCCATGGAAGGGACCCACGTGGGAGGCAGAGGCAGCGTGTGATGAACTGACCACAGGCTCATTCCCCATCCCCCTGCATAACTGTGGGGGAGGAGGCAGAGAATTCAGGACTAAAGTTGAGCCCAGTAAGAAGGGAAGGGTGGGGGGAAGGTGTTCCTTCCCTGGGAAGCGAATTTGGGTTCGCTGCTCATGCTCCACTCTGATCAGTAATAAATGAAATAGTACTTTTACCACAGGTCTGTTTTGCCCATGATGGTAATCACCGAGTGATCTCTCCCTGTCCTCATCTCAACCCATACGCTTTTTGTTACATTTTTTCTCCCTTGTCCATTTGAGGGGCAGTGATAGAGCAGCTTTGATGGGCACCTGGCATCCAGCCAGAGTCAACCTCTACAATCTTTAGACACTAATAGTACAAGTAAGTGATCTTCTACTTGATAGATTGCAAAATGTGTTGTATTTTATCCCTGATTATGAGAATAATTTGATTAGCCTCAGCATAGCTATTAAATAGTTACAGAGAGATTGATTGTAGTGGTATGAAAGATTTCACCATTAATATTTCTACGAGAGAGATTCAGAACATAAACAGATTTCATGGCTGTTCTTAACTGGAGTATCTGAATATATGCCTTTCCTTCCCTATAAACCATGCACATCAGCTTGCCATAGAAATTTCTGTCAAAACAGAAATTCCTTTGATTTTCCAGTGCTTCATATCACAACATGTTGCTGTAGCATTAACACTATAGCAATGAGGACTTGGTTGCATAAATCACAGGAGACAAATGCCCGGAATAAAATACGATAATGAATAAAAAGAGGTGCAGTACGTGATGACCCTGATCCTGTTGTGTGAGAGATCTGAGTCAGATTTCATTCTGTTATTTCAGGGAGGATCAGTCCCATCACATGTGGTAGGAAATGTTGACTTAATTCTGATTCTGCCCTCCTTCTACCATTCAGTCTTCAAATTATGGGCAAGACCCAGAGCTGGTAAACTACAGCTGCTGCATAGCCTGAATTTAGGAGTGTATGCAGAGTCTGTGCTTAGGCTGCCAAATCACATTGCACATCCTCTGTTCATTCACTGTGCCTGCTAGAATAACTTGTTATGATACTGGACTTCCAAAGAATATATTAACTTCCTGACTCTCTATAGTAATACCATACAGATGGTTCAAATAAACATTCCAAGCCAGTGCATTTTTCATCTTGGGAAAAAAAAAAATAGCAATCCAAAAGAAGTTTTGTATTTATTCAGCGCTTACTGTCATTGCCTTTGACACCAAGCACAAAATTAATAGTTTAAAAAATTGGAGTTACTCTCTAGGCCTTTGCATTGATTCTCTTTTGTTGTTCTTAATCTATTTTGTTGACCACTGCAGTCAAAAAGAGAGGAAAAACTGCTCATGGCATTAATTTTCTTGAGTTATTGCACTGTTCTGTCTCACTAGAAGTTTATTGTTGTTTTTATACTTCGAATAAAATGTAACTGCTTTTGTCTGAAGCAGAATCTGTATAAAGAATTCAAATTGTTCTTGAATTTACCTTACTATTCTAAAATTTCTTTGACATTGATACAAAACCATGACTGGGTAAGTTATCCCCATTGAACTTTTGCATGCTATTAAAAATATGTTACTTTGTTTCTTTAATGAGTTCATTGTCAGTTCATTTATTAATATTGCTGAAACAGTATGAGTGAGACCCTTAGGCAAAATCATAATGTAAATAATGGATCTTTTGGCTGTATAAGGGCTGAAGGTTTCGTTATATTTGATCACAAGTTTTGTAGTTATATTACTGTAGGTGCTCTGAGTTTTGGCTTCAGAAAGGGTACACATGATTAAATAAAGATCTTGCTCCAAATATTGCTTTTATTGGTAACATACAAATTCCCACCAGAGATATGTCACAGGGTACAGGTCTTCCATTTCTATGTCATACTGCCATTTATAAAGTAATTTCCTAATGAAAATTGTTAGATGTGCCAGGTTTCTGAGTTGGATTCTTGTACTCTGAGCTGTAATTATGGAAAAACTTACGGATGGAATTATGGAAATTATGGAAAATACTGTGCATGTCCGTACTTTTCTGAGTTTTGTTTTAATTCTTTGGGCTAATTATGAAAAAAGTGATATTTCCAATGAGTTGTGGAAAAATCAGAGTTAGCCAAATACAAATGATACCTGTTTTTAAGTAGTTTTTCAAAGCTGGACACCAAGTTTTGATCTGTCATCCAGCTGTGAGTGATGTAGATAGAAATGTGTCCCTGGTTTCAGTGGGAGCAGGAGTAGGTGGTAGTTTTTCATTCTTATACCACACATGAAAAAAGCAATTGTGTATGCAAGACTTACAGCGATGTCAGATCTACATTTTTATATGTTTTGTTACAGTCTGTGAATAACTGGACCGTATGGATATAAATCTGTCCTTGATTAAGATAGATTATTCTGGTGTCCTGTTATAAGATTATTTTACATGAACAGAGCTATCATTGACAAGTACAGAATCATTCTGATTTATAGTACTTTATGAGAAATATATACATCTGTGAAAAATGCTAACTCATGGCTGGAATTAAGGGGTAGACACAGGTTCTTTTTATTCTGCTTTTGCATTAAGGAAAACTATTTGGCCTGTTACTGTTTCAAATAGTCATGGAAATTTGCTTTCATCAGAGAGCTATTCTTCATAATTTACAGATAAGGTAAATCAATCCATAGTTTTACTACTGGAAGTAAGGGGGTATTGTAAAACTGTGGAATTAGGCAAAGTACGTAAGAACATTCTGAACCCCCAAATGCTATATTAAGGTCACACACGTTTTAAATTAGGAGCCTCTGTTCTCACTCATAAATGTCTCAGACTTTCAACTACTGATCTGAAACTTTTGGTGGTTGAATATTGTAACAGTAGCCACTGGAATTAGTAGATACTGACCCTTGTGCCATATGACAGGGTATATATAACTGCTTGCTACCCTGGCCGGGTTCATGTGACTGGAGCGAAGAAATGGAGGTTAGCCTCTCACTAGATTTTTTGCACACTAGAATTTCATTATAAAGGTGAAACTGACTGTTTTTTTAATTATTCTATCAATACAAAATACACTTACCGAAAGAATAATGTTAAATTTAAATCATTTTCCCCCCATTCACATGGCACCTATCATACTGTATTCATAAGCATGAGGAAAGCAAAACATAGCTTAGTCTCACTGCCTTCAACTTTGTGGTTGTTACCAGTAAATGCCTGAACATTAATTTATATTTTATATTTTGAGCTTAGATTTTTAAAAATTATTTTTTGTATTGTTTCTTTGCTGGTTTTCTTTTGTTCTTGCTATCTGAAAGACATGTAACATGACAAGCACTGAGCATCTATTTGTGTGAAGCATACATGGAAATGGAGAGTTATAAATATGTATGCCTGACAATAATATGTAACTATGACAAAGATATTCCTGCCTATGTTTTTGGAAGTGACCGTACAAAGCTAAGGTTTATCCAAATAATAGTAAAAATAACATTCTAAAAATGTTCTACTTACATAAATAGTCAGAAATACAAAAATGTGTACTTAGTCCCAGGTAGAAAAGCTTCTCTTTACAATATTTGGAGATAGATGTCCCTGTGGCTCCCTATCCCCCAAGATGTATTTTCTGCAGAGGTCTTTTAAATGTGAGGGAGGATAGAGTTTCGCAACAGTTTATTGCTAGATTTACAATGCTGGTGATAAAGTCATTCTTAAAAACTGGGATAGACTTCTCCCAGGAATTGATCTCTGGCTGGGTTAATGGATTATATGGGCCAGACTGTGTCTGTGACTAGCCCTTACACAGTAATGCTGCTGCAAACACGTGTGAGATTTGGCCTCACAGGAAACTGCATCTGAGAGCCCAGCACCCCTACCCACTGGGTGGGGTAACCTCTGCAACAGAGCAGGAATAAGACAGGGTCATGCTTATGCCTCTGCATTTATACAAAAGTTGGAAGAACAGTCAATGCCTTCCTAAAGGTGCTGGAAGGCAACAAAGTCCCTACATTGGTTTGATTACAGGAAGATTGTTCCTTTTGCAATTGCTCCTAACTGTGCTGTTTGAAACAACCATTGTCAAGATCACTGGTCAGCACATAGAAAGTTAATTATTTGGCTGTATATTTTTATATTATTAACTAGGTTTTATTGATATTCTTTTCTTTTTGTTTTGTTGCACAGAACATTAGCTGAAATCAACAGAGTGTAATTTTTTTTATTTGAAATACAAAATGATTTTTTGCTTTTAATATTTATATATAATTTTAAACAATCTCCAGAAGACCTGTGCAAAGGCAGAAACAGTGGCTGACTTGGTGCATTGAATTGGTGGTTTTTTTTTTGTCCTTGCTGAGTACAATAAGATCACTGTGTCCCAGAGTCTTTATCATACCACCTAACTGGTTTGCGAAACCTTGCTGCTGCGGGCAGCTTGATCTTGCTGCCAGTGACATGGGTGGCACCCCCCTTTCCTTTTTGTCTGCAGCAGAAGCAGGATTGGGCTGCCCAGTGCCTGCAGCATGAAAATTTGGCGGCTCCTCAGCATCGCCCCGGGTGTGTGGTGATTTTTCACTCTTCTTTGTTTCAAAGAGCTGCATTGAGGGCTGCTCCACAGTAGCAAAACTGAAGCAACACAGAGTATGAGAAAAGCAAACAAAAACTTTACAAATTCGCTTTTGAAATTCAAATCCTTTTTACAAGGTTGTGAGATTGCAGTTATTAATTTTGGCATGTCTTTTTGTTTGATTATTGCCTTTGAAGTGGGTCTGGCCTTATATCAGGGTAACTTCATTTTGCGTTACTTGGTGACAACCAGGTTTTGCTTACACAGAAATTGACAAATTTTTGTAAGAAAGATACAAAGAAATGGTATTGCACAGATGTAGTGTGTTCACATGCACATATAGGTGCACAGAATACTTACTCTCATGTCACAAGCTGGTGGTTTTGGGCTGCTGCAGCAGCACTCAATGTGCCTCTTGGAGTCTGCAGGCAGCCGCTGCCGTTTCTCTGCCATGGCAGCCCGATGCACTGGGAACTGTGCTGGCAGGAGGGAGCTGCTGTGGGGGGCTGCTGCTCAATGTGAGGGGCTGGTGAAGAAGAGGCGGGTGCGGATGAGGCTGTCCACTGCTGCCTCCTCTCAGAGGATCTTGAGGTGGAGGAGTCACTGCCACATGATGGCTGCAAGGAGCCAGGGCAGAGGCCCAGGTGGTTCTTCTCAGGTGGAGGCAGTACTTTGATGAAAGAACTGGAAGAAAACAGTCAGTGGAGCCGGAGCACAGCTGGCCCGGAAGCAGGAGGTGGGTGTGAGGCAGGGAAGGGCAATAGTGGGATGGGTGACACTGCATGGTGCCTGTGGAGAAGAGCAGGAAGGAGCACTGTTGCTATGGTGGCCACTGAGGTGTTTGAGGGCTGTGGTGTGGTCACGGGGTTGGCTGAAGGCAGGTTCCTGGAATGGGGTCAGGGTCTGTGGGGTGAGTGCTGGCGGGCACTGCAGGCTGCCCGGGGTGTGTTTTTCCCCCAGGGGAGACCCATGATGGTGGCCATACTGGTATGCTCCCAGGCGGGACGGATGTTGTGGCCCTGCTGCCATGTCAGGATCAGCAGCTCTCCTGCGTGCGGGGCTCAGGTGTGTGGGGCTCAAATATACCTTTTTATTAGCAAAGCAAAAAGCTCTGTGAAATTCAAACCTTTCTGCATCCCTACAGCTTAAGCGGTTCTATGGGTAATTATTTTAAAAACAATTACACAAGATGTTACCTTAGGCAAATCATAAAATTAAGAGTACAGTGCCATATCGTCAAATTTCACGTCAGTAGGAAGTTCTAAATTCTGCAGCCTTCTGGATTCCTGTGATTCGGTGTTTGCTCACAATACATGTCAGGGGAAAACATATGGTAATCCCATGCAGAAATAAATGTGACTGAATCCTGTTTGCTTTCAAATAATTGCATTTATTTACATCAGTTTAACCTCCATTTAAAATGTCATGTATATCCCAGCTAGATTAATGCATGTAAAAAAACAAGCCTCTGTGGGAAGTGTTTTGAGTAAGCAATTTGTTTTGCTTGTAATTAATGGATTCTTACCCAAAGTACAAGTTATAAATAAAAATAAACTAATGGTGAGGGGTAGTTTGCTGCTGTCGCTCAAATAGTGGACAGTTTAGTAATTACAGACCATCAAAGAACTGCTGCACTGCTAATTATTATATTTTAAGAATTTACCAGCCTTTCATCATTCGAAAGAAACTTGCATTGAAGACTTTAAATATATGCTATAAATAAAATAAGCCTGTTAAGTGAAGTGATGGTTGGTACTTACAGCTCACACAGGAGAACGCCACCTTTCCTTGTTGCTTTGTCTGATACAGAATGCCACGTTGTGAAATAGGTAGCCAAATCTCATTTAGCCACGTGTATTTGCGTCTATACGGAGGGCTTAATTCTGTAAACATGCGGGCAGCTTGACTAGGATGAGAAGCTTTAGAAGCAAAGTTGGAGAAAGTTATTTGAGCATTTATAAGGCTAGATCCAGAACACGTTGAAAAATCCATTCACAGAAACCTTGTATGCAAACCTTTGACCTGAAAAGAAAGAGTACCAGTGAGGAAGATGTTGGCAATAGTTCCACCTGCTCTGAGCTAGAAAGGTGTAATTCTAACACATTTTTATATGTCTTATTTTTTATTTAAAATACTTATGGATACTTTGATAAGTATTTTCATTTTCAAAACTGAATAAGTTACTAGCCACAAAAGTGTTTTTTCACAGTTGTGATTCTCCATTTACTTCATATCAAAATGAACGAAACACACATTTCAATGGTAATTTTAGTCAAAAACTGGATTTAGGATGTAAATTATGTTATATATGTCTATTTGTTTTCCTCACAGAGGTAAACCTGCATTTAATACCTCCTAGTCTGTGATCTTTGTATTACCTAGAATTAACGTAGTATTGAAAAATGTGTTTATGTACACAGTGGTGCTGGAGATCATGAACTTTTTGTCTTGAGGGAGGAGCAGGTACATGCAATGTAAAGCTGATTGTAATATATTTCCATCAGAAGTATTGCAGAGCTCTTGGACCTTGACAAGACTTCGGATTTAGCATTGCTTTGTTCATCTGCCTATAAACAGATATCTGTACAGATTGCAGACATATTGTCTCCAGTAAGGAGGCATCCACTGCCAAGTTGATCTATATAGTTTGTCTACCCGTTTATCTTAGTTTTATATCATAATGAAAGAGTAGTCCTGAATCTCTCATTTAGAATATTGACACGAGATTGCATTATCCATCTAAGTAAGATTTCCAGGATGGAGATTATAGACCTCTGCAAATACAACACTGAAATTGTAAATAATATAAAACAAATGCTAAATATTGTACTCTTCAGTAATTTTCATTGAGCCAGACTCTAATAATCATTAAGGCATGTAAAAAAATACACAGATATATGGTTAATACGAAAGGTCAGCTGCAGGCCGTGGTTATTTTTAATTCATTGAATTGTTTTCAGCAGGCATATCTGTATGTGGCGTAATCTCTTGCCCATTTTCAGCAAAACATCCCTAAATTCATCATACACGAAAACAGAGCTGGAGGAAGAGGAAATGAACAATTTTCCAATTTATGCAATTTAAGAGAAATATGCGGGGGGTCTTTAATGATCATTGGCTGTATGAAATACACATTATCTGTACCTATCAAGCTGCAAAAGCCTATGGAAGACGGCAGAAATGCTGTTTTTAAAGGGTTCTGTAGTCTTGTGAGACTAGTTTTATTATAAATCTGCTTATGTGTCATTGAACTGCATACTGTACTTTGTAAAATACTATAAACATAATTTTTGTTGTTAATATCATAATTCATTTGACATGTTTTAGCTTGATGGTTTTGGGCATAATATTTTCACAAGCTTTAAAAATTCCTAAGTTAAGACCAAATGGAATAATTTCAGAAAATGAGCTATTTTAAGGTTGCTTGACACTTTAATTGTGAATTAACTGATTTTAACAGTACCGTTGTGTTGCTTAACTTATTTTTTAAAAAAAAGATTGAAAATTTCCAGGTGCATTGACAGACTCATGCACACCTGTTTTGGGGATTTTGGATGGTTTGTTTATTTGCTTGTTTTAATAAACTACAACAAAGAAAAAATCTGAGAACCTTGAAATAACAGTTTCATGGGTATGTAAGGAGAGCAATTGTTAAATGGCTCTGAGTGTTAGCAGAATTTGTTAAAGCTAGTTAATGTAATAAAAAGACTAGAAAGGGCTATAAGACTTAAAAATATGCTGTACGCAATCATATGTTTTTCATATTTACTATTTACACTTAGGTATTTGTGGAAATTGAGCAGATGTACAGTGTATTAACAAACAGTGTGAAAAAAAAACAGTAAAAAAGCTAATGATACCATAATTACTGTTTGCTGCATGAAAACCTGAAAATGCTGGATTGTGTTCTATTGAAAAATACATAGTTGTAAGTTGTCATAATGCAGGATGATCATGAATCTCTTCGGTAGCAATTGGGATATGTTGCAGTGTGTATTTATTAATATACCATATTTTCTTAAAGTAGAATTTCATATATGTATAGTAATTACTCAGAGGTAGTAAATAATTGCAACACAAACTTGAAGAAATCTAGAAAGGCTTTTATGTAGTGAAAGAAAAGTGAGAAAGAAGAAGGGAAAAGGAATAATTTTAGTCCTTTAAGGCCTAGAGGATTCCTGGGTAGGTGAAATGATGAGATTTTATGTGTTGTCTGACTGCTCTTGGTCTTATTATTAGCGCCCTGCCCCACAACCTCAAGGAGCAGGAGGAGGACTTGGTATTGTCAGAATATGCTGCTGTGCACAGCCTGTATTTCCTTTTCCTGGGAGGATTATGCTGTGTGTAAGTGGCAGCATTCTGCGTGGCAGCAGAGATGTCTGAATGGAAGATCCCTTCCCCCAGCGGTAGCACATCTCGGTAAATGTTCTGTTCACTTGAGCCAGGGGCATTTTGACCAAAACCTATTAAACTTTGGAGACATGACGTCTTCTGTTCCTATTTATTAAGTACTGCATGGGATTCTTTATCTAAGGGCAAGTTATTCTTATTTCATTCACAGTTAATGAACTGCATGCATGTGGAAAGGGAGAGAGATTTAGCTTCTGTATGTCTCTGAAATAACTTATAATCTAATAAAAATAGTTTATAACAAAGGCCCTCTGAAGGTAAATGACAAAACAGGATTGTGGCTTCTTATAACACCCTTACACTCTCTTACCTTTTATGGCCCAGCTTAGCTGTATTAAATGTCCAAACAATACTCGCTGTACATTGTATTCATTTTCAGACATGCACCATGCTTTTATTTTACCTTTGATTTCCTTGGCACATGAGATACAGTGGCACACGAAGATACAGTGCAGTCATCTGTCCAGTTCCCTTCCTATAGCCATATTGTATATTAAACTCTCATGCCCCACAGTGTTCTGCAGGAGATTATCCAAGAAATGATAAATCCTCGGTAGAAGCTATCAAAGCATCGTTGCCCTTTTGTAGCTGCCAGAAAGACCCTCACATCTCTTTCACTGTCACTGCATTATTGATTAGCTTGCGCAATACTGAAGCTGTATTGATTGCAAATATTTAGGGATGAAAAAGGAAACATTGTCCTTGAAGGTATTTGTAGTCCTCATTTCTGTCAAAGAGATCGTCTCTTGTATTTCTCTGGCTGTCTTCTACATATGCTGCAGGCAGATGTGTTCATCCAGGGCTACCAGCAAGATGGGCAAATGGCTGCCTCATCCTGCTGTGGCTGGTAGTCACCAAAAACCTGAAAAGGGACAATAAAGAAGAGTGCTTAGATAAAGATTGCTTATTTGGTTTTCTACACATATGCATTTTGACAGAAATTATATGAAGCAAAACCCATTTCCTATTCATCTATGTTTCAATTAATTTGTATTTTAAAATTATCTTAATGATCCAGGCAATCTAGGCCATGAGGTCTGAAACAGTCCTGCCTAAAATAGTACATAACTGGCTGATATTCTAGTCCCATTAGAAACATAGGTGCTGAAATCGCAGCACATTCTGTCTTGATATTCATGGGTTCTCCTAATCCAGTTTCAGAAATACTCCGTACAGACAGGCTAAAATGCAAGACCTGAGAAGAATCTTAGCTTGTTGATCCATTTGGGTGAAGTCTATAAATGGACCTTGCAAATGAAAAACAGTAAAGCATGCAACAAAACAATTCCCTGGTAATTTGCAAGTTGCTTCTTGCTGTCCCTTCTCCAAGAAGATCCTGGCACTTGCAGGTGGTTTCTGCTTGGTTAGTGTACAGTTAGTTCCCTGGCTGGTACTTAAACTGAAATCATTAACATGTGTCTTGTGTGTTACCTGAATGAAAGGCGAGTTCACGGGTTATTATTGCCCATTTTTTCTCTTTGCTCCTGCACTTCCCTGTTTCGATTACAAATCCCCCTCCAGGCACAAAGCAAGCTGGACACCTACAGTGCAGCTAAAGAGTTATTTGTTCCCTAGGTGGACACTAATGAATGACTGCAGTGCTGCCCTGAGTGAGGGGGTCCCCACTATTAAAAGTTTAATAGAAAGATCTGAGAAGCTGGGGGCCAAGAGGAGGAGGAGAGAACAGGGAGCTGTGAGTAACTCACTAAGTGCCTTCTCTGTTCCTTTGCTGTAGTGGAGATTATACCATCCATTAGGACAGGAGCAACAGGAGAGAGGTCAGTTCCCTCTGCGTTCTCCTTTTGCGTTCAGTCTCACCACAAGCTGTTGAAACTGCAAAAATATGTTGGTCCCTTTCCACTGTAAAGTCTCTGAAAGCAGCAGGGATATGGCCTGCCTGAAAAAATGAGCTAATTCAGATTTCCTTTCACTTTTCTGATTTTTTATCCTTTTGTTTCCCTCTCACACCTCTTTGTTCTCTTTTAAATCCCTGATCTGTCTCTCTTTTCTTTACTCTCCATGCTCTTCTCTTCCTCTACTTCATGCTTTCCAAGATTTTGCATTAGGATAGGTGTATTTAATTTGGAGGCCTTTCTTTTTATTTAATTTTTCTTTAAATATTCCAGCACCCACATGAATTCCTGTCTATGCTAAGCAATCATTAAATTTCATAGAACACTGGAAATATATTGTCCCTTATTTCAACCAAGGTAGGTACAAACCTCACTTTTTCTCTCAGTTGTAGGTGAGTGAGATCTAAGTTTTGCTTTTAGTTTTTTATCTAGGCTCTATTACTGTAGCATCTGTCTATTTTTGAGACCATGTGAAAAAAAGGGGTTTGTTATAACCAAGAGAGAGGGAAGGAGAGAGGTATCCTTTAGTTTCTGTCTGCTGTAGATTACCAAGAACATTCTGAATATCTCTTACATAATCCTTATGGGGAACAAGAAGAATCTCTTGTATATAATATCTCTTGTATATAATTCCTATTATAACTCCAAGAAGGAGTGTTTTATGGGAGGTTCAGGCCACCAACATGTTTGGTATCCTGAGGTCCTGCAGAATGCTGCTCACACTGCAAGGGACAGCCAGGGAACAGCAATGGAAAAAGCTTTCTCTCACCAGAGGTGTTGAGAAAGTTAGAATTTTGCTGGAGCTAACCATAACAATAGGAATTGATGTTTGTTTTCATGGTGCGATGTTATAACCTCCCTCCATTTTGGCGATAAGAGTTCTAGGATTAAGAGACCTCTGTTAATCTTCTGCTAGCCAGTGATAAATGTAGCTGGAGGAACTAAAATATAATGGCTTCTCTATGGTTCTTTGGATCCCCTGTGTCATCTTTCCTACAGAGCTCTTCTAGAAGGCAATGCAAGAACATTTTTAGCATGTAAATGCATCCTAAAAAGAGCACTGATACCTGAATGTGATGCCTGCTCTCTTTGAAACAGTCTGATTAAAAAAAGGCATTCGGAAGTGGTGCTGCCCACACAACCTGTCAGCACAGGTTTAAGATTGCTGCCTGGAACAACATGTCAGATTCCTGTTTGGAAATATCTGGAGTGGATCCACAAACCGTACCTGCGCTCTCCTTTCTCACTGCCTTTCCTTCAAACGTTAGTGCTCTGGCTTAACTCCAGCACTTGGACAGATGTAAAGCTGGCTAGTGTGATCACCTGTGAAGTAACTTTTAAAAGAGTGGCAGATGTTTTCTGGTGAGACTATTACAGAGAGATGTGTTTTCCTAAGCGTTTTAAGGACACAAAATTTGTGTTCTTGTCATTTTTTAACAAACAGTGATTTTGTGCCCTTCAGTTTTTTTCTTAAATTTAGGCTATTTAAGAAAATAGTTTTATACTATGCTAATAATTTGATTGTACATGTTAACACATGCTTTCATATTACTCTGAATAGGCTTTCTGAGCCAAGGCCTATGTTTAGAACTTACCTCTGAATCCTGGTCTTCAGAAAATGCTAAAATAGGTTGCTTCTCCTGAGAACATAGGCTGACAATTCCTTTGCTTTCCTGTGTGTTCTGGAGAGACAAGATTAGAGTTCAGTTGCATAAGACTCATCCTTATTTTCATGATATTCACTATTTTTTAAGAACTCTTCAGCATTCTTACTTAGGTGCAGTTCAAAAAACCTGCAAGGACAGGAAATTTCTCTCTTACCATGATAATGGAAAGTGCTCAAGAGAAATAAGTGCTATGTGAGAATCATCCTTGGCATTATGCTTACTTCTTGTGTCAGTAAAATTTCCTTCTTTTCACTTTTTTGAAGCAGTATCTTAAAAACTTTTTGTTGGTGACAATGGGTTTTGGTTGGGGTTTTTCGTGTGTGTGTAAACTATTATACTGCCATAATGATTACACTGTTTTCAGTAGTCACTCAAAAAGATAGATTGCAGGGAATTGCAATGCAAAATTCCCCTTTATATTCTGTCAGGAGAGAGCTGAAGATCACTTCCGAGCTCTCTCTATTTGGTTTGATTTTGTGGTGTTTGGTTGTTTTTTTTCCCTCCACAGCTGCATATTCCAAATTACTGGTAATAGCAATGGCTGGCTTACAGTTTTTGTCACACTCAAACAACACACTGAATTTTGTCTCTCCTGAACATGAGGCAAGTGCAACCATGCGTTTCATGATCAGAACCAGGCAGCTTATGCCATTTCCTTTTGGTAAATGTGGTTATGGAGGTCAACAGAATGGTTGACTTTTAGGCTACCCAACAGTGTGCAATTAGCAACACCCTGAGATTTCTGGATTTTCTCATCCAGCCTTCTTTTGTGTGACTTGCATTATAGGAGAAGCCAAAGCTAAGTGAACTGGAGAGGTCAGTAAAATGCTATTGTTCAGTCTTGTTCTTTGCTTTTAAGGTAAGTTGATCCCATATGCAGGGACGTCCAGTAATTTTCTGACTTAACCTATACACCCAAGAATAGAAGTGTTTAGTTAATAAAATCTTAGAAAAAAAATGGTAAGACACCTTTGTATCTGAAAAACAGTGAATCAGTATGCAAACAACTGAATAAAAAACCCCAAACAACTCCAAGTGCATTTTATTTGGAGGATGAAAAGAAGTCTTTCAACTGATCAAAAAACCCTGTCTGTGTCTTCCTTTTGAATACTTCTTCAGGAATAATGCTTTCCATAGTTTGATGCTTGCAGCTCCATAGTGAAAAAATTTTTGCCATGGAAAACTTATTCTCTACTTTTATTAATCTTAATGGCACTGTTGAATTATATTAGTTATCCATTTATTTTGGTGTTCTGGTAAGGACTAGAATCATATGTTTCAGAGGAAAACACAAGAATTCTTTGGATAGTAAGCTGGGCCTCTGTTACAAAATAAGCAATCAGAAATATATTGGGGCAGAAACAGAGCAAATGTTCTGAATTTTTGGGGGACTGTGTTTTGTACTTTGGGCTGAGTTGTAACTCAAGAGCTGGCAAATAGTTCACCAAAAATGACGCATAGAATAATAAATAATATAGGCACATGTGCTTGTTGGGGGGTAAATGGTTCTTTCCTTTGAGAAATTGTAGAAATAGACTAGTTAATGAGTAATTCTGTGGTGTAAGTGGGAAAATTATTTTGTTTCTGTTATATCCTACAGAACTGGTCTTAGGAACAGTTCTGAGTGAATAACAAGACTTATTTTTCTGAACAGAAGATGAATAAATGGTATGTTTCTAAAAATCATAAACAATACCCAGTTTCAAACTCTGTTCCATTCCAGAATGTCCTTTCTCTGACACTCAGGAACTAAAACCTGTATCAGAAGAAAGTCACAGATGTCATAATGATGAACATGCAAGTTCATGGATCTCAAAATAACAATATAACAACGTTATACAAGATTTAAATATTATAAAATATAAAAATAGTTTTACATTACATAGTACAAAATTTTCATATATTCATATGGAAAACATTTTGTTTACATGTATGTTTTTATAAAAATATAGGCAAAAATATAATCCATAATTAGTGAATCCAATAATGGTATTTAAATTATATACACTAGATATTGGAAAAAAACCCAGATACAATCCACAAGAAACAGCGTATCAAGGAAGAGAACTGTGCAGTTATAAAGAATAAAGCACTGATAGAGAGGATGATTAATCTGAAGCAGCAGCCCTTTCTGGCTCCTGAATGCTTCAAACAGCACTTGGCTTCTTCCTTTCTACGGAAGATACAGTCAGAAACCTTCTCCTAAGGGTAGATAGCTAATCTTTTCCATTTACAGAGTAGTGATAGATAATGTTGCTCTCTGGTACGATGCCTCACTGGTTACTGCTTCAACAGTCAGCAAAACTCATCCATGATCAGATCTTTTGCTGATCTGTGGGTTTCGAGACAAAGGGGTAGCATTTGCTGTTGTGCATGTTCTTCTCATTTTTTTTTTTTTTTACCTTATAAGACTTTGAATTAAAGAAATTAAATGAAAGTGAGGAAGAATGCTAAGAAGAAAGGTGCCAAAGTGACTCTGTAACCCCACCTGCAGCACTCTCACTGTCCCAACACATGGAACAGGCAGCCTTAAATGTCTAATGCCAGGTCCCGTGCTCCAATTAGACACCTCAAAATTAGAGCTTGTGCTCAGTATCAGCGTAGCAAAGTCCCTTTTGAGAGCTGGATGCTAGACACAGATTTTGAAAATAGTTTACACTTGTTAAAACTAATGGGAATATTAAATACATAAAAAGTAAAATGTTTCAGGGCCCAAAATCCATGCCCAAATGTCTCTCTGTTGGTCTACGGGCTAGACCTTTTTTCAGACTTAAATCTTGCTATTTCCACGAAATACCTTTGCTTGTGCATAAAGTCACAGACTGTTTGCTTGTCCTCCTACACGGAGAAAATAGAAGTAGTCCAGCCTCTGAACTGGCTCTTCTGAGTCTGAGAATAGTAGAGGTCTGCTGAAGAAAACATGACACAGTGGGCATGATGCCCTAGAAAGCAATCTTTAAAATAACTATTTTAATTACTTCTGAGGGCTTGCATATCTCATCTTTCTCCCTCTTATTTGAAAAGATTTTGGTCAGTAAGGTATCTGCAATATGCAGTAAAACGAAGCAGTACTGTGATAACACTGACGTTTACATAGCTCTTTTCAAAGTACTGGGAAAACTAGTGGCTGAGCTGTGGACAGTGCATGCGGACAGTTAGCTTAAGTTACTCACTGGGCTGAGGAATGAAGTCTTACAGCAAGGTTGAAGAACAAGGTATCGTACAAAATGTGACAGCTGGAGTAACACTCTTTTGCTCTTACTCCTGCTGCTCAAGACTCTCTGGTTTCGAGAGTGAGCAGGGATTTCTTGGTCTGGGGTGGGCAGAGACCGGGAGATAATCAGCATTCTCTTGGGAAAGAGCCAGCACCCATCCTGGTGCCTTGGGTGCCATGTCCCAGCCCCACTTAGTGGCATTCAGTGGTCAGAAAAGTCATCAGGTAGAGCTTCATGGAGCCACAGGGACAACATGAAGTGACCGACTTAAGAGCGATTCTAACAGTATCAGCCAATGAAAAAAAAAGGGGAAAACGCTTGCTCAAGTTTGGATGAGAAAACTCTTTACTTGGCAGAGCTGTAGCTATAGATGATTTACTGTAAGGTCACGTGGGAAGCAGATTTTGATACAATGATAATAAGAATGATAGCTTTTCTTCACTGCTGTTTTCAATCACTAGAAAGGTAGATACAATCTGCCTACTTACACGCGGAGGGATGCTGCCTGCTTTAAACAGTCTAACTGCTCCCTGTAGTCACTTAAATTACCTTTTAGATATATTAATAGGGCAATTTTGCAATGATATTTGGGAATTGCATTTTGGTTTGCACATGTAATGGATGAATTAGCAGCAGCCAAGAAGAAGCAGTTTCACCTCTGATTCCTTAATTTATTCCCTGGAAAAAAGACGCTGCTCTGAACAATTGTTTTAGGAATTAGCCTTTCATGTTGGCTAGAAGAAGAAAGGAGACAAGCCGCCGGTTTTACTGTTTGTTCAGTTTCCTTTTGGCATGTCTCAAGACTGGTTATTTGGGAGCCCGGTTGTACACGGTGGCCCGCAGGTCGCCGTAGCGAGGAGGTAGCAAGGTCGGCACAGCTGCGTAACACAGCACTGGCGTGGTGGAGAAAGCGGTAGGAGGGAGTCTCTGTGGCGCAATCGGTTAGCGCGTTCGGCTGTTAACCGAAAGGTTGGTGGTTCGAGCCCACCCAGGGACGGGTTTGCCTTTTGGCTCGCCGTCCTTCTGTGCGTGCTCGCCAGGGAGGATGTGAGATTAGCGCTGGCGGCCGTGCCGGCGCCGCGAGTTTCTGGCAGGGGGGCCCCCGCTGGGGAGCTCAGCAAGGCGCGGCGGCAGCGCTGCCAGCGGAGGAGGCCGGTCCCGCCGCCTTGAGTCCTGGTAGTTAACAGCCGTGCTGCAGCGGCCACGCGAGCCTACGGGTCGAGAGGGTCCCGGCTGGCCCGGCGTGGGGTTATATGGCCCTGCCTTCTGGGAGGAAAGTGTAGACCCCCCCCCCCCCCAGCCCATCTCACGCTGGTGGGGGCTCTCTGAGCGCAACTCTTCTGACGGGTGGGCAGAGGCGAGAAGCCTCCGGGAGTTTCTTCACCCTGGGGTCCCGCAGTGGAAGGTGCAAAGGAAAATACCATATTTGAGCTGCATAATAATCGTTAATGACGGCGCCGCGCGATAGCAGGGTTTGCTCCAGGAGACACTGCGTTCGCGGCACTCCAGCACCCGAGCTACCGCCATCGGATAACGTGAGCTGGAGGTTCTGCTCGGGGGGTAAACGCCGTCAGCAAGAATGATTATTGTTATAACCACTGTTGTGTGGGGCTGTCGCCGCTGCTGTCCCTGGTCGTCACACACAACTTTTCGTCTCTCCGCGATGGACGACGGCAGCAGCGCGGCTCCAGCCTCCGTCCCGGCGGGAAGCAGACCCCTGGGGCCCGGCGGGCGGGTGCGCTACCCTTGGAGCCGCCGCCGGTCCCGCTCCCGCCGGTGGCTCGAGGCCCGTTTCCTGCTGGCAGCAGCACTGCCTCTCCGGCCCGCCCTGTCCGCACGAAGCCTCTTTGCATAAATGAATGTTAAAAGCAATTACGTTGGGAGCTTCGCCTAAACGTATCAATTAGAAGTTGGCACCTTCGCAGTATCCGAGCCCGTGAGCTGATTATAACGAGCGTTCCGGCCGCTTGAAATCCGGTTGCCTTCCAGACCAGCTCCTGACAGCTCTGCGAGGGTCTATTTACAGTTTATAGAGAGCAGGATTCGTATTAAAAATGCCCCCTTCCCCGGTGAAATTGTATTTCACTGAGCTTTCTTTTCAACTCGCCTGTTTTGAATAAAGGATATAGCCCTCTTAAAGGTCAGGCTGATGACAGGACATGGCCCTCGCTAGCTAAGATACCGAAGAAAAGACATGGATTCAGACACACCGAGGAACCTTGAATTTTTTGAAAGTAATAAACCCTAAATGGTCGGTGTGCTGGATCTGCAACTGTTGGCTGGCATAGTTTTTTCTCTCTTTTTTTTTTTTTTTTCCCATCACCCGCATCTTTTCATTTTTTTTTCATTAAAAACTGTAAAACCTGGCAGCTGTGTTCTCAGCACGGCATAGGTGCAGCTCGCTGCGGGACCCACCTGCTGACCTCAGTAACGCCTCACCCACAGATGTTCCCCAGTGACAGGTACAATTTTATTTTAAATCGAGTCATTCAGATAAACCTCCTTCTCTCCGTTCCCGTGGTGTTGGCAACGGAAGGATGGATCCAGCTCAGGAGCCAGCGAAGCCTGGCGACGGACAGGGTTTTCAAACCTGAGTTTGTCTACGCTGGGGTTGCCTCTCACCGGGCGGTCACCGAGAGCTCTCAGGAATCACAACAGCTAAGTGATCACGGCAGTGTAAAGAAGCAGTGGCTGGAAAGGAGGTAATTTAGGAGCTAAAATTCACCGAAGTGATACTTCAGGAGGAAGGTTCTGCTCCCAGGCAGCAAGTCCTGCTTTCCCTAGCTGGTCATACATGGGTTTTACAGAGGTGATTCTTGCTGACCAGGAGCTCTCTTAACTCTCCTTCCAGGTGTTGCACGTCGGTGTGCAAATGCACCCATCAAACCGCTTAAAACAGATGCGGGGTGTGAGCACTCACTACGCGTTCCCTAGATGAGGGTACAGTAGGAGGCTCTTCAAACGCGCTTCGTGGGTTCGGTAACACACAGCAGCGTTGGGGCGGTGCTTAAGAAAATCATTTTGTGCAAGTGGAAAGTGCTTCATCGCTTCTGCTCACCAACTAATTACAATGAAGGTTGTGGAAAACGGGACACCTGGTCCATTTCTTTTTTTTTTGGGGGGGGGGGAGGGGGAATAGGGACTCGATGCTTTCTTCCTATGAAGTAATATTTTTTTAGAGGTCAGTGAAGCTCTCAGTTCTCAGCCATGAAAAATAACCGAACCCTCACAGCTGTGCAATGTAGCCAGAGAAACCATCCGATTCTTAGCTTAATCCATTTGTCTATACGCGGTTTGGGATAAACGCTCTTCTAAGTGCAGTGAGGGACTGCATCACCTGATACTTTTAGGAAAAGCCCTGACATATTCAGAGTGACCTGTTAACAAATACCGAGTTAAACCCCAGCCTTAATATTTAAAACCAATATCCCAGCCAGATTCTAGCGCGGTTGGGCAAGAGCGGACGTCGACATACCCGAAGAAGCCCCGAACCGCAGAAGACACCCTGCACTGCCCGTTCGCCTGGGTGAACAGAACCACCCGCAACCCGCCGCGGCTCTTTGTTCGCGGGGACGCGGGGCCGGGGCTGCAGCCCTGCCGCGGTTCCCCCCGCGGGCAGCGCCCGGGGGCTCCGCTTCTCGGCGAGGGGTAGGGGTGGGAGCCCTACCGCCGCGGGCCGCCCGCCTGCCGCTGCCCGGCGGATGGAGGCCGGTGGGAGCCCGGCGCTGCCCGTGGGTGCGGGGCACCCCTCGGCCGCCGCGTCCAGCGCGGCTGTGGGGGAGGGGAGGGCGCGGCTGCCAGCACTGCTGCCGGCCCGGGCCGCGCCGGCCTCCGCCTTCGCTCCGGGACACACACACACACACACACACACGGTGGGACAAAAGAACGCTGCCCCAGCCACAGGAACCCCGGTGGAGGGCCCGGCTCTGCGTGGAACCTCGGGGATACGCTCCGCTCCCTCCCCTCCCCGGACCTTCCAGCTGCCTCCCGCCACCGGGCGAGGCGGAGACGGAGCCGGGATCCCCCCCCCCCCCGCTGCTGCCGCCGTCACCCCCTGGTCCTCTCGGTGCTGCCGCTGTCCGCCCCACCCCGCAGCTGCTCAGCGGCTGCCCCGGAGGGCTCGGCGGGGCCTCGCGCGGAATCCAGGTGCGGGGAGCGGGCCCCCGCGGAACCGCCGGGCTCCGGGCGCTGCCCCAGGGCCGGGGTCTGCCGGGAGTGTCCCGCCGCGGGGGCCGTGCTCTGCCCCCGGCTGCGGAGCATCCTCGCCCGGCTGCGCGCGGCTGCGAGTGTCGGTACGGAGGAGGCATGCGGCCGAACCGGCGTCCAGAGGGCTGCGGCGGTGTCCGCGATGGAAACGGGGCGGCCGTTGATCAGCCCTCTTTGAAGTTTGGCCAATATTTAGTAACTTGGGAGGCTGATAGATGAGGGATAAAATAGCCACAGCCCTAGGGAGGTCGGGGACTCGGAATATTTGAAACGTGGAAAACTGTAGAGCTCGCAGAAAGGGTGCAGAAAACAGCCATCTTGAATATTTTAATCTCTGGCAAGTGTTTCTTTGGAACAAAATGGATGTTGAAGGGAAACAGCATAGTTAACATTACTGTAGCCTTCCATTTCTAACACCATCCCTCTCGCAGAATTCAGCTGGCACGAAGCAACGAAACTGGAAGGAATGCCACAGCCTTTCCTCTACATACAATGGCAATAAATAATCATCATCTGAATACTGTGGTCTGGAAATTTAGTACCTCTCTAAGCGATGGTGTGTTTTGTTGGGTTTTTTACCCACGATTTATATTGATTTGTTTGCATCGATATCACTCACATGTAATGCTGCAAGCCTCCCCACACGCCCCCCTTTAATGTTCATGTAACATAAACAATTGCTGTGTGTTCACCCAGAACACATGTGTAAGGATTTTTTTAGTTTTAATGGTACTGCACGTGGTTACCATCACCAAAGCCAAAGGAGATATTCTACAGCTTACCCTGGAAATGGGACCAGGCCCCTGGGTTCGGAGTTTGTTGTGTATTCATGATATGAATCAATTATTCTAAGGATTCATTGTTTGCCCATAAAAATCAGTCTAGGCTGAGATTAGGCTTAGAAAGTCCCCAGCTTTTTTTCCACTTTTACTAAAATAGCTATCCTTTGTTTTACTAAGACTTATAAGGCTATTAATGCTGGTTAGGCCTTCCCAAAATTTAAAAAGTAAAATACCTTTTTTTTTTTTTTTTTTAAGAAAAAAAGGAACAACCGACTGAAAGGGGGGGGGGGTGTGATGTGGTGAGCGCAGAGACAATAAGTCAGTGGTTCAGCTACACAGGCTCAGAAAGGCGCCTTCCCTGGGATTATTTATTTATTTGTTTCCCCGTTGCTGTTTGCATACTTACTTTGGACTCAGTCCTTCACAGATAAGCTTCAGTGGAAACAACACACTTTAAAAAAGCCAAAGACAGCTAATAAAAGTAATGTAGCAATGGCTGGAGAGGATTGCCTGAAGATGAAAGAATAGGATTGCAAGGCAGAACTGCTTGATTTTATTCACTTACTGATTTCTTTAATGACAATTTCTAATCCTAATTGCTAAGGGCAAGGTTTCTATTAAGAACTGCATTGTTCTTATTAAAGATTCTAATTCTTTTCAAGGAAATGTTGAGGCACTGCATATGCAGTTCCTGATTATTTCAGTACCTCGCTACAGCTTTACTTTCAGTATCTGAACACTTTTGCATTATTTTCTCAGTGCCATACTTTCCCCCGTGGACTGACATGTTAAAATATATTTAACATCTGTTTTATAGGCATCCTGATGTTTGTACAGCATTTCCTGAGACTATGTGGATCAAAAGGCACTGTGAAGTCAAGTAGCATCCTAGTAATTTTTTATAATTTGAGCATGTAGGAATCTCAAAAGAATAATGAGAGTGAAAAGCAGAGTGAGCAAAATCACTAAAATGCAAATGACAAGCTCCATCAAAGCCTAAAATCACAAACTTGTATTTGTGAGAAAATAAAAGCAATGCATAGACTAGAAACAACCTGGAAAAACAGGCACTGGCTTTGTAATAGGCAGGTCTTACTCTAAAACTGAAAGCAACACTTGGCTCAAATTGTTCATGTTATGTAAGAAACAGGAAGATCTCAGCTAGATTGAATAATACTGGGAATTTGGGGGCTGTTGTAGGGCCCAGAGAGGAAAGCCATATCAAATTTGTTCAAGCTTAAGGAACTGCATTTAAATGTCATGAAACTGTGATTTATGTGAGAATGGTATGTAGGGTTCCAGGGAGGAAACAGGGTGCAATGAATTACTAAGGAGATCTACCTCTGTATTTTGTCCATCAAATGTGAAAGTCAAAGAAATATTGTAGAAATAAATGAAAGAAATAAATGAATTTAACTTAGCCTACTTGCCAAATGAGATAAGTTTAAAAATGTCTTTATAATGATTACTGAAAATACATATTTTCCCTGAAAGAAGCATATTCACAGGAAGTGAAAAACAGTATAAGTTTTTTTTTGCTGAAAAAGAATAAAGCTTATATTAGGTTAATTTGCCCATCTGTTACATGAGATAGGCTCAGATATTTTTTCTGTTAAGTATTATATTCCTTTATCTTCATCATAACTTTGGTGACAAAACCTGAGAGCTAGATTGTACCTGAGTAGGTTAACAGGCAGCAAAAATGGTGAGAATGCTTCTACCCACACCTTTTAGAAGGGTAAGGAGTACCTGGGAACTTCCAAATAACTGAGTCCAAAGGGACTGGTGATTTTATATTTTACTCTGAATGGACAGGATATTCTGGTTATTTTGCTTTCTTGTTGGGTCATTCCACAGCAGGCTCTGCAAACAACTATTAAGCGTGTATTACAGTAGTGCATGTATTGGTAAGGAATAATTGGTTTAAGAAGCTGAGTGCTGTTTGTAAATATATCTGTATAAAAGTCAGTTAAATCAGTTGTGCTGTTTAAAAGGTGATTGTGAAGTGGTGCAGTAAAGTGGCAGAACTGGAGAGATCAGGTTTGGTCTTCTTTTCTTTTTACAGATTCTCTCCAAACATGTCTGGGTTTCTCAGACAGATCACTTCTGTAAATATTTCTTACAGCTTGATTGAGACTGGGGAGTGACAAGAAGCTGCTATTCAAAATTCAGATCTTCAGTTTTATTTGAGGACATACTTCATCTGACATTCTATTTTTCTTGGATGATACAAATATTCTGAAACCCAGAAATTATCTTTGCAGATACTCGATATAATTTGCTTACCTCAGCAGAGGAAAAGTGATACAGAAAAGGTCTGTGCCATTACACATGCTGTGCTTGGTACTGTTGGGCGTCACAAGGTTGCTTGCCCTGAGGTACTTCCAGTATAAATGAGAGATAAAACTTGTAATTAATGATGTGTAATAATGAGTTTAGACAAATATTTGCAAAAATGTTTTATTCATTTGCCTTTAGTGTTTAGGAATGAAGTCTGGGCTCGACCAGGTCTAAGTTAAAATTAATAAAGGAAAGAAAAGAGCACTTTTCCTCTTTTGCTTTCATTTGAGCAGGTCTCCTCAAACAGAAGGTGGAGCTTCCCCAGAGCCATCAGGAGTCGGAGCAGCTGTGACTGTCCTTGACTTCTCTAGTATGAATAGTTTGTTCCCAGTTTGTAAGTTATTCCGTTATGTTGTTCAGAGCTTAAGAAACAAAGATCTTCTGTGTGCCTATCCTAAGTATTCCTTTTTTTCAGTCTTAAGATGCAGGGATTGCTTTTACTGCTGTCACACACTTCTAAAATCACAGATAGGCTGACTGGAAAGGTAATAATTTGGAGTTTATTGTGGAAGGAAGATAAGATTAGCTGCAGTAAAGATTTATTATTAGAAAATGAATAGCCTCATTTTCAAGATTTAAGAGACTTGTACAAATTACCTGCTGGATGGCTTTTTAGTTTCCAGTTCACATTAGTGCTGAAAGAGCTGTTTGGGGCCTATTACCCAACTTCTGGAAAGTTTTCTTGTAGTGGAAAAAATTGTAAGGGATTTGGAAATGAGGACTCATCTGGCTAGTAGGTGTTCATAAAAATCCTAATGACTTCAGCAGCCCCAGGCTGTTGGGGCTGGGCTTGGATGGAAACTACTGGACTGGCTTACTGGCGGATCTCCTCCACATATGTGTGGTGGTGATAAGGGGAGGGCTTCAAGCAGGCTTTGAAATCTATGAGTCTGTCTGTGGCTGGGCCAACACTGCTGCTTTTAAAAATGATTCTGTATTGTAAATTGCATGGGAAAAAAAAAAAAAAGTAGCTTTAATGCATAGGACAAGGAGCTTGTGCATGAAACTCTGGGTTTTCCTACAAAGGCACTTTACAATCTTATACATGACATTTTCCTGATATGTACTCTTTATGTAGAGAGTGTATTCCTCTGAACCAAAAATGTTTAAATTTAGTTTGTGTTGCTTTGGAGGGCTTTTTAAAATAAATCCCAATGTATTTGACTTAAAACAGTGATGTTGCTATATACGGAAAAGCTGCTTTGCAGCATTTCTATAGGCTTTTACATACTTAAGTAATTTTACTGTTACTCAGACATCTGTGTGCTTTTAACTCAAAGGCAATACTCTTGATCTCAGGTGTAGCTCAACTGTGGTGGTAATATGCGAGGGAGAAATCTAATTTATGGTCAGTTTGACAGGTGGCTTGGGAAGTGGAATGATACAAAAATAGTATTAATTAAAACCACACACCCACACACCCACCCCCCCTCCCTTCATAATCAGTCCTAGACCGGTTTACGGGATATACTCAGCACATGATACCACAGTCAGGCCAACGGGTGCTGTTGGTAATTGGAGATTATCTCTGGAATCCATGCTGATTTTCACTGACCATATTTAAATCTGTTTCTTTGTAAGACAATGTAAGGGTTGTTGTCTTAGTTTCATGGGGCTGCATGGGCTGGCCCTGAAGGTGAGGAGTGATGCTCCCACTAGGAAAAAAAGGTCTATTTCAGAAAAACTTAGCAGATTGCCATTTTCCCCAGTAAAAATGCTGTTGTTGCTCAGCCACGAGGTTATGGTATAGTATAGTCTCTGGGGTATTCTACCAACATACTGAAATCCCAACACTGAAGCTGAGTGCCAGTGAGCAGTTATGAAGCTGTATTTGTCCTGAGAAGACCTGCAAAGTGAGCTGCTTCGGCACAAATCTGCTATGATGAGACCATCAAAGCAGGACATTCTTTGTTACCCTGACCTTTTGGGAGGTACAGGGCCAATGAACATGCCACCATATGACTTTTACTTTGACTGTTATTGGTTACGTGTTAAGTCCTATTACTTTTCCCTCTGGCTTTGCTAGGATTCCTCTTGACAGACAAGCAGGTTTTGGCTGTGCCATTACTAATCCTCAGAGGAACAACAGATTTTTTCAACAATATAGTTGTCACTTAAACATCCACAAGGGACTATTTCCAGGGTTTGGTAGTTTGGATACTTTGCTGATTACTAATTCAAAGTGTTCTCCTCGGTCTTTCTGGAATATGGATCTAGGTGTCAGTTTAGAGGTCCTCCAGAGTCTTGGAAGACATACACAGCAACGTGACAGGGTAAGTAGAGGTCAGCAGGCAGCAGCTGGGGCTGTGGGGCTGCCCTGGCTCTCCTGGAGCCTCAGAGCAGCTGTCCAAGCTCCAGCTTCTCCAGCCCCAGGCAGTTGCAGCTCTCAAAGAAAAACCTGTCCAGCGTGAAGCCCTCAGTGCCCTGCATTGAGGAGTCCAAAGAAGAAAGAAACTCACTTGGTTTTGTGGGGCTGGGTCAATCAGCACCACATTCAGGCCATTCACTGTGGGCATATGAACACAAATCCCTCTCTCCTCTCTGTGAGCCTGTCTTCTTCCTCTGCTGTGTGTTTGGAGCAGTTTTTCTGCAAGTGCTGCAGGCATCTGTCCATCCACCCATCAATCTATCCATTCATCCATCCATCCATCCATCCATCTCTGCTGCTTCTGCAGCCAGCCGCACTGCTGGCTTAGCTCCTCTGGAGCAGTAGTTGCTGTCAGGCAGCGACACGAGCGCTGTCTGTGCAAGATGAATTTTCTCACTCATTTTCTCTCTCCTTCTCTCTCCATTTCCCCTTGGTCTTTCTGCTGGCTTTTTTTTCTTCTGAAATCCCTCACCCCCTTTGGTTATCCTCCCTCCCCATTCCTCTCCCTCCCCCTCCACTTTTCCTTTCTTTCATTTTTCTCATTTCTTGTATTCTCCCTTCACTTATTTTTCTATTATCTTTCCTGTCCTCCTCTGCATTCTTTCAATCCCAGCAGGGCTCGCGCATACAAATTGACCCCCTCCCAGCCAGTAATGTGATCGAAGCTCTTTGTGGCTCCTACTATCTCTATGGTAACTATCAGGGGGGTCTCGAGAGTGGTGGTAGACCCAATGCACTGGCCCATGTACTGTTGTTCTTGCCAGCATTACGTGCTTACCACATGGGCCTGGCTGCTCATTTACAATTACTTCTTATTTAAAAAAAAATACCAATACCCTAAAGTGCTTAAACAGGGGAAACAGACTGCATGCTTGAGCACAAATAGGAGTTGGGTTCTCAGGGTTTTGGAAAACGGTTTCTGTGTTCAGAGCTGCCTTACTTGGCAGACCCGTTGTTGCTTTCTCATCGTTGTGGAGTGGCATGTTGGCTGTTTCATGTACTCTGGAAACAAGAGTTTTGCTGCAAAAACGAGTATCCACACTGCAGGGGTGGCCAGTGGCAGTGCAGTGGTGGTGGTTGTAACCACCAGCACAGACTGAGAAAGTAAGTAAGAGGGGTTTGCACGTTATGAATGCTGTGAACTCTTGGTTTTCCCCATGTTAGCCACTTACTGCATACCCCCAGGTGGCTGCTGTAATGCAGGTATTAAGAAATGAAATTGTAGGCATTGGGTTGATAATAAATCTACTTAGGCACAGACTGGGATTTGTGCTAGCCTGAAGCAACCATAGGATCTGATGGAAGGAACTGCTGAAAAACCTGTGGTGTGGACAGAAGAAACGGCCATGGTCGCTTTTTGGCTGTCAGGCTTTCCTCATATAGCCGGGGATGCCAGTGGGAATGTGGGGAACCAGGGAAACTTAATGCAATCTAAAGTCATAGTATGCCAAATCTATTTGCTCAAGAGAGAAGAAACTAACCCTAGGGCTTTTGAAGAGATTCCGTTAGAAGTATGAAAGTATTTGATTTGAATACTTGTTGTAATTATTACTAATGCAGTACAGACGATATTAAAAATATAATTCCTGCCACGACCATACTCCAAATATTGTTCTGGTCTGTTATATTCTTCAAAATCACTGTGGTTTTTGTTCCCCTCTCCAAATGTGTATATAATATTTGTGTAAAAAAAAATTGATTCCATTTGTAATATCTGTTAATTCCATTATTTACATCAGCTTCTAGGCAGCAATAAATAAAATCTATGACAATTTTTTGCAAGATTTACCTGTTGTTTTTTGTTGTTTTTTTTAATAAATTGTTTCATTTGTTATAGAAATTTTTGAACTTAAAAAAATGTCGACCAGCCTTATTATTCTGACATTACATATTGCCACATCACGTAGGATGTGCAATGTCAGTCAACTACACTTACCAGCCTTTCTGCTACACGAAAATGCACTACAAAACCACCCCATTCTATCTGAATCTCTACAACGCTCAAACAATTACCCTGCAGTGTTGACACAGAAAGCATCTTATTGCTCTAATCCCTGAAAAGAAGAAACCTCAGAAGATGATTTTTAGATTTTTTCAGATGGCTGCATAATCTATATTCACAACTTTATTAATAGTTTAGTCTATTTAACTGTAGATTGTTTTACATCTACCTGATGTGGATATATCAACATCTGTAAACTGCCCTTTTAGGTTAAATGCAGTCAGCGGTGAAAGGGTTAACACTGTGGGCATTTAAGTGGTCATAATTAACAGTCCATTAAGATGAATGGAGAAAGTTCGCACTTTGCAATGCTATTGTTTAATTCTGCCTGTTTACAGACTCAAGAGGACAACAGTGTGGGGCTTGACATTGCCCAGGATTTTCGCTGGGGAAGTCAGGAATCACATTTTAAAATAAATTATAACCTTACATTAAGCCAAACCAAACAAACCAAAACCAAACAAAAAAGCAAAAATCCTTTGGGAAACACATTTCCTGCTTTGGGGGATTTTTGTTGTCCCAGTTCACTCTCTTGAATAAGTAGGTTTGATGCTAACTACCATTTTGCTTTCCACTGAACAAGTCCACCAAAACAAAGCCCGCATTATACTTAATCCCCTCCCCGTTTCACAACGATTTATGTAAGTGGATTTTGTAGCCTGTTATTAAGAGGGATGCAGAAGGAACTCAGCTCTACAAACCTGTAAAGGGTCTCCTGATTTTGAGGGGTGACTGCTTTTCTGTGGTGTTTAATATTTGATATAAAATCCCATTAGTAATATCATCAATGATGATTATTGAATATGAATGAGTATGGATGAATATGAAGCAGGACACAGATCCAACATAGCAGCCTAGAAAACCTTGGGTTTATTTGTCTTTTGCATCCCTAAGATTTTACAAAAATAATTTTTCAGCCTATTCTCCAGTGAAGTTAGAAATCAATTTTGTTAAAAGGAAGCTGAATTTTTCATGTAATCTTTTCATTCCTATCTCTGAAGCTTAAAAAAAATGCTAAAATCACAAAACCATGTCTATACCAAGGCTCGCAGCAAAATCCTGGGTGTTGCTAACATTACTGCTGAAGAATGCAGTTTTCGCAGCAAGTCTGAAGTCAGGGCTCTTAGGAGAGCTGGGACGGGCCCAGGCAGAGGAGAATTCGCTATTTGAACAGGACCCGTTTTTAGCCAAAACACAGCAGTGAAGCTGCTGGGGAAGCCTATCATTTTGAAGTAATGCACACTTCTTTTTAAAAGGTCTCCATTTTATTGGTACAATTTTTTCCTTGTAAACGATTGTGAGTGTAATTAATTATAGGCAATAAATCGTAAGTGCATTTCATAGCTCCTGTATGCCTAGCTATATGACAGCCCTCAGAAATGCGGTCGTTAAGCATGCTGAACAGCAGCAGGAGAAGCAGTAATTTTCACTAGATTTTATTCTTCATTTTGGCATCAGAGCACCTGAAACAATATGACAAATATCAACGTTTCTATGAAAACGTTTTAATTACTAAAATCAACATACATTAGTGATAAATTTTTGCAGACACAGGTCTTGTCTTAAAGGGCAGAAACACTTGCTGAAAAATAACCTCAAAATACAGTTATAGAATTGTGTTACCCATTCTTGTTAGAAAGAACATGTTCATGGATGAACAGGGTTTTGCATGAGATCTACAGTTTGGATTCCTTGTGATTTTAAATGTAATTTTGAAATTTAAATATACAATTTAAAAAAAAAAATAATGTTAGTGTTTTGATAAGAACTCTCGATGTTAATTTTAGCAAGCGTGTACTGGGTTAAATTTAAATTAGGCCATAAAGCCTTGCACTTACCAATGCTAAAAATCCACTTGAAAGAGCCAGAATGATTCCTGGAGATACTTTATAGAAAATCTCTTTTTATCATATGCTCCCAGAAAATCAGATTTATAGAAAGGTCAATTGCATAATTTTAGAATCAAGTATTTAAAATCAGTTCAGCAACTCGAGTCTCTGATTAATAGAGATTTTATTCTGAAAACAACAAAACTGAAAAAAAAAAGTCTGAATTAACAGGAAATGTTACTTTTTGTAGCATGTCCCACTGAAACCATAAAAATTTAAAAAAATGTAATAATTTATTTCCTTGATTAAAAATAGAATCCAAAATAATACAGGAGAAAGGCTCAGAGGCTAAAGCTGTGTTTGAAGAATGGTAGAATTCTGATTCATTAAACAGTAATTAAAACAGTTAAAATAAGTTTTCATGTCCTTCTTTGTGTCTTTGACCCACTGTCTTTATTGGACTAAACCAGTGAGTTGAAGATGAAATTGTTACGGAAGATGTGAAGCCTCAAGTCCAGATCCACGGGCTGGATGGAGCTCGCTGTTCACAGAGGATCTGCAGCTCCTGAGCACTCCTCCGCTAATTTTCCTACTGCTGAAGGCTCTTCAGATGCTTTAAGAAAGGCCAGAACAAACCCCTGACAACCAGCGTGTAGAGTAATGATTATTAGGGTGTTCTCTTGGGAAGGTGGTTTGAATCCCCTGACACTGGCAGTATCATCTGAACTTACCTCTTTTACTTTATGGAGATATTGCTGTGGCTGGAGACTGTCAGAAGGAAAAAAAAAAGAGGATCTTTGAAAATTTTAAGGTTCTTCTGTGAGGGGCACTTCATACCAGTTTTTTAGTTGAAATAGCTGTTACTGATGTATTTTATGCTGAATTCAGTGTAGCTGGTAGCTGACAGCAAATGTTTGCTAGAGCAAACTCAAGGTTGAGGTGTGCAACAGCCCTTGGCAATTCAGCTGCCATCACTGGGAGGCAGCAGCTCAGGCTATTCTCTGAACAAGCCAAGATACCAGGACCTCCTAGCTAAAATGTAGTCAGGTGCCTCTCTTCAGGTTCCTGTGAATTGAGGAGAGGTTTTGGGAGGTTCATGCTCGGAAGGAGGCGGTGGTGTCCTCCCAGGCCTTAATTCAGAGCCTGAGGATGCTGTCCACTTTCCAAACCCTTCACAGCTGCATCTTTGGAGCTTGTGTGAGCTGTGTCAGGACCATGGGCTCCTTCTCCTTCTTCATGTGATGGCTGAAGCAAAGAGGTGATTGATCTCGATT